>NC_064821.1:219094134-220294134 GCF_024166365.1 Elephas maximus indicus | reverse complement strand
GCAGAAAGAAAAGAGAACAGCAAGAGGCCTTTTTTCCCCGGCTGCTTTCCCAAGCCCTTCCAGCTCAAACTATGTCGTTGCTCCTCTGGAAGGATCCTTGCACCGCGACGTAGTTTTTCAGAAGAAGCCCTGCTTTTGCAAGAGCAAATGAGGAATTCGTTGCAGGAAAGAGGAAGGAAAGAAAGTTTCTCTCCCTCTGCCTGCTTTGCTCAGAGAACTGGATGAAGTCAGGGAGTTCTCCCTTTCACTGAGAAACGTGCGGGCTGCTGTTGCCTGTGCGCTCTCTTCTTTGCAAAAGAGTCTGCAGTTCCACACTTTGAACCGCGGAAAGGCGCCGGGCTCTGCTAAGACTTCCCCCGGCGCTTCGTTTGCCCTGGGCCAAAGCGAGCCTTCACAATAGCTGAACGCTAACACTGCATACTCGTTCCACTTCCAGAACAGGGCTACCGCGAGGCAGTTCTCCGGGGGAAAACGGCCCTTCGCGAAGGGCAGATCTGCCGAGCTCATTGCGGGAAAGCGAAAGCAAAGGACGCTTTTCTCCCTCTAACCGCTTTCGTCAGAGGAACGGGGGAAGTCACAGTGTTCTTTCTCTCACTGAGATACACACAATCTGACGTTGCCTCTGAGCTCCGTTGCTGGCAAAGAACTGAAACTGACATACATTCCTGTGGGGAAACACAGGGCTTTGCTAGAATTTCTCTAGGCAGTGTGATTTCCCTGGGCCTCACTGCAGCAACACTATCTCGCCAGGGCAACACTGCGTGGGATTTCCTCTTCCAAGAGAGCTGCTGCTTTGTAGTTTGTGCTGGGAAACCTTACTTTGGCAAGTGCGAATTGACCGCATTCAGGCAGAAAGAAAAGAGAACAGCAAGAGGCCTTTTTTCCCCGGCTGCTTTCCCAAGCCCTTCCAGCTCAAACTATGTCGTTGCTCCTCTGGAAGGATCCTTGCACCGCGACGTAGTTTTTCAGAAGAAGCCCTGCTTTTGCAAGAGCAAATGAGGAATTCGTTGCAGGAAAGAGGAAGGAAAGAAAGTTTCTCTCCCTCTGCCTGCTTTGCTCAGAGAACTGGATGAAGTCAGGGAGTTCTCCCTTTCACTGAGAAACGTGCGGGCTGCTGTTGCCTGTGCGCTCTCTTCTTTGCAAGAGAGTCTGCAGTTCCACGCTTTGAACCGTGGAAAGGCGCCGGGCTCTGCTAAGACTTCCCCCGGCGCTTCGTTTGCCCTGGGCCAAAGCGAGCCTTCACAGTAGCTGAACGCTAACACTGCATACTCGTTCCACTTCCAGAACAGGGCTACCGCGAGGCAGTTCTCCGGGGGAAAACGGCCCTTCGCGAAGGGCAGATCTGCCGAGCTCATTGCGGGAAAGCGAAAGCAAAGGACGCTTTTCTCCCTCTAACCGCTTTCGTCAGAGGAACGGGGGAAGTCACAATGTTCTTTCTCTCACTGAGATACACACAATCTGACGTTGCCTCTGAGCTCCGTTGCTGGCAAAGAACTGAAACTGACATACATTCCTGTGGGGAAACACAGGGCTTTGCTAGGATTTCTCTAGGCAGTGTGATTTCCCTGGGCCTCACTGTAGCAACACTATCTCGCCAGGGCAACACTGCGTGGGATTTCCTCTTCCAAGAGAGCTGCTGCTTTGTAGTTTGTGCTGGGAAACCTTACTTTGGCAAGTGCGAATTGACCGCATTCAGGCAGAAAGAAAAGAGAACAGCAAGAGGCCTTTTTTCCCCGGCTGCTTTCCCAAGCCCTTCCAGCTCAAACTATGTCGTTGCTCCTCTGGAAGGATCCTTGCACCGCGACGTAGTTTTTCAGAAGAAGCCCTGCTTTTGCAAGAGCAAATGAGGAATTCGTTGCAGGAAAGAGGAAGGAAAGAAAGTTTCTCTCCCTCTGCCTGCTTTGCTCAGAGAACTGGATGAAGTCAGGGAGTTCTCCCTTTCACTGAGAAACGTGCGGGCTGCTGTTGCCTGTGCGCTCTCTTCTTTGCAAAAGAGTCTGCAGTTCCACGCTTTGAACCGTGGAAAGGCGCCGGGCTCTGCTCAGACTTCCCCCGGCGCTTCGTTTGCCCTGGGCCAAAGCGAGCCTTCACAATAGCTGAACGCTAACACTGCATACTCGTTCCACTTCCAGAACAGGGCTACCGCGAGGCAGTTCTCCGGGGGAAAACGGCCCTTCGCGAAGGGCAGATCTGCCGAGCTCATTGCGGGAAAGCGAAAGCAAAGGACGCTTTTCTCCCTCTAACCGCTTTCGTCAGAGGAACGGGGGAAGTCACAGTGTTCTTTCTCTCACTGAGATACACACAATCTAACGTTGCCTCTGAGCTCCGTTGCTGGCAAAGAACTGAAACTGACATACATTCCTGTGGGGAAACACAGGGCTTTGCTAGGATTTCTCTAGGCAGTGTGTTTTCCCTGGACCTCACTGCAGCAACACTATCTCGCCAGGGCAACACTGCGTGGGATTTCCTCTTCCAAGAGAGCTGCTGCTTTGTAGTTTGTGCTGGGAAACCTTGCTTTGGCAAGTCCGAATTGACTGCATTCACGCAGAAAAATGAGAGAACAGCAAGAGGCCTTTTATCCCCGGCTGCTTTCCCAAGCCCTTCCAGCTCAAACTATGTCGTTGCTCCTCTGGAAGGATCCTTGCACCGCGACGTAGTTTTTCAGAAGAAGCCCTGCTTTTGCAAGAGCAAATGAGGAATTCGTTGCAGGAAAGAGGAAGGAAAGAAAGTTTCTCTCCCTCTGCCTGCTTTGCTCAGAGAACTGGATGAAGTCAGGGAGTTCTCCCTTTCACTGAGAAACGTGCGGGCTGCTGTTGCCTGTGCGCTCTCTTCTTTGCAAAAGAGTCTGCAGTTCCACGCTTTGAACCATGGAAAGGCGCCGGGCTCTGCTAAGACTTCCCCCGGCGCTTCGTTTGCCCTGGGCCAAAGCGAGCCTTCACAGTAGCTGAACGCTAACACTGCATACTCGTTCCACTTCCAGAACAGGGCTACCGCGAGGCAGTTCTCCGGGGGAAAACGGCCCTTCGCGAAGGGCAGATCTGCCGAGCTCATTGCGGGAAAGCGAAAGCAAAGGACGCTTTTCTCCCTCTAACCGCTTTCGTCAGAGGAACGGGGGAAGTCACAATGTTCTTTCTCTCACTGAGATACACACAATCTGACGTTGCCTCTGAGCTCCGTTGCTGGCAAAGAACTGAAACTGACATACATTCCTGTGGGGAAACACAGGGCTTTGCTAGGATTTCTCTAGGCAGTGTGATTTCCCTGGGCCTCACTGCAGCAACACTATCTCGCCAGGGCAACACTGCGTGGGATTTCCTCTTCCAAGAGAGCTGCTGCTTTGTAGTTTGTGCTGGGAAACCTTACTTTGGCAAGTGCGAATTGACCGCATTCAGGCAGAAAGAAAAGAGAACAGCAAGAGGCCTTTTTTCCCCGGCTGCTTTCCCAAGCCCTTCCAGCTCAAACTATGTGGTTGCTCCTCTGGAAGGATCCTTGCACCGCGACGTAGTTTTTCAGAAGAAGCCCTGCTTTTGCAAGAGCAAATGAGGAATTCGTTGCAGGAAAGAGGAAGGAAAGAAAGTTTCTCTCCCTCTGCCTGCTTTGCTCAGAGAACTGGATGAAGTCAGGGAGTTCTCCCTTTCACTGAGAAACGTGCGGGCTGCTGTTGCCTGTGCGCTCTCTTCTTTGCAAAAGAGTCTGCAGTTCCACGCTTTGAACCGTGGAAAGGCGCCGGGCTCTGCTCAGACTTCCCCCGGCGCTTCGTTTGCCCTGGGCCAAAGCGAGCCTTCACAATAGCTGAACGCTAACACTGCATACTCGTTCCACTTCCAGAACAGGGCTACCGCGAGGCAGTTCTCCGGGGGAAAACGGCCCTTCGCGAAGGGCAGATCTGCCGAGCTCATTGCGGGAAAGCGAAAGCAAAGGACGCTTTTCTCCCTCTAACCGCTTTCGTCAGAGGAACGGGGGAAGTCACAATGTTCTTTCTCTCACTGAGATACACACAATCTGACGTTGCCTCTGAGCTCCGTTGCTGGCAAAGAACTGAAACTGACATACATTCCTGTGGGGAAACACAGGGCTTTGCTAGGATTTCTCTAGGCAGTGTGATTTCCCTGGGCCTCACTGTAGCAACACTATCTCGCCAGGGCAACACTGCGTGGGATTTCCTCTTCCAAGAGAGCTGCTGCTTTGTAGTTTGTGCTGGGAAACCTTACTTTGGCAAGTGCGAATTGACCGCATTCAGGCAGAAAGAAAAGAGAACAGCAAGAGGCCTTTTTTCCCCGGCTGCTTTCCCAAGCCCTTCCAGCTCAAACTATGTGGTTGCTCCTCTGGAAGGATCCTTGCACCGCGACGTAGTTTTTCAGAAGAAGCCCTGCTTTTGCAAGAGCAAATGAGGAATTCGTTGCAGGAAAGAGGAAGGAAAGAAAGTTTCTCTCCCTCTGCCTGCTTTGCTCAGAGAACTGGATGAAGTCAGGGAGTTCTCCCTTTCACTGAGAAACGTGCGGGCTGCTGTTGCCTGTGCGCTCTCTTCTTTGCAAAAGAGTCTGCAGTTCCACACTTTGAACCGCGGAAAGGCGCCGGGCTCTGCTAAGACTTCCCCCGGCGCTTCGTTTGCCCTGGGCCAAAGCGAGCCTTCACAATAGCTGAACGCTAACACTGCATACTCGTTCCACTTCCAGAACAGGGCTACCGCGAGGCAGTTCTCCGGGGGAAAACGGCCCTTCGCGAAGGGCAGATCTGCCGAGCTCATTGCGGGAAAGCGAAAGCAAAGGACGCTTTTCTCCCTCTAACCGCTTTCGTCAGAGGAACGGGGGAAGTCACAGTGTTCTTTCTCTCACTGAGATACACACAATCTGACGTTGCCTCTGAGCTCCGTTGCTGGCAAAGAACTGAAACTGACATACATTCCTGTGGGGAAACACAGGGCTTTGCTAGAATTTCTCTAGGCAGTGTGATTTCCCTGGGCCTCACTGCAGCAACACTATCTCGCCAGGGCAACACTGCGTGGGATTTCCTCTTCCAAGAGAGCTGCTGCTTTGTAGTTTGTGCTGGGAAACCTTACTTTGGCAAGTGCGAATTGACCGCATTCAGGCAGAAAGAAAAGAGAACAGCAAGAGGCCTTTTTTCCCCGGCTGCTTTCCCAAGCCCTTCCAGCTCAAACTATGTCGTTGCTCCTCTGGAAGGATCCTTGCACCGCGACGTAGTTTTTCAGAAGAAGCCCTGCTTTTGCAAGAGCAAATGAGGAATTCGTTGCAGGAAAGAGGAAGGAAAGAAAGTTTCTCTCCCTCTGCCTGCTTTGCTCAGAGAACTGGATGAAGTCAGGGAGTTCTCCCTTTCACTGAGAAACGTGCGGGCTGCTGTTGCCTGTGCGCTCTCTTCTTTGCAAAAGAGTCTGCAGTTCCACGCTTTGAACCGTGGAAAGGCGCCGGGCTCTGCTCAGACTTCCCCCGGCGCTTCGTTTGCCCTGGGCCAAAGCGAGCCTTCACAATAGCTGAACGCTAACACTGCATACTCGTTCCACTTCCAGAACAGGGCTACCGCGAGGCAGTTCTCCGGGGGAAAACGGCCCTTCGCGAAGGGCAGATCTGCCGAGCTCATTGCGGGAAAGCGAAAGCAAAGGACGCTTTTCTCCCTCTAACCGCTTTCGTCAGAGGAACGGGGGAAGTCACAGTGTTCTTTCTCTCACTGAGATACACACAATCTAACGTTGCCTCTGAGCTCCGTTGCTGGCAAAGAACTGAAACTGACATACATTCCTGTGGGGAAACACAGGGCTTTGCTAGGATTTCTCTAGGCAGTGTGTTTTCCCTGGACCTCACTGCAGCAACACTATCTCGCCAGGGCAACACTGCGTGGGATTTCCTCTTCCAAGAGAGCTGCTGCTTTGTAGTTTGTGCTGGGAAACCTTGCTTTGGCAAGTCCGAATTGACTGCATTCACGCAGAAAAATGAGAGAACAGCAAGAGGCCTTTTATCCCCGGCTGCTTTCCCAAGCCCTTCCAGCTCAAACTATGTCGTTGCTCCTCTGGAAGGATCCTTGCACCGCGACGTAGTTTTTCAGAAGAAGCCCTGCTTTTGCAAGAGCAAATGAGGAATTCGTTGCAGGAAAGAGGAAGGAAAGAAAGTTTCTCTCCCTCTGCCTGCTTTGCTCAGAGAACTGGATGAAGTCAGGGAGTTCTCCCTTTCACTGAGAAACGTGCGGGCTGCTGTTGCCTGTGCGCTCTCTTCTTTGCAAAAGAGTCTGCAGTTCCACGCTTTGAACCGTGGAAAGGCGCCGGGCTCTGCTCAGACTTCCCCCGGCGCTTCGTTTGCCCTGGGCCAAAGCGAGCCTTCACAATAGCTGAACGCTAACACTGCATACTCGTTCCACTTCCAGAACAGGGCTACCGCGAGGCAGTTCTCCGGGGGAAAACGGCCCTTCGCGAAGGGCAGATCTGCCGAGCTCATTGCGGGAAAGCGAAAGCAAAGGACGCTTTTCTCCCTCTAACCGCTTTCGTCAGAGGAACGGGGGAAGTCACAGTGTTCTTTCTCTCACTGAGATACACACAATCTAACGTTGCCTCTGAGCTCCGTTGCTGGCAAAGAACTGAAACTGACATACATTCCTGTGGGGAAACACAGGGCTTTGCTAGGATTTCTCTAGGCAGTGTGTTTTCCCTGGACCTCACTGCAGCAACACTATCTCGCCAGGGCAACACTGCGTGGGATTTCCTCTTCCAAGAGAGCTGCTGCTTTGTAGTTTGTGCTGGGAAACCTTGCTTTGGCAAGTCCGAATTGACTGCATTCACGCAGAAAAATGAGAGAACAGCAAGAGGCCTTTTATCCCCGGCTGCTTTCCCAAGCCCTTCCAGCTCAAACTATGTCGTTGCTCCTCTGGAAGGATCCTTGCACCGCGACGTAGTTTTTCAGAAGAAGCCCTGCTTTTGCAAGAGCAAATGAGGAATTCGTTGCAGGAAAGAGGAAGGAAAGAAAGTTTCTCTCCCTCTGCCTGCTTTGCTCAGAGAACTGGATGAAGTCAGGGAGTTCTCCCTTTCACTGAGAAACGTGCGGGCTGCTGTTGCCTGTGCGCTCTCTTCTTTGCAAAAGAGTCTGCAGTTCCACGCTTTGAACCGTGGAAAGGCGCCGGGCTCTGCTAAGACTTCCCCCGGCGCTTCGTTTGCCCTGGGCCAAAGCGAGCCTTCACAGTAGCTGAACGCTAACACTGCATACTCGTTCCACTTCCAGAACAGGGCTACCGCGAGGCAGTTCTCCGGGGGAAAACGGCCCTTCGCGAAGGGCAGATCTGCCGAGCTCATTGCGGGAAAGCGAAAGCAAAGGACGCTTTTCTCCCTCTAACCGCTTTCGTCAGAGGAACGGGGGAAGTCACAATGTTCTTTCTCTCACTGAGATACACACAATCTGACGTTGCCTCTGAGCTCCGTTGCTGGCAAAGAACTGAAACTGACATACATTCCTGTGGGGAAACACAGGGCTTTGCTAGGATTTCTCTAGGCAGTGTGATTTCCCTGGGCCTCACTGTAGCAACACTATCTCGCCAGGGCAACACTGCGTGGGATTTCCTCTTCCAAGAGAGCTGCTGCTTTGTAGTTTGTGCTGGGAAACCTTACTTTGGCAAGTGCGAATTGACCGCATTCAGGCAGAAAGAAAAGAGAACAGCAAGAGGCCTTTTTTCCCCGGCTGCTTTCCCAAGCCCTTCCAGCTCAAACTATGTGGTTGCTCCTCTGGAAGGATCCTTGCACCGCGACGTAGTTTTTCAGAAGAAGCCCTGCTTTTGCAAGAGCAAATGAGGAATTCGTTGCAGGAAAGAGGAAGGAAAGAAAGTTTCTCTCCCTCTGCCTGCTTTGCTCAGAGAACTGGATGAAGTCAGGGAGTTCTCCCTTTCACTGAGAAACGTGCGGGCTGCTGTTGCCTGTGCGCTCTCTTCTTTGCAAAAGAGTCTGCAGTTCCACGCTTTGAACCGTGGAAAGGCGCCGGGCTCTGCTAAGACTTCCCCCGGCGCTTCGTTTGCCCTGGGCCAGAGCCAGCCTTCACAATAGCTGAACGCTAACACTGCATACTCGTTCCACTTCCAGAACAGGGCTACCGCGAGGCAGTTCTCCGGGGGAAAACGGCCCTTCGCGAAGGGCAGATCTGCCGAGCTCATTGCGGGAAAGCGAAAGCAAAGGACGCTTTTCTCCCTCTAACCGCTTTCGTCAGAGGAACGGGGGAAGTCACAGTGTTCTTTCTCTCACTGAGATACACACAATCTGACGTTGCCTCTGAGCTCCGTTGCTGGCAAAGAACTGAAACTGACATACATTCCTGTGGGGAAACACAGGGCTTTGCTAGGATTTCTCTAGGCAGTGTGATTTCCCTGGGCCTCACTGTAGCAACACTATCTCGCCAGGGCAACACTGCGTGGGATTTCCTCTTCCAAGAGAGCTGCTGCTTTGTAGTTTGTGCTGGGAAACCTTACTTTGGCAAGTGCGAATTGACCGCATTCAGGCAGAAAGAAAAGAGAACAGCAAGAGGCCTTTTTTCCCCGGCTGCTTTCCCAAGCCCTTCCAGCTCAAACTATGTCGTTGCTCCTCTGGAAGGATCCTTGCACCGCGACGTAGTTTTTCAGAAGAAGCCCTGCTTTTGCAAGAGCAAATGAGGAATTCGTTGCAGGAAAGAGGAAGGAAAGAAAGTTTCTCTCCCTCTGCCTGCTTTGCTCAGAGAACTGGATGAAGTCAGGGAGTTCTCCCTTTCACTGAGAAACGTGCGGGCTGCTGTTGCCTGTGCGCTCTCTTCTTTGCAAAAGAGTCTGCAGTTCCACGCTTTGAACCGTGGAAAGGCGCCGGGCTCTGCTCAGACTTCCCCCGGCGCTTCGTTTGCCCTGGGCCAAAGCGAGCCTTCACAATAGCTGAACGCTAACACTGCATACTCGTTCCACTTCCAGAACAGGGCTACCGCGAGGCAGTTCTCCGGGGGAAAACGGCCCTTCGCGAAGGGCAGATCTGCCGAGCTCATTGCGGGAAAGCGAAAGCAAAGGACGCTTTTCTCCCTCTAACCGCTTTCGTCAGAGGAACGGGGGAAGTCACAGTGTTCTTTCTCTCACTGAGATACACACAATCTAACGTTGCCTCTGAGCTCCGTTGCTGGCAAAGAACTGAAACTGACATACATTCCTGTGGGGAAACACAGGGCTTTGCTAGGATTTCTCTAGGCAGTGTGTTTTCCCTGGACCTCACTGCAGCAACACTATCTCGCCAGGGCAACACTGCGTGGGATTTCCTCTTCCAAGAGAGCTGCTGCTTTGTAGTTTGTGCTGGGAAACCTTGCTTTGGCAAGTCCGAATTGACTGCATTCACGCAGAAAAATGAGAGAACAGCAAGAGGCCTTTTATCCCCGGCTGCTTTCCCAAGCCCTTCCAGCTCAAACTATGTCGTTGCTCCTCTGGAAGGATCCTTGCACCGCGACGTAGTTTTTCAGAAGAAGCCCTGCTTTTGCAAGAGCAAATGAGGAATTCGTTGCAGGAAAGAGGAAGGAAAGAAAGTTTCTCTCCCTCTGCCTGCTTTGCTCAGAGAACTGGATGAAGTCAGGGAGTTCTCCCTTTCACTGAGAAACGTGCGGGCTGCTGTTGCCTGTGCGCTCTCTTCTTTGCAAAAGAGTCTGCAGTTCCACGCTTTGAACCATGGAAAGGCGCCGGGCTCTGCTAAGACTTCCCCCGGCGCTTCGTTTGCCCTGGGCCAAAGCGAGCCTTCACAGTAGCTGAACGCTAACACTGCATACTCGTTCCACTTCCAGAACAGGGCTACCGCGAGGCAGTTCTCCGGGGGAAAACGGCCCTTCGCGAAGGGCAGATCTGCCGAGCTCATTGCGGGAAAGCGAAAGCAAAGGACGCTTTTCTCCCTCTAACCGCTTTCGTCAGAGGAACGGGGGAAGTCACAATGTTCTTTCTCTCACTGAGATACACACAATCTGACGTTGCCTCTGAGCTCCGTTGCTGGCAAAGAACTGAAACTGACATACATTCCTGTGGGGAAACACAGGGCTTTGCTAGGATTTCTCTAGGCAGTGTGATTTCCCTGGGCCTCACTGCAGCAACACTATCTCGCCAGGGCAACACTGCGTGGGATTTCCTCTTCCAAGAGAGCTGCTGCTTTGTAGTTTGTGCTGGGAAACCTTACTTTGGCAAGTGCGAATTGACCGCATTCAGGCAGAAAGAAAAGAGAACAGCAAGAGGCCTTTTTTCCCCGGCTGCTTTCCCAAGCCCTTCCAGCTCAAACTATGTGGTTGCTCCTCTGGAAGGATCCTTGCACCGCGACGTAGTTTTTCAGAAGAAGCCCTGCTTTTGCAAGAGCAAATGAGGAATTCGTTGCAGGAAAGAGGAAGGAAAGAAAGTTTCTCTCCCTCTGCCTGCTTTGCTCAGAGAACTGGATGAAGTCAGGGAGTTCTCCCTTTCACTGAGAAACGTGCGGGCTGCTGTTGCCTGTGCGCTCTCTTCTTTGCAAAAGAGTCTGCAGTTCCACGCTTTGAACCGTGGAAAGGCGCCGGGCTCTGCTCAGACTTCCCCCGGCGCTTCGTTTGCCCTGGGCCAAAGCGAGCCTTCACAATAGCTGAACGCTAACACTGCATACTCGTTCCACTTCCAGAACAGGGCTACCGCGAGGCAGTTCTCCGGGGGAAAACGGCCCTTCGCGAAGGGCAGATCTGCCGAGCTCATTGCGGGAAAGCGAAAGCAAAGGACGCTTTTCTCCCTCTAACCGCTTTCGTCAGAGGAACGGGGGAAGTCACAATGTTCTTTCTCTCACTGAGATACACACAATCTGACGTTGCCTCTGAGCTCCGTTGCTGGCAAAGAACTGAAACTGACATACATTCCTGTGGGGAAACACAGGGCTTTGCTAGGATTTCTCTAGGCAGTGTGATTTCCCTGGGCCTCACTGTAGCAACACTATCTCGCCAGGGCAACACTGCGTGGGATTTCCTCTTCCAAGAGAGCTGCTGCTTTGTAGTTTGTGCTGGGAAACCTTACTTTGGCAAGTGCGAATTGACCGCATTCAGGCAGAAAGAAAAGAGAACAGCAAGAGGCCTTTTTTCCCCGGCTGCTTTCCCAAGCCCTTCCAGCTCAAACTATGTGGTTGCTCCTCTGGAAGGATCCTTGCACCGCGACGTAGTTTTTCAGAAGAAGCCCTGCTTTTGCAAGAGCAAATGAGGAATTCGTTGCAGGAAAGAGGAAGGAAAGAAAGTTTCTCTCCCTCTGCCTGCTTTGCTCAGAGAACTGGATGAAGTCAGGGAGTTCTCCCTTTCACTGAGAAACGTGCGGGCTGCTGTTGCCTGTGCGCTCTCTTCTTTGCAAAAGAGTCTGCAGTTCCACACTTTGAACCGCGGAAAGGCGCCGGGCTCTGCTAAGACTTCCCCCGGCGCTTCGTTTGCCCTGGGCCAAAGCGAGCCTTCACAATAGCTGAACGCTAACACTGCATACTCGTTCCACTTCCAGAACAGGGCTACCGCGAGGCAGTTCTCCGGGGGAAAACGGCCCTTCGCGAAGGGCAGATCTGCCGAGCTCATTGCGGGAAAGCGAAAGCAAAGGACGCTTTTCTCCCTCTAACCGCTTTCGTCAGAGGAACGGGGGAAGTCACAGTGTTCTTTCTCTCACTGAGATACACACAATCTGACGTTGCCTCTGAGCTCCGTTGCTGGCAAAGAACTGAAACTGACATACATTCCTGTGGGGAAACACAGGGCTTTGCTAGAATTTCTCTAGGCAGTGTGATTTCCCTGGGCCTCACTGCAGCAACACTATCTCGCCAGGGCAACACTGCGTGGGATTTCCTCTTCCAAGAGAGCTGCTGCTTTGTAGTTTGTGCTGGGAAACCTTACTTTGGCAAGTGCGAATTGACCGCATTCAGGCAGAAAGAAAAGAGAACAGCAAGAGGCCTTTTTTCCCCGGCTGCTTTCCCAAGCCCTTCCAGCTCAAACTATGTGGTTGCTCCTCTGGAAGGATCCTTGCACCGCGACGTAGTTTTTCAGAAGAAGCCCTGCTTTTGCAAGAGCAAATGAGGAATTCGTTGCAGGAAAGAGGAAGGAAAGAAAGTTTCTCTCCCTCTGCCTGCTTTGCTCAGAGAACTGGATGAAGTCAGGGAGTTCTCCCTTTCACTGAGAAACGTGCGGGCTGCTGTTGCCTGTGCGCTCTCTTCTTTGCAAAAGAGTCTGCAGTTCCACGCTTTGAACCGTGGAAAGGCGCCGGGCTCTGCTCAGACTTCCCCCGGCGCTTCGTTTGCCCTGGGCCAAAGCGAGCCTTCACAATAGCTGAACGCTAACACTGCATACTCGTTCCACTTCCAGAACAGGGCTACCGCGAGGCAGTTCTCCGGGGGAAAACGGCCCTTCGCGAAGGGCAGATCTGCCGAGCTCATTGCGGGAAAGCGAAAGCAAAGGACGCTTTTCTCCCTCTAACCGCTTTCGTCAGAGGAACGGGGGAAGTCACAGTGTTCTTTCTCTCACTGAGATACACACAATCTAACGTTGCCTCTGAGCTCCGTTGCTGGCAAAGAACTGAAACTGACATACATTCCTGTGGGGAAACACAGGGCTTTGCTAGGATTTCTCTAGGCAGTGTGTTTTCCCTGGACCTCACTGCAGCAACACTATCTCGCCAGGGCAACACTGCGTGGGATTTCCTCTTCCAAGAGAGCTGCTGCTTTGTAGTTTGTGCTGGGAAACCTTGCTTTGGCAAGTCCGAATTGACTGCATTCACGCAGAAAAATGAGAGAACAGCAAGAGGCCTTTTATCCCCGGCTGCTTTCCCAAGCCCTTCCAGCTCAAACTATGTCGTTGCTCCTCTGGAAGGATCCTTGCACCGCGACGTAGTTTTTCAGAAGAAGCCCTGCTTTTGCAAGAGCAAATGAGGAATTCGTTGCAGGAAAGAGGAAGGAAAGAAAGTTTCTCTCCCTCTGCCTGCTTTGCTCAGAGAACTGGATGAAGTCAGGGAGTTCTCCCTTTCACTGAGAAACGTGCGGGCTGCTGTTGCCTGTGCGCTCTCTTCTTTGCAAAAGAGTCTGCAGTTCCACGCTTTGAACCGTGGAAAGGCGCCGGGCTCTGCTCAGACTTCCCCCGGCGCTTCGTTTGCCCTGGGCCAAAGCGAGCCTTCACAATAGCTGAACGCTAACACTGCATACTCGTTCCACTTCCAGAACAGGGCTACCGCGAGGCAGTTCTCCGGGGGAAAACGGCCCTTCGCGAAGGGCAGATCTGCCGAGCTCATTGCGGGAAAGCGAAAGCAAAGGACGCTTTTCTCCCTCTAACCGCTTTCGTCAGAGGAACGGGGGAAGTCACAGTGTTCTTTCTCTCACTGAGATACACACAATCTAACGTTGCCTCTGAGCTCCGTTGCTGGCAAAGAACTGAAACTGACATACATTCCTGTGGGGAAACACAGGGCTTTGCTAGGATTTCTCTAGGCAGTGTGTTTTCCCTGGACCTCACTGCAGCAACACTATCTCGCCAGGGCAACACTGCGTGGGATTTCCTCTTCCAAGAGAGCTGCTGCTTTGTAGTTTGTGCTGGGAAACCTTGCTTTGGCAAGTCCGAATTGACTGCATTCACGCAGAAAAATGAGAGAACAGCAAGAGGCCTTTTATCCCCGGCTGCTTTCCCAAGCCCTTCCAGCTCAAACTATGTCGTTGCTCCTCTGGAAGGATCCTTGCACCGCGACGTAGTTTTTCAGAAGAAGCCCTGCTTTTGCAAGAGCAAATGAGGAATTCGTTGCAGGAAAGAGGAAGGAAAGAAAGTTTCTCTCCCTCTGCCTGCTTTGCTCAGAGAACTGGATGAAGTCAGGGAGTTCTCCCTTTCACTGAGAAACGTGCGGGCTGCTGTTGCCTGTGCGCTCTCTTCTTTGCAAAAGAGTCTGCAGTTCCACGCTTTGAACCGTGGAAAGGCGCCGGGCTCTGCTAAGACTTCCCCCGGCGCTTCGTTTGCCCTGGGCCAAAGCGAGCCTTCACAGTAGCTGAACGCTAACACTGCATACTCGTTCCACTTCCAGAACAGGGCTACCGCGAGGCAGTTCTCCGGGGGAAAACGGCCCTTCGCGAAGGGCAGATCTGCCGAGCTCATTGCGGGAAAGCGAAAGCAAAGGACGCTTTTCTCCCTCTAACCGCTTTCGTCAGAGGAACGGGGGAAGTCACAATGTTCTTTCTCTCACTGAGATACACACAATCTGACGTTGCCTCTGAGCTCCGTTGCTGGCAAAGAACTGAAACTGACATACATTCCTGTGGGGAAACACAGGGCTTTGCTAGGATTTCTCTAGGCAGTGTGATTTCCCTGGGCCTCACTGTAGCAACACTATCTCGCCAGGGCAACACTGCGTGGGATTTCCTCTTCCAAGAGAGCTGCTGCTTTGTAGTTTGTGCTGGGAAACCTTACTTTGGCAAGTGCGAATTGACCGCATTCAGGCAGAAAGAAAAGAGAACAGCAAGAGGCCTTTTTTCCCCGGCTGCTTTCCCAAGCCCTTCCAGCTCAAACTATGTGGTTGCTCCTCTGGAAGGATCCTTGCACCGCGACGTAGTTTTTCAGAAGAAGCCCTGCTTTTGCAAGAGCAAATGAGGAATTCGTTGCAGGAAAGAGGAAGGAAAGAAAGTTTCTCTCCCTCTGCCTGCTTTGCTCAGAGAACTGGATGAAGTCAGGGAGTTCTCCCTTTCACTGAGAAACGTGCGGGCTGCTGTTGCCTGTGCGCTCTCTTCTTTGCAAAAGAGTCTGCAGTTCCACGCTTTGAACCGTGGAAAGGCGCCGGGCTCTGCTAAGACTTCCCCCGGCGCTTCGTTTGCCCTGGGCCAGAGCCAGCCTTCACAATAGCTGAACGCTAACACTGCATACTCGTTCCACTTCCAGAACAGGGCTACCGCGAGGCAGTTCTCCGGGGGAAAACGGCCCTTCGCGAAGGGCAGATCTGCCGAGCTCATTGCGGGAAAGCGAAAGCAAAGGACGCTTTTCTCCCTCTAACCGCTTTCGTCAGAGGAACGGGGGAAGTCACAGTGTTCTTTCTCTCACTGAGATACACACAATCTGACGTTGCCTCTGAGCTCCGTTGCTGGCAAAGAACTGAAACTGACATACATTCCTGTGGGGAAACACAGGGCTTTGCTAGGATTTCTCTAGGCAGTGTGATTTCCCTGGGCCTCACTGCAGCAACACTATCTCGCCAGGGCAACACTGCGTGGGATTTCCTCTTCCAAGAGAGCTGCTGCTTTGTAGTTTGTGCTGGGAAACCTTACTTTGGCAAGTGCGAATTGACCGCATTCAGGCAGAAAGAAAAGAGAACAGCAAGAGGCCTTTTTTCCCCGGCTGCTTTCCCAAGCCCTTCCAGCTCAAACTATGTCGTTGCTCCTCTGGAAGGATCCTTGCACCGCGACGTAGTTTTTCAGAAGAAGCCCTGCTTTTGCAAGAGCAAATGAGGAATTCGTTGCAGGAAAGAGGAAGGAAAGAAAGTTTCTCTCCCTCTGCCTGCTTTGCTCAGAGAACTGGATGAAGTCAGGGAGTTCTCCCTTTCACTGAGAAACGTGCGGGCTGCTGTTGCCTGTGCGCTCTCTTCTTTGCAAAAGAGTCTGCAGTTCCACACTTTGAACCGCGGAAAGGCGCCGGGCTCTGCTAAGACTTCCCCCGGCGCTTCGTTTGCCGTGGGCCAAAGCGAGCCTTCACAATAGCTGAACGCTAACACTGCATACTCGTTCCACTTCCAGAACAGGGCTACCGCGAGGCAGTTCTCCGGGGGAAAACGGCCCTTCGCGAAGGGCAGATCTGCCGAGCTCATTGCGGGAAAGCGAAAGCAAAGGACGCTTTTCTCCCTCTAACCGCTTTCGTCAGAGGAACGGGGGAAGTCACAGTGTTCTTTCTCTCACTGAGATACACACAATCTGACGTTGCCTCTGAGCTCCGTTGCTGGCAAAGAACTGAAACTGACATACATTCCTGTGGGGAAACACAGGGCTTTGCTAGAATTTCTCTAGGCAGTGTGATTTCCCTGGGCCTCACTGCAGCAACACTATCTCGCCAGGGCAACACTGCGTGGGATTTCCTCTTCCAAGAGAGCTGCTGCTTTGTAGTTTGTGCTGGGAAACCTTACTTTGGCAAGTGCGAATTGACCGCATTCAGGCAGAAAGAAAAGAGAACAGCAAGAGGCCTTTTTTCCCCGGCTGCTTTCCCAAGCCCTTCCAGCTCAAACTATGTGGTTGCTCCTCTGGAAGGATCCTTGCACCGCGACGTAGTTTTTCAGAAGAAGCCCTGCTTTTGCAAGAGCAAATGAGGAATTCGTTGCAGGAAAGAGGAAGGAAAGAAAGTTTCTCTCCCTCTGCCTGCTTTGCTCAGAGAACTGGATGAAGTCAGGGAGTTCTCCCTTTCACTGAGAAACGTGCGGGCTGCTGTTGCCTGTGCGCTCTCTTCTTTGCAAGAGAGTCTGCAGTTCCACGCTTTGAACCGTGGAAAGGCGCCGGGCTCTGCTAAGACTTCCCCCGGCGCTTCGTTTGCCCTGGGCCAAAGCGAGCCTTCACAGTAGCTGAACGCTAACACTGCATACTCGTTCCACTTCCAGAACAGGGCTACCGCGAGGCAGTTCTCCGGGGGAAAACGGCCCTTCGCGAAGGGCAGATCTGCCGAGCTCATTGCGGGAAAGCGAAAGCAAAGGACGCTTTTCTCCCTCTAACCGCTTTCGTCAGAGGAACGGGGGAAGTCACAATGTTCTTTCTCTCACTGAGATACACACAATCTGACGTTGCCTCTGAGCTCCGTTGCTGGCAAAGAACTGAAACTGACATACATTCCTGTGGGGAAACACAGGGCTTTGCTAGGATTTCTCTAGGCAGTGTGATTTCCCTGGGCCTCACTGTAGCAACACTATCTCGCCAGGGCAACACTGCGTGGGATTTCCTCTTCCAAGAGAGCTGCTGCTTTGTAGTTTGTGCTGGGAAACCTTACTTTGGCAAGTGCGAATTGACCGCATTCAGGCAGAAAGAAAAGAGAACAGCAAGAGGCCTTTTTTCCCCGGCTGCTTTCCCAAGCCCTTCCAGCTCAAACTATGTGGTTGCTCCTCTGGAAGGATCCTTGCACCGCGACGTAGTTTTTCAGAAGAAGCCCTGCTTTTGCAAGAGCAAATGAGGAATTCGTTGCAGGAAAGAGGAAGGAAAGAAAGTTTCTCTCCCTCTGCCTGCTTTGCTCAGAGAACTGGATGAAGTCAGGGAGTTCTCCCTTTCACTGAGAAACGTGCGGGCTGCTGTTGCCTGTGCGCTCTCTTCTTTGCAAAAGAGTCTGCAGTTCCACGCTTTGAACCGTGGAAAGGCGCCGGGCTCTGCTCAGACTTCCCCCGGCGCTTCGTTTGCCCTGGGCCAAAGCGAGCCTTCACAATAGCTGAACGCTAACACTGCATACTCGTTCCACTTCCAGAACAGGGCTACCGCGAGGCAGTTCTCCGGGGGAAAACGGCCCTTCGCGAAGGGCAGATCTGCCGAGCTCATTGCGGGAAAGCGAAAGCAAAGGACGCTTTTCTCCCTCTAACCGCTTTCGTCAGAGGAACGGGGGAAGTCACAGTGTTCTTTCTCTCACTGAGATACACACAATCTGACGTTGCCTCTGAGCTCCGTTGCTGGCAAAGAACTGAAACTGACATACATTCCTGTGGGGAAACACAGGGCTTTGCTAGGATTTCTCTAGGCAGTGTGATTTCCCTGGGCCTCACTGTAGCAACACTATCTCGCCAGGGCAACACTGCGTGGGATTTCCTCTTCCAAGAGAGCTGCTGCTTTGTAGTTTGTGCTGGGAAACCTTACTTTGGCAAGTGCGAATTGACCGCATTCAGGCAGAAAGAAAAGAGAACAGCAAGAGGCCTTTTTTCCCCGGCTGCTTTCCCAAGCCCTTCCAGCTCAAACTATGTCGTTGCTCCTCTGGAAGGATCCTTGCACCGCGACGTAGTTTTTCAGAAGAAGCCCTGCTTTTGCAAGAGCAAATGAGGAATTCGTTGCAGGAAAGAGGAAGGAAAGAAAGTTTCTCTCCCTCTGCCTGCTTTGCTCAGAGAACTGGATGAAGTCAGGGAGTTCTCCCTTTCACTGAGAAACGTGCGGGCTGCTGTTGCCTGTGCGCTCTCTTCTTTGCAAAAGAGTCTGCAGTTCCACACTTTGAACCGCGGAAAGGCGCCGGGCTCTGCTAAGACTTCCCCCGGCGCTTCGTTTGCCCTGGGCCAAAGCGAGCCTTCACAATAGCTGAACGCTAACACTGCATACTCGTTCCACTTCCAGAACAGGGCTACCGCGAGGCAGTTCTCCGGGGGAAAACGGCCCTTCGCGAAGGGCAGATCTGCCGAGCTCATTGCGGGAAAGCGAAAGCAAAGGACGCTTTTCTCCCTCTAACCGCTTTCGTCAGAGGAACGGGGGAAGTCACAGTGTTCTTTCTCTCACTGAGATACACACAATCTGACGTTGCCTCTGAGCTCCGTTGCTGGCAAAGAACTGAAACTGACATACATTCCTGTGGGGAAACACAGGGCTTTGCTAGAATTTCTCTAGGCAGTGTGATTTCCCTGGGCCTCACTGCAGCAACACTATCTCGCCAGGGCAACACTGCGTGGGATTTCCTCTTCCAAGAGAGCTGCTGCTTTGTAGTTTGTGCTGGGAAACCTTACTTTGGCAAGTGCGAATTGACCGCATTCAGGCAGAAAGAAAAGAGAACAGCAAGAGGCCTTTTTTCCCCGGCTGCTTTCCCAAGCCCTTCCAGCTCAAACTATGTGGTTGCTCCTCTGGAAGGATCCTTGCACCGCGACGTAGTTTTTCAGAAGAAGCCCTGCTTTTGCAAGAGCAAATGAGGAATTCGTTGCAGGAAAGAGGAAGGAAAGAAAGTTTCTCTCCCTCTGCCTGCTTTGCTCAGAGAACTGGATGAAGTCAGGGAGTTCTCCCTTTCACTGAGAAACGTGCGGGCTGCTGTTGCCTGTGCGCTCTCTTCTTTGCAAAAGAGTCTGCAGTTCCACCCTTTGAACCGCGGAAAGGCGCCGGGCTCTGCTAAGACTTCCCCCGGCGCTTCGTTTGCCCTGGGCCAAAGCGAGCCTTCACAATAGCTGAACGCTAACACTGCATACTCGTTCCACTTCCAGAACAGGGCTACCGCGAGGCAGTTCTCCGGGGGAAAACGGCCCTTCGCGAAGGGCAGATCTGCCGAGCTCATTGCGGGAAAGCGAAAGCAAAGGACGCTTTTCTCCCTCTAACCGCTTTCGTCAGAGGAACGGGGGAAGTCACAGTGTTCTTTCTCTCACTGAGATACACACAATCTGACGTTGCCTCTGAGCTCCGTTGCTGGCAAAGAACTGAAACTGACATACATTCCTGTGGGGAAACACAGGGCTTTGCTAGAATTTCTCTAGGCAGTGTGATTTCCCTGGGCCTCACTGCAGCAACACTATCTCGCCATGGCAACACTGCGTGGGATTTCCTCTTCCAAGAGAGCTGCTGCTTTGTAGTTTGTGCTGGGAAACCTTACTTTGGCAAGTGCGAATTGACCGCATTCAGGCAGAAAGAAAAGAGAACAGCAAGAGGCCTTTTTTCCCCGGCTGCTTTCCCAAGCCCTTCCAGCTCAAACTATGTCGTTGCTCCTCTGGAAGGATCCTTGCACCGCGACGTAGTTTTTCAGAAGAAGCCCTGCTTTTGCAAGAGCAAATGAGGAATTCGTTGCAGGAAAGAGGAAGGAAAGAAAGTTTCTCTCCCTCTGCCTGCTTTGCTCAGAGAACTGGATGAAGTCAGGGAGTTCTCCCTTTCACTGAGAAACGTGCGGGCTGCTGTTGCCTGTGCGCTCTCTTCTTTGCAAAAGAGTCTGCAGTTCCACGCTTTGAACCGTGGAAAGGCGCCGGGCTCTGCTAAGACTTCCCCCGGCGCTTCGTTTGCCCTGGGCCAAAGCGAGCCTTCACAGTAGCTGAACGCTAACACTGCATACTCGTTCCACTTCCAGAACAGGGCTACCGCGAGGCAGTTCTCCGGGGGAAAACGGCCCTTCGCGAAGGGCAGATCTGCCGAGCTCATTGCGGGAAAGCGAAAGCAAAGGACGCTTTTCTCCCTCTAACCGCTTTCGTCAGAGGAACGGGGGAAGTCACAATGTTCTTTCTCTCACTGAGATACACACAATCTGACGTTGCCTCTGAGCTCCGTTGCTGGCAAAGAACTGAAACTGACATACATTCCTGTGGGGAAACACAGGGCTTTGCTAGGATTTCTCTAGGCAGTGTGATTTCCCTGGGCCTCACTGTAGCAACACTATCTCGCCAGGGCAACACTGCGTGGGATTTCCTCTTCCAAGAGAGCTGCTGCTTTGTAGTTTGTGCTGGGAAACCTTACTTTGGCAAGTGCGAATTGACCGCATTCAGGCAGAAAGAAAAGAGAACAGCAAGAGGCCTTTTATCCCCGGCTGCTTTCCCAAGCCCTTCCAGCTCAAACTATGTGGTTGCTCCTCTGGAAGGATCCTTGCACCGCGACGTAGTTTTTCAGAAGAAGCCCTGCTTTTGCAAGAGCAAATGAGGAATTCGTTGCAGGAAAGAGGAAGGAAAGAAAGTTTCTCTCCCTCTGCCTGCTTTGCTCAGAGAACTGGATGAAGTCAGGGAGTTCTCCCTTTCACTGAGAAACGTGCGGGCTGCTGTTGCCTGTGCGCTCTCTTCTTTGCAAAAGAGTCTGCAGTTCCACGCTTTGAACCGTGGAAAGGCGCCGGGCTCTGCTAAGACTTCCCCCGGCGCTTCGTTTGCCCTGGGCCAGAGCCAGCCTTCACAATAGCTGAACGCTAACACTGCATACTCGTTCCACTTCCAGAACAGGGCTACCGCGAGGCAGTTCTCCGGGGGAAAACGGCCCTTCGCGAAGGGCAGATCTGCCGAGCTCATTGCGGGAAAGCGAAAGCAAAGGACGCTTTTCTCCCTCTAACCGCTTTCGTCAGAGGAACGGGGGAAGTCACAGTGTTCTTTCTCTCACTGAGATACACACAATCTGACGTTGCCTCTGAGCTCCGTTGCTGGCAAAGAACTGAAACTGACATACATTCCTGTGGGGAAACACAGGGCTTTGCTAGGATTTCTCTAGGCAGTGTGATTTCCCTGGGCCTCACTGCAGCAACACTATCTCGCCAGGGCAACACTGCGTGGGATTTCCTCTTCCAAGAGAGCTGCTGCTTTGTAGTTTGTGCTGGGAAACCTTACTTTGGCAAGTGCGAATTGACCGCATTCAGGCAGAAAGAAAAGAGAACAGCAAGAGGCCTTTTTTCCCCGGCTGCTTTCCCAAGCCCTTCCAGCTCAAACTATGTCGTTGCTCCTCTGGAAGGATCCTTGCACCGTGACGTAGTTTTTCAGAAGAAGCCCTGCTTTTGCAAGAGCAAATGAGGAATTCGTTGCAGGAAAGAGGAAGGAAAGAAAGTTTCTCTCCCTCTGCCTGCTTTGCTCAGAGAACTGGATGAAGTCAGGGAGTTCTCCCTTTCACTGAGAAACGTGCGGGCTGCTGTTGCCTGTGCGCTCTCTTCTTTGCAAAAGAGTCTGCAGTTCCACACTTTGAACCGCGGAAAGGCGCCGGGCTCTGCTAAGACTTCCCCCGGCGCTTCGTTTGCCCTGGGCCAAAGCGAGCCTTCACAATAGCTGAACGCTAACACTGCATACTCGTTCCACTTCCAGAACAGGGCTACCGCGAGGCAGTTCTCCGGGGGAAAACGGCCCTTCGCGAAGGGCAGATCTGCCGAGCTCATTGCGGGAAAGCGAAAGCAAAGGACGCTTTTCTCCCTCTAACCGCTTTCGTCAGAGGAACGGGGGAAGTCACAGTGTTCTTTCTCTCACTGAGATACACACAATCTGACGTTGCCTCTGAGCTCCGTTGCTGGCAAAGAACTGAAACTGACATACATTCCTGTGGGGAAACACAGGGCTTTGCTAGAATTTCTCTAGGCAGTGTGATTTCCCTGGGCCTCACTGCAGCAACACTATCTCGCCAGGGCAACACTGCGTGGGATTTCCTCTTCCAAGAGAGCTGCTGCTTTGTAGTTTGTGCTGGGAAACCTTACTTTGGCAAGTGCGAATTGACCGCATTCAGGCAGAAAGAAAAGAGAACAGCAAGAGGCCTTTTTTCCCCGGCTGCTTTCCCAAGCCCTTCCAGCTCAAACTATGTGGTTGCTCCTCTGGAAGGATCCTTGCACCGCGACGTAGTTTTTCAGAAGAAGCCCTGCTTTTGCAAGAGCAAATGAGGAATTCGTTGCAGGAAAGAGGAAGGAAAGAAAGTTTCTCTCCCTCTGCCTGCTTTGCTCAGAGAACTGGATGAAGTCAGGGAGTTCTCCCTTTCACTGAGAAACGTGCGGGCTGCTGTTGCCTGTGCGCTCTCTTCTTTGCAAAAGAGTCTGCAGTTCCACGCTTTGAACCGTGGAAAGGCGCCGGGCTCTGCTAAGACTTCCCCCGGCGCTTCGTTTGCCCTGGGCCAGAGCCAGCCTTCACAATAGCTGAACGCTAACACTGCATACTCGTTCCACTTCCAGAACAGGGCTACCGCGAGGCAGTTCTCCGGGGGAAAACGGCCCTTCGCGAAGGGCAGATCTGCCGAGCTCATTGCGGGAAAGCGAAAGCAAAGGACGCTTTTCTCCCTCTAACCGCTTTCGTCAGAGGAACGGGGGAAGTCACAGTGTTCTTTCTCTCACTGAGATACACACAATCTGACGTTGCCTCTGAGCTCCGTTGCTGGCAAAGAACTGAAACTGACATACATTCCTGTGGGGAAACACAGGGCTTTGCTAGAATTTCTCTAGGCAGTGTGATTTCCCTGGGCCTCACTGCAGCAACACTATCTCGCCAGGGCAACACTGCGTGGGATTTCCTCTTCCAAGAGAGCTGCTGCTTTGTAGTTTGTGCTGGGAAACCTTACTTTGGCAAGTGCGAATTGACCGCATTCAGGCAGAAAGAAAAGAGAACAGCAAGAGGCCTTTTATCCCCGGCTGCTTTCCCAAGCCCTTCCAGCTCAAACTATGTCGTTGCTCCTCTGGAAGGATCCTTGCACCGCGACGTAGTTTTTCAGAAGAAGCCCTGCTTTTGCAAGAGCAAATGAGGAATTCGTTGCAGGAAAGAGGAAGGAAAGAAAGTTTCTCTCCCTCTGCCTGCTTTGCTCAGAGAACTGGATGAAGTCAGGGAGTTCTCCCTTTCACTGAGAAACGTGCGGGCTGCTGTTGCCTGTGCGCTCTCTTCTTTGCAAAAGAGTCTGCAGTTCCACACTTTGAACCGCGGAAAGGCGCCGGGCTCTGCTAAGACTTCCCCCGGCGCTTCGTTTGCCCTGGGCCAAAGCGAGCCTTCACAATAGCTGAACGCTAACACTGCATACTCGTTCCACTTCCAGAACAGGGCTACCGCGAGGCAGTTCTCCGGGGGAAAACGGCCCTTCGCGAAGGGCAGATCTGCCGAGCTCATTGCGGGAAAGCGAAAGCAAAGGACGCTTTTCTCCCTCTAACCGCTTTCGTCAGAGGAACGGGGGAAGTCACAGTGTTCTTTCTCTCACTGAGATACACACAATCTGACGTTGCCTCTGAGCTCCGTTGCTGGCAAAGAACTGAAACTGACATACATTCCTGTGGGGAAACACAGGGCTTTGCTAGAATTTCTCTAGGCAGTGTGATTTCCCTGGGCCTCACTGCAGCAACACTATCTCGCCAGGGCAACACTGCGTGGGATTTCCTCTTCCAAGAGAGCTGCTGCTTTGTAGTTTGTGCTGGGAAACCTTACTTTGGCAAGTGCGAATTGACCGCATTCAGGCAGAAAGAAAAGAGAACAGCAAGAGGCCTTTTTTCCCCGGCTGCTTTCCCAAGCCCTTCCAGCTCAAACTATGTCGTTGCTCCTCTGGAAGGATCCTTGCACCGCGACGTAGTTTTTCAGAAGAAGCCCTGCTTTTGCAAGAGCAAATGAGGAATTCGTTGCAGGAAAGAGGAAGGAAAGAAAGTTTCTCTCCCTCTGCCTGCTTTGCTCAGAGAACTGGATGAAGTCAGGGAGTTCTCCCTTTCACTGAGAAACGTGCGGGCTGCTGTTGCCTGTGCGCTCTCTTCTTTGCAAAAGAGTCTGCAGTTCCACGCTTTGAACCGTGGAAAGGCGCCGGGCTCTGCTAAGACTTCCCCCGGCGCTTCGTTTGCCCTGGGCCAAAGCGAGCCTTCACAGTAGCTGAACGCTAACACTGCATACTCGTTCCACTTCCAGAACAGGGCTACCGCGAGGCAGTTCTCCGGGGGAAAACGGCCCTTCGCGAAGGGCAGATCTGCCGAGCTCATTGCGGGAAAGCGAAAGCAAAGGACGCTTTTCTCCCTCTAACCGCTTTCGTCAGAGGAACGGGGGAAGTCACAATGTTCTTTCTCTCACTGAGATACACACAATCTGACGTTGCCTCTGAGCTCCGTTGCTGGCAAAGAACTGAAACTGACATACATTCCTGTGGGGAAACACAGGGCTTTGCTAGGATTTCTCTAGGCAGTGTGATTTCCCTGGGCCTCACTGTAGCAACACTATCTCGCCAGGGCAACACTGCGTGGGATTTCCTCTTCCAAGAGAGCTGCTGCTTTGTAGTTTGTGCTGGGAAACCTTACTTTGGCAAGTGCGAATTGACCGCATTCAGGCAGAAAGAAAAGAGAACAGCAAGAGGCCTTTTTTCCCCGGCTGCTTTCCCAAGCCCTTCCAGCTCAAACTATGTGGTTGCTCCTCTGGAAGGATCCTTGCACCGCGACGTAGTTTTTCAGAAGAAGCCCTGCTTTTGCAAGAGCAAATGAGGAATTCGTTGCAGGAAAGAGGAAGGAAAGAAAGTTTCTCTCCCTCTGCCTGCTTTGCTCAGAGAACTGGATGAAGTCAGGGAGTTCTCCCTTTCACTGAGAAACGTGCGGGCTGCTGTTGCCTGTGCGCTCTCTTCTTTGCAAAAGAGTCTGCAGTTCCACGCTTTGAACCGTGGAAAGGCGCCGGGCTCTGCTAAGACTTCCCCCGGCGCTTCGTTTGCCCTGGGCCAGAGCCAGCCTTCACAATAGCTGAACGCTAACACTGCATACTCGTTCCACTTCCAGAACAGGGCTACCGCGAGGCAGTTCTCCGGGGGAAAACGGCCCTTCGCGAAGGGCAGATCTGCCGAGCTCATTGCGGGAAAGCGAAAGCAAAGGACGCTTTTCTCCCTCTAACCGCTTTCGTCAGAGGAACGGGGGAAGTCACAGTGTTCTTTCTCTCACTGAGATACACACAATCTGACGTTGCCTCTGAGCTCCGTTGCTGGCAAAGAACTGAAACTGACATACATTCCTGTGGGGAAACACAGGGCTTTGCTAGGATTTCTCTAGGCAGTGTGATTTCCCTGGGCCTCACTGCAGCAACACTATCTCGCCAGGGCAACACTGCGTGGGATTTCCTCTTCCAAGAGAGCTGCTGCTTTGTAGTTTGTGCTGGGAAACCTTACTTTGGCAAGTGCGAATTGACCGCATTCAGGCAGAAAGAAAAGAGAACAGCAAGAGGCCTTTTTTCCCCGGCTGCTTTCCCAAGCCCTTCCAGCTCAAACTATGTCGTTGCTCCTCTGGAAGGATCCTTGCACCGCGACGTAGTTTTTCAGAAGAAGCCCTGCTTTTGCAAGAGCAAATGAGGAATTCGTTGCAGGAAAGAGGAAGGAAAGAAAGTTTCTCTCCCTCTGCCTGCTTTGCTCAGAGAACTGGATGAAGTCAGGGAGTTCTCCCTTTCACTGAGAAACGTGCGGGCTGCTGTTGCCTGTGCGCTCTCTTCTTTGCAAAAGAGTCTGCAGTTCCACACTTTGAACCGCGGAAAGGCGCCGGGCTCTGCTAAGACTTCCCCCGGCGCTTCGTTTGCCCTGGGCCAAAGCGAGCCTTCACAATAGCTGAACGCTAACACTGCATACTCGTTCCACTTCCAGAACAGGGCTACCGCGAGGCAGTTCTCCGGGGGAAAACGGCCCTTCGCGAAGGGCAGATCTGCCGAGCTCATTGCGGGAAAGCGAAAGCAAAGGACGCTTTTCTCCCTCTAACCGCTTTCGTCAGAGGAACGGGGGAAGTCACAGTGTTCTTTCTCTCACTGAGATACACACAATCTGACGTTGCCTCTGAGCTCCGTTGCTGGCAAAGAACTGAAACTGACATACATTCCTGTGGGGAAACACAGGGCTTTGCTAGAATTTCTCTAGGCAGTGTGATTTCCCTGGGCCTCACTGCAGCAACACTATCTCGCCAGGGCAACACTGCGTGGGATTTCCTCTTCCAAGAGAGCTGCTGCTTTGTAGTTTGTGCTGGGAAACCTTACTTTGGCAAGTGCGAATTGACCGCATTCAGGCAGAAAGAAAAGAGAACAGCAAGAGGCCTTTTTTCCCCGGCTGCTTTCCCAAGCCCTTCCAGCTCAAACTATGTGGTTGCTCCTCTGGAAGGATCCTTGCACCGCGACGTAGTTTTTCAGAAGAAGCCCTGCTTTTGCAAGAGCAAATGAGGAATTCGTTGCAGGAAAGAGGAAGGAAAGAAAGTTTCTCTCCCTCTGCCTGCTTTGCTCAGAGAACTGGATGAAGTCAGGGAGTTCTCCCTTTCACTGAGAAACGTGCGGGCTGCTGTTGCCTGTGCGCTCTCTTCTTTGCAAAAGAGTCTGCAGTTCCACACTTTGAACCGCGGAAAGGCGCCGGGCTCTGCTAAGACTTCCCCCGGCGCTTCGTTTGCCGTGGGCCAAAGCGAGCCTTCACAATAGCTGAACGCTAACACTGCATACTCGTTCCACTTCCAGAACAGGGCTACCGCGAGGCAGTTCTCCGGGGGAAAACGGCCCTTCGCGAAGGGCAGATCTGCCGAGCTCATTGCGGGAAAGCGAAAGCAAAGGACGCTTTTCTCCCTCTAACCGCTTTCGTCAGAGGAACGGGGGAAGTCACAGTGTTCTTTCTCTCACTGAGATACACACAATCTGACGTTGCCTCTGAGCTCCGTTGCTGGCAAAGAACTGAAACTGACATACATTCCTGTGGGGAAACACAGGGCTTTGCTAGAATTTCTCTAGGCAGTGTGATTTCCCTGGGCCTCACTGCAGCAACACTATCTCGCCAGGGCAACACTGCGTGGGATTTCCTCTTCCAAGAGAGCTGCTGCTTTGTAGTTTGTGCTGGGAAACCTTACTTTGGCAAGTGCGAATTGACCGCATTCAGGCAGAAAGAAAAGAGAACAGCAAGAGGCCTTTTTTCCCCGGCTGCTTTCCCAAGCCCTTCCAGCTCAAACTATGTGGTTGCTCCTCTGGAAGGATCCTTGCACCGCGACGTAGTTTTTCAGAAGAAGCCCTGCTTTTGCAAGAGCAAATGAGGAATTCGTTGCAGGAAAGAGGAAGGAAAGAAAGTTTCTCTCCCTCTGCCTGCTTTGCTCAGAGAACTGGATGAAGTCAGGGAGTTCTCCCTTTCACTGAGAAACGTGCGGGCTGCTGTTGCCTGTGCGCTCTCTTCTTTGCAAAAGAGTCTGCAGTTCCACACTTTGAACCGCGGAAAGGCGCCGGGCTCTGCTAAGACTTCCCCCGGCGCTTCGTTTGCCGTGGGCCAAAGCGAGCCTTCACAATAGCTGAACGCTAACACTGCATACTCGTTCCACTTCCAGAACAGGGCTACCGCGAGGCAGTTCTCCGGGGGAAAACGGCCCTTCGCGAAGGGCAGATCTGCCGAGCTCATTGCGGGAAAGCGAAAGCAAAGGACGCTTTTCTCCCTCTAACCGCTTTCGTCAGAGGAACGGGGGAAGTCACAGTGTTCTTTCTCTCACTGAGATACACACAATCTGACGTTGCCTCTGAGCTCCGTTGCTGGCAAAGAACTGAAACTGACATACATTCCTGTGGGGAAACACAGGGCTTTGCTAGAATTTCTCTAGGCAGTGTGATTTCCCTGGGCCTCACTGCAGCAACACTATCTCGCCAGGGCAACACTGCGTGGGATTTCCTCTTCCAAGAGAGCTGCTGCTTTGTAGTTTGTGCTGGGAAACCTTACTTTGGCAAGTGCGAATTGACCGCATTCAGGCAGAAAGAAAAGAGAACAGCAAGAGGCCTTTTTTCCCCGGCTGCTTTCCCAAGCCCTTCCAGCTCAAACTATGTGGTTGCTCCTCTGGAAGGATCCTTGCACCGCGACGTAGTTTTTCAGAAGAAGCCCTGCTTTTGCAAGAGCAAATGAGGAATTCGTTGCAGGAAAGAGGAAGGAAAGAAAGTTTCTCTCCCTCTGCCTGCTTTGCTCAGAGAACTGGATGAAGTCAGGGAGTTCTCCCTTTCACTGAGAAACGTGCGGGCTGCTGTTGCCTGTGCGCTCTCTTCTTTGCAAGAGAGTCTGCAGTTCCACGCTTTGAACCGTGGAAAGGCGCCGGGCTCTGCTAAGACTTCCCCCGGCGCTTCGTTTGCCCTGGGCCAAAGCGAGCCTTCACAGTAGCTGAACGCTAACACTGCATACTCGTTCCACTTCCAGAACAGGGCTACCGCGAGGCAGTTCTCCGGGGGAAAACGGCCCTTCGCGAAGGGCAGATCTGCCGAGCTCATTGCGGGAAAGCGAAAGCAAAGGACGCTTTTCTCCCTCTAACCGCTTTCGTCAGAGGAACGGGGGAAGTCACAATGTTCTTTCTCTCACTGAGATACACACAATCTGACGTTGCCTCTGAGCTCCGTTGCTGGCAAAGAACTGAAACTGACATACATTCCTGTGGGGAAACACAGGGCTTTGCTAGGATTTCTCTAGGCAGTGTGATTTCCCTGGGCCTCACTGTAGCAACACTATCTCGCCAGGGCAACACTGCGTGGGATTTCCTCTTCCAAGAGAGCTGCTGCTTTGTAGTTTGTGCTGGGAAACCTTACTTTGGCAAGTGCGAATTGACCGCATTCAGGCAGAAAGAAAAGAGAACAGCAAGAGGCCTTTTTTCCCCGGCTGCTTTCCCAAGCCCTTCCAGCTCAAACTATGTGGTTGCTCCTCTGGAAGGATCCTTGCACCGCGACGTAGTTTTTCAGAAGAAGCCCTGCTTTTGCAAGAGCAAATGAGGAATTCGTTGCAGGAAAGAGGAAGGAAAGAAAGTTTCTCTCCCTCTGCCTGCTTTGCTCAGAGAACTGGATGAAGTCAGGGAGTTCTCCCTTTCACTGAGAAACGTGCGGGCTGCTGTTGCCTGTGCGCTCTCTTCTTTGCAAAAGAGTCTGCAGTTCCACGCTTTGAACCGTGGAAAGGCGCCGGGCTCTGCTAAGACTTCCCCCGGCGCTTCGTTTGCCCTGGGCCAGAGCCAGCCTTCACAATAGCTGAACGCTAACACTGCATACTCGTTCCACTTCCAGAACAGGGCTACCGCGAGGCAGTTCTCCGGGGGAAAACGGCCCTTCGCGAAGGGCAGATCTGCCGAGCTCATTGCGGGAAAGCGAAAGCAAAGGACGCTTTTCTCCCTCTAACCGCTTTCGTCAGAGGAACGGGGGAAGTCACAGTGTTCTTTCTCTCACTGAGATACACACAATCTGACGTTGCCTCTGAGCTCCGTTGCTGGCAAAGAACTGAAACTGACATACATTCCTGTGGGGAAACACAGGGCTTTGCTAGGATTTCTCTAGGCAGTGTGATTTCCCTGGGCCTCACTGCAGCAACACTATCTCGCCAGGGCAACACTGCGTGGGATTTCCTCTTCCAAGAGAGCTGCTGCTTTGTAGTTTGTGCTGGGAAACCTTACTTTGGCAAGTGCGAATTGACCGCATTCAGGCAGAAAGAAAAGAGAACAGCAAGAGGCCTTTTTTCCCCGGCTGCTTTCCCAAGCCCTTCCAGCTCAAACTATGTCGTTGCTCCTCTGGAAGGATCCTTGCACCGCGACGTAGTTTTTCAGAAGAAGCCCTGCTTTTGCAAGAGCAAATGAGGAATTCGTTGCAGGAAAGAGGAAGGAAAGAAAGTTTCTCTCCCTCTGCCTGCTTTGCTCAGAGAACTGGATGAAGTCAGGGAGTTCTCCCTTTCACTGAGAAACGTGCGGGCTGCTGTTGCCTGTGCGCTCTCTTCTTTGCAAAAGAGTCTGCAGTTCCACACTTTGAACCGCGGAAAGGCGCCGGGCTCTGCTAAGACTTCCCCCGGCGCTTCGTTTGCCCTGGGCCAAAGCGAGCCTTCACAATAGCTGAACGCTAACACTGCATACTCGTTCCACTTCCAGAACAGGGCTACCGCGAGGCAGTTCTCCGGGGGAAAACGGCCCTTCGCGAAGGGCAGATCTGCCGAGCTCATTGCGGGAAAGCGAAAGCAAAGGACGCTTTTCTCCCTCTAACCGCTTTCGTCAGAGGAACGGGGGAAGTCACAGTGTTCTTTCTCTCACTGAGATACACACAATCTGACGTTGCCTCTGAGCTCCGTTGCTGGCAAAGAACTGAAACTGACATACATTCCTGTGGGGAAACACAGGGCTTTGCTAGAATTTCTCTAGGCAGTGTGATTTCCCTGGGCCTCACTGCAGCAACACTATCTCGCCAGGGCAACACTGCGTGGGATTTCCTCTTCCAAGAGAGCTGCTGCTTTGTAGTTTGTGCTGGGAAACCTTACTTTGGCAAGTGCGAATTGACCGCATTCAGGCAGAAAGAAAAGAGAACAGCAAGAGGCCTTTTTTCCCCGGCTGCTTTCCCAAGCCCTTCCAGCTCAAACTATGTCGTTGCTCCTCTGGAAGGATCCTTGCACCGCGACGTAGTTTTTCAGAAGAAGCCCTGCTTTTGCAAGAGCAAATGAGGAATTCGTTGCAGGAAAGAGGAAGGAAAGAAAGTTTCTCTCCCTCTGCCTGCTTTGCTCAGAGAACTGGATGAAGTCAGGGAGTTCTCCCTTTCACTGAGAAACGTGCGGGCTGCTGTTGCCTGTGCGCTCTCTTCTTTGCAAAAGAGTCTGCAGTTCCACACTTTGAACCGCGGAAAGGCGCCGGGCTCTGCTAAGACTTCCCCCGGCGCTTCGTTTGCCGTGGGCCAAAGCGAGCCTTCACAATAGCTGAACGCTAACACTGCATACTCGTTCCACTTCCAGAACAGGGCTACCGCGAGGCAGTTCTCCGGGGGAAAACGGCCCTTCGCGAAGGGCAGATCTGCCGAGCTCATTGCGGGAAAGCGAAAGCAAAGGACGCTTTTCTCCCTCTAACCGCTTTCGTCAGAGGAACGGGGGAAGTCACAGTGTTCTTTCTCTCACTGAGATACACACAATCTGACGTTGCCTCTGAGCTCCGTTGCTGGCAAAGAACTGAAACTGACATACATTCCTGTGGGGAAACACAGGGCTTTGCTAGAATTTCTCTAGGCAGTGTGATTTCCCTGGGCCTCACTGCAGCAACACTATCTCGCCAGGGCAACACTGCGTGGGATTTCCTCTTCCAAGAGAGCTGCTGCTTTGTAGTTTGTGCTGGGAAACCTTACTTTGGCAAGTGCGAATTGACCGCATTCAGGCAGAAAGAAAAGAGAACAGCAAGAGGCCTTTTTTCCCCGGCTGCTTTCCCAAGCCCTTCCAGCTCAAACTATGTGGTTGCTCCTCTGGAAGGATCCTTGCACCGCGACGTAGTTTTTCAGAAGAAGCCCTGCTTTTGCAAGAGCAAATGAGGAATTCGTTGCAGGAAAGAGGAAGGAAAGAAAGTTTCTCTCCCTCTGCCTGCTTTGCTCAGAGAACTGGATGAAGTCAGGGAGTTCTCCCTTTCACTGAGAAACGTGCGGGCTGCTGTTGCCTGTGCGCTCTCTTCTTTGCAAAAGAGTCTGCAGTTCCACACTTTGAACCGCGGAAAGGCGCCGGGCTCTGCTAAGACTTCCCCCGGCGCTTCGTTTGCCGTGGGCCAAAGCGAGCCTTCACAATAGCTGAACGCTAACACTGCATACTCGTTCCACTTCCAGAACAGGGCTACCGCGAGGCAGTTCTCCGGGGGAAAACGGCCCTTCGCGAAGGGCAGATCTGCCGAGCTCATTGCGGGAAAGCGAAAGCAAAGGACGCTTTTCTCCCTCTAACCGCTTTCGTCAGAGGAACGGGGGAAGTCACAGTGTTCTTTCTCTCACTGAGATACACACAATCTGACGTTGCCTCTGAGCTCCGTTGCTGGCAAAGAACTGAAACTGACATACATTCCTGTGGGGAAACACAGGGCTTTGCTAGAATTTCTCTAGGCAGTGTGATTTCCCTGGGCCTCACTGCAGCAACACTATCTCGCCAGGGCAACACTGCGTGGGATTTCCTCTTCCAAGAGAGCTGCTGCTTTGTAGTTTGTGCTGGGAAACCTTACTTTGGCAAGTGCGAATTGACCGCATTCAGGCAGAAAGAAAAGAGAACAGCAAGAGGCCTTTTTTCCCCGGCTGCTTTCCCAAGCCCTTCCAGCTCAAACTATGTGGTTGCTCCTCTGGAAGGATCCTTGCACCGCGACGTAGTTTTTCAGAAGAAGCCCTGCTTTTGCAAGAGCAAATGAGGAATTCGTTGCAGGAAAGAGGAAGGAAAGAAAGTTTCTCTCCCTCTGCCTGCTTTGCTCAGAGAACTGGATGAAGTCAGGGAGTTCTCCCTTTCACTGAGAAACGTGCGGGCTGCTGTTGCCTGTGCGCTCTCTTCTTTGCAAGAGAGTCTGCAGTTCCACGCTTTGAACCGTGGAAAGGCGCCGGGCTCTGCTAAGACTTCCCCCGGCGCTTCGTTTGCCCTGGGCCAAAGCGAGCCTTCACAGTAGCTGAACGCTAACACTGCATACTCGTTCCACTTCCAGAACAGGGCTACCGCGAGGCAGTTCTCCGGGGGAAAACGGCCCTTCGCGAAGGGCAGATCTGCCGAGCTCATTGCGGGAAAGCGAAAGCAAAGGACGCTTTTCTCCCTCTAACCGCTTTCGTCAGAGGAACGGGGGAAGTCACAATGTTCTTTCTCTCACTGAGATACACACAATCTGACGTTGCCTCTGAGCTCCGTTGCTGGCAAAGAACTGAAACTGACATACATTCCTGTGGGGAAACACAGGGCTTTGCTAGGATTTCTCTAGGCAGTGTGATTTCCCTGGGCCTCACTGTAGCAACACTATCTCGCCAGGGCAACACTGCGTGGGATTTCCTCTTCCAAGAGAGCTGCTGCTTTGTAGTTTGTGCTGGGAAACCTTACTTTGGCAAGTGCGAATTGACCGCATTCAGGCAGAAAGAAAAGAGAACAGCAAGAGGCCTTTTTTCCCCGGCTGCTTTCCCAAGCCCTTCCAGCTCAAACTATGTGGTTGCTCCTCTGGAAGGATCCTTGCACCGCGACGTAGTTTTTCAGAAGAAGCCCTGCTTTTGCAAGAGCAAATGAGGAATTCGTTGCAGGAAAGAGGAAGGAAAGAAAGTTTCTCTCCCTCTGCCTGCTTTGCTCAGAGAACTGGATGAAGTCAGGGAGTTCTCCCTTTCACTGAGAAACGTGCGGGCTGCTGTTGCCTGTGCGCTCTCTTCTTTGCAAAAGAGTCTGCAGTTCCACGCTTTGAACCGTGGAAAGGCGCCGGGCTCTGCTCAGACTTCCCCCGGCGCTTCGTTTGCCCTGGGCCAAAGCGAGCCTTCACAATAGCTGAACGCTAACACTGCATACTCGTTCCACTTCCAGAACAGGGCTACCGCGAGGCAGTTCTCCGGGGGAAAACGGCCCTTCGCGAAGGGCAGATCTGCCGAGCTCATTGCGGGAAAGCGAAAGCAAAGGACGCTTTTCTCCCTCTAACCGCTTTCGTCAGAGGAACGGGGGAAGTCACAGTGTTCTTTCTCTCACTGAGATACACACAATCTGACGTTGCCTCTGAGCTCCGTTGCTGGCAAAGAACTGAAACTGACATACATTCCTGTGGGGAAACACAGGGCTTTGCTAGGATTTCTCTAGGCAGTGTGTTTTCCCTGGACCTCACTGCAGCAACACTATCTCGCCAGGGCAACACTGCGTGGGATTTCCTCTTCCAAGAGAGCTGCTGCTTTGTAGTTTGTGCTGGGAAACCTTGCTTTGGCAAGTCCGAATTGACTGCATTCACGCAGAAAAATGAGAGAACAGCAAGAGGCCTTTTATCCCCGGCTGCTTTCCCAAGCCCTTCCAGCTCAAACTATGTCGTTGCTCCTCTGGAAGGATCCTTGCACCGCGACGTAGTTTTTCAGAAGAAGCCCTGCTTTTGCAAGAGCAAATGAGGAATTCGTTGCAGGAAAGAGGAAGGAAAGAAAGTTTCTCTCCCTCTGCCTGCTTTGCTCAGAGAACTGGATGAAGTCAGGGAGTTCTCCCTTTCACTGAGAAACGTGCGGGCTGCTGTTGCCTGTGCGCTCTCTTCTTTGCAAAAGAGTCTGCAGTTCCACGCTTTGAACCGTGGAAAGGCGCCGGGCTCTGCTAAGACTTCCCCCGGCGCTTCGTTTGCCCTGGGCCAAAGCGAGCCTTCACAGTAGCTGAACGCTAACACTGCATACTCGTTCCACTTCCAGAACAGGGCTACCGCGAGGCAGTTCTCCGGGGGAAAACGGCCCTTCGCGAAGGGCAGATCTGCCGAGCTCATTGCGGGAAAGCGAAAGCAAAGGACGCTTTTCTCCCTCTAACCGCTTTCGTCAGAGGAACGGGGGAAGTCACAATGTTCTTTCTCTCACTGAGATACACACAATCTGACGTTGCCTCTGAGCTCCGTTGCTGGCAAAGAACTGAAACCGACATACATTCCTGTGGGGAAACACAGGGCTTTGCTAGGATTTCTCTAGGCAGTGTGATTTCCCTGGGCCTCACTGTAGCAACACTATCTCGCCAGGGCAACACTGCGTGGGATTTCCTCTTCCAAGAGAGCTGCTGCTTTGTAGTTTGTGCTGGGAAACCTTACTTTGGCAAGTGCGAATTGACCGCATTCAGGCAGAAAGAAAAGAGAACAGCAAGAGGCCTTTTTTCCCCGGCTGCTTTCCCAAGCCCTTCCAGCTCAAACTATGTGGTTGCTCCTCTGGAAGGATCCTTGCACCGCGACGTAGTTTTTCAGAAGAAGCCCTGCTTTTGCAAGAGCAAATGAGGAATTCGTTGCAGGAAAGAGGAAGGAAAGAAAGTTTCTCTCCCTCTGCCTGCTTTGCTCAGAGAACTGGATGAAGTCAGGGAGTTCTCCCTTTCACTGAGAAACGTGCGGGCTGCTGTTGCCTGTGCGCTCTCTTCTTTGCAAAAGAGTCTGCAGTTCCACGCTTTGAACCGTGGAAAGGCGCCGGGCTCTGCTAAGACTTCCCCCGGCGCTTCGTTTGCCCTGGGCCAGAGCCAGCCTTCACAATAGCTGAACGCTAACACTGCATACTCGTTCCACTTCCAGAACAGGGCTACCGCGAGGCAGTTCTCCGGGGGAAAACGGCCCTTCGCGAAGGGCAGATCTGCCGAGCTCATTGCGGGAAAGCGAAAGCAAAGGACGCTTTTCTCCCTCTAACCGCTTTCGTCAGAGGAACGGGGGAAGTCACAGTGTTCTTTCTCTCACTGAGATACACACAATCTGACGTTGCCTCTGAGCTCCGTTGCTGGCAAAGAACTGAAACTGACATACATTCCTGTGGGGAAACACAGGGCTTTGCTAGGATTTCTCTAGGCAGTGTGATTTCCCTGGGCCTCACTGCAGCAACACTATCTCGCCAGGGCAACACTGCGTGGGATTTCCTCTTCCAAGAGAGCTGCTGCTTTGTAGTTTGTGCTGGGAAACCTTACTTTGGCAAGTGCGAATTGACCGCATTCAGGCAGAAAGAAAAGAGAACAGCAAGAGGCCTTTTTTCCCCGGCTGCTTTCCCAAGCCCTTCCAGCTCAAACTATGTCGTTGCTCCTCTGGAAGGATCCTTGCACCGCGACGTAGTTTTTCAGAAGAAGCCCTGCTTTTGCAAGAGCAAATGAGGAATTCGTTGCAGGAAAGAGGAAGGAAAGAAAGTTTCTCTCCCTCTGCCTGCTTTGCTCAGAGAACTGGATGAAGTCAGGGAGTTCTCCCTTTCACTGAGAAACGTGCGGGCTGCTGTTGCCTGTGCGCTCTCTTCTTTGCAAAAGAGTCTGCAGTTCCACACTTTGAACCGCGGAAAGGCGCCGGGCTCTGCTAAGACTTCCCCCGGCGCTTCGTTTGCCCTGGGCCAAAGCGAGCCTTCACAATAGCTGAACGCTAACACTGCATACTCGTTCCACTTCCAGAACAGGGCTACCGCGAGGCAGTTCTCCGGGGGAAAACGGCCCTTCGCGAAGGGCAGATCTGCCGAGCTCATTGCGGGAAAGCGAAAGCAAAGGACGCTTTTCTCCCTCTAACCGCTTTCGTCAGAGGAACGGGGGAAGTCACAGTGTTCTTTCTCTCACTGAGATACACACAATCTGACGTTGCCTCTGAGCTCCGTTGCTGGCAAAGAACTGAAACTGACATACATTCCTGTGGGGAAACACAGGGCTTTGCTAGAATTTCTCTAGGCAGTGTGATTTCCCTGGGCCTCACTGCAGCAACACTATCTCGCCAGGGCAACACTGCGTGGGATTTCCTCTTCCAAGAGAGCTGCTGCTTTGTAGTTTGTGCTGGGAAACCTTACTTTGGCAAGTGCGAATTGACCGCATTCAGGCAGAAAGAAAAGAGAACAGCAAGAGGCCTTTTTTCCCCGGCTGCTTTCCCAAGCCCTTCCAGCTCAAACTATGTCGTTGCTCCTCTGGAAGGATCCTTGCACCGCGACGTAGTTTTTCAGAAGAAGCCCTGCTTTTGCAAGAGCAAATGAGGAATTCGTTGCAGGAAAGAGGAAGGAAAGAAAGTTTCTCTCCCTCTGCCTGCTTTGCTCAGAGAACTGGATGAAGTCAGGGAGTTCTCCCTTTCACTGAGAAACGTGCGGGCTGCTGTTGCCTGTGCGCTCTCTTCTTTGCAAAAGAGTCTGCAGTTCCACACTTTGAACCGCGGAAAGGCGCCGGGCTCTGCTAAGACTTCCCCCGGCGCTTCGTTTGCCGTGGGCCAAAGCGAGCCTTCACAATAGCTGAACGCTAACACTGCATACTCGTTCCACTTCCAGAACAGGGCTACCGCGAGGCAGTTCTCCGGGGGAAAACGGCCCTTCGCGAAGGGCAGATCTGCCGAGCTCATTGCGGGAAAGCGAAAGCAAAGGACGCTTTTCTCCCTCTAACCGCTTTCGTCAGAGGAACGGGGGAAGTCACAGTGTTCTTTCTCTCACTGAGATACACACAATCTGACGTTGCCTCTGAGCTCCGTTGCTGGCAAAGAACTGAAACTGACATACATTCCTGTGGGGAAACACAGGGCTTTGCTAGGATTTCTCTAGGCAGTGTGATTTCCCTGGGCCTCACTGCAGCAACACTATCTCGCCAGGGCAACACTGCGTGGGATTTCCTCTTCCAAGAGAGCTGCTGCTTTGTAGTTTGTGCTGGGAAACCTTACTTTGGCAAGTGCGAATTGACCGCATTCAGGCAGAAAGAAAAGAGAACAGCAAGAGGCCTTTTTTCCCCGGCTGCTTTCCCAAGCCCTTCCAGCTCAAACTATGTCGTTGCTCCTCTGGAAGGATCCTTGCACCGCGACGTAGTTTTTCAGAAGAAGCCCTGCTTTTGCAAGAGCAAATGAGGAATTCGTTGCAGGAAAGAGGAAGGAAAGAAAGTTTCTCTCCCTCTGCCTGCTTTGCTCAGAGAACTGGATGAAGTCAGGGAGTTCTCCCTTTCACTGAGAAACGTGCGGGCTGCTGTTGCCTGTGCGCTCTCTTCTTTGCAAAAGAGTCTGCAGTTCCACACTTTGAACCGCGGAAAGGCGCCGGGCTCTGCTAAGACTTCCCCCGGCGCTTCGTTTGCCCTGGGCCAAAGCGAGCCTTCACAATAGCTGAACGCTAACACTGCATACTCGTTCCACTTCCAGAACAGGGCTACCGCGAGGCAGTTCTCCGGGGGAAAACGGCCCTTCGCGAAGGGCAGATCTGCCGAGCTCATTGCGGGAAAGCGAAAGCAAAGGACGCTTTTCTCCCTCTAACCGCTTTCGTCAGAGGAACGGGGGAAGTCACAGTGTTCTTTCTCTCACTGAGATACACACAATCTGACGTTGCCTCTGAGCTCCGTTGCTGGCAAAGAACTGAAACTGACATACATTCCTGTGGGGAAACACAGGGCTTTGCTAGAATTTCTCTAGGCAGTGTGATTTCCCTGGGCCTCACTGCAGCAACACTATCTCGCCAGGGCAACACTGCGTGGGATTTCCTCTTCCAAGAGAGCTGCTGCTTTGTAGTTTGTGCTGGGAAACCTTACTTTGGCAAGTGCGAATTGACCGCATTCAGGCAGAAAGAAAAGAGAACAGCAAGAGGCCTTTTTTCCCCGGCTGCTTTCCCAAGCCCTTCCAGCTCAAACTATGTCGTTGCTCCTCTGGAAGGATCCTTGCACCGCGACGTAGTTTTTCAGAAGAAGCCCTGCTTTTGCAAGAGCAAATGAGGAATTCGTTGCAGGAAAGAGGAAGGAAAGAAAGTTTCTCTCCCTCTGCCTGCTTTGCTCAGAGAACTGGATGAAGTCAGGGAGTTCTCCCTTTCACTGAGAAACGTGCGGGCTGCTGTTGCCTGTGCGCTCTCTTCTTTGCAAAAGAGTCTGCAGTTCCACACTTTGAACCGCGGAAAGGCGCCGGGCTCTGCTAAGACTTCCCCCGGCGCTTCGTTTGCCGTGGGCCAAAGCGAGCCTTCACAATAGCTGAACGCTAACACTGCATACTCGTTCCACTTCCAGAACAGGGCTACCGCGAGGCAGTTCTCCGGGGGAAAACGGCCCTTCGCGAAGGGCAGATCTGCCGAGCTCATTGCGGGAAAGCGAAAGCAAAGGACGCTTTTCTCCCTCTAACCGCTTTCGTCAGAGGAACGGGGGAAGTCACAGTGTTCTTTCTCTCACTGAGATACACACAATCTGACGTTGCCTCTGAGCTCCGTTGCTGGCAAAGAACTGAAACTGACATACATTCCTGTGGGGAAACACAGGGCTTTGCTAGAATTTCTCTAGGCAGTGTGATTTCCCTGGGCCTCACTGCAGCAACACTATCTCGCCAGGGCAACACTGCGTGGGATTTCCTCTTCCAAGAGAGCTGCTGCTTTGTAGTTTGTGCTGGGAAACCTTACTTTGGCAAGTGCGAATTGACCGCATTCAGGCAGAAAGAAAAGAGAACAGCAAGAGGCCTTTTTTCCCCGGCTGCTTTCCCAAGCCCTTCCAGCTCAAACTATGTGGTTGCTCCTCTGGAAGGATCCTTGCACCGCGACGTAGTTTTTCAGAAGAAGCCCTGCTTTTGCAAGAGCAAATGAGGAATTCGTTGCAGGAAAGAGGAAGGAAAGAAAGTTTCTCTCCCTCTGCCTGCTTTGCTCAGAGAACTGGATGAAGTCAGGGAGTTCTCCCTTTCACTGAGAAACGTGCGGGCTGCTGTTGCCTGTGCGCTCTCTTCTTTGCAAAAGAGTCTGCAGTTCCACACTTTGAACCGCGGAAAGGCGCCGGGCTCTGCTAAGACTTCCCCCGGCGCTTCGTTTGCCGTGGGCCAAAGCGAGCCTTCACAATAGCTGAACGCTAACACTGCATACTCGTTCCACTTCCAGAACAGGGCTACCGCGAGGCAGTTCTCCGGGGGAAAACGGCCCTTCGCGAAGGGCAGATCTGCCGAGCTCATTGCGGGAAAGCGAAAGCAAAGGACGCTTTTCTCCCTCTAACCGCTTTCGTCAGAGGAACGGGGGAAGTCACAGTGTTCTTTCTCTCACTGAGATACACACAATCTGACGTTGCCTCTGAGCTCCGTTGCTGGCAAAGTACTGAAACTGACATACATTCCTGTGGGGAAACACAGGGCTTTGCTAGGATTTCTCTAGGCAGTGTGATTTCCCTGGGCCTCACTGTAGCAACACTATCTCGCCAGGGCAACACTGCGTGGGATTTCCTCTTCCAAGAGAGCTGCTGCTTTGTAGTTTGTGCTGGGAAACCTTGCTTTGGCAAGTGCGAATTGACCGCATTCAGGCAGAAAGAAAAGAGAACAGCAAGAGGCCTTTTTTCCCCGGCTGCTTTCCCAAGCCCTTCCAGCTCAAACTATGTGGTTGCTCCTCTGGAAGGATCCTTGCACCGCGACGTAGTTTTTCAGAAGAAGCCCTGCTTTTGCAAGAGCAAATGAGGAATTCGTTGCAGGAAAGAGGAAGGAAAGAAAGTTTCTCTCCCTCTGCCTGCTTTGCTCAGAGAACTGGATGAAGTCAGGGAGTTCTCCCTTTCACTGAGAAACGTGCGGGCTGCTGTTGCCTGTGCGCTCTCTTCTTTGCAAAAGAGTCTGCAGTTCCACACTTTGAACCGCGGAAAGGCGCCGGGCTCTGCTAAGACTTCCCCCGGCGCTTCGTTTGCCCTGGGCCAAAGCGAGCCTTCACAATAGCTGAACGCTAACACTGCATACTCGTTCCACTTCCAGAACAGGGCTACCGCGAGGCAGTTCTCCGGGGGAAAACGGCCCTTCGCGAAGGGCAGATCTGCCGAGCTCATTGCGGGAAAGCGAAAGCAAAGGACGCTTTTCTCCCTCTAACCGCTTTCGTCAGAGGAACGGGGGAAGTCACAGTGTTCTTTCTCTCACTGAGATACACACAATCTGACGTTGCCTCTGAGCTCCGTTGCTGGCAAAGTACTGAAACTGACATACATTCCTGTGGGGAAACACAGGGCTTTGCTAGGATTTCTCTAGGCAGTGTGATTTCCCTGGGCCTCACTGTAGCAACACTATCTCGCCAGGGCAACACTGCGTGGGATTTCCTCTTCCAAGAGAGCTGCTGCTTTGTAGTTTGTGCTGGGAAACCTTGCTTTGGCAAGTGCGAATTGACCGCATTCAGGCAGAAAGAAAAGAGAACAGCAAGAGGCCTTTTTTCCCCGGCTGCTTTCCCAAGCCCTTCCAGCTCAAACTATGTGGTTGCTCCTCTGGAAGGATCCTTGCACCGCGACGTAGTTTTTCAGAAGAAGCCCTGCTTTTGCAAGAGCAAATGAGGAATTCGTTGCAGGAAAGAGGAAGGAAAGAAAGTTTCTCTCCCTCTGCCTGCTTTGCTCAGAGAACTGGATGAAGTCAGGGAGTTCTCCCTTTCACTGAGAAACGTGCGGGCTGCTGTTGCCTGTGCGCTCTCTTCTTTGCAAAAGAGTCTGCAGTTCCACGCTTTGAACCGTGGAAAGGCGCCGGGCTCTGCTAAGACTTCCCCCGGCGCTTCGTTTGCCCTGGGCCAGAGCCAGCCTTCACAATAGCTGAACGCTAACACTGCATACTCGTTCCACTTCCAGAACAGGGCTACCGCGAGGCAGTTCTCCGGGGGAAAACGGCCCTTCGCGAAGGGCAGATCTGCCGAGCTCATTGCGGGAAAGCGAAAGCAAAGGACGCTTTTCTCCCTCTAACCGCTTTCGTCAGAGGAACGGGGGAAGTCACAGTGTTCTTTCTCTCACTGAGATACACACAATCTGACGTTGCCTCTGAGCTCCGTTGCTGGCAAAGAACTGAAACTGACATACATTCCTGTGGGGAAACACAGGGCTTTGCTAGGATTTCTCTAGGCAGTGTGATTTCCCTGGGCCTCACTGCAGCAACACTATCTCGCCAGGGCAACACTGCGTGGGATTTCCTCTTCCAAGAGAGCTGCTGCTTTGTAGTTTGTGCTGGGAAACCTTACTTTGGCAAGTGCGAATTGACCGCATTCAGGCAGAAAGAAAAGAGAACAGCAAGAGGCCTTTTTTCCCCGGCTGCTTTCCCAAACCCTTCCAGCTCAAACTATGTCGTTGCTCCTCTGGAAGGATCCTTGCACCGCGACGTAGTTTTTCAGAAGAAGCCCTGCTTTTGCAAGAGCAAATGAGGAATTCGTTGCAGGAAAGAGGAAGGAAAGAAAGTTTCTCTCCCTCTGCCTGCTTTGCTCAGAGAACTGGATGAAGTCAGGGAGTTCTCCCTTTCACTGAGAAACGTGCGGGCTGCTGTTGCCTGTGCGCTCTCTTCTTTGCAAAAGAGTCTGCAGTTCCACACTTTGAACCGCGGAAAGGCGCCGGGCTCTGCTAAGACTTCCCCCGGCGCTTCGTTTGCCCTGGGCCAAAGCGAGCCTTCACAATAGCTGAACGCTAACACTGCATACTCGTTCCACTTCCAGAACAGGGCTACCGCGAGGCAGTTCTCCGGGGGAAAACGGCCCTTCGCGAAGGGCAGATCTGCCGAGCTCATTGCGGGAAAGCGAAAGCAAAGGACGCTTTTCTCCCTCTAACCGCTTTCGTCAGAGGAACGGGGGAAGTCACAGTGTTCTTTCTCTCACTGAGATACACACAATCTGACGTTGCCTCTGAGCTCCGTTGCTGGCAAAGAACTGAAACTGACATACATTCCTGTGGGGAAACACAGGGCTTTGCTAGAATTTCTCTAGGCAGTGTGATTTCCCTGGGCCTCACTGCAGCAACACTATCTCGCCAGGGCAACACTGCGTGGGATTTCCTCTTCCAAGAGAGCTGCTGCTTTGTAGTTTGTGCTGGGAAACCTTACTTTGGCAAGTGCGAATTGACCGCATTCAGGCAGAAAGAAAAGAGAACAGCAAGAGGCCTTTTTTCCCCGGCTGCTTTCCCAAGCCCTTCCAGCTCAAACTATGTGGTTGCTCCTCTGGAAGGATCCTTGCACCGCGACGTAGTTTTTCAGAAGAAGCCCTGCTTTTGCAAGAGCAAATGAGGAATTCGTTGCAGGAAAGAGGAAGGAAAGAAAGTTTCTCTCCCTCTGCCTGCTTTGCTCAGAGAACTGGATGAAGTCAGGGAGTTCTCCCTTTCACTGAGAAACGTGCGGGCTGCTGTTGCCTGTGCGCTCTCTTCTTTGCAAAAGAGTCTGCAGTTCCACACTTTGAACCGCGGAAAGGCGCCGGGCTCTGCTAAGACTTCCCCCGGCGCTTCGTTTGCCCTGGGCCAAAGCGAGCCTTCACAATAGCTGAACGCTAACACTGCATACTCGTTCCACTTCCAGAACAGGGCTACCGCGAGGCAGTTCTCCGGGGGAAAACGGCCCTTCGCGAAGGGCAGATCTGCCGAGCTCATTGCGGGAAAGCGAAAGCAAAGGACGCTTTTCTCCCTCTAACCGCTTTCGTCAGAGGAACGGGGGAAGTCACAGTGTTCTTTCTCTCACTGAGATACACACAATCTGACGTTGCCTCTGAGCTCCGTTGCTGGCAAAGAACTGAAACTGACATACATTCCTGTGGGGAAACACAGGGCTTTGCTAGAATTTCTCTAGGCAGTGTGATTTCCCTGGGCCTCACTGCAGCAACACTATCTCGCCAGGGCAACACTGCGTGGGATTTCCTCTTCCAAGAGAGCTGCTGCTTTGTAGTTTGTGCTGGGAAACCTTACTTTGGCAAGTGCGAATTGACCGCATTCAGGCAGAAAGAAAAGAGAACAGCAAGAGGCCTTTTTTCCCCGGCTGCTTTCCCAAGCCCTTCCAGCTCAAACTATGTGGTTGCTCCTCTGGAAGGATCCTTGCACCGCGACGTAGTTTTTCAGAAGAAGCCCTGCTTTTGCAAGAGCAAATGAGGAATTCGTTGCAGGAAAGAGGAAGGAAAGAAAGTTTCTCTCCCTCTGCCTGCTTTGCTCAGAGAACTGGATGAAGTCAGGGAGTTCTCCCTTTCACTGAGAAACGTGCGGGCTGCTGTTGCCTGTGCGCTCTCTTCTTTGCAAAAGAGTCTGCAGTTCCACACTTTGAACCGCGGAAAGGCGCCGGGCTCTGCTAAGACTTCCCCCGGCGCTTCGTTTGCCGTGGGCCAAAGCGAGCCTTCACAATAGCTGAACGCTAACACTGCATACTCGTTCCACTTCCAGAACAGGGCTACCGCGAGGCAGTTCTCCGGGGGAAAACGGCCCTTCGCGAAGGGCAGATCTGCCGAGCTCATTGCGGGAAAGCGAAAGCAAAGGACGCTTTTCTCCCTCTAACCGCTTTCGTCAGAGGAACGGGGGAAGTCACAGTGTTCTTTCTCTCACTGAGATACACACAATCTGACGTTGCCTCTGAGCTCCGTTGCTGGCAAAGAACTGAAACTGACATACATTCCTGTGGGGAAACACAGGGCTTTGCTAGAATTTCTCTAGGCAGTGTGATTTCCCTGGGCCTCACTGCAGCAACACTATCTCGCCAGGGCAACACTGCGTGGGATTTCCTCTTCCAAGAGAGCTGCTGCTTTGTAGTTTGTGCTGGGAAACCTTACTTTGGCAAGTGCGAATTGACCGCATTCAGGCAGAAAGAAAAGAGAACAGCAAGAGGCCTTTTTTCCCCGGCTGCTTTCCCAAGCCCTTCCAGCTCAAACTATGTGGTTGCTCCTCTGGAAGGATCCTTGCACCGCGACGTAGTTTTTCAGAAGAAGCCCTGCTTTTGCAAGAGCAAATGAGGAATTCGTTGCAGGAAAGAGGAAGGAAAGAAAGTTTCTCTCCCTCTGCCTGCTTTGCTCAGAGAACTGGATGAAGTCAGGGAGTTCTCCCTTTCACTGAGAAACGTGCGGGCTGCTGTTGCCTGTGCGCTCTCTTCTTTGCAAAAGAGTCTGCAGTTCCACACTTTGAACCGCGGAAAGGCGCCGGGCTCTGCTAAGACTTCCCCCGGCGCTTCGTTTGCCGTGGGCCAAAGCGAGCCTTCACAATAGCTGAACGCTAACACTGCATACTCGTTCCACTTCCAGAACAGGGCTACCGCGAGGCAGTTCTCCGGGGGAAAACGGCCCTTCGCGAAGGGCAGATCTGCCGAGCTCATTGCGGGAAAGCGAAAGCAAAGGACGCTTTTCTCCCTCTAACCGCTTTCGTCAGAGGAACGGGGGAAGTCACAGTGTTCTTTCTCTCACTGAGATACACACAATCTGACGTTGCCTCTGAGCTCCGTTGCTGGCAAAGAACTGAAACTGACATACATTCCTGTGGGGAAACACAGGGCTTTGCTAGAATTTCTCTAGGCAGTGTGATTTCCCTGGGCCTCACTGCAGCAACACTATCTCGCCAGGGCAACACTGCGTGGGATTTCCTCTTCCAAGAGAGCTGCTGCTTTGTAGTTTGTGCTGGGAAACCTTACTTTGGCAAGTGCGAATTGACCGCATTCAGGCAGAAAGAAAAGAGAACAGCAAGAGGCCTTTTTTCCCCGGCTGCTTTCCCAAGCCCTTCCAGCTCAAACTATGTGGTTGCTCCTCTGGAAGGATCCTTGCACCGCGACGTAGTTTTTCAGAAGAAGCCCTGCTTTTGCAAGAGCAAATGAGGAATTCGTTGCAGGAAAGAGGAAGGAAAGAAAGTTTCTCTCCCTCTGCCTGCTTTGCTCAGAGAACTGGATGAAGTCAGGGAGTTCTCCCTTTCACTGAGAAACGTGCGGGCTGCTGTTGCCTGTGCGCTCTCTTCTTTGCAAGAGAGTCTGCAGTTCCACGCTTTGAACCGTGGAAAGGCGCCGGGCTCTGCTAAGACTTCCCCCGGCGCTTCGTTTGCCCTGGGCCAAAGCGAGCCTTCACAGTAGCTGAACGCTAACACTGCATACTCGTTCCACTTCCAGAACAGGGCTACCGCGAGGCAGTTCTCCGGGGGAAAACGGCCCTTCGCGAAGGGCAGATCTGCCGAGCTCATTGCGGGAAAGCGAAAGCAAAGGACGCTTTTCTCCCTCTAACCGCTTTCGTCAGAGGAACGGGGGAAGTCACAATGTTCTTTCTCTCACTGAGATACACACAATCTGACGTTGCCTCTGAGCTCCGTTGCTGGCAAAGAACTGAAACTGACATACATTCCTGTGGGGAAACACAGGGCTTTGCTAGGATTTCTCTAGGCAGTGTGATTTCCCTGGGCCTCACTGTAGCAACACTATCTCGCCAGGGCAACACTGCGTGGGATTTCCTCTTCCAAGAGAGCTGCTGCTTTGTAGTTTGTGCTGGGAAACCTTACTTTGGCAAGTGCGAATTGACCGCATTCAGGCAGAAAGAAAAGAGAACAGCAAGAGGCCTTTTTTCCCCGGCTGCTTTCCCAAGCCCTTCCAGCTCAAACTATGTGGTTGCTCCTCTGGAAGGATCCTTGCACCGCGACGTAGTTTTTCAGAAGAAGCCCTGCTTTTGCAAGAGCAAATGAGGAATTCGTTGCAGGAAAGAGGAAGGAAAGAAAGTTTCTCTCCCTCTGCCTGCTTTGCTCAGAGAACTGGATGAAGTCAGGGAGTTCTCCCTTTCACTGAGAAACGTGCGGGCTGCTGTTGCCTGTGCGCTCTCTTCTTTGCAAAAGAGTCTGCAGTTCCACACTTTGAACAGCGGAAAGGCGCCGGGCTCTGCTAAGACTTCCCCCGGCGCTTCGTTTGCCGTGGGCCAAAGCGAGCCTTCACAATAGCTGAACGCTAACACTGCATACTCGTTCCACTTCCAGAACAGGGCTACCGCGAGGCAGTTCTCCGGGGGAAAACGGCCCTTCGCGAAGGGCAGATCTGCCGAGCTCATTGCGGGAAAGCGAAAGCAAAGGACGCTTTTCTCCCTCTAACCGCTTTCGTCAGAGGAACGGGGGAAGTCACAGTGTTCTTTCTCTCACTGAGATACACACAATCTGACGTTGCCTCTGAGCTCCGTTGCTGGCAAAGAACTGAAACTGACATACATTCCTGTGGGGAAACACAGGGCTTTGCTAGAATTTCTCTAGGCAGTGTGATTTCCCTGGGCCTCACTGCAGCAACACTATCTCGCCAGGGCAACACTGCGTGGGATTTCCTCTTCCAAGAGAGCTGCTGCTTTGTAGTTTGTGCTGGGAAACCTTACTTTGGCAAGTGCGAATTGACCGCATTCAGGCAGAAAGAAAAGAGAACAGCAAGAGGCCTTTTTTCCCCGGCTGCTTTCCCAAGCCCTTCCAGCTCAAACTATGTGGTTGCTCCTCTGGAAGGATCCTTGCACCGCGACGTAGTTTTTCAGAAGAAGCCCTGCTTTTGCAAGAGCAAATGAGGAATTCGTTGCAGGAAAGAGGAAGGAAAGAAAGTTTCTCTCCCTCTGCCTGCTTTGCTCAGAGAACTGGATGAAGTCAGGGAGTTCTCCCTTTCACTGAGAAACGTGCGGGCTGCTGTTGCCTGTGCGCTCTCTTCTTTGCAAAAGAGTCTGCAGTTCCACACTTTGAACCGCGGAAAGGCGCCGGGCTCTGCTAAGACTTCCCCCGGCGCTTCGTTTGCCGTGGGCCAAAGCGAGCCTTCACAATAGCTGAACGCTAACACTGCATACTCGTTCCACTTCCAGAACAGGGCTACCGCGAGGCAGTTCTCCGGGGGAAAACGGCCCTTCGCGAAGGGCAGATCTGCCGAGCTCATTGCGGGAAAGCGAAAGCAAAGGACGCTTTTCTCCCTCTAACCGCTTTCGTCAGAGGAACGGGGGAAGTCACAGTGTTCTTTCTCTCACTGAGATACACACAATCTGACGTTGCCTCTGAGCTCCGTTGCTGGCAAAGAACTGAAACTGACATACATTCCTGTGGGGAAACACAGGGCTTTGCTAGAATTTCTCTAGGCAGTGTGATTTCCCTGGGCCTCACTGCAGCAACACTATCTCGCCAGGGCAACACTGCGTGGGATTTCCTCTTCCAAGAGAGCTGCTGCTTTGTAGTTTGTGCTGGGAAACCTTACTTTGGCAAGTGCGAATTGACCGCATTCAGGCAGAAAGAAAAGAGAACAGCAAGAGGCCTTTTTTCCCCGGCTGCTTTCCCAAGCCCTTCCAGCTCAAACTATGTGGTTGCTCCTCTGGAAGGATCCTTGCACCGCGACGTAGTTTTTCAGAAGAAGCCCTGCTTTTGCAAGAGCAAATGAGGAATTCGTTGCAGGAAAGAGGAAGGAAAGAAAGTTTCTCTCCCTCTGCCTGCTTTGCTCAGAGAACTGGATGAAGTCAGGGAGTTCTCCCTTTCACTGAGAAACGTGCGGGCTGCTGTTGCCTGTGCGCTCTCTTCTTTGCAAAAGAGTCTGCAGTTCCACGCTTTGAACCGTGGAAAGGCGCCGGGCTCTGCTCAGACTTCCCCCGGCGCTTCGTTTGCCCTGGGCCAAAGCGAGCCTTCACAATAGCTGAACGCTAACACTGCATACTCGTTCCACTTCCAGAACAGGGCTACCGCGAGGCTGTTCTCCGGGGGAAAACGGCCCTTCGCGAAGGGCAGATCTGCCGAGCTCATTGCGGGAAAGCGAAAGCAAAGGACGCTTTTCTCCCTCTAACCGCTTTCGTCAGAGGAACGGGGGAAGTCACAGTGTTCTTTCTCTCACTGAGATACACACAATCTAACGTTGCCTCTGAGCTCCGTTGCTGGCAAAGAACTGAAACTGACATACATTCCTGTGGGGAAACACAGGGCTTTGCTAGGATTTCTCTAGGCAGTGTGTTTTCCCTGGACCTCACTGCAGCAACACTATCTCGCCAGGGCAACACTGCGTGGGATTTCCTCTTCCAAGAGAGCTGCTGCTTTGTAGTTTGTGCTGGGAAACCTTGCTTTGGCAAGTCCGAATTGACTGCATTCACGCAGAAAAATGAGAGAACAGCAAGAGGCCTTTTATCCCCGGCTGCTTTCCCAAGCCCTTCCAGCTCAAACTATGTCGTTGCTCCTCTGGAAGGATCCTTGCACCGCGACGTAGTTTTTCAGAAGAAGCCCTGCTTTTGCAAGAGCAAATGAGGAATTCGTTGCAGGAAAGAGGAAGGAAAGAAAGTTTCTCTCCCTCTGCCTGCTTTGCTCAGAGAACTGGATGAAGTCAGGGAGTTCTCCCTTTCACTGAGAAACGTGCGGGCTGCTGTTGCCTGTGCGCTCTCTTCTTTGCAAAAGAGTCTGCAGTTCCACGCTTTGAACCGTGGAAAGGCGCCGGGCTCTGCTAAGACTTCCCCCGGCGCTTCGTTTGCCCTGGGCCAAAGCGAGCCTTCACAGTAGCTGAACGCTAACACTGCATACTCGTTCCACTTCCAGAACAGGGCTACCGCGAGGCAGTTCTCCGGGGGAAAACGGCCCTTCGCGAAGGGCAGATCTGCCGAGCTCATTGCGGGAAAGCGAAAGCAAAGGACGCTTTTCTCCCTCTAACCGCTTTCGTCAGAGGAACGGGGGAAGTCACAATGTTCTTTCTCTCACTGAGATACACACAATCTGACGTTGCCTCTGAGCTCCGTTGCTGGCAAAGAACTGAAACTGACATACATTCCTGTGGGGAAACACAGGGCTTTGCTAGGATTTCTCTAGGCAGTGTGATTTCCCTGGGCCTCACTGTAGCAACACTATCTCGCCAGGGCAACACTGCGTGGGATTTCCTCTTCCAAGAGAGCTGCTGCTTTGTAGTTTGTGCTGGGAAACCTTACTTTGGCAAGTGCGAATTGACCGCATTCAGGCAGAAAGAAAAGAGAACAGCAAGAGGCCTTTTTTCCCCGGCTGCTTTCCCAAGCCCTTCCAGCTCAAACTATGTGGTTGCTCCTCTGGAAGGATCCTTGCACCGCGACGTAGTTTTTCAGAAGAAGCCCTGCTTTTGCAAGAGCAAATGAGGAATTCGTTGCAGGAAAGAGGAAGGAAAGAAAGTTTCTCTCCCTCTGCCTGCTTTGCTCAGAGAACTGGATGAAGTCAGGGAGTTCTCCCTTTCACTGAGAAACGTGCGGGCTGCTGTTGCCTGTGCGCTCTCTTCTTTGCAAAAGAGTCTGCAGTTCCACGCTTTGAACCGTGGAAAGGCGCCGGGCTCTGCTAAGACTTCCCCCGGCGCTTCGTTTGCCCTGGGCCAGAGCCAGCCTTCACAATAGCTGAACGCTAACACTGCATACTCGTTCCACTTCCAGAACAGGGCTACCGCGAGGCAGTTCTCCGGGGGAAAACGGCCCTTCGCGAAGGGCAGATCTGCCGAGCTCATTGCGGGAAAGCGAAAGCAAAGGACGCTTTTCTCCCTCTAACCGCTTTCGTCAGAGGAACGGGGGAAGTCACAGTGTTCTTTCTCTCACTGAGATACACACAATCTGACGTTGCCTCTGAGCTCCGTTGCTGGCAAAGAACTGAAACTGACATACATTCCTGTGGGGAAACACAGGGCTTTGCTAGAATTTCTCTAGGCAGTGTGATTTCCCTGGGCCTCACTGCAGCAACACTATCTCGCCAGGGCAACACTGCGTGGGATTTCCTCTTCCAAGAGAGCTGCTGCTTTGTAGTTTGTGCTGGGAAACCTTACTTTGGCAAGTGCGAATTGACCGCATTCAGGCAGAAAGAAAAGAGAACAGCAAGAGGCCTTTTTTCCCCGGCTGCTTTCCCAAGCCCTTCCAGCTCAAACTATGTGGTTGCTCCTCTGGAAGGATCCTTGCACCGCGACGTAGTTTTTCAGAAGAAGCCCTGCTTTTGCAAGAGCAAATGAGGAATTCGTTGCAGGAAAGAGGAAGGAAAGAAAGTTTCTCTCCCTCTGCCTGCTTTGCTCAGAGAACTGGATGAAGTCAGGGAGTTCTCCCTTTCACTGAGAAACGTGCGGGCTGCTGTTGCCTGTGCGCTCTCTTCTTTGCAAAAGAGTCTGCAGTTCCACACTTTGAACCGCGGAAAGGCGCCGGGCTCTGCTAAGACTTCCCCCGGCGCTTCGTTTGCCCTGGGCCAAAGCGAGCCTTCACAATAGCTGAACGCTAACACTGCATACTCGTTCCACTTCCAGAACAGGGCTACCGCGAGGCAGTTCTCCGGGGGAAAACGGCCCTTCGCGAAGGGCAGATCTGCCGAGCTCATTGCGGGAAAGCGAAAGCAAAGGACGCTTTTCTCCCTCTAACCGCTTTCGTCAGAGGAACGGGGGAAGTCACAATGTTCTTTCTCTCACTGAGATACACACAATCTGACGTTGCCTCTGAGCTCCGTTGCTGGCAAAGAACTGAAACTGACATACATTCCTGTGGGGAAACACAGGGCTTTGCTAGGATTTCTCTAGGCAGTGTGATTTCCCTGGGCCTCACTGCAGCAACACTATCTCGCCAGGGCAACACTGCGTGGGATTTCCTCTTCCAAGAGAGCTGCTGCTTTGTAGTTTGTGCTGGGAAACCTTACTTTGGCAAGTGCGAATTGACCGCATTCAGGCAGAAAGAAAAGAGAACAGCAAGAGGCCTTTTTTCCCCGGCTGCTTTCCCAAGCCCTTCCAGCTCAAACTATGTGGTTGCTCCTCTGGAAGGATCCTTGCACCGCGACGTAGTTTTTCAGAAGAAGCCCTGCTTTTGCAAGAGCAAATGAGGAATTCGTTGCAGGAAAGAGGAAGGAAAGAAAGTTTCTCTCCCTCTGCCTGCTTTGCTCAGAGAACTGGATGAAGTCAGGGAGTTCTCCCTTTCACTGAGAAACGTGCGGGCTGCTGTTGCCTGTGCGCTCTCTTCTTTGCAAAAGAGTCTGCAGTTCCACGCTTTGAACCGTGGAAAGGCGCCGGGCTCTGCTAAGACTTCCCCCGGCGCTTCGTTTGCCCTGGGCCAGAGCCAGCCTTCACAATAGCTGAACGCTAACACTGCATACTCGTTCCACTTCCAGAACAGGGCTACCGCGAGGCAGTTCTCCGGGGGAAAACGGCCCTTCGCGAAGGGCAGATCTGCCGAGCTCATTGCGGGAAAGCGAAAGCAAAGGACGCTTTTCTCCCTCTAACCGCTTTCGTCAGAGGAACGGGGGAAGTCACAGTGTTCTTTCTCTCACTGAGATACACACAATCTGACGTTGCCTCTGAGCTCCGTTGCTGGCAAAGAACTGAAACTGACATACATTCCTGTGGGGAAACACAGGGCTTTGCTAGAATTTCTCTAGGCAGTGTGATTTCCCTGGGCCTCACTGCAGCAACACTATCTCGCCAGGGCAACACTGCGTGGGATTTCCTCTTCCAAGAGAGCTGCTGCTTTGTAGTTTGTGCTGGGAAACCTTACTTTGGCAAGTGCGAATTGACCGCATTCAGGCAGAAAGAAAAGAGAACAGCAAGAGGCCTTTTTTCCCCGGCTGCTTTCCCAAGCCCTTCCAGCTCAAACTATGTGGTTGCTCCTCTGGAAGGATCCTTGCACCGCGACGTAGTTTTTCAGAAGAAGCCCTGCTTTTGCAAGAGCAAATGAGGAATTCGTTGCAGGAAAGAGGAAGGAAAGAAAGTTTCTCTCCCTCTGCCTGCTTTGCTCAGAGAACTGGATGAAGTCAGGGAGTTCTCCCTTTCACTGAGAAACGTGCGGGCTGCTGTTGCCTGTGCGCTCTCTTCTTTGCAAAAGAGTCTGCAGTTCCACACTTTGAACCGCGGAAAGGCGCCGGGCTCTGCTAAGACTTCCCCCGGCGCTTCGTTTGCCGTGGGCCAAAGCGAGCCTTCACAATAGCTGAACGCTAACACTGCATACTCGTTCCACTTCCAGAACAGGGCTACCGCGAGGCAGTTCTCCGGGGGAAAACGGCCCTTCGCGAAGGGCAGATCTGCCGAGCTCATTGCGGGAAAGCGAAAGCAAAGGACGCTTTTCTCCCTCTAACCGCTTTCGTCAGAGGAACGGGGGAAGTCACAGTGTTCTTTCTCTCACTGAGATACACACAATCTGACGTTGCCTCTGAGCTCCGTTGCTGGCAAAGAACTGAAACTGACATACATTCCTGTGGGGAAACACAGGGCTTTGCTAGAATTTCTCTAGGCAGTGTGATTTCCCTGGGCCTCACTGCAGCAACACTATCTCGCCAGGGCAACACTGCGTGGGATTTCCTCTTCCAAGAGAGCTGCTGCTTTGTAGTTTGTGCTGGGAAACCTTACTTTGGCAAGTGCGAATTGACCGCATTCAGGCAGAAAGAAAAGAGAACAGCAAGAGGCCTTTTTTCCCCGGCTGCTTTCCCAAGCCCTTCCAGCTCAAACTATGTCGTTGCTCCTCTGGAAGGATCCTTGCACCGCGACGTAGTTTTTCAGAAGAAGCCCTGCTTTTGCAAGAGCAAATGAGGAATTCGTTGCAGGAAAGAGGAAGGAAAGAAAGTTTCTCTCCCTCTGCCTGCTTTGCTCAGAGAACTGGATGAAGTCAGGGAGTTCTCCCTTTCACTGAGAAACGTGCGGGCTGCTGTTGCCTGTGCGCTCTCTTCTTTGCAAAAGAGTCTGCAGTTCCACACTTTGAACCGCGGAAAGGCGCCGGGCTCTGCTAAGACTTCCCCCGGCGCTTCGTTTGCCGTGGGCCAAAGCGAGCCTTCACAATAGCTGAACGCTAACACTGCATACTCGTTCCACTTCCAGAACAGGGCTACCGCGAGGCAGTTCTCCGGGGGAAAACGGCCCTTCGCGAAGGGCAGATCTGCCGAGCTCATTGCGGGAAAGCGAAAGCAAAGGACGCTTTTCTCCCTCTAACCGCTTTCGTCAGAGGAACGGGGGAAGTCACAGTGTTCTTTCTCTCACTGAGATACACACAATCTGACGTTGCCTCTGAGCTCCGTTGCTGGCAAAGAACTGAAACTGACATACATTCCTGTGGGGAAACACAGGGCTTTGCTAGAATTTCTCTAGGCAGTGTGATTTCCCTGGGCCTCACTGCAGCAACACTATCTCGCCAGGGCAACACTGCGTGGGATTTCCTCTTCCAAGAGAGCTGCTGCTTTGTAGTTTGTGCTGGGAAACCTTACTTTGGCAAGTGCGAATTGACCGCATTCAGGCAGAAAGAAAAGAGAACAGCAAGAGGCCTTTTTTCCCCGGCTGCTTTCCCAAGCCCTTCCAGCTCAAACTATGTCGTTGCTCCTCTGGAAGGATCCTTGCACCGCGACGTAGTTTTTCAGAAGAAGCCCTGCTTTTGCAAGAGCAAATGAGGAATTCGTTGCAGGAAAGAGGAAGGAAAGAAAGTTTCTCTCCCTCTGCCTGCTTTGCTCAGAGAACTGGATGAAGTCAGGGAGTTCTCCCTTTCACTGAGAAACGTGCGGGCTGCTGTTGCCTGTGCGCTCTCTTCTTTGCAAAAGAGTCTGCAGTTCCACACTTTGAACCGCGGAAAGGCGCCGGGCTCTGCTAAGACTTCCCCCGGCGCTTCGTTTGCCCTGGGCCAAAGCGAGCCTTCACAATAGCTGAACGCTAACACTGCATACTCGTTCCACTTCCAGAACAGGGCTACCGCGAGGCAGTTCTCCGGGGGAAAACGGCCCTTCGCGAAGGGCAGATCTGCCGAGCTCATTGCGGGAAAGCGAAAGCAAAGGACGCTTTTCTCCCTCTAACCGCTTTCGTCAGAGGAACAGGGGAAGTCACAGTGTTCTTTCTCTCACTGAGATACACACAATCTGACGTTGCCTCTGAGCTCCGTTGCTGGCAAAGAACTGAAACTGACATACATTCCTGTGGGGAAACACAGGGCTTTGCTAGAATTTCTCTAGGCAGTGTGATTTCCCTGGGCCTCACTGCAGCAACACTATCTCGCCAGGGCAACACTGCGTGGGATTTCCTCTTCCAAGAGAGCTGCTGCTTTGTAGTTTGTGCTGGGAAACCTTACTTTGGCAAGTGCGAATTGACCGCATTCAGGCAGAAAGAAAAGAGAACAGCAAGAGGCCTTTTTTCCCCGGCTGCTTTCCCAAGCCCTTCCAGCTCAAACTATGTGGTTGCTCCTCTGGAAGGATCCTTGCACCGCGACGTAGTTTTTCAGAAGAAGCCCTGCTTTTGCAAGAGCAAATGAGGAATTCGTTGCAGGAAAGAGGAAGGAAAGAAAGTTTCTCTCCCTCTGCCTGCTTTGCTCAGAGAACTGGATGAAGTCAGGGAGTTCTCCCTTTCACTGAGAAACGTGCGGGCTGCTGTTGCCTGTGCGCTCTCTTCTTTGCAAAAGAGTCTGCAGTTCCACACTTTGAACCGCGGAAAGGCGCCGGGCTCTGCTCAGACTTCCCCCGGCGCTTCGTTTGCCGTGGGCCAAAGCGAGCCTTCACAATAGCTGAACGCTAACACTGCATACTCGTTCCACTTCCAGAACAGGGCTACCGCGAGGCAGTTCTCCGGGGGAAAACGGCCCTTCGCGAAGGGCAGATCTGCCGAGCTCATTGCGGGAAAGCGAAAGCAAAGGACGCTTTTCTCCCTCTAACCGCTTTCGTCAGAGGAACGGGGGAAGTCACAGTGTTCTTTCTCTCACTGAGATACACACAATCTGACGTTGCCTCTGAGCTCCGTTGCTGGCAAAGAACTGAAACTGACATACATTCCTGTGGGGAAACACAGGGCTTTGCTAGAATTTCTCTAGGCAGTGTGATTTCCCTGGGCCTCACTGCAGCAACACTATCTCGCCAGGGCAACACTGCGTGGGATTTCCTCTTCCAAGAGAGCTGCTGCTTTGTAGTTTGTGCTGGGAAACCTTACTTTGGCAAGTGCGAATTGACCGCATTCAGGCAGAAAGAAAAGAGAACAGCAAGAGGCCTTTTTTCCCCGGCTGCTTTCCCAAGCCCTTCCAGCTCAAACTATGTGGTTGCTCCTCTGGAAGGATCCTTGCACCGCGACGTAGTTTTTCAGAAGAAGCCCTGCTTTTGCAAGAGCAAATGAGGAATTCGTTGCAGGAAAGAGGAAGGAAAGAAAGTTTCTCTCCCTCTGCCTGCTTTGCTCAGAGAACTGGATGAAGTCAGGGAGTTCTCCCTTTCACTGAGAAACGTGCGGGCTGCTGTTGCCTGTGCGCTCTCTTCTTTGCAAAAGAGTCTGCAGTTCCACGCTTTGAACCGTGGAAAGGCGCCGGGCTCTGCTCAGACTTCCCCCGGCGCTTCGTTTGCCCTGGGCCAAAGCGAGCCTTCACAATAGCTGAACGCTAACACTGCATACTCGTTCCACTTCCAGAACAGGGCTACCGCGAGGCAGTTCTCCGGGGGAAAACGGCCCTTCGCGAAGGGCAGATCTGCCGAGCTCATTGCGGGAAAGCGAAAGCAAAGGACGCTTTTCTCCCTCTAACCGCTTTCGTCAGAGGAACGGGGGAAGTCACAGTGTTCTTTCTCTCACTGAGATACACACAATCTAACGTTGCCTCTGAGCTCCGTTGCTGGCAAAGAACTGAAACTGACATACATTCCTGTGGGGAAACACAGGGCTTTGCTAGGATTTCTCTAGGCAGTGTGTTTTCCCTGGACCTCACTGCAGCAACACTATCTCGCCAGGGCAACACTGCGTGGGATTTCCTCTTCCAAGAGAGCTGCTGCTTTGTAGTTTGTGCTGGGAAACCTTGCTTTGGCAAGTCCGAATTGACTGCATTCACGCAGAAAAATGAGAGAACAGCAAGAGGCCTTTTATCCCCGGCTGCTTTCCCAAGCCCTTCCAGCTCAAACTATGTCGTTGCTCCTCTGGAAGGATCCTTGCACCGCGACGTAGTTTTTCAGAAGAAGCCTTGCTTTTGCAAGAGCAAATGAGGAATTCGTTGCAGGAAAGAGGAAGGAAAGAAAGTTTCTCTCCCTCTGCCTGCTTTGCTCAGAGAACTGGATGAAGTCAGGGAGTTCTCCCTTTCACTGAGAAACGTGCGGGCTGCTGTTGCCTGTGCGCTCTCTTCTTTGCAAAAGAGTCTGCAGTTCCACGCTTTGAACCGTGGAAAGGCGCCGGGCTCTGCTAAGACTTCCCCCGGCGCTTCGTTTGCCCTGGGCCAAAGCGAGCCTTCACAATAGCTGAACGCTAACACTGCATACTCGTTCCACTTCCAGAACAGGGCTACCGCGAGGCAGTTCTCCGGGGGAAAACGGCCCTTCGCGAAGGGCAGATCTGCCGAGCTCATTGCGGGAAAGCGAAAGCAAAGGACGCTTTTCTCCCTCTAACCGCTTTCGTCAGAGGAACGGGGGAAGTCACAATGTTCTTTCTCTCACTGAGATACACACAATCTGACGTTGCCTCTGAGCTCCGTTGCTGGCAAAGAACTGAAACTGACATACATTCCTGTGGGGAAACACAGGGCTTTGCTAGGATTTCTCTAGGCAGTGTGATTTCCCTGGGCCTCACTGTAGCAACACTATCTCGCCAGGGCAACACTGCGTGGGATTTCCTCTTCCAAGAGAGCTGCTGCTTTGTAGTTTGTGCTGGGAAACCTTACTTTGGCAAGTGCGAATTGACCGCATTCAGGCAGAAAGAAAAGAGAACAGCAAGAGGCCTTTTTTCCCCGGCTGCTTTCCCAAGCCCTTCCAGCTCAAACTATGTGGTTGCTCCTCTGGAAGGATCCTTGCACCGCGACGTAGTTTTTCAGAAGAAGCCCTGCTTTTGCAAGAGCAAATGAGGAATTCGTTGCAGGAAAGAGGAAGGAAAGAAAGTTTCTCTCCCTCTGCCTGCTTTGCTCAGAGAACTGGATGAAGTCAGGGAGTTCTCCCTTTCACTGAGAAACGTGCGGGCTGCTGTTGCCTGTGCGCTCTCTTCTTTGCAAAAGAGTCTGCAGTTCCACGCTTTGAACCGTGGAAAGGCGCCGGGCTCTGCTCAGACTTCCCCCGGCGCTTCGTTTGCCCTGGGCCAAAGCGAGCCTTCACAATAGCTGAACGCTAACACTGCATACTCGTTCCACTTCCAGAACAGGGCTACCGCGAGGCAGTTCTCCGGGGGAAAACGGCCCTTCGCGAAGGGCAGATCTGCCGAGCTCATTGCGGGAAAGCGAAAGCAAAGGACGCTTTTCTCCCTCTAACCGCTTTCGTCAGAGGAACGGGGGAAGTCACAGTGTTCTTTCTCTCACTGAGATACACACAATCTGACGTTGCCTCTGAGCTCCGTTGCTGGCAAAGAACTGAAACTGACATACATTCCTGTGGGGAAACACAGGGCTTTGCTAGGATTTCTCTAGGCAGTGTGATTTCCCTGGGCCTCACTGTAGCAACACTATCTCGCCAGGGCAACACTGCGTGGGATTTCCTCTTCCAAGAGAGCTGCTGCTTTGTAGTTTGTGCTGGGAAACCTTGCTTTGGCAAGTGCGAATTGACCGCATTCAGGCAGAAAGAAAAGAGAACAGCAAGAGGCCTTTTTTCCCCGGCTGCTTTCCCAAGCCCTTCCAGCTCAAACTATGTCGTTGCTCCTCTGGAAGGATCCTTGCACCGCGACGTAGTTTTTCAGAAGAAGCCCTGCTTTTGCAAGAGCAAATGAGGAATTCGTTGCAGGAAAGAGGAAGGAAAGAAAGTTTCTCTCCCTCTGCCTGCTTTGCTCAGAGAACTGGATGAAGTCAGGGAGTTCTCCCTTTCACTGAGAAACGTGCGGGCTGCTGTTGCCTGTGCGCTCTCTTCTTTGCAAGAGAGTCTGCAGTTCCACGCTTTGAACCGTGGAAAGGCGCCGGGCTCTGCTAAGACTTCCCCCGGCGCTTCGTTTGCCCTGGGCCAAAGCGAGCCTTCACAGTAGCTGAACGCTAACACTGCATACTCGTTCCACTTCCAGAACAGGACTACCGCGAGGCAGTTCTCCGGGGGAAAACGGCCCTTCGCGAAGGGCAGATCTGCCGAGCTCATTGCGGGAAAGCGAAAGCAAAGGACGCTTTTCTCCCTCTAACCGCTTTCGTCAGAGGAACGGGGGAAGTCACAATGTTCTTTCTCTCACTGAGATACACACAATCTGACGTTGCCTCTGAGCTCCGTTGCTGGCAAAGAACTGAAACTGACATACATTCCTGTGGGGAAACACAGGGCTTTGCTAGGATTTCTCTAGGCAGTGTGATTTCCCTGGGCCTCACTGTAGCAACACTATCTCGCCAGGGCAACACTGCGTGGGATTTCCTCTTCCAAGAGAGCTGCTGCTTTGTAGTTTGTGCTGGGAAACCTTACTTTGGCAAGTGCGAATTGACCGCATTCAGGCAGAAAGAAAAGAGAACAGCAAGAGGCCTTTTTTCCCCGGCTGCTTTCCCAAGCCCTTCCAGCTCAAACTATGTGGTTGCTCCTCTGGAAGGATCCTTGCACCGCGACGTAGTTTTTCAGAAGAAGCCCTGCTTTTGCAAGAGCAAATGAGGAATTCGTTGCAGGAAAGAGGAAGGAAAGAAAGTTTCTCTCCCTCTGCCTGCTTTGCTCAGAGAACTGGATGAAGTCAGGGAGTTCTCCCTTTCACTGAGAAACGTGCGGGCTGCTGTTGCCTGTGCGCTCTCTTCTTTGCAAAAGAGTCTGCAGTTCCACGCTTTGAACCGTGGAAAGGCGCCGGGCTCTGCTCAGACTTCCCCCGGCGCTTCGTTTGCCCTGGGCCAAAGCGAGCCTTCACAATAGCTGAACGCTAACACTGCATACTCGTTCCACTTCCAGAACAGGGCTACCGCGAGGCAGTTCTCCGGGGGAAAACGGCCCTTCGCGAAGGGCAGATCTGCCGAGCTCATTGCGGGAAAGCGAAAGCAAAGGACGCTTTTCTCCCTCTAACCGCTTTCGTCAGAGGAACGGGGGAAGTCACAGTGTTCTTTCTCTCACTGAGATACACACAATCTAACGTTGCCTCTGAGCTCCGTTGCTGGCAAAGAACTGAAACTGACATACATTCCTGTGGGGAAACACAGGGCTTTGCTAGGATTTCTCTAGGCAGTGTGTTTTCCCTGGACCTCACTGCAGCAACACTATCTCGCCAGGGCAACACTGCGTGGGATTTCCTCTTCCAAGAGAGCTGCTGCTTTGTAGTTTGTGCTGGGAAACCTTGCTTTGGCAAGTGCGAATTGACTGCATTCAGGCAGAAAGAAAAGAGAACAGCAAGAGGCCTTTTATCCCCGGCTGCTTTCCCAAGCCCTTCCAGCTCAAACTATGTCGTTGCTCCTCTGGAAGGATCGCTGCACCGCGACGTAGTTTCTCAGAAGAAGCCCTGCTTTTGCAAGGGCAAAGGAGCAATTCGTTGCAGGAAAGAGGAAGGAAAGAAAGTTTCTCTCCCTCTGCCTGCTTTGCTCAGAGAACTGGATGAAGTCAGGGAGTTCTCCCTTTCACTGAGAAACGTGCGGGCTGCTGTTGCCTGTGCGCTCTCTTCTTTGCAAAAGAGTCTGCAGTTCCACACTTTGAACCGCGGAAAGGCGCCGGGCTCTGCTAAGACTTCCCCCGGTGCTTCGTTTGCCCTGGGCCAAAGCGAGCCTTCACAATAGCTGAACGCTAACACTGCATACTCGTTCCACTTCCAGAACAGGGCTACCGCGAGGCAGTTCTCCGGGGGAAAACGGCCCTTCGCGAAGGGCAGATCTGCCGAGCTCATTGCGGGAAAGCGAAAGCAAAGGACGCTTTTCTCCCTCTAACCGCTTTCGTCAGAGGAACGGGGGAAGTCACAGTGTTCTTTCTCTCACTGAGATACACACAATCTGACGTTGCCTCTGAGCTCCGTTGCTGGCAAAGAACTGAAACTGACATACATTCCTGTGGGGAAACACAGGGCTTTGCTAGAATTTCTCTAGGCAGTGTGATTTCCCTGGGCCTCACTGCAGCAACACTATCTCGCCAGGGCAACACTGCGTGGGATTTCCTCTTCCAAGAGAGCTGCTGCTTTGTAGTTTGTGCTGGGAAACCTTACTTTGGCAAGTGCGAATTGACCGCATTCAGGCAGAAAGAAAAGAGAACAGCAAGAGGCCTTTTTTCCCCGGCTGCTTTCCCAAGCCCTTCCAGCTCAAACTATGTCGTTGCTCCTCTGGAAGGATCCTTGCACCGCGACGTAGTTTTTCAGAAGAAGCCCTGCTTTTGCAAGAGCAAATGAGGAATTCGTTGCAGGAAAGAGGAAGGAAAGAAAGTTTCTCTCCCTCTGCCTGCTTTGCTCAGAGAACTGGATGAAGTCAGGGAGTTCTCCCTTTCACTGAGAAACGTGCGGGCTGCTGTTGCCTGTGCGCTCTCTTCTTTGCAAAAGAGTCTGCAGTTCCACACTTTGAACCGCGGAAAGGCGCCGGGCTCTGCTAAGACTTCCCCCGGCGCTTCGTTTGCCCTGGGCCAAAGCGAGCCTTCACAATAGCTGAACGCTAACACTGCATACTCGTTCCACTTCCAGAACAGGGCTACCGCGAGGCAGTTCTCCGGGGGAAAACGGCCCTTCGCGAAGGGCAGATCTGCCGAGCTCATTGCGGGAAAGCGAAAGCAAAGGACGCTTTTCTCCCTCTAACCGCTTTCGTCAGAGGAACGGGGGAAGTCACAGTGTTCTTTCTCTCACTGAGATACACACAATCTGACGTTGCCTCTGAGCTCCGTTGCTGGCAAAGAACTGAAACTGACATACATTCCTGTGGGGAAACACAGGGCTTTGCTAGGATTTCTCTAGGCAGTGTGATTTCCCTGGGCCTCACTGCAGCAACACTATCTCGCCAGGGCAACACTGCGTGGGATTTCCTCTTCCAAGAGAGCTGCTGCTTTGTAGTTTGTGCTGGGAAACCTTACTTTGGCAAGTGCGAATTGACCGCATTCAGGCAGAAAGAAAAGAGAACAGCAAGAGGCCTTTTTTCCCCGGCTGCTTTCCCAAGCCCTTCCAGCTCAAACTATGTGGTTGCTCCTCTGGAAGGATCCTTGCACCGCGACGTAGTTTTTCAGAAGAAGCCCTGCTTTTGCAAGAGCAAATGAGGAATTCGTTGCAGGAAAGAGGAAGGAAAGAAAGTTTCTCTCCCTCTGCCTGCTTTGCTCAGAGAACTGGATGAAGTCAGGGAGTTCTCCCTTTCACTGAGAAACGTGCGGGCTGCTGTTGCCTGTGCGCTCTCTTCTTTGCAAAAGAGTCTGCAGTTCCACGCTTTGAACCGTGGAAAGGCGCCGGGCTCTGCTCAGACTTCCCCCGGCGCTTCGTTTGCCCTGGGCCAAAGCGAGCCTTCACAATAGCTGAACGCTAACACTGCATACTCGTTCCACTTCCAGAACAGGGCTACCGCGAGGCAGTTCTCCGGGGGAAAACGGCCCTTCGCGAAGGGCAGATCTGCCGAGCTCATTGCGGGAAAGCGAAAGCAAAGGACGCTTTTCTCCCTCTAACCGCTTTCGTCAGAGGAACGGGGGAAGTCACAGTGTTCTTTCTCTCACTGAGATACACACAATCTGACGTTGCCTCTGAGCTCCGTTGCTGGCAAAGAACTGAAACTGACATACATTCCTGTGGGGAAACACAGGGCTTTGCTAGGATTTCTCTAGGCAGTGTGATTTCCCTGGGCCTCACTGCAGCAACACTATCTCGCCAGGGCAACACTGCGTGGGATTTCCTCTTCCAAGAGAGCTGCTGCTTTGTAGTTTGTGCTGGGAAACCTTACTTTGGCAAGTGCGAATTGACCGCATTCAGGCAGAAAGAAAAGAGAACAGCAAGAGGCCTTTTTTCCCCGGCTGCTTTCCCAAGCCCTTCCAGCTCAAACTATGTCGTTGCTCCTCTGGAAGGATCCTTGCACCGCGACGTAGTTTTTCAGAAGAAGCCCTGCTTTTGCAAGAGCAAATGAGGAATTCGTTGCAGGAAAGAGGAAGGAAAGAAAGTTTCTCTCCCTCTGCCTGCTTTGCTCAGAGAACTGGATGAAGTCAGGGAGTTCTCCCTTTCACTGAGAAACGTGCGGGCTGCTGTTGCCTGTGCGCTCTCTTCTTTGCAAAAGAGTCTGCAGTTCCACACTTTGAACCGCGGAAAGGCGCCGGGCTCTGCTAAGACTTCCCCCGGCGCTTCGTTTGCCCTGGGCCAAAGCGAGCCTTCACAATAGCTGAACGCTAACACTGCATACTCGTTCCACTTCCAGAACAGGGCTACCGCGAGGCAGTTCTCCGGGGGAAAACGGCCCTTCGCGAAGGGCAGATCTGCCGAGCTCATTGCGGGAAAGCGAAAGCAAAGGACGCTTTTCTCCCTCTAACCGCTTTCGTCAGAGGAACGGGGGAAGTCACAGTGTTCTTTCTCTCACTGAGATACACACAATCTGACGTTGCCTCTGAGCTCCGTTGCTGGCAAAGAACTGAAACTGACATACATTCCTGTGGGGAAACACAGGGCTTTGCTAGAATTTCTCTAGGCAGTGTGATTTCCCTGGGCCTCACTGCAGCAACACTATCTCGCCAGGGCAACACTGCGTGGGATTTCCTCTTCCAAGAGAGCTGCTGCTTTGTAGTTTGTGCTGGGAAACCTTACTTTGGCAAGTGCGAATTGACCGCATTCAGGCAGAAAGAAAAGAGAACAGCAAGAGGCCTTTTTTCCCCGGCTGCTTTCCCAAGCCCTTCCAGCTCAAACTATGTCGTTGCTCCTCTGGAAGGATCCTTGCACCGCGACGTAGTTTTTCAGAAGAAGCCCTGCTTTTGCAAGAGCAAATGAGGAATTCGTTGCAGGAAAGAGGAAGGAAAGAAAGTTTCTCTCCCTCTGCCTGCTTTGCTCAGAGAACTGGATGAAGTCAGGGAGTTCTCCCTTTCACTGAGAAACGTGCGGGCTGCTGTTGCCTGTGCGCTCTCTTCTTTGCAAAAGAGTCTGCAGTTCCACGCTTTGAACCGTGGAAAGGCGCCGGGCTCTGCTCAGACTTCCCCCGGCGCTTCGTTTGCCCTGGGCCAAAGCGAGCCTTCACAATAGCTGAACGCTAACACTGCATACTCGTTCCACTTCCAGAACAGGGCTACCGCGAGGCAGTTCTCCGGGGGAAAACGGCCCTTCGCGAAGGGCAGATCTGCCGAGCTCATTGCGGGAAAGCGAAAGCAAAGGACGCTTTTCTCCCTCTAACCGCTTTCGTCAGAGGAACGGGGGAAGTCACAGTGTTCTTTCTCTCACTGAGATACACACAATCTGACGTTGCCTCTGAGCTCCGTTGCTGGCAAAGAACTGAAACTGACATACATTCCTGTGGGGAAACACAGGGCTTTGCTAGGATTTCTCTAGGCAGTGTGATTTCCCTGGGCCTCACTGTAGCAACACTATCTCGCCAGGGCAACACTGCGTGGGATTTCCTCTTCCAAGAGAGCTGCTGCTTTGTAGTTTGTGCTGGGAAACCTTGCTTTGGCAAGTGCGAATTGACCGCATTCAGGCAGAAAGAAAAGAGAACAGCAAGAGGCCTTTTTTCCCCGGCTGCTTTCCCAAGCCCTTCCAGCTCAAACTATGTCGTTGCTCCTCTGGAAGGATCCTTGCACCGCGACGTAGTTTTTCAGAAGAAGCCCTGCTTTTGCAAGAGCAAATGAGGAATTCGTTGCAGGAAAGAGGAAGGAAAGAAAGTTTCTCTCCCTCTGCCTGCTTTGCTCAGAGAACTGGATGAAGTCAGGGAGTTCTCCCTTTCACTGAGAAACGTGCGGGCTGCTGTTGCCTGTGCGCTCTCTTCTTTGCAAGAGAGTCTGCAGTTCCACGCTTTGAACCGTGGAAAGGCGCCGGGCTCTGCTAAGACTTCCCCCGGCGCTTCGTTTGCCCTGGGCCAAAGCGAGCCTTCACAGTAGCTGAACGCTAACACTGCATACTCGTTCCACTTCCAGAACAGGACTACCGCGAGGCAGTTCTCCGGGGGAAAACGGCCCTTCGCGAAGGGCAGATCTGCCGAGCTCATTGCGGGAAAGCGAAAGCAAAGGACGCTTTTCTCCCTCTAACCGCTTTCGTCAGAGGAACGGGGGAAGTCACAATGTTCTTTCTCTCACTGAGATACACACAATCTGACGTTGCCTCTGAGCTCCGTTGCTGGCAAAGAACTGAAACTGACATACATTCCTGTGGGGAAACACAGGGCTTTGCTAGGATTTCTCTAGGCAGTGTGATTTCCCTGGGCCTCACTGTAGCAACACTATCTCGCCAGGGCAACACTGCGTGGGATTTCCTCTTCCAAGAGAGCTGCTGCTTTGTAGTTTGTGCTGGGAAACCTTACTTTGGCAAGTGCGAATTGACCGCATTCAGGCAGAAAGAAAAGAGAACAGCAAGAGGCCTTTTTTCCCCGGCTGCTTTCCCAAGCCCTTCCAGCTCAAACTATGTGGTTGCTCCTCTGGAAGGATCCTTGCACCGCGACGTAGTTTTTCAGAAGAAGCCCTGCTTTTGCAAGAGCAAATGAGGAATTCGTTGCAGGAAAGAGGAAGGAAAGAAAGTTTCTCTCCCTCTGCCTGCTTTGCTCAGAGAACTGGATGAAGTCAGGGAGTTCTCCCTTTCACTGAGAAACGTGCGGGCTGCTGTTGCCTGTGCGCTCTCTTCTTTGCAAAAGAGTCTGCAGTTCCACGCTTTGAACCGTGGAAAGGCGCCGGGCTCTGCTAAGACTTCCCCCGGCGCTTCGTTTGCCCTGGGCCAAAGCGAGCCTTCACAATAGCTGAACGCTAACACTGCATACTCGTTCCACTTCCAGAACAGGGCTACCGCGAGGCAGTTCTCCGGGGGAAAACGGCCCTTCGCGAAGGGCAGATCTGCCGAGCTCATTGCGGGAAAGCGAAAGCAAAGGACGCTTTTCTCCCTCTAACCGCTTTCGTCAGAGGAACGGGGGAAGTCACAGTGTTCTTTCTCTCACTGAGATACACACAATCTAACGTTGCCTCTGAGCTCCGTTGCTGGCAAAGAACTGAAACTGACATACATTCCTGTGGGGAAACACAGGGCTTTGCTAGGATTTCTCTAGGCAGTGTGTTTTCCCTGGACCTCACTGCAGCAACACTATCTCGCCAGGGCAACACTGCGTGGGATTTCCTCTTCCAAGAGAGCTGCTGCTTTGTAGTTTGTGCTGGGAAACCTTGCTTTGGCAAGTGCGAATTGACTGCATTCAGGCAGAAAGAAAAGAGAACAGCAAGAGGCCTTTTATCCCCGGCTGCTTTCCCAAGCCCTTCCAGCTCAAACTATGTCGTTGCTCCTCTGGAAGGATCGCTGCACCGCGACGTAGTTTCTCAGAAGAAGCCCTGCTTTTGCAAGGGCAAAGGAGCAATTCGTTGCAGGAAAGAGGAAGGAAAGAAAGTTTCTCTCCCTCTGCCTGCTTTGCTCAGAGAACTGGATGAAGTCAGGGAGTTCTCCCTTTCACTGAGAAACGTGCGGGCTGCTGTTGCCTGTGCGCTCTCTTCTTTGCAAAAGAGTCTGCAGTTCCACACTTTGAACCGCGGAAAGGCGCCGGGCTCTGCTAAGACTTCCCCCGGCGCTTCGTTTGCCCTGGGCCAAAGCGAGCCTTCACAATAGCTGAACGCTAACACTGCATACTCGTTCCACTTCCAGAACAGGGCTACCGCGAGGCAGTTCTCCGGGGGAAAACGGCCCTTCGCGAAGGGCAGATCTGCCGAGCTCATTGCGGGAAAGCGAAAGCAAAGGACGCTTTTCTCCCTCTAACCGCTTTCGTCAGAGGAACGGGGGAAGTCACAGTGTTCTTTCTCTCACTGAGATACACACAATCTGACGTTGCCTCTGAGCTCCGTTGCTGGCAAAGAACTGAAACTGACATACATTCCTGTGGGGAAACACAGGGCTTTGCTAGAATTTCTCTAGGCAGTGTGATTTCCCTGGGCCTCACTGCAGCAACACTATCTCGCCAGGGCAACACTGCGTGGGATTTCCTCTTCCAAGAGAGCTGCTGCTTTGTAGTTTGTGCTGGGAAACCTTACTTTGGCAAGTGCGAATTGACCGCATTCAGGCAGAAAGAAAAGAGAACAGCAAGAGGCCTTTTTTCCCCGGCTGCTTTCCCAAGCCCTTCCAGCTCAAACTATGTCGTTGCTCCTCTGGAAGGATCCTTGCACCGCGACGTAGTTTTTCAGAAGAAGCCCTGCTTTTGCAAGAGCAAATGAGGAATTCGTTGCAGGAAAGAGGAAGGAAAGAAAGTTTCTCTCCCTCTGCCTGCTTTGCTCAGAGAACTGGATGAAGTCAGGGAGTTCTCCCTTTCACTGAGAAACGTGCGGGCTGCTGTTGCCTGTGCGCTCTCTTCTTTGCAAAAGAGTCTGCAGTTCCACACTTTGAACCGCGGAAAGGCGCCGGGCTCTGCTAAGACTTCCCCCGGCGCTTCGTTTGCCCTGGGCCAAAGCGAGCCTTCACAATAGCTGAACGCTAACACTGCATACTCGTTCCACTTCCAGAACAGGGCTACCGCGAGGCAGTTCTCCGGGGGAAAACGGCCCTTCGCGAAGGGCAGATCTGCCGAGCTCATTGCGGGAAAGCGAAAGCAAAGGACGCTTTTCTCCCTCTAACCGCTTTCGTCAGAGGAACGGGGGAAGTCACAGTGTTCTTTCTCTCACTGAGATACACACAATCTGACGTTGCCTCTGAGCTCCGTTGCTGGCAAAGAACTGAAACTGACATACATTCCTGTGGGGAAACACAGGGCTTTGCTAGGATTTCTCTAGGCAGTGTGATTTCCCTGGGCCTCACTGCAGCAACACTATCTCGCCAGGGCAACACTGCGTGGGATTTCCTCTTCCAAGAGAGCTGCTGCTTTGTAGTTTGTGCTGGGAAACCTTACTTTGGCAAGTGCGAATTGACCGCATTCAGGCAGAAAGAAAAGAGAACAGCAAGAGGCCTTTTTTCCCCGGCTGCTTTCCCAAGCCCTTCCAGCTCAAACTATGTGGTTGCTCCTCTGGAAGGATCCTTGCACCGCGACGTAGTTTTTCAGAAGAAGCCCTGCTTTTGCAAGAGCAAATGAGGAATTCGTTGCAGGAAAGAGGAAGGAAAGAAAGTTTCTCTCCCTCTGCCTGCTTTGCTCAGAGAACTGGATGAAGTCAGGGAGTTCTCCCTTTCACTGAGAAACGTGCGGGCTGCTGTTGCCTGTGCGCTCTCTTCTTTGCAAAAGAGTCTGCAGTTCCACGCTTTGAACCGTGGAAAGGCGCCGGGCTCTGCTCAGACTTCCCCCGGCGCTTCGTTTGCCCTGGGCCAAAGCGAGCCTTCACAATAGCTGAACGCTAACACTGCATACTCGTTCCACTTCCAGAACAGGGCTACCGCGAGGCAGTTCTCCGGGGGAAAACGGCCCTTCGCGAAGGGCAGATCTGCCGAGCTCATTGCGGGAAAGCGAAAGCAAAGGACGCTTTTCTCCCTCTAACCGCTTTCGTCAGAGGAACGGGGGAAGTCACAGTGTTCTTTCTCTCACTGAGATACACACAATCTAACGTTGCCTCTGAGCTCCGTTGCTGGCAAAGAACTGAAACTGACATACATTCCTGTGGGGAAACACAGGGCTTTGCTAGGATTTCTCTAGGCAGTGTGTTTTCCCTGGACCTCACTGCAGCAACACTATCTCGCCAGGGCAACACTGCGTGGGATTTCCTCTTCCAAGAGAGCTGCTGCTTTGTAGTTTGTGCTGGGAAACCTTGCTTTGGCAAGTGCGAATTGACTGCATTCAGGCAGAAAGAAAAGAGAACAGCAAGAGGCCTTTTTTCCCCGGCTGCTTTCCCAAGCCCTTCCAGCTCAAACTATGTCGTTGCTCCTCTGGAAGGATCCTTGCACCGCGACGTAGTTTTTCAGAAGAAGCCCTGCTTTTGCAAGAGCAAATGAGGAATTCGTTGCAGGAAAGAGGAAGGAAAGAAAGTTTCTCTCCCTCTGCCTGCTTTGCTCAGAGAACTGGATGAAGTCAGGGAGTTCTCCCTTTCACTGAGAAACGTGCGGGCTGCTGTTGCCTGTGCGCTCTCTTCTTTGCAAAAGAGTCTGCAGTTCCACACTTTGAACCGCGGAAAGGCGCCGGGCTCTGCTAAGACTTCCCCCGGCGCTTCGTTTGCCCTGGGCCAAAGCGAGCCTTCACAATAGCTGAACGCTAACACTGCATACTCGTTCCACTTCCAGAACAGGGCTACCGCGAGGCAGTTCTCCGGGGGAAAACGGCCCTTCGCGAAGGGCAGATCTGCCGAGCTCATTGCGGGAAAGCGAAAGCAAAGGACGCTTTTCTCCCTCTAACCGCTTTCGTCAGAGGAACGGGGGAAGTCACAGTGTTCTTTCTCTCACTGAGATACACACAATCTGACGTTGCCTCTGAGCTCCGTTGCTGGCAAAGAACTGAAACTGACATACATTCCTGTGGGGAAACACAGGGCTTTGCTAGAATTTCTCTAGGCAGTGTGATTTCCCTGGGCCTCACTGCAGCAACACTATCTCGCCAGGGCAACACTGCGTGGGATTTCCTCTTCCAAGAGAGCTGCTGCTTTGTAGTTTGTGCTGGGAAACCTTACTTTGGCAAGTGCGAATTGACCGCATTCAGGCAGAAAGAAAAGAGAACAGCAAGAGGCCTTTTTTCCCCGGCTGCTTTCCCAAGCCCTTCCAGCTCAAACTATGTCGTTGCTCCTCTGGAAGGATCCTTGCACCGCGACGTAGTTTTTCAGAAGAAGCCCTGCTTTTGCAAGAGCAAATGAGGAATTCGTTGCAGGAAAGAGGAAGGAAAGAAAGTTTCTCTCCCTCTGCCTGCTTTGCTCAGAGAACTGGATGAAGTCAGGGAGTTCTCCCTTTCACTGAGAAACGTGCGGGCTGCTGTTGCCTGTGCGCTCTCTTCTTTGCAAAAGAGTCTGCAGTTCCACACTTTGAACCGCGGAAAGGCGCCGGGCTCTGCTAAGACTTCCCCCGGCGCTTCGTTTGCCCTGGGCCAAAGCGAGCCTTCACAATAGCTGAACGCTAACACTGCATACTCGTTCCACTTCCAGAACAGGGCTACCGCGAGGCAGTTCTCCGGGGGAAAACGGCCCTTCGCGAAGGGCAGATCTGCCGAGCTCATTGCGGGAAAGCGAAAGCAAAGGACGCTTTTCTCCCTCTAACCGCTTTCGTCAGAGGAACGGGGGAAGTCACAGTGTTCTTTCTCTCACTGAGATACACACAATCTGACGTTGCCTCTGAGCTCCGTTGCTGGCAAAGAACTGAAACTGACATACATTCCTGTGGGGAAACACAGGGCTTTGCTAGGATTTCTCTAGGCAGTGTGTTTTCCCTGGACCTCACTGCAGCAACACTATCTCGCCAGGGCAACACTGCGTGGGATTTCCTCTTCCAAGAGAGCTGCTGCTTTGTAGTTTGTGCTGGGAAACCTTGCTTTGGCAAGTCCGAATTGACTGCATTCACGCAGAAAAATGAGAGAACAGCAAGAGGCCTTTTATCCCCGGCTGCTTTCCCAAGCCCTTCCAGCTCAAACTATGTCGTTGCTCCTCTGGAAGGATCCTTGCACCGCGACGTAGTTTTTCAGAAGAAGCCCTGCTTTTGCAAGAGCAAATGAGGAATTCGTTGCAGGAAAGAGGAAGGAAAGAAAGTTTCTCTCCCTCTGCCTGCTTTGCTCAGAGAACTGGATGAAGTCAGGGAGTTCTCCCTTTCACTGAGAAACGTGCGGGCTGCTGTTGCCTGTGCGCTCTCTTCTTTGCAAAAGAGTCTGCAGTTCCACGCTTTGAACCGTGGAAAGGCGCCGGGCTCTGCTAAGACTTCCCCCGGCGCTTCGTTTGCCCTGGGCCAAAGCGAGCCTTCACAGTAGCTGAACGCTAACACTGCATACTCGTTCCACTTCCAGAACAGGGCTACCGCGAGGCAGTTCTCCGGGGGAAAACGGCCCTTCGCGAAGGGCAGATCTGCCGAGCTCATTGCGGGAAAGCGAAAGCAAAGGACGCTTTTCTCCCTCTAACCGCTTTCGTCAGAGGAACGGGGGAAGTCACAATGTTCTTTCTCTCACTGAGATACACACAATCTGACGTTGCCTCTGAGCTCCGTTGCTGGCAAAGAACTGAAACTGACATACATTCCTGTGGGGAAACACAGGGCTTTGCTAGGATTTCTCTAGGCAGTGTGATTTCCCTGGGCCTCACTGTAGCAACACTATCTCGCCAGGGCAACACTGCGTGGGATTTCCTCTTCCAAGAGAGCTGCTGCTTTGTAGTTTGTGCTGGGAAACCTTACTTTGGCAAGTGCGAATTGACCGCATTCAGGCAGAAAGAAAAGAGAACAGCAAGAGGCCTTTTTTCCCCGGCTGCTTTCCCAAGCCTTTCCAGCTCAAACTATGTCGTTGCTCCTCTGGAAGGATCCTTGCACCGCGACGTAGTTTTTCAGAAGAAGCCCTGCTTTTGCAAGAGCAAATGAGGAATTCGTTGCAGGAAAGAGGAAGGAAAGAAAGTTTCTCTCCCTCTGCCTGCTTTGCTCAGAGAACTGGATGAAGTCAGGGAGTTCTCCCTTTCACTGAGAAACGTGCGGGCTGCTGTTGCCTGTGCGCTCTCTTCTTTGCAAAAGAGTCTGCAGTTCCACGCTTTGAACCGTGGAAAGGCGCCGGGCTCTGCTCAGACTTCCCCCGGCGCTTCGTTTGCCCTGGGCCAAAGCGAGCCTTCACAATAGCTGAACGCTAACACTGCATACTCGTTCCACTTCCAGAACAGGGCTACCGCGAGGCAGTTCTCCGGGGGAAAACGGCCCTTCGCGAAGGGCAGATCTGCCGAGCTCATTGCGGGAAAGCGAAAGCAAAGGACGCTTTTCTCCCTCTAACCGCTTTCGTCAGAGGAACGGGGGAAGTCACAGTGTTCTTTCTCTCACTGAGATACACACAATCTAACGTTGCCTCTGAGCTCCGTTGCTGGCAAAGAACTGAAACTGACATACATTCCTGTGGGGAAACACAGGGCTTTGCTAGGATTTCTCTAGGCAGTGTGTTTTCCCTGGACCTCACTGCAGCAACACTATCTCGCCAGGGCAACACTGCGTGGGATTTCCTCTTCCAAGAGAGCTGCTGCTTTGTAGTTTGTGCCGGGAAACCTTGCTTTGGCAAGTGCGAATTGACCGCATTCAGGCAGAAAGAAAAGAGAACAGCAAGAGGCCTTTTTTCCCCGGCTGCTTTCCCAAGCCCTTCCAGCTCAAACTATGTCGTTGCTCCTCTGGAAGGATCCTTGCACCGCGACGTAGTTTTTCAGAAGAAGCCCTGCTTTTGCAAGAGCAAATGAGGAATTCGTTGCAGGAAAGAGGAAGGAAAGAAAGTTTCTCTCCCTCTGCCTGCTTTGCTCAGAGAACTGGATGAAGTCAGGGAGTTCTCCCTTTCACTGAGAAACGTGCGGGCTGCTGTTGCCTGTGCGCTCTCTTCTTTGCAAAAGAGTCTGCAGTTCCACGCTTTGAACCGTGGAAAGGCGCCGGGCTCTGCTAAGACTTCCCCCGGCGCTTCGTTTGCCCTGGGCCAAAGCGAGCCTTCACAGTAGCTGAACGCTAACACTGCATACTCGTTCCACTTCCAGAACAGGGCTACCGCGAGGCAGTTCTCCGGGGGAAAACGGCCCTTCGCGAAGGGCAGATCTGCCGAGCTCATTGCGGGAAAGCGAAAGCAAAGGACGCTTTTCTCCCTCTAACCGCTTTCGTCAGAGGAACGGGGGAAGTCACAGTGTTCTTTCTCTCACTGAGATACACACAATCTGACGTTGCCTCTGAGCTCCGTTGCTGGCAAAGAACTGAAACTGACATACATTCCTGTGGGGAAACACAGGGCTTTGCTAGGATTTCTCTAGGCAGTGTGATTTCCCTGGGCCTCACTGCAGCAACACTATCTCGCCAGGGCAACACTGCGTGGGATTTCCTCTTCCAAGAGAGCTGCTGCTTTGTAGTTTGTGCTGGGAAACCTTACTTTGGCAAGTGCGAATTGACCGCATTCAGGCAGAAAGAAAAGAGAACAGCAAGAGGCCTTTTTTCCCCGGCTGCTTTCCCAAGCCCTTCCAGCTCAAACTATGTGGTTGCTCCTCTGGAAGGATCCTTGCACCGCGACGTAGTTTTTCAGAAGAAGCCCTGCTTTTGCAAGAGCAAATGAGGAATTCGTTGCAGGAAAGAGGAAGGAAAGAAAGTTTCTCTCCCTCTGCCTGCTTTGCTCAGAGAACTGGATGAAGTCAGGGAGTTCTCCCTTTCACTGAGAAACGTGCGGGCTGCTGTTGCCTGTGCGCTCTCTTCTTTGCAAAAGAGTCTGCAGTTCCACGCTTTGAACCGTGGAAAGGCGCCGGGCTCTGCTCAGACTTCCCCCGGCGCTTCGTTTGCCCTGGGCCAAAGCGAGCCTTCACAATAGCTGAACGCTAACACTGCATACTCGTTCCACTTCCAGAACAGGGCTACCGCGAGGCAGTTCTCCGGTGGAAAACGGCCCTTCGCGAAGGGCAGATCTGCCGAGCTCATTGCGGGAAAGCGAAAGCAAAGGACGCTTTTCTCCCTCTAACCGCTTTCGTCAGAGGAACGGGGGAAGTCACAGTGTTCTTTCTCTCACTGAGATACACACAATCTAACGTTGCCTCTGAGCTCCGTTGCTGGCAAAGAACTGAAACTGACATACATTCCTGTGGGGAAACACAGGGCTTTGCTAGGATTTCTCTAGGCAGTGTGTTTTCCCTGGACCTCACTGCAGCAACACTATCTCGCCAGGGCAACACTGCGTGGGATTTCCTCTTCCAAGAGAGCTGCTGCTTTGTAGTTTGTGCTGGGAAACCTTGCTTTGGCAAGTGCGAATTGACTGCATTCAGGCAGAAAGAAAAGAGAACAGCAAGAGGCCTTTTATCCCCGGCTGCTTTCCCAAGCCCTTCCAGCTCAAACTATGTCGTTGCTCCTCTGGAAGGATCGCTGCACCGCGACGTAGTTTCTCAGAAGAAGCCCTGCTTTTGCAAGAGCAAAGGAGCAATTCGTTGCAGGAAAGAGGAAGGAAAGAAAGTTTCTCTCCCTCTGCCTGCTTTGCTCAGAGAACTGGATGAAGTCAGGGAGTTCTCCCTTTCACTGAGAAACGTGTGGGCTGCTTTTGCCTGTGCGCTCTCTTCTTTGCAAAAGAGTCTGCAGTTCCACACTTTGAACCGTGGAAAGGCGCCGGGCTCTGCTCAGACTTCCCCCGGCGTTTCGTTTGCCCTGGGCCAAAGCGAGCCTTCACAATAGCTGAACGCTAACACTGCATACTCGTTCCACTTCCAGAACAGGGCTACCGCGAGGCAGTTCTCCGGGGGAAAACGGCCCTTCGCGAAGGGCAGATCTGCCGAGCTCATTGCGGGAAAGCGAAAGCAAAGGACGCTTTTCTCCCTCTAACCGCTTTCGTCAGAGGAACGGGCGAAGTCACAGTGTTCTTTCTCTCACTGAGATACACACAATCTGACGTTGCCTCTGAGCTCCTTTGCTGGCAAAGAACTGAAACTGACATACATTCCTGTGGGGAAACACAGGGCTTTGCTAGGATTTCTCTAGGCAGTGTGATTTCCCTGGGCCTCACTGTAGCAACACTATCTCGCCAGGGCAACACTGCGTGGGATTTCCTCTTCCAAGAGAGCTGCTGCTTTGTAGTTTGTGCTGGGAAACCTTACTTTGGCAAGTGCGAATTGACCGCATTCAGGCAGAAAGAAAAGAGAACAGCAAGAGGCCTTTTTTCCCCGGCTGCTTTCCCAAGCCCTTCCAGCTCAAACTATGTGGTTGCTCCTCTGGAAGGATCCTTGCACCGCGACGTAGTTTTTCAGAAGAAGCCCTGCTTTTGCAAGAGCAAATGAGGAATTCGTTGCAGGAAAGAGGAAGGAAAGAAAGTTTCTCTCCCTCTGCCTGCTTTGCTCAGAGAACTGGATGAAGTCAGGGAGTTCTCCCTTTCACTGAGAAACGTGCGGGCTGCTGTTGCCTGTGCGCTCTCTTCTTTGCAAAAGAGTCTGCAGTTCCACGCTTTGAACCGTGGAAAGGCGCCGGGCTCTGCTAAGACTTCCCCCGGCGCTTCGTTTGCCCTGGGCCAAAGCGAGCCTTCACAGTAGCTGAACGCTAACACTGCATACTCGTTCCACTTCCAGAACAGGGCTACCGCGAGGCAGTTCTCCGGGGGAAAACGGCCCTTCGCGAAGGGCAGATCTGCCGAGCTCATTGCGGGAAAGCGAAAGCAAAGGACGCTTTTCTCCCTCTAACCGCTTTCGTCAGAGGAACGGGGGAAGTCACAGTGTTCTTTCTCTCACTGAGATACACACAATCTGACGTTGCCTCTGAGCTCCGTTGCTGGCAAAGAACTGAAACTGACATACATTCCTGTGGGGAAACACAGGGCTTTGCTAGGATTTCTCTAGGCAGTGTGATTTCCCTGGGCCTCACTGTAGCAACACTATCTCGCCAGGGCAACACTGCGTGGGATTTCCTCTTCCAAGAGAGCTGCTGCTTTGTAGTTTGTGCTGGGAAACCTTACTTTGGCAAGTGCGAATTGACCGCATTCAGGCAGAAAGAAAAGAGAACAGCAAGAGGCCTTTTTTCCCCGGCTGCTTTCCCAAGCCCTTCCAGCTCAAACTATGTGGTTGCTCCTCTGGAAGGATCCTTGCACCGCGACGTAGTTTTTCAGAAGAAGCCCTGCTTTTGCAAGAGCAAATGAGGAATTCGTTGCAGGAAAGAGGAAGGAAAGAAAGTTTCTCTCCCTCTGCCTGCTTTGCTCAGAGAACTGGATGAAGTCAGGGAGTTCTCCCTTTCACTGAGAAACGTGCGGGCTGCTGTTGCCTGTGCGCTCTCTTCTTTGCAAAAGAGTCTGCAGTTCCACGCTTTGAACCGTGGAAAGGCGCCGGGCTCTGCTAAGACTTCCCCCGGCGCTTCGTTTGCCCTGGGCCAAAGCGAGCCTTCACAGTAGCTGAACGCTAACACTGCATACTCGTTCCACTTCCAGAACAGGGCTACCGCGAGGCAGTTCTCCGGGGGAAAACGGCCCTTCGCGAAGGGCAGATCTGCCGAGCTCATTGCGGGAAAGCGAAAGCAAAGGACGCTTTTCTCCCTCTAACCGCTTTCGTCAGAGGAACGGGGGAAGTCACAGTGTTCTTTCTCTCACTGAGATACACACAATCTGACGTTGCCTCTGAGCTCCGTTGCTGGCAAAGAACTGAAACTGACATACATTCCTGTGGGGAAACACAGGGCTTTGCTAGGATTTCTCTAGGCAGTGTGATTTCCCTGGGCCTCACTGTAGCAACACTATCTCGCCAGGGCAACACTGCGTGGGATTTCCTCTTCCAAGAGAGCTGCTGCTTTGTAGTTTGTGCTGGGAAACCTTGCTTTGGCAAGTGCGAATTGACCGCATTCAGGCAGAAAGAAAAGAGAACAGCAAGAGGCCTTTTTTCCCCGGCTGCTTTCCCAAGCCCTTCCAGCTCAAACTATGTCGTTGCTCCTCTGGAAGGATCCTTGCACCGCGACGTAGTTTTTCAGAAGAAGCCCTGCTTTTGCAAGAGCAAATGAGGAATTCGTTGCAGGAAAGAGGAAGGAAAGAAAGTTTCTCTCCCTCTGCCTGCTTTGCTCAGAGAACTGGATGAAGTCAGGGAGTTCTCCCTTTCACTGAGAAACGTGCGGGCTGCTGTTGCCTGTGCGCTCTCTTCTTTGCAAAAGAGTCTGCAGTTCCACGCTTTGAACCGCGGAAAGGCGCCGGGCTCTGCTAAGACTTCCCCCGGCGCTTCGTTTGCCCTGGGCCAAAGCGAGCCTTCACAGTAGCTGAACGCTAACACTGCATACTCGTTCCACTTCCAGAACAGGGCTACCGCGAGGCAGTTCTCCGGGGGAAAACGGCCCTTCGCGAAGGGCAGATCTGCCGAGCTCATTGCGGGAAAGCGAAAGCAAAGGACGCTTTTCTCCCTCTAACCGCTTTCGTCAGAGGAACGGGGGAAGTCACAGTGTTCTTTCTCTCACTGAGATACACACAATCTGACGTTGCCTCTGAGCTCCTTTGCTGGCAAAGAACTGAAACTGACATACATTCCTGTGGGGAAACACAGGGCTTTGCTAGGATTTCTCTAGGCAGTGTGATTTCCCTGGGCCTCACTGTAGCAACACTATCTCGCCAGGGCAACACTGCGTGGGATTTCCTCTTCCAAGAGAGCTGCTGCTTTGTAGTTTGTGCTGGGAAACCTTGCTTTGGCAAGTGCGAATTGACCGCATTCAGGCAGAAAGAAAAGAGAACAGCAAGAGGCCTTTTTTCCCCGGCTGCTTTCCCAAGCCCTTCCAGCTCAAACTATGTCGTTGCTCCTCTGGAAGGATCCTTGCACCGCGACGTAGTTTTTCAGAAGAAGCCCTGCTTTTGCAAGAGCAAATGAGGAATTCGTTGCAGGAAAGAGGAAGGAAAGAAAGTTTCTCTCCCTCTGCCTGCTTTGCTCAGAGAACTGGATGAAGTCAGGGAGTTCTCCCTTTCACTGAGAAACGTGCGGGCTGCTGTTGCCTGTGCGCTCTCTTCTTTGCAAAAGAGTCTGCAGTTCCACGCTTTGAACCGTGGAAAGGCGCCGGGCTCTGCTCAGACTTCCCCCGGCGCTTCGTTTGCCCTGGGCCAAAGCGAGCCTTCACAATAGCTGAACGCTAACACTGCATACTCGTTCCACTTCCAGAACAGGGCTACCGCGAGGCAGTTCTCCGGGGGAAAACGGCCCTTCGCGAAGGGCAGATCTGCCGAGCTCATTGCGGGAAAGCGAAAGCAAAGGACGCTTTTCTCCCTCTAACCGCTTTCGTCAGAGGAACGGGGGAAGTCACAGTGTTCTTTCTCTCACTGAGATACACACAATCTGACGTTGCCTCTGAGCTCCGTTGCTGGCAAAGAACTGAAACTGACATACATTCCTGTGGGGAAACACAGGGCTTTGCTAGGATTTCTCTAGGCAGTGTGATTTCCCTGGGCCTCACTGCAGCAACACTATCTCGCCAGGGCAACACTGCGTGGGATTTCCTCTTCCAAGAGAGCTGCTGCTTTGTAGTTTGTGCTGGGAAACCTTACTTTGGCAAGTGCGAATTGACCGCATTCAGGCAGAAAGAAAAGAGAACAGCAAGAGGCCTTTTTTCCCCGGCTGCTTTCCCAAGCCCTTCCAGCTCAAACTATGTCGTTGCTCCTCTGGAAGGATCCTTGCACCGCGACGTAGTTTTTCAGAAGAAGCCCTGCTTTTGCAAGAGCAAATGAGGAATTCGTTGCAGGAAAGAGGAAGGAAAGAAAGTTTCTCTCCCTCTGCCTGCTTTGCTCAGAGAACTGGATGAAGTCAGGGAGTTCTCCCTTTCACTGAGAAACGTGCGGGCTGCTGTTGCCTGTGCGCTCTCTTCTTTGCAAAAGAGTCTGCAGTTCCACACTTTGAACCGCGGAAAGGCGCCGGGCTCTGCTAAGACTTCCCCCGGCGCTTCGTTTGCCCTGGGCCAAAGCGAGCCTTCACAATAGCTGAACGCTAACACTGCATACTCGTTCCACTTCCAGAACAGGGCTACCGCGAGGCAGTTCTCCGGGGGAAAACGGCCCTTCGCGAAGGGCAGATCTGCCGAGCTCATTGCGGGAAAGCGAAAGCAAAGGACGCTTTTCTCCCTCTAACCGCTTTCGTCAGAGGAACGGGGGAAGTCACAGTGTTCTTTCTCTCACTGAGATACACACAATCTGACGTTGCCTCTGAGCTCCGTTGCTGGCAAAGAACTGAAACTGACATACATTCCTGTGGGGAAACACAGGGCTTTGCTAGGATTTCTCTAGGCAGTGTGTTTTCCCTGGACCTCACTGCAGCAACACTATCTCGCCAGGGCAACACTGCGTGGGATTTCCTCTTCCAAGAGAGCTGCTCCTTTGTAGTTTGTGCTGGGAAACCTTGCTTTGGCAAGTGCGAATTGACCGCATTCAGGCAGAAAGAAAAGAGAACAGCAAGAGGCCTTTTTTCCCCGGCTGCTTTCCCAAGCCTTTCCAGCTCAAACTATGTCGTTGCTCCTCTGGAAGGATCCTTGCACCGCGACGTAGTTTTTCAGAAGAAGCCCTGCTTTTGCAAGAGCAAATGAGGAATTCGTTGCAGGAAAGAGGAAGGAAAGAAAGTTTCTCTCCCTCTGCCTGCTTTGCTCAGAGAACTGGATGAAGTCAGGGAGTTCTCCCTTTCACTGAGAAACGTGCGGGCTGCTGTTGCCTGTGCGCTCTCTTCTTTGCAAAAGAGTCTGCAGTTCCACGCTTTGAACCGTGGAAAGGCGCCGGGCTCTGCTCAGACTTCCCCCGGCGCTTCGTTTGCCCTGGGCCAAAGCGAGCCTTCACAATAGCTGAACGCTAACACTGCATACTCGTTCCACTTCCAGAACAGGGCTACCGCGAGGCAGTTCTCCGGGGGAAAACGGCCCTTCGCGAAGGGCAGATCTGCCGAGCTCATTGCGGGAAAGCGAAAGCAAAGGACGCTTTTCTCCCTCTAACCGCTTTCGTCAGAGGAACGGGGGAAGTCACAGTGTTCTTTCTCTCACTGAGATACACACAATCTAACGTTGCCTCTGAGCTCCGTTGCTGGCAAAGAACTGAAACTGACATACATTCCTGTGGGGAAACACAGGGCTTTGCTAGGATTTCTCTAGGCAGTGTGTTTTCCCTGGACCTCACTGCAGCAACACTATCTCGCCAGGGCAACACTGCGTGGGATTTCCTCTTCCAAGAGAGCTGCTGCTTTGTAGTTTGTGCTGGGAAACCTTGCTTTGGCAAGTCCGAATTGACTGCATTCACGCAGAAAAATGAGAGAACAGCAAGAGGCCTTTTATCCCCGGCTGCTTTCCCAAGCCCTTCCAGCTCAAACTATGTCGTTGCTCCTCTGGAAGGATCCTTGCACCGCGACGTAGTTTTTCAGAAGAAGCCCTGCTTTTGCAAGAGCAAATGAGGAATTCGTTGCAGGAAAGAGGAAGGAAAGAAAGTTTCTCTCCCTCTGCCTGCTTTGCTCAGAGAACTGGATGAAGTCAGGGAGTTCTCCCTTTCACTGAGAAACGTGCGGGCTGCTGTTGCCTGTGCGCTCTCTTCTTTGCAAAAGAGTCTGCAGTTCCACGCTTTGAACCGTGGAAAGGCGCCGGGCTCTGCTAAGACTTCCCCCGGCGCTTCGTTTGCCCTGGGCCAAAGCGAGCCTTCACAGTAGCTGAACGCTAACACTGCATACTCGTTCCACTTCCAGAACAGGGCTACCGCGAGGCAGTTCTCCGGGGGAAAACGGCCCTTCGCGAAGGGCAGATCTGCCGAGCTCATTGCGGGAAAGCGAAAGCAAAGGACGCTTTTCTCCCTCTAACCGCTTTCGTCAGAGGAACGGGGGAAGTCACAATGTTCTTTCTCTCACTGAGATACACACAATCTGACGTTGCCTCTGAGCTCCGTTGCTGGCAAAGAACTGAAACTGACATACATTCCTGTGGGGAAACACAGGGCTTTGCTAGGATTTCTCTAGGCAGTGTGATTTCCCTGGGCCTCACTGTAGCAACACTATCTCGCCAGGGCAACACTGCGTGGGATTTCCTCTTCCAAGAGAGCTGCTGCTTTGTAGTTTGTGCTGGGAAACCTTACTTTGGCAAGTGCGAATTGACCGCATTCAGGCAGAAAGAAAAGAGAACAGCAAGAGGCCTTTTTTCCCCGGCTGCTTTCCCAAGCCCTTCCAGCTCAAACTATGTGGTTGCTCCTCTGGAAGGATCCTTGCACCGCGACGTAGTTTTTCAGAAGAAGCCCTGCTTTTGCAAGAGCAAATGAGGAATTCGTTGCAGGAAAGAGGAAGGAAAGAAAGTTTCTCTCCCTCTGCCTGCTTTGCTCAGAGAACTGGATGAAGTCAGGGAGTTCTCCCTTTCACTGAGAAACGTGCGGGCTGCTGTTGCCTGTGCGCTCTCTTCTTTGCAAAAGAGTCTGCAGTTCCACGGTTTGAACCGTGGAAAGGCGCCGGGCTCTGCTAAGACTTCCCCCGGCGCTTCGTTTGCCCTGGGCCAAAGCGAGCCTTCACAGTAGCTGAACGCTAACACTGCATACTCGTTCCACTTCCAGAACAGGGCTACCGCGAGGCAGTTCTCCGGGGGAAAACGGCCCTTCGCGAAGGGCAGATCTGCCGAGCTCATTGCGGGAAAGCGAAAGCAAAGGACGCTTTTCTCCCTCTAACCGCTTTCGTCAGAGGAACGGGGGAAGTCACAATGTTCTTTCTCTCACTGAGATACACACAATCTGACGTTGCCTCTGAGCTCCGTTGCTGGCAAAGAACTGAAACTGACATACATTCCTGTGGGGAAACACAGGGCTTTGCTAGGATTTCTCTAGGCAGTGTGATTTCCCTGGGCCTCACTGTAGCAACACTATCTCGCCAGGGCAACACTGCGTGGGATTTCCTCTTCCAAGAGAGCTGCTGCTTTGTAGTTTGTGCTGGGAAACCTTACTTTGGCAAGTGCGAATTGACCGCATTCAGGCAGAAAGAAAAGAGAACAGCAAGAGGCCTTTTTTCCCCGGCTGCTTTCCCAAGCCCTTCCAGCTCAAACTATGTGGTTGCTCCTCTGGAAGGATCCTTGCACCGCGACGTAGTTTTTCAGAAGAAGCCCTGCTTTTGCAAGAGCAAATGAGGAATTCGTTGCAGGAAAGAGGAAGGAAAGAAAGTTTCTCTCCCTCTGCCTGCTTTGCTCAGAGAACTGGATGAAGTCAGGGAGTTCTCCCTTTCACTGAGAAACGTGCGGGCTGCTGTTGCCTGTGCGCTCTCTTCTTTGCAAAAGAGTCTGCAGTTCCACGCTTTGAACCGTGGAAAGGCGCCGGGCTCTGCTAAGACTTCCCCCGGCGCTTCGTTTGCCCTGGGCCAAAGCGAGCCTTCACAGTAGCTGAACGCTAACACTGCATACTCGTTCCACTTCCAGAACAGGGCTACCGCGAGGCAGTTCTCCGGGGGAAAACGGCCCTTCGCGAAGGGCAGATCTGCCGAGCTCATTGCGGGAAAGCGAAAGCAAAGGACGCTTTTCTCCCTCTAACCGCTTTCGTCAGAGGAACGGGGGAAGTCACAGTGTTCTTTCTCTCACTGAGATACACACAATCTGACGTTGCCTCTGAGCTCCGTTGCTGGCAAAGAACTGAAACTGACATACATTCCTGTGGGGAAACACAGGGCTTTGCTAGGATTTCTCTAGGCAGTGTGATTTCCCTGGGCCTCACTGTAGCAACACTATCTCGCCAGGGCAACACTGCGTGGGATTTCCTCTTCCAAGAGAGCTGCTGCTTTGTAGTTTGTGCTGGGAAACCTTGCTTTGGCAAGTGCGAATTGACCGCATTCAGGCAGAAAGAAAGGGAACAGCAAGAGGCCTTTTTTCCCCGGCTGCTTTCCCAAGCCCTTCCAGCTCAAACTATGTGGTTGCTCCTCTGGAAGGATCCTTGCACCGCGACGTAGTTTTTCAGAAGAAGCCCTGCTTTTGCAAGAGCAAATGAGGAATTCGTTGCAGGAAAGAGGAAGGAAAGAAAGTTTCTCTCCCTCTGCCTGCTTTGCTCAGAGAACTGGATGAAGTCAGGGAGTTCTCCCTTTCACTGAGAAACGTGCGGGCTGCTGTTGCCTGTGCGCTCTCTTCTTTGCAAAAGAGTCTGCAGTTCCACGCTTTGAACCGTGGAAAGGCGCCGGGCTCTGCTAAGACTTCCCCCGGCGCTTCGTTTGCCCTGGGCCAAAGCGAGCCTTCACAGTAGCTGAACGCTAACACTGCATACTCGTTCCACTTCCAGAACAGGGCTACCGCGAGGCAGTTCTCCGGGGGAAAACGGCCCTTCGCGAAGGGCAGATCTGCCGAGCTCATTGCGGGAAAGCGAAAGCAAAGGACGCTTTTCTCCCTCTAACCGCTTTCGTCAGAGGAACGGGGGAAGTCACAGTGTTCTTTCTCTCACTGAGATACACACAATCTGACGTTGCCTCTGAGCTCCTTTGCTGGCAAAGAACTGAAACTGACATACATTCCTGTGGGGAAACACAGGGCTTTGCTAGGATTTCTCTAGGCAGTGTGATTTCCCTGGGCCTCACTGTAGCAACACTATCTCGCCAGGGCAACACTGCGTGGGATTTCCTCTTCCAAGAGAGCTGCTGCTTTGTAGTTTGTGCTGGGAAACCTTGCTTTGGCAAGTGCGAATTGACCGCATTCAGGCAGAAAGAAAAGAGAACAGCAAGAGGCCTTTTTTCCCCGGCTGCTTTCCCAAGCCCTTCCAGCTCAAACTATGTCGTTGCTCCTCTGGAAGGATCCTTGCACCGCGACGTAGTTTTTCAGAAGAAGCCCTGCTTTTGCAAGAGCAAATGAGGAATTCGTTGCAGGAAAGAGGAAGGAAAGAAAGTTTCTCTCCCTCTGCCTGCTTTGCTCAGAGAACTGGATGAAGTCAGGGAGTTCTCCCTTTCACTGAGAAACGTGCGGGCTGCTGTTGCCTGTGCGCTCTCTTCTTTGCAAAAGAGTCTGCAGTTCCACGCTTTGAACCGTGGAAAGGCGCCGGGCTCTGCTCAGACTTCCCCCGGCGCTTCGTTTGCCCTGGGCCAAAGCGAGCCTTCACAATAGCTGAACGCTAACACTGCATACTCGTTCCACTTCCAGAACAGGGCTACCGCGAGGCAGTTCTCCGGGGGAAAACGGCCCTTCGCGAAGGGCAGATCTGCCGAGCTCATTGCGGGAAAGCGAAAGCAAAGGACGCTTTTCTCCCTCTAACCGCTTTCGTCAGAGGAACGGGGGAAGTCACAGTGTTCTTTCTCTCACTGAGATACACACAATCTGACGTTGCCTCTGAGCTCCGTTGCTGGCAAAGAACTGAAACTGACATACATTCCTGTGGGGAAACACAGGGCTTTGCTAGAATTTCTCTAGGCAGTGTGATTTCCCTGGGCCTCACTGCAGCAACACTATCTCGCCAGGGCAACACTGCGTGGGATTTCCTCTTCCAAGAGAGCTGCTGCTTTGTAGTTTGTGCTGGGAAACCTTACTTTGGCAAGTGCGAATTGACCGCATTCAGGCAGAAAGAAAAGAGAACAGCAAGAGGCCTTTTTTCCCCGGCTGCTTTCCCAAGCCCTTCCAGCTCAAACTATGTCGTTGCTCCTCTGGAAGGATCCTTGCACCGCGACGTAGTTTTTCAGAAGAAGCCCTGCTTTTGCAAGAGCAAATGAGGAATTCGTTGCAGGAAAGAGGAAGGAAAGAAAGTTTCTCTCCCTCTGCCTGCTTTGCTCAGAGAACTGGATGAAGTCAGGGAGTTCTCCCTTTCACTGAGAAACGTGCGGGCTGCTGTTGCCTGTGCGCTCTCTTCTTTGCAAAAGAGTCTGCAGTTCCACACTTTGAACCGCGGAAAGGCGCCGGGCTCTGCTAAGACTTCCCCCGGCGCTTCGTTTGCCCTGGGCCAAAGCGAGCCTTCACAATAGCTGAACGCTAACACTGCATACTCGTTCCACTTCCAGAACAGGGCTACCGCGAGGCAGTTCTCCGGGGGAAAACGGCCCTTCGCGAAGGGCAGATCTGCCGAGCTCATTGCGGGAAAGCGAAAGCAAAGGACGCTTTTCTCCCTCTAACCGCTTTCGTCAGAGGAACGGGGGAAGTCACAGTGTTCTTTCTCTCACTGAGATACACACAATCTGACGTTGCCTCTGAGCTCCGTTGCTGGCAAAGAACTGAAACTGACATACATTCCTGTGGGGAAACACAGGGCTTTGCTAGGATTTCTCTAGGCAGTGTGTTTTCCCTGGACCTCACTGCAGCAACACTATCTCGCCAGGGCAACACTGCGTGGGATTTCCTCTTCCAAGAGAGCTGCTGCTTTGTAGTTTGTGCTGGGAAACCTTGCTTTGGCAAGTGCGAATTGACCGCATTCAGGCAGAAAGAAAAGAGAACAGCAAGAGGCCTTTTTTCCCCGGCTGCTTTCCCAAGCCTTTCCAGCTCAAACTATGTCGTTGCTCCTCTGGAAGGATCCTTGCACCGCGACGTAGTTTTTCAGAAGAAGCCCTGCTTTTGCAAGAGCAAATGAGGAATTCGTTGCAGGAAAGAGGAAGGAAAGAAAGTTTCTCTCCCTCTGCCTGCTTTGCTCAGAGAACTGGATGAAGTCAGGGAGTTCTCCCTTTCACTGAGAAACGTGCGGGCTGCTGTTGCCTGTGCGCTCTCTTCTTTGCAAAAGAGTCTGCAGTTCCACGCTTTGAACCGTGGAAAGGCGCCGGGCTCTGCTCAGACTTCCCCCGGCGCTTCGTTTGCCCTGGGCCAAAGCGAGCCTTCACAATAGCTGAACGCTAACACTGCATACTCGTTCCACTTCCAGAACAGGGCTACCGCGAGGCAGTTCTCCGGGGGAAAACGGCCCTTCGCGAAGGGCAGATCTGCCGAGCTCATTGCAGGAAAGCGAAAGCAAAGGACGCTTTTCTCCCTCTAACCGCTTTCGTCAGAGGAACGGGGGAAGTCACAGTGTTCTTTCTCTCACTGAGATACACACAATCTAACGTTGCCTCTGAGCTCCGTTGCTGGCAAAGAACTGAAACTGACATACATTCCTGTGGGGAAACACAGGGCTTTGCTAGGATTTCTCTAGGCAGTGTGTTTTCCCTGGACCTCACTGCAGCAACACTATCTCGCCAGGGCAACACTGCGTGGGATTTCCTCTTCCAAGAGAGCTGCTGCTTTGTAGTTTGTGCTGGGAAACCTTGCTTTGGCAAGTCCGAATTGACTGCATTCACGCAGAAAAATGAGAGAACAGCAAGAGGCCTTTTATCCCCGGCTGCTTTCCCAAGCCCTTCCAGCTCAAACTATGTCGTTGCTCCTCTGGAAGGATCCTTGCACCGCGACGTAGTTTTTCAGAAGAAGCCCTGCTTTTGCAAGAGCAAATGAGGAATTCGTTGCAGGAAAGAGGAAGGAAAGAAAGTTTCTCTCCCTCTGCCTGCTTTGCTCAGAGAACTGGATGAAGTCAGGGAGTTCTCCCTTTCACTGAGAAACGTGCGGGCTGCTGTTGCCTGTGCGCTCTCTTCTTTGCAAAAGAGTCTGCAGTTCCACGCTTTGAACCGTGGAAAGGCGCCGGGCTCTGCTAAGACTTCCCCCGGCGCTTCGTTTGCCCTGGGCCAAAGCGAGCCTTCACAGTAGCTGAACGCTAACACTGCATACTCGTTCCACTTCCAGAACAGGGCTACCGCGAGGCAGTTCTCCGGGGGAAAACGGCCCTTCGCGAAGGGCAGATCTGCCGAGCTCATTGCGGGAAAGCGAAAGCAAAGGACGCTTTTCTCCCTCTAACCGCTTTCGTCAGAGGAACGGGGGAAGTCACAATGTTCTTTCTCTCACTGAGATACACACAATCTGACGTTGCCTCTGAGCTCCGTTGCTGGCAAAGAACTGAAACTGACATACATTCCTGTGGGGAAACACAGGGCTTTGCTAGGATTTCTCTAGGCAGTGTGATTTCCCTGGGCCTCACTGTAGCAACACTATCTCGCCAGGGCAACACTGCGTGGGATTTCCTCTTCCAAGAGAGCTGCTGCTTTGTAGTTTGTGCTGGGAAACCTTACTTTGGCAAGTGCGAATTGACCGCATTCAGGCAGAAAGAAAAGAGAACAGCAAGAGGCCTTTTTTCCCCGGCTGCTTTCCCAAGCCCTTCCAGCTCAAACTATGTGGTTGCTCCTCTGGAAGGATCCTTGCACCGCGACGTAGTTTTTCAGAAGAAGCCCTGCTTTTGCAAGAGCAAATGAGGAATTCGTTGCAGGAAAGAGGAAGGAAAGAAAGTTTCTCTCCCTCTGCCTGCTTTGCTCAGAGAACTGGATGAAGTCAGGGAGTTCTCCCTTTCACTGAGAAACGTGCGGGCTGCTGTTGCCTGTGCGCTCTCTTCTTTGCAAAAGAGTCTGCAGTTCCACGCTTTGAACCGTGGAAAGGCGCCGGGCTCTGCTCAGACTTCCCCCGGCGCTTCGTTTGCCCTGGGCCAAAGCGAGCCTTCACAATAGCTGAACGCTAACACTGCATACTCGTTCCACTTCCAGAACAGGGCTACCGCGAGGCAGTTCTCCGGGGGAAAACGGCCCTTCGCGAAGGGCAGATCTGCCGAGCTCATTGCGGGAAAGCGAAAGCAAAGGACGCTTTTCTCCCTCTAACCGCTTTCGTCAGAGGAACGGGGGAAGTCACAATGTTCTTTCTCTCACTGAGATACACACAATCTGACGTTGCCTCTGAGCTCCGTTGCTGGCAAAGAACTGAAACTGACATACATTCCTGTGGGGAAACACAGGGCTTTGCTAGGATTTCTCTAGGCAGTGTGTTTTCCCTGGACCTCACTGCAGCAACACTATCTCGCCAGGGCAACACTGCGTGGGATTTCCTCTTCCAAGAGAGCTGCTGCTTTGTAGTTTGTGCTGGGAAACCTTGCTTTGGCAAGTGCGAATTGACTGCATTCACGCAGAAAAAAAAGAGAACAGCAAGAGGCCTTTTATCCCCGGCTGCTTTCCCAAGCCCTTCCAGCTCAAACTATGTCGTTGCTCCTCTGGAAGGATCCCTGCACCGCGACGTAGTTTTTCAGAAGAAGCCCTGCTTTTGCAAGAGCAAATGAGGAATTCGTTGCAGGAAAGAGGAAGGAAAGAAAGTTTCTCTCCCTCTGCCTGCTTTGCTCAGAGAACTGGATGAAGTCAGGGAGTTCTCCCTTTCACTGAGAAACGTGCGGGCTGCTGTTGCCTGTGCGCTCTCTTCTTTGCAAAAGAGTCTGCAGTTCCACGCTTTGAACCGTGGAAAGGCGCCGGGCTCTGCTAAGACTTCCCCCGGCGCTTCGTTTGCCCTGGGCCAAAGCGAGCCTTCACAGTAGCTGAACGCTAACACTGCATACTCGTTCCACTTCCAGAACAGGGCTACCGCGAGGCAGTTCTCCGGGGGAAAACGGCCCTTCGCGAAGGGCAGATCTGCCGAGCTCATTGCGGGAAAGCGAAAGCAAAGGACGCTTTTCTCCCTCTAACCGCTTTCGTCAGAGGAACGGGGGAAGTCACAGTGTTCTTTCTCTCACTGAGATACACACAATCTGACGTTGCCTCTGAGCTCCGTTGCTGGCAAAGAACTGAAACTGACATACATTCCTGTGGGGAAACACAGGGCTTTGCTAGGATTTCTCTAGGCAGTGTGATTTCCCTGGGCCTCACTGTAGCAACACTATCTCGCCAGGGCAACACTGCGTGGGATTTCCTCTTCCAAGAGAGCTGCTGCTTTGTAGTTTGTGCTGGGAAACCTTACTTTGGCAAGTGCGAATTGACCGCATTCAGGCAGAAAGAAAAGAGAACAGCAAGAGGCCTTTTTTCCCCGGCTGCTTTCCCAAGCCTTTCCAGCTCAAACTATGTCGTTGCTCCTCTGGAAGGATCCTTGCACCGCGACGTAGTTTTTCAGAAGAAGCCCTGCTTTTGCAAGAGCAAATGAGGAATTCGTTGCAGGAAAGAGGAAGGAAAGAAAGTTTCTCTCCCTCTGCCTGCTTTGCTCAGAGAACTGGATGAAGTCAGGGAGTTCTCCCTTTCACTGAGAAACGTGCGGGCTGCTGTTGCCTGTGCGCTCTCTTCTTTGCAAAAGAGTCTGCAGTTCCACGCTTTGAACCGTGGAAAGGCGCCGGGCTCTGCTCAGACTTCCCCCGGCGCTTCGTTTGCCCTGGGCCAAAGCGAGCCTTCACAATAGCTGAACGCTAACACTGCATACTCGTTCCACTTCCAGAACAGGGCTACCGCGAGGCAGTTCTCCGGGGGAAAACGGCCCTTCGCGAAGGGCAGATCTGCCGAGCTCATTGCGGGAAAGCGAAAGCAAAGGACGCTTTTCTCCCTCTAACCGCTTTCGTCAGAGGAACGGGGGAAGTCACAGTGTTCTTTCTCTCACTGAGATACACACAATCTAACGTTGCCTCTGAGCTCCGTTGCTGGCAAAGAACTGAAACTGACATACATTCCTGTGGGGAAACACAGGGCTTTGCTAGGATTTCTCTAGGCAGTGTGTTTTCCCTGGACCTCACTGCAGCAACACTATCTCGCCAGGGCAACACTGCGTGGGATTTCCTCTTCCAAGAGAGCTGCTGCTTTGTAGTTTGTGCCGGGAAACCTTGCTTTGGCAAGTGCGAATTGACCGCATTCAGGCAGAAAGAAAAGAGAACAGCAAGAGGCCTTTTTTCCCCGGCTGCTTTCCCAAGCCCTTCCAGCTCAAACTATGTCGTTGCTCCTCTGGAAGGATCCTTGCACCGCGACGTAGTTTTTCAGAAGAAGCCCTGCTTTTGCAAGAGCAAATGAGGAATTCGTTGCAGGAAAGAGGAAGGAAAGAAAGTTTCTCTCCCTCTGCCTGCTTTGCTCAGAGAACTGGATGAAGTCAGGGAGTTCTCCCTTTCACTGAGAAACGTGCGGGCTGCTGTTGCCTGTGCGCTCTCTTCTTTGCAAAAGAGTCTGCAGTTCCACGCTTTGAACCGTGGAAAGGCGCCGGGCTCTGCTAAGACTTCCCCCGGCGCTTCGTTTGCCCTGGGCCAAAGCGAGCCTTCACAATAGCTGAACGCTAACACTGCATACTCGTTCCACTTCCAGAACAGGGCTACCGCGAGGCAGTTCTCCGGGGGAAAACGGCCCTTCGCGAAGGGCAGATCTGCCGAGCTCATTGCGGGAAAGCGAAAGCAAAGGACGCTTTTCTCCCTCTAACCGCTTTCGTCAGAGGAACGGGGGAAGTCACAGTGTTCTTTCTCTCACTGAGATACACACAATCTGACGTTGCCTCTGAGCTCCGTTGCTGGCAAAGAACTGAAACTGACATACATTCCTGTGGGGAAACACAGGGCTTTGCTAGGATTTCTCTAGGCAGTGTGATTTCCCTGGGCCTCACTGCAGCAACACTATCTCGCCAGGGCAACACTGCGTGGGATTTCCTCTTCCAAGAGAGCTGCTGCTTTGTAGTTTGTGCTGGGAAACCTTGCTTTGGCAAGTGCGAATTGACTGCATTCACGCAGAAAAAAAAGAGAACAGCAAGAGGCCTTTTATCCCCGGCTGCTTTCCCAAGCCCTTCCAGCTCAAACTATGTCGTTGCTCCTCTGGAAGGATCCCTGCACCGCGACGTAGTTTTTCAGAAGAAGCCCTGCTTTTGCAAGAGCAAATGAGGAATTCGTTGCAGGAAAGAGGAAGGAAAGAAAGTTTCTCTCCCTCTGCCTGCTTTGCTCAGAGAACTGGATGAAGTCAGGGAGTTCTCCCTTTCACTGAGAAACGTGCGGGCTGCTGTTGCCTGTGCGCTCTCTTCTTTGCAAAAGAGTCTGCAGTTCCACGCTTTGAACCGTGGAAAGGCGCCGGGGTCTGCTAAGACTTCCCCCGGCGCTTCGTTTGCCCTGGGCCAAAGCGAGCCTTCACAGTAGCTGAACGCTAACACTGCATACTCGTTCCACTTCCAGAACAGGGCTACCGCGAGGCAGTTCTCCGGGGGAAAACGGCCCTTCGCGAAGGGCAGATCTGCCGAGCTCATTGCGGGAAAGCGAAAGCAAAGGACGCTTTTCTCCCTCTAACCGCTTTCGTCAGAGGAACGGGGGAAGTCACAGTGTTCTTTCTCTCACTGAGATACACACAATCTGACGTTGCCTCTGAGCTCCGTTGCTGGCAAAGAACTGAAACTGACATACATTCCTGTGGGGAAACACAGGGCTTTGCTAGGATTTCTCTAGGCAGTGTGATTTCCCTGGGCCTCACTGTAGCAACACTATCTCGCCAGGGCAACACTGCGTGGGATTTCCTCTTCCAAGAGAGCTGCTGCTTTGTAGTTTGTGCTGGGAAACCTTACTTTGGCAAGTGCGAATTGACCGCATTCAGGCAGAAAGAAAAGAGAACAGCAAGAGGCCTTTTTTCCCCGGCTGCTTTCCCAAGCCCTTCCAGCTCAAACTATGTGGTTGCTCCTCTGGAAGGATCCTTGCACCGCGACGTAGTTTTTCAGAAGAAGCCCTGCTTTTGCAAGAGCAAATGAGGAATTCGTTGCAGGAAAGAGGAAGGAAAGAAAGTTTCTCTCCCTCTGCCTGCTTTGCTCAGAGAACTGGATGAAGTCAGGGAGTTCTCCCTTTCACTGAGAAACGTGCGGGCTGCTGTTGCCTGTGCGCTCTCTTCTTTGCAAAAGAGTCTGCAGTTCCACGCTTTGAACCGTGGAAAGGCGCCGGGCTCTGCTCAGACTTCCCCCGGCGCTTCGTTTGCCCTGGGCCAAAGCGAGCCTTCACAATAGCTGAACGCTAACACTGCATACTCGTTCCACTTCCAGAACAGGGCTACCGCGAGGCAGTTCTCCGGTGGAAAACGGCCCTTCGCGAAGGGCAGATCTGCCGAGCTCATTGCGGGAAAGCGAAAGCAAAGGACGCTTTTCTCCCTCTAACCGCTTTCGTCAGAGGAACGGGGGAAGTCACAATGTTCTTTCTCTCACTGAGATACACACAATCTGACGTTGCCTCTGAGCTCCGTTGCTGGCAAAGAACTGAAACTGACATACATTCCTGTGGGGAAACACAGGGCTTTGCTAGGATTTCTCTAGGCAGTGTGATTTCCCTGGGCCTCACTGTAGCAACACTATCTCGCCAGGGCAACACTGCGTGGGATTTCCTCTTCCAAGAGAGCTGCTGCTTTGTAGTTTGTGCTGGGAAACCTTACTTTGGCAAGTGCGAATTGACCGCATTCAGGCAGAAAGAAAAGAGAACAGCAAGAGGCCTTTTTTCCCCGGCTGCTTTCCCAAGCCCTTCCAGCTCAAACTATGTGGTTGCTCCTCTGGAAGGATCCTTGCACCGCGACGTAGTTTTTCAGAAGAAGTCCTGCTTTTGCAAGAGCAAATGAGGAATTCGTTGCAGGAAAGAGGAAGGAAAGAAAGTTTCTCTCCCTCTGCCTGCTTTGCTCAGAGAACTGGATGAAGTCAGGGAGTTCTCCCTTTCACTGAGAAACGTGCGGGCTGCTGTTGCCTGTGCGCTCTCTTCTTTGCAAAAGAGTCTGCAGTTCCACGCTTTGAACCGTGGAAAGGCGCCGGGCTCTGCTCAGACTTCCCCCGGCGCTTCGTTTGCCCTGGGCCAAAGCGAGCCTTCACAATAGCTGAACGCTAACACTGCATACTCGTTCCACTTCCAGAACAGGGCTACCGCGAGGCAGTTCTCCGGGGGAAAACGGCCCTTCGCGAAGGGCAGATCTGCCGAGCTCATTGCGGGAAAGCGAAAGCAAAGGACGCTTTTCTCCCTCTAACCGCTTTCGTCAGAGGAAGGGGGGAAGTCACAGTGTTCTTTCTCTCACTGAGATACACACAATCTAACGTTGCCTCTGAGCTCCGTTGCTGGCAAAGAACTGAAACTGACATACATTCCTGTGGGGAAACACAGGGCTTTGCTAGGATTTCTCTAGGCAGTGTGTTTTCCCTGGACCTCACTGCAGCAACACTATCTCGCCAGGGCAACACTGCGTGGGATTTCCTCTTCCAAGAGAGCTGCTGCTTTGTAGTTTGTGCTGGGAAACCTTACTTTGGCAAGTGCGAATTGACCGCATTCAGGCAGAAAGAAAAGAGAACAGCAAGAGGCCTTTTTTCCCCGGCTGCTTTCCCAAGCCCTTCCAGCTCAAACTATGTGGTTGCTCCTCTGGAAGGATCCTTGCACCGCGACGTAGTTTTTCAGAAGAAGCCCTGCTTTTGCAAGAGCAAATGAGGAATTCGTTGCAGGAAAGAGGAAGGAAAGAAAGTTTCTCTCCCTCTGCCTGCTTTGCTCAGAGAACTGGATGAAGTCAGGGAGTTCTCCCTTTCACTGAGAAACGTGCGGGCTGCTGTTGCCTGTGCGCTCTCTTCTTTGCAAAAGAGTCTGCAGTTCCACGCTTTGAACCGTGGAAAGGCGCCGGGCTCTGCTCAGACTTCCCCCGGCGCTTCGTTTGCCCTGGGCCAAAGCGAGCCTTCACAGTAGCTGAACGCTAACACTGCATACTCGTTCCACTTCCAGAACAGGGCTACCGCGAGGCAGTTCTCCGGGGGAAAACGGCCCTTCGCGAAGGGCAGATCTGCCGAGCTCATTGCGGGAAAGCGAAAGCAAAGGACGCTTTTCTCCCTCTAACCGCTTTCGTCAGAGGAACGGGGGAAGTCACAATGTTCTTTCTCTCACTGAGATACACACAATCTGACGTTGCCTCTGAGCTCCGTTGCTGGCAAAGAACTGAAACTGACATACATTCCTGTGGGGAAACACAGGGCTTTGCTAGGATTTCTCTAGGCAGTGTGATTTCCCTGGGCCTCACTGTAGCAACACTATCTCGCCAGGGCAACACTGCGTGGGATTTCCTCTTCCAAGAGAGCTGCTGCTTTGTAGTTTGTGCTGGGAAACCTTGCTTTGGCAAGTGCGAATTGACCGCATTCAGGCAGAAAGAAAAGAGAACAGCAAGAGGCCTTTTTTCCCCGGCTGCTTTCCCAAGCCCTTCCAGCTCAAACTATGTCGTTGCTCCTCTGGAAGGATCCTTGCACCGCGACGTAGTTTTTCAGAAGAAGCCCTGCTTTTGCAAGAGCAAATGAGGAATTCGTTGCAGGAAAGAGGAAGGAAAGAAAGTTTCTCTCCCTCTGCCTGCTTTGCTCAGAGAACTGGATGAAGTCAGGGAGTTCTCCCTTTCACTGAGAAACGTGCGGGCTGCTGTTGCCTGTGCGCTCTCTTCTTTGCAAAAGAGTCTGCAGTTCCACGCTTTGAACCGTGGAAAGGCGCCGGGCTCTGCTAAGACTTCCCCCGGCGCTTCGTTTGCCCTGGGCCAAAGCGAGCCTTCACAGTAGCTGAACGCTAACACTGCATACTCGTTCCACTTCCAGAACAGGGCTACCGCGAGGCAGTTCTCCGGGGGAAAACGGCCCTTCGCGAAGGGCAGATCTGCCGAGCTCATTGCGGGAAAGCGAAAGCAAAGGACGCTTTTCTCCCTCTAACCGCTTTCGTCAGAGGAACGGGGGAAGTCACAATGTTCTTTCTCTCACTGAGATACACACAATCTGACGTTGCCTCTGAGCTCCGTTGCTGGCAAAGAACTGAAACTGACATACATTCCTGTGGGGAAACACAGGGCTTTGCTAGGATTTCTCTAGGCAGTGTGATTTCCCTGGGCCTCACTGTAGCAACACTATCTCGCCAGGGCAACACTGCGTGGGATTTCCTCTTCCAAGAGAGCTGCTGCTTTGTAGTTTGTGCTGGGAAACCTTGCTTTGGCAAGTGCGAATTGACCGCATTCAGGCAGAAAGAAAAGAGAACAGCAAGAGGCCTTTTTTCCCCGGCTGCTTTCCCAAGCCCTTCCAGCTCAAACTATGTCGTTGCTCCTCTGGAAGGATCCTTGCACCGCGACGTAGTTTTTCAGAAGAAGCCCTGCTTTTGCAAGAGCAAATGAGGAATTCGTTGCAGGAAAGAGGAAGGAAAGAAAGTTTCTCTCCCTCTGCCTACTTTGCTCAGAGAACTGGATGAAGTCAGGGAGTTCTCCCTTTCACTGAGAAACGTGCGGGCTGCTGTTGCCTGTGCGCTCTCTTCTTTGCAAAAGAGTCTGCAGTTCCACGCTTTGAACCGTGGAAAGGCGCCGGGCTCTGCTAAGACTTCCCCCGGCGCTTCGTTTGCCCTGGGCCAAAGCGAGCCTTCACAGTAGCTGAACGCTAACACTGCATACTCGTTCCACTTCCAGAACAGGGCTACCGCGAGGCAGTTATCCGGGGGAAAACGGCCCTTCGCGAAGGGCAGATCTGCCGAGCTCATTGCGGGAAAGCGAAAGCAAAGGACGCTTTTCTCCCTCTAACCGCTTTCGTCAGAGGAACGGGGGAAGTCACAGTGTTCTTTCTCTCACTGAGATACACACAATCTAACGTTGCCTCTGAGCTCCGTTGCTGGCAAAGAACTGAAACTGACATACATTCCTGTGGGGAAACACAGGGCTTTGCTAGGATTTCTCTAGGCAGTGTGTTTTCCCTGGACCTCACTGCAGCAACACTATCTCGCCAGGGCAACACTGCGTGGGATTTCCTCTTCCAAGAGAGCTGCTGCTTTGTAGTTTGTGCTGGGAAACCTTGCTTTGGCAAGTGCGAATTGACTGCATTCAGGCAGAAAGAAAAGAGAACAGCAAGAGGCCTTTTATCCCCGGCTGCTTTCCCAAGCCCTTCCAGCTCAAACTATGTCGTTGATCCTCTGGAAGGATCCCTGCACCGCGACGTAGTTTCTCAGAAGAAGCCCTGCTTTTGCAAGAGCAAAGGAGCAATTCGTTGCAGGAAAGAGGAAGGAAAGAAAGTTTCTCTCCCTCTGCCTGCTTTGCTCAGAGAACTGGATGAAGTCAGGGAGTTCTCCCTTTCACTGAGAAACGTGCGGGCTGCTGTTGCCTGTGCACTCTCTTCTTTGCAAAAGAGTCTGCAGTTCCACGCTTTGAACCGTGGAAAGGCGCCGGGCTCTGCTAAGACTTCCCCCGGCGCTTCGTTTGCCCTGGGCCAAAGCGAGCCTTCACAGTAGCTGAACGCTAACACTGCATACTCGTTCCACTTCCAGAACAGGGCTACCGCGAGGCAGTTCTCCGGGGGAAAACGGCCCTTCGCGAAGGGCAGATCTGCCGAGCTCATTGCGGGAAAGCGAAAGCAAAGGACGCTTTTCTCCCTCTAACCGCTTTCGTCAGAGGAACGGGGGAAGTCACAATGTTCTTTCTCTCACTGAGATACACACAATCTGACGTTGCCTCTGAGCTCCGTTGCTGGCAAAGAACTGAAACTGACATACATTCCTGTGGGGAAACACAGGGCTTTGCTAGGATTTCTCTAGGCAGTGTGATTTCCCTGGGCCTCACTGTAGCAACACTATCTCGCCAGGGCAACACTGCGTGGGATTTCCTCTTCCAAGAGAGCTGCTGCTTTGTAGTTTGTGCTGGGAAACCTTACTTTGGCAAGTGCGAATTGACCGCATTCAGGCAGAAAGAAAAGAGAACAGCAAGAGGCCTTTTTTCCCCGGCTGCTTTCCCAAGCCCTTCCAGCTCAAACTATGTGGTTGCTCCTCTGGAAGGATCCTTGCACCGCGACGTAGTTTTTCAGAAGAAGCCCTGCTTTTGCAAGAGCAAATGAGGAATTCGTTGCAGGAAAGAGGAAGGAAAGAAAGTTTCTCTCCCTCTGCCTGCTTTGCTCAGAGAACTGGATGAAGTCAGGGAGTTCTCCCTTTCACTGAGAAACGTGCGGGCTGCTGTTGCCTGTGCGCTCTCTTCTTTGCAAAAGAGTCTGCAGTTCCACGCTTTGAACCGTGGAAAGGCGCCGGGCTCTGCTAAGACTTCCCCCGGCGCTTCGTTTGCCCTGGGCCAAAGCGAGCCTTCACAGTAGCTGAACGCTAACACTGCATACTCGTTCCACTTCCAGAACAGGGCTACCGCGAGGCAGTTCTCCGGGGGAAAACGGCCCTTCGCGAAGGGCAGATCTGCCGAGCTCATTGCGGGAAAGCGAAAGCAAAGGACGCTTTTCTCCCTCTAACCGCTTTCGTCAGAGGAACGGGGGAAGTCACAATGTTCTTTCTCTCACTGAGATACACACAATCTGACGTTGCCTCTGAGCTCCGTTGCTGGCAAAGAACTGAAACTGACATACATTCCTGTGGGGAAACACAGGGCTTTGCTAGGATTTCTCTAGGCAGTGTGATTTCCCTGGGCCTCACTGTAGCAACACTATCTCGCCAGGGCAACACTGCGTGGGATTTCCTCTTCCAAGAGAGCTGCTGCTTTGTAGTTTGTGCTGGGAAACCTTACTTTGGCAAGTGCGAATTGACCGCATTCAGGCAGAAAGAAAAGAGAACAGCAAGAGGCCTTTTTTCCCCGGCTGCTTTCCCAAGCCCTTCCAGCTCAAACTATGTGGTTGCTCCTCTGGAAGGATCCTTGCACCGCGACGTAGTTTTTCAGAAGAAGCCCTGCTTTTGCAAGAGCAAATGAGGAATTCGTTGCAGGAAAGAGGAAGGAAAGAAAGTTTCTCTCCCTCTGCCTGCTTTGCTCAGAGAACTGGATGAAGTCAGGGAGTTCTCCCTTTCACTGAGAAACGTGCGGGCTGCTGTTGCCTGTGCGCTCTCTTCTTTGCAAAAGAGTCTGCAGTTCCACGCTTTGAACCGTGGAAAGGCGCCGGGCTCTGCTAAGACTTCCCCCGGCGCTTCGTTTGCCCTGGGCCAAAGCGAGCCTTCACAGTAGCTGAACGCTAACACTGCATACTCGTTCCACTTCCAGAACAGGGCTACCGCGAGGCAGTTCTCCGGGGGAAAACGGCCCTTCGCGAAGGGCAGATCTGCCGAGCTCATTGCGGGAAAGCGAAAGCAAAGGACGCTTTTCTCCCTCTAACCGCTTTCGTCAGAGGAACGGGGGAAGTCACAGTGTTCTTTCTCTCACTGAGATACACACAATCTGACGTTGCCTCTGAGCTCCGTTGCTGGCAAAGAACTGAAACTGACATACATTCCTGTGGGGAAACACAGGGCTTTGCTAGGATTTCTCTAGGCAGTGTGATTTCCCTGGGCCTCACTGTAGCAACACTATCTCGCCAGGGCAACACTGCGTGGGATTTCCTCTTCCAAGAGAGCTGCTGCTTTGTAGTTTGTGCTGGGAAACCTTACTTTGGCAAGTGCGAATTGACCGCATTCAGGCAGAAAGAAAAGAGAACAGCAAGAGGCCTTTTTTCCCCGGCTGCTTTCCCAAGCCCTTCCAGCTCAAACTATGTGGTTGCTCCTCTGGAAGGATCCTTGCACCGCGACGTAGTTTTTCAGAAGAAGCCCTGCTTTTGCAAGAGCAAATGAGGAATTCGTTGCAGGAAAGAGGAAGGAAAGAAAGTTTCTCTCCCTCTGCCTGCTTTGCTCAGAGAACTGGATGAAGTCAGGGAGTTCTCCCTTTCACTGAGAAACGTGCGGGCTGCTGTTGCCTGTGCGCTCTCTTCTTTGCAAAAGAGTCTGCAGTTCCACGCTTTGAACCGTGGAAAGGCGCCGGGCTCTGCTCAGACTTCCCCCGGCGCTTCGTTTGCCCTGGGCCAAAGCGAGCCTTCACAGTAGCTGAACGCTAACACTGCATACTCGTTCCACTTCCAGAACAGGGCTACCGCGAGGCAGTTCTCCGGGGGAAAACGGCCCTTCGCGAAGGGCAGATCTGCCGAGCTCATTGCGGGAAAGCGAAAGCAAAGGACGCTTTTCTCCCTCTAACCGCTTTCGTCAGAGGAACGGGGGAAGTCACAATGTTCTTTCTCTCACTGAGATACACACAATCTGACGTTGCCTCTGAGCTCCGTTGCTGGCAAAGAACTGAAACTGACATACATTCCTGTGGGGAAACACAGGGCTTTGCTAGGATTTCTCTAGGCAGTGTGATTTCCCTGGGCCTCACTGTAGCAACACTATCTCGCCAGGGCAACACTGCGTGGGATTTCCTCTTCCAAGAGAGCTGCTGCTTTGTAGTTTGTGCTGGGAAACCTTACTTTGGCAAGTGCGAATTGACCGCATTCAGGCAGAAAGAAAAGAGAACAGCAAGAGGCCTTTTTTCCCCGGCTGCTTTCCCAAGCCCTTCCAGCTCAAACTATGTGGTTGCTCCTCTGGAAGGATCCTTGCACCGCGACGTAGTTTTTCAGAAGAAGTCCTGCTTTTGCAAGAGCAAATGAGGAATTCGTTGCAGGAAAGAGGAAGGAAAGAAAGTTTCTCTCCCTCTGCCTGCTTTGCTCAGAGAACTGGATGAAGTCAGGGAGTTCTCCCTTTCACTGAGAAACGTGCGGGCTGCTGTTGCCTGTGAGCTCTCTTCTTTGCAAAAGAGTCTGCAGTTCCACGCTTTGAACCGTGGAAAGGCGCCGGGCTCTGCTCAGACTTCCCCCGGCGCTTCGTTTGCCCTGGGCCAAAGCGAGCCTTCACAATAGCTGAACGCTAACACTGCATACTCGTTCCACTTCCAGAACAGGGCTACCGCGAGGCAGTTCTCCGGGGGAAAACGGCCCTTCGCGAAGGGCAGATCTGCCGAGCTCATTGCGGGAAAGCGAAAGCAAAGGACGCTTTTCTCCCTCTAACCGCTTTCGTCAGAGGAAGGGGGGAAGTCACAGTGTTCTTTCTCTCACTGAGATACACACAATCTAACGTTGCCTCTGAGCTCCGTTGCTGGCAAAGAACTGAAACTGACATACATTCCTGTGGGGAAACACAGGGCTTTGCTAGGATTTCTCTAGGCAGTGTGTTTTCCCTGGACCTCACTGCAGCAACACTATCTCGCCAGGGCAACACTGCGTGGGATTTCCTCTTCCAAGAGAGCTGCTGCTTTGTAGTTTGTGCTGGGAAACCTTACTTTGGCAAGTGCGAATTGACCGCATTCAGGCAGAAAGAAAAGAGAACAGCAAGAGGCCTTTTTTCCCCGGCTGCTTTCCCAAGCCCTTCCAGCTCAAACTATGTGGTTGCTCCTCTGGAAGGATCCTTGCACCGCGACGTAGTTTTTCAGAAGAAGCCCTGCTTTTGCAAGAGCAAATGAGGAATTCGTTGCAGGAAAGAGGAAGGAAAGAAAGTTTCTCTCCCTCTGCCTGCTTTGCTCAGAGAACTGGATGAAGTCAGGGAGTTCTCCCTTTCACTGAGAAACGTGCGGGCTGCTGTTGCCTGTGCGCTCTCTTCTTTGCAAAAGAGTCTGCAGTTCCACGCTTTGAACCGTGGAAAGGCGCCGGGCTCTGCTCAGACTTCCCCCGGCGCTTCGTTTGCCCTGGGCCAAAGCGAGCCTTCACAGTAGCTGAACGCTAACACTGCATACTCGTTCCACTTCCAGAACAGGGCTACCGCGAGGCAGTTCTCCGGGGGAAAACGGCCCTTCGCGAAGGGCAGATCTGCCGAGCTCATTGCGGGAAAGCGAAAGCAAAGGACGCTTTTCTCCCTCTAACCGCTTTCGTCAGAGGAACGGGGGAAGTCACAATGTTCTTTCTCTCACTGAGATACACACAATCTGACGTTGCCTCTGAGCTCCGTTGCTGGCAAAGAACTGAAACTGACATACATTCCTGTGGGGAAACACAGGGCTTTGCTAGGATTTCTCTAGGCAGTGTGATTTCCCTGGGCCTCACTGTAGCAACACTATCTCGCCAGGGCAACACTGCGTGGGATTTCCTCTTCCAAGAGAGCTGCTGCTTTGTAGTTTGTGCTGGGAAACCTTACTTTGGCAAGTGCGAATTGACCGCATTCAGGCAGAAAGAAAAGAGAACAGCAAGAGGCCTTTTTTCCCCGGCTGCTTTCCCAAGCCCTTCCAGCTCAAACTATGTGGTTGCTCCTCTGGAAGGATCCTTGCACCGCGACGTAGTTTTTCAGAAGAAGTCCTGCTTTTGCAAGAGCAAATGAGGAATTCGTTGCAGGAAAGAGGAAGGAAAGAAAGTTTCTCTCCCTCTGCCTGCTTTGCTCAGAGAACTGGATGAAGTCAGGGAGTTCTCCCTTTCACTGAGAAACGTGCGGGCTGCTGTTGCCTGTGAGCTCTCTTCTTTGCAAAAGAGTCTGCAGTTCCACGCTTTGAACCGTGGAAAGGCGCCGGGCTCTGCTCAGACTTCCCCCGGCGCTTCGTTTGCCCTGGGCCAAAGCGAGCCTTCACAATAGCTGAACGCTAACACTGCATACTCGTTCCACTTCCAGAACAGGGCTACCGCGAGGCAGTTCTCCGGGGGAAAACGGCCCTTCGCGAAGGGCAGATCTGCCGAGCTCATTGCGGGAAAGCGAAAGCAAAGGACGCTTTTCTCCCTCTAACCGCTTTCGTCAGAGGAACGGGGGAAGTCACAGTGTTCTTTCTCTCACTGAGATACACACAATCTGACGTTGCCTCTGAGCTCCGTTGCTGGCAAAGAACTGAAACTGACATACATTCCTGTGGGGAAACACAGGGCTTTGCTAGGATTTCTCTAGGCAGTGTGATTTCCCTGGGCCTCACTGTAGCAACACTATCTCGCCAGGGCAACACTGCGTGGGATTTCCTCTTCCAAGAGAGCTGCTGCTTTGTAGTTTGTGCTGGGAAACCTTGCTTTGGCAAGTGCGAATTGACCGCATTCAGGCAGAAAGAAAAGAGAACAGCAAGAGGCCTTTTTTCCCCGGCTGCTTTCCCAAGCCCTTCCAGCTCAAACTATGTCGTTGCTCCTCTGGAAGGATCCTTGCACCGCGACGTAGTTTTTCAGAAGAAGCCCTGCTTTTGCAAGAGCAAATGAGGAATTCGTTGCAGGAAAGAGGAAGGAAAGAAAGTTTCTCTCCCTCTGCCTGCTTTGCTCAGAGAACTGGATGAAGTCAGGGAGTTCTCCCTTTCACTGAGAAACGTGCGGGCTGCTGTTGCCTGTGCGCTCTCTTCTTTGCAAAAGAGTCTGCAGTTCCACGCTTTGAACCGTGGAAAGGCGCCGGGCTCTGCTAAGACTTCCCCCGGCGCTTCGTTTGCCCTGGGCCAAAGCGAGCCTTCACAGTAGCTGAACGCTAACACTGCATACTCGTTCCACTTCCAGAACAGGGCTACCGCGAGGCAGTTCTCCGGGGGAAAACGGCCCTTCGCGAAGGGCAGATCTGCCGAGCTCATTGCGGGAAAGCGAAAGCAAAGGACGCTTTTCTCCCTCTAACCGCTTTCGTCAGAGGAACGGGGGAAGTCACAATGTTCTTTCTCTCACTGAGATACACACAATCTGACGTTGCCTCTGAGCTCCGTTGCTGGCAAAGAACTGAAACTGACATACATTCCTGTGGGGAAACACAGGGCTTTGCTAGGATTTCTCTAGGCAGTGTGATTTCCCTGGGCCTCACTGTAGCAACACTATCTCGCCAGGGCAACACTGCGTGGGATTTCCTCTTCCAAGAGAGCTGCTGCTTTGTAGTTTGTGCTGGGAAACCTTACTTTGGCAAGTGCGAATTGACCGCATTCAGGCAGAAAGAAAAGAGAACAGCAAGAGGCCTTTTTTCCCCGGCTGCTTTCCCAAGCCCTTCCAGCTCAAACTATGTCGTTGCTCCTCTGGAAGGATCCTTGCACCGCGACGTAGTTTTTCAGAAGAAGCCCTGCTTTTGCAAGAGCAAATGAGGAATTCGTTGCAGGAAAGAGGAAGGAAAGAAAGTTTCTCTCCCTCTGCCTGCTTTGCTCAGAGAACTGGATGAAGTCAGGGAGTTCTCCCTTTCACTGAGAAACGTGCGGGCTGCTGTTGCCTGTGCGCTCTCTTCTTTGCAAAAGAGTCTGCAGTTCCACGCTTTGAACCGTGGAAAGGCGCCGGGCTCTGCTAAGACTTCCCCCGGCGCTTCGTTTGCCCTGGGCCAAAGCGAGCCTTCACAGTAGCTGAACGCTAACACTGCATACTCGTTCCACTTCCAGAACAGGGCTACCGCGAGGCAGTTCTCCGGGGGAAAACGGCCCTTCGCGAAGGGCAGATCTGCCGAGCTCATTGCGGGAAAGCGAAAGCAAAGGACGCTTTTCTCCCTCTAACCGCTTTCGTCAGAGGAACGGGGGAAGTCACAATGTTCTTTCTCTCACTGAGATACACACAATCTGACGTTGCCTCTGAGCTCCGTTGCTGGCAAAGAACTGAAACTGACATACATTCCTGTGGGGAAACACAGGGCTTTGCTAGGATTTCTCTAGGCAGTGTGATTTCCCTGGGCCTCACTGTAGCAACACTATCTCGCCAGGGCAACACTGCGTGGGATTTCCTCTTCCAAGAGAGCTGCTGCTTTGTAGTTTGTGCTGGGAAACCTTACTTTGGCAAGTGCGAATTGACCGCATTCAGGCAGAAAGAAAAGAGAACAGCAAGAGGCCTTTTTTCCCCGGCTGCTTTCCCAAGCCCTTCCAGCTCAAACTATGTGGTTGCTCCTCTGGAAGGATCCTTGCACCGCGACGTAGTTTTTCAGAAGAAGCCCTGCTTTTGCAAGAGCAAATGAGGAATTCGTTGCAGGAAAGAGGAAGGAAAGAAAGTTTCTCTCCCTCTGCCTGCTTTGCTCAGAGAACTGGATGAAGTCAGGGAGTTCTCCCTTTCACTGAGAAACGTGCGGGCTGCTGTTGCCTGTGCGCTCTCTTCTTTGCAAAAGAGTCTGCAGTTCCACGCTTTGAACCGTGGAAAGGCGCCGGGCTCTGCTAAGACTTCCCCCGGCGCTTCGTTTGCCCTGGGCCAAAGCGAGCCTTCACAGTAGCTGAACGCTAACACTGCATACTCGTTCCACTTCCAGAACAGGGCTACCGCGAGGCAGTTCTCCGGGGGAAAACGGCCCTTCGCGAAGGGCAGATCTGCCGAGCTCATTGCGGGAAAGCGAAAGCAAAGGACGCTTTTCTCCCTCTAACCGCTTTCGTCAGAGGAACGGGGGAAGTCACAGTGTTCTTTCTCTCACTGAGATACACACAATCTGACGTTGCCTCTGAGCTCCGTTGCTGGCAAAGAACTGAAACTGACATACATTCCTGTGGGGAAACACAGGGCTTTGCTAGGATTTCTCTAGGCAGTGTGATTTCCCTGGGCCTCACTGTAGCAACACTATCTCGCCAGGGCAACACTGCGTGGGATTTCCTCTTCCAAGAGAGCTGCTGCTTTGTAGTTTGTGCTGGGAAACCTTACTTTGGCAAGTGCGAATTGACCGCATTCAGGCAGAAAGAAAAGAGAACAGCAAGAGGCCTTTTTTCCCCGGCTGCTTTCCCAAGCCCTTCCAGCTCAAACTATGTGGTTGCTCCTCTGGAAGGATCCTTGCACCGCGACGTAGTTTTTCAGAAGAAGCCCTGCTTTTGCAAGAGCAAATGAGGAATTCGTTGCAGGAAAGAGGAAGGAAAGAAAGTTTCTCTCCCTCTGCCTGCTTTGCTCAGAGAACTGGATGAAGTCAGGGAGTTCTCCCTTTCACTGAGAAACGTGCGGGCTGCTGTTGCCTGTGCGCTCTCTTCTTTGCAAAAGAGTCTGCAGTTCCACGCTTTGAACCGTGGAAAGGCGCCGGGCTCTGCTCAGACTTCCCCCGGCGCTTCGTTTGCCCTGGGCCAAAGCGAGCCTTCACAGTAGCTGAACGCTAACACTGCATACTCGTTCCACTTCCAGAACAGGGCTACCGCGAGGCAGTTCTCCGGGGGAAAACGGCCCTTCGCGAAGGGCAGATCTGCCGAGCTCATTGCGGGAAAGCGAAAGCAAAGGACGCTTTTCTCCCTCTAACCGCTTTCGTCAGAGGAACGGGGGAAGTCACAATGTTCTTTCTCTCACTGAGATACACACAATCTGACGTTGCCTCTGAGCTCCGTTGCTGGCAAAGAACTGAAACTGACATACATTCCTGTGGGGAAACACAGGGCTTTGCTAGGATTTCTCTAGGCAGTGTGATTTCCCTGGGCCTCACTGTAGCAACACTATCTCGCCAGGGCAACACTGCGTGGGATTTCCTCTTCCAAGAGAGCTGCTGCTTTGTAGTTTGTGCTGGGAAACCTTACTTTGGCAAGTGCGAATTGACCGCATTCAGGCAGAAAGAAAAGAGAACAGCAAGAGGCCTTTTTTCCCCGGCTGCTTTCCCAAGCCCTTCCAGCTCAAACTATGTGGTTGCTCCTCTGGAAGGATCCTTGCACCGCGACGTAGTTTTTCAGAAGAAGCCCTGCTTTTGCAAGAGCAAATGAGGAATTCGTTGCAGGAAAGAGGAAGGAAAGAAAGTTTCTCTCCCTCTGCCTGCTTTGCTCAGAGAACTGGATGAAGTCAGGGAGTTCTCCCTTTCACTGAGAAACGTGCGGGCTGCTGTTGCCTGTGCGCTCTCTTCTTTGCAAAAGAGTCTGCAGTTCCACGCTTTGAACCGTGGAAAGGCGCCGGGCTCTGCTCAGACTTCCCCCGGCGCTTCGTTTGCCCTGGGCCAAAGCGAGCCTTCACAGTAGCTGAACGCTAACACTGCATACTCGTTCCACTTCCAGAACAGGGCTACCGCGAGGCAGTTCTCCGGGGGAAAACGGCCCTTCGCGAAGGGCAGATCTGCCGAGCTCATTGCGGGAAAGCGAAAGCAAAGGACGCTTTTCTCCCTCTAACCGCTTTCGTCAGAGGAACGGGGGAAGTCACAATGTTCTTTCTCTCACTGAGATACACACAATCTGACGTTGCCTCTGAGCTCCGTTGCTGGCAAAGAACTGAAACTGACATACATTCCTGTGGGGAAACACAGGGCTTTGCTAGGATTTCTCTAGGCAGTGTGATTTCCCTGGGCCTCACTGTAGCAACACTATCTCGCCAGGGCAACACTGCGTGGGATTTCCTCTTCCAAGAGAGCTGCTGCTTTGTAGTTTGTGCTGGGAAACCTTACTTTGGCAAGTGCGAATTGACCGCATTCAGGCAGAAAGAAAAGAGAACAGCAAGAGGCCTTTTTTCCCCGGCTGCTTTCCCAAGCCCTTCCAGCTCAAACTATGTGGTTGCTCCTCTGGAAGGATCCTTGCACCGCGACGTAGTTTTTCAGAAGAAGTCCTGCTTTTGCAAGAGCAAATGAGGAATTCGTTGCAGGAAAGAGGAAGGAAAGAAAGTTTCTCTCCCTCTGCCTGCTTTGCTCAGAGAACTGGATGAAGTCAGGGAGTTCTCCCTTTCACTGAGAAACGTGCGGGCTGCTGTTGCCTGTGCGCTCTCTTCTTTGCAAAAGAGTCTGCAGTTCCACGCTTTGAACCGTGGAAAGGCGCCGGGCTCTGCTCAGACTTCCCCCTGCGCTTCGTTTGCCCTGGGCCAAAGCGAGCCTTCACAATAGCTGAACGCTAACACTGCATACTCGTTCCACTTCCAGAACAGGGCTACCGCGAGGCAGTTCTCCGGGGGAAAACGGCCCTTCGCGAAGGGCAGATCTGCCGAGCTCATTGCGGGAAAGCGAAAGCAAAGGACGCTTTTCTCCCTCTAACCGCTTTCGTCAGAGGAAGGGGGGAAGTCACAGTGTTCTTTCTCTCACTGAGATACACACAATCTAACGTTGCCTCTGAGCTCCGTTGCTGGCAAAGAACTGAAACTGACATACATTCCTGTGGGGAAACACAGGGCTTTGCTAGGATTTCTCTAGGCAGTGTGTTTTCCCTGGACCTCACTGCAGCAACACTATCTCGCCAGGGCAACACTGCGTGGGATTTCCTCTTCCAAGAGAGCTGCTGCTTTGTAGTTTGTGCTGGGAAACCTTACTTTGGCAAGTGCGAATTGACCGCATTCAGGCAGAAAGAAAAGAGAACAGCAAGAGGCCTTTTTTCCCCGGCTGCTTTCCCAAGCCCTTCCAGCTCAAACTATGTGGTTGCTCCTCTGGAAGGATCCTTGCACCGCGACGTAGTTTTTCAGAAGAAGCCCTGCTTTTGCAAGAGCAAATGAGGAATTCGTTGCAGGAAAGAGGAAGGAAAGAAAGTTTCTCTCCCTCTGCCTGCTTTGCTCAGAGAACTGGATGAAGTCAGGGAGTTCTCCCTTTCACTGAGAAACGTGCGGGCTGCTGTTGCCTGTGCGCTCTCTTCTTTGCAAAAGAGTCTGCAGTTCCACGCTTTGAACCGTGGAAAGGCGCCGGGCTCTGCTCAGACTTCCCCCGGCGCTTCGTTTGCCCTGGGCCAAAGCGAGCCTTCACAGTAGCTGAACGCTAACACTGCATACTCGTTCCACTTCCAGAACAGGGCTACCGCGAGGCAGTTCTCCGGGGGAAAACGGCCCTTCGCGAAGGGCAGATCTGCCGAGCTCATTGCGGGAAAGCGAAAGCAAAGGACGCTTTTCTCCCTCTAACCGCTTTCGTCAGAGGAACGGGGGAAGTCACAATGTTCTTTCTCTCACTGAGATACACACAATCTGACGTTGCCTCTGAGCTCCGTTGCTGGCAAAGAACTGAAACTGACATACATTCCTGTGGGGAAACACAGGGCTTTGCTAGGATTTCTCTAGGCAGTGTGATTTCCCTGGGCCTCACTGTAGCAACACTATCTCGCCAGGGCAACACTGCGTGGGATTTCCTCTTCCAAGAGAGCTGCTGCTTTGTAGTTTGTGCTGGGAAACCTTGCTTTGGCAAGTGCGAATTGACCGCATTCAGGCAGAAAGAAAAGAGAACAGCAAGAGGCCTTTTTTCCCCGGCTGCTTTCCCAAGCCCTTCCAGCTCAAACTATGTCGTTGCTCCTCTGGAAGGATCCTTGCACCGCGACGTAGTTTTTCAGAAGAAGCCCTGCTTTTGCAAGAGCAAATGAGGAATTCGTTGCAGGAAAGAGGAAGGAAAGAAAGTTTCTCTCCCTCTGCCTGCTTTGCTCAGAGAACTGGATGAAGTCAGGGAGTTCTCCCTTTCACTGAGAAACGTGCGGGCTGCTGTTGCCTGTGCGCTCTCTTCTTTGCAAAAGAGTCTGCAGTTCCACGCTTTGAACCGTGGAAAGGCGCCGGGCTCTGCTAAGACTTCCCCCGGCGCTTCGTTTGCCCTGGGCCAAAGCGAGCCTTCACAGTAGCTGAACGCTAACACTGCATACTCGTTCCACTTCCAGAACAGGGCTACCGCGAGGCAGTTCTCCGGGGGAAAACGGCCCTTCGCGAAGGGCAGATCTGCCGAGCTCATTGCGGGAAAGCGAAAGCAAAGGACGCTTTTCTCCCTCTAACCGCTTTCGTCAGAGGAACGGGGGAAGTCACAATGTTCTTTCTCTCACTGAGATACACACAATCTGACGTTGCCTCTGAGCTCCGTTGCTGGCAAAGAACTGAAACTGACATACATTCCTGTGGGGAAACACAGGGCTTTGCTAGGATTTCTCTAGGCAGTGTGATTTCCCTGGGCCTCACTGTAGCAACACTATCTCGCCAGGGCAACACTGCGTGGGATTTCCTCTTCCAAGAGAGCTGCTGCTTTGTAGTTTGTGCTGGGAAACCTTGCTTTGGCAAGTGCGAATTGACCGCATTCAGGCAGAAAGAAAAGAGAACAGCAAGAGGCCTTTTTTCCCCGGCTGCTTTCCCAAGCCCTTCCAGCTCAAACTATGTCGTTGCTCCTCTGGAAGGATCCTTGCACCGCGACGTAGTTTTTCAGAAGAAGCCCTGCTTTTGCAAGAGCAAATGAGGAATTCGTTGCAGGAAAGAGGAAGGAAAGAAAGTTTCTCTCCCTCTGCCTACTTTGCTCAGAGAACTGGATGAAGTCAGGGAGTTCTCCCTTTCACTGAGAAACGTGCGGGCTGCTGTTGCCTGTGCGCTCTCTTCTTTGCAAAAGAGTCTGCAGTTCCACGCTTTGAACCGTGGAAAGGCGCCGGGCTCTGCTAAGACTTCCCCCGGCGCTTCGTTTGCCCTGGGCCAAAGCGAGCCTTCACAGTAGCTGAACGCTAACACTGCATACTCGTTCCACTTCCAGAACAGGGCTACCGCGAGGCAGTTATCCGGGGGAAAACGGCCCTTCGCGAAGGGCAGATCTGCCGAGCTCATTGCGGGAAAGCGAAAGCAAAGGACGCTTTTCTCCCTCTAACCGCTTTCGTCAGAGGAACGGGGGAAGTCACAGTGTTCTTTCTCTCACTGAGATACACACAATCTAACGTTGCCTCTGAGCTCCGTTGCTGGCAAAGAACTGAAACTGACATACATTCCTGTGGGGAAACACAGGGCTTTGCTAGGATTTCTCTAGGCAGTGTGTTTTCCCTGGACCTCACTGCAGCAACACTATCTCGCCAGGGCAACACTGCGTGGGATTTCCTCTTCCAAGAGAGCTGCTGCTTTGTAGTTTGTGCTGGGAAACCTTGCTTTGGCAAGTGCGAATTGACTGCATTCAGGCAGAAAGAAAAGAGAACAGCAAGAGGCCTTTTATCCCCGGCTGCTTTCCCAAGCCCTTCCAGCTCAAACTATGTCGTTGCTCCTCTGGAAGGATCCCTGCACCGCGACGTAGTTTCTCAGAAGAAGCCCTGCTTTTGCAAGAGCAAAGGAGCAATTCGTTGCAGGAAAGAGGAAGGAAAGAAAGTTTCTCTCCCTCTGCCTGCTTTGCTCAGAGAACTGGATGAAGTCAGGGAGTTCTCCCTTTCACTGAGAAACGTGTGGGCTGCTTTTGCCTGTGCGCTCTCTTCTTTGCAAAAGAGTCTGCAGTTCCACGCTTTGAACCGTGGAAAGGCGCCGGGCTCTGCTAAGACTTCCCCCGGCGCTTCGTTTGCCCTGGGCCAAAGCGAGCCTTCACAATAGCTGAACGCTAACACTGCATACTCGTTCCACTTCCAGAACAGGGCTACCGCGAGGCAGTTCTCCGGGGGAAAACGGCCCTTCGCGAAGGGCAGATCTGCCGAGCTCATTGCGGGAAAGCGAAAGCAAAGGACGCTTTTCTCCCTCTAACCGCTTTCGTCAGAGGAACGGGGGAAGTCACAGTGTTCTTTCTCTCACTGAGATACACACAATCTGACGTTGCCTCTGAGCTCCGTTGCTGGCAAAGAACTGAAACTGACATACATTCCTGTGGGGAAACACAGGGCTTTGCTAGGATTTCTCTAGGCAGTGTGATTTCCCTGGGCCTCACTGTAGCAACACTATCTCGCCAGGGCAACACTGCGTGGGATTTCCTCTTCCAAGAGAGCTGCTGCTTTGTAGTTTGTGCTGGGAAACCTTGCTTTGGCAAGTGCGAATTGACCGCATTCAGGCAGAAAGAAAAGAGAACAGCAAGAGGCCTTTTTTCCCCGGCTGCTTTCCCAAGCCCTTCCAGCTCAAACTATGTCGTTGCTCCTCTGGAAGGATCCTTGCACCGCGACGTAGTTTTTCAGAAGAAGCCCTGCTTTTGCAAGAGCAAATGAGGAATTCGTTGCAGGAAAGAGGAAGGAAAGAAAGTTTCTCTCCCTCTGCCTGCTTTGCTCAGAGAACTGGATGAAGTCAGGGAGTTCTCCCTTTCACTGAGAAACGTGCGGGCTGCTGTTGCCTGTGCACTCTCTTCTTTGCAAAAGAGTCTGCAGTTCCACGCTTTGAACCGTGGAAAGGCGCCGGGCTCTGCTAAGACTTCCCCCGGCGCTTCGTTTGCCCTGGGCCAAAGCGAGCCTTCACAGTAGCTGAACGCTAACACTGCATACTCGTTCCACTTCCAGAACAGGGCTACCGCGAGGCAGTTCTCCGGGGGAAAACGGCCCTTCGCGAAGGGCAGATCTGCCGAGCTCATTGCGGGAAAGCGAAAGCAAAGGACGCTTTTCTCCCTCTAACCGCTTTCGTCAGAGGAACGGGGGAAGTCACAATGTTCTTTCTCTCACTGAGATACACACAATCTGACGTTGCCTCTGAGCTCCGTTGCTGGCAAAGAACTGAAACTGACATACATTCCTGTGGGGAAACACAGGGCTTTGCTAGGATTTCTCTAGGCAGTGTGATTTCCCTGGGCCTCACTGTAGCAACACTATCTCGCCAGGGCAACACTGCGTGGGATTTCCTCTTCCAAGAGAGCTGCTGCTTTGTAGTTTGTGCTGGGAAACCTTACTTTGGCAAGTGCGAATTGACCGCATTCAGGCAGAAAGAAAAGAGAACAGCAAGAGGCCTTTTTTCCCCGGCTGCTTTCCCAAGCCCTTCCAGCTCAAACTATGTCGTTGCTCCTCTGGAAGGATCCTTGCACCGCGACGTAGTTTTTCAGAAGAAGCCCTGCTTTTGCAAGAGCAAATGAGGAATTCGTTGCAGGAAAGAGGAAGGAAAGAAAGTTTCTCTCCCTCTGCCTGCTTTGCTCAGAGAACTGGATGAAGTCAGGGAGTTCTCCCTTTCACTGAGAAACGTGCGGGCTGCTGTTGCCTGTGCGCTCTCTTCTTTGCAAAAGAGTCTGCAGTTCCACGCTTTGAACCGTGGAAAGGCGCCGGGCTCTGCTAAGACTTCCCCCGGCGCTTCGTTTGCCCTGGGCCAAAGCGAGCCTTCACAGTAGCTGAACGCTAACACTGCATACTCGTTCCACTTCCAGAACAGGGCTACCGCGAGGCAGTTCTCCGGGGGAAAACGGCCCTTCGCGAAGGGCAGATCTGCCGAGCTCATTGCGGGAAAGCGAAAGCAAAGGACGCTTTTCTCCCTCTAACCGCTTTCGTCAGAGGAACGGGGGAAGTCACAATGTTCTTTCTCTCACTGAGATACACACAATCTGACGTTGCCTCTGAGCTCCGTTGCTGGCAAAGAACTGAAACTGACATACATTCCTGTGGGGAAACACAGGGCTTTGCTAGGATTTCTCTAGGCAGTGTGATTTCCCTGGGCCTCACTGTAGCAACACTATCTCGCCAGGGCAACACTGCGTGGGATTTCCTCTTCCAAGAGAGCTGCTGCTTTGTAGTTTGTGCTGGGAAACCTTACTTTGGCAAGTGCGAATTGACCGCATTCAGGCAGAAAGAAAAGAGAACAGCAAGAGGCCTTTTTTCCCCGGCTGCTTTCCCAAGCCCTTCCAGCTCAAACTATGTGGTTGCTCCTCTGGAAGGATCCTTGCACCGCGACGTAGTTTTTCAGAAGAAGCCCTGCTTTTGCAAGAGCAAATGAGGAATTCGTTGCAGGAAAGAGGAAGGAAAGAAAGTTTCTCTCCCTCTGCCTGCTTTGCTCAGAGAACTGGATGAAGTCAGGGAGTTCTCCCTTTCACTGAGAAACGTGCGGGCTGCTGTTGCCTGTGCGCTCTCTTCTTTGCAAAAGAGTCTGCAGTTCCACGCTTTGAACCGTGGAAAGGCGCCGGGCTCTGCTAAGACTTCCCCCGGCGCTTCGTTTGCCCTGGGCCAAAGCGAGCCTTCACAGTAGCTGAACGCTAACACTGCATACTCGTTCCACTTCCAGAACAGGGCTACCGCGAGGCAGTTCTCCGGGGGAAAACGGCCCTTCGCGAAGGGCAGATCTGCCGAGCTCATTGCGGGAAAGCGAAAGCAAAGGACGCTTTTCTCCCTCTAACCGCTTTCGTCAGAGGAACGGGGGAAGTCACAGTGTTCTTTCTCTCACTGAGATACACACAATCTGACGTTGCCTCTGAGCTCCGTTGCTGGCAAAGAACTGAAACTGACATACATTCCTGTGGGGAAACACAGGGCTTTGCTAGGATTTCTCTAGGCAGTGTGATTTCCCTGGGCCTCACTGTAGCAACACTATCTCGCCAGGGCAACACTGCGTGGGATTTCCTCTTCCAAGAGAGCTGCTGCTTTGTAGTTTGTGCTGGGAAACCTTGCTTTGGCAAGTGCGAATTGACCGCATTCAGGCAGAAAGAAAAGAGAACAGCAAGAGGCCTTTTTTCCCCGGCTGCTTTCCCAAGCCCTTCCAGCTCAAACTATGTGGTTGCTCCTCTGGAAGGATCCTTGCACCGCGACGTAGTTTTTCAGAAGAAGCCCTGCTTTTGCAAGAGCAAATGAGGAATTCGTTGCAGGAAAGAGGAAGGAAAGAAAGTTTCTCTCCCTCTGCCTGCTTTGCTCAGAGAACTGGATGAAGTCAGGGAGTTCTCCCTTTCACTGAGAAACGTGCGGGCTGCTGTTGCCTGTGCGCTCTCTTCTTTGCAAAAGAGTCTGCAGTTCCACGCTTTGAACCGTGGAAAGGCGCCGGGCTCTGCTCAGACTTCCCCCGGCGCTTCGTTTGCCCTGGGCCAAAGCGAGCCTTCACAGTAGCTGAACGCTAACACTGCATACTCGTTCCACTTCCAGAACAGGGCTACCGCGAGGCAGTTCTCCGGGGGAAAACGGCCCTTCGCGAAGGGCAGATCTGCCGAGCTCATTGCGGGAAAGCGAAAGCAAAGGACGCTTTTCTCCCTCTAACCGCTTTCGTCAGAGGAACGGGGGAAGTCACAATGTTCTTTCTCTCACTGAGATACACACAATCTGACGTTGCCTCTGAGCTCCGTTGCTGGCAAAGAACTGAAACTGACATACATTCCTGTGGGGAAACACAGGGCTTTGCTAGGATTTCTCTAGGCAGTGTGATTTCCCTGGGCCTCACTGTAGCAACACTATCTCGCCAGGGCAACACTGCGTGGGATTTCCTCTTCCAAGAGAGCTGCTGCTTTGTAGTTTGTGCTGGGAAACCTTACTTTGGCAAGTGCGAATTGACCGCATTCAGGCAGAAAGAAAAGAGAACAGCAAGAGGCCTTTTTTCCCCGGCTGCTTTCCCAAGCCCTTCCAGCTCAAACTATGTGGTTGCTCCTCTGGAAGGATCCTTGCACCGCGACGTAGTTTTTCAGAAGAAGTCCTGCTTTTGCAAGAGCAAATGAGGAATTCGTTGCAGGAAAGAGGAAGGAAAGAAAGTTTCTCTCCCTCTGCCTGCTTTGCTCAGAGAACTGGATGAAGTCAGGGAGTTCTCCCTTTCACTGAGAAACGTGCGGGCTGCTGTTGCCTGTGAGCTCTCTTCTTTGCAAAAGAGTCTGCAGTTCCACGCTTTGAACCGTGGAAAGGCGCCGGGCTCTGCTCAGACTTCCCCCGGCGCTTCGTTTGCCCTGGGCCAAAGCGAGCCTTCACAATAGCTGAACGCTAACACTGCATACTCGTTCCACTTCCAGAACAGGGCTACCGCGAGGCAGTTCTCCGGGGGAAAACGGCCCTTCGCGAAGGGCAGATCTGCCGAGCTCATTGCGGGAAAGCGAAAGCAAAGGACGCTTTTCTCCCTCTAACCGCTTTCGTCAGAGGAAGGGGGGAAGTCACAGTGTTCTTTCTCTCACTGAGATACACACAATCTAACGTTGCCTCTGAGCTCCGTTGCTGGCAAAGAACTGAAACTGACATACATTCCTGTGGGGAAACACAGGGCTTTGCTAGGATTTCTCTAGGCAGTGTGTTTTCCCTGGACCTCACTGCAGCAACACTATCTCGCCAGGGCAACACTGCGTGGGATTTCCTCTTCCAAGAGAGCTGCTGCTTTGTAGTTTGTGCTGGGAAACCTTACTTTGGCAAGTGCGAATTGACCGCATTCAGGCAGAAAGAAAAGAGAACAGCAAGAGGCCTTTTTTCCCCGGCTGCTTTCCCAAGCCCTTCCAGCTCAAACTATGTGGTTGCTCCTCTGGAAGGATCCTTGCACCGCGACGTAGTTTTTCAGAAGAAGCCCTGCTTTTGCAAGAGCAAATGAGGAATTCGTTGCAGGAAAGAGGAAGGAAAGAAAGTTTCTCTCCCTCTGCCTGCTTTGCTCAGAGAACTGGATGAAGTCAGGGAGTTCTCCCTTTCACTGAGAAACGTGCGGGCTGCTGTTGCCTGTGCGCTCTCTTCTTTGCAAAAGAGTCTGCAGTTCCACGCTTTGAACCGTGGAAAGGCGCCGGGCTCTGCTCAGACTTCCCCCGGCGCTTCGTTTGCCCTGGGCCAAAGCGAGCCTTCACAGTAGCTGAACGCTAACACTGCATACTCGTTCCACTTCCAGAACAGGGCTACCGCGAGGCAGTTCTCCGGGGGAAAACGGCCCTTCGCGAAGGGCAGATCTGCCGAGCTCATTGCGGGAAAGCGAAAGCAAAGGACGCTTTTCTCCCTCTAACCGCTTTCGTCAGAGGAACGGGGGAAGTCACAATGTTCTTTCTCTCACTGAGATACACACAATCTGACGTTGCCTCTGAGCTCCGTTGCTGGCAAAGAACTGAAACTGACATACATTCCTGTGGGGAAACACAGGGCTTTGCTAGGATTTCTCTAGGCAGTGTGATTTCCCTGGGCCTCACTGTAGCAACACTATCTCGCCAGGGCAACACTGCGTGGGATTTCCTCTTCCAAGAGAGCTGCTGCTTTGTAGTTTGTGCTGGGAAACCTTACTTTGGCAAGTGCGAATTGACCGCATTCAGGCAGAAAGAAAAGAGAACAGCAAGAGGCCTTTTTTCCCCGGCTGCTTTCCCAAGCCCTTCCAGCTCAAACTATGTGGTTGCTCCTCTGGAAGGATCCTTGCACCGCGACGTAGTTTTTCAGAAGAAGTCCTGCTTTTGCAAGAGCAAATGAGGAATTCGTTGCAGGAAAGAGGAAGGAAAGAAAGTTTCTCTCCCTCTGCCTGCTTTGCTCAGAGAACTGGATGAAGTCAGGGAGTTCTCCCTTTCACTGAGAAACGTGCGGGCTGCTGTTGCCTGTGAGCTCTCTTCTTTGCAAAAGAGTCTGCAGTTCCACGCTTTGAACCGTGGAAAGGCGCCGGGCTCTGCTCAGACTTCCCCCGGCGCTTCGTTTGCCCTGGGCCAAAGCGAGCCTTCACAATAGCTGAACGCTAACACTGCATACTCGTTCCACTTCCAGAACAGGGCTACCGCGAGGCAGTTCTCCGGGGGAAAACGGCCCTTCGCGAAGGGCAGATCTGCCGAGCTCATTGCGGGAAAGCGAAAGCAAAGGACGCTTTTCTCCCTCTAACCGCTTTCGTCAGAGGAACGGGGGAAGTCACAGTGTTCTTTCTCTCACTGAGATACACACAATCTGACGTTGCCTCTGAGCTCCGTTGCTGGCAAAGAACTGAAACTGACATACATTCCTGTGGGGAAACACAGGGCTTTGCTAGGATTTCTCTAGGCAGTGTGATTTCCCTGGGCCTCACTGTAGCAACACTATCTCGCCAGGGCAACACTGCGTGGGATTTCCTCTTCCAAGAGAGCTGCTGCTTTGTAGTTTGTGCTGGGAAACCTTGCTTTGGCAAGTGCGAATTGACCGCATTCAGGCAGAAAGAAAAGAGAACAGCAAGAGGCCTTTTTTCCCCGGCTGCTTTCCCAAGCCCTTCCAGCTCAAACTATGTCGTTGCTCCTCTGGAAGGATCCTTGCACCGCGACGTAGTTTTTCAGAAGAAGCCCTGCTTTTGCAAGAGCAAATGAGGAATTCGTTGCAGGAAAGAGGAAGGAAAGAAAGTTTCTCTCCCTCTGCCTGCTTTGCTCAGAGAACTGGATGAAGTCAGGGAGTTCTCCCTTTCACTGAGAAACGTGCGGGCTGCTGTTGCCTGTGCGCTCTCTTCTTTGCAAAAGAGTCTGCAGTTCCACGCTTTGAACCGTGGAAAGGCGCCGGGCTCTGCTAAGACTTCCCCCGGCGCTTCGTTTGCCCTGGGCCAAAGCGAGCCTTCACAGTAGCTGAACGCTAACACTGCATACTCGTTCCACTTCCAGAACAGGGCTACCGCGAGGCAGTTCTCCGGGGGAAAACGGCCCTTCGCGAAGGGCAGATCTGCCGAGCTCATTGCGGGAAAGCGAAAGCAAAGGACGCTTTTCTCCCTCTAACCGCTTTCGTCAGAGGAACGGGGGAAGTCACAATGTTCTTTCTCTCACTGAGATACACACAATCTGACGTTGCCTCTGAGCTCCGTTGCTGGCAAAGAACTGAAACTGACATACATTCCTGTGGGAAAACACAGGGCTTTGCTAGGATTTCTCTAGGCAGTGTGATTTCCCTGGGCCTCACTGTAGCAACACTATCTCGCCAGGGCAACACTGCGTGGGATTTCCTCTTCCAAGAGAGCTGCTGCTTTGTAGTTTGTGCTGGGAAACCTTACTTTGGCAAGTGCGAATTGACCGCATTCAGGCAGAAAGAAAAGAGAACAGCAAGAGGCCTTTTTTCCCCGGCTGCTTTCCCAAGCCCTTCCAGCTCAAACTATGTGGTTGCTCCTCTGGAAGGATCCTTGCACCGCGACGTAGTTTTTCAGAAGAAGCCCTGCTTTTGCAAGAGCAAATGAGGAATTCGTTGCAGGAAAGAGGAAGGAAAGAAAGTTTCTCTCCCTCTGCCTGCTTTGCTCAGAGAACTGGATGAAGTCAGGGAGTTCTCCCTTTCACTGAGAAACGTGCGGGCTGCTGTTGCCTGTGCGCTCTCTTCTTTGCAAAAGAGTCTGCAGTTCCACGCTTTGAACCGTGGAAAGGCGCCGGGCTCTGCTAAGACTTCCCCCGGCGCTTCGTTTGCCCTGGGCCAAAGCGAGCCTTCACAGTAGCTGAACGCTAACACTGCATACTCGTTCCACTTCCAGAACAGGGCTACCGTGAGGCAGTTCTCCGGGGGAAAACGGCCCTTCGCGAAGGGCAGATCTGCCGAGCTCATTGCGGGAAAGCGAAAGGAAAGGACGCTTTTCTCCCTCTAACCGCTTTCGTCAGAGGAACGGGGGAAGTCACAGTGTTCTTTCTCTCACTGAGATACACACAATCTGACGTTGCCTCTGAGCTCCGTTGCTGGCAAAGAACTGAAACTGACATACATTCCTGTGGGGAAACACAGGGCTTTGCTAGGATTTCTCTAGGCAGTGTGATTTCCCTGGGCCTCACTGTAGCAACACTATCTCGCCAGGGCAACACTGCGTGGGATTTCCTCTTCCAAGAGAGCTGCTGCTTTGTAGTTTGTGCTGGGAAACCTTACTTTGGCAAGTGCGAATTGACCGCATTCAGGCAGAAAGAAAAGAGAACAGCAAGAGGCCTTTTTTCCCCGGCTGCTTTCCCAAGCCCTTCCAGCTCAAACTATGTGGTTGCTCCTCTGGAAGGATCCTTGCACCGCGACGTAGTTTTTCAGAAGAAGCCCTGCTTTTGCAAGAGCAAATGAGGAATTCGTTGCAGGAAAGAGGAAGGAAAGAAAGTTTCTCTCCCTCTGCCTGCTTTGCTCAGAGAACTGGATGAAGTCAGGGAGTTCTCCCTTTCACTGAGAAACGTGCGGGCTGCTGTTGCCTGTGCGCTCTCTTCTTTGCAAAAGAGTCTGCAGTTCCACGCTTTGAACCGTGGAAAGGCGCCGGGCTCTGCTCAGACTTCCCCCGGCGCTTCGTTTGCCCTGGGCCAAAGCGAGCCTTCACAGTAGCTGAACGCTAACACTGCATACTCGTTCCACTTCCAGAACAGGGCTACCGCGAGGCAGTTCTCCGGGGGAAAACGGCCCTTCGCGAAGGGCAGATCTGCCGAGCTCATTGCGGGAAAGCGAAAGCAAAGGACGCTTTTCTCCCTCTAACCGCTTTCGTCAGAGGAACGGGGGAAGTCACAATGTTCTTTCTCTCACTGAGATACACACAATCTGACGTTGCCTCTGAGCTCCGTTGCTGGCAAAGAACTGAAACTGACATACATTCCTGTGGGGAAACACAGGGCTTTGCTAGGATTTCTCTAGGCAGTGTGATTTCCCTGGGCCTCACTGTAGCAACACTATCTCGCCAGGGCAACACTGCGTGGGATTTCCTCTTCCAAGAGAGCTGCTGCTTTGTAGTTTGTGCTGGGAAACCTTACTTTGGCAAGTGCGAATTGACCGCATTCAGGCAGAAAGAAAAGAGAACAGCAAGAGGCCTTTTTTCCCCGGCTGCTTTCCCAAGCCCTTCCAGCTCAAACTATGTGGTTGCTCCTCTGGAAGGATCCTTGCACCGCGACGTAGTTTTTCAGAAGAAGTCCTGCTTTTGCAAGAGCAAATGAGGAATTCGTTGCAGGAAAGAGGAAGGAAAGAAAGTTTCTCTCCCTCTGCCTGCTTTGCTCAGAGAACTGGATGAAGTCAGGGAGTTCTCCCTTTCACTGAGAAACGTGCGGGCTGCTGTTGCCTGTGAGCTCTCTTCTTTGCAAAAGAGTCTGCAGTTCCACGCTTTGAACCGTGGAAAGGCGCCGGGCTCTGCTCAGACTTCCCCCGGCGCTTCGTTTGCCCTGGGCCAAAGCGAGCCTTCACAATAGCTGAACGCTAACACTGCATACTCGTTCCACTTCCAGAACAGGGCTACCGCGAGGCAGTTCTCCGGGGGAAAACGGCCCTTCGCGAAGGGCAGATCTGCCGAGCTCATTGCGGGAAAGCGAAAGCAAAGGACGCTTTTCTCCCTCTAACCGCTTTCGTCAGAGGAACGGGGGAAGTCACAGTGTTCTTTCTCTCACTGAGATACACACAATCTGACGTTGCCTCTGAGCTCCGTTGCTGGCAAAGAACTGAAACTGACATACATTCCTGTGGGGAAACACAGGGCTTTGCTAGGATTTCTCTAGGCAGTGTGATTTCCCTGGGCCTCACTGTAGCAACACTATCTCGCCAGGGCAACACTGCGTGGGATTTCCTCTTCCAAGAGAGCTGCTGCTTTGTAGTTTGTGCTGGGAAACCTTGCTTTGGCAAGTGCGAATTGACCGCATTCAGGCAGAAAGAAAAGAGAACAGCAAGAGGCCTTTTTTCCCCGGCTGCTTTCCCAAGCCCTTCCAGCTCAAACTATGTGGTTGCTCCTCTGGAAGGATCCTTGCACCGCGACGTAGTTTTTCAGAAGAAGCCCTGCTTTTGCAAGAGCAAATGAGGAATTCGTTGCAGGAAAGAGGAAGGAAAGAAAGTTTCTCTCCCTCTGCCTGCTTTGCTCAGAGAACTGGATGAAGTCAGGGAGTTCTCCCTTTCACTGAGAAACGTGCGGGCTGCTGTTGCCTGTGCGCTCTCTTCTTTGCAAAAGAGTCTGCAGTTCCACGCTTTGAACCGTGGAAAGGCGCCGGGCTCTGCTAAGACTTCCCCCGGCGCTTCGTTTGCCCTGGGCCAAAGCGAGCCTTCACAGTAGCTGAACGCTAACACTGCATACTCGTTCCACTTCCAGAACAGGGCTACCGCGAGGCAGTTCTCCGGGGGAAAACGGCCCTTCGCGAAGGGCAGATCTGCCGAGCTCATTGCGGGAAAGCGAAAGGAAAGGACGCTTTTCTCCCTCTAACCGCTTTCGTCAGAGGAACGGGGGAAGTCACAGTGTTCTTTCTCTCACTGAGATACACACAATCTGACGTTGCCTCTGAGCTCCGTTGCTGGCAAAGAACTGAAACTGACATACATTCCTGTGGGGAAACACAGGGCTTTGCTAGGATTTCTCTAGGCAGTGTGATTTCCCTGGGCCTCACTGTAGCAACACTATCTCGCCAGGGCAACACTGCGTGGGATTTCCTCTTCCAAGAGAGCTGCTGCTTTGTAGTTTGTGCTGGGAAACCTTACTTTGGCAAGTGCGAATTGACCGCATTCAGGCAGAAAGAAAAGAGAACAGCAAGAGGCCTTTTTTCCCCGGCTGCTTTCCCAAGCCCTTCCAGCTCAAACTATGTGGTTGCTCCTCTGGAAGGATCCTTGCACCGCGACGTAGTTTTTCAGAAGAAGCCCTGCTTTTGCAAGAGCAAATGAGGAATTCGTTGCAGGAAAGAGGAAGGAAAGAAAGTTTCTCTCCCTCTGCCTGCTTTGCTCAGAGAACTGGATGAAGTCAGGGAGTTCTCCCTTTCACTGAGAAACGTGCGGGCTGCTGTTGCCTGTGCGCTCTCTTCTTTGCAAAAGAGTCTGCAGTTCCACGCTTTGAACCGTGGAAAGGCGCCGGGCTCTGCTAAGACTTCCCCCGGCGCTTCGTTTGCCCTGGGCCAAAGCGAGCCTTCACAGTAGCTGAACGCTAACACTGCATACTCGTTCCACTTCCAGAACAGGGCTACCGCGAGGCAGTTCTCCGGGGGAAAACGGCCCTTCGCGAAGGGCAGATCTGCCGAGCTCATTGCGGGAAAGCGAAAGCAAAGGACGCTTTTCTCCCTCTAACCGCTTTCGTCAGAGGAACGGGGGAAGTCACAATGTTCTTTCTCTCACTGAGATACACACAATCTGACGTTGCCTCTGAGCTCCGTTGCTGGCAAAGAACTGAAACTGACATACATTCCTGTGGGGAAACACAGGGCTTTGCTAGGATTTCTCTAGGCAGTGTGATTTCCCTGGGCCTCACTGTAGCAACACTATCTCGCCAGGGCAACACTGCGTGGGATTTCCTCTTCCAAGAGAGCTGCTGCTTTGTAGTTTGTGCTGGGAAACCTTACTTTGGCAAGTGCGAATTGACCGCATTCAGGCAGAAAGAAAAGAGAACAGCAAGAGGCCTTTTTTCCCCGGCTGCTTTCCCAAGCCCTTCCAGCTCAAACTATGTGGTTGCTCCTCTGGAAGGATCCTTGCACCGCGACGTAGTTTTTCAGAAGAAGTCCTGCTTTTGCAAGAGCAAATGAGGAATTCGTTGCAGGAAAGAGGAAGGAAAGAAAGTTTCTCTCCCTCTGCCTGCTTTGCTCAGAGAACTGGATGAAGTCAGGGAGTTCTCCCTTTCACTGAGAAACGTGCGGGCTGCTGTTGCCTGTGAGCTCTCTTCTTTGCAAAAGAGTCTGCAGTTCCACGCTTTGAACCGTGGAAAGGCGCCGGGCTCTGCTCAGACTTCCCCCGGCGCTTCGTTTGCCCTGGGCCAAAGCGAGCCTTCACAATAGCTGAACGCTAACACTGCATACTCGTTCCACTTCCAGAACAGGGCTACCGCGAGGCAGTTCTCCGGGGGAAAACGGCCCTTCGCGAAGGGCAGATCTGCCGAGCTCATTGCGGGAAAGCGAAAGCAAAGGACGCTTTTCTCCCTCTAACCGCTTTCGTCAGAGGAACGGGGGAAGTCACAGTGTTCTTTCTCTCACTGAGATACACACAATCTGACGTTGCCTCTGAGCTCCGTTGCTGGCAAAGAACTGAAACTGACATACATTCCTGTGGGGAAACACAGGGCTTTGCTAGGATTTCTCTAGGCAGTGTGATTTCCCTGGGCCTCACTGTAGCAACACTATCTCGCCAGGGCAACACTGCGTGGGATTTCCTCTTCCAAGAGAGCTGCTGCTTTGTAGTTTGTGCTGGGAAACCTTGCTTTGGCAAGTGCGAATTGACCGCATTCAGGCAGAAAGAAAAGAGAACAGCAAGAGGCCTTTTTTCCCCGGCTGCTTTCCCAAGCCCTTCCAGCTCAAACTATGTCGTTGCTCCTCTGGAAGGATCCTTGCACCGCGACGTAGTTTTTCAGAAGAAGCCCTGCTTTTGCAAGAGCAAATGAGGAATTCGTTGCAGGAAAGAGGAAGGAAAGAAAGTTTCTCTCCCTCTGCCTGCTTTGCTCAGAGAACTGGATGAAGTCAGGGAGTTCTCCCTTTCACTGAGAAACGTGCGGGCTGCTGTTGCCTGTGCGCTCTCTTCTTTGCAAAAGAGTCTGCAGTTCCACGCTTTGAACCGTGGAAAGGCGCCGGGCTCTGCTAAGACTTCCCCCGGCGCTTCGTTTGCCCTGGGCCAAAGCGAGCCTTCACAGTAGCTGAACGCTAACACTGCATACTCGTTCCACTTCCAGAACAGGGCTACCGCGAGGCAGTTCTCCGGGGGAAAACGGCCCTTCGCGAAGGGCAGATCTGCCGAGCTCATTGCGGGAAAGCGAAAGCAAAGGACGCTTTTCTCCCTCTAACCGCTTTCGTCAGAGGAACGGGGGAAGTCACAGTGTTCTTTCTCTCACTGAGATACACACAATCTGACGTTGCCTCTGAGCTCCGTTGCTGGCAAAGAACTGAAACTGACATACATTCCTGTGGGAAAACACAGGGCTTTGCTAGGATTTCTCTAGGCAGTGTGATTTCCCTGGGCCTCACTGTAGCAACACTATCTCGCCAGGGCAACACTGCGTGGGATTTCCTCTTCCAAGAGAGCTGCTGCTTTGTAGTTTGTGCTGGGAAACCTTACTTTGGCAAGTGCGAATTGACCGCATTCAGGCAGAAAGAAAAGAGAACAGCAAGAGGCCTTTTTTCCCCGGCTGCTTTCCCAAGCCCTTCCAGCTCAAACTATGTGGTTGCTCCTCTGGAAGGATCCTTGCACCGCGACGTAGTTTTTCAGAAGAAGCCCTGCTTTTGCAAGAGCAAATGAGGAATTCGTTGCAGGAAAGAGGAAGGAAAGAAAGTTTCTCTCCCTCTGCCTGCTTTGCTCAGAGAACTGGATGAAGTCAGGGAGTTCTCCCTTTCACTGAGAAACGTGCGGGCTGCTGTTGCCTGTGCGCTCTCTTCTTTGCAAAAGAGTCTGCAGTTCCACGGTTTGAACCGTGGAAAGGCGCCGGGCTCTGCTAAGACTTCCCCCGGCGCTTCGTTTGCCCTGGGCCAAAGCGAGCCTTCACAGTAGCTGAACGCTAACACTGCATACTCGTTCCACTTCCAGAACAGGGCTACCGCGAGGCAGTTCTCCGGGGGAAAACGGCCCTTCGCGAAGGGCAGATCTGCCGAGCTCATTGCGGGAAAGCGAAAGGAAAGGACGCTTTTCTCCCTCTAACCGCTTTCGTCAGAGGAACGGGGGAAGTCACAGTGTTCTTTCTCTCACTGAGATACACACAATCTGACGTTGCCTCTGAGCTCCGTTGCTGGCAAAGAACTGAAACTGACATACATTCCTGTGGGGAAACACAGGGCTTTGCTAGGATTTCTCTAGGCAGTGTGATTTCCCTGGGCCTCACTGTAGCAACACTATCTCGCCAGGGCAACACTGCGTGGGATTTCCTCTTCCAAGAGAGCTGCTGCTTTGTAGTTTGTGCTGGGAAACCTTACTTTGGCAAGTGCGAATTGACCGCATTCAGGCAGAAAGAAAAGAGAACAGCAAGAGGCCTTTTTTCCCCGGCTGCTTTCCCAAGCCCTTCCAGCTCAAACTATGTGGTTGCTCCTCTGGAAGGATCCTTGCACCGCGACGTAGTTTTTCAGAAGAAGCCCTGCTTTTGCAAGAGCAAATGAGGAATTCGTTGCAGGAAAGAGGAAGGAAAGAAAGTTTCTCTCCCTCTGCCTGCTTTGCTCAGAGAACTGGATGAAGTCAGGGAGTTCTCCCTTTCACTGAGAAACGTGCGGGCTGCTGTTGCCTGTGCGCTCTCTTCTTTGCAAAAGAGTCTGCAGTTCCACGCTTTGAACCGTGGAAAGGCGCCGGGCTCTGCTCAGACTTCCCCCGGCGCTTCGTTTGCCCTGGGCCAAAGCGAGCCTTCACAGTAGCTGAACGCTAACACTGCATACTCGTTCCACTTCCAGAACAGGGCTACCGCGAGGCAGTTCTCCGGGGGAAAACGGCCCTTCGCGAAGGGCAGATCTGCCGAGCTCATTGCGGGAAAGCGAAAGCAAAGGACGCTTTTCTCCCTCTAACCGCTTTCGTCAGAGGAACGGGGGAAGTCACAATGTTCTTTCTCTCACTGAGATACACACAATCTGACGTTGCCTCTGAGCTCCGTTGCTGGCAAAGAACTGAAACTGACATACATTCCTGTGGGGAAACACAGGGCTTTGCTAGGATTTCTCTAGGCAGTGTGATTTCCCTGGGCCTCACTGTAGCAACACTATCTCGCCAGGGCAACACTGCGTGGGATTTCCTCTTCCAAGAGAGCTGCTGCTTTGTAGTTTGTGCTGGGAAACCTTACTTTGGCAAGTGCGAATTGACCGCATTCAGGCAGAAAGAAAAGAGAACAGCAAGAGGCCTTTTTTCCCCGGCTGCTTTCCCAAGCCCTTCCAGCTCAAACTATGTGGTTGCTCCTCTGGAAGGATCCTTGCACCGCGACGTAGTTTTTCAGAAGAAGTCCTGCTTTTGCAAGAGCAAATGAGGAATTCGTTGCAGGAAAGAGGAAGGAAAGAAAGTTTCTCTCCCTCTGCCTGCTTTGCTCAGAGAACTGGATGAAGTCAGGGAGTTCTCCCTTTCACTGAGAAACGTGCGGGCTGCTGTTGCCTGTGCGCTCTCTTCTTTGCAAAAGAGTCTGCAGTTCCACGCTTTGAACCGTGGAAAGGCGCCGGGCTCTGCTAAGACTTCCCCCGGCGCTTCGTTTGCCCTGGGCCAAAGCGAGCCTTCACAGTAGCTGAACGCTAACACTGCATACTCGTTCCACTTCCAGAACAGGGCTACCGCGAGGCAGTTCTCCGGGGGAAAACGGCCCTTCGCGAAGGGCAGATCTGCCGAGCTCATTGCGGGAAAGCGAAAGCAAAGGACGCTTTTCTCCCTCTAACCGCTTTCGTCAGAGGAACGGGGGAAGTCACAATGTTCTTTCTCTCACTGAGATACACACAATCTGACGTTGCCTCTGAGCTCCGTTGCTGGCAAAGAACTGAAACTGACATACATTCCTGTGGGGAAACACAGGGCTTTGCTAGGATTTCTCTAGGCAGTGTGATTTCCCTGGGCCTCACTGTAGCAACACTATCTCGCCAGGGCAACACTGCGTGGGATTTCCTCTTCCAAGAGAGCTGCTGCTTTGTAGTTTGTGCTGGGAAACCTTACTTTGGCAAGTGCGAATTGACCGCATTCAGGCAGAAAGAAAAGAGAACAGCAAGAGGCCTTTTTTCCCCGGCTGCTTTCCCAAGCCCTTCCAGCTCAAACTATGTGGTTGCTCCTCTGGAAGGATCCTTGCACCGCGACGTAGTTTTTCAGAAGAAGCCCTGCTTTTGCAAGAGCAAATGAGGAATTCGTTGCAGGAAAGAGGAAGGAAAGAAAGTTTCTCTCCCTCTGCCTGCTTTGCTCAGAGAACTGGATGAAGTCAGGGAGTTCTCCCTTTCACTGAGAAACGTGCGGGCTGCTGTTGCCTGTGCGCTCTCTTCTTTGCAAAAGAGTCTGCAGTTCCACGCTTTGAACCGTGGAAAGGCGCCGGGCTCTGCTAAGACTTCCCCCGGCGCTTCGTTTGCCCTGGGCCAAAGCGAGCCTTCACAGTAGCTGAACGCTAACACTGCATACTCGTTCCACTTCCAGAACAGGGCTACCGCGAGGCAGTTCTCCGGGGGAAAACGGCCCTTCGCGAAGGGCAGATCTGCCGAGCTCATTGCGGGAAAGCGAAAGCAAAGGACGCTTTTCTCCCTCTAACCGCTTTCGTCAGAGGAACGGGGGAAGTCACAGTGTTCTTTCTCTCACTGAGATACACACAATCTGACGTTGCCTCTGAGCTCCGTTGCTGGCAAAGAACTGAAACTGACATACATTCCTGTGGGGAAACACAGGGCTTTGCTAGGATTTCTCTAGGCAGTGTGATTTCCCTGGGCCTCACTGTAGCAACACTATCTCGCCAGGGCAACACTGCGTGGGATTTCCTCTTCCAAGAGAGCTGCTGCTTTGTAGTTTGTGCTGGGAAACCTTACTTTGGCAAGTGCGAATTGACCGCATTCAGGCAGAAAGAAAAGAGAACAGCAAGAGGCCTTTTTTCCCCGGCTGCTTTCCCAAGCCCTTCCAGCTCAAACTATGTGGTTGCTCCTCTGGAAGGATCCTTGCACCGCGACGTAGTTTTTCAGAAGAAGCCCTGCTTTTGCAAGAGCAAATGAGGAATTCGTTGCAGGAAAGAGGAAGGAAAGAAAGTTTCTCTCCCTCTGCCTGCTTTGCTCAGAGAACTGGATGAAGTCAGGGAGTTCTCCCTTTCACTGAGAAACGTGCGGGCTGCTGTTGCCTGTGCGCTCTCTTCTTTGCAAAAGAGTCTGCAGTTCCACGCTTTGAACCGTGGAAAGGCGCCGGGCTCTGCTCAGACTTCCCCCGGCGCTTCGTTTGCCCTGGGCCAAAGCGAGCCTTCACAGTAGCTGAACGCTAACACTGCATACTCGTTCCACTTCCAGAACAGGGCTACCGCGAGGCAGTTCTCCGGGGGAAAACGGCCCTTCGCGAAGGGCAGATCTGCCGAGCTCATTGCGGGAAAGCGAAAGCAAAGGACGCTTTTCTCCCTCTAACCGCTTTCGTCAGAGGAACGGGGGAAGTCACGGTGTTCTTTCTCTCACTGAGATACACACAATCTGACGTTGCCTCTGAGCTCCGTTGCTGGCAAAGAACTGAAACTGACATACATTCCTGTGGGGAAACACAGGGCTTTGCTAGGATTTCTCTAGGCAGTGTGATTTCCCTGGGCCTCACTGTAGCAACACTATCTCGCCAGGGCAACACTGCGTGGGATTTCCTCTTCCAAGAGAGCTGCTGCTTTGTAGTTTGTGCTGGGAAACCTTACTTTGGCAAGTGCGAATTGACCGCATTCAGGCAGAAAGAAAAGAGAACAGCAAGAGGCCTTTTTTCCCCGGCTGCTTTCCCAAGCCCTTCCAGCTCAAACTATGTGGTTGCTCCTCTGGAAGGATCCTTGCACCGCGACGTAGTTTTTCAGAAGAAGTCCTGCTTTTGCAAGAGCAAATGAGGAATTCGTTGCAGGAAAGAGGAAGGAAAGAAAGTTTCTCTCCCTCTGCCTGCTTTGCTCAGAGAACTGGATGAAGTCAGGGAGTTCTCCCTTTCACTGAGAAACGTGCGGGCTGCTGTTGCCTGTGCGCTCTCTTCTTTGCAAAAGAGTCTGCAGTTCCACGCTTTGAACCGTGGAAAGGCGCCGGGCTCTGCTCAGACTTCCCCCGGCGCTTCGTTTGCCCTGGGCCAAAGCGAGCCTTCACAGTAGCTGAACGCTAACACTGCATACTCGTTCCACTTCCAGAACAGGGCTACCGCGAGGCAGTTCTCCGGGGGAAAACGGCCCTTCGCGAAGGGCAGATCTGCCGAGCTCATTGCGGGAAAGCGAAAGCAAAGGACGCTTTTCTCCCTCTAACCGCTTTCGTCAGAGGAACGGGGGAAGTCACAATGTTCTTTCTCTCACTGAGATACACACAATCTGACGTTGCCTCTGAGCTCCGTTGCTGGCAAAGAACTGAAACTGACATACATTCCTGTGGGGAAACACAGGGCTTTGCTAGGATTTCTCTAGGCAGTGTGATTTCCCTGGGCCTCACTGTAGCAACACTATCTCGCCAGGGCAACACTGCGTGGGATTTCCTCTTCCAAGAGAGCTGCTGCTTTGTAGTTTGTGCTGGGAAACCTTACTTTGGCAAGTGCGAATTGACCGCATTCAGGCAGAAAGAAAAGAGAACAGCAAGAGGCCTTTTTTCCCCGGCTGCTTTCCCAAGCCCTTCCAGCTCAAACTATGTGGTTGCTCCTCTGGAAGGATCCTTGCACCGCGACGTAGTTTTTCAGAAGAAGCCCTGCTTTTGCAAGAGCAAATGAGGAATTCGTTGCAGGAAAGAGGAAGGAAAGAAAGTTTCTCTCCCTCTGCCTGCTTTGCTCAGAGAACTGGATGAAGTCAGGGAGTTCTCCCTTTCACTGAGAAACGTGCGGGCTGCTGTTGCCTGTGCGCTCTCTTCTTTGCAAAAGAGTCTGCAGTTCCACGCTTTGAACCGTGGAAAGGCGCCGGGCTCTGCTAAGACTTCCCCCGGCGCTTCGTTTGCCCTGGGCCAAAGCGAGCCTTCACAGTAGCTGAACGCTAACACTGCATACTCGTTCCACTTCCAGAACAGGGCTACCGCGAGGCAGTTCTCCGGGGGAAAACGGCCCTTCGCGAAGGGCAGATCTGCCGAGCTCATTGCGGGAAAGCGAAAGCAAAGGACGCTTTTCTCCCTCTAACCGCTTTCGTCAGAGGAACGGGGGAAGTCACAGTGTTCTTTCTCTCACTGAGATACACACAATCTGACGTTGCCTCTGAGCTCCTTTGCTGGCAAAGAACTGAAACTGACATACATTCCTGTGGGGAAACACAGGGCTTTGCTAGGATTTCTCTAGGCAGTGTGATTTCCCTGGGCCTCACTGTAGCAACACTATCTCGCCAGGGCAACACTGCGTGGGATTTCCTCTTCCAAGAGAGCTGCTGCTTTGTAGTTTGTGCTGGGAAACCTTGCTTTGGCAAGTGCGAATTGACCGCATTCAGGCAGAAAGAAAAGAGAACAGCAAGAGGCCTTTTTTCCCCGGCTGCTTTCCCAAGCCCTTCCAGCTCAAACTATGTCGTTGCTCCTCTGGAAGGATCCTTGCACCGCGACGTAGTTTTTCAGAAGAAGCCCTGCTTTTGCAAGAGCAAATGAGGAATTCGTTGCAGGAAAGAGGAAGGAAAGAAAGTTTCTCTCCCTCTGCCTGCTTTGCTCAGAGAACTGGATGAAGTCAGGGAGTTCTCCCTTTCACTGAGAAACGTGCGGGCTGCTGTTGCCTGTGCGCTCTCTTCTTTGCAAAAGAGTCTGCAGTTCCACGCTTTGAACCGTGGAAAGGCGCCGGGCTCTGCTCAGACTTCCCCCGGCGCTTCGTTTGCCCTGGGCCAAAGCGAGCCTTCACAATAGCTGAACGCTAACACTGCATACTCGTTCCACTTCCAGAACAGGGCTACCGCGAGGCAGTTATCCGGGGGAAAACGGCCCTTCGCGAAGGGCAGATCTGCCGAGCTCATTGCGGGAAAGCGAAAGCAAAGGACGCTTTTCTCCCTCTAACCGCTTTCGTCAGAGGAACGGGGGAAGTCACAGTGTTCTTTCTCTCACTGAGATACACACAATCTAACGTTGCCTCTGAGCTCCGTTGCTGGCAAAGAACTGAAACTGACATACATTCCTGTGGGGAAACACAGGGCTTTGCTAGGATTTCTCTAGGCAGTGTGTTTTCCCTGGACCTCACTGCAGCAACACTATCTCGCCAGGGCAACACTGCGTGGGATTTCCTCTTCCAAGAGAGCTGCTGCTTTGTAGTTTGTGCTGGGAAACCTTGCTTTGGCAAGTGCGAATTGACTGCATTCAGGCAGAAAGAAAAGAGAACAGCAAGAGGCCTTTTATCCCCGGCTGCTTTCCCAAGCCCTTCCAGCTCAAACTATGTCGTTGCTCCTCTGGAAGGATCCCTGCACCGCGACGTAGTTTCTCAGAAGAAGCCCTGCTTTTGCAAGAGCAAAGGAGCAATTCGTTGCAGGAAAGAGGAAGGAAAGAAAGTTTCTCTCCCTCTGCCTGCTTTGCTCAGAGAACTGGATGAAGTCAGGGAGTTCTCCCTTTCACTGAGAAACGTGCGGGCTGCTGTTGCCTGTGCGCTCTCTTCTTTGCAAAAGAGTCTGCAGTTCCACGCTTTGAACCGTGGAAAGGCGCCGGGCTCTGCTAAGACTTCCCCCGGCGCTTCGTTTGCCCTGGGCCAAAGCGAGCCTTCACAATAGCTGAACGCTAACACTGCATACTCGTTCCACTTCCAGAACAGGGCTACCGCGAGGCAGTTCTCCGGGGGAAAACGGCCCTTCGCGAAGGGCAGATCTGCCGAGCTCATTGCGGGAAAGCGAAAGCAAAGGACGCTTTTCTCCCTCTAACCGCTTTCGTCAGAGGAACGGGGGAAGTCACAGTGTTCTTTCTCTCACTGAGATACACACAATCTGACGTTGCCTCTGAGCTCCGTTGCTGGCAAAGAACTGAAACTGACATACATTCCTGTGGGGAAACACAGGGCTTTGCTAGGATTTCTCTAGGCAGTGTGATTTCCCTGGGCCTCACTGTAGCAACACTATCTCGCCAGGGCAACACTGCGTGGGATTTCCTCTTCCAAGAGAGCTGCTGCTTTGTAGTTTGTGCTGGGAAACCTTGCTTTGGCAAGTGCGAATTGACCGCATTCAGGCAGAAAGAAAAGAGAACAGCAAGAGGCCTTTTTTCCCCGGCTGCTTTCCCAAGCCCTTCCAGCTCAAACTATGTCGTTGCTCCTCTGGAAGGATCCTTGCACCGCGACGTAGTTTTTCAGAAGAAGTCCTGCTTTTGCAAGAGCAAATGAGGAATTCGTTGCAGGAAAGAGGAAGGAAAGAAAGTTTCTCTCCCTCTGCCTGCTTTGCTCAGAGAACTGGATGAAGTCAGGGAGTTCTCCCTTTCACTGAGAAACGTGCGGGCTGCTGTTGCCTGTGCGCTCTCTTCTTTGCAAAAGAGTCTGCAGTTCCACGCTTTGAACCGTGGAAAGGCGCCGGGCTCTGCTCAGACTTCCCCCGGCGCTTCGTTTGCCCTGGGCCAAAGCGAGCCTTCACAGTAGCTGAACGCTAACACTGCATACTCGTTCCACTTCCAGAACAGGGCTACCGCGAGGCAGTTCTCCGGGGGAAAACGGCCCTTCGCGAAGGGCAGATCTGCCGAGCTCATTGCGGGAAAGCGAAAGCAAAGGACGCTTTTCTCCCTCTAACCGCTTTCGTCAGAGGAACGGGGGAAGTCACAATGTTCTTTCTCTCACTGAGATACACACAATCTGACGTTGCCTCTGAGCTCCGTTGCTGGCAAAGAACTGAAACTGACATACATTCCTGTGGGGAAACACAGGGCTTTGCTAGGATTTCTCTAGGCAGTGTGATTTCCCTGGGCCTCACTGTAGCAACACTATCTCGCCAGGGCAACACTGCGTGGGATTTCCTCTTCCAAGAGAGCTGCTGCTTTGTAGTTTGTGCTGGGAAACCTTACTTTGGCAAGTGCGAATTGACCGCATTCAGGCAGAAAGAAAAGAGAACAGCAAGAGGCCTTTTTTCCCCGGCTGCTTTCCCAAGCCCTTCCAGCTCAAACTATGTGGTTGCTCCTCTGGAAGGATCCTTGCACCGCGACGTAGTTTTTCAGAAGAAGCCCTGCTTTTGCAAGAGCAAATGAGGAATTCGTTGCAGGAAAGAGGAAGGAAAGAAAGTTTCTCTCCCTCTGCCTGCTTTGCTCAGAGAACTGGATGAAGTCAGGGAGTTCTCCCTTTCACTGAGAAACGTGCGGGCTGCTGTTGCCTGTGCGCTCTCTTCTTTGCAAAAGAGTCTGCAGTTCCACGCTTTGAACCGTGGAAAGGCGCCGGGCTCTGCTAAGACTTCCCCCGGCGCTTCGTTTGCCCTGGGCCAAAGCGAGCCTTCACAGTAGCTGAACGCTAACACTGCATACTCGTTCCACTTCCAGAACAGGGCTACCGCGAGGCAGTTCTCCGGGGGAAAACGGCCCTTCGCGAAGGGCAGATCTGCCGAGCTCATTGCGGGAAAGCGAAAGCAAAGGACGCTTTTCTCCCTCTAACCGCTTTCGTCAGAGGAACGGGGGAAGTCACAGTGTTCTTTCTCTCACTGAGATACACACAATCTGACGTTGCCTCTGAGCTCCTTTGCTGGCAAAGAACTGAAACTGACATACATTCCTGTGGGGAAACACAGGGCTTTGCTAGGATTTCTCTAGGCAGTGTGATTTCCCTGGGCCTCACTGTAGCAACACTATCTCGCCAGGGCAACACTGCGTGGGATTTCCTCTTCCAAGAGAGCTGCTGCTTTGTAGTTTGTGCTGGGAAACCTTGCTTTGGCAAGTGCGAATTGACCGCATTCAGGCAGAAAGAAAAGAGAACAGCAAGAGGCCTTTTTTCCCCGGCTGCTTTCCCAAGCCCTTCCAGCTCAAACTATGTCGTTGCTCCTCTGGAAGGATCCTTGCACCGCGACGTAGTTTTTCAGAAGAAGCCCTGCTTTTGCAAGAGCAAATGAGGAATTCGTTGCAGGAAAGAGGAAGGAAAGAAAGTTTCTCTCCCTCTGCCTGCTTTGCTCAGAGAACTGGATGAAGTCAGGGAGTTCTCCCTTTCACTGAGAAACGTGCGGGCTGCTGTTGCCTGTGCGCTCTCTTCTTTGCAAAAGAGTCTGCAGTTCCACGCTTTGAACCGTGGAAAGGCGCCGGGCTCTGCTCAGACTTCCCCCGGCGCTTCGTTTGCCCTGGGCCAAAGCGAGCCTTCACAATAGCTGAACGCTAACACTGCATACTCGTTCCACTTCCAGAACAGGGCTACCGCGAGGCAGTTATCCGGGGGAAAACGGCCCTTCGCGAAGGGCAGATCTGCCGAGCTCATTGCGGGAAAGCGAAAGCAAAGGACGCTTTTCTCCCTCTAACCGCTTTCGTCAGAGGAACGGGGGAAGTCACAGTGTTCTTTCTCTCACTGAGATACACACAATCTAACGTTGCCTCTGAGCTCCGTTGCTGGCAAAGAACTGAAACTGACATACATTCCTGTGGGGAAACACAGGGCTTTGCTAGGATTTCTCTAGGCAGTGTGTTTTCCCTGGACCTCACTGCAGCAACACTATCTCGCCAGGGCAACACTGCGTGGGATTTCCTCTTCCAAGAGAGCTGCTGCTTTGTAGTTTGTGCTGGGAAACCTTGCTTTGGCAAGTGCGAATTGACTGCATTCAGGCAGAAAGAAAAGAGAACAGCAAGAGGCCTTTTATCCCCGGCTGCTTTCCCAAGCCCTTCCAGCTCAAACTATGTCGTTGCTCCTCTGGAAGGATCCCTGCACCGCGACGTAGTTTCTCAGAAGAAGCCCTGCTTTTGCAAGAGCAAAGGAGCAATTCGTTGCAGGAAAGAGGAAGGAAAGAAAGTTTCTCTCCCTCTGCCTGCTTTGCTCAGAGAACTGGATGAAGTCAGGGAGTTCTCCCTTTCACTGAGAAACGTGTGGGCTGCTTTTGCCTGTGCGCTCTCTTCTTTGCAAAAGAGTCTGCAGTTCCACGCTTTGAACCGTGGAAAGGCGCCGGGCTCTGCTAAGACTTCCCCCGGCGCTTCGTTTGCCCTGGGCCAAAGCGAGCCTTCACAATAGCTGAACGCTAACACTGCATACTCGTTCCACTTCCAGAACAGGGCTACCGCGAGGCAGTTCTCCGGGGGAAAACGGCCCTTCGCGAAGGGCAGATCTGCCGAGCTCATTGCGGGAAAGCGAAAGCAAAGGACGCTTTTCTCCCTCTAACCGCTTTCGTCAGAGGAACGGGGGAAGTCACAGTGTTCTTTCTCTCACTGAGATACACACAATCTGACGTTGCCTCTGAGCTCCGTTGCTGGCAAAGAACTGAAACTGACATACATTCCTGTGGGGAAACACAGGGCTTTGCTAGGATTTCTCTAGGCAGTGTGATTTCCCTGGGCCTCACTGTAGCAACACTATCTCGCCAGGGCAACACTGCGTGGGATTTCCTCTTCCAAGAGAGCTGCTGCTTTGTAGTTTGTGCTGGGAAACCTTGCTTTGGCAAGTGCGAATTGACCGCATTCAGGCAGAAAGAAAAGAGAACAGCAAGAGGCCTTTTTTCCCCGGCTGCTTTCCCAAGCCCTTCCAGCTCAAACTATGTCGTTGCTCCTCTGGAAGGATCCTTGCACCGCGACGTAGTTTTTCAGAAGAAGCCCTGCTTTTGCAAGAGCAAATGAGGAATTCGTTGCAGGAAAGAGGAAGGAAAGAAAGTTTCTCTCCCTCTGCCTGCTTTGCTCAGAGAACTGGATGAAGTCAGGGAGTTCTCCCTTTCACTGAGAAACGTGCGGGCTGCTGTTGCCTGTGCACTCTCTTCTTTGCAAAAGAGTCTGCAGTTCCACGCTTTGAACCGTGGAAAGGCGCCGGGCTCTGCTAAGACTTCCCCCGGCGCTTCGTTTGCCCTGGGCCAAAGCGAGCCTTCACAGTAGCTGAACGCTAACACTGCATACTCGTTCCACTTCCAGAACAGGGCTACCGCGAGGCAGTTCTCCGGGGGAAAACGGCCCTTCGCGAAGGGCAGATCTGCCGAGCTCATTGCGGGAAAGCGAAAGCAAAGGACGCTTTTCTCCCTCTAACCGCTTTCGTCAGAGGAACGGGGGAAGTCACAATGTTCTTTCTCTCACTGAGATACACACAATCTGACGTTGCCTCTGAGCTCCGTTGCTGGCAAAGAACTGAAACTGACATACATTCCTGTGGGGAAACACAGGGCTTTGCTAGGATTTCTCTAGGCAGTGTGATTTCCCTGGGCCTCACTGTAGCAACACTATCTCGCCAGGGCAACACTGCGTGGGATTTCCTCTTCCAAGAGAGCTGCTGCTTTGTAGTTTGTGCTGGGAAACCTTACTTTGGCAAGTGCGAATTGACCGCATTCAGGCAGAAAGAAAAGAGAACAGCAAGAGGCCTTTTTTCCCCGGCTGCTTTCCCAAGCCCTTCCAGCTCAAACTATGTCGTTGCTCCTCTGGAAGGATCCTTGCACCGCGACGTAGTTTTTCAGAAGAAGCCCTGCTTTTGCAAGAGCAAATGAGGAATTCGTTGCAGGAAAGAGGAAGGAAAGAAAGTTTCTCTCCCTCTGCCTGCTTTGCTCAGAGAACTGGATGAAGTCAGGGAGTTCTCCCTTTCACTGAGAAACGTGCGGGCTGCTGTTGCCTGTGCGCTCTCTTCTTTGCAAAAGAGTCTGCAGTTCCACGCTTTGAACCGTGGAAAGGCGCCGGGCTCTGCTAAGACTTCCCCCGGCGCTTCGTTTGCCCTGGGCCAAAGCGAGCCTTCACAGTAGCTGAACGCTAACACTGCATACTCGTTCCACTTCCAGAACAGGGCTACCGCGAGGCAGTTCTCCGGGGGAAAACGGCCCTTCGCGAAGGGCAGATCTGCCGAGCTCATTGCGGGAAAGCGAAAGCAAAGGACGCTTTTCTCCCTCTAACCGCTTTCGTCAGAGGAACGGGGGAAGTCACAATGTTCTTTCTCTCACTGAGATACACACAATCTGACGTTGCCTCTGAGCTCCGTTGCTGGCAAAGAACTGAAACTGACATACATTCCTGTGGGGAAACACAGGGCTTTGCTAGGATTTCTCTAGGCAGTGTGATTTCCCTGGGCCTCACTGTAGCAACACTATCTCGCCAGGGCAACACTGCGTGGGATTTCCTCTTCCAAGAGAGCTGCTGCTTTGTAGTTTGTGCTGGGAAACCTTACTTTGGCAAGTGCGAATTGACCGCATTCAGGCAGAAAGAAAAGAGAACAGCAAGAGGCCTTTTTTCCCCGGCTGCTTTCCCAAGCCCTTCCAGCTCAAACTATGTGGTTGCTCCTCTGGAAGGATCCTTGCACCGCGACGTAGTTTTTCAGAAGAAGCCCTGCTTTTGCAAGAGCAAATGAGGAATTCGTTGCAGGAAAGAGGAAGGAAAGAAAGTTTCTCTCCCTCTGCCTGCTTTGCTCAGAGAACTGGATGAAGTCAGGGAGTTCTCCCTTTCACTGAGAAACGTGCGGGCTGCTGTTGCCTGTGCGCTCTCTTCTTTGCAAAAGAGTCTGCAGTTCCACGCTTTGAACCGTGGAAAGGCGCCGGGCTCTGCTAAGACTTCCCCCGGCGCTTCGTTTGCCCTGGGCCAAAGCGAGCCTTCACAGTAGCTGAACGCTAACACTGCATACTCGTTCCACTTCCAGAACAGGGCTACCGCGAGGCAGTTCTCCGGGGGAAAACGGCCCTTCGCGAAGGGCAGATCTGCCGAGCTCATTGCGGGAAAGCGAAAGCAAAGGACGCTTTTCTCCCTCTAACCGCTTTCGTCAGAGGAACGGGGGAAGTCACAGTGTTCTTTCTCTCACTGAGATACACACAATCTGACGTTGCCTCTGAGCTCCGTTGCTGGCAAAGAACTGAAACTGACATACATTCCTGTGGGGAAACACAGGGCTTTGCTAGGATTTCTCTAGGCAGTGTGATTTCCCTGGGCCTCACTGTAGCAACACTATCTCGCCAGGGCAACACTGCGTGGGATTTCCTCTTCCAAGAGAGCTGCTGCTTTGTAGTTTGTGCTGGGAAACCTTACTTTGGCAAGTGCGAATTGACCGCATTCAGGCAGAAAGAAAAGAGAACAGCAAGAGGCCTTTTTTCCCCGGCTGCTTTCCCAAGCCCTTCCAGCTCAAACTATGTGGTTGCTCCTCTGGAAGGATCCTTGCACCGCGACGTAGTTTTTCAGAAGAAGCCCTGCTTTTGCAAGAGCAAATGAGGAATTCGTTGCAGGAAAGAGGAAGGAAAGAAAGTTTCTCTCCCTCTGCCTGCTTTGCTCAGAGAACTGGATGAAGTCAGGGAGTTCTCCCTTTCACTGAGAAACGTGCGGGCTGCTGTTGCCTGTGCGCTCTCTTCTTTGCAAAAGAGTCTGCAGTTCCACGCTTTGAACCGTGGAAAGGCGCCGGGCTCTGCTCAGACTTCCCCCGGCGCTTCGTTTGCCCTGGGCCAAAGCGAGCCTTCACAGTAGCTGAACGCTAACACTGCATACTCGTTCCACTTCCAGAACAGGGCTACCGCGAGGCAGTTCTCCGGGGGAAAACGGCCCTTCGCGAAGGGCAGATCTGCCGAGCTCATTGCGGGAAAGCGAAAGCAAAGGACGCTTTTCTCCCTCTAACCGCTTTCGTCAGAGGAACGGGGGAAGTCACAATGTTCTTTCTCTCACTGAGATACACACAATCTGACGTTGCCTCTGAGCTCCGTTGCTGGCAAAGAACTGAAACTGACATACATTCCTGTGGGGAAACACAGGGCTTTGCTAGGATTTCTCTAGGCAGTGTGATTTCCCTGGGCCTCACTGTAGCAACACTATCTCGCCAGGGCAACACTGCGTGGGATTTCCTCTTCCAAGAGAGCTGCTGCTTTGTAGTTTGTGCTGGGAAACCTTACTTTGGCAAGTGCGAATTGACCGCATTCAGGCAGAAAGAAAAGAGAACAGCAAGAGGCCTTTTTTCCCCGGCTGCTTTCCCAAGCCCTTCCAGCTCAAACTATGTGGTTGCTCCTCTGGAAGGATCCTTGCACCGCGACGTAGTTTTTCAGAAGAAGTCCTGCTTTTGCAAGAGCAAATGAGGAATTCGTTGCAGGAAAGAGGAAGGAAAGAAAGTTTCTCTCCCTCTGCCTGCTTTGCTCAGAGAACTGGATGAAGTCAGGGAGTTCTCCCTTTCACTGAGAAACGTGCGGGCTGCTGTTGCCTGTGAGCTCTCTTCTTTGCAAAAGAGTCTGCAGTTCCACGCTTTGAACCGTGGAAAGGCGCCGGGCTCTGCTCAGACTTCCCCCGGCGCTTCGTTTGCCCTGGGCCAAAGCGAGCCTTCACAATAGCTGAACGCTAACACTGCATACTCGTTCCACTTCCAGAACAGGGCTACCGCGAGGCAGTTCTCCGGGGGAAAACGGCCCTTCGCGAAGGGCAGATCTGCCGAGCTCATTGCGGGAAAGCGAAAGCAAAGGACGCTTTTCTCCCTCTAACCGCTTTCGTCAGAGGAACGGGGGAAGTCACAGTGTTCTTTCTCTCACTGAGATACACACAATCTGACGTTGCCTCTGAGCTCCGTTGCTGGCAAAGAACTGAAACTGACATACATTCCTGTGGGGAAACACAGGGCTTTGCTAGGATTTCTCTAGGCAGTGTGATTTCCCTGGGCCTCACTGTAGCAACACTATCTCGCCAGGGCAACACTGCGTGGGATTTCCTCTTCCAAGAGAGCTGCTGCTTTGTAGTTTGTGCTGGGAAACCTTACTTTGGCAAGTGCGAATTGACCGCATTCAGGCAGAAAGAAAAGAGAACAGCAAGAGGCCTTTTTTCCCCGGCTGCTTTCCCAAGCCCTTCCAGCTCAAACTATGTGGTTGCTCCTCTGGAAGGATCCTTGCACCGCGACGTAGTTTTTCAGAAGAAGTCCTGCTTTTGCAAGAGCAAATGAGGAATTCGTTGCAGGAAAGAGGAAGGAAAGAAAGTTTCTCTCCCTCTGCCTGCTTTGCTCAGAGAACTGGATGAAGTCAGGGAGTTCTCCCTTTCACTGAGAAACGTGCGGGCTGCTGTTGCCTGTGAGCTCTCTTCTTTGCAAAAGAGTCTGCAGTTCCACGCTTTGAACCGTGGAAAGGCGCCGGGCTCTGCTCAGACTTCCCCCGGCGCTTCGTTTGCCCTGGGCCAAAGCGAGCCTTCACAATAGCTGAACGCTAACACTGCATACTCGTTCCACTTCCAGAACAGGGCTACCGCGAGGCAGTTCTCCGGGGGAAAACGGCCCTTCGCGAAGGGCAGATCTGCCGAGCTCATTGCGGGAAAGCGAAAGCAAAGGACGCTTTTCTCCCTCTAACCGCTTTCGTCAGAGGAACGGGGGAAGTCACAGTGTTCTTTCTCTCACTGAGATACACACAATCTGACGTTGCCTCTGAGCTCCGTTGCTGGCAAAGAACTGAAACTGACATACATTCCTGTGGGGAAACACAGGGCTTTGCTAGGATTTCTCTAGGCAGTGTGATTTCCCTGGGCCTCACTGTAGCAACACTATCTCGCCAGGGCAACACTGCGTGGGATTTCCTCTTCCAAGAGAGCTGCTGCTTTGTAGTTTGTGCTGGGAAACCTTGCTTTGGCAAGTGCGAATTGACCGCATTCAGGCAGAAAGAAAAGAGAACAGCAAGAGGCCTTTTTTCCCCGGCTGCTTTCCCAAGCCCTTCCAGCTCAAACTATGTCGTTGCTCCTCTGGAAGGATCCTTGCACCGCGACGTAGTTTTTCAGAAGAAGCCCTGCTTTTGCAAGAGCAAATGAGGAATTCGTTGCAGGAAAGAGGAAGGAAAGAAAGTTTCTCTCCCTCTGCCTGCTTTGCTCAGAGAACTGGATGAAGTCAGGGAGTTCTCCCTTTCACTGAGAAACGTGCGGGCTGCTGTTGCCTGTGCGCTCTCTTCTTTGCAAAAGAGTCTGCAGTTCCACGCTTTGAACCGTGGAAAGGCGCCGGGCTCTGCTAAGACTTCCCCCGGCGCTTCGTTTGCCCTGGGCCAAAGCGAGCCTTCACAGTAGCTGAACGCTAACACTGCATACTCGTTCCACTTCCAGAACAGGGCTACCGCGAGGCAGTTCTCCGGGGGAAAACGGCCCTTCGCGAAGGGCAGATCTGCCGAGCTCATTGCGGGAAAGCGAAAGCAAAGGACGCTTTTCTCCCTCTAACCGCTTTCGTCAGAGGAACGGGGGAAGTCACAATGTTCTTTCTCTCACTGAGATACACACAATCTGACGTTGCCTCTGAGCTCCGTTGCTGGCAAAGAACTGAAACTGACATACATTCCTGTGGGAAAACACAGGGCTTTGCTAGAATTTCTCTAGGCAGTGTGATTTCCCTGGGCCTCACTGTAGCAACACTATCTCGCCAGGGCAACACTGCGTGGGATTTCCTCTTCCAAGAGAGCTGCTGCTTTGTAGTTTGTGCTGGGAAACCTTACTTTGGCAAGTGCGAATTGACCGCATTCAGGCAGAAAGAAAAGAGAACAGCAAGAGGCCTTTTTTCCCCGGCTGCTTTCCCAAGCCCTTCCAGCTCAAACTATGTGGTTGCTCCTCTGGAAGGATCCTTGCACCGCGACGTAGTTTTTCAGAAGAAGCCCTGCTTTTGCAAGAGCAAATGAGGAATTCGTTGCAGGAAAGAGGAAGGAAAGAAAGTTTCTCTCCCTCTGCCTGCTTTGCTCAGAGAACTGGATGAAGTCAGGGAGTTCTCCCTTTCACTGAGAAACGTGCGGGCTGCTGTTGCCTGTGCGCTCTCTTCTTTGCAAAAGAGTCTGCAGTTCCACGCTTTGAACCGTGGAAAGGCGCCGGGCTCTGCTAAGACTTCCCCCGGCGCTTCGTTTGCCCTGGGCCAAAGCGAGCCTTCACAGTAGCTGAACGCTAACACTGCATACTCGTTCCACTTCCAGAACAGGGCTACCGCGAGGCAGTTCTCCGGGGGAAAACGGCCCTTCGCGAAGGGCAGATCTGCCGAGCTCATTGCGGGAAAGCGAAAGCAAAGGACGCTTTTCTCCCTCTAACCGCTTTCGTCAGAGGAACGGGGGAAGTCACAGTGTTCTTTCTCTCACTGAGATACACACAATCTGACGTTGCCTCTGAGCTCCGTTGCTGGCAAAGAACTGAAACTGACATACATTCCTGTGGGGAAACACAGGGCTTTGCTAGGATTTCTCTAGGCAGTGTGATTTCCCTGGGCCTCACTGTAGCAACACTATCTCGCCAGGGCAACACTGCGTGGGATTTCCTCTTCCAAGAGAGCTGCTGCTTTGTAGTTTGTGCTGGGAAACCTTACTTTGGCAAGTGCGAATTGACCGCATTCAGGCAGAAAGAAAAGAGAACAGCAAGAGGCCTTTTTTCCCCGGCTGCTTTCCCAAGCCCTTCCAGCTCAAACTATGTGGTTGCTCCTCTGGAAGGATCCTTGCACCGCGACGTAGTTTTTCAGAAGAAGCCCTGCTTTTGCAAGAGCAAATGAGGAATTCGTTGCAGGAAAGAGGAAGGAAAGAAAGTTTCTCTCCCTCTGCCTGCTTTGCTCAGAGAACTGGATGAAGTCAGGGAGTTCTCCCTTTCACTGAGAAACGTGCGGGCTGCTGTTGCCTGTGCGCTCTCTTCTTTGCAAAAGAGTCTGCAGTTCCACGCTTTGAACCGTGGAAAGGCGCCGGGCTCTGCTCAGACTTCCCCCGGCGCTTCGTTTGCCCTGGGCCAAAGCGAGCCTTCACAGTAGCTGAACGCTAACACTGCATACTCGTTCCACTTCCAGAACAGGGCTACCGCGAGGCAGTTCTCCGGGGGAAAACGGCCCTTCGCGAAGGGCAGATCTGCCGAGCTCATTGCGGGAAAGCGAAAGCAAAGGACGCTTTTCTCCCTCTAACCGCTTTCGTCAGAGGAACGGGGGAAGTCACAATGTTCTTTCTCTCACTGAGATACACACAATCTGACGTTGCCTCTGAGCTCCGTTGCTGGCAAAGAACTGAAACTGACATACATTCCTGTGGGGAAACACAGGGCTTTGCTAGGATTTCTCTAGGCAGTGTGATTTCCCTGGGCCTCACTGTAGCAACACTATCTCGCCAGGGCAACACTGCGTGGGATTTCCTCTTCCAAGAGAGCTGCTGCTTTGTAGTTTGTGCTGGGAAACCTTACTTTGGCAAGTGCGAATTGACCGCATTCAGGCAGAAAGAAAAGAGAACAGCAAGAGGCCTTTTTTCCCCGGCTGCTTTCCCAAGCCCTTCCAGCTCAAACTATGTGGTTGCTCCTCTGGAAGGATCCTTGCACCGCGACGTAGTTTTTCAGAAGAAGTCCTGCTTTTGCAAGAGCAAATGAGGAATTCGTTGCAGGAAAGAGGAAGGAAAGAAAGTTTCTCTCCCTCTGCCTGCTTTGCTCAGAGAACTGGATGAAGTCAGGGAGTTCTCCCTTTCACTGAGAAACGTGCGGGCTGCTGTTGCCTGTGAGCTCTCTTCTTTGCAAAAGAGTCTGCAGTTCCACGCTTTGAACCGTGGAAAGGCGCCGGGCTCTGCTCAGACTTCCCCCGGCGCTTCGTTTGCCCTGGGCCAAAGCGAGCCTTCACAGTAGCTGAACGCTAACACTGCATACTCGTTCCACTTCCAGAACAGGGCTACCGCGAGGCAGTTCTCCGGGGGAAAACGGCCCTTCGCGAAGGGCAGATCTGCCGAGCTCATTGCGGGAAAGCGAAAGCAAAGGACGCTTTTCTCCCTCTAACCGCTTTCGTCAGAGGAACGGGGGAAGTCACAGTGTTCTTTCTCTCACTGAGATACACACAATCTGACGTTGCCTCTGAGCTCCGTTGCTGGCAAAGAACTGAAACTGACATACATTCCTGTGGGGAAACACAGGGCTTTGCTAGGATTTCTCTAGGCAGTGTGATTTCCCTGGGCCTCACTGTAGCAACACTATCTCGCCAGGGCAACACTGCGTGGGATTTCCTCTTCCAAGAGAGCTGCTGCTTTGTAGTTTGTGCTGGGAAACCTTACTTTGGCAAGTGCGAATTGACCGCATTCAGGCAGAAAGAAAAGAGAACAGCAAGAGGCCTTTTATCCCCGGCTGCTTTCCCAAGCCCTTCCAGCTCAAACTATGTCGTTGCTCCTCTGGAAGGATCCTTGCACCGCGACGTAGTTTTTCAGAAGAAGTCCTGCTTTTGCAAGAGCAAATGAGGAATTCGTTGCAGGAAAGAGGAAGGAAAGAAAGTTTCTCTCCCTCTGCCTGCTTTGCTCAGAGAACTGGATGAAGTCAGGGAGTTCTCCCTTTCACTGAGAAACGTGCGGGCTGCTGTTGCCTGTGCGCTCTCTTCTTTGCAAAAGAGTCTGCAGTTCCACGCTTTGAACCGTGGAAAGGCGCCGGGCTCTGCTCAGACTTCCCCCGGCGCTTCGTTTGCCCTGGGCCAAAGCGAGCCTTCACAATAGCTGAACGCTAACACTGCATACTCGTTCCACTTCCAGAACAGGGCTACCGCGAGGCAGTTCTCCGGGGGAAAACGGCCCTTCGCGAAGGGCAGATCTGCCGAGCTCATTGCGGGAAAGCGAAAGCAAAGGACGCTTTTCTCCCTCTAACCGCTTTCGTCAGAGGAACGGGGGAAGTCACAGTGTTCTTTCTCTCACTGAGATACACACAATCTGACGTTGCCTCTGAGCTCCGTTGCTGGCAAAGAACTGAAACTGACATACATTCCTGTGGGGAAACAGAGGGCTTTGCTAGGATTTCTCTAGGCAGTGTGATTTCCCTGGGCCTCACTGTAGCAACACTATCTCGCCAGGGCAACACTGCGTGGGATTTCCTCTTCCAAGAGAGCTGCTGCTTTGTAGTTTGTGCTGGGAAACCTTACTTTGGCAAGTGCGAATTGACCGCATTCAGGCAGAAAGAAAAGAGAACAGCAAGAGGCCTTTTTTCCCCGGCTGCTTTCCCAAGCCCTTCCAGCTCAAACTATGTGGTTGCTCCTCTGGAAGGATCCTTGCACCGCGACGTAGTTTTTCAGAAGAAGCCCTGCTTTTGCAAGAGCAAATGAGGAATTCGTTGCAGGAAAGAGGAAGGAAAGAAAGTTTCTCTCCCTCTGCCTGCTTTGCTCAGAGAACTGGATGAAGTCAGGGAGTTCTCCCTTTCACTGAGAAACGTGCGGGCTGCTGTTGCCTGTGCGCTCTCTTCTTTGCAAGAGAGTCTGCAGTTCCACGCTTTGAACCGTGGAAAGGCGCCGGGCTCTGCTCAGACTTCCCCCGGCGCTTCGTTTGCCCTGGGCCAAAGCGAGCCTTCACAATAGCTGAACGCTAACACTGCATACTCGTTCCACTTCCAGAACAGGGCTACCGCGAGGCAGTTCTCCGGGGGAAAACGGCCCTTCGCGAAGGGCAGATCTGCCGAGCTCATTGCGGGAAAGCGAAAGCAAAGGACGCTTTTCTCCCTCTAACCGCTTTCGTCAGAGGAACGGGGGAAGTCACAGTGTTCTTTCTCTCACTGAGATACACACAATCTAACGTTGCCTCTGAGCTCCGTTGCTGGCAAAGAACTGAAACTGACATACATTCCTGTGGGGAAACACAGGGCTTTGCTAGGATTTCTCTAGGCAGTGTGTTTTCCCTGGACCTCACTGCAGCAACACTATCTCGCCAGGGCAACACTGCGTGGGATTTCCTCTTCCAAGAGAGCTGCTGCTTTGTAGTTTGTGCTGGGAAACCTTGCTTTGGCAAGTGCGAATTGACTGCATTCAGGCAGAAAGAAAAGAGAACAGCAAGAGGCCTTTTATCCCCGGCTGCTTTCCCAAGCCCTTCCAGCTCATACTATGTCGTTGCTCCTCTGGAAGGATCCCTGCACCGCGACGTAGTTTCTCAGAAGAAGCCCTGCTTTTGCAAGAGCAAAGGAGCAATTCGTTGCAGGAAAGAGGAAGGAAAGAAAGTTTCTCTCCCTCTGCCTGCTTTGCTCAGAGAACTGGATGAAGTCAGGGAGTTCTCCCTTTCACTGAGAAACGTGTGGGCTGCTTTTGCCTGTGCGCTCTCTTCTTTGCAAAAGAGTCTGCAGTTCCACACTTTGAACCGTGGAAAGGCGCCGGGCTCTGCTCAGACTTCCCCCGGCGTTTCGTTTGCCCTGGGCCAAAGCGAGCCTTCACAATAGCTGAACGCTAACACTGCATACTCGTTCCACTTCCAGAACAGGGCTACCGCGAGGCAGTTCTCCGGGGGAAAACGGCCCTTCGCGAAGGGCAGATCTGCCGAGCTCATTGCGGGAAAGCGAAAGCAAAGGACGCTTTTCTCCCTCTAACCGCTTTCGTCAGAGGAATGGGGGAAGTGACAGTGTTCTTTCTCTCACTGAGATACACACAATCTGACGTTGCCTCTGAGCTCCGTTGCTGGCAAAGAACTGAAACTGACATACATTCCTGTGGGGAAACACAGGGCTTTGCTAGGATTTCTCTAGGCAGTGTGATTTCCCTGGGCCTCACTGTAGCAACACTATCTCGCCAGGGCAACACTGCGTGGGATTTCCTCTTCCAAGAGAGCTGCTGCTTTGTAGTTTGTGCTGGGAAACCTTGCTTTGGCAAGTGCGAATTGACCGCATTCAGGCAGAAAGAAAAGAGAACAGCAAGAGGCCTTTCTTCCCCGGCTGCTTTCCCAAGCCCTTCCAGCTCAAACTATGTGGTTCCTCCTCTGGAAGGATCCTTGCACCGCGACGTAGTTTTTCAGAAGAAGCCCTGCTTTTGCAAGAGCAAATGAGGAATTCGTTGCAGGAAAAAGGAAGGAAAGAAAGTTTCTCTCCCTCTGCCTGCTTTGCTCAGAGAACTGGATGAAGTCAGGGAGTTCTCCCTTTCACTGAGAAACGTGCGGGCTGCTGTTGCCTGTGCGCTCTCTTCTTTGCAAAAGAGTCTGCAGTTCCACGCTTTGAACCGTGGAAAGGCGCCGGGCTCTGCTAAGACTTCCCCCGGCGCTTCGTTTGCCCTGGGCCAAAGCGAGCCTTCACAGTAGCTGAACGCTAACACTGCATACTCGTTCCACTTCCAGAACAGGGCTACCGCGAGGCAGTTCTCCGGGGGAAAACGGCCCTTCGCGAAGGGCAGATCTGCCGAGCTCATTGCGGGAAAGCGAAAGCAAAGGACGCTTTTCTCCCTCTAACCGCTTTCGTCAGAGGAACGGGGGAAGTCACAATGTTCTTTCTCTCACTGAGATACACACAATCTGACGTTGCCTCTGAGCTCCGTTGCTGGCAAAGAACTGAAACTGACATACATTCCTGTGGGGAAACACAGGGCTTTGCTAGGATTTCTCTAGGCAGTGTGATTTCCCTGGGCCTCACTGTAGCAACACTATCTCGCCAGGGCAACACTGCGTGGGATTTCCTCTTCCAAGAGAGCTGCTGCTTTGTAGTTTGTGCTGGGAAACCTTACTTTGGCAAGTGCGAATTGACCGCATTCAGGCAGAAAGAAAAGAGAACAGCAAGAGGCCTTTTTTCCCCGGCTGCTTTCCCAAGCCCTTCCAGCTCAAACTATGTCGTTGCTCCTCTGGAAGGATCCTTGCACCGCGACGTAGTTTTTCAGAAGAAGCCCTGCTTTTGCAAGAGCAAATGAGGAATTCGTTGCAGGAAAGAGGAAGGAAAGAAAGTTTCTCTCCCTCTGCCTGCTTTGCTCAGAGAACTGGATGAAGTCAGGGAGTTCTCCCTTTCACTGAGAAACGTGCGGGCTGCTGTTGCCTGTGCGCTCTCTTCTTTGCAAGAGAGTCTGCAGTTCCACGCTTTGAACCGTGGAAAGGCGCCGGGCTCTGCTCAGACTTCCCCCGGCGCTTCGTTTGCCCTGGGCCAAAGCGAGCCTTCACAATAGCTGAACGCTAACACTGCATACTCGTTCCACTTCCAGAACAGGGCTACCGCGAGGCAGTTCTCCGGGGGAAAACGGCCCTTCGCGAAGGGCAGATCTGCCGAGCTCATTGCGGGAAAGCGAAAGCAAAGGACGCTTTTCTCCCTCTAACCGCTTTCGTCAGAGGAACGGGGGAAGTCACAGTGTTCTTTCTCTCACTGAGATACACACAATCTAACGTTGCCTCTGAGCTCCGTTGCTGGCAAAGAACTGAAACTGACATACATTCCTGTGGGGAAACACAGGGCTTTGCTAGGATTTCTCTAGGCAGTGTGTTTTCCCTGGACCTCACTGCAGCAACACTATCTCGCCAGGGCAACACTGCGTGGGATTTCCTCTTCCAAGAGAGCTGCTGCTTTGTAGTTTGTGCTGGGAAACCTTGCTTTGGCAAGTGCGAATTGACTGCATTCAGGCAGAAAGAAAAGAGAACAGCAAGAGGCCTTTTATCCCCGGCTGCTTTCCCAAGCCCTTCCAGCTCAAACTATGTCGTTGCTCCTCTGGAAGGATCCTTGCACCGCGACGTAGTTTTTCAGAAGAAGTCCTGCTTTTGCAAGAGCAAATGAGGAATTCGTTGCAGGAAAGAGGAAGGAAAGAAAGTTTCTCTCCCTCTGCCTGCTTTGCTCAGAGAACTGGATGAAGTCAGGGAGTTCTCCCTTTCACTGAGAAACGTGCGGGCTGCTGTTGCCTGTGCGCTCTCTTCTTTGCAAAAGAGTCTGCAGTTCCACGCTTTGAACCGTGGAAAGGCGCCGGGCTCTGCTCAGACTTCCCCCGGCGCTTCGTTTGCCCTGGGCCAAAGCGAGCCTTCACAGTAGCTGAACGCTAACACTGCATACTCGTTCCACTTCCAGAACAGGGCTACCGCGAGGCAGTTCTCCGGGGGAAAACGGCCCTTCGCGAAGGGCAGATCTGCCGAGCTCATTGCGGGAAAGCGAAAGCAAAGGACGCTTTTCTCCCTCTAACCGCTTTCGTCAGAGGAACGGGGGAAGTCACAGTGTTCTTTCTCTCACTGAGATACACACAATCTGACGTTGCCTCTGAGCTCCGTTGCTGGCAAAGAACTGAAACTGACATACATTCCTGTGGGGAAACACAGGGCTTTGCTAGGATTTCTCTAGGCAGTGTGATTTCCCTGGGCCTCACTGTAGCAACACTATCTCGCCAGGGCAACACTGCGTGGGATTTCCTCTTCCAAGAGAGCTGCTGCTTTGTAGTTTGTGCTGGGAAACCTTACTTTGGCAAGTGCGAATTGACCGCATTCAGGCAGAAAGAAAAGAGAACAGCAAGAGGCCTTTTTTCCCCGGCTGCTTTCCCAAGCCCTTCCAGCTCAAACTATGTGGTTGCTCCTCTGGAAGGATCCTTGCACCGCGACGTAGTTTTTCAGAAGAAGCCCTGCTTTTGCAAGAGCAAATGAGGAATTCGTTGCAGGAAAGAGGAAGGAAAGAAAGTTTCTCTCCCTCTGCCTGCTTTGCTCAGAGAACTGGATGAAGTCAGGGAGTTCTCCCTTTCACTGAGAAACGTGCGGGCTGCTGTTGCCTGTGCGCTCTCTTCTTTGCAAAAGAGTCTGCAGTTCCACGCTTTGAACCGTGGAAAGGCGCCGGGCTCTGCTCAGACTTCCCCCGGCGCTTCGTTTGCCCTGGGCCAAAGCGAGCCTTCACAGTAGCTGAACGCTAACACTGCATACTCGTTCCACTTCCAGAACAGGGCTACCGCGAGGCAGTTCTCCGGGGGAAAACGGCCCTTCGCGAAGGGCAGATCTGCCGAGCTCATTGCGGGAAAGCGAAAGCAAAGGACGCTTTTCTCCCTCTAACCGCTTTCGTCAGAGGAACGGGGGAAGTCACAATGTTCTTTCTCTCACTGAGATACACACAATCTGACGTTGCCTCTGAGCTCCGTTGCTGGCAAAGAACTGAAACTGACATACATTCCTGTGGGGAAACACAGGGCTTTGCTAGGATTTCTCTAGGCAGTGTGATTTCCCTGGGCCTCACTGTAGCAACACTATCTCGCCAGGGCAACACTGCGTGGGATTTCCTCTTCCAAGAGAGCTGCTGCTTTGTAGTTTGTGCTGGGAAACCTTACTTTGGCAAGTGCGAATTGACCGCATTCAGGCAGAAAGAAAAGAGAACAGCAAGAGGCCTTTTTTCCCCGGCTGCTTTCCCAAGCCCTTCCAGCTCAAACTATGTGGTTGCTCCTCTGGAAGGATCCTTGCACCGCGACGTAGTTTTTCAGAAGAAGTCCTGCTTTTGCAAGAGCAAATGAGGAATTCGTTGCAGGAAAGAGGAAGGAAAGAAAGTTTCTCTCCCTCTGCCTGCTTTGCTCAGAGAACTGGATGAAGTCAGGGAGTTCTCCCTTTCACTGAGAAACGTGCGGGCTGCTGTTGCCTGTGAGCTCTCTTCTTTGCAAAAGAGTCTGCAGTTCCACGCTTTGAACCGTGGAAAGGCGCCGGGCTCTGCTCAGACTTCCCCCGGCGCTTCGTTTGCCCTGGGCCAAAGCGAGCCTTCACAATAGCTGAACGCTAACACTGCATACTCGTTCCACTTCCAGAACAGGGCTACCGCGAGGCAGTTCTCCGGGGGAAAACGGCCCTTCGCGAAGGGCAGATCTGCCGAGCTCATTGCGGGAAAGCGAAAGCAAAGGACGCTTTTCTCCCTCTAACCGCTTTCGTCAGAGGAACGGGGGAAGTCACAGTGTTCTTTCTCTCACTGAGATACACACAATCTGACGTTGCCTCTGAGCTCCGTTGCTGGCAAAGAACTGAAACTGACATACATTCCTGTGGGGAAACACAGGGCTTTGCTAGGATTTCTCTAGGCAGTGTGATTTCCCTGGGCCTCACTGTAGCAACACTATCTCGCCAGGGCAACACTGCGTGGGATTTCCTCTTCCAAGAGAGCTGCTGCTTTGTAGTTTGTGCTGGGAAACCTTACTTTGGCAAGTGCGAATTGACCGCATTCAGGCAGAAAGAAAAGAGAACAGCAAGAGGCCTTTTTTCCCCGGCTGCTTTCCCAAGCCCTTCCAGCTCAAACTATGTGGTTGCTCCTCTGGAAGGATCCTTGCACCGCGACGTAGTTTTTCAGAAGAAGCCCTGCTTTTGCAAGAGCAAATGAGGAATTCGTTGCAGGAAAGAGGAAGGAAAGAAAGTTTCTCTCCCTCTGCCTGCTTTGCTCAGAGAACTGGATGAAGTCAGGGAGTTCTCCCTTTCACTGAGAAACGTGCGGGCTGCTGTTGCCTGTGCGCTCTCTTCTTTGCAAGAGAGTCTGCAGTTCCACGCTTTGAACCGTGGAAAGGCGCCGGGCTCTGCTCAGACTTCCCCCGGCGCTTCGTTTGCCCTGGGCCAAAGCGAGCCTTCACAATAGCTGAACGCTAACACTGCATACTCGTTCCACTTCCAGAACAGGGCTACCGCGAGGCAGTTCTCCGGGGGAAAACGGCCCTTCGCGAAGGGCAGATCTGCCGAGCTCATTGCGGGAAAGCGAAAGCAAAGGACGCTTTTCTCCCTCTAACCGCTTTCGTCAGAGGAACGGGGGAAGTCACAGTGTTCTTTCTCTCACTGAGATACACACAATCTAACGTTGCCTCTGAGCTCCGTTGCTGGCAAAGAACTGAAACTGACATACATTCCTGTGGGGAAACACAGGGCTTTGCTAGGATTTCTCTAGGCAGTGTGTTTTCCCTGGACCTCACTGCAGCAACACTATCTCGCCAGGGCAACACTGCGTGGGATTTCCTCTTCCAAGAGAGCTGCTGCTTTGTAGTTTGTGCTGGGAAACCTTGCTTTGGCAAGTGCGAATTGACTGCATTCAGGCAGAAAGAAAAGAGAACAGCAAGAGGCCTTTTATCCCCGGCTGCTTTCCCAAGCCCTTCCAGCTCAAACTATGTCGTTGCTCCTCTGGAAGGATCCTTGCACCGCGACGTAGTTTTTCAGAAGAAGTCCTGCTTTTGCAAGAGCAAATGAGGAATTCGTTGCAGGAAAGAGGAAGGAAAGAAAGTTTCTCTCCCTCTGCCTGCTTTGCTCAGAGAACTGGATGAAGTCAGGGAGTTCTCCCTTTCACTGAGAAACGTGCGGGCTGCTGTTGCCTGTGCGCTCTCTTCTTTGCAAAAGAGTCTGCAGTTCCACGCTTTGAACCGTGGAAAGGCGCCGGGCTCTGCTCAGACTTCCCCCGGCGCTTCGTTTGCCCTGGGCCAAAGCGAGCCTTCACAATAGCTGAACGCTAACACTGCATACTCGTTCCACTTCCAGAACAGGGCTACCGCGAGGCAGTTCTCCGGGGGAAAACGGCCCTTCGCGAAGGGCAGATCTGCCGAGCTCATTGCGGGAAAGCGAAAGCAAAGGACGCTTTTCTCCCTCTAACCGCTTTCGTCAGAGGAACGGGGGAAGTCACAGTGTTCTTTCTCTCACTGAGATACACACAATCTAACGTTGCCTCTGAGCTCCGTTGCTGGCAAAGAACTGAAACTGACATACATTCCTGTGGGGAAACACAGGGCTTTGCTAGGATTTCTCTAGGCAGTGTGTTTTCCCTGGACCTCACTGCAGCAACACTATCTCGCCAGGGCAACACTGCGTGGGATTTCCTCTTCCAAGAGAGCTGCTGCTTTGTAGTTTGTGCTGGGAAACCTTGCTTTGGCAAGTGCGAATTGACTGCATTCAGGCAGAAAGAAAAGAGAACAGCAAGAGGCCTTTTATCCCCGGCTGCTTTCCCAAGCCCTTCCAGCTCAAACTATGTCGTTGCTCCTCTGGAAGGATCCCTGCACCGCGACGTAGTTTCTCAGAAGAAGCCCTGCTTTTGCAAGAGCAAAGGAGCAATTCGTTGCAGGAAAGAGGAAGGAAAGAAAGTTTCTCTCCCTCTGCCTGCTTTGCTCAGAGAACTGGATGAAGTCAGGGAGTTCTCCCTTTCACTGAGAAACGTGTGGGCTGCTTTTGCCTGTGCGCTCTCTTCTTTGCAAAAGAGTCTGCAGTTCCACACTTTGAACCGTGGAAAGGCGCCGGGCTCTGCTCAGACTTCCCCCGGCGTTTCGTTTGCCCTGGGCCAAAGCGAGCCTTCACAATAGCTGAACGCTAACACTGCATACTCGTTCCACTTCCAGAACAGGGCTACCGCGAGGCAGTTCTCCGGGGGAAAACGGCCCTTCGCGAAGGGCAGATCTGCCGAGCTCATTGCGGGAAAGCGAAAGCAAAGGACGCTTTTCTCCCTCTAACCGCTTTCGTCAGAGGAATGGGGGAAGTGACAGTGTTCTTTCTCTCACTGAGATACACACAATCTGACGTTGCCTCTGAGCTCCGTTGCTGGCAAAGAACTGAAACTGACATACATTCCTGTGGGGAAACACAGGGCTTTGCTAGGATTTCTCTAGGCAGTGTGATTTCCCTGGGCCTCACTGTAGCAACACTATCTCGCCAGGGCAACACTGCGTGGGATTTCCTCTTCCAAGAGAGCTGCTGCTTTGTAGTTTGTGCTGGGAAACCTTGCTTTGGCAAGTGCGAATTGACCGCATTCAGGCAGAAAGAAAAGAGAACAGCAAGAGGCCTTTTTTCCCCGGCTGCTTTCCCAAGCCCTTCCAGCTCAAACTATGTGGTTGCTCCTCTGGAAGGATCCTTGCACCGCGACGTAGTTTTTCAGAAGAAGCCCTGCTTTTGCAAGAGCAAATGAGGAATTCGTTGCAGGAAAAAGGAAGGAAAGAAAGTTTCTCTCCCTCTGCCTGCTTTGCTCAGAGAACTGGATGAAGTCAGGGAGTTCTCCCTTTCACTGAGAAACGTGCGGGCTGCTGTTGCCTGTGCGCTCTCTTCTTTGCAAAAGAGTCTGCAGTTCCACGCTTTGAACCGTGGAAAGGCGCCGGGCTCTGCTAAGACTTCCCCCGGCGCTTCGTTTGCCCTGGGCCAAAGCGAGCCTTCACAGTAGCTGAACGCTAACACTGCATACTCGTTCCACTTCCAGAACAGGGCTACCGCGAGGCAGTTCTCCGGGGGAAAACGGCCCTTCGCGAAGGGCAGATCTGCCGAGCTCATTGCGGGAAAGCGAAAGCAAAGGACGCTTTTCTCCCTCTAACCGCTTTCGTCAGAGGAACGGGGGAAGTCACAATGTTCTTTCTCTCACTGAGATACACACAATCTGACGTTGCCTCTGAGCTCCGTTGCTGGCAAAGAACTGAAACTGACATACATTCCTGTGGGGAAACACAGGGCTTTGCTAGGATTTCTCTAGGCAGTGTGATTTCCCTGGGCCTCACTGTAGCAACACTATCTCGCCAGGGCAACACTGCGTGGGATTTCCTCTTCCAAGAGAGCTGCTGCTTTGTAGTTTGTGCTGGGAAACCTTACTTTGGCAAGTGCGAATTGACCGCATTCAGGCAGAAAGAAAAGAGAACAGCAAGAGGCCTTTTTTCCCCGGCTGCTTTCCCAAGCCCTTCCAGCTCAAACTATGTCGTTGCTCCTCTGGAAGGATCCTTGCACCGCGACGTAGTTTTTCAGAAGAAGCCCTGCTTTTGCAAGAGCAAATGAGGAATTCGTTGCAGGAAAGAGGAAGGAAAGAAAGTTTCTCTCCCTCTGCCTGCTTTGCTCAGAGAACTGGATGAAGTCAGGGAGTTCTCCCTTTCACTGAGAAACGTGCGGGCTGCTGTTGCCTGTGCGCTCTCTTCTTTGCAAGAGAGTCTGCAGTTCCACGCTTTGAACCGTGGAAAGGCGCCGGGCTCTGCTCAGACTTCCCCCGGCGCTTCGTTTGCCCTGGGCCAAAGCGAGCCTTCACAATAGCTGAACGCTAACACTGCATACTCGTTCCACTTCCAGAACAGGGCTACCGCGAGGCAGTTCTCCGGGGGAAAACGGCCCTTCGCGAAGGGCAGATCTGCCGAGCTCATTGCGGGAAAGCGAAAGCAAAGGACGCTTTTCTCCCTCTAACCGCTTTCGTCAGAGGAACGGGGGAAGTCACAGTGTTCTTTCTCTCACTGAGATACACACAATCTAACGTTGCCTCTGAGCTCCGTTGCTGGCAAAGAACTGAAACTGACATACATTCCTGTGGGGAAACACAGGGCTTTGCTAGGATTTCTCTAGGCAGTGTGTTTTCCCTGGACCTCACTGCAGCAACACTATCTCGCCAGGGCAACACTGCGTGGGATTTCCTCTTCCAAGAGAGCTGCTGCTTTGTAGTTTGTGCTGGGAAACCTTGCTTTGGCAAGTGCGAATTGACTGCATTCAGGCAGAAAGAAAAGAGAACAGCAAGAGGCCTTTTATCCCCGGCTGCTTTCCCAAGCCCTTCCAGCTCAAACTATGTCGTTGCTCCTCTGGAAGGATCCTTGCACCGCGACGTAGTTTTTCAGAAGAAGTCCTGCTTTTGCAAGAGCAAATGAGGAATTCGTTGCAGGAAAGAGGAAGGAAAGAAAGTTTCTCTCCCTCTGCCTGCTTTGCTCAGAGAACTGGATGAAGTCAGGGAGTTCTCCCTTTCACTGAGAAACGTGCGGGCTGCTGTTGCCTGTGCGCTCTCTTCTTTGCAAAAGAGTCTGCAGTTCCACGCTTTGAACCGTGGAAAGGCGCCGGGCTCTGCTCAGACTTCCCCCGGCGCTTCGTTTGCCCTGGGCCAAAGCGAGCCTTCACAATAGCTGAACGCTAACACTGCATACTCGTTCCACTTCCAGAACAGGGCTACCGCGAGGCAGTTCTCCGGGGGAAAACGGCCCTTCGCGAAGGGCAGATCTGCCGAGCTCATTGCGGGAAAGCGAAAGCAAAGGACGCTTTTCTCCCTCTAACCGCTTTCGTCAGAGGAACGGGGGAAGTCACAGTGTTCTTTCTCTCACTGAGATACACACAATCTAACGTTGCCTCTGAGCTCCGTTGCTGGCAAAGAACTGAAACTGACATACATTCCTGTGGGGAAACACAGGGCTTTGCTAGGATTTCTCTAGGCAGTGTGTTTTCCCTGGACCTCACTGCAGCAACACTATCTCGCCAGGGCAACACTGCGTGGGATTTCCTCTTCCAAGAGAGCTGCTGCTTTGTAGTTTGTGCTGGGAAACCTTGCTTTGGCAAGTGCGAATTGACTGCATTCAGGCAGAAAGAAAAGAGAACAGCAAGAGGCCTTTTATCCCCGGCTGCTTTCCCAAGCCCTTCCAGCTCAAACTATGTCGTTGCTCCTCTGGAAGGATCCCTGCACCGCGACGTAGTTTCTCAGAAGAAGCCCTGCTTTTGCAAGAGCAAAGGAGCAATTCGTTGCAGGAAAGAGGAAGGAAAGAAAGTTTCTCTCCCTCTGCCTGCTTTGCTCAGAGAACTGGATGAAGTCAGGGAGTTCTCCCTTTCACTGAGAAACGTGCGGGCTGCTGTTGCCTGTGCGCTCTCTTCTTTGCAAAAGAGTCTGCAGTTCCACGCTTTGAACCGTGGAAAGGCGCCGGGCTCTGCTCAGACTTCCCCCGGCGCTTCGTTTGCCCTGGGCCAAAGCGAGCCTTCACAGTAGCTGAACGCTAACACTGCATACTCGTTCCACTTCCAGAACAGGGCTACCGCGAGGCAGTTCTCCGGGGGAAAACGGCCCTTCGCGAAGGGCAGATCTGCCGAGCTCATTGCGGGAAAGCGAAAGCAAAGGACGCTTTTCTCCCTCTAACCGCTTTCGTCAGAGGAACGGGGGAAGTCACAATGTTCTTTCTCTCACTGAGATACACACAATCTGACGTTGCCTCTGAGCTCCGTTGCTGGCAAAGAACTGAAACTGACATACATTCCTGTGGGGAAACACAGGGCTTTGCTAGGATTTCTCTAGGCAGTGTGATTTCCCTGGGCCTCACTGTAGCAACACTATCTCGCCAGGGCAACACTGCGTGGGATTTCCTCTTCCAAGAGAGCTGCTGCTTTGTAGTTTGTGCTGGGAAACCTTACTTTGGCAAGTGCGAATTGACCGCATTCAGGCAGAAAGAAAAGAGAACAGCAAGAGGCCTTTTTTCCCCGGCTGCTTTCCCAAGCCCTTCCAGCTCAAACTATGTGGTTGCTCCTCTGGAAGGATCCTTGCACCGCGACGTAGTTTTTCAGAAGAAGCCCTGCTTTTGCAAGAGCAAATGAGGAATTCGTTGCAGGAAAGAGGAAGGAAAGAAAGTTTCTCTCCCTCTGCCTGCTTTGCTCAGAGAACTGGATGAAGTCAGGGAGTTCTCCCTTTCACTGAGAAACGTGCGGGCTGCTGTTGCCTGTGAGCTCTCTTCTTTGCAAAAGAGTCTGCAGTTCCACGCTTTGAACCGTGGAAAGGCGCCGGGCTCTGCTCAGACTTCCCCCGGCGCTTCGTTTGCCCTGGGCCAAAGCGAGCCTTCACAATAGCTGAACGCTAACACTGCATACTCGTTCCACTTCCAGAACAGGGCTACCGCGAGGCAGTTCTCCGGGGGAAAACGGCCCTTCGCGAAGGGCAGATCTGCCGAGCTCATTGCGGGAAAGCGAAAGCAAAGGACGCTTTTCTCCCTCTAACCGCTTTCGTCAGAGGAACGGGGGAAGTCACAGTGTTCTTTCTCTCACTGAGATACACACAATCTAACGTTGCCTCTGAGCTCCGTTGCTGGCAAAGAACTGAAACTGACATACATTCCTGTGGGGAAACACAGGGCTTTGCTAGGATTTCTCTAGGCAGTGTGTTTTCCCTGGACCTCACTGCAGCAACACTATCTCGCCAGGGCAACACTGCGTGGGATTTCCTCTTCCAAGAGAGCTGCTGCTTTGTAGTTTGTGCTGGGAAACCTTACTTTGGCAAGTGCGAATTGACCGCATTCAGGCAGAAAGAAAAGAGAACAGCAAGAGGCCTTTTTTCCCCGGCTGCTTCTCCAAGCCCTTCCAGCTCAAACTATGTGGTTGCTCCTCTGGAAGGATCCTTGCACCGCGACGTAGTTTTTCAGAAGAAGCCCTGCTTTTGCAAGAGCAAATGAGGAATTCGTTGCAGGAAAGAGGAAGGAAAGAAAGTTTCTCTCCCTCTGCCTGCTTTGCTCAGAGAACTGGATGAAGTCAGGGAGTTCTCCCTTTCACTGAGAAACGTGCGGGCTGCTGTTGCCTGTGCGCTCTCTTCTTTGCAAAAGAGTCTGCAGTTCCACGCTTTGAACCGTGGAAAGGCGCCGGGCTCTGCTAAGACTTCCCCCGGCGCTTCGTTTGCCCTGGGCCAAAGCGAGCCTTCACAGTAGCTGAACGCTAACACTGCATACTCGTTCCACTTCCAGAACAGGGCTACCGCGAGGCAGTTCTCCGGGGGAAAACGGCCCTTCGCGAAGGGCAGATCTGCCGAGCTCATTGCGGGAAAGCGAAAGCAAAGGACGCTTTTCTCCCTCTAACCGCTTTCGTCAGAGGAACGGGGGAAGTCACAATGTTCTTTCTCTCACTGAGATACACACAATCTGACGTTGCCTCTGAGCTCCGTTGCTGGCAAAGAACTGAAACTGACATACATTCCTGTGGGGAAACACAGGGCTTTGCTAGGATTTCTCTAGGCAGTGTGATTTCCCTGGGCCTCACTGTAGCAACACTATCTCGCCAGGGCAACACTGCGTGGGATTTCCTCTTCCAAGAGAGCTGCTGCTTTGTAGTTTGTGCTGGGAAACCTTACTTTGGCAAGTGCGAATTGACCGCATTCAGGCAGAAAGAAAAGAGAACAGCAAGAGGCCTTTTTTCCCCGGCTGCTTTCCCAAGCCCTTCCAGCTCAAACTATGTGGTTGCTCCTCTGGAAGGATCCTTGCACCGCGACGTAGTTTTTCAGAAGAAGCCCTGCTTTTGCAAGAGCAAATGAGGAATTCGTTGCAGGAAAGAGGAAGGAAAGAAAGTTTCTCTCCCTCTGCCTGCTTTGCTCAGAGAACTGGATGAAGTCAGGGAGTTCTCCCTTTCACTGAGAAACGTGCGGGCTGCTGTTGCCTGTGCGCTCTCTTCTTTGCAAGAGAGTCTGCAGTTCCACGCTTTGAACCGTGGAAAGGCGCCGGGCTCTGCTCAGACTTCCCCCGGCGCTTCGTTTGCCCTGGGCCAAAGCGAGCCTTCACAATAGCTGAACGCTAACACTGCATACTCGTTCCACTTCCAGAACAGGGCTACCGCGAGGCAGTTCTCCGGGGGAAAACGGCCCTTCGCGAAGGGCAGATCTGCCGAGCTCATTGCGGGAAAGCGAAAGCAAAGGACGCTTTTCTCCCTCTAACCGCTTTCGTCAGAGGAACGGGGGAAGTCACAGTGTTCTTTCTCTCACTGAGATACACACAATCTAACGTTGCCTCTGAGCTCCGTTGCTGGCAAAGAACTGAAACTGACATACATTCCTGTGGGGAAACACAGGGCTTTGCTAGGATTTCTCTAGGCAGTGTGTTTTCCCTGGACCTCACTGCAGCAACACTATCTCGCCAGGGCAACACTGCGTGGGATTTCCTCTTCCAAGAGAGCTGCTGCTTTGTAGTTTGTGCTGGGAAACCTTACTTTGGCAAGTGCGAATTGACCGCATTCAGGCAGAAAGAAAAGAGAACAGCAAGAGGCCTTTTTTCCCCGGCTGCTTTCCCAAGCCCTTCCAGCTCAAACTATGTGGTTGCTCCTCTGGAAGGATCCTTGCACCGCGACGTAGTTTTTCAGAAGAAGCCCTGCTTTTGCAAGAGCAAATGAGGAATTCGTTGCAGGAAAGAGGAAGGAAAGAAAGTTTCTCTCCCTCTGCCTGCTTTGCTCAGAGAACTGGATGAAGTCAGGGAGTTCTCCCTTTCACTGAGAAACGTGCGGGCTGCTGTTGCCTGTGCGCTCTCTTCTTTGCAAAAGAGTCTGCAGTTCCACGCTTTGAACCGTGGAAAGGCGCCGGGCTCTGCTCAGACTTCCCCCGGCGCTTCGTTTGCCCTGGGCCAAAGCGAGCCTTCACAATAGCTGAACGCTAACACTGCATACTCGTTCCACTTCCAGAACAGGGCTACCGCGAGGCAGTTCTCCGGGGGAAAACGGCCCTTCGCGAAGGGCAGATCTGCCGAGCTCATTGCGGGAAAGCGAAAGCAAAGGACGCTTTTCTCCCTCTAACCGCTTTCGTCAGAGGAACGGGGGAAGTCACAGTGTTCTTTCTCTCACTGAGATACACACAATCTAACGTTGCCTCTGAGCTCCGTTGCTGGCAAAGAACTGAAACTGACATACATTCCTGTGGGGAAACACAGGGCTTTGCTAGGATTTCTCTAGGCAGTGTGTTTTCCCTGGACCTCACTGCAGCAACACTATCTCGCCAGGGCAACACTGCGTGGGATTTCCTCTTCCAAGAGAGCTGCTGCTTTGTAGTTTGTGCTGGGAAACCTTGCTTTGGCAAGTGCGAATTGACTGCATTCAGGCAGAAAGAAAAGAGAACAGCAAGAGGCCTTTTATCCCCGGCTGCTTTCCCAAGCCCTTCCAGCTCAAACTATGTCGTTGCTCCTCTGGAAGGATCCCTGCACCGCGACGTAGTTTCTCAGAAGAAGCCCTGCTTTTGCAAGAGCAAAGGAGCAATTCGTTGCAGGAAAGAGGAAGGAAAGAAAGTTTCTCTCCCTCTGCCTGCTTTGCTCAGAGAACTGGATGAAGTCAGGGAGTTCTCCCTTTCACTGAGAAACGTGTGGGCTGCTTTTGCCTGTGCGCTCTCTTCTTTGCAAAAGAGTCTGCAGTTCCACACTTTGAACCGTGGAAAGGCGCCGGGCTCTGCTCAGACTTCCCCCGGCGTTTCGTTTGCCCTGGGCCAAAGCGAGCCTTCACAATAGCTGAACGCTAACACTGCATACTCGTTCCACTTCCAGAACAGGGCTACCGCGAGGCAGTTCTCCGGGGGAAAACGGCCCTTCGCGAAGGGCAGATCTGCCGAGCTCATTGCGGGAAAGCGAAAGCAAAGGACGCTTTTCTCCCTCTAACCGCTTTCGTCAGAGGAATGGGGGAAGTGACAGTGTTCTTTCTCTCACTGAGATACACACAATCTGACGTTGCCTCTGAGCTCCGTTGCTGGCAAAGAACTGAAACTGACATACATTCCTGTGGGGAAACACAGGGCTTTGCTAGGATTTCTCTAGGCAGTGTGATTTCCCTGGGCCTCACTGTAGCAACACTATCTCGCCAGGGCAACACTGCGTGGGATTTCCTCTTCCAAGAGAGCTGCTGCTTTGTAGTTTGTGCTGGGAAACCTTGCTTTGGCAAGTGCGAATTGACCGCATTCAGGCAGAAAGAAAAGAGAACAGCAAGAGGCCTTTTTTCCCCGGCTGCTTTCCCAAGCCCTTCCAGCTCAAACTATGTGGTTGCTCCTCTGGAAGGATCCTTGCACCGCGACGTAGTTTTTCAGAAGAAGCCCTGCTTTTGCAAGAGCAAATGAGGAATTCGTTGCAGGAAAAAGGAAGGAAAGAAAGTTTCTCTCCCTCTGCCTGCTTTGCTCAGAGAACTGGATGAAGTCAGGGAGTTCTCCCTTTCACTGAGAAACGTGCGGGCTGCTGTTGCCTGTGCGCTCTCTTCTTTGCAAAAGAGTCTGCAGTTCCACGCTTTGAACCGTGGAAAGGCGCCGGGCTCTGCTAAGACTTCCCCCGGCGCTTCGTTTGCCCTGGGCCAAAGCGAGCCTTCACAGTAGCTGAACGCTAACACTGCATACTCGTTCCACTTCCAGAACAGGGCTACCGCGAGGCAGTTCTCCGGGGGAAAACGGCCCTTCGCGAAGGGCAGATCTGCCGAGCTCATTGCGGGAAAGCGAAAGCAAAGGACGCTTTTCTCCCTCTAACCGCTTTCGTCAGAGGAACGGGGGAAGTCACAATGTTCTTTCTCTCACTGAGATACACACAATCTGACGTTGCCTCTGAGCTCCGTTGCTGGCAAAGAACTGAAACTGACATACATTCCTGTGGGGAAACACAGGGCTTTGCTAGGATTTCTCTAGGCAGTGTGATTTCCCTGGGCCTCACTGTAGCAACACTATCTCGCCAGGGCAACACTGCGTGGGATTTCCTCTTCCAAGAGAGCTGCTGCTTTGTAGTTTGTGCTGGGAAACCTTACTTTGGCAAGTGCGAATTGACCGCATTCAGGCAGAAAGAAAAGAGAACAGCAAGAGGCCTTTTTTCCCCGGCTGCTTTCCCAAGCCCTTCCAGCTCAAACTATGTCGTTGCTCCTCTGGAAGGATCCTTGCACCGCGACGTAGTTTTTCAGAAGAAGCCCTGCTTTTGCAAGAGCAAATGAGGAATTCGTTGCAGGAAAGAGGAAGGAAAGAAAGTTTCTCTCCCTCTGCCTGCTTTGCTCAGAGAACTGGATGAAGTCAGGGAGTTCTCCCTTTCACTGAGAAACGTGCGGGCTGCTGTTGCCTGTGCGCTCTCTTCTTTGCAAGAGAGTCTGCAGTTCCACGCTTTGAACCGTGGAAAGGCGCCGGGCTCTGCTCAGACTTCCCCCGGCGCTTCGTTTGCCCTGGGCCAAAGCGAGCCTTCACAATAGCTGAACGCTAACACTGCATACTCGTTCCACTTCCAGAACAGGGCTACCGCGAGGCAGTTCTCCGGGGGAAAACGGCCCTTCGCGAAGGGCAGATCTGCCGAGCTCATTGCGGGAAAGCGAAAGCAAAGGACGCTTTTCTCCCTCTAACCGCTTTCGTCAGAGGAACGGGGGAAGTCACAGTGTTCTTTCTCTCACTGAGATACACACAATCTAACGTTGCCTCTGAGCTCCGTTGCTGGCAAAGAACTGAAACTGACATACATTCCTGTGGGGAAACACAGGGCTTTGCTAGGATTTCTCTAGGCAGTGTGTTTTCCCTGGACCTCACTGCAGCAACACTATCTCGCCAGGGCAACACTGCGTGGGATTTCCTCTTCCAAGAGAGCTGCTGCTTTGTAGTTTGTGCTGGGAAACCTTGCTTTGGCAAGTGCGAATTGACTGCATTCAGGCAGAAAGAAAAGAGAACAGCAAGAGGCCTTTTATCCCCGGCTGCTTTCCCAAGCCCTTCCAGCTCAAACTATGTCGTTGCTCCTCTGGAAGGATCCTTGCACCGCGACGTAGTTTTTCAGAAGAAGTCCTGCTTTTGCAAGAGCAAATGAGGAATTCGTTGCAGGAAAGAGGAAGGAAAGAAAGTTTCTCTCCCTCTGCCTGCTTTGCTCAGAGAACTGGATGAAGTCAGGGAGTTCTCCCTTTCACTGAGAAACGTGCGGGCTGCTGTTGCCTGTGCGCTCTCTTCTTTGCAAAAGAGTCTGCAGTTCCACGCTTTGAACCGTGGAAAGGCGCCGGGCTCTGCTCAGACTTCCCCCGGCGCTTCGTTTGCCCTGGGCCAAAGCGAGCCTTCACAATAGCTGAACGCTAACACTGCATACTCGTTCCACTTCCAGAACAGGGCTACCGCGAGGCAGTTCTCCGGGGGAAAACGGCCCTTCGCGAAGGGCAGATCTGCCGAGCTCATTGCGGGAAAGCGAAAGCAAAGGACGCTTTTCTCCCTCTAACCGCTTTCGTCAGAGGAACGGGGGAAGTCACAGTGTTCTTTCTCTCACTGAGATACACACAATCTAACGTTGCCTCTGAGCTCCGTTGCTGGCAAAGAACTGAAACTGACATACATTCCTGTGGGGAAACACAGGGCTTTGCTAGGATTTCTCTAGGCAGTGTGTTTTCCCTGGACCTCACTGCAGCAACACTATCTCGCCAGGGCAACACTGCGTGGGATTTCCTCTTCCAAGAGAGCTGCTGCTTTGTAGTTTGTGCTGGGAAACCTTGCTTTGGCAAGTGCGAATTGACTGCATTCAGGCAGAAAGAAAAGAGAACAGCAAGAGGCCTTTTATCCCCGGCTGCTTTCCCAAGCCCTTCCAGCTCAAACTATGTCGTTGCTCCTCTGGAAGGATCCCTGCACCGCGACGTAGTTTCTCAGAAGAAGCCCTGCTTTTGCAAGAGCAAAGGAGCAATTCGTTGCAGGAAAGAGGAAGGAAAGAAAGTTTCTCTCCCTCTGCCTGCTTTGCTCAGAGAACTGGATGAAGTCAGGGAGTTCTCCCTTTCACTGAGAAACGTGCGGGCTGCTGTTGCCTGTGCGCTCTCTTCTTTGCAAAAGAGTCTGCAGTTCCACGCTTTGAACCGTGGAAAGGCGCCGGGCTCTGCTCAGACTTCCCCCGGCGCTTCGTTTGCCCTGGGCCAAAGCGAGCCTTCACAGTAGCTGAACGCTAACACTGCATACTCGTTCCACTTCCAGAACAGGGCTACCGCGAGGCAGTTCTCCGGGGGAAAACGGCCCTTCGCGAAGGGCAGATCTGCCGAGCTCATTGCGGGAAAGCGAAAGCAAAGGACGCTTTTCTCCCTCTAACCGCTTTCGTCAGAGGAACGGGGGAAGTCACAATGTTCTTTCTCTCACTGAGATACACACAATCTGACGTTGCCTCTGAGCTCCGTTGCTGGCAAAGAACTGAAACTGACATACATTCCTGTGGGGAAACACAGGGCTTTGCTAGGATTTCTCTAGGCAGTGTGATTTCCCTGGGCCTCACTGTAGCAACACTATCTCGCCAGGGCAACACTGCGTGGGATTTCCTCTTCCAAGAGAGCTGCTGCTTTGTAGTTTGTGCTGGGAAACCTTACTTTGGCAAGTGCGAATTGACCGCATTCAGGCAGAAAGAAAAGAGAACAGCAAGAGGCCTTTTTTCCCCGGCTGCTTTCCCAAGCCCTTCCAGCTCAAACTATGTGGTTGCTCCTCTGGAAGGATCCTTGCACCGCGACGTAGTTTTTCAGAAGAAGCCCTGCTTTTGCAAGAGCAAATGAGGAATTCGTTGCAGGAAAGAGGAAGGAAAGAAAGTTTCTCTCCCTCTGCCTGCTTTGCTCAGAGAACTGGATGAAGTCAGGGAGTTCTCCCTTTCACTGAGAAACGTGCGGGCTGCTGTTGCCTGTGAGCTCTCTTCTTTGCAAAAGAGTCTGCAGTTCCACGCTTTGAACCGTGGAAAGGCGCCGGGCTCTGCTCAGACTTCCCCCGGCGCTTCGTTTGCCCTGGGCCAAAGCGAGCCTTCACAATAGCTGAACGCTAACACTGCATACTCGTTCCACTTCCAGAACAGGGCTACCGCGAGGCAGTTCTCCGGGGGAAAACGGCCCTTCGCGAAGGGCAGATCTGCCGAGCTCATTGCGGGAAAGCGAAAGCAAAGGACGCTTTTCTCCCTCTAACCGCTTTCGTCAGAGGAACGGGGGAAGTCACAGTGTTCTTTCTCTCACTGAGATACACACAATCTAACGTTGCCTCTGAGCTCCGTTGCTGGCAAAGAACTGAAACTGACATACATTCCTGTGGGGAAACACAGGGCTTTGCTAGGATTTCTCTAGGCAGTGTGTTTTCCCTGGACCTCACTGCAGCAACACTATCTCGCCAGGGCAACACTGCGTGGGATTTCCTCTTCCAAGAGAGCTGCTGCTTTGTAGTTTGTGCTGGGAAACCTTACTTTGGCAAGTGCGAATTGACCGCATTCAGGCAGAAAGAAAAGAGAACAGCAAGAGGCCTTTTTTCCCCGGCTGCTTCTCCAAGCCCTTCCAGCTCAAACTATGTGGTTGCTCCTCTGGAAGGATCCTTGCACCGCGACGTAGTTTTTCAGAAGAAGCCCTGCTTTTGCAAGAGCAAATGAGGAATTCGTTGCAGGAAAGAGGAAGGAAAGAAAGTTTCTCTCCCTCTGCCTGCTTTGCTCAGAGAACTGGATGAAGTCAGGGAGTTCTCCCTTTCACTGAGAAACGTGCGGGCTGCTGTTGCCTGTGCGCTCTCTTCTTTGCAAAAGAGTCTGCAGTTCCACGCTTTGAACCGTGGAAAGGCGCCGGGCTCTGCTAAGACTTCCCCCGGCGCTTCGTTTGCCCTGGGCCAAAGCGAGCCTTCACAGTAGCTGAACGCTAACACTGCATACTCGTTCCACTTCCAGAACAGGGCTACCGCGAGGCAGTTCTCCGGGGGAAAACGGCCCTTCGCGAAGGGCAGATCTGCCGAGCTCATTGCGGGAAAGCGAAAGCAAAGGACGCTTTTCTCCCTCTAACCGCTTTCGTCAGAGGAACGGGGGAAGTCACAATGTTCTTTCTCTCACTGAGATACACACAATCTGACGTTGCCTCTGAGCTCCGTTGCTGGCAAAGAACTGAAACTGACATACATTCCTGTGGGGAAACACAGGGCTTTGCTAGGATTTCTCTAGGCAGTGTGATTTCCCTGGGCCTCACTGTAGCAACACTATCTCGCCAGGGCAACACTGCGTGGGATTTCCTCTTCCAAGAGAGCTGCTGCTTTGTAGTTTGTGCTGGGAAACCTTACTTTGGCAAGTGCGAATTGACCGCATTCAGGCAGAAAGAAAAGAGAACAGCAAGAGGCCTTTTTTCCCCGGCTGCTTTCCCAAGCCCTTCCAGCTCAAACTATGTGGTTGCTCCTCTGGAAGGATCCTTGCACCGCGACGTAGTTTTTCAGAAGAAGTCCTGCTTTTGCAAGAGCAAATGAGGAATTCGTTGCAGGAAAGAGGAAGGAAAGAAAGTTTCTCTCCCTCTGCCTGCTTTGCTCAGAGAACTGGATGAAGTCAGGGAATTCTCCCTTTCACTGAGAAACGTGCGGGCTGCTGTTGCCTGTGAGCTCTCTTCTTTGCAAAAGAGTCTGCAGTTCCACGCTTTGAACCGTGGAAAGGCGCCGGGCTCTGCTCAGACTTCCCCCGGCGCTTCGTTTGCCCTGGGCCAAAGCGAGCCTTCACAGTAGCTGAACGCTAACACTGCATACTCGTTCCACTTCCAGAACAGGGCTACCGCGAGGCAGTTCTCCGGGGGAAAACGGCCCTTCGCGAAGGGCAGATCTGCCGAGCTCATTGCGGGAAAGCGAAAGCAAAGGACGCTTTTCTCCCTCTAACCGCTTTCGTCAGAGGAACGGGGGAAGTCACAGTGTTCTTTCTCTCACTGAGATACACACAATCTGACGTTGCCTCTGAGCTCCGTTGCTGGCAAAGAACTGAAACTGACATACATTCCTGTGGGGAAACACAGGGCTTTGCTAGGATTTCTCTAGGCAGTGTGATTTCCCTGGGCCTCACTGTAGCAACACTATCTCGCCAGGGCAACACTGCGTGGGATTTCCTCTTCCAAGAGAGCTGCTGCTTTGTAGTTTGTGCTGGGAAACCTTACTTTGGCAAGTGCGAATTGACCGCATTCAGGCAGAAAGAAAAGAGAACAGCAAGAGGCCTTTTTTCCCCGGCTGCTTTCCCAAGCCCTTCCAGCTCAAACTATGTGGTTGCTCCTCTGGAAGGATCCTTGCACCGCGACGTAGTTTTTCAGAAGAAGCCCTGCTTTTGCAAGAGCAAATGAGGAATTCGTTGCAGGAAAGAGGAAGGAAAGAAAGTTTCTCTCCCTCTGCCTGCTTTGCTCAGAGAACTGGATGAAGTCAGGGAGTTCTCCCTTTCACTGAGAAACGTGCGGGCTGCTGTTGCCTGTGCGCTCTCTTCTTTGCAAGAGAGTCTGCAGTTCCACGCTTTGAACCGTGGAAAGGCGCCGGGCTCTGCTCAGACTTCCCCCGGCGCTTCGTTTGCCCTGGGCCAAAGCGAGCCTTCACAATAGCTGAACGCTAACACTGCATACTCGTTCCACTTCCAGAACAGGGCTACCGCGAGGCAGTTCTCCGGGGGAAAACGGCCCTTCGCGAAGGGCAGATCTGCCGAGCTCATTGCGGGAAAGCGAAAGCAAAGGACGCTTTTCTCCCTCTAACCGCTTTCGTCAGAGGAACGGGGGAAGTCACAGTGTTCTTTCTCTCACTGAGATACACACAATCTAACGTTGCCTCTGAGCTCCGTTGCTGGCAAAGAACTGAAACTGACATACATTCCTGTGGGGAAACACAGGGCTTTGCTAGGATTTCTCTAGGCAGTGTGTTTTCCCTGGACCTCACTGCAGCAACACTATCTCGCCAGGGCAACACTGCGTGGGATTTCCTCTTCCAAGAGAGCTGCTGCTTTGTAGTTTGTGCTGGGAAACCTTGCTTTGGCAAGTGCGAATTGACTGCATTCAGGCAGAAAGAAAAGAGAACAGCAAGAGGCCTTTTATCCCCGGCTGCTTTCCCAAGCCCTTCCAGCTCAAACTATGTCGTTGCTCCTCTGGAAGGATCCTTGCACCGCGACGTAGTTTTTCAGAAGAAGTCCTGCTTTTGCAAGAGCAAATGAGGAATTCGTTGCAGGAAAGAGGAAGGAAAGAAAGTTTCTCTCCCTCTGCCTGCTTTGCTCAGAGAACTGGATGAAGTCAGGGAGTTCTCCCTTTCACTGAGAAACGTGCGGGCTGCTGTTGCCTGTGCGCTCTCTTCTTTGCAAAAGAGTCTGCAGTTCCACGCTTTGAACCGTGGAAAGGCGCCGGGCTCTGCTCAGACTTCCCCCGGCGCTTCGTTTGCCCTGGGCCAAAGCGAGCCTTCACAATAGCTGAACGCTAACACTGCATACTCGTTCCACTTCCAGAACAGGGCTACCGCGAGGCAGTTCTCCGGGGGAAAACGGCCCTTCGCGAAGGGCAGATCTGCCGAGCTCATTGCGGGAAAGCGAAAGCAAAGGACGCTTTTCTCCCTCTAACCGCTTTCGTCAGAGGAACGGGGGAAGTCACAGTGTTCTTTCTCTCACTGAGATACACACAATCTAACGTTGCCTCTGAGCTCCGTTGCTGGCAAAGAACTGAAACTGACATACATTCCTGTGGGGAAACACAGGGCTTTGCTAGGATTTCTCTAGGCAGTGTGTTTTCCCTGGACCTCACTGCAGCAACACTATCTCGCCAGGGCAACACTGCGTGGGATTTCCTCTTCCAAGAGAGCTGCTGCTTTGTAGTTTGTGCTGGGAAACCTTGCTTTGGCAAGTGCGAATTGACTGCATTCAGGCAGAAAGAAAAGAGAACAGCAAGAGGCCTTTTATCCCCGGCTGCTTTCCCAAGCCCTTCCAGCTCAAACTATGTCGTTGCTCCTCTGGAAGGATCCCTGCACCGCGACGTAGTTTCTCAGAAGAAGCCCTGCTTTTGCAAGAGCAAAGGAGCAATTCGTTGCAGGAAAGAGGAAGGAAAGAAAGTTTCTCTCCCTCTGCCTGCTTTGCTCAGAGAACTGGATGAAGTCAGGGAGTTCTCCCTTTCACTGAGAAACGTGTGGGCTGCTTTTGCCTGTGCGCTCTCTTCTTTGCAAAAGAGTCTGCAGTTCCACACTTTGAACCGTGGAAAGGCGCCGGGCTCTGCTCAGACTTCCCCCGGCGTTTCGTTTGCCCTGGGCCAAAGCGAGCCTTCACAATAGCTGAACGCTAACACTGCATACTCGTTCCACTTCCAGAACAGGGCTACCGCGAGGCAGTTCTCCGGGGGAAAACGGCCCTTCGCGAAGGGCAGATCTGCCGAGCTCATTGCGGGAAAGCGAAAGCAAAGGACGCTTTTCTCCCTCTAACCGCTTTCGTCAGAGGAATGGGGGAAGTGACAGTGTTCTTTCTCTCACTGAGATACACACAATCTGACGTTGCCTCTGAGCTCCGTTGCTGGCAAAGAACTGAAACTGACATACATTCCTGTGGGGAAACACAGGGCTTTGCTAGGATTTCTCTAGGCAGTGTGATTTCCCTGGGCCTCACTGTAGCAACACTATCTCGCCAGGGCAACACTGCGTGGGATTTCCTCTTCCAAGAGAGCTGCTGCTTTGTAGTTTGTGCTGGGAAACCTTGCTTTGGCAAGTGCGAATTGACCGCATTCAGGCAGAAAGAAAAGAGAACAGCAAGAGGCCTTTTTTCCCCGGCTGCTTTCCCAAGCCCTTCCAGCTCAAACTATGTGGTTGCTCCTCTGGAAGGATCCTTGCACCGCGACGTAGTTTTTCAGAAGAAGCCCTGCTTTTGCAAGAGCAAATGAGGAATTCGTTGCAGGAAAAAGGAAGGAAAGAAAGTTTCTCTCCCTCTGCCTGCTTTGCTCAGAGAACTGGATGAAGTCAGGGAGTTCTCCCTTTCACTGAGAAACGTGCGGGCTGCTGTTGCCTGTGCGCTCTCTTCTTTGCAAAAGAGTCTGCAGTTCCACGCTTTGAACCGTGGAAAGGCGCCGGGCTCTGCTCAGACTTCCCCCGGCGCTTCGTTTGCCCTGGGCCAAAGCGAGCCTTCACAGTAGCTGAACGCTAACACTGCATACTCGTTCCACTTCCAGAACAGGGCTACCGCGAGGCAGTTCTCCGGGGGAAAACGGCCCTTCGCGAAGGGCAGATCTGCCGAGCTCATTGCGGGAAAGCGAAAGCAAAGGACGCTTTTCTCCCTCTAACCGCTTTCGTCAGAGGAACGGGGGAAGTCACAGTGTTCTTTCTCTCACTGAGATACACACAATCTAACGTTGCCTCTGAGCTCCGTTGCTGGCAAAGAACTGAAACTGACATACATTCCTGTGGGGAAACACAGGGCTTTGCTAGGATTTCTCTAGGCAGTGTGTTTTCCCTGGACCTCACTGCAGCAACACTATCTCGCCAGGGCAACACTGCGTGGGATTTCCTCTTCCAAGAGAGCTGCTGCTTTGTAGTTTGTGCTGGGAAACCTTGCTTTGGCAAGTGCGAATTGACTGCATTCAGGCAGAAAGAAAAGAGAACAGCAAGAGGCCTTTTATCCCCGGCTGCTTTCCCAAGCCCTTCCAGCTCAAACTATGTCGTTGCTCCTCTGGAAGGATCCTTGCACCGCGACGTAGTTTTTCAGAAGAAGTCCTGCTTTTGCAAGAGCAAATGAGGAATTCGTTGCAGGAAAGAGGAAGGAAAGAAAGTTTCTCTCCCTCTGCCTGCTTTGCTCAGAGAACTGGATGAAGTCAGGGAGTTCTCCCTTTCACTGAGAAACGTGCGGGCTGCTGTTGCCTGTGCGCTCTCTTCTTTGCAAAAGAGTCTGCAGTTCCACGCTTTGAACCGTGGAAAGGCGCCGGGCTCTGCTCAGACTTCCCCCGGCGCTTCGTTTGCCCTGGGCCAAAGCGAGCCTTCACAATAGCTGAACGCTAACACTGCATACTCGTTCCACTTCCAGAACAGGGCTACCGCGAGGCAGTTCTCCGGGGGAAAACGGCCCTTCGCGAAGGGCAGATCTGCCGAGCTCATTGCGGGAAAGCGAAAGCAAAGGACGCTTTTCTCCCTCTAACCGCTTTCGTCAGAGGAACGGGGGAAGTCACAGTGTTCTTTCTCTCACTGAGATACACACAATCTAACGTTGCCTCTGAGCTCCGTTGCTGGCAAAGAACTGAAACTGACATACATTCCTGTGGGGAAACACAGGGCTTTGCTAGGATTTCTCTAGGCAGTGTGTTTTCCCTGGACCTCACTGCAGCAACACTATCTCGCCAGGGCAACACTGCGTGGGATTTCCTCTTCCAAGAGAGCTGCTGCTTTGTAGTTTGTGCTGGGAAACCTTGCTTTGGCAAGTGCGAATTGACTGCATTCAGGCAGAAAGAAAAGAGAACAGCAAGAGGCCTTTTATCCCCGGCTGCTTTCCCAAGCCCTTCCAGCTCAAACTATGTCGTTGCTCCTCTGGAAGGATCCCTGCACCGCGACGTAGTTTCTCAGAAGAAGCCCTGCTTTTGCAAGAGCAAAGGAGCAATTCGTTGCAGGAAAGAGGAAGGAAAGAAAGTTTCTCTCCCTCTGCCTGCTTTGCTCAGAGAACTGGATGAAGTCAGGGAGTTCTCCCTTTCACTGAGAAACGTGTGGGCTGCTTTTGCCTGTGCGCTCTCTTCTTTGCAAAAGAGTCTGCAGTTCCACACTTTGAACCGTGGAAAGGCGCCGGGCTCTGCTCAGACTTCCCCCGGCGTTTCGTTTGCCCTGGGCCAAAGCGAGCCTTCACAATAGCTGAACGCTAACACTGCATACTCGTTCCACTTCCAGAACAGGGCTACCGCGAGGCAGTTCTCCGGGGGAAAACGGCCCTTCGCGAAGGGCAGATCTGCCGAGCTCATTGCGGGAAAGCGAAAGCAAAGGACGCTTTTCTCCCTCTAACCGCTTTCGTCAGAGGAATGGGGGAAGTGACAGTGTTCTTTCTCTCACTGAGATACACACAATCTGACGTTGCCTCTGAGCTCCGTTGCTGGCAAAGAACTGAAACTGACATACATTCCTGTGGGGAAACACAGGGCTTTGCTAGGATTTCTCTAGGCAGTGTGATTTCCCTGGGCCTCACTGTAGCAACACTATCTCGCCAGGGCAACACTGCGTGGGATTTCCTCTTCCAAGAGAGCTGCTGCTTTGTAGTTTGTGCTGGGAAACCTTACTTTGGCAAGTGCGAATTGACCGCATTCAGGCAGAAAGAAAAGAGAACAGCAAGAGGCCTTTTTTCCCCGGCTGCTTTCCCAAGCCCTTCCAGCTCAAACTATGTGGGTGCTCCTCTGGAAGGATCCTTGCACCGCGACGTAGTTTTTCAGAAGAAGCCCTGCTTTTGCAAGAGCAAATGAGGAATTCGTTGCAGGAAAGAGGAAGGAAAGAAAGTTTCTCTCCCTCTGCCTGCTTTGCTCAGAGAACTGGATGAAGTCAGGGAGTTCTCCCTTTCACTGAGAAACGTGCGGGCTGCTGTTGCCTGTGAGCTCTCTTCTTTGCAAAAGAGTCTGCAGTTCCACGCTTTGAACCGTGGAAAGGCGCCGGGCTCTGCTCAGACTTCCCCCGGCGCTTCGTTTGCCCTGGGCCAAAGCGAGCCTTCACAATAGCTGAACGCTAACACTGCATACTCGTTCCACTTCCAGAACAGGGCTACCGCGAGGCAGTTCTCCGGGGGAAAACGGCCCTTCGCGAAGGGCAGATCTGCCGAGCTCATTGCGGGAAAGCGAAAGCAAAGGACGCTTTTCTCCCTCTAACCGCTTTCGTCAGAGGAACGGGGGAAGTCACAGTGTTCTTTCTCTCACTGAGATACACACAATCTAACGTTGCCTCTGAGCTCCGTTGCTGGCAAAGAACTGAAACTGACATACATTCCTGTGGGGAAACACAGGGCTTTGCTAGGATTTCTCTAGGCAGTGTGTTTTCCCTGGACCTCACTGCAGCAACACTATCTCGCCAGGGCAACACTGCGTGGGATTTCCTCTTCCAAGAGAGCTGCTGCTTTGTAGTTTGTGCTGGGAAACCTTGCTTTGGCAAGTGCGAATTGACTGCATTCAGGCAGAAAGAAAAGAGAACAGCAAGAGGCCTTTTATCCCCGGCTGCTTTCCCAAGCCCTTCCAGCTCAAACTATGTCGTTGCTCCTCTGGAAGGATCCCTGCACCGCGACGTAGTTTCTCAGAAGAAGCCCTGCTTTTGCAAGAGCAAAGGAGCAATTCGTTGCAGGAAAGAGGAAGGAAAGAAAGTTTCTCTCCCTCTGCCTGCTTTGCTCAGAGAACTGGATGAAGTCAGGGAGTTCTCCCTTTCACTGAGAAACGTGTGGGCTGCTTTTGCCTGTGCGCTCTCTTCTTTGCAAAAGAGTCTGCAGTTCCACACTTTGAACCGTGGAAAGGCGCCGGGCTCTGCTCAGACTTCCCCCGGCGTTTCGTTTGCCCTGGGCCAAAGCGAGCCTTCACAATAGCTGAACGCTAACACTGCATACTCGTTCCACTTCCAGAACAGGGCTACCGCGAGGCAGTTCTCCGGGGGAAAACGGCCCTTCGCGAAGGGCAGATCTGCCGAGCTCATTGCGGGAAAGCGAAAGCAAAGGACGCTTTTCTCCCTCTAACCGCTTTCGTCAGAGGAACGGGGGAAGTCACAGTGTTCTTTCTCTCACTGAGATACACACAATCTGACGTTGCCTCTGAGCTCCGTTGCTGGCAAAGAACTGAAACTGACATACATTCCTGTGGGGAAACACAGGGCTTTGCTAGGATTTCTCTAGGCAGTGTGATTTCCCTGGGCCTCACTGTAGCAACACTATCTCGCCAGGGCAACACTGCGTGGGATTTCCTCTTCCAAGAGAGCTGCTGCTTTGTAGTTTGTGCTGGGAAACCTTGCTTTGGCAAGTGCGAATTGACCGCATTCAGGCAGAAAGAAAAGAGAACAGCAAGAGGCCTTTTTTCCCCGGCTGCTTTCCCAAGCCCTTCCAGCTCAAACTATGTCGTTGCTCCTCTGGAAGGATCCTTGCACCGCGACGTAGTTTTTCAGAAGAAGCCCTGCTTTTGCAAGAGCAAATGAGGAATTCGTTGCAGGAAAGAGGAAGGAAAGAAAGTTTCTCTCCCTCTGCCTGCTTTGCTCAGAGAACTGGATGAAGTCAGGGAGTTCTCCCTTTCACTGAGAAACGTGCGGGCTGCTGTTGCCTGTGCGCTCTCTTCTTTGCAAAAGAGTCTGCAGTTCCACGCTTTGAACCGTGGAAAGGCGCCGGGCTCTGCTCAGACTTCCCCCGGCGCTTCGTTTGCCCTGGGCCAAAGCGAGCCTTCACAGTAGCTGAACGCTAACACTGCATACTCGTTCCACTTCCAGAACAGGGCTACCGCGAGGCAGTTCTCCGGGGGAAAACGGCCCTTCGCGAAGGGCAGATCTGCCGAGCTCATTGCGGGAAAGCGAAAGCAAAGGACGCTTTTCTCCCTCTAACCGCTTTCGTCAGAGGAACGGGGGAAGTCACAATGTTCTTTCTCTCACTGAGATACACACAATCTGACGTTGCCTCTGAGCTCCGTTGCTGGCAAAGAACTGAAACTGACATACATTCCTGTGGGGAAACACAGGGCTTTGCTAGGATTTCTCTAGGCAGTGTGATTTCCCTGGGCCTCACTGTAGCAACACTATCTCGCCAGGGCAACACTGCGTGGGATTTCCTCTTCCAAGAGAGCTGCTGCTTTGTAGTTTGTGCTGGGAAACCTTGCTTTGGCAAGTGCGAATTGACCGCATTCAGGCAGAAAGAAAAGAGAACAGCAAGAGGCCTTTTTTCCCCGGCTGCTTTCCCAAGCCCTTCCAGCTCAAACTATGTGGTTGCTCCTCTGGAAGGATCCTTGCACCGCGACGTAGTTTTTCAGAAGAAGCCCTGCTTTTGCAAGAGCAAATGAGGAATTCGTTGCAGGAAAGAGGAAGGAAAGAAAGTTTCTCTCCCTCTGCCTGCTTTGCTCAGAGAACTGGATGAAGTCAGGGAGTTCTCCCTTTCACTGAGAAACGTGCGGGCTGCTGTTGCCTGTGCGCTCTCTTCTTTGCAAAAGAGTCTGCAGTTCCACGCTTTGAACCGTGGAAAGGCGCCGGGCTCTGCTAAGACTTCCCCCGGCGCTTCGTTTGCCCTGGGCCAAAGCGAGCCTTCACAGTAGCTGAACGCTAACACTGCATACTCGTTCCACTTCCAGAACAGGGCTACCGCGAGGCAGTTCTCCGGGGGAAAACGGCCCTTCGCGAAGGGCAGATCTGCCGAGCTCATTGCGGGAAAGCGAAAGCAAAGGACGCTTTTCTCCCTCTAACCGCTTTCGTCAGAGGAACGGGGGAAGTCACAATGTTCTTTCTCTCACTGAGATACACACAATCTGACGTTGCCTCTGAGCTCCGTTGCTGGCAAAGAACTGAAACTGACATACATTCCTGTGGGGAAACACAGGGCTTTGCTAGGATTTCTCTAGGCAGTGTGATTTCCCTGGGCCTCACTGTAGCAACACTATCTCGCCAGGGCAACACTGCGTGGGATTTCCTCTTCCAAGAGAGCTGCTGCTTTGTAGTTTGTGCTGGGAAACCTTACTTTGGCAAGTGCGAATTGACCGCATTCAGGCAGAAAGAAAAGAGAACAGGAAGAGGCCTTTTTTCCCCGGCTGCTTTCCCAAGCCCTTCCAGCTCAAACTATGTGGTTGCTCCTCTGGAAGGATCCTTGCACCGCGACGTAGTTTTTCAGAAGAAGCCCTGCTTTTGCAAGAGCAAATGAGGAATTCGTTGCAGGAAAGAGGAAGGAAAGAAAGTTTCTCTCCCTCTGCCTGCTTTGCTCAGAGAACTGGATGAAGTCAGGGAGTTCTCCCTTTCACTGAGAAACGTGCGGGCTGCTGTTGCCTGTGAGCTCTCTTCTTTGCAAAAGAGTCTGCAGTTCCACGCTTTGAACCGTGGAAAGGCGCCGGGCTCTGCTCAGACTTCCCCCGGCGCTTCGTTTGCCCTGGGCCAAAGCGAGCCTTCACAATAGCTGAACGCTAACACTGCATACTCGTTCCACTTCCAGAACAGGGCTACCGCGAGGCAGTTCTCCGGGGGAAAACGGCCCTTCGCGAAGGGCAGATCTGCCGAGCTCATTGCGGGAAAGCGAAAGCAAAGGACGCTTTTCTCCCTCTAACCGCTTTCGTCAGAGGAACGGGGGAAGTCACAGTGTTCTTTCTCTCACTGAGATACACACAATCTAACGTTGCCTCTGAGCTCCGTTGCTGGCAAAGAACTGAAACTGACATACATTCCTGTGGGGAAACACAGGGCTTTGCTAGGATTTCTCTAGGCAGTGTGTTTTCCCTGGACCTCACTGCAGCAACACTATCTCGCCAGGGCAACACTGCGTGGGATTTCCTCTTCCAAGAGAGCTGCTGCTTTGTAGTTTGTGCTGGGAAACCTTGCTTTGGCAAGTGCGAATTGACTGCATTCAGGCAGAAAGAAAAGAGAACAGCAAGAGGCCTTTTATCCCCGGCTGCTTTCCCAAGCCCTTCCAGCTCAAACTATGTCGTTGCTCCTCTGGAAGGATCCCTGCACCGCGACGTAGTTTCTCAGAAGAAGCCCTGCTTTTGCAAGAGCAAAGGAGCAATTCGTTGCAGGAAAGAGGAAGGAAAGAAAGTTTCTCTCCCTCTGCCTGCTTTGCTCAGAGAACTGGATGAAGTCAGGGAGTTCTCCCTTTCACTGAGAAACGTGTGGGCTGCTTTTGCCTGTGCGCTCTCTTCTTTGCAAAAGAGTCTGCAGTTCCACACTTTGAACCGTGGAAAGGCGCCGGGCTCTGCTCAGACTTCCCCCGGCGTTTCGTTTGCCCTGGGCCAAAGCGAGCCTTCACAATAGCTGAACGCTAACACTGCATACTCGTTCCACTTCCAGAACAGGGCTACCGCGAGGCAGTTCTCCGGGGGAAAACGGCCCTTCGCGAAGGGCAGATCTGCCGAGCTCATTGCGGGAAAGCGAAAGCAAAGGACGCTTTTCTCCCTCTAACCGCTTTCGTCAGAGGAATGGGGGAAGTCACAGTGTTCTTTCTCTCACTGAGATACACACAATCTGACGTTGCCTCTGAGCTCCGTTGCTGGCAAAGAACTGAAACTGACATACATTCCTGTGGGGAAACACAGGGCTTTGCTAGGATTTCTCTAGGCAGTGTGATTTCCCTGGGCCTCACTGTAGCAACACTATCTCGCCAGGGCAACACTGCGTGGGATTTCCTCTTCCAAGAGAGCTGCTGCTTTGTAGTTTGTGCTGGGAAACCTTGCTTTGGCAAGTGCGAATTGACCGCATTCAGGCAGAAAGAAAAGAGAACAGCAAGAGGCCTTTTTTCCCCGGCTGCTTTCCCAAGCCCTTCCAGCTCAAACTATGTGGTTGCTCCTCTGGAAGGATCCTTGCACCGCGACGTAGTTTTTCAGAAGAAGCCCTGCTTTTGCAAGAGCAAATGAGGAATTCGTTGCAGGAAAGAGGAAGGAAAGAAAGTTTCTCTCCCTCTGCCTGCTTTGCTCAGAGAACTGGATGAAGTCAGGGAGTTCTCCCTTTCACTGAGAAACGTGCGGGCTGCTGTTGCCTGTGCGCTCTCTTCTTTGCAAAAGAGTCTGCAGTTCCACGCTTTGAACCGTGGAAAGGCGCCGGGCTCTGCTAAGATTTCCCCCGGCGCTTCGTTTGCCCTGGGCCAAAGCGAGCCTTCACAATAGCTGAACGCTAACACTGCATACTCGTTCCACTTCCAGAACAGGGCTACCGCGAGGCAGTTCTCCGGGGGAAAACGGCCCTTCGCGAAGGGCAGATCTGCCGAGCTCATTGCGGGAAAGCGAAAGCAAAGGACGCTTTTCTCCCTCTAACCGCTTTCGTCAGAGGAACGGGGGAAGTCACAGTGTTCTTTCTCTCACTGAGATACACACAATCTAACGTTGCCTCTGAGCTCCGTTGCTGGCAAAGAACTGAAACTGACATACATTCCTGTGGGGAAACACAGGGCTTTGCTAGGATTTCTCTAGGCAGTGTGTTTTCCCTGGACCTCACTGCAGCAACACTATCTCGCCAGGGCAACACTGCGTGGGATTTCCTCTTCCAAGAGAGCTGCTGCTTTGTAGTTTGTGCTCGGAAACCTTGCTTTGGCAAGTGCGAATTGACTGCATTCAGGCAGAAAGAAAAGAGAACAGCAAGAGGCCTTTTATCCCCGGCTGCTTTCCCAAGCCCTTCCAGCTCAAACTATGTCGTTGCTCCTCTGGAAGGATCCCTGCACCGCGACGTAGTTTCTCAGAAGAAGCCCTGCTTTTGCAAGAGCAAAGGAGCAATTCGTTGCAGGAAAGAGGAAGGAAAGAAAGTTTCTCTCCCTCTGCCTGCTTTGCTCAGAGAACTGGATGAAGTCAGGGAGTTCTCCCTTTCACTGAGAAACGTGTGGGCTGCTTTTGCCTGTGCGCTCTCTTCTTTGCAAAAGAGTCTGCAGTTCCACACTTTGAACCGTGGAAAGGCTCCGGGCTCTGCTCAGACTTCCCCCGGCGTTTCGTTTGCCCTGGGCCAAAGCGAGCCTTCACAATAGCTGAACGCTAACACTGCATACTCGTTCCACTTCCAGAACAGGGCTACCGCGAGGCAGTTCTCCGGGGGAAAACGGCCCTTCGCGAAGGGCAGATCTGCCGAGCTCATTGCGGGAAAGCGAAAGTAAAGGACGCTTTTCTCCCTCTAACCGCTTTCGTCAGAGGAACGGGGGAAGTCACAGTGTTCTTTCTCTCACTGAGATACACACAATCTGACGTTGCCTCTGAGCTCCGTTGCTGGCAAAGAACTGAAACTGACATACATTCCTGTGGGGAAACACAGGGCTTTGCTAGGATTTCTCTAGGCAGTGTGATTTCCCTGGGCCTCACTGTAGCAACACTATCTCGCCAGGGCAACACTGCGTGGGATTTCCTCTTCCAAGAGAGCTGCTGCTTTGTAGTTTGTGCTGGGAAACCTTGCTTTGGCAAGTGCGAATTGACCGCATTCAGGCAGAAAGAAAAGAGAACAGCAAGAGGCCTTTTTTCCCCGGCTGCTTTCCCAAGCCCTTCCAGCTCAAACTATGTGGTTGCTCCTCTGGAAGGATCCTTGCACCGCGACGTAGTTTTTCAGAAGAAGCCCTGCTTTTGCAAGAGCAAATGAGGAATTCGTTGCAGGAAAGAGGAAGGAAAGAAAGTTTCTCTCCCTCTGCCTGCTTTGCTCAGAGAACTGGATGAAGTCAGGGAGTTCTCCCTTTCACTGAGAAACGTGCGGGCTGCTGTTGCCTGTGCGCTCTCTTCTTTGCAAAAGAGTCTGCAGTTCCACGCTTTGAACCGTGGAAAGGCGCCGGGCTCTGCTAAGACTTCCCCCGGCGCTTCGTTTGCCCTGGGCCAAAGCGAGCCTTCACAGTAGCTGAACGCTAACACTGCATACTCGTTCCACTTCCAGAACAGGGCTACCGCGAGGCAGTTCTCCGGGGGAAAACGGCCCTTCGCGAAGGGCAGATCTGCCGAGCTCATTGCGGGAAAGCGAAAGCAAAGGACGCTTTTCTCCCTCTAACCGCTTTCGTCAGAGGAACGGGGGAAGTCACAATGTTCTTTCTCTCACTGAGATACACACAATCTGACGTTGCCTCTGAGCTCCGTTGCTGGCAAAGAACTGAAACTGACATACATTCCTGTGGGGAAACACAGGGCTTTGCTAGGATTTCTCTAGGCAGTGTGATTTCCCTGGGCCTCACTGTAGCAACACTATCTCGCCAGGGCAACACTGCGTGGGATTTCCTCTTCCAAGAGAGCTGCTGCTTTGTAGTTTGTGCTGGGAAACCTTACTTTAGCAAGTGCGAATTGACCGCATTCAGGCAGAAAGAAAAGAGAACAGCAAGAGGCCTTTTTTCCCCGGCTGCTTTCCCAAGCCCTTCCAGCTCAAACTATGTGGTTGCTCCTCTGGAAGGATCCTTGCACCGCGACGTAGTTTTTCAGAAGAAGCCCTGCTTTTGCAAGAGCAAATGAGGAATTCGTTGCAGGAAAGAGGAAGGAAAGAAAGTTTCTCTCCCTCTGCCTGCTTTGCTCAGAGAACTGGATGAAGTCAGGGAGTTCTCCCTTTCACTGAGAAACGTGCGGGCTGCTGTTGCCTGTGCGCTCTCTTCTTTGCAAAAGAGTCTGCAGTTCCACGCTTTGAACCGTGGAAAGGCGCCGGGCTCTGCTAAGACTTCCCCCGGCGCTTCGTTTGCCCTGGGCCAAAGCGAGCCTTCACAGTAGCTGAACGCTAACACTGCATACTCGTTCCACTTCCAGAACAGGGCTACCGCGAGGCAGTTCTCCGGGGGAAAACGGCCCTTCGCGAAGGGCAGATCTGCCGAGCTCATTGCGGGAAAGCGAAAGCAAAGGACGCTTTTCTCCCTCTAACCGCTTTCGTCAGAGGAACGGGGGAAGTCACAATGTTCTTTCTCTCACTGAGATACACACAATCTGACGTTGCCTCTGAGCTCCGTTGCTGGCAAAGAACTGAAACTGACATACATTCCTGTGGGGAAACACAGGGCTTTGCTAGGATTTCTCTAGGCAGTGTGATTTCCCTGGGCCTCACTGTAGCAACACTATCTCGCCAGGGCAACACTGCGTGGGATTTCCTCTTCCAAGAGAGCTGCTGCTTTGTAGTTTGTGCTGGGAAACCTTGCTTTGGCAAGTGCGAATTGACTGCATTCAGGCAGAAAGAAAAGAGAACAGCAAGAGGCCTTTTATCCCCGGCTGCTTTCCCAAGCCCTTCCAGCTCAAACTATGTCGTTGCTCCTCTGGAAGGATCCTTGCACCGCGACGTAGTTTTTCAGAAGAAGTCCTGCTTTTGCAAGAGCAAATGAGGAATTCGTTGCAGGAAAGAGGAAGGAAAGAAAGTTTCTCTCCCTCTGCCTGCTTTGCTCAGAGAACTGGATGAAGTCAGGGAGTTCTCCCTTTCACTGAGAAACGTGCGGGCTGCTGTTGCCTGTGCGCTCTCTTCTTTGCAAAAGAGTCTGCAGTTCCACGCTTTGATCCGTGGAAAGGCGCCGGGCTCTGCTCAGACTTCCCCCGGCGCTTCGTTTGCCCTGGGCCAAAGCGAGCCTTCACAATAGCTGAACGCTAACACTGCATACTCGTTCCACTTCCAGAACAGGGCTACCGCGAGGCAGTTCTCCGGGGGAAAACGGCCCTTCGCGAAGGGCAGATCTGCCGAGCTCATTGCGGGAAAGCGAAAGCAAAGGACGCTTTTCTCCCTCTAACCGCTTTCGTCAGAGGAACGGGGGAAGTCACAGTGTTCTTTCTCTCACTGAGATACACACAATCTAACGTTGCCTCTGAGCTCCGTTGCTGGCAAAGAACTGAAACTGACATACATTCCTGTGGGGAAACACAGGGCTTTGCTAGGATTTCTCTAGGCAATGTGTTTTCCCTGGACCTCACTGCAGCAACACTATCTCGCCAGGGCAACACTGCGTGGGATTTCCTCTTCCAAGAGAGCTGCTGCTTTGTAGTTTGTGCTGGGAAACCTTGCTTTGGCAAGTGCGAATTGACTGCATTCAGGCAGAAAGAAAAGAGAACAGCAAGAGGCCTTTTATCCCCGGCTGCTTTCCCAAGCCCTTCCAGCTCAAACTATGTCGTTGCTCCTCTGGAAGGATCCCTGCACCGCGACGTAGTTTCTCAGAAGAAGCCCTGCTTTTGCAAGAGCAAAGGAGCAATTCGTTGCAGGAAAGAGGAAGGAAAGAAAGTTTCTCTCCCTCTGCCTGCTTTGCTCAGAGAACTGGATGAAGTCAGGGAGTTCTCCCTTTCACTGAGAAACGTGTGGGCTGCTTTTGCCTGTGCGCTCTCTTCTTTGCAAAAGAGTCTGCAGTTCCACACTTTGAACCGTGGAAAGGCGCCGGGCTCTGCTCAGACTTCCCCCGGCGTTTCGTTTGCCCTGGGCCAAAGCGAGCCTTCACAATAGCTGAACGCTAACACTGCATACTCGTTCCACTTCCAGAACAGGGCTACCGCGAGGCAGTTCTCCGGGGGAAAACGGCCCTTCGCGAAGGGCAGATCTGCCGAGCTCATTGCGGGAAAGCGAAAGCAAAGGACGCTTTTCTCCCTCTAACCGCTTTCGTCAGAGGAACGGGGGAAGTCACAGTGTTCTTTCTCTCACTGAGATACACACAATCTGACGTTGCCTCTGAGCTCCGTTGCTGGCAAAGAACTGAAACTGACATACATTCCTGTGGGGAAACACAGGGCTTTGCTAGGATTTCTCTAGGCAGTGTGATTTCCCTGGGCCTCACTGTAGCAACACTATCTCGCCAGGGCAACACTGCGTGGGATTTCCTCTTCCAAGAGAGCTGCTGCTTTGTAGTTTGTGCTGGGAAACCTTACTTTGGCAAGTGCGAATTGACCGCATTCAGGCAGAAAGAAAAGAGAACAGCAAGAGGCCTTTTTTCCCCGGCTGCTTTCCCAAGCCCTTCCAGCTCAAACTATGTGGTTGCTCCTCTGGAAGGATCCTTGCACCGCGACGTAGTTTTTCAGAAGAAGCCCTGCTTTTGCAAGAGCAAATGAGGAATTCGTTGCAGGAAAGAGGAAGGAAAGAAAGTTTCTCTCCCTCTGCCTGCTTTGCTCAGAGAACTGGATGAAGTCAGGGAGTTCTCCCTTTCACTGAGAAACGTGCGGGCTGCTGTTGCCTGTGAGCTCTCTTCTTTGCAAAAGAGTCTGCAGTTCCACGCTTTGAACCGTGGAAAGGCGCCGGGCTCTGCTCAGACTTCCCCCGGCGCTTCGTTTGCCCTGGGCCAAAGCGAGCCTTCACAATAGCTGAACGCTAACACTGCATACTCGTTCCACTTCCAGAACAGGGCTACCGCGAGGCAGTTCTCCGGGGGAAAACGGCCCTTCGCGAAGGGCAGATCTGCCGAGCTCATTGCGGGAAAGCGAAAGCAAAGGACGCTTTTCTCCCTCTAACCGCTTTCGTCAGAGGAACGGGGGAAGTCACAGTGTTCTTTCTCTCACTGAGATACACACAATCTAACGTTGCCTCTGAGCTCCGTTGCTGGCAAAGAACTGAAACTGACATACATTCCTGTGGGGAAACACAGGGCTTTGCTAGGATTTCTCTAGGCAGTGTGTTTTCCCTGGACCTCACTGCAGCAACACTATCTCGCCAGGGCAACACTGCGTGGGATTTCCTCTTCCAAGAGAGCTGCTGCTTTGTAGTTTGTGCTGGGAAACCTTGCTTTGGCAAGTGCGAATTGACCGCATTCAGGCAGAAAGAAAAGAGAACAGCAAGAGGCCTTTTTTCCCCGGCTGCTTTCCCAAGCCCTTCCAGCTCAAACTATGTGGTTGCTCCTCTGGAAGGATCCTTGCACCGCGACGTAGTTTTTCAGAAGAAGCCCTGCTTTTGCAAGAGCAAATGAGGAATTCGTTGCAGGAAAGAGGAAGGAAAGAAAGTTTCTCTCCCTCTGCCTGCTTTGCTCAGAGAACTGGATGAAGTCAGGGAGTTCTCCCTTTCACTGAGAAACGTGTGGGCTGCTTTTGCCTGTGCGCTCTCTTCTTTGCAAAAGAGTCTGCAGTTCCACACTTTGAACCGTGGAAAGGCGCCGGGCTCTGCTCAGACTTCCCCCGGCGTTTCGTTTGCCCTGGGCCAAAGCGAGCCTTCACAATAGCTGAACGCTAACACTGCATACTCGTTCCACTTCCAGAACAGGGCTACCGCGAGGCAGTTCTCCGGGGGAAAACGGCCCTTCGCGAAGGGCAGATCTGCCGAGCTCATTGCGGGAAAGCGAAAGCAAAGGACGCTTTTCTCCCTCTAACCGCTTTCGTCAGAGGAATGGGGGAAGTCACAGTGTTCTTTCTCTCACTGAGATACACACAATCTGACGTTGCCTCTGAGCTCCGTTGCTGGCAAAGAACTGAAACTGACATACATTCCTGTGGGGAAACACAGGGCTTTGCTAGGATTTCTCTAGGCAGTGTGATTTCCCTGGGCCTCACTGTAGCAACACTATCTCGCCAGGGCAACACTGCGTGGGATTTCCTCTTCCAAGAGAGCTGCTGCTTTGTAGTTTGTGCTGGGAAACCTTGCTTTGGCAAGTGCGAATTGACCGCATTCAGGCAGAAAGAAAAGAGAACAGCAAGAGGCCTTTTTTCCCCGGCTGCTTTCCCAAGCCCTTCCAGCTCAAACTATGTGGTTGCTCCTCTGGAAGGATCCTTGCACCGCGACGTAGTTTTTCAGAAGAAGCCCTGCTTTTGCAAGAGCAAATGAGGAATTCGTTGCAGGAAAGAGGAAGGAAAGAAAGTTTCTCTCCCTCTGCCTGCTTTGCTCAGAGAACTGGATGAAGTCAGGGAGTTCTCCCTTTCACTGAGAAACGTGCGGGCTGCTGTTGCCTGTGCGCTCTCTTCTTTGCAAAAGAGTCTGCAGTTCCACGCTTTGAACCGTGGAAAGGCGCCGGGCTCTGCTAAGATTTCCCCCGGCGCTTCGTTTGCCCTGGGCCAAAGCGAGCCTTCACAATAGCTGAACGCTAACACTGCATACTCGTTCCACTTCCAGAACAGGGCTACCGCGAGGCAGTTCTCCGGGGGAAAACGGCCCTTCGCGAAGGGCAGATCTGCCGAGCTCATTGCGGGAAAGCGAAAGCAAAGGACGCTTTTCTCCCTCTAACCGCTTTCGTCAGAGGAACGGGGGAAGTCACAGTGTTCTTTCTCTCACTGAGATACACACAATCTAACGTTGCCTCTGAGCTCCGTTGCTGGCAAAGAACTGAAACTGACATACATTCCTGTGGGGAAACACAGGGCTTTGCTAGGATTTCTCTAGGCAGTGTGTTTTCCCTGGACCTCACTGCAGCAACACTATCTCGCCAGGGCAACACTGCGTGGGATTTCCTCTTCCAAGAGAGCTGCTGCTTTGTAGTTTGTGCTCGGAAACCTTGCTTTGGCAAGTGCGAATTGACTGCATTCAGGCAGAAAGAAAAGAGAACAGCAAGAGGCCTTTTATCCCCGGCTGCTTTCCCAAGCCCTTCCAGCTCAAACTATGTCGTTGCTCCTCTGGAAGGATCCCTGCACCGCGACGTAGTTTCTCAGAAGAAGCCCTGCTTTTGCAAGAGCAAAGGAGCAATTCGTTGCAGGAAAGAGGAAGGAAAGAAAGTTTCTCTCCCTCTGCCTGCTTTGCTCAGAGAACTGGATGAAGTCAGGGAGTTCTCCCTTTCACTGAGAAACGTGTGGGCTGCTTTTGCCTGTGCGCTCTCTTCTTTGCAAAAGAGTCTGCAGTTCCACACTTTGAACCGTGGAAAGGCTCCGGGCTCTGCTCAGACTTCCCCCGGCGTTTCGTTTGCCCTGGGCCAAAGCGAGCCTTCACAATAGCTGAACGCTAACACTGCATACTCGTTCCACTTCCAGAACAGGGCTACCGCGAGGCAGTTCTCCGGGGGAAAACGGCCCTTCGCGAAGGGCAGATCTGCCGAGCTCATTGCGGGAAAGCGAAAGTAAAGGACGCTTTTCTCCCTCTAACCGCTTTCGTCAGAGGAACGGGGGAAGTCACAGTGTTCTTTCTCTCACTGAGATACACACAATCTGACGTTGCCTCTGAGCTCCGTTGCTGGCAAAGAACTGAAACTGACATACATTCCTGTGGGGAAACACAGGGCTTTGCTAGGATTTCTCTAGGCAGTGTGATTTCCCTGGGCCTCACTGTAGCAACACTATCTCGCCAGGGCAACACTGCGTGGGATTTCCTCTTCCAAGAGAGCTGCTGCTTTGTAGTTTGTGCTGGGAAACCTTGCTTTGGCAAGTGCGAATTGACCGCATTCAGGCAGAAAGAAAAGAGAACAGCAAGAGGCCTTTTTTCCCCGGCTGCTTTCCCAAGCCCTTCCAGCTCAAACTATGTGGTTGCTCCTCTGGAAGGATCCTTGCACCGCGACGTAGTTTTTCAGAAGAAGCCCTGCTTTTGCAAGAGCAAATGAGGAATTCGTTGCAGGAAAGAGGAAGGAAAGAAAGTTTCTCTCCCTCTGCCTGCTTTGCTCAGAGAACTGGATGAAGTCAGGGAGTTCTCCCTTTCACTGAGAAACGTGCGGGCTGCTGTTGCCTGTGCGCTCTCTTCTTTGCAAAAGAGTCTGCAGTTCCACGCTTTGAACCGTGGAAAGGCGCCGGGCTCTGCTAAGACTTCCCCCGGCGCTTCGTTTGCCCTGGGCCAAAGCGAGCCTTCACAGTAGCTGAACGCTAACACTGCATACTCGTTCCACTTCCAGAACAGGGCTACCGCGAGGCAGTTCTCCGGGGGAAAACGGCCCTTCGCGAAGGGCAGATCTGCCGAGCTCATTGCGGGAAAGCGAAAGCAAAGGACGCTTTTCTCCCTCTAACCGCTTTCGTCAGAGGAACGGGGGAAGTCACAATGTTCTTTCTCTCACTGAGATACACACAATCTGACGTTGCCTCTGAGCTCCGTTGCTGGCAAAGAACTGAAACTGACATACATTCCTGTGGGGAAACACAGGGCTTTGCTAGGATTTCTCTAGGCAGTGTGATTTCCCTGGGCCTCACTGTAGCAACACTATCTCGCCAGGGCAACACTGCGTGGGATTTCCTCTTCCAAGAGAGCTGCTGCTTTGTAGTTTGTGCTGGGAAACCTTACTTTAGCAAGTGCGAATTGACCGCATTCAGGCAGAAAGAAAAGAGAACAGCAAGAGGCCTTTTTTCCCCGGCTGCTTTCCCAAGCCCTTCCAGCTCAAACTATGTGGTTGCTCCTCTGGAAGGATCCTTGCACCGCGACGTAGTTTTTCAGAAGAAGCCCTGCTTTTGCAAGAGCAAATGAGGAATTCGTTGCAGGAAAGAGGAAGGAAAGAAAGTTTCTCTCCCTCTGCCTGCTTTGCTCAGAGAACTGGATGAAGTCAGGGAGTTCTCCCTTTCACTGAGAAACGTGCGGGCTGCTGTTGCCTGTGCGCTCTCTTCTTTGCAAAAGAGTCTGCAGTTCCACGCTTTGAACCGTGGAAAGGCGCCGGGCTCTGCTAAGACTTCCCCCGGCGCTTCGTTTGCCCTGGGCCAAAGCGAGCCTTCACAGTAGCTGAACGCTAACACTGCATACTCGTTCCACTTCCAGAACAGGGCTACCGCGAGGCAGTTCTCCGGGGGAAAACGGCCCTTCGCGAAGGGCAGATCTGCCGAGCTCATTGCGGGAAAGCGAAAGCAAAGGACGCTTTTCTCCCTCTAACCGCTTTCGTCAGAGGAACGGGGGAAGTCACAATGTTCTTTCTCTCACTGAGATACACACAATCTGACGTTGCCTCTGAGCTCCGTTGCTGGCAAAGAACTGAAACTGACATACATTCCTGTGGGGAAACACAGGGCTTTGCTAGGATTTCTCTAGGCAGTGTGATTTCCCTGGGCCTCACTGTAGCAACACTATCTCGCCAGGGCAACACTGCGTGGGATTTCCTCTTCCAAGAGAGCTGCTGCTTTGTAGTTTGTGCTGGGAAACCTTGCTTTGGCAAGTGCGAATTGACTGCATTCAGGCAGAAAGAAAAGAGAACAGCAAGAGGCCTTTTATCCCCGGCTGCTTTCCCAAGCCCTTCCAGCTCAAACTATGTCGTTGCTCCTCTGGAAGGATCCTTGCACCGCGACGTAGTTTTTCAGAAGAAGTCCTGCTTTTGCAAGAGCAAATGAGGAATTCGTTGCAGGAAAGAGGAAGGAAAGAAAGTTTCTCTCCCTCTGCCTGCTTTGCTCAGAGAACTGGATGAAGTCAGGGAGTTCTCCCTTTCACTGAGAAACGTGCGGGCTGCTGTTGCCTGTGCGCTCTCTTCTTTGCAAAAGAGTCTGCAGTTCCACGCTTTGATCCGTGGAAAGGCGCCGGGCTCTGCTCAGACTTCCCCCGGCGCTTCGTTTGCCCTGGGCCAAAGCGAGCCTTCACAATAGCTGAACGCTAACACTGCATACTCGTTCCACTTCCAGAACAGGGCTACCGCGAGGCAGTTCTCCGGGGGAAAACGGCCCTTCGCGAAGGGCAGATCTGCCGAGCTCATTGCGGGAAAGCGAAAGCAAAGGACGCTTTTCTCCCTCTAACCGCTTTCGTCAGAGGAACGGGGGAAGTCACAGTGTTCTTTCTCTCACTGAGATACACACAATCTAACGTTGCCTCTGAGCTCCGTTGCTGGCAAAGAACTGAAACTGACATACATTCCTGTGGGGAAACACAGGGCTTTGCTAGGATTTCTCTAGGCAATGTGTTTTCCCTGGACCTCACTGCAGCAACACTATCTCGCCAGGGCAACACTGCGTGGGATTTCCTCTTCCAAGAGAGCTGCTGCTTTGTAGTTTGTGCTGGGAAACCTTGCTTTGGCAAGTGCGAATTGACTGCATTCAGGCAGAAAGAAAAGAGAACAGCAAGAGGCCTTTTATCCCCGGCTGCTTTCCCAAGCCCTTCCAGCTCAAACTATGTCGTTGCTCCTCTGGAAGGATCCCTGCACCGCGACGTAGTTTCTCAGAAGAAGCCCTGCTTTTGCAAGAGCAAAGGAGCAATTCGTTGCAGGAAAGAGGAAGGAAAGAAAGTTTCTCTCCCTCTGCCTGCTTTGCTCAGAGAACTGGATGAAGTCAGGGAGTTCTCCCTTTCACTGAGAAACGTGTGGGCTGCTTTTGCCTGTGCGCTCTCTTCTTTGCAAAAGAGTCTGCAGTTCCACACTTTGAACCGTGGAAAGGCGCCGGGCTCTGCTCAGACTTCCCCCGGCGTTTCGTTTGCCCTGGGCCAAAGCGAGCCTTCACAATAGCTGAACGCTAACACTGCATACTCGTTCCACTTCCAGAACAGGGCTACCGCGAGGCAGTTCTCCGGGGGAAAACGGCCCTTCGCGAAGGGCAGATCTGCCGAGCTCATTGCGGGAAAGCGAAAGCAAAGGACGCTTTTCTCCCTCTAACCGCTTTCGTCAGAGGAACGGGGGAAGTCACAGTGTTCTTTCTCTCACTGAGATACACACAATCTGACGTTGCCTCTGAGCTCCGTTGCTGGCAAAGAACTGAAACTGACATACATTCCTGTGGGGAAACACAGGGCTTTGCTAGGATTTCTCTAGGCAGTGTGATTTCCCTGGGCCTCACTGTAGCAACACTATCTCGCCAGGGCAACACTGCGTGGGATTTCCTCTTCCAAGAGAGCTGCTGCTTTGTAGTTTGTGCTGGGAAACCTTGCTTTGGCAAGTGCGAATTGACCGCATTCAGGCAGAAAGAAAAGAGAACAGCAAGAGGCCTTTTTTCCCCGGCTGCTTTCCCAAGCCCTTCCAGCTCAAACTATGTGGTTGCTCCTCTGGAAGGATCCTTGCACCGCGACGTAGTTTTTCAGAAGAAGCCCTGCTTTTGCAAGAGCAAATGAGGAATTCGTTGCAGGAAAGAGGAAGGAAAGAAAGTTTCTCTCCCTCTGCCTGCTTTGCTCAGAGAACTGGATGAAGTCAGGGAGTTCTCCCTTTCACTGAGAAACGTGCGGGCTGCTGTTGCCTGTGCGCTCTCTTCTTTGCAAAAGAGTCTGCAGTTCCACGCTTTGAACCGTGGAAAGGCGCCGGGCTCTGCTAAGACTTCCCCCGGCGCTTCGTTTGCCCTGGGCCAAAGCGAGCCTTCACAGTAGCTGAACGCTAACACTGCATACTCGTTCCACTTCCAGAACAGGGCTACCGCGAGGCAGTTCTCCGGGGGAAAACGGCCCTTCGCGAAGGGCAGATCTGCCGAGCTCATTGCGGGAAAGCGAAAGCAAAGGACGCTTTTCTCCCTCTAACCGCTTTCGTCAGAGGAACGGGGGAAGTCACAATGTTCTTTCTCTCACTGAGATACACACAATCTGACGTTGCCTCTGAGCTCCGTTGCTGGCAAAGAACTGAAACTGACATACATTCCTGTGGGGAAACACAGGGCTTTGCTAGGATTTCTCTAGGCAGTGTGATTTCCCTGGGCCTCACTGTAGCAACACTATCTCGCCAGGGCAACACTGCGTGGGATTTCCTCTTCCAAGAGAGCTGCTGCTTTGTAGTTTGTGCTGGGAAACCTTGCTTTGGCAAGTGCGAATTGACTGCATTCAGGCAGAAAGAAAAGAGAACAGCAAGAGGCCTTTTTTCCCCGGCTGCTTTCCCAAGCCCTTCCAGCTCAAACTATGTGGTTGCTCCTCTGGAAGGATCCTTGCACCGCGACGTAGTTTTTCAGAAGAAGCCCTGCTTTTGCAAGAGCAAATGAGGAATTCGTTGCAGGAAAGAGGAAGGAAAGAAAGTTTCTCTCCCTCTGCCTGCTTTGCTCAGAGAACTGGATGAAGTCAGGGAGTTCTCCCTTTCACTGAGAAACGTGCGGGCTGCTGTTGCCTGTGCGCTCTCTTCTTTGCAAAAGAGTCTGCAGTTCCACGCTTTGAACCGTGGAAAGGCGCCGGGCTCTGCTAAGACTTCCCCCGGCGCTTCGTTTGCCCTGGGCCAAAGCGAGCCTTCACAGTAGCTGAACGTTAACACTGCATACTCGTTCCACTTCCAGAACAGGGCTACCGCGAGGCAGTTCTCCGGGGGAAAACGGCCCTTCGCGAAGGGCAGATCTGCCGAGCTCATTGCGGGAAAGCGAAAGCAAAGGACGCTTTTCTCCCTCTAACCGCTTTCGTCAGAGGAACGGGGGAAGTCACAATGTTCTTTCTCTCACTGAGATACACACAATCTGACGTTGCCTCTGAGCTCCGTTGCTGGCAAAGAACTGAAACTGACATACATTCCTGTGGGGAAACACAGGGCTTTGCTAGGATTTCTCTAGGCAGTGTGATTTCCCTGGGCCTCACTGTAGCAACACTATCTCGCCAGGGCAACACTGCGTGGGATTTCCTCTTCCAAGAGAGCTGCTGCTTTGTAGTTTGTGCTGGGAAACCTTACTTTGGCAAGTGCGAATTGACCGCATTCAGGCAGAAAGAAAAGAGAACAGCAAGAGGCCTTTTTTCCCCGGCTGCTTTCCCAAGCCCTTCCAGCTCAAACTATGTGGTTGCTCCTCTGGAAGGATCCTTGCACCGCGACGTAGTTTTTCAGAAGAAGCCCTGCTTTTGCAAGAGCAAATGAGGAATTCGTTGCAGGAAAGAGGAAGGAAAGAAAGTTTCTCTCCCTCTGCCTGCTTTGCTCAGAGAACTGGATGAAGTCAGGGAGTTCTCCCTTTCACTGAGAAACGTGCGGGCTGCTGTTGCCTGTGCGCTCTCTTCTTTGCAAAAGAGTCTGCAGTTCCACGCTTTGAACCGTGGAAAGGCGCCGGGCTCTGCTCAGACTTCCCCCGGCGCTTCGTTTGCCCTGGGCCAAAGCGAGCCTTCACAATAGCTGAACGCTAACACTGCATACTCGTTCCACTTCCAGAACAGGGCTACCGCGAGGCAGTTCTCCGGGGGAAAACGGCCCTTCGCGAAGGGCAGATCTGCCGAGCTCATTGCGGGAAAGCGAAAGCAAAGGACGCTTTTCTCCCTCTAACCGCTTTCGTCAGAGGAACGGGGGAAGTCACAGTGTTCTTTCTCTCACTGAGATACACACAATCTGACGTTGCCTCTGAGCTCCGTTGCTGGCAAAGAACTGAAACTGACATACATTCCTGTGGGGAAACACAGGGCTTTGCTAGGATTTCTCTAGGCAGTGTGATTTCCCTGGGCCTCACTGTAGCAACACTATCTCGCCAGGGCAACACTGCGTGGGATTTCCTCTTCCAAGAGAGCTGCTGCTTTGTAGTTTGTGCTGGGAAACCTTGCTTTGGCAAGTGCGAATTGACCGCATTCAGGCAGAAAGAAAAGAGAACAGCAAGAGGCCTTTTTTCCCCGGCTGCTTTCCCAAGCCCTTCCAGCTCAAACTATGTGGTTGCTCCTCTGGAAGGATCCTTGCACCGCGACGTAGTTTTTCAGAAGAAGCCCTGCTTTTGCAAGAGCAAATGAGGAATTCGTTGCAGGAAAGAGGAAGGAAAGAAAGTTTCTCTCCCTCTGCCTGCTTTGCTCAGAGAACTGGATGAAGTCAGGGAGTTCTCCCTTTCACTGAGAAACGTGCGGGCTGCTGTTGCCTGTGCGCTCTCTTCTTTGCAAAAGAGTCTGCAGTTCCACGCTTTGAACCGTGGAAAGGCGCCGGGCTCTGCTAAGACTTCCCCCGGCGCTTCGTTTGCCCTGGGCCAAAGCGAGCCTTCACAGTAGCTGAACGCTAACACTGCATACTCGTTCCACTTCCAGAACAGGGCTACCGCGAGGCAGTTCTCCGGGGGAAAACGGCCCTTCGCGAAGGGCAGATCTGCCGAGCTCATTGCGGGAAAGCGAAAGCAAAGGACGCTTTTCTCCCTCTAACCGCTTTCGTCAGAGGAACGGGGGAAGTCACAATGTTCTTTCTCTCACTGAGATACACACAATCTGACGTTGCCTCTGAGCTCCGTTGCTGGCAAAGAACTGAAACTGACATACATTCCTGTGGGGAAACACAGGGCTTTGCTAGGATTTCTCTAGGCAGTGTGATTTCCCTGGGCCTCACTGTAGCAACACTATCTCGCCAGGGCAACACTGCGTGGGATTTCCTCTTCCAAGAGAGCTGCTGCTTTGTAGTTTGTGCTGGGAAACCTTGCTTTGGCAAGTGCGAATTGACTGCATTCAGGCAGAAAGAAAAGAGAACAGCAAGAGGCCTTTTTTCCCCGGCTGCTTTCCCAAGCCCTTCCAGCTCAAACTATGTGGTTGCTCCTCTGGAAGGATCCTTGCACCGCGACGTAGTTTTTCAGAAGAAGCCCTGCTTTTGCAAGAGCAAATGAGGAATTCGTTGCAGGAAAGAGGAAGGAAAGAAAGTTTCTCTCCCTCTGCCTGCTTTGCTCAGAGAACTGGATGAAGTCAGGGAGTTCTCCCTTTCACTGAGAAACGTGCGGGCTGCTGTTGCCTGTGCGCTCTCTTCTTTGCAAAAGAGTCTGCAGTTCCACGCTTTGAACCGTGGAAAGGCGCCGGGCTCTGCTAAGACTTCCCCCGGCGCTTCGTTTGCCCTGGGCCAAAGCGAGCCTTCACAGTAGCTGAACGTTAACACTGCATACTCGTTCCACTTCCAGAACAGGGCTACCGCGAGGCAGTTCTCCGGGGGAAAACGGCCCTTCGCGAAGGGCAGATCTGCCGAGCTCATTGCGGGAAAGCGAAAGCAAAGGACGCTTTTCTCCCTCTAACCGCTTTCGTCAGAGGAACGGGGGAAGTCACAATGTTCTTTCTCTCACTGAGATACACACAATCTGACGTTGCCTCTGAGCTCCGTTGCTGGCAAAGAACTGAAACTGACATACATTCCTGTGGGGAAACACAGGGCTTTGCTAGGATTTCTCTAGGCAGTGTGATTTCCCTGGGCCTCACTGTAGCAACACTATCTCGCCAGGGCAACACTGCGTGGGATTTCCTCTTCCAAGAGAGCTGCTGCTTTGTAGTTTGTGCTGGGAAACCTTACTTTGGCAAGTGCGAATTGACCGCATTCAGGCAGAAAGAAAAGAGAACAGCAAGAGGCCTTTTTTCCCCGGCTGCTTTCCCAAGCCCTTCCAGCTCAAACTATGTGGTTGCTCCTCTGGAAGGATCCTTGCACCGCGACGTAGTTTTTCAGAAGAAGCCCTGCTTTTGCAAGAGCAAATGAGGAATTCGTTGCAGGAAAGAGGAAGGAAAGAAAGTTTCTCTCCCTCTGCCTGCTTTGCTCAGAGAACTGGATGAAGTCAGGGAGTTCTCCCTTTCACTGAGAAACGTGCGGGCTGCTGTTGCCTGTGCGCTCTCTTCTTTGCAAAAGAGTCTGCAGTTCCACGCTTTGAACCGTGGAAAGGCGCCGGGCTCTGCTCAGACTTCCCCCGGCGCTTCGTTTGCCCTGGGCCAAAGCGAGCCTTCACAATAGCTGAACGCTAACACTGCATACTCGTTCCACTTCCAGAACAGGGCTACCGCGAGGCAGTTCTCCGGGGGAAAACGGCCCTTCGCGAAGGGCAGATCTGCCGAGCTCATTGCGGGAAAGCGAAAGCAAAGGACGCTTTTCTCCCTCTAACCGCTTTCGTCAGAGGAACGGGGGAAGTCACAGTGTTCTTTCTCTCACTGAGATACACACAATCTGACGTTGCCTCTGAGCTCCGTTGCTGGCAAAGAACTGAAACTGACATACATTCCTGTGGGGAAACACAGGGCTTTGCTAGGATTTCTCTAGGCAGTGTGATTTCCCTGGGCCTCACTGTAGCAACACTATCTCGCCAGGGCAACACTGCGTGGGATTTCCTCTTCCAAGAGAGCTGCTGCTTTGTAGTTTGTGCTGGGAAACCTTGCTTTGGCAAGTGCGAATTGACCGCATTCAGGCAGAAAGAAAAGAGAACAGCAAGAGGCCTTTTTTCCCCGGCTGCTTTCCCAAGCCCTTCCAGCTCAAACTATGTGGTTGCTCCTCTGGAAGGATCCTTGCACCGCGACGTAGTTTTTCAGAAGAAGCCCTGCTTTTGCAAGAGCAAATGAGGAATTCGTTGCAGGAAAGAGGAAGGAAAGAAAGTTTCTCTCCCTCTGCCTGCTTTGCTCAGAGAACTGGATGAAGTCAGGGAGTTCTCCCTTTCACTGAGAAACGTGCGGGCTGCTGTTGCCTGTGCGCTCTCTTCTTTGCAAAAGAGTCTGCAGTTCCACGCTTTGAACCGTGGAAAGGCGCCGGGCTCTGCTAAGACTTCCCCCGGCGCTTCGTTTGCCCTGGGCCAAAGCGAGCCTTCACAGTAGCTGAACGCTAACACTGCATACTCGTTCCACTTCCAGAACAGGGCTACCGCGAGGCAGTTCTCCGGGGGAAAACGGCCCTTCGCGAAGGGCAGATCTGCCGAGCTCATTGCGGGAAAGCGAAAGCAAAGGACGCTTTTCTCCCTCTAACCGCTTTCGTCAGAGGAACGGGGGAAGTCACAATGTTCTTTCTCTCACTGAGATACACACAATCTGACGTTGCCTCTGAGCTCCGTTGCTGGCAAAGAACTGAAACTGACATACATTCCTGTGGGGAAACACAGGGCTTTGCTAGGATTTCTCTAGGCAGTGTGATTTCCCTGGGCCTCACTGTAGCAACACTATCTCGCCAGGGCAACACTGCGTGGGATTTCCTCTTCCAAGAGAGCTGCTGCTTTGTAGTTTGTGCTGGGAAACCTTGCTTTGGCAAGTGCGAATTGACTGCATTCAGGCAGAAAGAAAAGAGAACAGCAAGAGGCCTTTTTTCCCCGGCTGCTTTCCCAAGCCCTTCCAGCTCAAACTATGTGGTTGCTCCTCTGGAAGGATCCTTGCACCGCGACGTAGTTTTTCAGAAGAAGCCCTGCTTTTGCAAGAGCAAATGAGGAATTCGTTGCAGGAAAGAGGAAGGAAAGAAAGTTTCTCTCCCTCTGCCTGCTTTGCTCAGAGAACTGGATGAAGTCAGGGAGTTCTCCCTTTCACTGAGAAACGTGCGGGCTGCTGTTGCCTGTGCGCTCTCTTCTTTGCAAAAGAGTCTGCAGTTCCACGCTTTGAACCGTGGAAAGGCGCCGGGCTCTGCTAAGACTTCCCCCGGCGCTTCGTTTGCCCTGGGCCAAAGCGAGCCTTCACAGTAGCTGAACGTTAACACTGCATACTCGTTCCACTTCCAGAACAGGGCTACCGCGAGGCAGTTCTCCGGGGGAAAACGGCCCTTCGCGAAGGGCAGATCTGCCGAGCTCATTGCGGGAAAGCGAAAGCAAAGGACGCTTTTCTCCCTCTAACCGCTTTCGTCAGAGGAACGGGGGAAGTCACAATGTTCTTTCTCTCACTGAGATACACACAATCTGACGTTGCCTCTGAGCTCCGTTGCTGGCAAAGAACTGAAACTGACATACATTCCTGTGGGGAAACACAGGGCTTTGCTAGGATTTCTCTAGGCAGTGTGATTTCCCTGGGCCTCACTGTAGCAACACTATCTCGCCAGGGCAACACTGCGTGGGATTTCCTCTTCCAAGAGAGCTGCTGCTTTGTAGTTTGTGCTGGGAAACCTTACTTTGGCAAGTGCGAATTGACCGCATTCAGGCAGAAAGAAAAGAGAACAGCAAGAGGCCTTTTTTCCCCGGCTGCTTTCCCAAGCCCTTCCAGCTCAAACTATGTGGTTGCTCCTCTGGAAGGATCCTTGCACCGCGACGTAGTTTTTCAGAAGAAGCCCTGCTTTTGCAAGAGCAAATGAGGAATTCGTTGCAGGAAAGAGGAAGGAAAGAAAGTTTCTCTCCCTCTGCCTGCTTTGCTCAGAGAACTGGATGAAGTCAGGGAGTTCTCCCTTTCACTGAGAAACGTGCGGGCTGCTGTTGCCTGTGCGCTCTCTTCTTTGCAAAAGAGTCTGCAGTTCCACGCTTTGAACCGTGGAAAGGCGCCGGGCTCTGCTCAGACTTCCCCCGGCGCTTCGTTTGCCCTGGGCCAAAGCGAGCCTTCACAGTAGCTGAACGCTAACACTGCATACTCGTTCCACTTCCAGAACAGGGCTACCGCGAGGCAGTTCTCCGGGGAAAACGGCCCTTCGCGAAGGGCAGATCTGCCGAGCTCATTGCGGGAAAGCGAAAGCAAAGGACGCTTTTCTCCCTCTAACCGCTTTCGTCAGAGGAACGGGGGAAGTCACAGTGTTCTTTCTCTCACTGAGATACACACAATCTGACGTTGCCTCTGAGCTCCGTTGCTGGCAAAGAACTGAAACTGACATACATTCCTGTGGGGAAACACAGGGCTTTGCTAGGATTTCTCTAGGCAGTGTGATTTCCCTGGGCCTCACTGTAGCAACACTATCTCGCCAGGGCAACACTGCGTGGGATTTCCTCTTCCAAGAGAGCTGCTGCTTTGTAGTTTGTGCTGGGAAACCTTGCTTTGGCAAGTGCGAATTGACCGCATTCAGGCAGAAAGAAAAGAGAACAGCAAGAGGCCTTTTTTCCCCGGCTGCTTTCCCAAGCCCTTCCAGCTCAAACTATGTGGTTGCTCCTCTGGAAGGATCCTTGCACCGCGACGTAGTTTTTCAGAAGAAGCCCTGCTTTTGCAAGAGCAAATGAGGAATTCGTTGCAGGAAAGAGGAAGGAAAGAAAGTTTCTCTCCCTCTGCCTGCTTTGCTCAGAGAACTGGATGAAGTCAGGGAGTTCTCCCTTTCACTGAGAAACGTGCGGGCTGCTGTTGCCTGTGCGCTCTCTTCTTTGCAAAAGAGTCTGCAGTTCCACGCTTTGAACCGTGGAAAGGCGCCGGGCTCTGCTAAGACTTCCCCCGGCGCTTCGTTTGCCCTGGGCCAAAGCGAGCCTTCACAGTAGCTGAACGCTAACACTGCATACTCGTTCCACTTCCAGAACAGGGCTACCGCGAGGCAGTTCTCCGGGGGAAAACGGCCCTTCGCGAAGGGCAGATCTGCCGAGCTCATTGCGGGAAAGCGAAAGCAAAGGACGCTTTTCTCCCTCTAACCGCTTTCGTCAGAGGAACGGGGGAAGTCACAATGTTCTTTCTCTCACTGAGATACACACAATCTGACGTTGCCTCTGAGCTCCGTTGCTGGCAAAGAACTGAAACTGACATACATTCCTGTGGGGAAACACAGGGCTTTGCTAGGATTTCTCTAGGCAGTGTGATTTCCCTGGGCCTCACTGTAGCAACACTATCTCGCCAGGGCAACACTGCGTGGGATTTCCTCTTCCAAGAGAGCTGCTGCTTTGTAGTTTGTGCTGGGAAACCTTGCTTTGGCAAGTGCGAATTGACCGCATTCAGGCAGAAAGAAAAGAGAACAGCAAGAGGCCTTTTTTCCCCGGCTGCTTTCCCAAGCCCTTCCAGCTCAAACTATGTGGTTGCTCCTCTGGAAGGATCCTTGCACCGCGACGTAGTTTTTCAGAAGAAGCCCTGCTTTTGCAAGAGCAAATGAGGAATTCGTTGCAGGAAAGAGGAAGGAAAGAAAGTTTCTCTCCCTCTGCCTGCTTTGCTCAGAGAACTGGATGAAGTCAGGGAGTTCTCCCTTTCACTGAGAAACGTGCGGGCTGCTGTTGCCTGTGCGCTCTCTTCTTTGCAAAAGAGTCTGCAGTTCCACGCTTTGAACCGTGGAAAGGCGCCGGGCTCTGCTAAGACTTCCCCCGGCGCTTCGTTTGCCCTGGGCCAAAGCGAGCCTTCACAGTAGCTGAACGTTAACACTGCATACTCGTTCCACTTCCAGAACAGGGCTACCGCGAGGCAGTTCTCCGGGGGAAAACGGCCCTTCGCGAAGGGCAGATCTGCCGAGCTCATTGCGGGAAAGCGAAAGCAAAGGACGCTTTTCTCCCTCTAACCGCTTTCGTCAGAGGAACGGGGGAAGTCACAATGTTCTTTCTCTCACTGAGATACACACAATCTGACGTTGCCTCTGAGCTCCGTTGCTGGCAAAGAACTGAAACTGACATACATTCCTGTGGGGAAACACAGGGCTTTGCTAGGATTTCTCTAGGCAGTGTGATTTCCCTGGGCCTCACTGTAGCAACACTATCTCGCCAGGGCAACACTGCGTGGGATTTCCTCTTCCAAGAGAGCTGCTGCTTTGTAGTTTGTGCTGGGAAACCTTACTTTGGCAAGTGCGAATTGACCGCATTCAGGCAGAAAGAAAAGAGAACAGCAAGAGGCCTTTTTTCCCCGGCTGCTTTCCCAAGCCCTTCCAGCTCAAACTATGTGGTTGCTCCTCTGGAAGGATCCTTGCACCGCGACGTAGTTTTTCAGAAGAAGCCCTGCTTTTGCAAGAGCAAATGAGGAATTCGTTGCAGGAAAGAGGAAGGAAAGAAAGTTTCTCTCCCTCTGCCTGCTTTGCTCAGAGAACTGGATGAAGTCAGGGAGTTCTCCCTTTCACTGAGAAACGTGCGGGCTGCTGTTGCCTGTGCGCTCTCTTCTTTGCAAAAGAGTCTGCAGTTCCACGCTTTGAACCGTGGAAAGGCGCCGGGCTCTGCTCAGACTTCCCCCGGCGCTTCGTTTGCCCTGGGCCAAAGCGAGCCTTCACAGTAGCTGAACGTTAACACTGCATACTCGTTCCACTTCCAGAACAGGGCTACCGCGAGGCAGTTCTCCGGGGGAAAACGGCCCTTCGCGAAGGGCAGATCTGCCGAGCTCATTGCGGGAAAGCGAAAGCAAAGGACGCTTTTCTCCCTCTAACCGCTTTCGTCAGAGGAACGGGGGAAGTCACAGTGTTCTTTCTCTCACTGAGATACACACAATCTGACGTTGCCTCTGAGCTCCGTTGCTGGCAAAGAACTGAAACTGACATACATTCCTGTGGGGAAACACAGGGCTTTGCTAGGATTTCTCTAGGCAGTGTGATTTCCCTGGGCCTCACTGTAGCAACACTATCTCGCCAGGGCAACACTGCGTGGGATTTCCTCTTCCAAGAGAGCTGCTGCTTTGTAGTTTGTGCTGGGAAACCTTACTTTGGCAAGTGCGAATTGACCGCATTCAGGCAGAAAGAAAAGAGAACAGCAAGAGGCCTTTTTTCCCCGGCTGCTTTCCCAAGCCCTTCCAGCTCAAACTATGTGGTTGCTCCTCTGGAAGGATCCTTGCACCGCGACGTAGTTTTTCAGAAGAAGCCCTGCTTTTGCAAGAGCAAATGAGGAATTCGTTGCAGGAAAGAGGAAGGAAAGAAAGTTTCTCTCCCTCTGCCTGCTTTGCTCAGAGAACTGGATGAAGTCAGGGAGTTCTCCCTTTCACTGAGAAACGTGCGGGCTGCTGTTGCCTGTGCGCTCTCTTCTTTGCAAAAGAGTCTGCAGTTCCACGCTTTGAACCGTGGAAAGGCGCCGGGCTCTGCTCAGACTTCCCCCGGCGCTTCGTTTGCCCTGGGCCAAAGCGAGCCTTCACAGTAGCTGAACGCTAACACTGCATACTCGTTCCACTTCCAGAACAGGGCTACCGCGAGGCAGTTCTCCGGGGGAAAACGGCCCTTCGCGAAGGGCAGATCTGCCGAGCTCATTGCGGGAAAGCGAAAGCAAAGGACGCTTTTCTCCCTCTAACCGCTTTCGTCAGAGGAACGGGGGAAGTCACAATGTTCTTTCTCTCACTGAGATACACACAATCTGACGTTGCCTCTGAGCTCCGTTGCTGGCAAAGAACTGAAACTGACATACATTCCTGTGGGGAAACACAGGGCTTTGCTAGGATTTCTCTAGGCAGTGTGATTTCCCTGGGCCTCACTGTAGCAACACTATCTCGCCAGGGCAACACTGCGTGGGATTTCCTCTTCCAAGAGAGCTGCTGCTTTGTAGTTTGTGCTGGGAAACCTTACTTTGGCAAGTGCGAATTGACCGCATTCAGGCAGAAAGAAAAGAGAACAGCAAGAGGCCTTTTTTCCCCGGCTGCTTTCCCAAGCCCTTCCAGCTCAAACTATGTGGTTGCTCCTCTGGAAGGATCCTTGCACCGCGACGTAGTTTTTCAGAAGAAGCCCTGCTTTTGCAAGAGCAAATGAGGAATTCGTTGCAGGAAAGAGGAAGGAAAGAAAGTTTCTCTCCCTCTGCCTGCTTTGCTCAGAGAACTGGATGAAGTCAGGGAGTTCTCCCTTTCACTGAGAAACGTGCGGGCTGCTGTTGCCTGTGCGCTCTCTTCTTTGCAAAAGAGTCTGCAGTTCCACGCTTTGAACCGTGGAAAGGCGCCGGGCTCTGCTAAGACTTCCCCCGGCGCTTCGTTTGCCCTGGGCCAAAGCGAGCCTTCACAGTAGCTGAACGTTAACACTGCATACTCGTTCCACTTCCAGAACAGGGCTACCGCGAGGCAGTTCTCCGGGGGAAAACGGCCCTTCGCGAAGGGCAGATCTGCCGAGCTCATTGCGGGAAAGCGAAAGCAAAGGACGCTTTTCTCCCTCTAACCGCTTTCGTCAGAGGAACGGGGGAAGTCACAATGTTCTTTCTCTCACTGAGATACACACAATCTGACGTTGCCTCTGAGCTCCGTTGCTGGCAAAGAACTGAAACTGACATACATTCCTGTGGGGAAACACAGGGCTTTGCTAGGATTTCTCTAGGCAGTGTGATTTCCCTGGGCCTCACTGTAGCAACACTATCTCGCCAGGGCAACACTGCGTGGGATTTCCTCTTCCAAGAGAGCTGCTGCTTTGTAGTTTGTGCTGGGAAACCTTACTTTGGCAAGTGCGAATTGACCGCATTCAGGCAGAAAGAAAAGAGAACAGCAAGAGGCCTTTTTTCCCCGGCTGCTTTCCCAAGCCCTTCCAGCTCAAACTATGTGGTTGCTCCTCTGGAAGGATCCTTGCACCGCGACGTAGTTTTTCAGAAGAAGCCCTGCTTTTGCAAGAGCAAATGAGGAATTCGTTGCAGGAAAGAGGAAGGAAAGAAAGTTTCTCTCCCTCTGCCTGCTTTGCTCAGAGAACTGGATGAAGTCAGGGAGTTCTCCCTTTCACTGAGAAACGTGCGGGCTGCTGTTGCCTGTGCGCTCTCTTCTTTGCAAAAGAGTCTGCAGTTCCACGCTTTGAACCGTGGAAAGGCGCCGGGCTCTGCTCAGACTTCCCCCGGCGCTTCGTTTGCCCTGGGCCAAAGCGAGCCTTCACAATAGCTGAACGCTAACACTGCATACTCGTTCCACTTCCAGAACAGGGCTACCGCGAGGCAGTTCTCCGGGGGAAAACGGCCCTTCGCGAAGGGCAGATCTGCCGAGCTCATTGCGGGAAAGCGAAAGCAAAGGACGCTTTTCTCCCTCTAACCGCTTTCGTCAGAGGAACGGGGGAAGTCACAGTGTTCTTTCTCTCACTGAGATACACACAATCTGACGTTGCCTCTGAGCTCCGTTGCTGGCAAAGAACTGAAACTGACATACATTCCTGTGGGGAAACACAGGGCTTTGCTAGGATTTCTCTAGGCAGTGTGATTTCCCTGGGCCTCACTGTAGCAACACTATCTCGCCAGGGCAACACTGCGTGGGATTTCCTCTTCCAAGAGAGCTGCTGCTTTGTAGTTTGTGCTGGGAAACCTTGCTTTGGCAAGTGCGAATTGACCGCATTCAGGCAGAAAGAAAAGAGAACAGCAAGAGGCCTTTTTTCCCCGGCTGCTTTCCCAAGCCCTTCCAGCTCAAACTATGTGGTTGCTCCTCTGGAAGGATCCTTGCACCGCGACGTAGTTTTTCAGAAGAAGCCCTGCTTTTGCAAGAGCAAATGAGGAATTCGTTGCAGGAAAGAGGAAGGAAAGAAAGTTTCTCTCCCTCTGCCTGCTTTGCTCAGAGAACTGGATGAAGTCAGGGAGTTCTCCCTTTCACTGAGAAACGTGCGGGCTGCTGTTGCCTGTGCGCTCTCTTCTTTGCAAAAGAGTCTGCAGTTCCACGCTTTGAACCGTGGAAAGGCGCCGGGCTCTGCTAAGACTTCCCCCGGCGCTTCGTTTGCCCTGGGCCAAAGCGAGCCTTCACAGTAGCTGAACGCTAACACTGCATACTCGTTCCACTTCCAGAACAGGGCTACCGCGAGGCAGTTCTCCGGGGGAAAACGGCCCTTCGCGAAGGGCAGATCTGCCGAGCTCATTGCGGGAAAGCGAAAGCAAAGGACGCTTTTCTCCCTCTAACCGCTTTCGTCAGAGGAACGGGGGAAGTCACAATGTTCTTTCTCTCACTGAGATACACACAATCTGACGTTGCCTCTGAGCTCCGTTGCTGGCAAAGAACTGAAACTGACATACATTCCTGTGGGGAAACACAGGGCTTTGCTAGGATTTCTCTAGGCAGTGTGATTTCCCTGGGCCTCACTGTAGCAACACTATCTCGCCAGGGCAACACTGCGTGGGATTTCCTCTTCCAAGAGAGCTGCTGCTTTGTAGTTTGTGCTGGGAAACCTTACTTTGGCAAGTGCGAATTGACCGCATTCAGGCAGAAAGAAAAGAGAACAGCAAGAGGCCTTTTTTCCCCGGCTGCTTTCCCAAGCCCTTCCAGCTCAAACTATGTGGTTGCTCCTCTGGAAGGATCCTTGCACCGCGACGTAGTTTTTCAGAAGAAGCCCTGCTTTTGCAAGAGCAAATGAGGAATTCGTTGCAGGAAAGAGGAAGGAAAGAAAGTTTCTCTCCCTCTGCCTGCTTTGCTCAGAGAACTGGATGAAGTCAGGGAGTTCTCCCTTTCACTGAGAAACGTGCGGGCTGCTGTTGCCTGTGCGCTCTCTTCTTTGCAAAAGAGTCTGCAGTTCCACGCTTTGAACCGTGGAAAGGCGCCGGGCTCTGCTCAGACTTCCCCCGGCGCTTCGTTTGCCCTGGGCCAAAGCGAGCCTTCACAGTAGCTGAACGCTAACACTGCATACTCGTTCCACTTCCAGAACAGGGCTACCGCGAGGCAGTTCTCCGGGGGAAAACGGCCCTTCGCGAAGGGCAGATCTGCCGAGCTCATTGCGGGAAAGCGAAAGCAAAGGACGCTTTTCTCCCTCTAACCGCTTTCGTCAGAGGAACGGGGGAAGTCACAATGTTCTTTCTCTCACTGAGATACACACAATCTGACGTTGCCTCTGAGCTCCGTTGCTGGCAAAGAACTGAAACTGACATACATTCCTGTGGGGAAACACAGGGCTTTGCTAGGATTTCTCTAGGCAGTGTGATTTCCCTGGGCCTCACTGTAGCAACACTATCTCGCCAGGGCAACACTGCGTGGGATTTCCTCTTCCAAGAGAGCTGCTGCTTTGTAGTTTGTGCTGGGAAACCTTACTTTGGCAAGTGCGAATTGACCGCATTCAGGCAGAAAGAAAAGAGAACAGCAAGAGGCCTTTTTTCCCCGGCTGCTTTCCCAAGCCCTTCCAGCTCAAACTATGTGGTTGCTCCTCTGGAAGGATCCTTGCACCGCGACGTAGTTTTTCAGAAGAAGCCCTGCTTTTGCAAGAGCAAATGAGGAATTCGTTGCAGGAAAGAGGAAGGAAAGAAAGTTTCTCTCCCTCTGCCTGCTTTGCTCAGAGAACTGGATGAAGTCAGGGAGTTCTCCCTTTCACTGAGAAACGTGCGGGCTGCTGTTGCCTGTGCGCTCTCTTCTTTGCAAAAGAGTCTGCAGTTCCACGCTTTGAACCGTGGAAAGGCGCCGGGCTCTGCTAAGACTTCCCCCGGCGCTTCGTTTGCCCTGGGCCAAAGCGAGCCTTCACAGTAGCTGAACGTTAACACTGCATACTCGTTCCACTTCCAGAACAGGGCTACCGCGAGGCAGTTCTCCGGGGGAAAACGGCCCTTCGCGAAGGGCAGATCTGCCGAGCTCATTGCGGGAAAGCGAAAGCAAAGGACGCTTTTCTCCCTCTAACCGCTTTCGTCAGAGGAACGGGGGAAGTCACAATGTTCTTTCTCTCACTGAGATACACACAATCTGACGTTGCCTCTGAGCTCCGTTGCTGGCAAAGAACTGAAACTGACATACATTCCTGTGGGGAAACACAGGGCTTTGCTAGGATTTCTCTAGGCAGTGTGATTTCCCTGGGCCTCACTGTAGCAACACTATCTCGCCAGGGCAACACTGCGTGGGATTTCCTCTTCCAAGAGAGCTGCTGCTTTGTAGTTTGTGCTGGGAAACCTTACTTTGGCAAGTGCGAATTGACCGCATTCAGGCAGAAAGAAAAGAGAACAGCAAGAGGCCTTTTTTCCCCGGCTGCTTTCCCAAGCCCTTCCAGCTCAAACTATGTGGTTGCTCCTCTGGAAGGATCCTTGCACCGCGACGTAGTTTTTCAGAAGAAGCCCTGCTTTTGCAAGAGCAAATGAGGAATTCGTTGCAGGAAAGAGGAAGGAAAGAAAGTTTCTCTCCCTCTGCCTGCTTTGCTCAGAGAACTGGATGAAGTCAGGGAGTTCTCCCTTTCACTGAGAAACGTGCGGGCTGCTGTTGCCTGTGCGCTCTCTTCTTTGCAAAAGAGTCTGCAGTTCCACGCTTTGAACCGTGGAAAGGCGCCGGGCTCTGCTCAGACTTCCCCCGGCGCTTCGTTTGCCCTGGGCCAAAGCGAGCCTTCACAATAGCTGAACGCTAACACTGCATACTCGTTCCACTTCCAGAACAGGGCTACCGCGAGGCAGTTCTCCGGGGGAAAACGGCCCTTCGCGAAGGGCAGATCTGCCGAGCTCATTGCGGGAAAGCGAAAGCAAAGGACGCTTTTCTCCCTCTAACCGCTTTCGTCAGAGGAACGGGGGAAGTCACAGTGTTCTTTCTCTCACTGAGATACACACAATCTGACGTTGCCTCTGAGCTCCGTTGCTGGCAAAGAACTGAAACTGACATACATTCCTGTGGGGAAACACAGGGCTTTGCTAGGATTTCTCTAGGCAGTGTGATTTCCCTGGGCCTCACTGTAGCAACACTATCTCGCCAGGGCAACACTGCGTGGGATTTCCTCTTCCAAGAGAGCTGCTGCTTTGTAGTTTGTGCTGGGAAACCTTGCTTTGGCAAGTGCGAATTGACCGCATTCAGGCAGAAAGAAAAGAGAACAGCAAGAGGCCTTTTTTCCCCGGCTGCTTTCCCAAGCCCTTCCAGCTCAAACTATGTGGTTGCTCCTCTGGAAGGATCCTTGCACCGCGACGTAGTTTTTCAGAAGAAGCCCTGCTTTTGCAAGAGCAAATGAGGAATTCGTTGCAGGAAAGAGGAAGGAAAGAAAGTTTCTCTCCCTCTGCCTGCTTTGCTCAGAGAACTGGATGAAGTCAGGGAGTTCTCCCTTTCACTGAGAAACGTGCGGGCTGCTGTTGCCTGTGCGCTCTCTTCTTTGCAAAAGAGTCTGCAGTTCCACGCTTTGAACCGTGGAAAGGCGCCGGGCTCTGCTAAGACTTCCCCCGGCGCTTCGTTTGCCCTGGGCCAAAGCGAGCCTTCACAGTAGCTGAACGCTAACACTGCATACTCGTTCCACTTCCAGAACAGGGCTACCGCGAGGCAGTTCTCCGGGGGAAAACGGCCCTTCGCGAAGGGCAGATCTGCCGAGCTCATTGCGGGAAAGCGAAAGCAAAGGACGCTTTTCTCCCTCTAACCGCTTTCGTCAGAGGAACGGGGGAAGTCACAATGTTCTTTCTCTCACTGAGATACACACAATCTGACGTTGCCTCTGAGCTCCGTTGCTGGCAAAGAACTGAAACTGACATACATTCCTGTGGGGAAACACAGGGCTTTGCTAGGATTTCTCTAGGCAGTGTGATTTCCCTGGGCCTCACTGTAGCAACACTATCTCGCCAGGGCAACACTGCGTGGGATTTCCTCTTCCAAGAGAGCTGCTGCTTTGTAGTTTGTGCTGGGAAACCTTACTTTGGCAAGTGCGAATTGACCGCATTCAGGCAGAAAGAAAAGAGAACAGCAAGAGGCCTTTTTTCCCCGGCTGCTTTCCCAAGCCCTTCCAGCTCAAACTATGTGGTTGCTCCTCTGGAAGGATCCTTGCACCGCGACGTAGTTTTTCAGAAGAAGCCCTGCTTTTGCAAGAGCAAATGAGGAATTCGTTGCAGGAAAGAGGAAGGAAAGAAAGTTTCTCTCCCTCTGCCTGCTTTGCTCAGAGAACTGGATGAAGTCAGGGAGTTCTCCCTTTCACTGAGAAACGTGCGGGCTGCTGTTGCCTGTGCGCTCTCTTCTTTGCAAAAGAGTCTGCAGTTCCACGCTTTGAACCGTGGAAAGGCGCCGGGCTCTGCTCAGACTTCCCCCGGCGCTTCGTTTGCCCTGGGCCAAAGCGAGCCTTCACAATAGCTGAACGCTAACACTGCATACTCGTTCCACTTCCAGAACAGGGCTACCGCGAGGCAGTTCTCCGGGGGAAAACGGCCCTTCGCGAAGGGCAGATCTGCCGAGCTCATTGCGGGAAAGCGAAAGCAAAGGACGCTTTTCTCCCTCTAACCGCTTTCGTCAGAGGAACGGGGGAAGTCACAGTGTTCTTTCTCTCACTGAGATACACACAATCTGACGTTGCCTCTGAGCTCCGTTGCTGGCAAAGAACTGAAACTGACATACATTCCTGTGGGGAAACACAGGGCTTTGCTAGGATTTCTCTAGGCAGTGTGTTTTCCCTGGACCTCACTGCAGCAACACTATCTCGCCAGGGCAACACTGCGTGGGATTTCCTCTTCCAAGAGAGCTGCTGCTTTGTAGTTTGTGCTGGGAAACCTTGCTTTGGCAAGTGCGAATTGACTGCATTCAGGCAGAAAGAAAAGAGAACAGCAAGAGGCCTTTTATCCCCGGCTGCTTTCCCAAGCCCTTCCAGCTCAAACTATGTCGTTGCTCCTCTGGAAGGATCCCTGCACCGCGACGTAGTTTCTCAGAAGAAGCCCTGCTTTTGCAAGAGCAAAGGAGCAATTCGTTGCAGGAAAGAGGAAGGAAAGAAAGTTTCTCTCCCTCTGCCTGCTTTGCTCAGAGAACTGGATGAAGTCAGGGAGTTCTCCCTTTCACTGAGAAACGTGCGGGCTGCTGTTGCCTGTGCGCTCTCTTCTTTGCAAAAGAGTCTGCAGTTCCACGCTTTGAACCGTGGAAAGGCGCCGGGCTCTGCTAAGACTTCCCCCGGCGCTTCGTTTGCCCTGGGCCAAAGCGAGCCTTCACAGTAGCTGAACGCTAACACTGCATACTCGTTCCACTTCCAGAACAGGGCTACCGCGAGGCAGTTCTCCGGGGGAAAACGGCCCTTCGCGAAGGGCAGATCTGCCGAGCTCATTGCGGGAAAGCGAAAGCAAAGGACGCTTTTCTCCCTCTAACCGCTTTCGTCAGAGGAACGGGGGAAGTCACAATGTTCTTTCTCTCACTGAGATACACACAATCTGACGTTGCCTCTGAGCTCCGTTGCTGGCAAAGAACTGAAACTGACATACATTCCTGTGGGGAAACACAGGGCTTTGCTAGGATTTCTCTAGGCAGTGTGATTTCCCTGGGCCTCACTGTAGCAACACTATCTCGCCAGGGCAACACTGCGTGGGATTTCCTCTTCCAAGAGAGCTGCTGCTTTGTAGTTTGTGCTGGGAAACCTTACTTTGGCAAGTGCGAATTGACCGCATTCAGGCAGAAAGAAAAGAGAACAGCAAGAGGCCTTTTTTCCCCGGCTGCTTTCCCAAGCCCTTCCAGCTCAAACTATGTGGTTGCTCCTCTGGAAGGATCCTTGCACCGCGACGTAGTTTTTCAGAAGAAGCCCTGCTTTTGCAAGAGCAAATGAGGAATTCGTTGCAGGAAAGAGGAAGGAAAGAAAGTTTCTCTCCCTCTGCCTGCTTTGCTCAGAGAACTGGATGAAGTCAGGGAGTTCTCCCTTTCACTGAGAAACGTGCGGGCTGCTGTTGCCTGTGCGCTCTCTTCTTTGCAAAAGAGTCTGCAGTTCCACGCTTTGAACCGTGGAAAGGCGCCGGGCTCTGCTCAGACTTCCCCCGGCGCTTCGTTTGCCCTGGGCCAAAGCGAGCCTTCACAATAGCTGAACGCTAACACTGCATACTCGTTCCACTTCCAGAACAGGGCTACCGCGAGGCAGTTCTCCGGGGGAAAACGGCCCTTCGCGAAGGGCAGATCTGCCGAGCTCATTGCGGGAAAGCGAAAGCAAAGGACGCTTTTCTCCCTCTAACCGCTTTCGTCAGAGGAACGGGGGAAGTCACAGTGTTCTTTCTCTCACTGAGATACACACAATCTGACGTTGCCTCTGAGCTCCGTTGCTGGCAAAGAACTGAAACTGACATACATTCCTGTGGGGAAACACAGGGCTTTGCTAGGATTTCTCTAGGCAGTGTGTTTTCCCTGGACCTCACTGCAGCAACACTATCTCGCCAGGGCAACACTGCGTGGGATTTCCTCTTCCAAGAGAGCTGCTGCTTTGTAGTTTGTGCTGGGAAACCTTGCTTTGGCAAGTGCGAATTGACTGCATTCAGGCAGAAAGAAAAGAGAATAGCAAGAGGCCTTTTCTCCCCGGCTGCTTTCCCAAGCCCTTCCAGCACAAACTATGTCGTTGCTCCTCTGGAAGGATCCCTGCACCGCGGCGTAGTTTTTCAGAAGAAGCCCTGCGTTTGCAAGAGCAAATGAGGAATTCGTTGCAGGAAAGAGGAAGGAAAGAAAGTTTCTCTCCCTCTGCCTGCTTTGCTCAGAGAACTGGATGAAGTCAGGGAGTTCTCCCATTCACTGGAAACGTGCGGGCTGCTGTTGCCTGGGCGCTCTCTTCTTTGCAAAAGAGTCTGCAGTTCCACGCTTTGAACCGTGGAAAGGCGCCGGGCTCTGCTAAGACTTCCCCCGGCGCTTCGTTTGCCCTGGGCCAGAGCGAGCCTTCACAGTAGCTGAACGCTAACACTGCATACTCGTTCCACTTCCAGAACAGGGCTACCGCGAGGCAGTTCTCCGGGGGAAAACGGCCCTTCGCGAAGGGCAGATCTGCCGAGCTCATTGCGGGAAAGCGAAAGCAAAGGACGCTTTTCTCCCTCTAACCGCTTTCGTCAGAGGAACGGGGGAAGTCACGGTGTTCTTTCTCTCACTGAGATACACACAATCTGACGTTGCCTCTGAGCTCCGTTGCTGGCAAAGAACTGAAACTGACATACATTCCTGTGGGGAAACACAGGGCTTTGCTAGGATTTCTCTAGGCAGTGTGTTTTCCCTGGACCTCACTGCAGCAACACTATCTCGCCAGGGCAACACTGCGTGGGATTTCCTCTTCCAAGAGAGCTGCTGCTTTGTAGTTTGTGCTGGGAAACCTTGCTTTGGCAAGTGCGAATTGACTGCATTCAGGCAGAAAGAAAAGAGAACAGCAAGAGGCCTTTTATCCCCGGCTGCTTTCCCAAGCCCTTCCAGCTCAAACTATGTCGTTGCTCCTCTGGAAGGATCCCTGCACCGCGACGTAGTTTCTCAGAAGAAGCCCTGCTTTTGCAAGAGCAAAGGAGCAATTCGTTGCAGGAAAGAGGAAGGAAAGAAAGTTTCTCTCCCTCTGCCTGCTTTGCTCAGAGAACTGGATGAAGTCAGGGAGTTCTCCCTTTCACTGAGAAACGTGTGGGCTGCTTTTGCCTGTGCGCTCTCTTCTTTGCAAAAGAGTCTGCAGTTCCACACTTTGAACCGTGGAAAGGCGCCGGGCTCTGCTCAGACTTCCCCCGGCGTTTCGTTTGCCCTGGGCCAAAGCGAGCCTTCACAATAGCTGAACGCTAACACTGCATACTCGTTCCACTTCCAGAACAGGGCTACCGCGAGGCAGTTCTCCGGGGGAAAACGGCCCTTCGCGAAGGGCAGATCTGCCGAGCTCATTGCGGGAAAGCGAAAGCAAAGGACGCTTTTCTCCCTCTAACCGCTTTCGTCAGAGGAACGGGGGAAGTCACAGTGTTCTTTCTCTCACTGAGATACACACAATCTGACGTTGCCTCTGAGCTCCGTTGCTGGCAAAGAACTGAAACTGACATACATTCCTGTGGGGAAACACAGGGCTTTGCTAGGATTTCTCTAGGCAGTGTGATTTCCCTGGGCCTCACTGTAGCAACACTATCTCGCCAGGGCAACACTGCGTGGGATTTCCTCTTCCAAGAGAGCTGCTGCTTTGTAGTTTGTGCTGGGAAACCTTGCTTTGGCAAGTGCGAATTGACCGCATTCAGGCAGAAAGAAAAGAGAACAGCAAGAGGCCTTTTTTCCCCGGCTGCTTTCCCAAGCCCTTCCAGCTCAAACTATGTCGTTGCTCCTCTGGAAGGATCCTTGCACCGCGACGTAGTTTTTCAGAAGAAGCCCTGCTTTTGCAAGAGCAAATGAGGAATTCGTTGCAGGAAAGAGGAAGGAAAGAAAGTTTCTCTCCCTCTGCCTACTTTGCTCAGAGAACTGGATGAAGTCAGGGAGTTCTCCCTTTCACTGAGAAACGTGCGGGCTGCTGTTGCCTGTGCGCTCTCTTCTTTGCAAAAGAGTCTGCAGTTCCACGCTTTGAACCGTGGAAAGGCGCCGGGCTCTGCTAAGACTTCCCCCGGCGCTTCGTTTGCCCTGGGCCAAAGCGAGCCTTCACAGTAGCTGAACGCTAACACTGCATACTCGTTCCACTTCCAGAACAGGGCTACCGCGAGGCAGTTCTCCGGGGGAAAACGGCCCTTCGCGAAGGGCAGATCTGCCGAGCTCATTGCGGGAAAGCGAAAGCAAAGGACGCTTTTCTCCCTCTAACCGCTTTCGTCAGAGGAACGGGGGAAGTCACAGTGTTCTTTCTCTCACTGAGATACACACAATCTGACGTTGCCTCTGAGCTCCTTTGCTGGCAAAGAACTGAAACTGACATACATTCCTGTGGGGAAACACAGGGCTTTGCTAGGATTTCTCTAGGCAGTGTGATTTCCCTGGGCCTCACTGCAGCAACACTATCTCGCCAGGGCAACACTGCGTGGGATTTCCTCTTCCAAGAGAGCTGCTGCTTTGTAGTTTGTGCTGGGAAACCTTATTTTGGCAAGTGCGAATTGACCGCATTCAGGCAGAAAGAAAAGAGAACAGCAAGAGGCCTTTTTTCCCCGGCTGCTTTCCCAAGCCCTTCCAGCTCAAACTATGTCGTTGCTCCTCTGGAAGGATCCTTGCACCGCGACGTAGTTTTTCAGAAGAAGCCCTGCTTTTGCAAGAGCAAATGAGGAATTCGTTGCAGGAAAGAGGAAGGAAAGAAAGTTTCTCTCCCTCTGCCTGCTTTGCTCAGAGGACTGGATGAAGTCAGGGAGTTCTCCCTTTCACTGAGAAACGTGCGGGCTGCTGTTGCCTGGGCGCTCTCTTCTTTGCAAAAGAGTCTGCAGTTCCACGCTTTGAACCGTGGAAAGGCGCCGGGCTCTGCTAAGACTTCCCCCGGCGCTTCGTTTGCCCTGGGCCAGAGCGAGCCTTCACAATAGCTGAACGCTAACACTGCATACTCGTTCCACTTCCAGAACAGGGCTACCGCGAGGCAGTTCTCCGGGGGAAAACGGCCCTTCGCGAAGGGCAGATCTGCCGAGCTCATTGCGGGAAAGCGAAAGCAAAGGACGCTTTTCTCCCTCTAACCGCTTTCGTCAGAGGAACGGGGGAAGTCACGGTGTTCTTTCTCTCACTGAGATACACACAATCTGACGTTGCCTCTGAGCTCCGTTGCTGGCAAAGAACTGAAACTGACATACATTCCTGTGGGGAAACACAGGGCTTTGCTAGGATTTCTCTAGGCAGTGTGATTTCCCTGGGCCTCACTGTAGCCACACTATCTCGCCAGGGCAACACTGCGTGGGATTTCCTCTTCCAAGAGAGCTGCTGCTTTGTAGTTTGTGCAAGGAAACCTTATTTTGGCAAGTGCGAATTGACCGCATTCAGGCAGAAAGAAAAGAGAACAGCAAGAGGCCTTTTTTCCCCGGCTGCTTTCCCAAGCCCTTCCAGCTCAAACTATGTCGTTGCTCCTCTGGAAGGATCCTTGCACCGCGACGTAGTTTTTCAAAAGAAGCCCTGCTTTTGCAAGAGCAAATGAGGAATTCGTTGCAGGAAAGAGGAAGGAAAGAAAGTTTCTCTCCCTCTGCCTGCTTTGCTCAGAGAACTGGATGAAGTCAGGGAGTTCTCCCTTTCACTGAGAAACGTGCGGGCTGCTGTTGCCTGGGCGCTCTCTTCTTTGCAAAAGAGTCTGCAGTTCCACGCTTTGAACCGTGGAAAGGCGCCGGGCTCTGCTAAGACTTCCCCCGGCGCTTCGTTTGCCCTGGGCCAGAGCGAGCCTTCACAATAGCTGAACGCTAACACTGCATACTCGTTCCACTTCCAGAACAGGGCTACCGCGAGGCAGTTCTCCGGGGGAAAACGGCCCTTCGCGAAGGGCAGATCTGCCGAGCTCATTGCGGGAAAGCGAAAGCAAAGGACGCTTTTCTCCCTCTAACCGCTTTCGTCAGAGGAACGGGGGAAGTCACGGTGTTCTTTCTCTCACTGAGATACACACAATCTGACGTTGCCTCTGAGCTCCGTTGCTGGCAAAGAACTGAAACTGACATACATTCCTGTGGGGAAACACAGGGCTTTGCTAGGATTTCTCTAGGCAGTGTGATTTCCCTGGGCCTCACTGTAGCAACACTATCTCGCCAGGGCAACACTGCGTGGGATTTCCTCTGCCAGGAGAGAGCTGCTGCTTTGTAGTTTGTGCTGGGAAACCTTGCTTTGGCAAGTGCGAATTGACTGCATTCAGGCAGAAAGAAAAGAGAATAGCAAGAGGCCTTTTCTCCCCGGCTGCTTTCCCAAGCCCTTCCAGCACAAACTATGTCGTTGCTCCTCTGGAAGGATCCCTGCACCGCGGCGTAGTTTTTCAGAAGAAGCCCTGCGTTTGCAAGAGCAAATGAGGAATTCGTTGCAGGAAAGAGGAAGGAAAGAAAGTTTCTCTCCCTCTGCCTGCTTTGCTCAGAGAACTGGATGAAGTCAGGGAGTTCTCCCATTCACTGGAAACGTGCGGGCTGCTGTTGCCTGGGCGCTCTCTTCTTTGCAAAAGAGTCTGCAGTTCCACGCTTTGAACCGTGGAAAGGCGCCGGGCTCTGCTCAGACTTCCCCCGGCGTTTCGTTTGCCCTGGGCCAAAGCGAGCCTTCACAATAGCTGAACGCTAACACTGCATACTCGTTCCACTTCCAGAACAGGGCTACCGCGAGGCAGTTCTCCGGGGGAAAACGGCCCTTCGCGAAGGGCAGATCTGCCGAGCTCATTGCGGGAAAGCGAAAGCAAAGGACGCTTTTCTCCCTCTAACCGCTTTCGTCAGAGGAACGGGGGAAGTCACAGTGTTCTTTCTCTCACTGAGATACACACAATCTGACGTTGCCTCTGAGCTCCGTTGCTGGCAAAGAACTGAAATTGACATACATTCCTGTGGGGAAACACAGGGCTTTGCTAGGATTTCTCTAGGCAGTGTGATTTCCCTGGGCCTCACTGTAGCAACACTATCTCGCCAGGGCAACACTGCGTGGGATTTCCTCTTCCAAGAGAGCTGCTGCTTTGTAGTTTGTGCTGGGAAACCTTGCTTTGGCAAGTGCGAATTGACCGCATTCAGGCAGAAAGAAAAGAGAACAGCAAGAGGCCTTTTTTCCCCGGCTGCTTTCCCAAGCCCTTCCAGCTCAAACTATGTCGTTGCTCCTCTGGAAGGATCCTTGCACCGCGACGTAGTTTTTCAGAAGAAGCCCTGCTTTTGCAAGAGCAAATGAGGAATTCGTTGCAGGAAAGAGGAAGGAAAGAAAGTTTCTCTCCCTCTGCCTACTTTGCTCAGAGAACTGGATGAAGTCAGGGAGTTCTCCCTTTCACTGAGAAACGTGCGGGCTGCTGTTGCCTGTGCGCTCTCTTCTTTGCAAAAGAGTCTGCAGTTCCACGCTTTGAACCGTGGAAAGGCGCCGGGCTCTGCTAAGACTTCCCCCGGCGCTTCGTTTGCCCTGGGCCAAAGCGAGCCTTCACAGTAGCTGAACGCTAACACTGCATACTCGTTCCACTTCCAGAACAGGGCTACCGCGAGGCAGTTCTCCGGGGGAAAACGGCCCTTCGCGAAGGGCAGATCTGCCGAGCTCATTGCGGGAAAGCGAAAGCAAAGGACGCTTTTCTCCCTCTAACCGCTTTCGTCAGAGGAACGGGGGAAGTCACAATGTTCTTTCTCTCACTGAGATACACACAATCTGACGTTGCCTCTGAGCTCCGTTGCTGGCAAAGAACTGAAACTGACATACATTCCTGTGGGGAAACACAGGGCTTTGCTAGGATTTCTCTAGGCAGTGTGATTTCCCTGGGCCTCACTGTAGCCACACTATCTCGCCAGGGCAACACTGCGTGGGATTTCCTCTTCCAAGAGAGCTGCTGCTTTGTAGTTTGTGCAAGGAAACCTTATTTTGGCAAGTGCGAATTGACCGCATTCAGGCAGAAAGAAAAGAGAACAGCAAGAGGCCTTTTTTCCCCGGCTGCTTTCCCAAGCCCTTCCAGCTCAAACTATGTCGTTGCTCCTCTGGAAGGATCCTTGCACCGCGACGTAGTTTTTCAAAAGAAGCCCTGCTTTTGCAAGAGCAAATGAGGAATTCGTTGCAGGAAAGAGGAAGGAAAGAAAGTTTCTCTCCCTCTGCCTGCTTTGCTCAGAGAACTGGATGAAGTCAGGGAGTTCTCCCTTTCACTGAGAAACGTGCGGGCTGCTGTTGCCTGGGCGCTCTCTTCTTTGCAAAAGAGTCTGCAGTTCCACGCTTTGAACCGTGGAAAGGCGCCGGGCTCTGCTAAGACTTCCCCCGGCGCTTCGTTTGCCCTGGGCCAGAGCGAGCCTTCACAATAGCTGAACGCTAACACTGCATACTCGTTCCACTTCCAGAACAGGGCTACCGCGAGGCAGTTCTCCGGGGGAAAACGGCCCTTCGCGAAGGGCAGATCTGCCGAGCTCATTGCGGGAAAGCGAAAGCAAAGGACGCTTTTCTCCCTCTAACCGCTTTCGTCAGAGGAACGGGGGAAGTCACGGTGTTCTTTCTCTCACTGAGATACACACAATCTGACGTTGCCTCTGAGCTCCGTTGCTGGCAAAGAACTGAAACTGACATACATTCCTGTGGGGAAACACAGGGCTTTGCTAGGATTTCTCTAGGCAGTGTGATTTCCCTGGGCCTCACTGTAGCAACACTATCTCGCCAGGGCAACACTGCGTGGGATTTCCTCTGCCAGGAGAGAGCTGCTGCTTTGTAGTTTGTGCTGGGAAACCTTGCTTTGGCAAGTGCGAATTGACTGCATTCAGGCAGAAAGAAAAGAGAATAGCAAGAGGCCTTTTCTCCCCGGCTGCTTTCCCAAGCCCTTCCAGCACAAACTATGTCGTTGCTCCTCTGGAAGGATCCCTGCACCGCGGCGTAGTTTTTCAGAAGAAGCCCTGCGTTTGCAAGAGCAAATGAGGAATTCGTTGCAGGAAAGAGGAAGGAAAGAAAGTTTCTCTCCCTCTGCCTGCTTTGCTCAGAGAACTGGATGAAGTCAGGGAGTTCTCCCATTCACTGGAAACGTGCGGGCTGCTGTTGCCTGGGCGCTCTCTTCTTTGCAAAAGAGTCTGCAGTTCCACGCTTTGAACCGTGGAAAGGCGCCGGGCTCTGCTCAGACTTCCCCCGGCGTTTCGTTTGCCCTGGGCCAAAGCGAGCCTTCACAATAGCTGAACGCTAACACTGCATACTCGTTCCACTTCCAGAACAGGGCTACCGCGAGGCAGTTCTCCGGGGGAAAACGGCCCTTCGCGAAGGGCAGATCTGCCGAGCTCATTGCGGGAAAGCGAAAGCAAAGGACGCTTTTCTCCCTCTAACCGCTTTCGTCAGAGGAACGGGGGAAGTCACAGTGTTCTTTCTCTCACTGAGATACACACAATCTGACGTTGCCTCTGAGCTCCGTTGCTGGCAAAGAACTGAAATTGACATACATTCCTGTGGGGAAACACAGGGCTTTGCTAGGATTTCTCTAGGCAGTGTGATTTCCCTGGGCCTCACTGTAGCAACACTATCTCGCCAGGGCAACACTGCGTGGGATTTCCTCTTCCAAGAGAGCTGCTGCTTTGTAGTTTGTGCTGGGAAACCTTATTTTGGCAAGTGCGAATTGACCGCATTCAGGCAGAAAGAAAAGAGAACAGCAAGAGGCCTTTTTTCCCCGGCTGCTTTCCCAAGCCCTTCCAGCTCAAACTATGTCGTTGCTCCTCTGGAAGGATCCTTGCACCGCGACGTAGTTTTTCAGAAGAAGCCCTGCTTTTGCAAGAGCAAATGAGGAATTCGTTGCAGGAAAGAGGAAGGAAAGAAAGTTTCTCTCCCTCTGCCTGCTTTGCTCAGAGGACTGGATGAAGTCAGGGAGTTCTCCCTTTCACTGAGAAACGTGCGGGCTGCTGTTGCCTGGGCGCTCTCTTCTTTGCAAAAGAGTCTGCAGTTCCACGCTTTGAACCGTGGAAAGGCGCCGGGCTCTGCTAAGACTTCCCCCGGCGCTTCGTTTGCCCTGGGCCAGAGCGAGCCTTCACAATAGCTGAACGCTAACACTGCATACTCGTTCCACTTCCAGAACAGGGCTACCGCGAGGCAGTTCTCCGGGGGAAAACGGCCCTTCGCGAAGGGCAGATCTGCCGAGCTCATTGCGGGAAAGCGAAAGCAAAGGACGCTTTTCTCCCTCTAACCGCTTTCGTCAGAGGAACGGGGGAAGTCACGGTGTTCTTTCTCTCACTGAGATACACACAATCTGACGTTGCCTCTGAGCTCCGTTGCTGGCAAAGAACTGAAACTGACATACATTCCTGTGGGGAAACACAGGGCTTTGCTAGGATTTCTCTAGGCAGTGTGATTTCCCTGGGCCTCACTGTAGCCACACTATCTCGCCAGGGCAACACTGCGTGGGATTTCCTCTTCCAAGAGAGCTGCTGCTTTGTAGTTTGTGCAAGGAAACCTTATTTTGGCAAGTGCGAATTGACCGCATTCAGGCAGAAAGAAAAGAGAACAGCAAGAGGCCTTTTTTCCCCGGCTGCTTTCCCAAGCCCTTCCAGCTCAAACTATGTCGTTGCTCCTCTGGAAGGATCCTTGCACCGCGACGTAGTTTTTCAAAAGAAGCCCTGCTTTTGCAAGAGCAAATGAGGAATTCGTTGCAGGAAAGAGGAAGGAAAGAAAGTTTCTCTCCCTCTGCCTGCTTTGCTCAGAGAACTGGATGAAGTCAGGGAGTTCTCCCTTTCACTGAGAAACGTGCGGGCTGCTGTTGCCTGGGCGCTCTCTTCTTTGCAAAAGAGTCTGCAGTTCCACGCTTTGAACCGTGGAAAGGCGCCGGGCTCTGCTAAGACTTCCCCCGGCGCTTCGTTTGCCCTGGGCCAGAGCGAGCCTTCACAATAGCTGAACGCTAACACTGCATACTCGTTCCACTTCCAGAACAGGGCTACCGCGAGGCAGTTCTCCGGGGGAAAACGGCCCTTCGCGAAGGGCAGATCTGCCGAGCTCATTGCGGGAAAGCGAAAGCAAAGGACGCTTTTCTCCCTCTAACCGCTTTCGTCAGAGGAACGGGGGAAGTCACGGTGTTCTTTCTCTCACTGAGATACACACAATCTGACGTTGCCTCTGAGCTCCGTTGCTGGCAAAGAACTGAAACTGACATACATTCCTGTGGGGAAACACAGGGCTTTGCTAGGATTTCTCTAGGCAGTGTGATTTCCCTGGGCCTCACTGTAGCAACACTATCTCGCCAGGGCAACACTGCGTGGGATTTCCTCTGCCAGGAGAGAGCTGCTGCTTTGTAGTTTGTGCTGGGAAACCTTGCTTTGGCAAGTGCGAATTGACTGCATTCAGGCAGAAAGAAAAGAGAATAGCAAGAGGCCTTTTCTCCCCGGCTGCTTTCCCAAGCCCTTCCAGCACAAACTATGTCGTTGCTCCTCTGGAAGGATCCCTGCACCGCGGCGTAGTTTTTCAGAAGAAGCCCTGCGTTTGCAAGAGCAAATGAGGAATTCGTTGCAGGAAAGAGGAAGGAAAGAAAGTTTCTCTCCCTCTGCCTGCTTTGCTCAGAGAACTGGATGAAGTCAGGGAGTTCTCCCATTCACTGGAAACGTGCGGGCTGCTGTTGCCTGGGCGCTCTCTTCTTTGCAAAAGAGTCTGCAGTTCCACGCTTTGAACCGTGGAAAGGCGCCGGGCTCTGCTCAGACTTCCCCCGGCGTTTCGTTTGCCCTGGGCCAAAGCGAGCCTTCACAATAGCTGAACGCTAACACTGCATACTCGTTCCACTTCCAGAACAGGGCTACCGCGAGGCAGTTCTCCGGGGGAAAACGGCCCTTCGCGAAGGGCAGATCTGCCGAGCTCATTGCGGGAAAGCGAAAGCAAAGGACGCTTTTCTCCCTCTAACCGCTTTCGTCAGAGGAACGGGGGAAGTCACAGTGTTCTTTCTCTCACTGAGATACACACAATCTGACGTTGCCTCTGAGCTCCGTTGCTGGCAAAGAACTGAAATTGACATACATTCCTGTGGGGAAACACAGGGCTTTGCTAGGATTTCTCTAGGCAGTGTGATTTCCCTGGGCCTCACTGTAGCAACACTATCTCGCCAGGGCAACACTGCGTGGGATTTCCTCTTCCAAGAGAGCTGCTGCTTTGTAGTTTGTGCTGGGAAACCTTGCTTTGGCAAGTGCGAATTGACCGCATTCAGGCAGAAAGAAAAGAGAACAGCAAGAGGCCTTTTTTCCCCGGCTGCTTTCCCAAGCCCTTCCAGCTCAAACTATGTCGTTGCTCCTCTGGAAGGATCCTTGCACCGCGACGTAGTTTTTCAGAAGAAGCCCTGCTTTTGCAAGAGCAAATGAGGAATTCGTTGCAGGAAAGAGGAAGGAAAGAAAGTTTCTCTCCCTCTGCCTACTTTGCTCAGAGAACTGGATGAAGTCAGGGAGTTCTCCCTTTCACTGAGAAACGTGCGGGCTGCTGTTGCCTGTGCGCTCTCTTCTTTGCAAAAGAGTCTGCAGTTCCACGCTTTGAACCGTGGAAAGGCGCCGGGCTCTGCTAAGACTTCCCCCGGCGCTTCGTTTGCCCTGGGCCAAAGCGAGCCTTCACAGTAGCTGAACGCTAACACTGCATACTCGTTCCACTTCCAGAACAGGGCTACCGCGAGGCAGTTCTCCGGGGGAAAACGGCCCTTCGCGAAGGGCAGATCTGCCGAGCTCATTGCGGGAAAGCGAAAGCAAAGGACGCTTTTCTCCCTCTAACCGCTTTCGTCAGAGGAACGGGGGAAGTCACAATGTTCTTTCTCTCACTGAGATACACACAATCTGACGTTGCCTCTGAGCTCCGTTGCTGGCAAAGAACTGAAACTGACATACATTCCTGTGGGGAAACACAGGGCTTTGCTAGGATTTCTCTAGGCAGTGTGATTTCCCTGGGCCTCACTGTAGCCACACTATCTCGCCAGGGCAACACTGCGTGGGATTTCCTCTTCCAAGAGAGCTGCTGCTTTGTAGTTTGTGCAAGGAAACCTTATTTTGGCAAGTGCGAATTGACCGCATTCAGGCAGAAAGAAAAGAGAACAGCAAGAGGCCTTTTTTCCCCGGCTGCTTTCCCAAGCCCTTCCAGCTCAAACTATGTCGTTGCTCCTCTGGAAGGATCCTTGCACCGCGACGTAGTTTTTCAAAAGAAGCCCTGCTTTTGCAAGAGCAAATGAGGAATTCGTTGCAGGAAAGAGGAAGGAAAGAAAGTTTCTCTCCCTCTGCCTGCTTTGCTCAGAGAACTGGATGAAGTCAGGGAGTTCTCCCTTTCACTGAGAAACGTGCGGGCTGCTGTTGCCTGGGCGCTCTCTTCTTTGCAAAAGAGTCTGCAGTTCCACGCTTTGAACCGTGGAAAGGCGCCGGGCTCTGCTAAGACTTCCCCCGGCGCTTCGTTTGCCCTGGGCCAGAGCGAGCCTTCACAATAGCTGAACGCTAACACTGCATACTCGTTCCACTTCCAGAACAGGGCTACCGCGAGGCAGTTCTCCGGGGGAAAACGGCCCTTCGCGAAGGGCAGATCTGCCGAGCTCATTGCGGGAAAGCGAAAGCAAAGGACGCTTTTCTCCCTCTAACCGCTTTCGTCAGAGGAACGGGGGAAGTCACGGTGTTCTTTCTCTCACTGAGATACACACAATCTGACGTTGCCTCTGAGCTCCGTTGCTGGCAAAGAACTGAAACTGACATACATTCCTGTGGGGAAACACAGGGCTTTGCTAGGATTTCTCTAGGCAGTGTGATTTCCCTGGGCCTCACTGTAGCAACACTATCTCGCCAGGGCAACACTGCGTGGGATTTCCTCTGCCAGGAGAGAGCTGCTGCTTTGTAGTTTGTGCTGGGAAACCTTGCTTTGGCAAGTGCGAATTGACTGCATTCAGGCAGAAAGAAAAGAGAATAGCAAGAGGCCTTTTCTCCCCGGCTGCTTTCCCAAGCCCTTCCAGCACAAACTATGTCGTTGCTCCTCTGGAAGGATCCCTGCACCGCGGCGTAGTTTTTCAGAAGAAGCCCTGCGTTTGCAAGAGCAAATGAGGAATTCGTTGCAGGAAAGAGGAAGGAAAGAAAGTTTCTCTCCCTCTGCCTGCTTTGCTCAGAGAACTGGATGAAGTCAGGGAGTTCTCCCATTCACTGGAAACGTGCGGGCTGCTGTTGCCTGGGCGCTCTCTTCTTTGCAAAAGAGTCTGCAGTTCCACGCTTTGAACCGTGGAAAGGCGCCGGGCTCTGCTCAGACTTCCCCCGGCGTTTCGTTTGCCCTGGGCCAAAGCGAGCCTTCACAATAGCTGAACGCTAACACTGCATACTCGTTCCACTTCCAGAACAGGGCTACCGCGAGGCAGTTCTCCGGGGGAAAACGGCCCTTCGCGAAGGGCAGATCTGCCGAGCTCATTGCGGGAAAGCGAAAGCAAAGGACGCTTTTCTCCCTCTAACCGCTTTCGTCAGAGGAACGGGGGAAGTCACAGTGTTCTTTCTCTCACTGAGATACACACAATCTGACGTTGCCTCTGAGCTCCGTTGCTGGCAAAGAACTGAAATTGACATACATTCCTGTGGGGAAACACAGGGCTTTGCTAGGATTTCTCTAGGCAGTGTGATTTCCCTGGGCCTCACTGTAGCAACACTATCTCGCCAGGGCAACACTGCGTGGGATTTCCTCTTCCAAGAGAGCTGCTGCTTTGTAGTTTGTGCTGGGAAACCTTGCTTTGGCAAGTGCGAATTGACCGCATTCAGGCAGAAAGAAAAGAGAACAGCAAGAGGCCTTTTTTCCCCGGCTGCTTTCCCAAGCCCTTCCAGCTCAAACTATGTCGTTGCTCCTCTGGAAGGATCCTTGCACCGCGACGTAGTTTTTCAGAAGAAGCCCTGCTTTTGCAAGAGCAAATGAGGAATTCGTTGCAGGAAAGAGGAAGGAAAGAAAGTTTCTCTCCCTCTGCCTACTTTGCTCAGAGAACTGGATGAAGTCAGGGAGTTCTCCCTTTCACTGAGAAACGTGCGGGCTGCTGTTGCCTGTGCGCTCTCTTCTTTGCAAAAGAGTCTGCAGTTCCACGCTTTGAACCGTGGAAAGGCGCCGGGCTCTGCTAAGACTTCCCCCGGCGCTTCGTTTGCCCTGGGCCAAAGCGAGCCTTCACAGTAGCTGAACGCTAACACTGCATACTCGTTCCACTTCCAGAACAGGGCTACCGCGAGGCAGTTCTCCGGGGGAAAACGGCCCTTCGCGAAGGGCAGATCTGCCGAGCTCATTGCGGGAAAGCGAAAGCAAAGGACGCTTTTCTCCCTCTAACCGCTTTCGTCAGAGGAACGGGGGAAGTCACAATGTTCTTTCTCTCACTGAGATACACACAATCTGACGTTGCCTCTGAGCTCCGTTGCTGGCAAAGAACTGAAACTGACATACATTCCTGTGGGGAAACACAGGGCTTTGCTAGGATTTCTCTAGGCAGTGTGATTTCCCTGGGCCTCACTGTAGCAACACTATCTCGCCAGGGCAACACTGCGTGGGATTTCCTCTTCCAAGAGAGCTGCTGCTTTGTAGTTTGTGCTGGGAAACCTTACTTTGGCAAGTGCGAATTGACCGCATTCAGGCAGAAAGAAAAGAGAACAGCAAGAGGCCTTTTTTCCCCGGCTGCTTTCCCAAGCCCTTCCAGCTCAAACTATGTGGTTGCTCCTCTGGAAGGATCCTTGCACCGCGACGTAGTTTTTCAGAAGAAGCCCTGCTTTTGCAAGAGCAAATGAGGAATTCGTTGCAGGAAAGAGGAAGGAAAGAAAGTTTCTCTCCCTCTGCCTGCTTTGCTCAGAGAACTGGATGAAGTCAGGGAGTTCTCCCATTCACTGGAAACGTGCGGGCTGCTGTTGCCTGGGCGCTCTCTTCTTTGCAAAAGAGTCTGCAGTTCCACGCTTTGAACCGTGGAAAGGCGCCGGGCTCTGCTAAGACTTCCCCCGGCGCTTCGTTTGCCCTGGGCCAGAGCGAGCCTTCACAGTAGCTGAACGCTAACACTGCATACTCGTTCCACTTCCAGAACAGGGCTACCGCGAGGCAGTTCTCCGGGGGAAAACGGCCCTTCGCGAAGGGCAGATCTGCCGAGCTCATTGCGGGAAAGCGAAAGCAAAGGACGCTTTTCTCCCTCTAACCGCTTTCGTCAGAGGAACGGGGGAAGTCACGGTGTTCTTTCTCTCACTGAGATACACACAATCTGACGTTGCCTCTGAGCTCCGTTGCTGGCAAAGAACTGAAACTGACATACATTCCTGTGGGGAAACACAGGGCTTTGCTAGGATTTCTCTAGGCAGTGTGATTTCCCTGGGCCTCACTGTAGCAACACTATCTCGCCAGGGCAACACTGCGTGGGATTTCCTCTTCCAAGAGAGCTGCTGCTTTGTAGTTTGTGCTGGGAAACCTTACTTTGGCAAGTGCGAATTGACCGCATTCAGGCAGAAAGAAAAGAGAACAGCAAGAGGCCTTTTTTCCCCGGCTGCTTTCCCAAGCCCTTCCAGCTCAAACTATGTGGTTGCTCCTCTGGAAGGATCCTTGCACCGCGACATAGTTTTTCAGAAGAAGCCCTGCTTTTGCAAGAGCAAATGAGGAATTCGTTGCAGGAAAGAGGAAGGAAAGAAAGTTTCTCTCCCTCTGCCTGCTTTGCTCAGAGAACTGGATGAAGTCAGGGAGTTCTCCCTTTCACTGAGAAACGTGCGGGCTGCTGTTGCCTGTGCGCTCTCTTCTTTGCAAAAGAGTCTGCAGTTCCACGCTTTGAACCGTGGAAAGGCGCCGGGCTCTGCTAAGACTTCCCCCGGCGCTTCGTTTGCCCTGGGCCAAAGCGAGCCTTCACAATAGCTGAACGCTAACACTGCATACTCGTTCCACTTCCAGAACAGGGCTACCGCGAGGCAGTTCTCCGGGGGAAAACGGCCCTTCGCGAAGGGCAGATCTGCCGAGCTCATTGCGGGAAAGCGAAAGCAAAGGACGCTTTTCTCCCTCTAACCGCTTTCGTCAGAGGAACGGGGGAAGTCACAGTGTTCTTTCTCTCACTGAGATACACACAATCTGACGTTGCCTCTGAGCTCCGTTGCTGGCAAAGAACTGAAACTGACATACATTCCTGTGGGGAAACACAGGGCTTTGCTAGGATTTCTCTAGGCAGTGTGTTTTCCCTGGACCTCACTGCAGCAACACTATCTCGCCAGGGCAACACTGCGTGGGATTTCCTCTTCCAAGAGAGCTGCTGCTTTGTAGTTTGTGCTGGGAAACCTTGCTTTGGCAAGTGCGAATTGACTGCATTCAGGCAGAAAGAAAAGAGAACAGCAAGAGGCCTTTTATCCCCGGCTGCTTTCCCAAGCCCTTCCAGCTCAAACTATGTCGTTGCTCCTCTGGAAGGATCCCTGCACCGCGACGTAGTTTCTCAGAAGAAGCCCTGCTTTTGCAAGAGCAAAGGAGCAATTCGTTGCAGGAAAGAGGAAGGAAAGAAAGTTTCTCTCCCTCTGCCTGCTTTGCTCAGAGAACTGGATGAAGTCAGGGAGTTCTCCCTTTCACTGAGAAACGTGTGGGCTGCTTTTGCCTGTGCGCTCTCTTCTTTGCAAAAGAGTCTGCAGTTCCACACTTTGAACCGTGGAAAGGCGCCGGGCTCTGCTCAGACTTCCCCCGGCGTTTCGTTTGCCCTGGGCCAAAGCGAGCCTTCACAATAGCTGAACGCTAACACTGCATACTCGTTCCACTTCCAGAACAGGGCTACCGCGAGGCAGTTCTCCGGGGGAAAACGGCCCTTCGCGAAGGGCAGATCTGCCGAGCTCATTGCGGGAAAGCGAAAGCAAAGGACGCTTTTCTCCCTCTAACCGCTTTCGTCAGAGGAACGGGGGAAGTCACAGTGTTCTTTCTCTCACTGAGATACACACAATCTGACGTTGCCTCTGAGCTCCGTTGCTGGCAAAGAACTGAAACTGACATACATTCCTGTGGGGAAACACAGGGCTTTGCTAGGATTTCTCTAGGCAGTGTGATTTCCCTGGGCCTCACTGTAGCAACACTATCTCGCCAGGGCAACACTGCGTGGGATTTCCTCTTCCAAGAAAGCTGCTGCTTTGTAGTTTGTGCTGGGAAACCTTGCTTTGGCAAGTGCGAATTGACCGCATTCAGGCAGAAAGAAAAGAGAACAGCAAGAGGCCTTTTTTCCCCGGCTGCTTTCCCAAGCCCTTCCAGCTCAAACTATGTCGTTGCTCCTCTGGAAGGATCCTTGCACCGCGACGTAGTTTTTCAGAAGAAGCCCTGCTTTTGCAAGAGCAAATGAGGAATTCGTTGCAGGAAAGAGGAAGGAAAGAAAGTTTCTCTCCCTCTGCCTACTTTGCTCAGAGAACTGGATGAAGTCAGGGAGTTCTCCCTTTCACTGAGAAACGTGCGGGCTGCTGTTGCCTGTGCGCTCTCTTCTTTGCAAAAGAGTCTGCAGTTCCACGCTTTGAACCGTGGAAAGGCGCCGGGCTCTGCTAAGACTTCCCCCGGCGCTTCGTTTGCCCTGGGCCAAAGCGAGCCTTCACAGTAGCTGAACGCTAACACTGCATACTCGTTCCACTTCCAGAACAGGGCTACCGCGAGGCAGTTCTCCGGGGGAAAACGGCCCTTCGCGAAGGGCAGATCTGCCGAGCTCATTGCGGGAAAGCGAAAGCAAAGGACGCTTTTCTCCCTCTAACCGCTTTCGTCAGAGGAACGGGGGAAGTCACAGTGTTCTTTCTCTCACTGAGATACACACAATCTGACGTTGCCTCTGAGCTCCTTTGCTGGCAAAGAACTGAAACTGACATACATTCCTGTGGGGAAACACAGGGCTTTGCTAAGATTTCTCTAGGCAGTGTGATTTCCCTGGGCCTCACTGCAGCAACACTATCTCGCCAGGGCAACACTGCGTGGGATTTCCTCTTCCAAGAGAGCTGCTGCTTTGTAGTTTGTGCTGGGAAACCTTATTTTGGCAAGTGCGAATTGACCGCATTCAGGCAGAAAGAAAAGAGAACAGCAAGAGGCCTTTTTTCCCCGGCTGCTTTCCCAAGCCCTTCCAGCTCAAACTATGTCGTTGCTCCTCTGGAAGGATCCTTGCACCGCGACGTAGTTTTTCAGAAGAAGCCCTGCTTTTGCAAGAGCAAATGAGGAATTCGTTGCAGGAAAGAGGAAGGAAAGAAAGTTTCTCTCCCTCTGCCTGCTTTGCTCAGAGGACTGGATGAAGTCAGGGAGTTCTCCCTTTCACTGAGAAACGTGCGGGCTGCTGTTGCCTGGGCGCTCTCTTCTTTGCAAAAGAGTCTGCAGTTCCACGCTTTGAACCGTGGAAAGGCGCCGGGCTCTGCTAAGACTTCCCCCGGCGCTTCGTTTGCCCTGGGCCAGAGCGAGCCTTCACAATAGCTGAACGCTAACACTGCATACTCGTTCCACTTCCAGAACAGGGCTACCGCGAGGCAGTTCTCCGGGGGAAAACGGCCCTTCGCGAAGGGCAGATCTGCCGAGCTCATTGCGGGAAAGCGAAAGCAAAGGACGCTTTTCTCCCTCTAACCGCTTTCGTCAGAGGAACGGGGGAAGTCACGGTGTTCTTTCTCTCACTGAGATACACACAATCTGACGTTGCCTCTGAGCTCCGTTGCTGGCAAAGAACTGAAACTGACATACATTCCTGTGGGGAAACACAGGGCTTTGCTAGGATTTCTCTAGGCAGTGTGATTTCCCTGGGCCTCACTGTAGCAACACTATCTCGCCAGGGCAACACTGCGTGGGATTTCCTCTTCCAAGAGAGCTGCTGCTTTGTAGTTTGTGCAAGGAAACCTTATTTTGGCAAGTGCGAATTGACCGCATTCAGGCAGAAAGAAAAGAGAACAGCAAGAGGCCTTTTTTCCCCGGCTGCTTTCCCAAGCCCTTCCAGCTCAAACTATGTCGTTGCTCCTCTGGAAGGATCCTTGCACCGCGACGTAGTTTTTCAAAAGAAGCCCTGCTTTTGCAAGAGCAAATGAGGAATTCGTTGCAGGAAAGAGGAAGGAAAGAAAGTTTCTCTCCCTCTGCCTGCTTTGCTCAGAGAACTGGATGAAGTCAGGGAGTTCTCCCTTTCACTGAGAAACGTGCGGGCTGCTGTTGCCTGGGCGCTCTCTTCTTTGCAAAAGAGTCTGCAGTTCCACGCTTTGAACCGTGGAAAGGCGCCGGGCTCTGCTAAGACTTCCCCCGGCGCTTCGTTTGCCCTGGGCCAGAGCGAGCCTTCACAATAGCTGAACGCTAACACTGCATACTCGTTCCACTTCCAGAACAGGGCTACCGCGAGGCAGTTCTCCGGGGGAAAACGGCCCTTCGCGAAGGGCAGATCTGCCGAGCTCATTGCGGGAAAGCGAAAGCAAAGGACGCTTTTCTCCCTCTAACCGCTTTCGTCAGAGGAACGGGGGAAGTCACGGTGTTCTTTCTCTCACTGAGATACACACAATCTGACGTTGCCTCTGAGCTCCGTTGCTGGCAAAGAACTGAAACTGACATACATTCCTGTGGGGAAACACAGGGCTTTGCTAGGATTTCTCTAGGCAGTGTGATTTCCCTGGGCCTCACTGTAGCAACACTATCTCGCCAGGGCAACACTGCGTGGGATTTCCTCTGCCAGGAGAGAGCTGCTGCTTTGTAGTTTGTGCTGGGAAACCTTGCTTTGGCAAGTGCGAATTGACTGCATTCAGGCAGAAAGAAAAGAGAATAGCAAGAGGCCTTTTCTCCCCGGCTGCTTTCCCAAGCCCTTCCAGCACAAACTATGTCGTTGCTCCTCTGGAAGGATCCCTGCACCGCGGCGTAGTTTTTCAGAAGAAGCCCTGCGTTTGCAAGAGCAAATGAGGAATTCGTTGCAGGAAAGAGGAAGGAAAGAAAGTTTCTCTCCCTCTGCCTGCTTTGCTCAGAGAACTGGATGAAGTCAGGGAGTTCTCCCATTCACTGGAAACGTGCGGGCTGCTGTTGCCTGGGCGCTCTCTTCTTTGCAAAAGAGTCTGCAGTTCCACGCTTTGAACCGTGGAAAGGCGCCGGGCTCTGCTAAGACTTCCCCCGGCGCTTCGTTTGCCCTGGGCCAGAGCGAGCCTTCACAATAGCTGAACGCTAACACTGCATACTCGTTCCACTTCCAGAACAGGGCTACCGCGAGGCAGTTCTCCGGGGGAAAACGGCCCTTCGCGAAGGGCAGATCTGCCGAGCTCATTGCGGGAAAGCGAAAGCAAAGGACGCTTTTCTCCCTCTAACCGCTTTCGTCAGAGGAACGGGGGAAGTCACGGTGTTCTTTCTCTCACTGAGATACACACAATCTGACGTTGCCTCTGAGCTCCGTTGCTGGCAAAGAACTGAAACTGACATACATTCCTGTGGGGAAACACAGGGCTTTGCTAGGATTTCTCTAGGCAGTGTGATTTCCCTGGGCCTCACTGTAGCAACACTATCTCGCCAGGGCAACACTGCGTGGGATTTCCTCTTCCAAGAGAGCTGCTGCTTTGTAGTTTGTGCTGGGAAACCTTATTTTGGCAAGTGCGAATTGACCGCATTCAGGCAGAAAGAAAAGAGAACAGCAAGAGGCCTTTTTTCCCCGGCTGCTTTCCCAAGCCCTTCCAGCTCAAACTATGTCGTTGCTCCTCTGGAAGGATCCTTGCACCGCGACGTAGTTTTTCAGAAGAAGCCCTGCTTTTGCAAGAGCAAATGAGGAATTCGTTGCAGGAAAGAGGAAGGAAAGAAAGTTTCTCTCCCTCTGCCTGCTTTGCTCAGAGGACTGGATGAAGTCAGGGAGTTCTCCCTTTCACTGAGAAACGTGCGGGCTGCTGTTGCCTGGGCGCTCTCTTCTTTGCAAAAGAGTCTGCAGTTCCACGCTTTGAACCGTGGAAAGGCGCCGGGCTCTGCTAAGACTTCCCCCGGCGCTTCGTTTGCCCTGGGCCAGAGCGAGCCTTCACAATAGCTGAACGCTAACACTGCATACTCGTTCCACTTCCAGAACAGGGCTACCGCGAGGCAGTTCTCCGGGGGAAAACGGCCCTTCGCGAAGGGCAGATCTGCCGAGCTCATTGCGGGAAAGCGAAAGCAAAGGACGCTTTTCTCCCTCTAACCGCTTTCGTCAGAGGAACGGGGGAAGTCACGGTGTTCTTTCTCTCACTGAGATACACACAATCTGACGTTGCCTCTGAGCTCCGTTGCTGGCAAAGAACTGAAACTGACATACATTCCTGTGGGGAAACACAGGGCTTTGCTAGGATTTCTCTAGGCAGTGTGATTTCCCTGGGCCTCACTGTAGCAACACTATCTCGCCAGGGCAACACTGCGTGGGATTTCCTCTTCCAAGAGAGCTGCTGCTTTGTAGTTTGTGCTGGGAAACCTTGCTTTGGCAAGTGCGAATTGACCGCATTCAGGCAGAAAGAAAAGAGAACAGCAAGAGGCCTTTTTTCCCCGGCTGCTTTCCCAAGCCCTTCCAGCTCAAACTATGTCGTTGCTCCTCTGGAAGGATCCTTGCACCGCGACGTAGTTTTTCAGAAGAAGCCCTGCTTTTGCAAGAGCAAATGAGGAATTCGTTGCAGGAAAGAGGAAGGAAAGAAAGTTTCTCTCCCTCTGCCTGCTTTGCTCAGAGAACTGGATGAAGTCAGGGAGTTCTCCCTTTCACTGAGAAACGTGCGGGCTGCTGTTGCCTGGGCGCTCTCTTCTTTGCAAAAGAGTCTGCAGTTCCACGCTTTGAACCGTGGAAAGGCGCCGGGCTCTGCTAAGACTTCCCCCGGCGCTTCGTTTGCCCTGGGCCAGAGCGAGCCTTCACAATAGCTGAACGCTAACACTGCATACTCGTTCCACTTCCAGAACAGGGCTACCGCGAGGCAGTTCTCCGGGGGAAAACGGCCCTTCGCGAAGGGCAGATCTGCCGAGCTCATTGCGGGAAAGCGAAAGCAAAGGACGCTTTTCTCCCTCTAACCGCTTTCGTCAGAGGAACGGGGGAAGTCACGGTGTTCTTTCTCTCACTGAGATACACACAATCTGACGTTGCCTCTGAGCTCCGTTGCTGGCAAAGAACTGAAACTGACATACATTCCTGTGGGGAAACACAGGGCTTTGCTAGGATTTCTCTAGGCAGTGTGATTTCCCTGGGCCTCACTGTAGCAACACTATCTCGCCAGGGCAACACTGCGTGGGATTTCCTCTTCCAAGAGAGCTGCTGCTTTGTAGTTTGTGCTGGGAAACCTTATTTTGGCAAGTGCGAATTGACCGCATTCAGGCAGAAAGAAAAGAGAACAGCAAGAGGCCTTTTTTCCCCGGCTGCTTTCCCAAGCCCTTCCAGCTCAAACTATGTCGTTGCTCCTCTGGAAGGATCCTTGCACCGCGACGTAGTTTTTCAGAAGAAGCCCTGCTTTTGCAAGAGCAAATGAGGAATTCGTTGCAGGAAAGAGGAAGGAAAGAAAGTTTCTCTCCCTCTGCCTGCTTTGCTCAGAGGACTGGATGAAGTCAGGGAGTTCTCCCTTTCACTGAGAAACGTGCGGGCTGCTGTTGCCTGTGCGCTCTCTTCTTTGCAAAAGAGTCTGCAGTTCCACGCTTTGAACCGTGGAAAGGCGCCGGGCTCTGCTAAGACTTCCCCCGGCGCTTCGTTTGCCCTGGGCCAAAGCGAGCCTTCACAATAGCTGAACGCTAACACTGCATACTCGTTCCACTTCCAGAACAGGGCTACCGCGAGGCAGTTCTCCGGGGGAAAACGGCCCTTCGCGAAGGGCAGATCTGCCGAGCTCATTGCGGGAAAGCGAAAGCAAAGGACGCTTTTCTCCCTCTAACCGCTTTCGTCAGAGGAACGGGGGAAGTCACGGTGTTCTTTCTCTCACTGAGATACACACAATCTGACGTTGCCTCTGAGCTCCGTTGCTGGCAAAGAACTGAAACTGACATACATTCCTGTGGGGAAACACAGGGCTTTGCTAGGATTTCTCTAGGCAGTGTGATTTCCCTGGGCCTCACTGTAGCAACACTATCTCGCCAGGGCAACACTGCGTGGGATTTCCTCTTCCAAGAGAGCTGCTGCTTTGTAGTTTGTGCAAGGAAACCTTATTTTGGCAAGTGCGAATTGACCGCATTCAGGCAGAAAGAAAAGAGAACAGCAAGAGGCCTTTTTTCCCCGGCTGCTTTCCCAAGCCCTTCCAGCTCAAACTATGTCGTTGCTCCTCTGGAAGGATCCTTGCACCGCGACGTAGTTTTTCAAAAGAAGCCCTGCTTTTGCAAGAGCAAATGAGGAATTCGTTGCAGGAAAGAGGAAGGAAAGAAAGTTTCTCTCCCTCTGCCTGCTTTGCTCAGAGAACTGGATGAAGTCAGGGAGTTCTCCCTTTCACTGAGAAACGTGCGGGCTGCTGTTGCCTGGGCGCTCTCTTCTTTGCAAAAGAGTCTGCAGTTCCACGCTTTGAACCGTGGAAAGGCGCCGGGCTCTGCTAAGACTTCCCCCGGCGCTTCGTTTGCCCTGGGCCAGAGCGAGCCTTCACAATAGCTGAACGCTAACACTGCATACTCGTTCCACTTCCAGAACAGGGCTACCGCGAGGCAGTTCTCCGGGGGAAAACGGCCCTTCGCGAAGGGCAGATCTGCCGAGCTCATTGCGGGAAAGCGAAAGCAAAGGACGCTTTTCTCCCTCTAACCGCTTTCGTCAGAGGAACGGGGGAAGTCACGGTGTTCTTTCTCTCACTGAGATACACACAATCTGACGTTGCCTCTGAGCTCCGTTGCTGGCAAAGAACTGAAACTGACATACATTCCTGTGGGGAAACACAGGGCTTTGCTAGGATTTCTCTAGGCAGTGTGATTTCCCTGGGCCTCACTGTAGCAACACTATCTCGCCAGGGCAACACTGCGTGGGATTTCCTCTTCCAAGAGAGCTGCTGCTTTGTAGTTTGTGCAAGGAAACCTTATTTTGGCAAGTGCGAATTGACCGCATTCAGGCAGAAAGAAAAGAGAACAGCAAGAGGCCTTTTTTCCCCGGCTGCTTTCCCAAGCCCTTCCAGCTCAAACTATGTCGTTGCTCCTCTGGAAGGATCCTTGCACCGCGACGTAGTTTTTCAAAAGAAGCCCTGCTTTTGCAAGAGCAAATGAGGAATTCGTTGCAGGAAAGAGGAAGGAAAGAAAGTTTCTCTCCCTCTGCCTGCTTTGCTCAGAGAACTGGATGAAGTCAGGGAGTTCTCCCTTTCACTGAGAAACGTGCGGGCTGCTGTTGCCTGGGCGCTCTCTTCTTTGCAAAAGAGTCTGCAGTTCCACGCTTTGAACCGTGGAAAGGCGCCGGGCTCTGCTAAGACTTCCCCCGGCGCTTCGTTTGCCCTGGGCCAGAGCGAGCCTTCACAATAGCTGAACGCTAACACTGCATACTCGTTCCACTTCCAGAACAGGGCTACCGCGAGGCAGTTCTCCGGGGGAAAACGGCCCTTCGCGAAGGGCAGATCTGCCGAGCTCATTGCGGGAAAGCGAAAGCAAAGGACGCTTTTCTCCCTCTAACCGCTTTCGTCAGAGGAACGGGGGAAGTCACGGTGTTCTTTCTCTCACTGAGATACACACAATCTGACGTTGCCTCTGAGCTCCGTTGCTGGCAAAGAACTGAAACTGACATACATTCCTGTGGGGAAACACAGGGCTTTGCTAGGATTTCTCTAGGCAGTGTGATTTCCCTGGGCCTCACTGTAGCAACACTATCTCGCCAGGGCAACACTGCGTGGGATTTCCTCTTCCAAGAGAGCTGCTGCTTTGTAGTTTGTGCTGGGAAACCTTATTTTGGCAAGTGCGAATTGACCGCATTCAGGCAGAAAGAAAAGAGAACAGCAAGAGGCCTTTTTTCCCCGGCTGCTTTCCCAAGCCCTTCCAGCTCAAACTATGTCGTTGCTCCTCTGGAAGGATCCTTGCACCGCGACGTAGTTTTTCAGAAGAAGCCCTGCTTTTGCAAGAGCAAATGAGGAATTCGTTGCAGGAAAGAGGAAGGAAAGAAAGTTTCTCTCCCTCTGCCTGCTTTGCTCAGAGAACTGGATGAAGTCAGGGAGTTCTCCCTTTCACTGAGAAACGTGCGGGCTGCTGTTGCCTGGGCGCTCTCTTCTTTGCAAAAGAGTCTGCAGTTCCACGCTTTGAACCGTGGAAAGGCGCCGGGCTCTGCTAAGACTTCCCCCGGCGCTTCGTTTGCCCTGGGCCAGAGCGAGCCTTCACAATAGCTGAACGCTAACACTGCATACTCGTTCCACTTCCAGAACAGGGCTACCGCGAGGCAGTTCTCCGGGGGAAAACGGCCCTTCGCGAAGGGCAGATCTGCCGAGCTCTTTGCGGGAAAGCGAAAGCAAAGGACGCTTTTCTCCCTCTAACCGCTTTCGTCAGAGGAACGGGGGAAGTCACGGTGTTCTTTCTCTCACTGAGATACACACAATCTGACGTTGCCTCTGAGCTCCGTTGCTGGCAAAGAACTGAAACTGACATACATTCCTGTGGGGAAACACAGGGCTTTGCTAGGATTTTTCTAGGCAGTGTGATTTCCCTGGGCCTCACTGTAGCAACACTATCTCGCCAGGGCAACACTGCGTGGGATTTCCTCTTCCAAGAGAGCTGCTGCTTTGTAGTTTGTGCTGGGAAACCTTATTTTGGCAAGTGCGAATTGACCGCATTCAGGCAGAAAGAAAAGAGAACAGCAAGAGGCCTTGTTTCCCCGGCTGCTTTCCCAAGCCCTTCCAGCTCAAACTATGTCGTTGCTCCTCTGGAAGGATCCTTGCACCGCGACGTAGTTTTTCAGAAGCCCTGCTTTTGCAAGAGCAAATGAGGAATTCGTTGCAGGAAAGAGGAAGGAAAGAAAGTTTCTCTCCCTCTGCCTGCTTTGCTCAGAGGACTGGATGAAGTCAGGGAGTTCTCCCTTTCACTGAGAAACGTGCGGGCTGCTGTTGCCTGGGCGCTCTCTTCTTTGCAAAAGAGTCTGCAGTTCCACGCTTTGAACCGTGGAAAGGCGCCGGGCTCTGCTAAGACTTCCCCCGGCGCTTCGTTTGCCCTGGGCCAGAGCGAGCCTTCACAATAGCTGAACGCTAACACTGCATACTCGTTCCACTTCCAGAACAGGGCTACCGCGAGGCAGTTCTCCGGGGGAAAACAGCCCTTCGCGAAGGGCAGATCTGCCGAGCTCATTGCGGGAAAGCGAAAGCTAAGGACGCTTTTCTCCCTCTAACCGCTTTCGTCAGAGGAACGGGGGAAGTCACGGTGTTCTTTCTCTCACTGAGATACACACAATCTGACGTTGCCTCTGAGCTCCGTTGCTGGCAAAGAACTGAAACTGACATACATTCCTGTGGGGAAACACAGGGCTTTGCTAGGATTTCTCTAGGCAGTGTGATTTCCCTGGGCCTCACTGTAGCAACACTATCTCGCCAGGGCAACACTGCGTGGGATTTCCTCTTCCAAGAGAGCTGCTGCTTTGTAGTTTGTGCTGGGAAACCTTATTTTGGCAAGTGCGAATTGACCGCATTCAGGCAGAAAGAAAAGAGAACAGCAAGAGGCCTTTTTTCCCCGGCTGCTTTCCCAAGCCCTTCCAGCTCAAACTATGTCGTTGCTCCTCTGGAAGGATCCTTGCACCGCGACGTAGTTTTTCAGAAGAAGCCCTGCTTTTGCAAGAGCAAATGAGGAATTCGTTGCAGGAAAGAGGAAGGAAAGAAAGTTTCTCTCCCTCTGCCTGCTTTGCTCAGAGAACTGGATGAAGTCAGGGAGTTCTCCCTTTCACTGAGAAACGTGCGGGCTGCTGTTGCCTGGGCGCTCTCTTCTTTGCAAAAGAGTCTGCAGTTCCACGCTTTGAACCGTGGAAAGGCGCCGGGCTCTGCTAAGACTTCCCCCGGCGCTTCGTTTGCCCTGGGCCAGAGCGAGCCTTCACAATAGCTGAACGCTAACACTGCATACTCGTTCCACTTCCAGAACAGGGCTACCGCGAGGCAGTTCTCCGGGGGAAAACGGCCCTTCGCGAAGGGCAGATCTGCCGAGCTCATTGCGGGAAAGCGAAAGCAAAGGACGCTTTTCTCCCTCTAACCGCTTTCGTCAGAGGAACGGGGGAAGTCACGGTGTTCTTTCTCTCACTGAGATACACACAATCTGACGTTGCCTCTGAGCTCCGTTGCTGGCAAAGAACTGAAACTGACATACATTCCTGTGGGGAAACACAGGGCTTTGCTAGGATTTCTCTAGGCAGTGTGTTTTCCCTGGACCTCACTGCAGCAACACTATCTCGCCAGGGCAACACTGCGTGGGATTTCCTCTTCCAAGAGAGCTGCTGCTTTGTAGTTTGTGCTGGGAAACCTTGCTTTGGAAAGTGCGAATTGACTGCATTCAGGCAGAAAGAAAAGAGAATAGCAAGAGGCCTTTTCTCCCCGGCTGCTTTCCCAAGCCCTTCCAGCACAAACTATGTCGTTGCTCCTCTGGAAGGATCCCTGCACCGCGGCGTAGTTTTTCAGAAGAAGCCCTGCTTTTGCAAGAGCAAATGAGGAATTCGTTGCAGGAAAGAGGAAGGAAAGAAAGTTTCTCTCCCTCTGCCTGCTTTGCTCAGAGAACTGGATGAAGTCAGGGAGTTCTCCCTTTCACTGAGAAACGTGCGGGCTGCTGTTGCCTGGGCGCTCTCTTCTTTGCAAAAGAGTCTGCAGTTCCACGCTTTGAACCGTGGAAAGGCGCCGGGCTCTGCTAAGACTTCCCCCGGCGCTTCGTTTGCCCTGGGCCAGAGCGAGCCTTCACAATAGCTGAACGCTAACACTGCATACTCGTTCCACTTCCAGAACAGGGCTACCGCGAGGCAGTTCTCCGGGGGAAAACGGCCCTTCGCGAAGGGCAGATCTGCCGAGCTCTTTGCGGGAAAGCGAAAGCAAAGGACGCTTTTCTCCCTCTAACCGCTTTCGTCAGAGGAACGGGGGAAGTCACAGTGTTCTTTCTCTCACTGAGATACACACAATCTGACGTTGCCTCTGAGCTCCGTTGCTGGCAAAGAACTGAAACTGACATACATTCCTGTGGGGAAACACAGGGCTTTGCTAGGATTTTTCTAGGCAGTGTGATTTCCCTGGGCCTCACTGTAGCAACACTATCTCGCCAGGGCAACACTGCGTGGGATTTCCTCTTCCAAGAGAGCTGCTGCTTTGTAGTTTGTGCTGGGAAACCTTATTTTGGCAAGTGCGAATTGACCGCATTCAGGCAGAAAGAAAAGAGAACAGCAAGAGGCCTTGTTTCCCCGGCTGCTTTCCCAAGCCCTTCCAGCTCAAACTATGTCGTTGCTCCTCTGGAAGGATCCTTGCACCGCGACGTAGTTTTTCAGAAGCCCTGCTTTTGCAAGAGCAAATGAGGAATTCGTTGCAGGAAAGAGGAAGGAAAGAAAGTTTCTCTCCCTCTGCCTGCTTTGCTCAGAGGACTGGATGAAGTCAGGGAGTTCTCCCTTTCACTGAGAAACGTGCGGGCTGCTGTTGCCTGGGCGCTCTCTTCTTTGCAAAAGAGTCTGCAGTTCCACGCTTTGAACCGTGGAAAGGCGCCGGGCTCTGCTAAGACTTCCCCCGGCGCTTCGTTTGCCCTGGGCCAGAGCGAGCCTTCACAATAGCTGAACGCTAACACTGCATACTCGTTCCACTTCCAGAACAGGGCTACCGCGAGGCAGTTCTCCGGGGGAAAACGGCCCTTCGCGAAGGGCAGATCTGCCGAGCTCATTGCGGGAAAGCGAAAGCTAAGGACGCTTTTCTCCCTCTAACCGCTTTCGTCAGAGGAACGGGGGAAGTCACGGTGTTCTTTCTCTCACTGAGATACACACAATCTGACGTTGCCTCTGAGCTCCGTTGCTGGCAAAGAACTGAAACTGACATACATTCCTGTGGGGAAACACAGGGCTTTGCTAGGATTTCTCTAGGCAGTGTGATTTCCCTGGGCCTCACTGTAGCAACACTATCTCGCCAGGGCAACACTGCGTGGGATTTCCTCTTCCAAGAGAGCTGCTGCTTTGTAGTTTGTGCTGGGAAACCTTATTTTGGCAAGTGCGAATTGACCGCATTCAGGCAGAAAGAAAAGAGAACAGCAAGAGGCCTTGTTTCCCCGGCTGCTTTCCCAAGCCCTTCCAGCTCAAACTATGTCGTTGCTCCTCTGGAAGGATCCTTGCACCGCGACGTAGTTTTTCAGAAGAAGCCCTGCTTTTGCAAGAGCAAATGAGGAATTCGTTGCAGGAAAGAGGAAGGAAAGAAAGTTTCTCTCCCTCTGCCTGCTTTGCTCAGAGAACTGGATGAAGTCAGGGAGTTCTCCCTTTCACTGAGAAACGTGCGGGCTGCTGTTGCCTGGGCGCTCTCTTCTTTGCAAAAGAGTCTGCAGTTCCACGCTTTGAACCGTGGAAAGGCGCCGGGCTCTGCTAAGACTTCCCCCGGCGCTTCGTTTGCCCTGGGCCAGAGCGAGCCTTCACAATAGCTGAACGCTAACACTGCATACTCGTTCCACTTCCAGAACAGGGCTACCGCGAGGCAGTTCTCCGGGGGAAAACGGCCCTTCGCGAAGGGCAGATCTGCCGAGCTCTTTGCGGGAAAGCGAAAGCAAAGGACGCTTTTCTCCCTCTAACCGCTTTCGTCAGAGGAACGGGGGAAGTCACAGTGTTCTTTCTCTCACTGAGATACACACAATCTGACGTTGCCTCTGAGCTCCGTTGCTGGCAAAGAACTGAAACTGACATACATTCCTGTGGGGAAACACAGGGCTTTGCTAGGATTTCTCTAGGCAGTGTGTTTTCCCTGGACCTCACTGCAGCAACACTATCTCGCCAGGGCAACACTGCGTGGGATTTCCTCTTCCAAGAGAGCTGCTGCTTTGTAGTTTGTGCTGGGAAACCTTGCTTTGGCAAGTGCGAATTGACTGCATTCAGGCAGAAAGAAAAGAGAATAGCAAGAGGCCTTTTCTCCTCGGCTGCTTTCCCAAGCCCTTCCAGCACAAACTATGTCGTTGCTCCTCTGGAAGGATCCCTGCACCGCGGCGTAGTTTTTCAGAAGAAGCCCTGCTTTTGCAAGAGCAAATGAGGAATTCGTTGCAGGAAAGAGGAAGGAAAGAAAGTTTCTCTCCCTCTGCCTGCTTTGCTCAGAGAACTGGATGAAGTCAGGGAGTTCTCCCTTTCACTGAGAAACGTGCGGGCTGCTGTTGCCTGGGCGCTCTCTTCTTTGCAAAAGAGTCTGCAGTTCCACGCTTTGAACCGTGGAAAGGCGCCGGGCTCTGCTAAGACTTCCCCCGGCGCTTCGTTTGCCCTGGGCCAGAGCGAGCCTTCACAATAGCTGAACGCTAACACTGCATACTCGTTCCACTTCCAGAACAGGGCTACCGCGAGGCAGTTCTCCGGGGGAAAACGGCCTTTCGCGAAGGGCAGATCTGCCGAGCTCATTGCGGGAAAGCGAAAGCAAAGGACGCTTTTCTCCCTCTAACCGCTTTCGTCAGAGGAACGGGGGAAGTCACGGTGTTCTTTCTCTCACTGAGATACACACAATCTGACGTTGCCTCTGAGCTCCGTTGCTGGCAAAGAACTGAAACTGACATACATTCCTGTGGGGAAACACAGGGCTTTGCTAGGATTTCTCTAGGCAGTGTGATTTCCCTGGGCCTCACTGTAGCAACACTATCTCGCCAGGGCAACACTGCGTGGGATTTCCTCTTCCAAGAGAGCTGCTGCTTTGTAGTTTGTGCTGGGAAACCTTATTTTGGCAAGTGCGAATTGACCGCATTCAGGCAGAAAGAAAAGAGAACAGCAAGAGGCCTTGTTTCCCCGGCTGCTTTCCCAAGCCCTTCCAGCTCAAACTATGTCGTTGCTCCTCTGGAAGGATCCTTGCACCGCGACGTAGTTTTTCAGAAGCCCTGCTTTTGCAAGAGCAAATGAGGAATTCGTTGCAGGAAAGAGGAAGGAAAGAAAGTTTCTCTCCCTCTGCCTGCTTTGCTCAGAGGACTGGATGAAGTCAGGGAGTTCTCCCTTTCACTGAGAAACGTGCGGGCTGCTGTTGCCTGGGCGCTCTCTTCTTTGCAAAAGAGTCTGCAGTTCCACGCTTTGAACCGTGGAAAGGCGCCGGGCTCTGCTAAGACTTCCCCCGGCGCTTCGTTTGCCCTGGGCCAGAGCGAGCCTTCACAATAGCTGAACGCTAACACTGCATACTCGTTCCACTTCCAGAACAGGGCTACCGCGAGGCAGTTCTCCGGGGGAAAACAGCCCTTCGCGAAGGGCAGATCTGCCGAGCTCATTGCGGGAAAGCGAAAGCTAAGGACGCTTTTCTCCCTCTAACCGCTTTCGTCAGAGGAACGGGGGAAGTCACAGTGTTCTTTCTCTCACTGAGATACACACAATCTGACGTTGCCTCTGAGCTCCGTTGCTGGCAAAGAACTGAAACTGACATACATTCCTGTGGGGAAACACAGGGCTTTGCTAGGATTTCTCTAGGCAGTGTGATTTCCCTGGGCCTCACTGTAGCAACACTATCTCGCCAGGGCAACACTGCGTGGGATTTCCTCTTCCAAGAGAGCTGCTGCTTTGTAGTTTGTGCTGGGAAACCTTATTTTGGCAAGTGCGAATTGACCGCATTCAGGCAGAAAGAAAAGAGAACAGCAAGAGGCCTTTTTTCCCCGGCTGCTTTCCCAAGCCCTTCCAGCTCAAACTATGTCGTTGCTCCTCTGGAAGGATCCTTGCACCGCGACGTAGTTTTTCAGAAGAAGCCCTGCTTTTGCAAGAGCAAATGAGGAATTCGTTGCAGGAAAGAGGAAGGAAAGAAAGTTTCTCTCCCTCTGCCTGCTTTGCTCAGAGGACTGGATGAAGTCAGGGAGTTCTCCCTTTCACTGAGAAACGTGCGGGCTGCTGTTGCCTGGGCGCTCTCTTCTTTGCAAAAGAGTCTGCAGTTCCACGCTTTGAACCGTGGAAAGGCGCCGGGCTCTGCTAAGACTTCCCCCGGCGCTTCGTTTGCCCTGGGCCAGAGCGAGCCTTCACAATAGCTGAACGCTAACACTGCATACTCGTTCCACTTCCAGAACAGGGCTACCGCGAGGCAGTTCTCCGGGGGAAAACGGCCCTTCGCGAAGGGCAGATCTGCCGAGCTCATTGCGGGAAAGCGAAAGCAAAGGACGCTTTTCTCCCTCTAACCGCTTTCGTCAGAGGAACGGGGGAAGTCACGGTGTTCTTTCTCTCACTGAGATACACACAATCTGACGTTGCCTCTGAGCTCCGTTGCTGGCAAAGAACTGAAACTGACATACATTCCTGTGGGGAAACACAGGGCTTTGCTAGGATTTCTCTAGGCAGTGTGATTTCCCTGGGCCTCACTGTAGCAACACTATCTCGCCAGGGCAACACTGCGTGGGATTTCCTCTTCCAAGAGAGCTGCTGCTTTGTAGTTTGTGCTGGGAAACCTTATTTTGGCAAGTGCGAATTGACCGCATTCAGGCAGAAAGAAAAGAGAACAGCAAGAGGCCTTTTTTCCCCGGCTGCTTTCCCAAGCCCTTCCAGCTCAAACTATGTGGTTGCTCCTCTGGAAGGATCCTTGCACCGCGACGTAGTTTTTCAGAAGAAGCCCTGCTTTTGCAAGAGCAAATGAGGAATTCGTTGCAGGAAAGAGGAAGGAAAGAAAGTTTCTCTCCCTCTGCCTGCTTTGCTCAGAGGACTGGATGAAGTCAGGGAGTTCTCCCTTTCACTGAGAAACGTGCGGGCTGCTGTTGCCTGGGCGCTCTCTTCTTTGCAAAAGAGTCTGCAGTTCCACGCTTTGAACCGTGGAAAGGCGCCGGGCTCTGCTAAGACTTCCCCCGGCGCTTCGTTTGCCCTGGGCCAGAGCGAGCCTTCACAATAGCTGAACGCTAACACTGCATACTCGTTCCACTTCCAGAACAGGGCTACCGCGAGGCAGTTCTCCGGGGGAAAACGGCCCTTCGCGAAGGGCAGATCTGCCGAGCTCATTGCGGGAAAGCGAAAGCAAAGGACGCTTTTCTCCCTCTAACCGCTTTCGTCAGAGGAACGGGGGAAGTCACGGTGTTCTTTCTCTCACTGAGATACACACAATCTGACGTTGCCTCTGAGCTCCGTTGCTGGCAAAGAACTGAAACTGACATACATTCCTGTGGGGAAACACAGGGCTTTGCTAGGATTTCTCTAGGCAGTGTGATTTCCCTGGGCCTCACTGTAGCAACACTATCTCGCCAGGGCAACACTGCGTGGGATTTCCTCTTCCAAGAGAGCTGCTGCTTTGTAGTTTGTGCAAGGAAACCTTATTTTGGCAAGTGCGAATTGACCGCATTCAGGCAGAAAGAAAAGAGAACAGCAAGAGGCCTTTTTTCCCCGGCTGCTTTCCCAAGCCCTTCCAGCTCAAACTATGTCGTTGCTCCTCTGGAAGGATCCTTGCACCGGGACGTAGTTTTTCAAAAGAAGCCCTGCTTTTGCAAGAGCAAATGAGGAATTCGTTGCAGGAAAGAGGAAGGAAAGAAAGTTTCTCTCCCTCTGCCTACTTTGCTCAGAGAACTGGATGAAGTCAGGGAGTTCTCCCTTTCACTGAGAAACGTGCGGGCTGCTGTTGCCTGGGCGCTCTCTTCTTTGCAAAAGAGTCTGCAGTTCCACGCTTTGAACCGTGGAAAGGCGCCGGGCTCTGCTAAGACTTCCCCCGGCGCTTCGTTTGCCCTGGGCCAGAGCGAGCCTTCACAATAGCTGAACGCTAACACTGCATACTCGTTCCACTTCCAGAACAGGGCTACCGCGAGGCAGTTCTCCGGGGGAAAACGGCCCTTCGCGAAGGGCAGATCTGCCGAGCTCATTGCGGGAAAGCGAAAGCAAAGGACGCTTTTCTCCCTCTAACCGCTTTCGTCAGAGGAACGGGGGAAGTCACGGTGTTCTTTCTCTCACTGAGATACACACAATCTGACGTTGCCTCTGAGCTCCGTTGCTGGCAAAGAACTGAAACTGACATACATTCCTGTGGGGAAACACAGGGCTTTGCTAGGATTTCTCTAGGCAGTGTGATTTCCCTGGGCCTCACTGTAGCAACACTATCTCGCCAGGGCAACACTGCGTGGGATTTCCTCTGCCAGGAGAGAGCTGCTGCTTTGTAGTTTGTGCTGGGAAACCTTGCTTTGGCAAGTGCGAATTGACTGCATTCAGGCAGAAAGAAAAGAGAATAGCAAGAGGCCTTTTCTCCCCGGCTGCTTTCCCAAGCCCTTCCAGCACAAACTATGTCGTTGCTCCTCTGGAAGGATCCCGGCACCGCGGCGTAGTTTTTCAGAAGAAGCCCTGCGTTTGCAAGAGCAAATGAGGAATTCGTTGCAGGAAAGAGGAAGGAAAGAAAGTTTCTCTCCCTCTGCCTGCTTTGCTCAGAGGACTGGATGAAGTCAGGGAGTTCTCCCTTTCACTGGAAACGTGCGGGCTGCTGTTGCCTGGGCGCTCTCTTCTTTGCAAAAGAGTCTGCAGTTCCACGCTTTAAACCGTGGAAAGGCGCCGGGCTCTGCTAAGACTTCCCCCGGCGCTTCGTTTGCCCTGGGCCAGAGCGAGCCTTCACAATAGCTGAACGCTAACACTGCATACTCGTTCCACTTCCAGAACAGGGCTACCGCGAGGCAGTTCTCCGGGGGAAAACGGCCCTTCGCGAAGGGCAGATCTGCCGAGCTCATTGCGGGAAAGCGAAAGCTAAGGACGCTTTTCTCCCTCTAACCGCTTTCGTCAGAGGAACGGGGGAAGTCACGGTGTTCTTTCTCTCACTGAGAAACACACAATCTGACGTTGCCTCTGAGCTCCGTTGCTGGCAAAGAACTGAAACTGACATACATTCCTGTGGGGAAACACAGGGCTTTGCTAGGATTTCTCTAGGCAGTGTGATTTCCCTGGGCCTCACTGTAGCAACACTATCTCGCCAGGGCAACACTGCGTGGGATTTCCTCTTCCAAGAGAGCTGCTGCTTTGTAGTTTGTGCTGGGAAACCTTATTTTGGCAAGTGCGAATTGACCGCATTCAGGCAGAAAGAAAAGAGAACAGCAAGAGGCCTTTTTTCCCCGGCTGCTTTCCCAAGCCCTTCCAGCTCAAACTATGTCGTTGCTCCTCTGGAAGGATCCTTGCACCGCGACGTAGTTTTTCAGAAGAAGCCCTGCTTTTGCAAGAGCAAATGAGGAATTCGTTGCAGGAAAGAGGAAGGAAAGAAAGTTTCTCTCCCTCTGCCTGCTTTGCTCAGAGAACTGGATGAAGTCAGGGAGTTCTCCCTTTCACTGAGAAACGTGCGGGCTGCTGTTGCCTGGGCGCTCTCTTCTTTGCAAAAGAGTCTGCAGTTCCACGCTTTGAACCGTGGAAAGGCGCCGGGCTCTGCTAAGACTTCCCCCGGCGCTTCGTTTGCCCTGGGCCAGAGCGAGCCTTCACAATAGCTGAACGCTAACACTGCATACTCGTTCCACTTCCAGAACAGGGCTACCGCGAGGCAGTTCTCCGGGGGAAAACGGCCCTTCGCGAAGGGCAGATCTGCCGAGCTCTTTGCGGGAAAGCGAAAGCAAAGGACGCTTTTCTCCCTCTAACCGCTTTCGTCAGAGGAACGGGGGAAGTCACAGTGTTCTTTCTCTCACTGAGATACACACAATCTGACGTTGCCTCTGAGCTCCGTTGCTGGCAAAGAACTGAAACTGACATACATTCCTGTGGGGAAACACAGGGCTTTGCTAGGATTTCTCTAGGCAGTGTGTTTTCCCTGGACCTCACTGCAGCAACACTATCTCGCCAGGGCAACACTGCGTGGGATTTCCTCTTCCAAGAGAGCTGCTGCTTTGTAGTTTGTGCTGGGAAACCTTGCTTTGGCAAGTGCGAATTGACTGCATTCAGGCAGAAAGAAAAGAGAATAGCAAGAGGCCTTTTCTCCTCGGCTGCTTTCCCAAGCCCTTCCAGCACAAACTATGTCGTTGCTCCTCTGGAAGGATCCCTGCACCGCGGCGTAGTTTTTCAGAAGAAGCCCTGCTTTTGCAAGAGCAAATGAGGAATTCGTTGCAGGAAAGAGGAAGGAAAGAAAGTTTCTCTCCCTCTGCCTGCTTTGCTCAGAGAACTGGATGAAGTCAGGGAGTTCTCCCTTTCACTGAGAAACGTGCGGGCTGCTGTTGCCTGGGCGCTCTCTTCTTTGCAAAAGAGTCTGCAGTTCCACGCTTTGAACCGTGGAAAGGCGCCGGGCTCTGCTAAGACTTCCCCCGGCGCTTCGTTTGCCCTGGGCCAGAGCGAGCCTTCACAATAGCTGAACGCTAACACTGCATACTCGTTCCACTTCCAGAACAGGGCTACCGCGAGGCAGTTCTCCGGGGGAAAACGGCCTTTCGCGAAGGGCAGATCTGCCGAGCTCATTGCGGGAAAGCGAAAGCAAAGGACGCTTTTCTCCCTCTAACCGCTTTCGTCAGAGGAACGGGGGAAGTCACGGTGTTCTTTCTCTCACTGAGATACACACAATCTGACGTTGCCTCTGAGCTCCGTTGCTGGCAAAGAACTGAAACTGACATACATTCCTGTGGGGAAACACAGGGCTTTGCTAGGATTTCTCTAGGCAGTGTGATTTCCCTGGGCCTCACTGTAGCAACACTATCTCGCCAGGGCAACACTGCGTGGGATTTCCTCTTCCAAGAGAGCTGCTGCTTTGTAGTTTGTGCTGGGAAACCTTATTTTGGCAAGTGCGAATTGACCGCATTCAGGCAGAAAGAAAAGAGAACAGCAAGAGGCCTTGTTTCCCCGGCTGCTTTCCCAAGCCCTTCCAGCTCAAACTATGTCGTTGCTCCTCTGGAAGGATCCTTGCACCGCGACGTAGTTTTTCAGAAGCCCTGCTTTTGCAAGAGCAAATGAGGAATTCGTTGCAGGAAAGAGGAAGGAAAGAAAGTTTCTCTCCCTCTGCCTGCTTTGCTCAGAGGACTGGATGAAGTCAGGGAGTTCTCCCTTTCACTGAGAAACGTGCGGGCTGCTGTTGCCTGGGCGCTCTCTTCTTTGCAAAAGAGTCTGCAGTTCCACGCTTTGAACCGTGGAAAGGCGCCGGGCTCTGCTAAGACTTCCCCCGGCGCTTCGTTTGCCCTGGGCCAGAGCGAGCCTTCACAATAGCTGAACGCTAACACTGCATACTCGTTCCACTTCCAGAACAGGGCTTCCGCGAGGCAGTTCTCCGGGGGAAAACAGCCCTTCGCGAAGGGCAGATCTGCCGAGCTCATTGCGGGAAAGCGAAAGCTAAGGACGCTTTTCTCCCTCTAACCGCTTTCGTCAGAGGAACGGGGGAAGTCACAGTGTTCTTTCTCTCACTGAGATACACACAATCTGACGTTGCCTCTGAGCTCCGTTGCTGGCAAAGAACTGAAACTGACATACATTCCTGTGGGGAAACACAGGGCTTTGCTAGGATTTCTCTAGGCAGTGTGATTTCCCTGGGCCTCACTGTAGCAACACTATCTCGCCAGGGCAACACTGCGTGGGATTTCCTCTTCCAAGAGAGCTGCTGCTTTGTAGTTTGTGCTGGGAAACCTTATTTTGGCAAGTGCGAATTGACCGCATTCAGGCAGAAAGAAAAGAGAACAGCAAGAGGCCTTTTTTCCCCGGCTGCTTTCCCAAGCCCTTCCAGCTCAAACTATGTCGTTGCTCCTCTGGAAGGATCCTTGCACCGCGACGTAGTTTTTCAGAAGAAGCCCTGCTTTTGCAAGAGCAAATGAGGAATTCGTTGCAGGAAAGAGGAAGGAAAGAAAGTTTCTCTCCCTCTGCCTGCTTTGCTCAGAGGACTGGATGAAGTCAGGGAGTTCTCCCTTTCACTGAGAAACGTGCGGGCTGCTGTTGCCTGGGCGCTCTCTTCTTTGCAAAAGAGTCTGCAGTTCCACGCTTTGAACCGTGGAAAGGCGCCGGGCTCTGCTAAGACTTCCCCCGGCGCTTCGTTTGCCCTGGGCCAGAGCGAGCCTTCACAATAGCTGAACGCTAACACTGCATACTCGTTCCACTTCCAGAACAGGGCTACCGCGAGGCAGTTCTCCGGGGGAAAACGGCCCTTCGCGAAGGGCAGATCTGCCGAGCTCATTGCGGGAAAGCGAAAGCAAAGGACGCTTTTCTCCCTCTAACCGCTTTCGTCAGAGGAACGGGGGAAGTCACGGTGTTCTTTCTCTCACTGAGATACACACAATCTGACGTTGCCTCTGAGCTCCGTTGCTGGCAAAGAACTGAAACTGACATACATTCCTGTGGGGAAACACAGGGCTTTGCTAGGATTTCTCTAGGCAGTGTGATTTCCCTGGGCCTCACTGTAGCAACACTATCTCGCCAGGGCAACACTGCGTGGGATTTCCTCTTCCAAGAGAGCTGCTGCTTTGTAGTTTGTGCTGGGAAACCTTATTTTGGCAAGTGCGAATTGACCGCATTCAGGCAGAAAGAAAAGAGAACAGCAAGAGGCCTTTTTTCCCCGGCTGCTTTCCCAAGCCCTTCCAGCTCAAACTATGTGGTTGCTCCTCTGGAAGGATCCTTGCACCGCGACGTAGTTTTTCAGAAGAAGCCCTGCTTTTGCAAGAGCAAATGAGGAATTCGTTGCAGGAAAGAGGAAGGAAAGAAAGTTTCTCTCCCTCTGCCTGCTTTGCTCAGAGGACTGGATGAAGTCAGGGAGTTCTCCCTTTCACTGAGAAACGTGCGGGCTGCTGTTGCCTGGGCGCTCTCTTCTTTGCAAAAGAGTCTGCAGTTCCACGCTTTGAACCGTGGAAAGGCGCCGGGCTCTGCTAAGACTTCCCCCGGCGCTTCGTTTGCCCTGGGCCAGAGCGAGCCTTCACAATAGCTGAACGCTAACACTGCATACTCGTTCCACTTCCAGAACAGGGCTACCGCGAGGCAGTTCTCCGGGGGAAAACGGCCCTTCGCGAAGGGCAGATCTGCCGAGCTCATTGCGGGAAAGCGAAAGCAAAGGACGCTTTTCTCCCTCTAACCGCTTTCGTCAGAGGAACGGGGGAAGTCACGGTGTTCTTTCTCTCACTGAGATACACACAATCTGACGTTGCCTCTGAGCTCCGTTGCTGGCAAAGAACTGAAACTGACATACATTCCTGTGGGGAAACACAGGGCTTTGCTAGGATTTCTCTAGGCAGTGTGATTTCCCTGGGCCTCACTGTAGCAACACTATCTCGCCAGGGCAACACTGCGTGGGATTTCCTCTTCCAAGAGAGCTGCTGCTTTGTAGTTTGTGCAAGGAAACCTTATTTTGGCAAGTGCGAATTGACCGCATTCAGGCAGAAAGAAAAGAGAACAGCAAGAGGCCTTTTTTCCCCGGCTGCTTTCCCAAGCCCTTCCAGCTCAAACTATGTCGTTGCTCCTCTGGAAGGATCCTTGCACCGGGACGTAGTTTTTCAAAAGAAGCCCTGCTTTTGCAAGAGCAAATGAGGAATTCGTTGCAGGAAAGAGGAAGGAAAGAAAGTTTCTCTCCCTCTGCCTGCTTTGTTCAGAGAACTGGACGAAGTCAGGGAGTTCTGCCTTTCACTGAGAAACGTGCGGGCTGCTGTTGCCTGGGCGCTCTCTTCTTTGCAAAAGAGTCTGCAGTTCCACGCTTTGAACCGTGGAAAGGCGCCGGGCTCTGCTAAGACTTCCCCCGGCGCTTCGTTTGCCCTGGGCCAGAGCGAGCCTTCACAATAGCTGAACGCTAACACTGCATACTCGTTCCACTTCCAGAACAGGGCTACCGCGAGGCAGTTCTCCGGGGGAAAACGGCCCTTCGCGAAGGGCAGATCTGCCGAGCTCATTGCGGGAAAGCGAAAGCAAAGGACGCTTTTCTCCCTCTAACCGCTTTCGTCAGAGGAACGGGGGAAGTCACGGTGTTCTTTCTCTCACTGAGATACACACAATCTGACGTTGCCTCTGAGCTCCGTTGCTGGCAAAGAACTGAAACTGACATACATTCCTGTGGGGAAACACAGGGCTTTGCTAGGATTTCTCTAGGCAGTGTGATTTCCCTGGGCCTCACTGTAGCAACACTATCTCGCCAGGGCAACACTGCGTGGGATTTCCTCTGCCAGGAGAGAGCTGCTGCTTTGTAGTTTGTGCTGGGAAACCTTGCTTTGGCAAGTGCGAATTGACTGCATTCAGGCAGAAAGAAAAGAGAATAGCAAGAGGCCTTTTCTCCCCGGCTGCTTTCCCAAGCCCTTCCAGCACAAACTATGTCGTTGCTCCTCTGGAAGGATCCCGGCACCGCGGCGTAGTTTTTCAGAAGAAGCCCTGCGTTTGCAAGAGCAAATGAGGAATTCGTTGCAGGAAAGAGGAAGGAAAGAAAGTTTCTCTCCCTCTGCCTGCTTTGCTCAGAGAACTGGATGAAGTCAGGGAGTTCTCCCATTCACTGGAAACGTGCGGGCTGCTGTTGCCTGGGCGCTCTCTTCTTTGCAAAAGAGTCTGCAGTTCCACGCTTTAAACCGTGGAAAGGCGCCGGGCTCTGCTAAGACTTCCCCCGGCGCTTCGTTTGCCCTGGGCCAGAGCGAGCCTTCACAATAGCTGAACGCTAACACTGCATACTCGTTCCACTTCCAGAACAGGGCTACCGCGAGGCAGTTCTCCGGGGGAAAACGGCCCTTCGCGAAGGGCAGATCTGCCGAGCTCATTGCGGGAAAGCGAAAGCAAAGGACGCTTTTCTCCCTCTAACCGCTTTCGTCAGAGGAACGGGGGAAGTCACGGTGTTCTTTCTCTCACTGAGATACACACAATCTGACGTTGCCTCTGAGCTCCGTTGCTGGCAAAGAACTGAAACTGACATACATTCCTGTGGGGAAACACAGGGCTTTGCTAGGATTTCTCTAGGCAGTGTGATTTCCCTGGGCCTCACTGTAGCAACACTATCTCGCCAGGGCAACACTGCGTGGGATTTCCTCTTCCAAGAGAGCTGCTGCTTTGTAGTTTGTGCTGGGAAACCTTATTTTGGCAAGTGCGAATTGACCGCATTCAGGCAGAAAGAAAAGAGAACAGCAAGAGGCCTTTTTTCCCCGGCTGCTTTCCCAAGCCCTTCCAGCTCAAACTATGTCGTTGCTCCTCTGGAAGGATCCTTGCACCGCGACGTAGTTTTTCAGAAGCCCTGCTTTTGCAAGAGCAAATGAGGAATTCGTTGCAGGAAAGAGGAAGGAAAGAAAGTTTCTCTCCCTCTGCCTGCTTTGCTCAGAGGACTGGATGAAGTCAGGGAGTTCTCCCTTTCACTGAGAAACGTGCGGGCTGCTGTTGCCTGGGCGCTCTCTTCTTTGCAAAAGAGTCTGCAGTTCCACGCTTTGAACCGTGGAAAGGCGCCGGGCTCTGCTAAGACTTCCCCCGGCGCTTCGTTTGCCCTGGGCCAGAGCGAGCCTTCACAATAGCTGAACGCTAACACTGCATACTCGTTCCACTTCCAGAACAGGGCTACCGCGAGGCAGTTCTCCGGGGGAAAACAGCCCTTCGCGAAGGGCAGATCTGCCGAGCTCATTGCGGGAAAGCGAAAGCTAAGGACGCTTTTCTCCCTCTAAGCGCTTTCGTCAGAGGAACGGGGGAAGTCACGGTGTTCTTTCTCTCACTGAGATACACACAATCTGACGTTGCCTCTGAGCTCCGTTGCTGGCAAAGAACTGAAACTGACATACATTCCTGTGGGGAAACACAGGGCTTTGCTAGGATTTCTCTAGGCAGTGTGATTTCCCTGGGCCTCACTGTAGCAACACTATCTCGCCAGGGCAACACTGCGTGGGATTTCCTCTTCCAAGAGAGCTGCTGCTTTGTAGTTTGTGCAAGGAAACCTTATTTTGGCAAGTGCGAATTGACCGCATTCAGGCAGAAAGAAAAGAGAACAGCAAGAGGCCTTTTTTCCCCGGCTGCTTTCCCAAGCCCTTCCAGCTCAAACTATGTCGTTGCTCCTCTGGAAGGATCCTTGCACCGGGACGTAGTTTTTCAAAAGAAGCCCTGCTTTTGCAAGAGCAAATGAGGAATTCGTTGCAGGAAAGAGGAAGGAAAGAAAGTTTCTCTCCCTCTGCCTGCTTTGTTCAGAGAACTGGACGAAGTCAGGGAGTTCTGCCTTTCACTGAGAAACGTGCGGGCTGCTGTTGCCTGGGCGCTCTCTTCTTTGCAAAAGAGTCTGCAGTTCCACGCTTTGAACCGTGGAAAGGCGCCGGGCTCTGCTAAGACTTCCCCCGGCGCTTCGTTTGCCCTGGGCCAGAGCGAGCCTTCACAATAGCTGAACGCTAACACTGCATACTCGTTCCACTTCCAGAACAGGGCTACCGCGAGGCAGTTCTCCGGGGGAAAACGGCCCTTCGCGAAGGGCAGATCTGCCGAGCTCATTGCGGGAAAGCGAAAGCAAAGGACGCTTTTCTCCCTCTAACCGCTTTCGTCAGAGGAACGGGGGAAGTCACGGTGTTCTTTCTCTCACTGAGATACACACAATCTGACGTTGCCTCTGAGCTCCGTTGCTGGCAAAGAACTGAAACTGACATACATTCCTGTGGGGAAACACAGGGCTTTGCTAGGATTTCTCTAGGCAGTGTGATTTCCCTGGGCCTCACTGTAGCAACACTATCTCGCCAGGGCAACACTGCGTGGGATTTCCTCTGCCAGGAGAGAGCTGCTGCTTTGTAGTTTGTGCTGGGAAACCTTGCTTTGGCAAGTGCGAATTGACTGCATTCAGGCAGAAAGAAAAGAGAATAGCAAGAGGCCTTTTCTCCCCGGCTGCTTTCCCAAGCCCTTCCAGCACAAACTATGTCGTTGCTCCTCTGGAAGGATCCCGGCACCGCGGCGTAGTTTTTCAGAAGAAGCCCTGCGTTTGCAAGAGCAAATGAGGAATTCGTTGCAGGAAAGAGGAAGGAAAGAAAGTTTCTCTCCCTCTGCCTGCTTTGCTCAGAGAACTGGATGAAGTCAGGGAGTTCTCCCATTCACTGGAAACGTGCGGGCTGCTGTTGCCTGGGCGCTCTCTTCTTTGCAAAAGAGTCTGCAGTTCCACGCTTTAAACCGTGGAAAGGCGCCGGGCTCTGCTAAGACTTCCCCCGGCGCTTCGTTTGCCCTGGGCCAGAGCGAGCCTTCACAATAGCTGAACGCTAACACTGCATACTCGTTCCACTTCCAGAACAGGGCTACCGCGAGGCAGTTCTCCGGGGGAAAACGGCCCTTCGCGAAGGGCAGATCTGCCGAGCTCATTGCGGGAAAGCGAAAGCAAAGGACGCTTTTCTCCCTCTAACCGCTTTCGTCAGAGGAACGGGGGAAGTCACGGTGTTCTTTCTCTCACTGAGATACACACAATCTGACGTTGCCTCTGAGCTCCGTTGCTGGCAAAGAACTGAAACTGACATACATTCCTGTGGGGAAACACAGGGCTTTGCTAGGATTTCTCTAGGCAGTGTGATTTCCCTGGGCCTCACTGTAGCAACACTATCTCGCCAGGGCAACACTGCGTGGGATTTCCTCTTCCAAGAGAGCTGCTGCTTTGTAGTTTGTGCTGGGAAACCTTATTTTGGCAAGTGCGAATTGACCGCATTCAGGCAGAAAGAAAAGAGAACAGCAAGAGGCCTTTTTTCCCCGGCTGCTTTCCCAAGCCCTTCCAGCTCAAACTATGTCGTTGCTCTGGAAGGATCCTTGCACCGCGACGTAGTTTTTCAGAAGAAGCCCTGCTTTTGCAAGAGCAAATGAGGAATTCGTGGCAGGAAAGAGGAAGGAAAGAAAGTTTCTCTCCCTCTGCCTGCTTTGCTCAGAGGACTGGATGAAGTCAGGGAGTTCTCCCTTTCACTGAGAAACGTGCGGGCTGCTGTTGCCTGGGCGCTCTCTTCTTTGCAAAAGAGTCTGCAGTTCCACGCTTTGAACCGTGGAAAGGCGCCGGGCTCTGCTAAGACTTCCCCCGGCGCTTCGTTTGCCCTGGGCCAGAGCGAGCCTTCACAATAGCTGAACGCTAACACTGCATACTCGTTCCACTTCCAGAACAGGGCTACCGCGAGGCAGTTCTCCGGGGGAAAACAGCCCTTCGCGAAGGGCAGATCTGCCGAGCTCATTGCGGGAAAGCGAAAGCAAAGGACGCTTTTCTCCCTCTAAGCGCTTTCGTCAGAGGAACGGGGGAAGTCACGGTGTTCTTTCTCTCACTGAGATACACACAATCTGACGTTGCCTCTGAGCTCCGTTGCTGGCAAAGAACTGAAACTGACATACATTCCTGTGGGGAAACACAGGGCTTTGCTAGGATTTCTCTAGGCAGTGTGATTTCCCTGGGCCTCACTGTAGCAACACTATCTCGCCAGGGCAACACTGCGTGGGATTTCCTCTTCCAAGAGAGCTGCTGCTTTGTAGTTTGTGCTGGGAAACCTTATTTTGGCAAGTGCGAATTGACCGCATTCAGGCAGAAAGAAAAGAGAACAGCAAGAGGCCTTTTTTCCCCGGCTGCTTTCCCAAGCCCTTCCAGCTCAAACTATGTCGTTGCTCCTCTGGAAGGATCCTTGCACCGCGACGTAGTTTTTCAGAAGAAGCCCTGCTTTTGCAAGAGCAAATGAGGAATTCGTTGCAGGAAAGAGGAAGGAAAGAAAGTTTCTCTCCCTCTGCCTGCTTTGCTCAGAGAACTGGATGAAGTCAGGGAGTTCTCCCTTTCACTGAGAAACGTGCGGGCTGCTGTTGCCTGGGCGCTCTCTTCTTTGCAAAAGAGTCTGCAGTTCCACGCTTTGAACCGTGGAAAGGCGCCGGGCTCTGCTAAGACTTCCCCCGGCGCTTCGTTTGCCCTGGGCCAGAGCGAGCCTTCACAATAGCTGAACGCTAACACTGCATACTCGTTCCACTTCCAGAACAGGGCTACCGCGAGGCAGTTCTCCGGGGGAAAACGGCCCTTCGCGAAGGGCAGATCTGCCGAGCTCTTTGCGGGAAAGCGAAAGCAAAGGACGCTTTTCTCCCTCTAACCGCTTTCGTCAGAGGAACGGGGGAAGTCACAGTGTTCTTTCTCTCACTGAGATACACACAATCTGACGTTGCCTCTGAGCTCCGTTGCTGGCAAAGAACTGAAACTGACATACATTCCTGTGGGGAAACACAGGGCTTTGCTAGGATTTTTCTAGGTAGTGTGATTTCCCTGGGCCTCACTGTAGCAACACTATCTCGCCAGGGCAACACTGCGTGGGATTTCCTCTTCCAAGAGAGCTGCTGCTTTGTAGTTTGTGCTGGGAAACCTTATTTTGGCAAGTGCGAATTGACCGCATTCAGGCAGAAAGAAAAGAGAACAGCAAGAGGCCTTTTTTCCCCGGCTGCTTTCCCAAGCCCTTCCAGCTCAAACTATGTCGTTGCTCCTCTGGAAGGATCCTTGCACCGCGACGTAGTTTTTCAGAAGAAGCCCTGCTTTTGCAAGAGCAAATGAGGAATTCGTGGCAGGAAAGAGGAAGGAAAGAAAGTTTCTCTCCCTCTGCCTGCTTTGCTCAGAGGACTGGATGAAGTCAGGGAGTTCTCCCTTTCACTGAGAAACGTGCGGGCTGCTGTTGCCTGGGCGCTCTCTTCTTTGCAAAAGAGTCTGCAGTTCCACGCTTTGAACCGTGGAAAGGCGCCGGGCTCTGCTAAGACTTCCCCCGGCGCTTCGTTTGCCCTGGGCCAGAGCGAGCCTTCACAATAGCTGAACGCTAACACTGCATACTCGTTCCACTTCCAGAACAGGGCTACCGCGAGGCAGTTCTCCGGGGGAAAACGGCCCTTCGCGAAGGGCAGATCTGCCGAGCTCATTGCGGGAAAGCGAAAGCAAAGGACGCTTTTCTCCCTCTAACCGCTTTCGTCAGAGGAACGGGGGAAGTCACAGTGTTCTTTCTCTCACTGAGATACACACAATCTGACGTTGCCTCTGAGCTCCGTTGCTGGCAAAGAACTGAAACTGACATACATTCCTGTGGGGAAACACAGGGCTTTGCTAGGATTTCTCTAGGCAGTGTGATTTCCCTGGGCCTCACTGTAGCAACACTATCTCGCCAGGGCAACACTGCGTGGGATTTCCTCTTCCAAGAGAGCTGCTGCTTTGTAGTTTGTGCTGGGAAACCTTATTTTGGCAAGTGCGAATTGACCGCATTCAGGCAGAAAGAAAAGAGAACAGCAAGAGGCCTTTTATCCCCGGCTGCTTTCCCAAGCCCTTCCAGCTCAAACTATGTCGTTGCTCCTCTGGAAGGATCCTTGCACCGCGACGTAGTTTTTCAGAAGAAGCCCTGCTTTTGCAAGAGCAAATGAGGAATTCGTGGCAGGAAAGAGGAAGGAAAGAAAGTTTCTCTCCCTCTGCCTGCTTTGCTCAGAGGACTGGATGAAGTCAGGGAGTTCTCCCTTTCACTGAGAAACGTGCGGGCTGCTGTTGCCTGTGCGCTCTCTTCTTTGCAAAAGAGTCTGCAGTTCCACGCTTTGAACCGTGGAAAGGCGCCGGGCTCTGCTCAGACTTCCCCCGGCGCTTCGTTTGCCCTGGGCCAAAGCGAGCCTTCACAATAGCTGAACGCTAACACTGCATACTCGTTCCACTTCCAGAACAGGGCTACCGCGAGGCAGTTCTCCGGGGGAAAACGGCCCTTCGCGAAGGGCAGATCTGCCGAGCTCATTGCGGGAAAGCGAAAGCAAAGGACGCTTTTCTCCCTCTAACCGCTTTCGTCAGAGGAACGGGGGAAGTCACAGTGTTCTTTCTCTCACTGAGATACACACAATCTAACGTTGCCTCTGAGCTCCGTTGCTGGCAAAGAACTGAAACTGACATACATTCCTGTGGGGAAACACAGGGCTTTGCTAGGATTTCTCTAGGCAGTGTGTTTTCCCTGGACCTCACTGCAGCAACACTATCTCGCCAGGGCAACACTGCGTGGGATTTCCTCTTCCAAGAGAGCTGCTGCTTTGTAGTTTGTGCTGGGAAACCTTGCTTTGGCAAGTGCGAATTGACTGCATTCAGGCAGAAAGAAAAGAGAACAGCAAGAGGCCTTTTCTCCCCGGCTGCTTTCCCAAGCCCTTCCAGCTCAAACTATGTCGTTGCTCCTCTGGAAGGATCCCTGCACCGCGACGTAGTTTCTCAGAAGAAGCCCTGCTTTTGCAAGAGCAAAGGAGCAATTCGTTGCAGGAAAGAGGAAGGAAAGAAAGTTTCTCTCCCTCTGCCTGCTTTGCTCAGAGGACTGGATGAAGTCAGGGAGTTCTCCCTTTCACTGAGAAACGTGTGGGCTGCTTTTGCCTGTGCGCTCTCTTCTTTGCAAAACAGTCTGCAGTTCCACACTTTGAACCGTGGAAAGGCGCCGGGCTCTGCTCAGGCTTCCCCCGGCGTTTCGTTTGCCCTGGGCCAAAGCGAGCCTTCACAATAGCTGAACGCTAACACTGCATACTCGTTCCACTTCCAGAACAGGGCTACCGCGAGGCAGTTCTCCGGGGGAAAACGGCCCTTCGCGAAGGGCAGATCTGCCGAGCTCATTGCGGGAAAGCGAAAGCAAAGGACGCTTTTCTCCCTCTAACCGCTTTCGTCAGAGGAACGGGGGAAGTCACAGTGTTCTTTCTCTCACTGAGATACACACAATCTGACGTTGCCTCTGAGCTCCGTTGCTGGCAAAGAACTGAAACTGACATACATTCCTGTGGGGAAACACAGGGTTTTGCTAGGATTTCTCTAGGCAGTGTGATTTCCCTGGGCCTCACTGTAGCAACACTATCTCGCCAGGGCAACACTGCGTGGGATTTCCTCTGCCAGGAGAGAGCTGCTGCTTTGTAGTTTGTGCTGGGAAACCTTGCTTTGGCAAGTGCGAATTGACTGCATTCAGGCAGAAAGAAAAGAGAATAGCAAGAGGCCTTTTCTCCCCGGCTGCTTTCCCAAGCCCTTCCAGCTCAAACTATGTCGTTGCTCCTCTGGAAGGATCCTTGCACCGCGACGTAGTTTTTCAGAAGAAGCCCTGCTTTTGCAAGAGCAAATGAGGAATTCGTTGCAGGAAAGAGGAAGGAAAGAAAGTTTCTCTCCCTCTGCCTGCTTTGCTCAGAGGACTGGATGAAGTCAGGGAGTTCTCCCTTTCACTGAGAAACGTGCGGGCTGCTGTTGCCTGGGCGCTCTCTTCTTTGCAAAAGAGTCTGCAGTTCCACGCTTTGAACCGTGGAAAGGCGCCGGGCTCTGCTAAGACTTCCCCCGGCGCTTCGTTTGCCCTGGGCCAGAGCGAGCCTTCACAATAGCTGAACGCTAACACTGCATACTCGTTCCACTTCCAGAACAGGGCTACCGCGAGGCAGTTCTCCGGGGGAAAACGGCCCTTCGCGAAGGGCAGATCTGCCGAGCTCATTGCGGGAAAGCGAAAGCTAAGGACGCTTTTCTCCCTCTAACCGCTTTCGTCAGAGGAACGGGGGAAGTCACGGTGTTCTTTCTCTCACTGAGATACACACAATCTGACGTTGCCTCTGAGCTCCGTTGCTGGCAAAGAACTGAAACTGACATACATTCCTGTGGGGAAACACAGGGCTTTGCTAGGATTTCTCTAGGCAGTGTGATTTCCCTGGGCCTCACTGTAGCAACACTATCTCGCCAGGGCAACACTGCGTGGGATTTCCTCTTCCAAGAGAGCTGCTGCTTTGTAGTTTGTGCTGGGAAACCTTATTTTGGCAAGTGCGAATTGACCGCATTCAGGCAGAAAGAAAAGAGAACAGCAAGAGGCCTTTTTTCCCCGGCTGCTTTCCCAAGCCCTTCCAGCTCAAACTATGTCGTTGCTCCTCTGGAAGGATCCTTGCACCGCGACGTAGTTTTTCAGAAGAAGCCCTGCTTTTGCAAGAGCAAATGAGGAATTCGTGGCAGGAAAGAGGAAGGAAAGAAAGTTTCTCTCCCTCTGCCTGCTTTGCTCAGAGGACTGGATGAAGTCAGGGAGTTCTCCCTTTCACTGAGAAACGTGCGGGCTGCTGTTGCCTGGGCGCTCTCTTCTTTGCAAAAGAGTCTGCAGTTCCACACTTTGAACCGTGGAAAGGCGCCGGGCTCTGCTAAGACTTAAACCCGGCGCTTCGTTTGCCCTGGGCCAGAGCGAGCCTTCACAATAGCTGAACGCTAACACTGCATACTCGTTCCACTTCCAGAACAGGGCTACCGCGAGGCAGTTCTCCGGGGGAAAACGGCCCTTCGGGAAGGGCAGATCTGCCGAGCTCATTGCGGGAAAGCGAAAGCAAAGGACGCTTTTCTCCCTCTAACCGCTTTCGTCAGAGGAACGGGGGAAGTCACGGTGTTCTTTCTCTCACTGAGATACACACAATCTGACGTTGCCTCTGAGCTCCGTTGCTGGCAAAGAACTGAAACTGACATACATTCCTGTGGGGAAACACAGGGCTTTGCTAGGATTTCTCTAGGCAGTGTGATTTCCCTGGGCCTCACTGTAGCAACACTATCTCGCCAGGGCAACACTGCGTGGGATTTCCTCTTCCAAGAGAGCTGCTGCTTTGTAGTTTGTGCTGGGAAACCTTATTTTGGCAAGTGCGAATTGACCGCATTCAGGCAGAAAGAAAAGAGAACAGCAAGAGGCCTTTTTTCCCCGGCTGCTTTCCCAAGCCCTTCCAGCTCAAACTATGTCGTTGCTCCTCTGGAAGGATCCTTGCACCGCGACGTAGTTTTTCAGAAGAAGCCCTGCTTTTGCAAGAGCAAATGAGGAATTCGTTGCAGGAAAGAGGAAGGAAAGAAAGTTTCTCTCCCTCTGCCTGCTTTGCTCAGAGGACTGGATGAAGTCAGGGAGTTCTCCCTTTCACTGAGAAACGTGCGGGCTGCTGTTGCCTGGGCGCTCTCTTCTTTGCAAAAGAGTCTGCAGTTCCACGCTTTGAACCGTGGAAAGGCGCCGGGCTCTGCTAAGACTTCCCCCGGCGCTTCGTTTGCCCTGGGCCAGAGCGAGCCTTCACAATAGCTGAACGCTAACACTGCATACTCGTTCCACTTCCAGAACAGGGCTACCGCGAGGCAGTTCTCCGGGGGAAAACGGCCCTTCGCGAAGGGCAGATCTGCCGAGCTCATTGCGGGAAAGCGAAAGCAAAGGACGCTTTTCTCCCTCTAACCGCTTTCGTCAGAGGAACGGGGGAAGTCACGGTGTTCTTTCTCTCACTGAGATACACACAATCTGACGTTGCCTCTGAGCTCCGTTGCTGGCAAAGAACTGAAACTGACATACATTCCTGTGGGGAAACACAGGGCTTTGCTAGGATTTCTCTAGGCAGTGTGATTTCCCTGGGCCTCACTGTAGCAACACTATCTCGCCAGGGCAACACTGCGTGGGATTTCCTCTTCCAAGAGAGCTGCTGCTTTGTAGTTTGTGCTGGGAAACCTTATTTTGGCAAGTGCGAATTGACCGCATTCAGGCAGAAAGAAAAGAGAACAGCAAGAGGCCTTTTTTCCCCGGCTGCTTTCCCAAGCCCTTCCAGCTCAAACTATGTCGTTGCTCCTCTGGAAGGATCCTTGCACCGCGACGTAGTTTTTCAGAAGAAGCCCTGCTTTTGCAAGAGCAAATGAGGAATTCGTTGCAGGAAAGAGGAAGGAAAGAAAGTTTCTCTCCCTCTGCCTGCTTTGCTCAGAGGACTGGATGAAGTCAGGGAGTTCTCCCTTTCACTGAGAAACGTGCGGGCTGCTGTTGCCTGGGCGCTCTCTTCTTTGCAAAAGAGTCTGCAGTTCCACGCTTTGAACCGTGGAAAGGCGCCGGGCTCTGCTTAGACTTCCCCCGGCGCTTCGTTTGCCCTGGGCCAGAGCGAGCCTTCACAATAGCTGAACGCTAACACTGCATACTCGTTCCACTTCCAGAACAGGGCTACCGCGAGGCAGTTCTCCGGGGGAAAACGGCCCTTCGCGAAGGGCAGATCTGCCGAGCTCATTGCGGGAAAGCGAAAGCAAAGGACGCTTTTCTCCCTCTAACCGCTTTCGTCAGAGGAACGGGGGAAGTCACGGTGTTCTTTCTCTCACTGAGATACACACAATCTGACGTTGCCTCTGAGCTCCGTTGCTGGCAAAGAACTGAAACTGACATACATTCCTGTGGGGAAACACAGGGCTTTGCTAGGATTTCTCTAGGCAGTGTGATTTCCCTGGGCCTCACTGTAGCAACACTATCTCGCCAGGGCAACACTGCGTGGGATTTCCTCTTCCAAGAGAGCTGCTGCTTTGTAGTTTGTGCTGGGAAACCTTATTTTGGCAAGTGCGAATTGACCGCATTCAGGCAGAAAGAAAAGAGAACAGCAAGAGGCCTTTTTTCCCCGGCTGCTTTCCCAAGCCCTTCCAGCTCAAACTATGTCGTTGCTCCTCTGGAAGGATCCTTGCACCGCGACGTAGTTTTTCAGAAGAAGCCCTGCTTTTGCAAGAGCAAATGAGGAATTCGTGGCAGGAAAGAGGAAGGAAAGAAAGTTTCTCTCCCTCTGCCTGCTTTGCTCAGAGGACTGGATAAAGTCAGGGAGTTCTCCCTTTCACTGAGAAACGTGCGGGCTGCTGTTGCCTGGGCGCTCTCTTCTTTGCAAAAGAGTCTGCAGTTCCACGCTTTGAACCGTGGAAAGGCGCCGGGCTCTGCTAAGACTTCCCCCGGCGCTTCGTTTGCCCTGGGCCAGAGCGAGCCTTCACAATAGCTGAACGCTAACACTGCATACTCGTTCCACTTCCAGAACAGGGCTACCGCGAGGCAGTTCTCCGGGGGAAAACGGCCCTTCGCGAAGGGCAGATCTGCCGAGCTCTTTGCGGGAAAGCGAAAGCAAAGGACGCTTTTCTCCCTCTAACCGCTTTCGTCAGAGGAACGGGGGAAGTCACAGTGTTCTTTCTCTCACTGAGATACACACAATCTGACGTTGCCTCTGAGCTCCGTTGCTGGCAAAGAACTGAAACTGACATACATTCCTGTGGGGAAACACAGGGCTTTGCTAGGATTTCTCTAGGCAGTGTGATTTCCCTGGGCCTCACTGTAGCAACACTATCTCGCCAGGGCAACACTGCGTGGGATTTCCTCTTCCAAGAGAGCTGCTGCTTTGTAGTTTGTGCTGGGAAACCTTATTTTGGCAAGTGCGAATTGACCGCATTCAGGCAGAAAGAAAAGAGAACAGCAAGAGGCCTTTTTTCCCCGGCTGCTTTCCCAAGCCCTTCCAGCTCAAACTATGTCGTTGCTCCTCTGGAAGGATCCTTGCACCGCGACGTAGTTTTTCAGAAGAAGCCCTGCTTTTGCAAGAGCAAATGAGGAATTCGTTGCAGGAAAGAGGAAGGAAAGAAAGTTTCTCTCCCTCTGCCTGCTTTGCTCAGAGAACTGGATGAAGTCAGGGAGTTCTCCCTTTCACTGAGAAACGTGCGGGGTGCTGTTGCCTGGGCGCTCTCTTCTTTGCAAAAGAGTCTGCAGTTCCACGCTTTGAACCGTGGAAAGGCGCCGGGCTCTGCTAAGACTTCCCCCGGCGCTTCGTTTGCCCTGGGCCAGAGCGAGCCTTCACAATAGCTGAACGCTAACACTGCATACTCGTTCCACTTCCAGAACAGGGCTACCGCGAGGCAGTTCTCCGGGGGAAAACGGCCCTTCGCGAAGGGCAGATCTGCCGAGCTCTTTGCGGGAAAGCGAAAGCAAAGGACGCTTTTCTCCCTCTAACCGCTTTCGTCAGAGGAACGGGGGAAGTCACAGTGTTCTTTCTCTCACTGAGATACACACAATCTGACGTTGCCTCTGAGCTCCGTTGCTGGCAAAGAACTGAAACTGACATACATTCCTGTGGGGAAACACAGGGCTTTGCTAGGATTTTTCTAGGTAGTGTGATTTCCCTGGGCCTCACTGTAGCAACACTATCTCGCCAGGGCAACACTGCGTGGGATTTCCTCTTCCAAGAGAGCTGCTGCTTTGTAGTTTGTGCTGGGAAACCTTATTTTGGCAAGTGCGAATTGACCGCATTCAGGCAGAAAGAAAAGAGAACAGCAAGAGGCCTTTTTTCCCCGGCTGCTTTCCCAAGCCCTTCCAGCTCAAACTATGTCGTTGCTCCTCTGGAAGGATCCTTGCACCGCGACGTAGTTTTTCAGAAGAAGCCCTGCTTTTGCAAGAGCAAATGAGGAATTCGTGGCAGGAAAGAGGAAGGAAAGAAAGTTTCTCTCCCTCTGCCTGCTTTGCTCAGAGGACTGGATGAAGTCAGGGAGTTCTCCCTTTCACTGAGAAACGTGCGGGCTGCTGTTGCCTGGGCGCTCTCTTCTTTGCAAAAGAGTCTGCAGTTCCACGCTTTGAACCGTGGAAAGGCGCCGGGCTCTGCTAAGACTTCCCCCGGCGCTTCGTTTGCCCTGGGCCAGAGCGAGCCTTCACAATAGCTGAACGCTAACACTGCATACTCGTTCCACTTCCAGAACAGGGCTACCGCGAGGCAGTTCTCCGGGGGAAAACGGCCCTTCGCGAAGGGCAGATCTGCCGAGCTCATTGCGGGAAAGCGAAAGCAAAGGACGCTTTTCTCCCTCTAACCGCTTTCGTCAGAGGAACGGGGGAAGTCACAGTGTTCTTTCTCTCACTGAGATACACACAATCTGACGTTGCCTCTGAGCTCCGTTGCTGGCAAAGAACTGAAACTGACATACATTCCTGTGGGGAAACACAGGGCTTTGCTAGGATTTCTCTAGGCAGTGTGATTTCCCTGGGCCTCACTGTAGCAACACTATCTCGCCAGGGCAACACTGCGTGGGATTTCCTCTTCCAAGAGAGCTGCTGCTTTGTAGTTTGTGCTGGGAAACCTTATTTTGGCAAGTGCGAATTGACCGCATTCAGGCAGAAAGAAAAGAGAACAGCAAGAGGCCTTTTATCCCCGGCTGCTTTCCCAAGCCCTTCCAGCTCAAACTATGTCGTTGCTCCTCTGGAAGGATCCTTGCACCGCGACGTAGTTTTTCAGAAGAAGCCCTGCTTTTGCAAGAGCAAATGAGGAATTCGTGGCAGGAAAGAGGAAGGAAAGAAAGTTTCTCTCCCTCTGCCTGCTTTGCTCAGAGGACTGGATGAAGTCAGGGAGTTCTCCCTTTCACTGAGAAACGTGCGGGCTGCTGTTGCCTGGGCGCTCTCTTCTTTGCAAAAGAGTCTGCAGTTCCACGCTTTGAACCGTGGAAAGGCGCCGGGCTCTGCTAAGACTTCCCCTGGCGCTTCGTTTGCCCTGGGCCAGAGCGAGCCTTCACAATAGCTGAACGCTAACACTGCATACTCGTTCCACTTCCAGAACAGGGCTACCGCGAGGCAGTTCTCCGGGGGAAAACGGCCCTTCGCGAAGGGCAGATCTGCCGAGCTCATTGCGGGAAAGCGAAAGCAAAGGACGCTTTTCTCCCTCTAACCGCTTTCGTCAGAGGAACGGGGGAAGTCACGGTGTTCTTTCTCTCACTGAGATACACACAATCTGACGTTGCCTCTGAGCTCCGTTGCTGGCAAAGAACTGAAACTGACATACATTCCTGTGGGGAAACACAGGGCTTTGCTAGGATTTCTCTAGGCAGTGTGATTTCCCTGGGCCTCACTGTAGCAACACTATCTCGCCAGGGCAACACTGCGTGGGATTTCCTCTTCCAAGAGAGCTGCTGCTTTGTAGTTTGTGCTGGGAAACCTTATTTTGGCAAGTGCGAATTGACCGCATTCAGGCAGAAAGAAAAGAGAACAGCAAGAGGCCTTTTTTCCCCGGCTGCTTTCCCAAGCCCTTCCAGCTCAAACTATGTCGTTGCTCCTCTGGAAGGATCCTTGCACCGCGACGTAGTTTTTCAGAAGAAGCCCTGCTTTTGCAAGAGCAAATGAGGAATTCGTTGCAGGAAAGAGGAAGGAAAGAAAGTTTCTCTCCCTCTGCCTGCTTTGCTCAGAGGACTGGATGAAGTCAGGGAGTTCTCCCTTTCACTGAGAAACGTGCGGGCTGCTGTTGCCTGGGCGCTCTCTTCTTTGCAAAAGAGTCTGCAGTTCCACGCTTTGAACCGTGGAAAGGCGCCGGGCTCTACTAAGACTTCCCCCGGCGCTTCGTTTGCCCTGGGCCAGAGCGAGCCTTCACAATAGCTGAACGCTAACACTGCATACTCGTTCCACTTCCAGAACAGGGCTACCGCGAGGCAGTTCTCCGGGGGAAAACAGCCCTTCGCGAAGGGCAGATCTGCCGAGCTCATTGCGGGAAAGCGAAAGCTAAGGACGCTTTTCTCCCTCTAACCGCTTTCGTCAGAGGAACGGGGGAAGTCACGGTGTTCTTTCTCTCACTGAGATACACACAATCTGACGTTGCCTCTGAGCTCCGTTGCTGGCAAAGAACTGAAACTGACATACATTCCTGTGGGGAAACACAGGGCTTTGCTAGGATTTCTCTAGGCAGTGTGATTTCCCTGGGCCTCACTGTAGCAACACTATCTCGCCAGGGCAACACTGCGTGGGATTTCCTCTTCCAAGAGAGCTGCTGCTTTGTAGTTTGTGCTGGGAAACCTTATTTTGGCAAGTGCGAATTGACCGCATTCAGGCAGAAAGAAAAGAGAACAGCAAGAGGCCTTTTTTCCCCGGCTGCTTTCCCAAGCCCTTCCAGCTCAAACTATGTCGTTGCTCCTCTGGAAGGATCCTTGCACCGCGACGTAGTTTTTCAGAAGAAGCCCTGCTTTTGCAAGAGCAAATGAGGAATTCGTTGCAGGAAAGAGGAAGGAAAGAAAGTTTCTCTCCCTCTGCCTGCTTTGCTCAGAGAACTGGATGAAGTCAGGGAGTTCTCCCTTTCACTGAGAAACGTGCGGGCTGCTGTTGCCTGGGCGCTCTCTTCTTTGCAAAAGAGTCTGCAGTTCCACGCTTTGAACCGTGGAAAGGCGCCGGGCTCTGCTAAGACTTCCCCCGGCGCTTCGTTTGCCCTGGGCCAGAGCGAGCCTTCACAATAGCTGAACGCTAACACTGCATACTCGTTCCACTTCCAGAACAGGGCTACCGCGAGGCAGTTCTCCGGGGGAAAACGGCCCTTCGCGAAGGGCAGATCTGCCGAGCTCATTGCGGGAAAGCGAAAGCAAAGGACGCTTTTCTCCCTCTAACCGCTTTCGTCAGAGGAACGGGGGAAGTCACGGTGTTCTTTCTCTCACTGAGATACACACAATCTGACGTTGCCTCTGAGCTCCGTTGCTGGCAAAGAACTGAAACTGACATACATTCCTGTGGGGAAACACAGGGCTTTGCTAGGATTTCTCTAGGCAGTGTGATTTCCCTGGGCCTCACTGTAGCAACACTATCTCGCCAGGGCAACACTGCGTGGGATTTCCTCTTCCAAGAGAGCTGCTGCTTTGTAGTTTGGGCTGGGAAACCTTATTTTGGCAAGTGCGAATTGACCGCATTCAGGCAGAAAGAAAAGAGAACAGCAAGAGGCCTTTTTTCCCCGGCTGCTTTCCCAAGCCCTTCCAGCTCAAACTATGTCGTTGCTCCTCTGGAAGGATCCTTGCACCGCGACGTAGTTTTTCAGAAGAAGCCCTGCTTTTGCAAGAGCAAATGAGGAATTCGTTGCAGGAAAGAGGAAGGAAAGAAAGTTTCTCTCCCTCTGCCTGCTTTGCTCAGAGAACTGGATGAAGTCAGGGAGTTCTCCCTTTCACTGAGAAACGTGCGGGCTGCTGTTGCCTGTGCGCTCTCTTCTTTGCAAAAGAGTCTGCAGTTCCACGCTTTGAACCGTGGAAAGGCGCCGGGCTCTGCTCAGACTTCCCCCGGCGCTTCGTTTGCCCTGGGCCAAAGCGAGCCTTCACAATAGCTGAACGCTAACACTGCATACTCGTTCCACTTCCAGAACAGGGCTACCGCGAGGCAGTTCTCCGGGGGAAAACGGCCCTTCGCGAAGGGCAGATCTGCCGAGCTCATTGCGGGAAAGCGAAAGCAAAGGACGCTTTTCTCCCTCTAACCGCTTTCGTCAGAGGAACGGGGGAAGTCACAGTGTTCTTTCTCTCACTGAGATACACACAATCTAACGTTGCCTCTGAGCTCCGTTGCTGGCAAAGAACTGAAACTGACATACATTCCTGTGGGGAAACACAGGGCTTTGCTAGGATTTCTCTAGGCAGTGTGTTTTCCCTGGACCTCACTGCAGCAACACTATCTCGCCAGGGCAACACTGCGTGGGATTTCCTCTTCCAAGAGAGCTGCTGCTTTGTAGTTTGTGCTGGGAAACCTTGCTTTGGCAAGTGCGAATTGACTGCATTCAGGCAGAAAGAAAAGAGAACAGCAAGAGGCCTTTTCTCCCCGGCTGCTTTCCCAAGCCCTTCCAGCTCAAACTATGTCGTTGCTCCTCTGGAAGGATCCCTGCACCGCGACGTAGTTTCTCAGAAGAAGCCCTGCTTTTGCAAGAGCAAAGGAGCAATTCGTTGCAGGAAAGAGGAAGGAAAGAAAGTTTCTCTCCCTCTGCCTGCTTTGCTCAGAGGACTGGATGAAGTCAGGGAGTTCTCCCTTTCACTGAGAAACGTGTGGGCTGCTTTTGCCTGTGCGCTCTCTTCTTTGCAAAACAGTCTGCAGTTCCACACTTTGAACCGTGGAAAGGCGCCGGGCTCTGCTCAGGCTTCCCCCGGCGTTTCGTTTGCCCTGGGCCAAAGCGAGCCTTCACAATAGCTGAACGCTAACACTGCATACTCGTTCCACTTCCAGAACAGGGCTACCGCGAGGCAGTTCTCCGGGGGAAAACGGCCCTTCGCGAAGGGCAGATCTGCCGAGCTCATTGCGGGAAAGCGAAAGCAAAGGACGCTTTTCTCCCTCTAACCGCTTTCGTCAGAGGAACGGGGGAAGTCACAGTGTTCTTTCTCTCACTGAGATACACACAATCTGACGTTGCCTCTGAGCTCCGTTGCTGGCAAAGAACTGAAACTGACATACATTCCTGTGGGGAAACACAGGGTTTTGCTAGGATTTCTCTAGGCAGTGTGATTTCCCTGGGCCTCACTGTAGCAACACTATCTCGCCAGGGCAACACTGCGTGGGATTTCCTCTGCCAGGAGAGAGCTGCTGCTTTGTAGTTTGTGCTGGGAAACCTTGCTTTGGCAAGTGCGAATTGACTGCATTCAGGCAGAAAGAAAAGAGAATAGCAAGAGGCCTTTTCTCCCCGGCTGCTTTCCCAAGCCCTTCCAGCTCAAACTATGTCGTTGCTCCTCTGGAAGGATCCTTGCACCGCGACGTAGTTTTTCAGAAGAAGCCCTGCTTTTGCAAGAGCAAATGAGGAATTCGTTGCAGGAAAGAGGAAGGAAAGAAAGTTTCTCTCCCTCTGCCTGCTTTGCTCAGAGGACTGGATGAAGTCAGGGAGTTCTCCCTTTCACTGAGAAACGTGCGGGCTGCTGTTGCCTGGGCGCTCTCTTCTTTGCAAAAGAGTCTGCAGTTCCACGCTTTGAACCGTGGAAAGGCGCCGGGCTCTGCTAAGACTTCCCCCGGCGCTTCGTTTGCCCTGGGCCAGAGCGAGCCTTCACAATAGCTGAACGCTAACACTGCATACTCGTTCCACTTCCAGAACAGGGCTACCGCGAGGCAGTTCTCCGGGGGAAAACGGCCCTTCGCGAAGGGCAGATCTGCCGAGCTCATTGCGGGAAAGCGAAAGCTAAGGACGCTTTTCTCCCTCTAACCGCTTTCGTCAGAGGAACGGGGGAAGTCACGGTGTTCTTTCTCTCACTGAGATACACACAATCTGACGTTGCCTCTGAGCTCCGTTGCTGGCAAAGAACTGAAACTGACATACATTCCTGTGGGGAAACACAGGGCTTTGCTAGGATTTCTCTAGGCAGTGTGATTTCCCTGGGCCTCACTGTAGCAACACTATCTCGCCAGGGCAACACTGCGTGGGATTTCCTCTTCCAAGAGAGCTGCTGCTTTGTAGTTTGTGCTGGGAAACCTTATTTTGGCAAGTGCGAATTGACCGCATTCAGGCAGAAAGAAAAGAGAACAGCAAGAGGCCTTTTTTCCCCGGCTGCTTTCCCAAGCCCTTCCAGCTCAAACTATGTCGTTGCTCCTCTGGAAGGATCCTTGCACCGCGACGTAGTTTTTCAGAAGAAGCCCTGCTTTTGCAAGAGCAAATGAGGAATTCGTGGCAGGAAAGAGGAAGGAAAGAAAGTTTCTCTCCCTCTGCCTGCTTTGCTCAGAGGACTGGATGAAGTCAGGGAGTTCTCCCTTTCACTGAGAAACGTGCGGGCTGCTGTTGCCTGGGCGCTCTCTTCTTTGCAAAAGAGTCTGCAGTTCCACACTTTGAACCGTGGAAAGGCGCCGGGCTCTGCTAAGACTTAAACCCGGCGCTTCGTTTGCCCTGGGCCAGAGCGAGCCTTCACAATAGCTGAACGCTAACACTGCATACTCGTTCCACTTCCAGAACAGGGCTACCGCGAGGCAGTTCTCCGGGGGAAAACGGCCCTTCGGGAAGGGCAGATCTGCCGAGCTCATTGCGGGAAAGCGAAAGCAAAGGACGCTTTTCTCCCTCTAACCGCTTTCGTCAGAGGAACGGGGGAAGTCACGGTGTTCTTTCTCTCACTGAGATACACACAATCTGACGTTGCCTCTGAGCTCCGTTGCTGGCAAAGAACTGAAACTGACATACATTCCTGTGGGGAAACACAGGGCTTTGCTAGGATTTCTCTAGGCAGTGTGATTTCCCTGGGCCTCACTGTAGCAACACTATCTCGCCAGGGCAACACTGCGTGGGATTTCCTCTTCCAAGAGAGCTGCTGCTTTGTAGTTTGTGCTGGGAAACCTTATTTTGGCAAGTGCGAATTGACCGCATTCAGGCAGAAAGAAAAGAGAACAGCAAGAGGCCTTTTTTCCCCGGCTGCTTTCCCAAGCCCTTCCAGCTCAAACTATGTCGTTGCTCCTCTGGAAGGATCCTTGCACCGCGACGTAGTTTTTCAGAAGAAGCCCTGCTTTTGCAAGAGCAAATGAGGAATTCGTTGCAGGAAAGAGGAAGGAAAGAAAGTTTCTCTCCCTCTGCCTGCTTTGCTCAGAGGACTGGATGAAGTCAGGGAGTTCTCCCTTTCACTGAGAAACGTGCGGGCTGCTGTTGCCTGGGCGCTCTCTTCTTTGCAAAAGAGTCTGCAGTTCCACGCTTTGAACCGTGGAAAGGCGCCGGGCTCTGCTAAGACTTCCCCCGGCGCTTCGTTTGCCCTGGGCCAGAGCGAGCCTTCACAATAGCTGAACGCTAACACTGCATACTCGTTCCACTTCCAGAACAGGGCTACCGCGAGGCAGTTCTCCGGGGGAAAACGGCCCTTCGCGAAGGGCAGATCTGCCGAGCTCATTGCGGGAAAGCGAAAGCAAAGGACGCTTTTCTCCCTCTAACCGCTTTCGTCAGAGGAACGGGGGAAGTCACGGTGTTCTTTCTCTCACTGAGATACACACAATCTGACGTTGCCTCTGAGCTCCGTTGCTGGCAAAGAACTGAAACTGACATACATTCCTGTGGGGAAACACAGGGCTTTGCTAGGATTTCTCTAGGCAGTGTGATTTCCCTGGGCCTCACTGTAGCAACACTATCTCGCCAGGGCAACACTGCGTGGGATTTCCTCTTCCAAGAGAGCTGCTGCTTTGTAGTTTGTGCTGGGAAACCTTATTTTGGCAAGTGCGAATTGACCGCATTCAGGCAGAAAGAAAAGAGAACAGCAAGAGGCCTTTTTTCCCCGGCTGCTTTCCCAAGCCCTTCCAGCTCAAACTATGTCGTTGCTCCTCTGGAAGGATCCTTGCACCGCGACGTAGTTTTTCAGAAGAAGCCCTGCTTTTGCAAGAGCAAATGAGGAATTCGTGGCAGGAAAGAGGAAGGAAAGAAAGTTTCTCTCCCTCTGCCTGCTTTGCTCAGAGGACTGGATAAAGTCAGGGAGTTCTCCCTTTCACTGAGAAACGTGCGGGCTGCTGTTGCCTGGGCGCTCTCTTCTTTGCAAAAGAGTCTGCAGTTCCACGCTTTGAACCGTGGAAAGGCGCCGGGCTCTGCTAAGACTTCCCCCGGCGCTTCGTTTGCCCTGGGCCAGAGCGAGCCTTCACAATAGCTGAACGCTAACACTGCATACTCGTTCCACTTCCAGAACAGGGCTACCGCGAGGCAGTTCTCCGGGGGAAAACGGCCCTTCGCGAAGGGCAGATCTGCCGAGCTCTTTGCGGGAAAGCGAAAGCAAAGGACGCTTTTCTCCCTCTAACCGCTTTCGTCAGAGGAACGGGGGAAGTCACAGTGTTCTTTCTCTCACTGAGATACACACAATCTGACGTTGCCTCTGAGCTCCGTTGCTGGCAAAGAACTGAAACTGACATACATTCCTGTGGGGAAACACAGGGCTTTGCTAGGATTTCTCTAGGCAGTGTGATTTCCCTGGGCCTCACTGTAGCAACACTATCTCGCCAGGGCAACACTGCGTGGGATTTCCTCTTCCAAGAGAGCTGCTGCTTTGTAGTTTGTGCTGGGAAACCTTATTTTGGCAAGTGCGAATTGACCGCATTCAGGCAGAAAGAAAAGAGAACAGCAAGAGGCCTTTTTTCCCCGGCTGCTTTCCCAAGCCCTTCCAGCTCAAACTATGTCGTTGCTCCTCTGGAAGGATCCTTGCACCGCGACGTAGTTTTTCAGAAGAAGCCCTGCTTTTGCAAGAGCAAATGAGGAATTCGTGGCAGGAAAGAGGAAGGAAAGAAAGTTTCTCTCCCTCTGCCTGCTTTGCTCAGAGGACTGGATGAAGTCAGGGAGTTCTCCCTTTCACTGAGAAACGTGCGGGCTGCTGTTGCCTGGGCGCTCTCTTCTTTGCAAAAGAGTCTGCAGTTCCACGCTTTGAACCGTGGAAAGGCGCCGGGCTCTGCTAAGACTTCCCCTGGCGCTTCGTTTGCCCTGGGCCAGAGCGAGCCTTCACAATAGCTGAACGCTAACACTGCATACTCGTTCCACTTCCAGAACAGGGCTACCGCGAGGCAGTTCTCCGGGGGAAAACAGCCCTTCGGGAAGGGCAGATCTGCCGAGCTCATTGCGGGAAAGCGAAAGCAAAGGACGCTTTTCTCCCTCTAACCGCTTTCGTCAGAGGAACGGGGGAAGTCACGGTGTTCTTTCTCTCACTGAGATACACACAATCTGACGTTGCCTCTGAGCTCCGTTGCTGGCAAAGAACTGAAACTGACATACATTCCTGTGGGGAAACACAGGGCTTTGCTAGGATTTCTCTAGGCAGTGTGATTTCCCTGGGCCTCACTGTAGCAACACTATCTCGCCAGGGCAACACTGCGTGGGATTTCCTCTTCCAAGAGAGCTGCTGCTTTGTAGTTTGTGCAAGGAAACCTTATTTTGGCAAGTGCGAATTGACCGCATTCAGGCAGAAAGAAAAGAGAACAGCAAGAGGCCTTTTTTCCCCGGCTGCTTTCCCAAGCCCTTCCAGCTCAAACTATGTCGTTGCTCCTCTGGAAGGATCCTTGCACCGCGACGTAGTTTTTCAAAAGAAGCCCTGCTTTTGCAAGAGCAAATGAGGAATTCGTTGCAGGAAAGAGGAAGGAAAGAAAGTTTCTCTCCCTCTGCCTGCTTTGCTCAGAGGACTGGATGAAGTCAGGGAGTTCTCCCTTTCACTGAGAAACGTGCGGGCTGCTGTTGCCTGGGCGCTCTCTTCTTTGCAAAAGAGTCTGCAGTTCCACGCTTTGAACCGTGGAAAGGCGCCGGGCTCTGCTAAGACTTCCCCCGGCGCTTCGTTTGCCCTGGGCCAGAGCGAGCCTTCACAATAGCTGAACGCTAACACTGCATACTCGTTCCACTTCCAGAACAGGGCTACCGCGAGGCAGTTCTCCGGGGGAAAACGGCCCTTCGCGAAGGGCAGATCTGCCGAGCTCATTGCGGGAAAGCGAAAGCTAAGGACGCTTTTCTCCCTCTAACCGCTTTCGTCAGAGGAACTGGGGAAGTCACGGTGTTCTTTCTCTCACTGAGATACACACAATCTGACGTTGCCTCTGAGCTCCGTTGCTGGCAAAGAACTGAAACTGACATACATTCCTGTGGGGAAACACAGGGCTTTGCTAGGATTTCTCTAGGCAGTGTGATTTCCCTGGGCCTCACTGTAGCAACACTATCTCGCCAGGGCAACACTGCGTGGGATTTCCTCTTCCAAGAGAGCTGCTGCTTTGTAGTTTGTGCTGGGAAACCTTATTTTGGCAAGTGCGAATTGACCGCATTCAGGCAGAAAGAAAAGAGAACAGCAAGAGGCCTTTTTTCCCCGGCTGCTTTCCCAAGCCCTTCCAGCTCAATCTATGTCGTTGCTCCTCTGGAAGGATCCTTGCACCGCGACGTAGTTTTTCAGAAGAAGCCCTGCTTTTGCAAGAGCAAATGAGGAATTCGTTGCAGGAAAGAGGAAGGAAAGAAAGTTTCTCTCCCTCTGCCTGCTTTGCTCAGAGAACTGGATGAAGTCAGGGAGTTCTCCCTTTCACTGAGAAACGTGCGGGCTGCTGTTGCCTGGGCGCTCTCTTCTTTGCAAAAGAGTCTGCAGTTCCACGCTTTGAACCGTGGAAAGGCGCCGGGCTCTGCTAAGACTTCCCCCGGCGCTTCGTTTGCCCTGGGCCAGAGCGAGCCTTCACAATAGCTGAACGCTAACACTGCATACTCGTTCCACTTCCAGAACAGGGCTACCGCGAGGCAGTTCTCCGGGGGAAAACGGCCCTTCGCGAAGGGCAGATCTGCCGTGCTCTTTGCGGGAAAGCGAAAGCAAAGGACGCTTTTCTCCCTCTAACCGCTTTCGTCAGAGGAACGGGGGAAGTCACAGTGTTCTTTCTCTCACTGAGATACACACAATCTGACGTTGCCTCTGAGCTCCGTTGCTGGCAAAGAACTGAAACTGACATACATTCCTGTGGGGAAACACAGGGCTTTGCTAGGATTTCTCTAGGCAGTGTGATTTCCCTGGGCCTCACTGTAGCAACACTATCTCGCCAGGGCAACACTGCGTGGGATTTCCTCTTCCAAGAGAGCTGCTGCTTTGTAGTTTGTGCTGGGAAACCTTATTTTGGCAAGTGCGAATTGACCGCATTCAGGCAGAAAGAAAAGAGAACAGCAAGAGGCCTTTTTTCCCCGGCTGCTTTCCCAAGCCCTTCCAGCTCAATCTATGTCGTTGCTCCTCTGGAAGGATCCTTGCACCGCGACGTAGTTTTTCAGAAGAAGCCCTGCTTTTGCAAGAGCAAATGAGGAATTCGTTGCAGGAAAGAGGAAGGAAAGAAAGTTTCTCTCCCTCTGCCTGCTTTGCTCAGAGAACTGGATGAAGTCAGGGAGTTCTCCCTTTCACTGAGAAACGTGCGGGCTGCTGTTGCCTGGGCGCTCTCTTCTTTGCAAAAGAGTCTGCAGTTCCACGCTTTGAACCGTGGAAAGGCGCCGGGCTCTGCTAAGACTTCCCCCGGCGCTTCGTTTGCCCTGGGCCAGAGCGAGCCTTCACAATAGCTGAACGCTAACACTGCATACTCGTTCCACTTCCAGAACAGGGCTACCGCGAGGCAGTTCTCCGGGGGAAAACGGCCCTTCGCGAAGGGCAGATCTGCCGAGCTCTTTGCGGGAAAGCGAAAGCAAAGGACGCTTTTCTCCCTCTAACCGCTTTCGTCAGAGGAACGGGGGAAGTCACAGTGTTCTTTCTCTCACTGAGATACACACAATCTGACGTTGCCTCTGAGCTCCGTTGCTGGCAAAGAACTGAAACTGACATACATTCCTGTGGGGAAACACAGGGCTTTGCTAGGATTTTTCTAGGCAGTGTGATTTCCCTGGGCCTCACTGTAGCAACACTATCTCGCCAGGGCAACACTGCGTGGGATTTCCTCTTCCAAGAGAGCTGCTGCTTTGTAGTTTGTGCTGGGAAACCTTATTTTGGCAAGTGCGAATTGACCGCATTCAGGCAGAAAGAAAAGAGAACAGCAAGAGGCCTTTTTTCCCCGGCTGCTTTCCCAAGCCCTTCCAGCTCAAACTATGTCGTTGCTCCTCTGGAAGGATCCTTGCACCGCGACGTAGTTTTTCAGAAGAAGCCCTGCTTTTGCAAGAGCAAATGAGGAATTCGTGGCAGGAAAGAGGAAGGAAAGAAAGTTTCTCTCCCTCTGCCTGCTTTGCTCAGAGGACTGGATGAAGTCAGGGAGTTCTCCCTTTCACTGAGAAACGTGCGGGCTGCTGTTGCCTGGGCGCTCTCTTCTTTGCAAAAGAGTCTGCAGTTCCACACTTTGAACCGTGGAAAGGCGCCGGGCTCTGCTAAGACTTAAACCCGGCGCTTCGTTTGCCCTGGGCCAGAGCGAGCCTTCACAATAGCTGAACGCTAACACTGCATACTCGTTCCACTTCCAGAACAGGGCTACCGCGAGGCAGTTCTCCGGGGGAAAACGGCCCTTCGGGAAGGGCAGATCTGCCGAGCTCATTGCGGGAAAGCGAAAGCAAAGGACGCTTTTCTCCCTCTAACCGCTTTCGTCAGAGGAACGGGGGAAGTCACGGTGTTCTTTCTCTCACTGAGATACACACAATCTGACGTTGCCTCTGAGCTCCGTTGCTGGCAAAGAACTGAAACTGACATACATTCCTGTGGGGAAACACAGGGCTTTGCTAGGATTTCTCTAGGCAGTGTGATTTCCCTGGGCCTCACTGTAGCAACACTATCTCGCCAGGGCAACACTGCGTGGGATTTCCTCTTCCAAGAGAGCTGCTGCTTTGTAGTTTGTGCTGGGAAACCTTATTTTGGCAAGTGCGAATTGACCGCATTCAGGCAGAAAGAAAAGAGAACAGCAAGAGGCCTTTTTTCCCCGGCTGCTTTCCCAAGCCCTTCCAGCTCAAACTATGTCGTTGCTCCTCTGGAAGGATCCTTGCACCGCGACGTAGTTTTTCAGAAGAAGCCCTGCTTTTGCAAGAGCAAATGAGGAATTCGTTGCAGGAAAGAGGAAGGAAAGAAAGTTTCTCTCCCTCTGCCTGCTTTGCTCAGAGGACTGGATGAAGTCAGGGAGTTCTCCCTTTCACTGAGAAACGTGCGGGCTGCTGTTGCCTGGGCGCTCTCTTCTTTGCAAAAGAGTCTGCAGTTCCACGCTTTGAACCGTGGAAAGGCGCCGGGCTCTGCTAAGACTTCCCCCGGCGCTTCGTTTGCCCTGGGCCAGAGCGAGCCTTCACAATAGCTGAACGCTAACACTGCATACTCGTTCCACTTCCAGAACAGGGCTACCGCGAGGCAGTTCTCCGGGGGAAAACGGCCCTTCGCGAAGGGCAGATCTGCCGAGCTCATTGCGGGAAAGCGAAAGCAAAGGACGCTTTTCTCCCTCTAACCGCTTTCGTCAGAGGAACGGGGGAAGTCACGGTGTTCTTTCTCTCACTGAGATACACACAATCTGACGTTGCCTCTGAGCTCCGTTGCTGGCAAAGAACTGAAACTGACATACATTCCTGTGGGGAAACACAGGGCTTTGCTAGGATTTCTCTAGGCAGTGTGATTTCCCTGGGCCTCACTGTAGCAACACTATCTCGCCAGGGCAACACTGCGTGGGATTTCCTCTTCCAAGAGAGCTGCTGCTTTGTAGTTTGTGCTGGGAAACCTTATTTTGGCAAGTGCGAATTGACCGCATTCAGGCAGAAAGAAAAGAGAACAGCAAGAGGCCTTTTTTCCCCGGCTGCTTTCCCAAGCCCTTCCAGCTCAAACTATGTCGTTGCTCCTCTGGAAGGATCCTTGCACCGCGACGTAGTTTTTCAGAAGAAGCCCTGCTTTTGCAAGAGCAAATGAGGAATTCGTTGCAGGAAAGAGGAAGGAAAGAAAGTTTCTCTCCCTCTGCCTGCTTTGCTCAGAGGACTGGATGAAGTCAGGGAGTTCTCCCTTTCACTGAGAAACGTGCGGGCTGCTGTTGCCTGGGCGCTCTCTTCTTTGCAAAAGAGTCTGCAGTTCCACGCTTTGAACCGTGGAAAGGCGCCGGGCTCTGCTTAGACTTCCCCTGGCGCTTCGTTTGCCCTGGGCCAGAGCGAGCCTTCACAATAGCTGAACGCTAACACTGCATACTCGTTCCACTTCCAGAACAGGGCTACCGCGAGGCAGTTCTCCGGGGGAAAACGGCCCTTCGCGAAGGGCAGATCTGCCGAGCTCATTGCGGGAAAGCGAAAGCAAAGGACGCTTTTCTCCCTCTAACCGCTTTCGTCAGAGGAACGGGGGAAGTCACGGTGTTCTTTCTCTCACTGAGATACACACAATCTGACGTTGCCTCTGAGCTCCGTTGCTGGCAAAGAACTGAAACTGACATACATTCCTGTGGGGAAACACAGGGCTTTGCTAGGATTTCTCTAGGCAGTGTGATTTCCCTGGGCCTCACTGTAGCAACACTATCTCGCCAGGGCAACACTGCGTGGGATTTCCTCTTCCAAGAGAGCTGCTGCTTTGTAGTTTGTGCTGGGAAACCTTATTTTGGCAAGTGCGAATTGACCGCATTCAGGCAGAAAGAAAAGAGAACAGCAAGAGGCCTTTTTTCCCCGGCTGCTTTCCCAAGCCCTTCCAGCTCAAACTATGTCGTTGCTCCTCTGGAAGGATCCTTGCACCGCGACGTAGTTTTTCAGAAGAAGCCCTGCTTTTGCAAGAGCAAATGAGGAATTCGTGGCAGGAAAGAGGAAGGAAAGAAAGTTTCTCTCCCTCTGCCTGCTTTGCTCAGAGGACTGGATAAAGTCAGGGAGTTCTCCCTTTCACTGAGAAACGTGCGGGCTGCTGTTGCCTGGGCGCTCTCTTCTTTGCAAAAGAGTCTGCAGTTCCACGCTTTGAACCGTGGAAAGGCGCCGGGCTCTGCTAAGACTTCCCCCGGCGCTTCGTTTGCCCTGGGCCAGAGCGAGCCTTCACAATAGCTGAACGCTAACACTGCATACTCGTTCCACTTCCAGAACAGGGCTACCGCGAGGCAGTTCTCCGGGGGAAAACGGCCCTTCGCGAAGGGCAGATCTGCCGAGCTCTTTGCGGGAAAGCGAAAGCAAAGGACGCTTTTCTCCCTCTAACCGCTTTCGTCAGAGGAACGGGGGAAGTCACAGTGTTCTTTCTCTCACTGAGATACACACAATCTGACGTTGCCTCTGAGCTCCGTTGCTGGCAAAGAACTGAAACTGACATACATTCCTGTGGGGAAACACAGGGCTTTGCTAGGATTTCTCTAGGCAGTGTGATTTCCCTGGGCCTCACTGTAGCAACACTATCTCGCCAGGGCAACACTGCGTGGGATTTCCTCTTCCAAGAGAGCTGCTGCTTTGTAGTTTGTGCTGGGAAACCTTATTTTGGCAAGTGCGAATTGACCGCATTCAGGCAGAAAGAAAAGAGAACAGCAAGAGGCCTTTTTTCCCCGGCTGCTTTCCCAAGCCCTTCCAGCTCAAACTATGTCGTTGCTCCTCTGGAAGGATCCTTGCACCGCGACGTAGTTTTTCAGAAGAAGCCCTGCTTTTGCAAGAGCAAATGAGGAATTCGTGGCAGGAAAGAGGAAGGAAAGAAAGTTTCTCTCCCTCTGCCTGCTTTGCTCAGAGGACTGGATGAAGTCAGGGAGTTCTCCCTTTCACTGAGAAACGTGCGGGCTGCTGTTGCCTGGGCGCTCTCTTCTTTGCAAAAGAGTCTGCAGTTCCACGCTTTGAACCGTGGAAAGGCGCCGGGCTCTGCTAAGACTTCCCCTGGCGCTTCGTTTGCCCTGGGCCAGAGCGAGCCTTCACAATAGCTGAACGCTAACACTGCATACTCGTTCCACTTCCAGAACAGGGCTACCGCGAGGCAGTTCTCCGGGGGAAAACAGCCCTTCGGGAAGGGCAGATCTGCCGAGCTCATTGCGGGAAAGCGAAAGCAAAGGACGCTTTTCTCCCTCTAACCGCTTTCGTCAGAGGAACGGGGGAAGTCACGGTGTTCTTTCTCTCACTGAGATACACACAATCTGACGTTGCCTCTGAGCTCCGTTGCTGGCAAAGAACTGAAACTGACATACATTCCTGTGGGGAAACACAGGGCTTTGCTAGGATTTCTCTAGGCAGTGTGATTTCCCTGGGCCTCACTGTAGCAACACTATCTCGCCAGGGCAACACTGCGTGGGATTTCCTCTTCCAAGAGAGCTGCTGCTTTGTAGTTTGTGCAAGGAAACCTTATTTTGGCAAGTGCGAATTGACCGCATTCAGGCAGAAAGAAAAGAGAACAGCAAGAGGCCTTTTTTCCCCGGCTGCTTTCCCAAGCCCTTCCAGCTCAAACTATGTCGTTGCTCCTCTGGAAGGATCCTTGCACCGCGACGTAGTTTTTCAAAAGAAGCCCTGCTTTTGCAAGAGCAAATGAGGAATTCGTTGCAGGAAAGAGGAAGGAAAGAAAGTTTCTCTCCCTCTGCCTGCTTTGCTCAGAGGACTGGATGAAGTCAGGGAGTTCTCCCTTTCACTGAGAAACGTGCGGGCTGCTGTTGCCTGGGCGCTCTCTTCTTTGCAAAAGAGTCTGCAGTTCCACGCTTTGAACCGTGGAAAGGCGCCGGGCTCTGCTAAGACTTCCCCCGGCGCTTCGTTTGCCCTGGGCCAGAGCGAGCCTTCACAATAGCTGAACGCTAACACTGCATACTCGTTCCACTTCCAGAACAGGGCTACCGCGAGGCAGTTCTCCGGGGGAAAACGGCCCTTCGCGAAGGGCAGATCTGCCGAGCTCATTGCGGGAAAGCGAAAGCTAAGGACGCTTTTCTCCCTCTAACCGCTTTCGTCAGAGGAACTGGGGAAGTCACGGTGTTCTTTCTCTCACTGAGATACACACAATCTGACGTTGCCTCTGAGCTCCGTTGCTGGCAAAGAACTGAAACTGACATACATTCCTGTGGGGAAACACAGGGCTTTGCTAGGATTTCTCTAGGCAGTGTGATTTCCCTGGGCCTCACTGTAGCAACACTATCTCGCCAGGGCAACACTGCGTGGGATTTCCTCTTCCAAGAGAGCTGCTGCTTTGTAGTTTGTGCTGGGAAACCTTATTTTGGCAAGTGCGAATTGACCGCATTCAGGCAGAAAGAAAAGAGAACAGCAAGAGGCCTTTTTTCCCCGGCTGCTTTCCCAAGCCCTTCCAGCTCAATCTATGTCGTTGCTCCTCTGGAAGGATCCTTGCACCGCGACGTAGTTTTTCAGAAGAAGCCCTGCTTTTGCAAGAGCAAATGAGGAATTCGTTGCAGGAAAGAGGAAGGAAAGAAAGTTTCTCTCCCTCTGCCTGCTTTGCTCAGAGAACTGGATGAAGTCAGGGAGTTCTCCCTTTCACTGAGAAACGTGCGGGCTGCTGTTGCCTGGGCGCTCTCTTCTTTGCAAAAGAGTCTGCAGTTCCACGCTTTGAACCGTGGAAAGGCGCCGGGCTCTGCTAAGACTTCCCCCGGCGCTTCGTTTGCCCTGGGCCAGAGCGAGCCTTCACAATAGCTGAACGCTAACACTGCATACTCGTTCCACTTCCAGAACAGGGCTACCGCGAGGCAGTTCTCCGGGGGAAAACGGCCCTTCGCGAAGGGCAGATCTGCCGTGCTCTTTGCGGGAAAGCGAAAGCAAAGGACGCTTTTCTCCCTCTAACCGCTTTCGTCAGAGGAACGGGGGAAGTCACAGTGTTCTTTCTCTCACTGAGATACACACAATCTGACGTTGCCTCTGAGCTCCGTTGCTGGCAAAGAACTGAAACTGACATACATTCCTGTGGGGAAACACAGGGCTTTGCTAGGATTTCTCTAGGCAGTGTGATTTCCCTGGGCCTCACTGTAGCAACACTATCTCGCCAGGGCAACACTGCGTGGGATTTCCTCTTCCAAGAGAGCTGCTGCTTTGTAGTTTGTGCTGGGAAACCTTATTTTGGCAAGTGCGAATTGACCGCATTCAGGCAGAAAGAAAAGAGAACAGCAAGAGGCCTTTTTTCCCCGGCTGCTTTCCCAAGCCCTTCCAGCTCAATCTATGTCGTTGCTCCTCTGGAAGGATCCTTGCACCGCGACGTAGTTTTTCAGAAGAAGCCCTGCTTTTGCAAGAGCAAATGAGGAATTCGTTGCAGGAAAGAGGAAGGAAAGAAAGTTTCTCTCCCTCTGCCTGCTTTGCTCAGAGAACTGGATGAAGTCAGGGAGTTCTCCCTTTCACTGAGAAACGTGCGGGCTGCTGTTGCCTGGGCGCTCTCTTCTTTGCAAAAGAGTCTGCAGTTCCACGCTTTGAACCGTGGAAAGGCGCCGGGCTCTGCTAAGACTTCCCCCGGCGCTTCGTTTGCCCTGGGCCAGAGCGAGCCTTCACAATAGCTGAACGCTAACACTGCATACTCGTTCCACTTCCAGAACAGGGCTACCGCGAGGCAGTTCTCCGGGGGAAAACGGCCCTTCGCGAAGGGCAGATCTGCCGAGCTCTTTGCGGGAAAGCGAAAGCAAAGGACGCTTTTCTCCCTCTAACCGCTTTCGTCAGAGGAACGGGGGAAGTCACAGTGTTCTTTCTCTCACTGAGATACACACAATCTGACGTTGCCTCTGAGCTCCGTTGCTGGCAAAGAACTGAAACTGACATACATTCCTGTGGGGAAACACAGGGCTTTGCTAGGATTTTTCTAGGCAGTGTGATTTCCCTGGGCCTCACTGTAGCAACACTATCTCGCCAGGGCAACACTGCGTGGGATTTCCTCTTCCAAGAGAGCTGCTGCTTTGTAGTTTGTGCTGGGAAACCTTATTTTGGCAAGTGCGAATTGACCGCATTCAGGCAGAAAGAAAAGAGAACAGCAAGAGGCCTTTTTTCCCCGGCTGCTTTCCCAAGCCCTTCCAGCTCAAACTATGTCGTTGCTCCTCTGGAAGGATCCTTGCACCGCGACGTAGTTTTTCAGAAGAAGCCCTGCTTTTGCAAGAGCAAATGAGGAATTCGTTGCAGGAAAGAGGAAGGAAAGAAAGTTTCTCTCCCTCTGCCTGCTTTGCTCAGAGGACTGGATGAAGTCAGGGAGTTCTCCCTTTCACTGAGAAACGTGCGGGCTGCTGTTGCCTGGGCGCTCTCTTCTTTGCAAAAGAGTCTGCAGTTCCACGCTTTGAACCGTGGAAAGGCGCCGGGCTCTGCTAAGACTTCCCCCGGCGCTTCGTTTGCCCTGGGCCAGAGCGAGCCTTCACAATAGCTGAACGCTAACACTGCATACTCGTTCCACTTCCAGAACAGGGCTACCGCGAGGCAGTTCTCCGGGGGAAAACAGCCCTTCGCGAAGGGCAGATCTGCCGAGCTCATTGCGGGAAAGCGAAAGCTAAGGACGCTTTTCTCCCTCTAACCGCTTTCGTCAGAGGAACGGGGGAAGTCACGGTGTTCTTTCTCTCACTGAGATACACACAATCTGACGTTGCCTCTGAGCTCCGTTGCTGGCAAAGAACTGAAACTGACATACATTCCTGTGGGGAAACACAGGGCTTTGCTAGGATTTCTCTAGGCAGTGTGATTTCCCTGGGCCTCACTGTAGCAACACTATCTCGCCAGGGCAACACTGCGTGGGATTTCCTCTTCCAAGAGAGCTGCTGCTTTGTAGTTTGTGCTGGGAAACCTTATTTTGGCAAGTGCGAATTGACCGCATTCAGGCAGAAAGAAAAGAGAACAGCAAGAGGCCTTTTTTCCCCGGCTGCTTTCCCAAGCCCTTCCAGCTCAAACTATGTCGTTGCTCCTCTGGAAGGATCCTTGCACCGCGACGTAGTTTTTCAGAAGAAGCCCTGCTTTTGCAAGAGCAAATGAGGAATTCGTTGCAGGAAAGAGGAAGGAAAGAAAGTTTCTCTCCCTCTGCCTGCTTTGCTCAGAGAACTGGATGAAGTCAGGGAGTTCTCCCTTTCACTGAGAAACGTGCGGGCTGCTGTTGCCTGGGCGCTCTCTTCTTTGCAAAAGAGTCTGCAGTTCCACGCTTTGAACCGTGGAAAGGCGCCGGGCTCTGCTAAGACTTCCCCCGGCGCTTCGTTTGCCCTGGGCCAGAGCGAGCCTTCACAATAGCTGAACGCTAACACTGCATACTCGTTCCACTTCCAGAACAGGGCTACCGCGAGGCAGTTCTCCGGGGGAAAACGGCCCTTCGCGAAGGGCAGATCTGCCGAGCTCTTTGCGGGAAAGCGAAAGCAAAGGACGCTTTTCTCCCTCTAACTGCTTTCGTCAGAGGAACGGGGGAAGTCACAGTGTTCTTTCTCTCACTGAGATACACACAATCTGACGTTGCCTCTGAGCTCCGTTGCTGGCAAAGAACTGAAACTGACATACATTCCTGTGGGGAAACACAGGGCTTTGCTAGGATTTCTCTAGGCAGTGTGATTTCCCTGGGCCTCACTGTAGCAACACTATCTCGCCAGGGCAACACTGCGTGGGATTTCCTCTTCCAAGAGAGCTGCTGCTTTGTAGTTTGTGCTGGGAAACCTTGCTTTGGCAAGTGCGAATTGACTGCATTCAGGCAGAAAGAAAAGAGAACAGCAAGAGGCCTTTTATCCCCGGCTGCTTTCCCAAGCCCTTCCAGCTCAAACTATGTCGTTGCTCCTCTGGAAGGATCCCTGCACCGCGACGTAGTTTCTCAGAAGAAGCCCTGCTTTTGCAAGAGCAAAGGAGCAATTCGTTGCAGGAAAGAGGAAGGAAAGAAAGTTTCTCTCCCTCTGCCTGCTTTGCTCAGAGAACTGGATGAAGTCAGGGAGTTCTCCCTTTCACTGAGAAACGTGTGGGCTGCTTTTGCCTGTGCGCTCTCTTCTTTGCAAAACAGTCTGCAGTTCCACACTTTGAACCGTGGAAAGGCGCCGGGCTCTGCTCAGGCTTCCCCCGGCGTTTCGTTTGCCCTGGGCCAAAGCGAGCCTTCACAATAGCTGAACGCTAACACTGCATACTCGTTCCACTTCCAGAACAGGGCTACCGCGAGGCAGTTCTCCGGGGGAAAACGGCCCTTCGCGAAGGGCAGATCTGCCGAGCTCATTGCGGGAAAGCGAAAGCAAAGGACGCTTTTCTCCCTCTAACCGCTTTCGTCAGAGGAACGGGGGAAGTCACAGTGTTCTTTCTCTCACTGAGATACACACAATCTGACGTTGCCTCTGAGCTCCGTTGCTGGCAAAGAACTGAAACTGACATACATTCCTGTGGGGAAACACAGGGCTTTGCTAGGATTTCTCTAGGCAGTGTGATTTCCCTGGGCCTCACTGTAGCAACACTATCTCGCCAGGGCAACACTGCGTGGGATTTCCTCTTCCAAGAGAGCTGCTGCTTTGTAGTTTGTGCTGGGAAACCTTATTTTGGCAAGTGCGAATTGACCGCATTCAGGCAGAAAGAAAAGAGAACAGCAAGAGGCCTTTTTTCCCCGGCTGCTTTCCCAAGCCCTTCCAGCTCAAACTATGTCGTTGCTCCTCTGGAAGGATCCTTGCACCGCGACGTAGTTTTTCAGAAGAAGCCCTGCTTTTGCAAGAGCAAATGAGGAATTCGTGGCAGGAAAGAGGAAGGAAAGAAAGTTTCTCTCCCTCTGCCTGCTTTGCTCAGAGGACTGGATGAAGTCAGGGAGTTCTCCCTTTCACTGAGAAACGTGCGGGCTGCTGTTGCCTGGGCGCTCTCTTCTTTGCAAAAGAGTCTGCAGTTCCACGCTTTGAACCGTGGAAAGGCGCCGGGCTCTGCTAAGACTTCCCCTGGCGCTTCGTTTGCCCTGGGCCAGAGCGAGCCTTCACAATAGCTGAACGCTAACACTGCATACTCGTTCCACTTCCAGAACAGGGCTACCGCGAGGCAGTTCTCCGGGGGAAAACGGCCCTTCGCGAAGGGCAGATCTGCCGAGCTCATTGCGGGAAAGCGAAAGCAAAGGACGCTTTTCTCCCTCTAACCGCTTTCGTCAGAGGAACGGGGGAAGTCACGGTGTTCTTTCTCTCACTGAGATACACACAATCTGACGTTGCCTCTGAGCTCCGTTGCTGGCAAAGAACTGAAACTGACATACATTCCTGTGGGGAAACACAGGGCTTTGCTAGGATTTCTCTAGGCAGTGTGATTTCCCTGGGCCTCACTGTAGCAACACTATCTCGCCAGGGCAACACTGCGTGGGATTTCCTCTTCCAAGAGAGCTGCTGCTTTGTAGTTTGTGCTGGGAAACCTTATTTTGGCAAGTGCGAATTGACCGCATTCAGGCAGAAAGAAAAGAGAACAGCAAGAGGCCTTTTTTCCCCGGCTGCTTTCCCAAGCCCTTCCAGCTCAAACTATGTCGTTGCTCCTCTGGAAGGATCCTTGCACCGCGACGTAGTTTTTCAGAAGAAGCCCTGCTTTTGCAAGAGCAAATGAGGAATTCGTTGCAGGAAAGAGGAAGGAAAGAAAGTTTCTCTCCCTCTGCCTGCTTTGCTCAGAGGACTGGATGAAGTCAGGGAGTTCTCCCTTTCACTGAGAAACGTGCGGGCTGCTGTTGCCTGGGCGCTCTCTTCTTTGCAAAAGAGTCTGCAGTTCCACGCTTTGAACCGTGGAAAGGCGCCGGGCTCTGCTAAGACTTCCCCCGGCGCTTCGTTTGCCCTGGGCCAGAGCGAGCCTTCACAATAGCTGAACGCTAACACTGCATACTCGTTCCACTTCCAGAACAGGGCTACCGCGAGGCAGTTCTCCGGGGGAAAACAGCCCTTCGCGAAGGGCAGATCTGCCGAGCTCATTGCGGGAAAGCGAAAGCTAAGGACGCTTTTCTCCCTCTAACCGCTTTCGTCAGAGGAACGGGGGAAGTCACGGTGTTCTTTCTCTCACTGAGATACACACAATCTGACGTTGCCTCTGAGCTCCGTTGCTGGCAAAGAACTGAAACTGACATACATTCCTGTGGGGAAACACAGGGCTTTGCTAGGATTTCTCTAGGCAGTGTGATTTCCCTGGGCCTCACTGTAGCAACACTATCTCGCCAGGGCAACACTGCGTGGGATTTCCTCTTCCAAGAGAGCTGCTGCTTTGTAGTTTGTGCTGGGAAACCTTATTTTGGCAAGTGCGAATTGACCGCATTCAGGCAGAAAGAAAAGAGAACAGCAAGAGGCCTTTTTTCCCCGGCTGCTTTCCCAAGCCCTTCCAGCTCAAACTATGTCGTTGCTCCTCTGGAAGGATCCTTGCACCGCGACGTAGTTTTTCAGAAGAAGCCCTGCTTTTGCAAGAGCAAATGAGGAATTCGTTGCAGGAAAGAGGAAGGAAAGAAAGTTTCTCTCCCTCTGCCTGCTTTGCTCAGAGAACTGGATGAAGTCAGGGAGTTCTCCCTTTCACTGAGAAACGTGCGGGCTGCTGTTGCCTGGGCGCTCTCTTCTTTGCAAAAGAGTCTGCAGTTCCACGCTTTGAACCGTGGAAAGGCGCCGGGCTCTGCTAAGACTTCCCCCGGCGCTTCGTTTGCCCTGGGCCAGAGCGAGCCTTCACAATAGCTGAACGCTAACACTGCATACTCGTTCCACTTCCAGAACAGGGCTACCGCGAGGCAGTTCTCCGGGGGAAAACGGCCCTTCGCGAAGGGCAGATCTGCCGAGCTCATTGCGGGAAAGCGAAAGCAAAGGACGCTTTTCTCCCTCTAACCGCTTTCGTCAGAGGAACGGGGGAAGTCACGGTGTTCTTTCTCTCACTGAGATACACACAATCTGACGTTGCCTCTGAGCTCCGTTGCTGGCAAAGAACTGAAACTGACATACATTCCTGTGGGGAAACACAGGGCTTTGCTAGGATTTCTCTAGGCAGTGTGATTTCCCTGGGCCTCACTGTAGCAACACTATCTCGCCAGGGCAACACTGCGTGGGATTTCCTCTTCCAAGAGAGCTGCTGCTTTGTAGTTTGGGCTGGGAAACCTTATTTTGGCAAGTGCGAATTGACCGCATTCAGGCAGAAAGAAAAGAGAACAGCAAGAGGCCTTTTTTCCCCGGCTGCTTTCCCAAGCCCTTCCAGCTCAAACTATGTGGTTGCTCCTCTGGAAGGATCCTTGCACCGCGACGTAGTTTTTCAGAAGAAGCCCTGCTTTTGCAAGAGCAAATGAGGAATTCGTTGCAGGAAAGAGGAAGGAAAGAAAGTTTCTCTCCCTCTGCCTGCTTTGCTCAGAGAACTGGATGAAGTCAGGGAGTTCTCCCTTTCACTGAGAAACGTGCGGGCTGCTGTTGCCTGGGCGCTCTCTTCTTTGCAAAAGAGTCTGCAGTTCCACGCTTTGAACCGTGGAAAGGCGCCGGGCTCTGCTAAGACTTCCCCCGGCGCTTCGTTTGCCCTGGGCCAGAGCGAGCCTTCACAATAGCTGAACGCTAACACTGCATACTCGTTCCACTTCCAGAACAGGGCTACCGCGAGGCAGTTCTCCGGGGGAAAACGGCCCTTCGCGAAGGGCAGATCTGCCGAGCTCATTGCGGGAAAGCGAAAGCAAAGGACGCTTTTCTCCCTCTAACCGCTTTCGTCAGAGGAACGGGGGAAGTCACGGTGTTCTTTCTCTCACTGAGATACACACAATCTGACGTTGCCTCTGAGCTCCGTTGCTGGCAAAGAACTGAAACTGACATACATTCCTGTGGGGAAACACAGGGCTTTGCTAGGATTTCTCTAGGCAGTGTGATTTCCCTGGGCCTCACTGTAGCAACACTATCTCGCCAGGGCAACACTGCGTGGGATTTCCTCTTCCAAGAGAGCTGCTGCTTTGTAGTTTGGGCTGGGAAACCTTATTTTGGCAAGTGCGAATTGACCGCATTCAGGCAGAAAGAAAAGAGAACAGCAAGAGGCCTTTTTTCCCCGGCTGCTTTCCCAAGCCCTTCCAGCTCAAACTATGTGGTTGCTCCTCTGGAAGGATCCTTGCACCGCGACGTAGTTTTTCAGAAGAAGCCCTGCTTTTGCAAGAGCAAATGAGGAATTCGTTGCAGGAAAGAGGAAGGAAAGAAAGTTTCTCTCCCTCTGCCTGCTTTGCTCAGAGGACTGGATGAAGTCAGGGAGTTCTCCCTTTCACTGAGAAACGTGCGGGCTGCTGTTGCCTGGGCGCTCTCTTCTTTGCAAAAGAGTCTGCAGTTCCACGCTTTGAACCGTGGAAAGGCGCCGGGCTCTGCTAAGACTTCCCCCGGCGCTTCGTTTGCCCTGGGCCAGAGCGAGCCTTCACAATAGCTGAACGCTAACACTGCATACTCGTTCCACTTCCAGAACAGGGCTACCGCGAGGCAGTTCTCCGGGGGAAAACGGCCCTTCGCGAAGGGCAGATCTGCCGAGCTCATTGCGGGAAAGCGAAAGCAAAGGACGCTTTTCTCCCTCTAACCGCTTTCGTCAGAGGAACGGGGGAAGTCACGGTGTTCTTTCTCTCACTGAGATACACACAATCTGACGTTGCCTCTGAGCTCCGTTGCTGGCAAAGAACTGAAACTGACATACATTCCTGTGGGGAAACACAGGGCTTTGCTAGGATTTCTCTAGGCAGTGTGATTTCCCTGGGCCTCACTGTAGCAACACTATCTCGCCAGGGCAACACTGCGTGGGATTTCCTCTTCCAAGAGAGCTGCTGCTTTGTAGTTTGTGCTGGGAAACCTTGCTTTGGCAAGTGCGAATTGACTGCATTCAGGCAGAAAGAAAAGAGAACAGCAAGAGGCCTTTTATCCCCGGCTGCTTTCCCAAGCCCTTCCAGCTCAAACTATGTCGTTGCTCCTCTGGAAGGATCCCTGCACCGCGACGTAGTTTCTCAGAAGAAGCCCTGCTTTTGCAAGAGCAAAGGAGCAATTCGTTGCAGGAAAGAGGAAGGAAAGAAAGTTTCTCTCCCTCTGCCTGCTTTGCTCAGAGAACTGGATGAAGTCAGGGAGTTCTCCCTTTCACTGAGAAACGTGTGGGCTGCTTTTGCCTGTGCGCTCTCTTCTTTGCAAAACAGTCTGCAGTTCCACGCTTTGAACCGTGGAAAGGCGCCGGGCTCTGCTCAGGCTTCCCCCGGCGTTTCGTTTGCCCTGGGCCAAAGCGAGCCTTCACAATAGCTGAACGCTAACACTGCATACTCGTTCCACTTCCAGAACAGGGCTACCGCGAGGCAGTTCTCCGGGGGAAAACGGCCCTTCGCGAAGGGCAGATCTGCCGAGCTCATTGCGGGAAAGCGAAAGCAAAGGACGCTTTTCTCCCTCTAACCGCTTTCGTCAGAGGAACGGGGGAAGTCACAGTGTTCTTTCTCTCACTGAGATACACACAATCTGACGTTGCCTCTGAGCTCCGTTGCTGGCAAAGAACTGAAACTGACATACATTCCTGTGGGGAAACAGAGGGTTTTGCTAGGATTTCTCTAGGCAGTGTGATTTCCCTGGGCCTCACTGTAGCAACACTATCTCGCCAGGGCAACACTGCGTGGGATTTCCTCTGCCAGGAGAGAGCTGCTGCTTTGTAGTTTGTGCTGGGAAACCTTGCTTTGGCAAGTGCGAATTGACTGCATTCAGGCAGAAAGAAAAGAGAATAGCAAGAGGCCTTTTCTCCCCGGCTGCTTTCCCAAGCCCTTCCAGCTCAAACTATGTCGTTGCTCCTCTGGAAGGATCCTTGCACCGCGACGTAGTTTTTCAGAAGAAGCCCTGCTTTTGCAAGAGCAAATGAGGAATTCGTTGCAGGAAAGAGGAAGGAAAGAAAGTTTCTCTCCCTCTGCCTGCTTTGCTCAGAGGACTGGATGAAGTCAGGGAGTTCTCCCTTTCACTGAGAAACGTGCGGGCTGCTGTTGCCTGGGCGCTCTCTTCTTTGCAAAAGAGTCTGCAGTTCCACGCTTTGAACCGTGGAAAGGCGCCGGGCTCTGCTAAGACTTCCCCCGGCGCTTCGTTTGCCCTGGGCCAGAGCGAGCCTTCACAATAGCTGAACGCTAACACTGCATACTCGTTCCACTTCCAGAACAGGGCTACCGCGAGGCAGTTCTCCGGGGGAAAACGGCCCTTCGCGAAGGGCAGATCTGCCGAGCTCATTGCGGGAAAGCGAAAGCAAAGGACGCTTTTCTCCCTCTAACCGCTTTCGTCAGAGGAACGGGGGAAGTCACGGTGTTCTTTCTCTCACTGAGATACACACAATCTGACGTTGCCTCTGAGCTCCGTTGCTGGCAAAGAACTGAAACTGACATACATTCCTGTGGGGAAACACAGGGCTTTGCTAGGATTTCTCTAGGCAGTGTGATTTCCCTGGGCCTCACTGTAGCAACACTATCTCGCCAGGGCAACACTGCGTGGGATTTCCTCTTCCAAGAGAGCTGCTGCTTTGTAGTTTGGGCTGGGAAACCTTATTTTGGCAAGTGCGAATTGACCGCATTCAGGCAGAAAGAAAAGAGAACAGCAAGAGGCCTTTTTTCCCCGGCTGCTTTCCCAAGCCCTTCCAGCTCAAACTATGTGGTTGCTCCTCTGGAAGGATCCTTGCACCGCGACGTAGTTTTTCAGAAGAAGCCCTGCTTTTGCAAGAGCAAATGAGGAATTCGTGGCAGGAAAGAGGAAGGAAAGAAAGTTTCTCTCCCTCTGCCTGCTTTGCTCAGAGGACTGGATGAAGTCAGGGAGTTCTCCCTTTCACTGAGAAACGTGCGGGCTGCTGTTGCCTGGGCGCTCTCTTCTTTGCAAAAGAGTCTGCAGTTCCACGCTTTGAACCGTGGAAAGGCGCCGGGCTCTGCTAAGACTTCCCCCGGCGCTTCGTTTGCCCTGGGCCAGAGCGAGCCTTCACAATAGCTGAACGCTAACACTGCATACTCGTTCCACTTCCAGAACAGGGCTACCGCGAGGCAGTTCTCCGGGGGAAAACGGCCCTTCGCGAAGGGCAGATCTGCCGAGCTCTTTGCGGGAAAGCGAAAGCAAAGGACGCTTTTCTCCCTCTAACCGCTTTCGTCAGAGGAACGGGGGAAGTCACAGTGTTCTTTCTCTCACTGAGATACACACAATCTGACGTTGCCTCTGAGCTCCGTTGCTGGCAAAGAACTGAAACTGACATACATTCCTGTGGGGAAACACAGGGCTTTGCTAGGATTTTTCTAGGCAGTGTGATTTCCCTGGGCCTCACTGTAGCAACACTATCTCGCCAGGGCAACACTGCGTGGGATTTCCTCTTCCAAGAGAGCTGCTGCTTTGTAGTTTGTGCTGGGAAACCTTATTTTGGCAAGTGCGAATTGACCGCATTCAGGCAGAAAGAAAAGAGAACAGCAAGAGGCCTTTTTTCCCCGGCTGCTTTCCCAAGCCCTTCCAGCTCAAACTATGTCGTTGCTCCTCTGGAAGGATCCTTGCACCGCGACGTAGTTTTTCAGAAGAAGCCCTGCTTTTGCAAGAGCAAATGAGGAATTCGTTGCAGGAAAGAGGAAGGAAAGAAAGTTTCTCTCCCTCTGCCTGCTTTGCTCAGAGGACTGGATGAAGTCAGGGAGTTCTCCCTTTCACTGAGAAACGTGCGGGCTGCTGTTGCCTGGGCGCTCTCTTCTTTGCAAAAGAGTCTGCAGTTCCACGCTTTGAACCGTGGAAAGGCGCCGGGCTCTGCTAAGACTTCCCCCGGCGCTTCGTTTGCCCTGGGCCAGAGCGAGCCTTCACAATAGCTGAACGCTAACACTGCATACTCGTTCCACTTCCAGAACAGGGCTACCGCGAGGCAGTTCTCCGGGGGAAAACAGCCCTTCGCGAAGGGCAGATCTGCCGAGCTCATTGCGGGAAAGCGAAAGCTAAGGACGCTTTTCTCCCTCTAACCGCTTTCGTCAGAGGAACGGGGGAAGTCACGGTGTTCTTTCTCTCACTGAGATACACACAATCTGACGTTGCCTCTGAGCTCCGTTGCTGGCAAAGAACTGAAACTGACATACATTCCTGTGGGGAAACACAGGGCTTTGCTAGGATTTCTCTAGGCAGTGTGATTTCCCTGGGCCTCACTGTAGCAACACTATCTCGCCAGGGCAACACTGCGTGGGATTTCCTCTTCCAAGAGAGCTGCTGCTTTGTAGTTTGTGCTGGGAAACCTTATTTTGGCAAGTGCGAATTGACCGCATTCAGGCAGAAAGAAAAGAGAACAGCAAGAGGCCTTTTTTCCCCGGCTGCTTTCCCAAGCCCTTCCAGCTCAAACTATGTCGTTGCTCCTCTGGAAGGATCCTTGCACCGCGACGTAGTTTTTCAGAAGAAGCCCTGCTTTTGCAAGAGCAAATGAGGAATTCGTTGCAGGAAAGAGGAAGGAAAGAAAGTTTCTCTCCCTCTGCCTGCTTTGCTCAGAGAACTGGATGAAGTCAGGGAGTTCTCCCTTTCACTGAGAAACGTGCGGGCTGCTGTTGCCTGGGCGCTCTCTTCTTTGCAAAAGAGTCTGCAGTTCCACGCTTTGAACCGTGGAAAGGCGCCGGGCTCTGCTAAGACTTCCCCCGGCGCTTCGTTTGCCCTGGGCCAGAGCGAGCCTTCACAATAGCTGAACGCTAACACTGCATACTCGTTCCACTTCCAGAACAGGGCTACCGCGAGGCAGTTCTCCGGGGGAAAACGGCCCTTCGCGAAGGGCAGATCTGCCGAGCTCTTTGCGGGAAAGCGAAAGCAAAGGACGCTTTTCTCCCTCTAACCGCTTTCGTCAGAGGAACGGGGGAAGTCACAGTGTTCTTTCTCTCACTGAGATACACACAATCTGACGTTGCCTCTGAGCTCCGTTGCTGGCAAAGAACTGAAACTGACATACATTCCTGTGGGGAAACACAGGGCTTTGCTAGGATTTCTCTAGGCAGTGTGATTTCCCTGGGCCTCACTGTAGCAACACTATCTCGCCAGGGCAACACTGCGTGGGATTTCCTCTTCCAAGAGAGCTGCTGCTTTGTAGTTTGTGCTGGGAAACCTTGCTTTGGCAAGTGCGAATTGACTGCATTCAGGCAGAAAGAAAAGAGAACAGCAAGAGGCCTTTTATCCCCGGCTGCTTTCCCAAGCCCTTCCAGCTCAAACTATGTCGTTGCTCCTCTGGAAGGATCCCTGCACCGCGACGTAGTTTCTCAGAAGAAGCCCTGCTTTTGCAAGAGCAAAGGAGCAATTCGTTGCAGGAAAGAGGAAGGAAAGAAAGTTTCTCTCCCTCTGCCTGCTTTGCTCAGAGAACTGGATGAAGTCAGGGAGTTCTCCCTTTCACTGAGAAACGTGTGGGCTGCTTTTGCCTGTGCGCTCTCTTCTTTGCAAAACAGTCTGCAGTTCCACACTTTGAACCGTGGAAAGGCGCCGGGCTCTGCTCAGGCTTCCCCCGGCGTTTCGTTTGCCCTGGGCCAAAGCGAGCCTTCACAATAGCTGAACGCTAACACTGCATACTCGTTCCACTTCCAGAACAGGGCTACCGCGAGGCAGTTCTCCGGGGGAAAACGGCCCTTCGCGAAGGGCAGATCTGCCGAGCTCATTGCGGGAAAGCGAAAGCAAAGGACGCTTTTCTCCCTCTAACCGCTTTCGTCAGAGGAACGGGGGAAGTCACAGTGTTCTTTCTCTCACTGAGATACACACAATCTGACGTTGCCTCTGAGCTCCGTTGCTGGCAAAGAACTGAAACTGACATACATTCCTGTGGGGAAACACAGGGCTTTGCTAGGATTTCTCTAGGCAGTGTGATTTCCCTGGGCCTCACTGTAGCAACACTATCTCGCCAGGGCAACACTGCGTGGGATTTCCTCTTCCAAGAGAGCTGCTGCTTTGTAGTTTGTGCTGGGAAACCTTATTTTGGCAAGTGCGAATTGACCGCATTCAGGCAGAAAGAAAAGAGAACAGCAAGAGGCCTTTTTTCCCCGGCTGCTTTCCCAAGCCCTTCCAGCTCAAACTATGTCGTTGCTCCTCTGGAAGGATCCTTGCACCGCGACGTAGTTTTTCAGAAGAAGCCCTGCTTTTGCAAGAGCAAATGAGGAATTCGTGGCAGGAAAGAGGAAGGAAAGAAAGTTTCTCTCCCTCTGCCTGCTTTGCTCAGAGGACTGGATGAAGTCAGGGAGTTCTCCCTTTCACTGAGAAACGTGCGGGCTGCTGTTGCCTGGGCGCTCTCTTCTTTGCAAAAGAGTCTGCAGTTCCACGCTTTGAACCGTGGAAAGGCGCCGGCCTCTGCTAAGACTTCCCCTGGCGCTTCGTTTGCCCTGGGCCAGAGCGAGCCTTCACAATAGCTGAACGCTAACACTGCATACTCGTTCCACTTCCAGAACAGGGCTACCGCGAGGCAGTTCTCCGGGGGAAAACGGCCCTTCGCGAAGGGCAGATCTGCCGAGCTCATTGCGGGAAAGCGAAAGCAAAGGACGCTTTTCTCCCTCTAACCGCTTTCGTCAGAGGAACGGGGGAAGTCACGGTGTTCTTTCTCTCACTGAGATACACACAATCTGACGTTGCCTCTGAGCTCCGTTGCTGGCAAAGAACTGAAACTGACATACATTCCTGTGGGGAAACACAGGGCTTTGCTAGGATTTCTCTAGGCAGTGTGATTTCCCTGGGCCTCACTGTAGCAACACTATCTCGCCAGGGCAACACTGCGTGGGATTTCCTCTTCCAAGAGAGCTGCTGCTTTGTAGTTTGTGCTGGGAAACCTTATTTTGGCAAGTGCGAATTGACCGCATTCAGGCAGAAAGAAAAGAGAACAGCAAGAGGCCTTTTTTCCCCGGCTGCTTTCCCAAGCCCTTCCAGCTCAAACTATGTCGTTGCTCCTCTGGAAGGATCCTTGCACCGCGACGTAGTTTTTCAGAAGAAGCCCTGCTTTTGCAAGAGCAAATGAGGAATTCGTTGCAGGAAAGAGGAAGGAAAGAAAGTTTCTCTCCCTCTGCCTGCTTTGCTCAGAGGACTGGATGAAGTCAGGGAGTTCTCCCTTTCACTGAGAAACGTGCGGGCTGCTGTTGCCTGGGCGCTCTCTTCTTTGCAAAAGAGTCTGCAGTTCCACGCTTTGAACCGTGGAAAGGCGCCGGGCTCTGCTAAGACTTCCCCCGGCGCTTCGTTTGCCCTGGGCCAGAGCGAGCCTTCACAATAGCTGAACGCTAACACTGCATACTCGTTCCACTTCCAGAACAGGGCTACCGCGAGGCAGTTCTCCGGGGGAAAACAGCCCTTCGCGAAGGGCAGATCTGCCGAGCTCATTGCGGGAAAGCGAAAGCTAAGGACGCTTTTCTCCCTCTAACCGCTTTCGTCAGAGGAACGGGGGAAGTCACGGTGTTCTTTCTCTCACTGAGATACACACAATCTGACGTTGCCTCTGAGCTCCGTTGCTGGCAAAGAACTGAAACTGACATACATTCCTGTGGGGAAACACAGGGCTTTGCTAGGATTTCTCTAGGCAGTGTGATTTCCCTGGGCCTCACTGTAGCAACACTATCTCGCCAGGGCAACACTGCGTGGGATTTCCTCTTCCAAGAGAGCTGCTGCTTTGTAGTTTGTGCTGGGAAACCTTATTTTGGCAAGTGCGAATTGACCGCATTCAGGCAGAAAGAAAAGAGAACAGCAAGAGGCCTTTTTTCCCCGGCTGCTTTCCCAAGCCCTTCCAGCTCAAACTATGTCGTTGCTCCTCTGGAAGGATCCTTGCACCGCGACGTAGTTTTTCAGAAGAAGCCCTGCTTTTGCAAGAGCAAATGAGGAATTCGTTGCAGGAAAGAGGAAGGAAAGAAAGTTTCTCTCCCTCTGCCTGCTTTGCTCAGAGAACTGGATGAAGTCAGGGAGTTCTCCCTTTCACTGAGAAACGTGCGGGCTGCTGTTGCCTGGGCGCTCTCTTCTTTGCAAAAGAGTCTGCAGTTCCACGCTTTGAACCGTGGAAAGGCGCCGGGCTCTGCTAAGACTTCCCCCGGCGCTTCGTTTGCCCTGGGCCAGAGCGAGCCTTCACAATAGCTGAACGCTAACACTGCATACTCGTTCCACTTCCAGAACAGGGCTACCGCGAGGCAGTTCTCCGGGGGAAAACGGCCCTTCGCGAAGGGCAGATCTGCCGAGCTCATTGCGGGAAAGCGAAAGCAAAGGACGCTTTTCTCCCTCTAACCGCTTTCGTCAGAGGAACGGGGGAAGTCACGGTGTTCTTTCTCTCACTGAGATACACACAATCTGACGTTGCCTCTGAGCTCCGTTGCTGGCAAAGAACTGAAACTGACATACATTCCTGTGGGGAAACACAGGGCTTTGCTAGGATTTCTCTAGGCAGTGTGATTTCCCTGGGCCTCACTGTAGCAACACTATCTCGCCAGGGCAACACTGCGTGGGATTTCCTCTTCCAAGAGAGCTGCTGCTTTGTAGTTTGGGCTGGGAAACCTTATTTTGGCAAGTGCGAATTGACCGCATTCAGGCAGAAAGAAAAGAGAACAGCAAGAGGCCTTTTTTCCCCGGCTGCTTTCCCAAGCCCTTCCAGCTCAAACTATGTGGTTGCTCCTCTGGAAGGATCCTTGCACCGCGACGTAGTTTTTCAGAAGAAGCCCTGCTTTTGCAAGAGCAAATGAGGAATTCGTTGCAGGAAAGAGGAAGGAAAGAAAGTTTCTCTCCCTCTGCCTGCTTTGCTCAGAGAACTGGATGAAGTCAGGGAGTTCTCCCTTTCACTGAGAAACGTGCGGGCTGCTGTTGCCTGGGCGCTCTCTTCTTTGCAAAAGAGTCTGCAGTTCCACGCTTTGAACCGTGGAAAGGCGCCGGGCTCTGCTAAGACTTCCCCCGGCGCTTCGTTTGCCCTGGGCCAGAGCGAGCCTTCACAATAGCTGAACGCTAACACTGCATACTCGTTCCACTTCCAGAACAGGGCTACCGCGAGGCAGTTCTCCGGGGGAAAACGGCCCTTCGCGAAGGGCAGATCTGCCGAGCTCATTGCGGGAAAGCGAAAGCAAAGGACGCTTTTCTCCCTCTAACCGCTTTCGTCAGAGGAACGGGGGAAGTCACGGTGTTCTTTCTCTCACTGAGATACACACAATCTGACGTTGCCTCTGAGCTCCGTTGCTGGCAAAGAACTGAAACTGACATACATTCCTGTGGGGAAACACAGGGCTTTGCTAGGATTTCTCTAGGCAGTGTGATTTCCCTGGGCCTCACTGTAGCAACACTATCTCGCCAGGGCAACACTGCGTGGGATTTCCTCTTCCAAGAGAGCTGCTGCTTTGTAGTTTGGGCTGGGAAACCTTATTTTGGCAAGTGCGAATTGACCGCATTCAGGCAGAAAGAAAAGAGAACAGCAAGAGGCCTTTTTTCCCCGGCTGCTTTCCCAAGCCCTTCCAGCTCAAACTATGTGGTTGCTCCTCTGGAAGGATCCTTGCACCGCGACGTAGTTTTTCAGAAGAAGCCCTGCTTTTGCAAGAGCAAATGAGGAATTCGTTGCAGGAAAGAGGAAGGAAAGAAAGTTTCTCTCCCTCTGCCTGCTTTGCTCAGAGGACTGGATGAAGTCAGGGAGTTCTCCCTTTCACTGAGAAACGTGCGGGCTGCTGTTGCCTGGGCGCTCTCTTCTTTGCAAAAGAGTCTGCAGTTCCACGCTTTGAACCGTGGAAAGGCGCCGGGCTCTGCTAAGACTTCCCCCGGCGCTTCGTTTGCCCTGGGCCAGAGCGAGCCTTCACAATAGCTGAACGCTAACACTGCATACTCGTTCCACTTCCAGAACAGGGCTACCGCGAGGCAGTTCTCCGGGGGAAAACGGCCCTTCGCGAAGGGCAGATCTGCCGAGCTCATTGCGGGAAAGCGAAAGCAAAGGACGCTTTTCTCCCTCTAACCGCTTTCGTCAGAGGAACGGGGGAAGTCACGGTGTTCTTTCTCTCACTGAGATACACACAATCTGACGTTGCCTCTGAGCTCCGTTGCTGGCAAAGAACTGAAACTGACATACATTCCTGTGGGGAAACACAGGGCTTTGCTAGGATTTCTCTAGGCAGTGTGATTTCCCTGGGCCTCACTGTAGCAACACTATCTCGCCAGGGCAACACTGCGTGGGATTTCCTCTTCCAAGAGAGCTGCTGCTTTGTAGTTTGTGCTGGGAAACCTTGCTTTGGCAAGTGCGAATTGACTGCATTCAGGCAGAAAGAAAAGAGAACAGCAAGAGGCCTTTTATCCCCGGCTGCTTTCCCAAGCCCTTCCAGCTCAAACTATGTCGTTGCTCCTCTGGAAGGATCCCTGCACCGCGACGTAGTTTCTCAGAAGAAGCCCTGCTTTTGCAAGAGCAAAGGAGCAATTCGTTGCAGGAAAGAGGAAGGAAAGAAAGTTTCTCTCCCTCTGCCTGCTTTGCTCAGAGAACTGGATGAAGTCAGGGAGTTCTCCCTTTCACTGAGAAACGTGTGGGCTGCTTTTGCCTGTGCGCTCTCTTCTTTGCAAAACAGTCTGCAGTTCCACGCTTTGAACCGTGGAAAGGCGCCGGGCTCTGCTCAGGCTTCCCCCGGCGTTTCGTTTGCCCTGGGCCAAAGCGAGCCTTCACAATAGCTGAACGCTAACACTGCATACTCGTTCCACTTCCAGAACAGGGCTACCGCGAGGCAGTTCTCCGGGGGAAAACGGCCCTTCGCGAAGGGCAGATCTGCCGAGCTCATTGCGGGAAAGCGAAAGCAAAGGACGCTTTTCTCCCTCTAACCGCTTTCGTCAGAGGAACGGGGGAAGTCACAGTGTTCTTTCTCTCACTGAGATACACACAATCTGACGTTGCCTCTGAGCTCCGTTGCTGGCAAAGAACTGAAACTGACATACATTCCTGTGGGGAAACAGAGGGTTTTGCTAGGATTTCTCTAGGCAGTGTGATTTCCCTGGGCCTCACTGTAGCAACACTATCTCGCCAGGGCAACACTGCGTGGGATTTCCTCTGCCAGGAGAGAGCTGCTGCTTTGTAGTTTGTGCTGGGAAACCTTGCTTTGGCAAGTGCGAATTGACTGCATTCAGGCAGAAAGAAAAGAGAATAGCAAGAGGCCTTTTCTCCCCGGCTGCTTTCCCAAGCCCTTCCAGCTCAAACTATGTCGTTGCTCCTCTGGAAGGATCCTTGCACCGCGACGTAGTTTTTCAGAAGAAGCCCTGCTTTTGCAAGAGCAAATGAGGAATTCGTTGCAGGAAAGAGGAAGGAAAGAAAGTTTCTCTCCCTCTGCCTGCTTTGCTCAGAGGACTGGATGAAGTCAGGGAGTTCTCCCTTTCACTGAGAAACGTGCGGGCTGCTGTTGCCTGGGCGCTCTCTTCTTTGCAAAAGAGTCTGCAGTTCCACGCTTTGAACCGTGGAAAGGCGCCGGGCTCTGCTAAGACTTCCCCCGGCGCTTCGTTTGCCCTGGGCCAGAGCGAGCCTTCACAATAGCTGAACGCTAACACTGCATACTCGTTCCACTTCCAGAACAGGGCTACCGCGAGGCAGTTCTCCGGGGGAAAACGGCCCTTCGCGAAGGGCAGATCTGCCGAGCTCATTGCGGGAAAGCGAAAGCAAAGGACGCTTTTCTCCCTCTAACCGCTTTCGTCAGAGGAACGGGGGAAGTCACGGTGTTCTTTCTCTCACTGAGATACACACAATCTGACGTTGCCTCTGAGCTCCGTTGCTGGCAAAGAACTGAAACTGACATACATTCCTGTGGGGAAACACAGGGCTTTGCTAGGATTTCTCTAGGCAGTGTGATTTCCCTGGGCCTCACTGTAGCAACACTATCTCGCCAGGGCAACACTGCGTGGGATTTCCTCTTCCAAGAGAGCTGCTGCTTTGTAGTTTGGGCTGGGAAACCTTATTTTGGCAAGTGCGAATTGACCGCATTCAGGCAGAAAGAAAAGAGAACAGCAAGAGGCCTTTTTTCCCCGGCTGCTTTCCCAAGCCCTTCCAGCTCAAACTATGTGGTTGCTCCTCTGGAAGGATCCTTGCACCGCGACGTAGTTTTTCAGAAGAAGCCCTGCTTTTGCAAGAGCAAATGAGGAATTCGTGGCAGGAAAGAGGAAGGAAAGAAAGTTTCTCTCCCTCTGCCTGCTTTGCTCAGAGGACTGGATGAAGTCAGGGAGTTCTCCCTTTCACTGAGAAACGTGCGGGCTGCTGTTGCCTGGGCGCTCTCTTCTTTGCAAAAGAGTCTGCAGTTCCACACTTTGAACCGTGGAAAGGCGCCGGGCTCTGCTAAGACTTAAACCCGGCGCTTCGTTTGCCCTGGGCCAGAGCGAGCCTTCACAATAGCTGAACGCTAACACTGCATACTCGTTCCACTTCCAGAACAGGGCTACCGCGAGGCAGTTCTCCGGGGGAAAACGGCCCTTCGGGAAGGGCAGATCTGCCGAGCTCATTGCGGGAAAGCGAAAGCAAAGGACGCTTTTCTCCCTCTAACCGCTTTCGTCAGAGGAACGGGGGAAGTCACGGTGTTCTTTCTCTCACTGAGATACACACAATCTGACATTGCCTCTGAGCTCCGTTGCTGGCAAAGAACTGAAACTGACATACATTCCTGTGGGGAAACACAGGGCTTTGCTAGGATTTCTCTAGGCAGTGTGATTTCCCTGGGCCTCACTGTAGCAACACTATCTCGCCAGGGCAACACTGCGTGGGATTTCCTCTTCCAAGAGAGCTGCTGCTTTGTAGTTTGTGCTGGGAAACCTTATTTTGGCAAGTGCGAATTGACCGCATTCAGGCAGAAAGAAAAGAGAACAGCAAGAGGCCTTTTTTCCCCGGCTGCTTTCCCAAGCCCTTCCAGCTCAAACTATGTCGTTGCTCCTCTGGAAGGATCCTTGCACCGCGACGTAGTTTTTCAGAAGAAGCCCTGCTTTTGCAAGAGCAAATGAGGAATTCGTTGCAGGAAAGAGGAAGGAAAGAAAGTTTCTCTCCCTCTGCCTGCTTTGCTCAGAGGACTGGATGAAGTCAGGGAGTTCTCCCTTTCACTGAGAAACGTGCGGGCTGCTGTTGCCTGGGCGCTCTCTTCTTTGCAAAAGAGTCTGCAGTTCCACGCTTTGAACCGTGGAAAGGCGCCGGGCTCTGCTAAGACTTCCCCCGGCGCTTCGTTTGCCCTGGGCCAGAGCGAGCCTTCACAATAGCTGAACGCTAACACTGCATACTCGTTCCACTTCCAGAACAGGGCTACCGCGAGGCAGTTCTCCGGGGGAAAACGGCCCTTCGCGAAGGGCAGATCTGCCGAGCTCATTGCGGGAAAGCGAAAGCAAAGGACGCTTTTCTCCCTCTAACCGCTTTCGTCAGAGGAACGGGGGAAGTCACGGTGTTCTTTCTCTCACTGAGATACACACAATCTGACGTTGCCTCTGAGCTCCGTTGCTGGCAAAGAACTGAAACTGACATACATTCCTGTGGGGAAACACAGGGCTTTGCTAGGATTTCTCTAGGCAGTGTGATTTCCCTGGGCCTCACTGTAGCAACACTATCTCGCCAGGGCAACACTGCGTGGGATTTCCTCTTCCAAGAGAGCTGCTGCTTTGTAGTTTGTGCTGGGAAACCTTATTTTGGCAAGTGCGAATTGACCGCATTCAGGCAGAAAGAAAAGAGAACAGCAAGAGGCCTTTTTTCCCCGGCTGCTTTCCCAAGCCCTTCCAGCTCAAACTATGTGGTTGCTCCTCTGGAAGGATCCTTGCACCGCGACGTAGTTTTTCAGAAGAAGCCCTGCTTTTGCAAGAGCAAATGAGGAATTCGTGGCAGGAAAGAGGAAGGAAAGAAAGTTTCTCTCCCTCTGCCTGCTTTGCTCAGAGGACTGGATGAAGTCAGGGAGTTCTCCCTTTCACTGAGAAACGTGCGGGCTGCTGTTGCCTGGGCGCTCTCTTCTTTGCAAAAGAGTCTGCAGTTCCACACTTTGAACCGTGGAAAGGCGCCGGGCTCTGCTAAGACTTAAACCCGGCGCTTCGTTTGCCCTGGGCCAGAGCGAGCCTTCACAATAGCTGAACGCTAACACTGCATACTCGTTCCACTTCCAGAACAGGGCTACCGCGAGGCAGTTCTCCGGGGGAAAACGGCCCTTCGGGAAGGGCAGATCTGCCGAGCTCATTGCGGGAAAGCGAAAGCAAAGGACGCTTTTCTCCCTCTAACCGCTTTCGTCAGAGGAACGGGGGAAGTCACGGTGTTCTTTCTCTCACTGAGATACACACAATCTGACATTGCCTCTGAGCTCCGTTGCTGGCAAAGAACTGAAACTGACATACATTCCTGTGGGGAAACACAGGGCTTTGCTAGGATTTCTCTAGGCAGTGTGATTTCCCTGGGCCTCACTGTAGCAACACTATCTCGCCAGGGCAACACTGCGTGGGATTTCCTCTTCCAAGAGAGCTGCTGCTTTGTAGTTTGTGCTGGGAAACCTTATTTTGGCAAGTGCGAATTGACCGCATTCAGGCAGAAAGAAAAGAGAACAGCAAGAGGCCTTTTTTCCCCGGCTGCTTTCCCAAGCCCTTCCAGCTCAAACTATGTCGTTGCTCCTCTGGAAGGATCCTTGCACTGCGACGTAGTTTTTCAGAAGAAGCCCTGCTTTTGCAAGAGCAAATGAGGAATTCGTTGCAGGAAAGAGGAAGGAAAGAAAGTTTCTCTCCCTCTGCCTGCTTTGCTCAGAGGACTGGATGAAGTCAGGGAGTTCTCCCTTTCACTGAGAAACGTGCGGGCTGCTGTTGCCTGGGCGCTCTCTTCTTTGCAAAAGAGTCTGCAGTTCCACGCTTTGAACCGTGGAAAGGCGCCGGGCTCTGCTAAGACTTCCCCCGGCGCTTCGTTTGCCCTGGGCCAGAGCGAGCCTTCACAATAGCTGAACGCTAACACTGCATACTCGTTCCACTTCCAGAACAGGGCTACCGCGAGGCAGTTCTCCGGGGGAAAACGGCCCTTCGCGAAGGGCAGATCTGCCGAGCTCATTGCGGGAAAGCGAAAGCAAAGGACGCTTTTCTCCCTCTAACCGCTTTCGTCAGAGGAACGGGGGAAGTCACGGTGTTCTTTCTCTCACTGAGATACACACAATCTGACGTTGCCTCTGAGCTCCGTTGCTGGCAAAGAACTGAAACTGACATACATTCCTGTGGGGAAACACAGGGCTTTGCTAGGATTTCTCTAGGCAGTGTGATTTCCCTGGGCCTCACTGTAGCAACACTATCTCGCCAGGGCAACACTGCGTGGGATTTCCTCTTCCAAGAGAGCTGCTGCTTTGTAGTTTGTGCTGGGAAACCTTATTTTGGCAAGTGCGAATTGACCGCATTCAGGCAGAAAGAAAAGAGAACAGCAAGAGGCCTTTTTTCCCCGGCTGCTTTCCCAAGCCCTTCCAGCTCAAACTATGTCGTTGCTCCTCTGGAAGGATCCTTGCACCGCGACGTAGTTTTTCAGAAGAAGCCCTGCTTTTGCAAGAGCAAATGAGGAATTCGTTGCAGGAAAGAGGAAGGAAAGAAAGTTTCTCTCCCTCTGCCTGCTTTGCTCAGAGGACTGGATGAAGTCAGGGAGTTCTCCCTTTCACTGAGAAACGTGCGGGCTGCTGTTGCCTGGGTGCTCTCTTCTTTGCAAAAGAGTCTGCAGTTCCACGCTTTGAACCGTGGAAAGGCGCCGGGCTCTGCTAAGACTTCCCCCGGCGCTTCGTTTGCCCTGGGCCAGAGCGAGCCTTCACAATAGCTGAACGCTAACACTGCATACTCGTTCCACTTCCAGAACAGGGCTACCGCGAGGCAGTTCTCCGGGGGAAAACGGCCCTTCGCGAAGGGCAGATCTGCCGAGCTCATTGCGGGAAAGCGAAAGCAAAGGACGCTTTTCTCCCTCTAACCGCTTTCGTCAGAGGAACGGGGGAAGTCACGGTGTTCTTTCTCTCACTGAGATACACACAATCTGACGTTGCCTCTGAGCTCCGTTGCTGGCAAAGAACTGAAACTGACATACATTCCTGTGGGGAAACACAGGGCTTTGCTAGGATTTCTCTAGGCAGTGTGATTTCCCTGGGCCTCACTGTAGCAACACTATCTCGCCAGGGCAACACTGCGTGGGATTTCCTCTTCCAAGAGAGCTGCTGCTTTGTAGTTTGTGCTGGGAAACCTTATTTTGGCAAGTGCGAATTGACCGCATTCAGGCAGAAAGAAAAGAGAACAGCAAGAGGCCTTTTTTCCCCGGCTGCTTTCCCAAGCCCTTCCAGCTCAAACTATGTCGTTGCTCCTCTGGAAGGATCCTTGCACCGCGACGTAGTTTTTCAGAAGAAGCCCTGCTTTTGCAAGAGCAAATGAGGAATTCGTGGCAGGAAAGAGGAAGGAAAGAAAGTTTCTCTCCCTCTGCCTGCTTTGCTCAGAGAACTGGATGAAGTCAGGGAGTTCTCCCTTTCACTGAGAAACGTGCGGGCTGCTGTTGCCTGGGCGCTCTCTTCTTTGCAAAAGAGTCTGCAGTTCCACGCTTTGAACCGTGGAAAGGCGCCGGGCTCTGCTAAGACTTCCCCCGGCGCTTCGTTTGCCCTGGGCCAGAGCGAGCCTTCACAATAGCTGAACGCTAACACTGCATACTCGTTCCACTTCCAGAACAGGGCTACCGCGAGGCAGTTCTCCGGGGGAAAACGGCCCTTCGCGAAGGGCAGATCTGCCGAGCTCATTGCGGGAAAGCGAAAGCAAAGGACGCTTTTCTCCCTCTAACCGCTTTCGTCAGAGGAACGGGGGAAGTCACGGTGTTCTTTCTCTCACTGAGATACACACAATCTGACGTTGCCTCTGAGCTCCGTTGCTGGCAAAGAACTGAAACTGACATACATTCCTGTGGGGAAACACAGGGCTTTGCTAGGATTTCTCTAGGCAGTGTGATTTCCCTGGGCCTCACTGTAGCAACACTATCTCGCCAGGGCAACACTGCGTGGGATTTCCTCTTCCAAGAGAGCTGCTGCTTTGTAGTTTGTGCTGGGAAACCTTATTTTGGCAAGTGCGAATTGACCGCATTCAGGCAGAAAGAAAAGAGAACAGCAAGAGGCCTTTTTTCCCCGGCTGCTTTCCCAAGCCCTTCCAGCTCAAACTATGTCGTTGCTCCTCTGGAAGGATCCTTGCACCGCGACGTAGTTTTTCAGAAGAAGCCCTGCTTTTGCAAGAGCAAATGAGGAATTCGTTGCAGGAAAGAGGAAGGAAAGAAAGTTTCTCTCCCTCTGCCTGCTTTGCTCAGAGGACTGGATGAAGTCAGGGAGTTCTCCCTTTCACTGAGAAACGTGCGGGCTGCTGTTGCCTGGGCGCTCTCTTCTTTGCAAAAGAGTCTGCAGTTCCACGCTTTGAACCGTGGAAAGGCGCCGGGCTCTGCTAAGACTTCCCCCGGCGCTTCGTTTGCCCTGGGCCAGAGCGAGCCTTCACAATAGCTGAACGCTAACACTGCATACTCGTTCCACTTCCAGAACAGGGCTACCGCGAGGCAGTTCTCCGGGGGAAAACGGCCCTTCGCGAAGGGCAGATCTGCCGAGCTCATTGCGGGAAAGCGAAAGCAAAGGACGCTTTTCTCCCTCTAACCGCTTTCGTCAGAGGAACGGGGGAAGTCACAGTGTTCTTTCTCTCACTGAGATACACACAATCTGACGTTGCCTCTGAGCTCCGTTGCTGGCAAAGAACTGAAACTGACATACATTCCTGTGGGGAAACACAGGGCTTTGCTAGGATTTCTCTAGGCAGTGTGATTTCCCTGGGCCTCACTGTAGCAACACTATCTCGCCAGGGCAACACTGCGTGGGATTTCCTCTTCCAAGAGAGCTGCTGCTTTGTAGTTTGTGCTGGGAAACCTTATTTTGGCAAGTGCGAATTGACCGCATTCAGGCAGAAAGAAAAGAGAACAGCAAGAGGCCTTTTTTCCCCGGCTGCTTTCCCAAGCCCTTCCAGCTCAAACTATGTCGTTGCTCCTCTGGAAGGATCCTTGCACCGCGACGTAGTTTTTCAGAAGAAGCCCTGCTTTTGCAAGAGCAAATGAGGAATTCGTGGCAGGAAAGAGGAAGGAAAGAAAGTTTCTCTCCCTCTGCCTGCTTTGCTCAGAGGACTGGATGAAGTCAGGGAGTTCTCCCTTTCACTGAGAAACGTGCGGGCTGCTGTTGCCTGGGCGCTCTCTTCTTTGCAAAAGAGTCTGCAGTTCCACGCTTTGAACCGTGGAAAGGCGCCGGGCTCTGCTAAGACTTACCCTGGCGCTTCGTTTGCCCTGGGCCAGAGCGAGCCTTCACAATAGCTGAACGCTAACACTGCATACTCGTTCCACTTCCAGAACAGGGCTACCGCGAGGCAGTTCTCCGGGGGAAAACGGCCCTTCGCGAAGGGCAGATCTGCCGAGCTCATTGCGGGAAAGCGAAAGCAAAGGACGCTTTTCTCCCTCTAACCGCTTTCGTCAGAGGAACGGGGGAAGTCACGGTGTTCTTTCTCTCACTGAGATACACACAATCTGACGTTGCCTCTGAGCTCCGTTGCTGGCAAAGAACTGAAACTGACATACATTCCTGTGGGGAAACACAGGGCTTTGCTAGGATTTCTCTAGGCAGTGTGATTTCCCTGGGCCTCACTGTAGCAACACTATCTCGCCAGGGCAACACTGCGTGGGATTTCCTCTTCCAAGAGAGCTGCTGCTTTGTAGTTTGTGCTGGGAAACCTTATTTTGGCAAGTGCGAATTGACCGCATTCAGGCAGAAAGAAAAGAGAACAGCAAGAGGCCTTTTTTCCCCGGCTGCTTTCCCAAGCCCTTCCAGCTCAAACTATGTCGTTGCTCCTCTGGAAGGATCCTTGCACCGCGACGTAGTTTTTCAGAAGAAGCCCTGCTTTTGCAAGAGCAAATGAGGAATTCGTGGCAGGAAAGAGGAAGGAAAGAAAGTTTCTCTCCCTCTGCCTGCTTTGCTCAGAGGACTGGATGAAGTCAGGGAGTTCTCCCTTTCACTGAGAAACGTGCGGGCTGCTGTTGCCTGGGCGCTCTCTTCTTTGCAAAAGAGTCTGCAGTTCCACGCTTTGAACCGTGGAAAGGCGCCGGGCTCTGCTAAGACTTCCCCCGGCGCTTCGTTTGCCCTGGGCCAAAGCGAGCCTTCACAATAGCTGAACGCTAACACTGCATACTCGTTCCACTTCCAGAACAGGGCTACCGCGAGGCAGTTCTCCGGGGGAAAACGGCCCTTCGCGAAGGGCAGATCTGCCGAGCTCATTGCGGGAAAGCGAAAGCAAAGGACGCTTTTCTCCCTCTAACCGCTTTCGTCACAGGAACGGGGGAAGTCACAGTGTTCTTTCTCTCACTGAGATACACACAATCTAACGTTGCCTCTGAGCTCCGTTGCTGGCAAAGAACTGAAACTGACATACATTCCTGTGGGGAAACACAGGGCTTTGCTAGGATTTCTCTAGGCAGTGTGTTTTCCCTGGACCTCACTGCAGCAACACTATCTCGCCAGGGCAACACTGCGTGGGATTTCCTCTTCCAAGAGAGCTGCTGCTTTGTAGTTTGTGCTGGGAAACCTTGCTTTGGCAAGTGCGAATTGACTGCATTCAGGCAGAAAGAAAAGAGAACAGCAAGAGGCCTTTTCTCCCCGGCTGCTTTCCCAAGCCCTTCCAGCTCAAACTATGTCGTTGCTCCTCTGGAAGGATCCCTGCACCGCGACGTAGTTTCTCAGAAGAAGCCCTGCTTTTGCAAGAGCAAAGGAGCAATTCGTTGCAGGAAAGAGGAAGGAAAGAAAGTTTCTCTCCCTCTGCCTGCTTTGCTCAGAGAACTGGATGAAGTCAGGGAGTTCTCCCTTTCACTGAGAAACGTGTGGGCTGCTTTTGCCTGTGCGCTCTCTTCTTTGCAAAACAGTCTGCAGTTCCACACTTTGAACCGTGGAAAGGCGCCGGGCTCTGCTCAGGCTTCCCCCGGCGTTTCGTTTGCCCTGGGCCAAAGCGAGCCTTCACAATAGCTGAACGCTAACACTGCATACTCGTTCCACTTCCAGAACAGGGCTACCGCGAGGCAGTTCTCCGGGGGAAAACGGCCCTTCGCGAAGGGCAGATCTGCCGAGCTCATTGCGGGAAAGCGAAAGCAAAGGACGCTTTTCTCCCTCTAACCGCTTTCGTCAGAGGAACGGGGGAAGTCACAGTGTTCTTTCTCTCACTGAGATACACACAATCTGACGTTGCCTCTGAGCTCCGTTGCTGGCAAAGAACTGAAACTGACATACATTCCTGTGGGGAAACACAGGGCTTTGCTAGGATTTCTCTAGGCAGTGTGATTTCCCTGGGCCTCACTGTAGCAACACTATCTCGCCAGGGCAACACTGCGTGGGATTTCCTCTGCCAGGAGAGAGCTGCTGCTTTGTAGTTTGTGCTGGGAAACCTTGCTTTGGCAAGTGCGAATTGACTGCATTCAGGCAGAAAGAAAAGAGAATAGCAAGAGGCCTTTTCTCCCCGGCTGCTTTCCCAAGCCCTTCCAGCTCAAACTATGTGGTTGCTCCTCTGGAAGGATCCTTGCACCGCGACGTAGTTTTTCAGAAGAAGCCCTGCTTTTGCAAGAGCAAATGAGGAATTCGTTGCAGGAAAGAGGAAGGAAAGAAAGTTTCTCTCCCTCTGCCTGCTTTGCTCAGAGAACTGGATGAAGTCAGGGAGTTCTCCCTTTCACTGAGAAACGTGCGGGCTGCTGTTGCCTGGGCGCTCTCTTCTTTGCAAAAGAGTCTGCAGTTCCACGCTTTGAACCGTGGAAAGGCGCCGGGCTCTGCTAAGACTTCCCCCGGCGCTTCGTTTGCCCTGGGCCAGAGCGAGCCTTCACAATAGCTGAACGCTAACACTGCATACTCGTTCCACTTCCAGAACAGGGCTACCGCGAGGCAGTTCTCCGGGGGAAAACGTCCCTTCGCGAAGGGCAGATCTGCCGAGCTCATTGCGGGAAAGCGAAAGCAAAGGACGCTTTTCTCCCTCTAACCGCTTTCGTCAGAGGAACGGGGGAAGTCACGGTGTTCTTTCTCTCACTGAGATACACACAATCTGACGTTGCCTCTGAGCTCCGTTGCTGGCAAAGAACTGAAACTGACATACATTCCTGTGGGGAAACACAGGGCTTTGCTAGGATTTCTCTAGGCAGTGTGATTTCCCTGGGCCTCACTGTAGCAACACTATCTCGCCAGGGCAACACTGCGTGGGATTTCCTCTTCCAAGAGAGCTGCTGCTTTGTAGTTTGTGCTGGGAAACCTTATTTTGGCAAGTGCGAATTGACCGCATTCAGGCAGAAAGAAAAGAGAACAGCAAGAGGCCTTTTTTCCCCGGCTGCTTTCCCAAGCCCTTCCAGCTCAAACTATGTCGTTGCTCCTCTGGAAGGATCCTTGCACCGCGACGTAGTTTTTCAGAAGAAGCCCTGCTTTTGCAAGAGCAAATGAGGAATTCGTGGCAGGAAAGAGGAAGGAAAGAAAGTTTCTCTCCCTCTGCCTGCTTTGCTCAGAGGACTGGATGAAGTCAGGGAGTTCTCCCTTTCACTGAGAAACGTGCGGGCTGCTGTTGCCTGGGCGCTCTCTTCTTTGCAAAAGAGTCTGCAGTTCCACGCTTTGAACCGTGGAAAGGCGCCGGGCTCTGCTAAGACTTCCCCCGGCGCTTCGTTTGCCCTGGGCCAGAGCGAGCCTTCACAATAGCTGAACGCTAACACTGCATACTCGTTCCACTTCCAGAACAGGGCTACCGCGAGGCAGTTCTCCGGGGGAAAATAGCCCTTCGGGAAGGGCAGATCTGCCGAGCTCATTGCGGGAAAGCGAAAGCAAAGGACGCTTTTCTCCCTCTAACCGCTTTCGTCAGAGGAACGGGGGAAGTCACGGTGTTCTTTCTCTCACTGAGATACACACAATCTGACGTTGCCTCTGAGCTCCGTTGCTGGCAAAGAACTGAAACTGACATTCATTCCTGTGGGGAAACACAGGGCTTTGCTAGGATTTCTCTAGGCAGTGTGATTTCCCTGGGCCTCACTGTAGCAACACTATCTCGCCAGGGCAACACTGCGTGGGATTTCCTCTTCCAAGAGAGCTGCTGCTTTGTAGTTTGTGCTGGGAAACCTTATTTTGGCAAGTGCGAATTGACCGCATTCAGGCAGAAAGAAAAGAGAACAGCAAGAGGCCTTTTTTCCCCGGCTGCTTTCCCAAGCCCTTCCAGCTCAAACTATGTCGTTGCTCCTCTGGAAGGATCCTTGCACCGCGACGTAGTTTTTCAGAAGAAGCCCTGCTTTTGCAAGAGCAAATGAGGAATTCGTTGCAGGAAAGAGGAAGGAAAGAAAGTTTCTCTCCCTCTGCCTGCTTTGCTCAGAGAACTGGATGAAGTCAGGGAGTTCTCCCTTTCACTGAGAAACGTGCGGGCTGCTGTTGCCTGTGCGCTCTCTTCTTTGCAAAAGAGTCTGCAGTTCCACGCTTTGAACCGTGGAAAGGCGCCGGGCTCTGCTCAGACTTCCCCCGGCGCTTCGTTTGCCCTGGGCCAAAGCGAGCCTTCACAATAGCTGAACGCTAACACTGCATACTCGTTCCACTTCCAGAACAGGGCTACCGCGAGGCAGTTCTCCGGGGGAAAACGGCCCTTCGCGAAGGGCAGATCTGCCGAGCTCATTGCGGGAAAGCGAAAGCAAAGGACGCTTTTCTCCCTCTAACCGCTTTCGTCAGAGGAACGGGGGAAGTCACAGTGTTCTTTCTCTCACTGAGATACACACAATCTAACGTTGCCTCTGAGCTCCGTTGCTGGCAAAGAACTGAAACTGACATACATTCCTGTGGGGAAACACAGGGCTTTGCTAGGATTTCTCTAGGCAGTGTGTTTTCCCTGGACCTCACTGTAGCAACACTATCTCGCCAGGGCAACACTGCGTGGGATTTCCTCTTCCAAGAGAGCTGCTGCTTTGTAGTTTGTGCTGGGAAACCTTGCTTTGGCAAGTGCGAATTGACTGCATTCAGGCAGAAAGAAAAGAGAACAGCAAGAGGCCTTTTATCCCCGGCTGCTTTCCCAAGCCCTTCCAGCTCAAACTATGTCGTTGCTCCTCTGGAAGGATCCCTGCACCGCGGCGTAGTTTTTCAGAAGAAGCCCTGCTTTTGCAAGAGCAAATGAGGAATTCGTTGCAGGAAAGAGGAAGGAAAGAAAGTTTCTCTCCCTCTGCCTGCTTTGCTCAGAGAACTGGATGAAGTCAGGGAGTTCTCCCTTTCACTGAGAAACGTGCGGGCTGCTGTTGCCTGGGCGCTCTCTTCTTTGCAAAAGAGTCTGCAGTTCCACGCTTTGAACCGTGGAAAGGCGCGGGGCTCTGCTAAGACTTCCCCCGGCGCTTCGTTTGCCCTGGGCCAGAGCGAGCCTTCACAATAGCTGAACGCTAACACTGCATACTCGTTCCACTTCCAGAACAGGGCTACCGCGAGGCAGTTCTCCGGGGGAAAACGGCCCTTCGCGAAGGGCAGATCTGCCGAGCTCATTGCGGGAAAGCGAAAGCAAAGGACGCTTTTCTCCCTCTAACCGCTTTCGTCAGAGGAACGGGGGAAGTCACGGTGTTCTTTCTCTCACTGAGATACACACAATCTGACGTTGTCTCTGAGCTCCGTTGCTGGCAAAGAACTGAAACTGACATACATTCCTGTGGGGAAACACAGGGCTTTGCTAGGATTTCTCTAGGCAGTGTGATTTCCCTGGGCCTCACTGTAGCAACACTATCTCGCCAGGGCAACACTGCGTGGGATTTCCTCTTCCAAGAGAGCTGCTGCTTTGTAGTTTGTGCTGGGAAACCTTATTTTGGCAAGTGCGAATTGACCGCATTCAGGCAGAAAGAAAAGAGAACAACAAGAGGCCTTTTTTCCCCGGCTGCTTTCCCAAGCCCTTCCAGCTCAAACTATGTGGTTGCTCCTCTGGAAGGATCCTTGCACCGCGACGTAGTTTTTCAGAAGAAGCCCTGCTTTTGCAAGAGCAAATGAGGAATTCGTTGCAGGAAAGAGGAAGGAAAGAAAGTTTCTCTCCCTCTGCCTGCTTTGCTCAGAGAACTGGATGAAGTCAGGGAGTTCTCCCTTTCACTGAGAAACGTGCGGGCTGCTGTTGCCTGTGCGCTCTCTTCTTTGCAAAAGAGTCTGCAGTTCCACGCTTTGAACCGTGGAAAGGCGCCGGGCTCTGCTCAGACTTCCCCCGGCGCTTCGTTTGCCCTGGGCCAAAGCGAGCCTTCACAATAGCTGAACGCTAACACTGCATACTCGTTCCACTTCCAGAACAGGGCTACCGCGAGGCAGTTCTCCGGGGGAAAACGGCCCTTCGCGAAGGGCAGATCTGCCGAGCTCATTGCGGGAAAGCGAAAGCAAAGGACGCTTTTCTCCCTCTAACCGCTTTCGTCAGAGGAACGGGGGAAGTCACAGTGTTCTTTCTCTCACTGAGATACACACAATCTAACGTTGCCTCTGAGCTCCGTTGCTGGCAAAGAACTGAAACTGACATACATTCCTGTGGGGAAACACAGGGCTTTGCTAGGATTTCTCTAGGCAGTGTGTTTTCCCTGGACCTCACTGCAGCAACACTATCTCGCCAGGGCAACACTGCGTGGGATTTCCTCTTCCAAGAGAGCTGCTGCTTTGTAGTTTGTGCTGGGAAACCTTGCTTTGGCAAGTGCGAATTGACTGCATTCAGGCAGAAAGAAAAGAGAACAGCAAGAGGCCTTTTATCCCCGGCTGCTTTCCCAAGCCCTTCCAGCTCAAACTATGTCGTTGCTCCTCTGGAAGGATCCCTGCACCGCGACGTAGTTTCTCAGAAGAAGCCCTGCTTTTGCAAGAGCAAAGGAGCAATTCGTTGCAGGAAAGAGGAAGGAAAGAAAGTTTCTCTCCCTCTGCCTGCTTTGCTCAGAGAACTGGATGAAGTCAGGGAGTTCTCCCTTTCACTGAGAAACGTGTGGGCTGCTTTTGCCTGTGCGCTCTCTTCTTTGCAAAACAGTCTGCAGTTCCACACTTTGAACCGTGGAAAGGCGCCGGGCTCTGCTCAGGCTTACCCCGGCGTTTCGTTTGCCCTGGGCCAAAGCGAGCCTTCACAATAGCTGAACGCTAACACTGCATACTCGTTCCACTTCCAGAACAGGGCTACCGCGAGGCAGTTCTCCGGGGGAAAACGGCCCTTCGCGAAGGGCAGATCTGCCGAGCTCATTGCGGGAAAGCGAAAGCAAAGGACGCTTTTCTCCCTCTAACCGCTTTCGTCAGAGGAACGGGGGAAGTCACGGTGTTCTTTCTCTCACTGAGATACACACAATCTGACGTTGCCTCTGAGCTCCGTTGCTGGCAAAGAACTGAAACTGACATACATTCCTGTGGGGAAACACAGGGCTTTGCTAGGATTTCTCTAGGCAGTGTGATTTCCCTGGGCCTCACTGTAGCAACACTATCTCGCCAGGGCAACACTGCGTGGGATTTCCTCTTCCAAGAGAGCTGCTGCTTTGTAGTTTGTGCTGGGAAACCTTATTTTGGCAAGTGCGAATTGACCGCATTCAGGCAGAAAGAAAAGAGAACAGCAAGAGGCCTTTTTTCCCCGGCTGCTTTCCCAAGCCCTTCCAGCTCAAACTATGTCGTTGCTCCTCTGGAAGGATCCTTGCACCGCGACGTAGTTTTTCAGAAGAAGCCCTGCTTTTGCAAGAGCAAATGAGGAATTCGTGGCAGGAAAGAGGAAGGAAAGAAAGTTTCTCTCCCTCTGCCTGCTTTGCTCAGAGGACTGGATGAAGTCAGGGAGTTCTCCCTTTCACTGAGAAACGTGCGGGCTGCTGTTGCCTGTGCGCTCTCTTCTTTGCAAAAGAGTCTGCAGTTCCACGCTTTGAACCGTGGAAAGGCGCCGGGCTCTGCTCAGACTTCCCCCGGCGCTTCGTTTGCCCTGGGCCAGAGCGAGCCTTCACAATAGCTGAACGCTAACACTGCATACTCGTTCCACTTCCAGAACAGGGCTACCGCGAGGCAGTTCTCCGGGGGAAAACGGCCCTTCGCGAAGGGCAGATCTGCCGAGCTCATTGCGGGAAAGCGAAAGCAAAGGACGCTTTTCTCCCTCTAACCGCTTTCGTCAGAGGAACGGGGGAAGTCACGGTGTTCTTTCTCTCACTGAGATACACACAATCTGACGTTGCCTCTGAGCTCCGTTGCTGGCAAAGAACTGAAACTGACATACATTCCTGTGGGGAAACACAGGGCTTTGCTAGGATTTCTCTAGGCAGTGTGATTTCCCTGGGCCTCACTGTAGCAACACTATCTCGCCAGGGCAACACTGCGTGGGATTTCCTCTTCCAAGAGAGCTGCTGCTTTGTAGTTTGTGCTGGGAAACCTTATTTTGGCAAGTGCGAATTGACCGCATTCAGGCAGAAAGAAAAGAGAACAGCAAGAGGCCTTTTTTCCCCGGCTGCTTTCCCAAGCCCTTCCAGCTCAAACTATGTCGTTGCTCCTCTGGAAGGATCCTTGCACCGCGACGTAGTTTTTCAGAAGAAGCCCTGCTTTTGCAAGAGCAAATGAGGAATTCGTGGCAGGAAAGAGGAAGGAAAGAAAGTTTCTCTCCCTCTGCCTGCTTTGCTCAGAGGACTGGATGAAGTCAGGGAGTTCTCCCTTTCACTGAGAAACGTGCGGGCTGCTGTTGCCTGGGCGCTCTCTTCTTTGCAAAAGAGTCTGCAGTTCCACGCTTTGAACCGTGGAAAGGCGCCGGGCTCTGCTAAGACTTCCCCCGGCGCTTCGTTTGCCCTGGGCCAGAGCGAGCCTTCACAATAGCTGAACGCTAACACTGCATACTCGTTCCACTTCCAGAACAGGGCTACCGCGAGGCAGTTCTCCGGGGGAAAACGGCCCTTCGCGAAGGGCAGATCTGCCGAGCTCATTGCGGGAAAGCGAAAGCAAAGGACGCTTTTCTCCCTCTAACCGCTTTCGTCAGAGGAACGGGGGAAGTCACGGTGTTCTTTCTCTCACTGAGATACACACAATCTGACGTTGCCTCTGAGCTCCGTTGCTGGCAAAGAACTGAAACTGACATACATTCCTGTGGGGAAACACAGGGCTTTGCTAGGATTTCTCTAGGCAGTGTGATTTCCCTGGGCCTCACTGTAGCAACACTATCTCGCCAGGGCAACACTGCGTGGGATTTCCTCTTCCAAGAGAGCTGCTGCTTTGTAGTTTGTGCTGGGAAACCTTATTTTGGCAAGTGCGAATTGACCGCATTCAGGCAGAAAGAAAAGAGAACAGCAAGAGGCCTTTTTTCCCCGGCTGCTTTCCCAAGCCCTTCCAGCTCAAACTATGTCGTTGCTCCTCTGGAAGGATCCTTGCACCGCGACGTAGTTTTTCAGAAGAAGCCCTGCTTTTGCAAGAGCAAATGAGGAATTCGTGGCAGGAAAGAGGAAGGAAAGAAAGTTTCTCTCCCTCTGCCTGCTTTGCTCAGAGGACTGGATGAAGTCAGGGAGTTCTCCCTTTCACTGAGAAACGTGCGGGCTGCTGTTGCCTGGGCGCTCTCTTCTTTGCAAAAGAGTCTGCAGTTCCACGCTTTGAACCGTGGAAAGGCGCCGGGCTCTGCTAAGACTTCCCCCGGCGCTTCGTTTGCCCTGGGCCAGAGCGAGCCTTCACAATAGCTGAACGCTAACACTGCATACTCGTTCCACTTCCAGAACAGGGCTACCGCGAGGCAGTTCTCCGGGGGAAAACGGCCCTTCGCGAAGGGCAGATCTGCCGAGCTCATTGCGGGAAAGCGAAAGCAAAGGACGCTTTTCTCCCTCTAACCGCTTTCGTCAGAGGAACGGGGGAAGTCACGGTGTTCTTTCTCTCACTGAGATACACACAATCTGACGTTGCCTCTGAGCTCCGTTGCTGGCAAAGAACTGAAACTGACATACATTCCTGTGGGGAAACACAGGGCTTTGCTAGGATTTCTCTAGGCAGTGTGATTTCCCTGGGCCTCACTGTAGCAACACTATCTCGCCAGGGCAACACTGCGTGGGATTTCCTCTTCCAAGAGAGCTGCTGCTTTGTAGTTTGTGCTGGGAAACCTTATTTTGGCAAGTGCGAATTGACCGCATTCAGGCAGAAAGAAAAGAGAACAGCAAGAGGCCTTTTTTCCCCGGCTGCTTTCCCAAGCCCTTCCAGCTCAAACTATGTCGTTGCTCCTCTGGAAGGATCCTTGCACCGCGACGTAGTTTTTCAGAAGAAGCCCTGCTTTTGCAAGAGCAAATGAGGAATTCGTGGCAGGAAAGAGGAAGGAAAGAAAGTTTCTCTCCCTCTGCCTGCTTTGCTCAGAGGACTGGATGAAGTCAGGGAGTTCTCCCTTTCACTGAGAAACGTGCGGGCTGCTGTTGCCTGGGCGCTCTCTTCTTTGCAAAAGAGTCTGCAGTTCCACGCTTTGAACCGTGGAAAGGCGCCGGGCTCTGCTCAGACTTCCCCCGGCGCTTCGTTTGCCCTGGGCCAGAGCGAGCCTTCACAATAGCTGAACGCTAACACTGCATACTCGTTCCACTTCCAGAACAGGGCTACCGCGAGGCAGTTCTCCGGGGGAAAACGGCCCTTCGCGAAGGGCAGATCTGCCGAGCTCATTGCGGGAAAGCGAAAGCAAAGGACGCTTTTCTCCCTCTAACCGCTTTCGTCAGAGGAACGGGGGAAGTCACGGTGTTCTTTCTCTCACTGAGATACACACAATCTGACGTTGCCTCTGAGCTCCGTTGCTGGCAAAGAACTGAAACTGACATACATTCCTGTGGGGAAACACAGGGCTTTGCTAGGATTTCTCTAGGCAGTGTGATTTCCCTGGGCCTCACTGTAGCAACACTATCTCGCCAGGGCAACACTGCGTGGGATTTCCTCTTCCAAGAGAGCTGCTGCTTTGTAGTTTGTGCTGGGAAACCTTATTTTGGCAAGTGCGAATTGACCGCATTCAGGCAGAAAGAAAAGAGAACAGCAAGAGGCCTTTTTTCCCCGGCTGCTTTCCCAAGCCCTTCCAGCTCAAACTATGTCGTTGCTCCTCTGGAAGGATCCTTGCACCGCGACGTAGTTTTTCAGAAGAAGCCCTGCTTTTGCAAGAGCAAATGAGGAATTCGTGGCAGGAAAGAGGAAGGAAAGAAAGTTTCTCTCCCTCTGCCTGCTTTGCTCAGAGGACTGGATGAAGTCAGGGAGTTCTCCCTTTCACTGAGAAACGTGCGGGCTGCTGTTGCCTGTGCGCTCTCTTCTTTGCAAAAGAGTCTGCAGTTCCACGCTTTGAACCGTGGAAAGGCGCCGGGCTCTGCTCAGACTTCCCCCGGCGCTTCGTTTGCCCTGGGCCAGAGCGAGCCTTCACAATAGCTGAACGCTAACACTGCATACTCGTTCCACTTCCAGAACAGGGCTACCGCGAGGCAGTTCTCCGGGGGAAAACGGCCCTTCGCGAAGGGCAGATCTGCCGAGCTCATTGCGGGAAAGCGAAAGCAAAGGACGCTTTTCTCCCTCTAACCGCTTTCGTCAGAGGAACGGGGGAAGTCACGGTGTTCTTTCTCTCACTGAGATACACACAATCTGACGTTGCCTCTGAGCTCCGTTGCTGGCAAAGAACTGAAACTGACATACATTCCTGTGGGGAAACACAGGGCTTTGCTAGGATTTCTCTAGGCAGTGTGATTTCCCTGGGCCTCACTGTAGCAACACTATCTCGCCAGGGCAACACTGCGTGGGATTTCCTCTTCCAAGAGAGCTGCTGCTTTGTAGTTTGTGCTGGGAAACCTTATTTTGGCAAGTGCGAATTGACCGCATTCAGGCAGAAAGAAAAGAGAACAGCAAGAGGCCTTTTTTCCCCGGCTGCTTTCCCAAGCCCTTCCAGCTCAAACTATGTCGTTGCTCCTCTGGAAGGATCCTTGCACCGCGACGTAGTTTTTCAGAAGAAGCCCTGCTTTTGCAAGAGCAAATGAGGAATTCGTGGCAGGAAAGAGGAAGGAAAGAAAGTTTCTCTCCCTCTGCCTGCTTTGCTCAGAGGACTGGATGAAGTCAGGGAGTTCTCCCTTTCACTGAGAAACGTGCGGGCTGCTGTTGCCTGGGCGCTCTCTTCTTTGCAAAAGAGTCTGCAGTTCCACGCTTTGAACCGTGGAAAGGCGCCGGGCTCTGCTAAGACTTCCCCCGGCGCTTCGTTTGCCCTGGGCCAGAGCGAGCCTTCACAATAGCTGAACGCTAACACTGCATACTCGTTCCACTTCCAGAACAGGGCTACCGCGAGGCAGTTCTCCGGGGGAAAACGGCCCTTCGCGAAGGGCAGATCTGCCGAGCTCATTGCGGGAAAGCGAAAGCAAAGGACGCTTTTCTCCCTCTAACCGCTTTCGTCAGAGGAACGGGGGAAGTCACGGTGTTCTTTCTCTCACTGAGATACACACAATCTGACGTTGCCTCTGAGCTCCGTTGCTGGCAAAGAACTGAAACTGACATACATTCCTGTGGGGAAACACAGGGCTTTGCTAGGATTTCTCTAGGCAGTGTGATTTCCCTGGGCCTCACTGTAGCAACACTATCTCGCCAGGGCAACACTGCGTGGGATTTCCTCTTCCAAGAGAGCTGCTGCTTTGTAGTTTGTGCTGGGAAACCTTATTTTGGCAAGTGCGAATTGACCGCATTCAGGCAGAAAGAAAAGAGAACAGCAAGAGGCCTTTTTTCCCCGGCTGCTTTCCCAAGCCCTTCCAGCTCAAACTATGTCGTTGCTCCTCTGGAAGGATCCTTGCACCGCGACGTAGTTTTTCAGAAGAAGCCCTGCTTTTGCAAGAGCAAATGAGGAATTCGTGGCAGGAAAGAGGAAGGAAAGAAAGTTTCTCTCCCTCTGCCTGCTTTGCTCAGAGGACTGGATGAAGTCAGGGAGTTCTCCCTTTCACTGAGAAACGTGCGGGCTGCTGTTGCCTGGGCGCTCTCTTCTTTGCAAAAGAGTCTGCAGTTCCACGCTTTGAACCGTGGAAAGGCGCCGGGCTCTGCTAAGACTTCCCCCGGCGCTTCGTTTGCCCTGGGCCAGAGCGAGCCTTCACAATAGCTGAACGCTAACACTGCATACTCGTTCCACTTCCAGAACAGGGCTACCGCGAGGCAGTTCTCCGGGGGAAAACGGCCCTTCGCGAAGGGCAGATCTGCCGAGCTCATTGCGGGAAAGCGAAAGCAAAGGACGCTTTTCTCCCTCTAACCGCTTTCGTCAGAGGAACGGGGGAAGTCACGGTGTTCTTTCTCTCACTGAGATACACACAATCTGACGTTGCCTCTGAGCTCCGTTGCTGGCAAAGAACTGAAACTGACATACATTCCTGTGGGGAAACACAGGGCTTTGCTAGGATTTCTCTAGGCAGTGTGATTTCCCTGGGCCTCACTGTAGCAACACTATCTCGCCAGGGCAACACTGCGTGGGATTTCCTCTTCCAAGAGAGCTGCTGCTTTGTAGTTTGTGCTGGGAAACCTTATTTTGGCAAGTGCGAATTGACCGCATTCAGGCAGAAAGAAAAGAGAACAGCAAGAGGCCTTTTTTCCCCGGCTGCTTTCCCAAGCCCTTCCAGCTCAAACTATGTCGTTGCTCCTCTGGAAGGATCCTTGCACCGCGACGTAGTTTTTCAGAAGAAGCCCTGCTTTTGCAAGAGCAAATGAGGAATTCGTGGCAGGAAAGAGGAAGGAAAGAAAGTTTCTCTCCCTCTGCCTGCTTTGCTCAGAGGACTGGATGAAGTCAGGGAGTTCTCCCTTTCACTGAGAAACGTGCGGGCTGCTGTTGCCTGGGCGCTCTCTTCTTTGCAAAAGAGTCTGCAGTTCCACGCTTTGAACCGTGGAAAGGCGCCGGGCTCTGCTCAGACTTCCCCCGGCGCTTCGTTTGCCCTGGGCCAGAGCGAGCCTTCACAATAGCTGAACGCTAACACTGCATACTCGTTCCACTTCCAGAACAGGGCTACCGCGAGGCAGTTCTCCGGGGGAAAACGGCCCTTCGCGAAGGGCAGATCTGCCGAGCTCATTGCGGGAAAGCGAAAGCAAAGGACGCTTTTCTCCCTCTAACCGCTTTCGTCAGAGGAACGGGGGAAGTCACGGTGTTCTTTCTCTCACTGAGATACACACAATCTGACGTTGCCTCTGAGCTCCGTTGCTGGCAAAGAACTGAAACTGACATACATTCCTGTGGGGAAACACAGGGCTTTGCTAGGATTTCTCTAGGCAGTGTGATTTCCCTGGGCCTCACTGTAGCAACACTATCTCGCCAGGGCAACACTGCGTGGGATTTCCTCTTCCAAGAGAGCTGCTGCTTTGTAGTTTGTGCTGGGAAACCTTATTTTGGCAAGTGCGAATTGACCGCATTCAGGCAGAAAGAAAAGAGAACAGCAAGAGGCCTTTTTTCCCCGGCTGCTTTCCCAAGCCCTTCCAGCTCAAACTATGTCGTTGCTCCTCTGGAAGGATCCTTGCACCGCGACGTAGTTTTTCAGAAGAAGCCCTGCTTTTGCAAGAGCAAATGAGGAATTCGTGGCAGGAAAGAGGAAGGAAAGAAAGTTTCTCTCCCTCTGCCTGCTTTGCTCAGAGGACTGGATGAAGTCAGGGAGTTCTCCCTTTCACTGAGAAACGTGCGGGCTGCTGTTGCCTGGGCGCTCTCTTCTTTGCAAAAGAGTCTGCAGTTCCACGCTTTGAACCGTGGAAAGGCGCCGGGCTCTGCTCAGACTTCCCCCGGCGCTTCGTTTGCCCTGGGCCAGAGCGAGCCTTCACAATAGCTGAACGCTAACACTGCATACTCGTTCCACTTCCAGAACAGGGCTACCGCGAGGCAGTTCTCCGGGGGAAAACGGCCCTTCGCGAAGGGCAGATCTGCCGAGCTCATTGCGGGAAAGCGAAAGCAAAGGACGCTTTTCTCCCTCTAACCGCTTTCGTCAGAGGAACGGGGGAAGTCACGGTGTTCTTTCTCTCACTGAGATACACACAATCTGACGTTGCCTCTGAGCTCCGTTGCTGGCAAAGAACTGAAACTGACATACATTCCTGTGGGGAAACACAGGGCTTTGCTAGGATTTCTCTAGGCAGTGTGATTTCCCTGGGCCTCACTGTAGCAACACTATCTCGCCAGGGCAACACTGCGTGGGATTTCCTCTTCCAAGAGAGCTGCTGCTTTGTAGTTTGTGCTGGGAAACCTTATTTTGGCAAGTGCGAATTGACCGCATTCAGGCAGAAAGAAAAGAGAACAGCAAGAGGCCTTTTTTCCCCGGCTGCTTTCCCAAGCCCTTCCAGCTCAAACTATGTCGTTGCTCCTCTGGAAGGATCCTTGCACCGCGACGTAGTTTTTCAGAAGAAGCCCTGCTTTTGCAAGAGCAAATGAGGAATTCGTGGCAGGAAAGAGGAAGGAAAGAAAGTTTCTCTCCCTCTGCCTGCTTTGCTCAGAGGACTGGATGAAGTCAGGGAGTTCTCCCTTTCACTGAGAAACGTGCGGGCTGCTGTTGCCTGGGCGCTCTCTTCTTTGCAAAAGAGTCTGCAGTTCCACGCTTTGAACCGTGGAAAGGCGCCGGGCTCTGCTAAGACTTCCCCCGGCGCTTCGTTTGCCCTGGGCCAGAGCGAGCCTTCACAATAGCTGAACGCTAACACTGCATACTCGTTCCACTTCCAGAACAGGGCTACCGCGAGGCAGTTCTCCGGGGGAAAACGGCCCTTCGCGAAGGGCAGATCTGCCGAGCTCATTGCGGGAAAGCGAAAGCAAAGGACGCTTTTCTCCCTCTAACCGCTTTCGTCAGAGGAACGGGGGAAGTCACGGTGTTCTTTCTCTCACTGAGATACACACAATCTGACGTTGCCTCTGAGCTCCGTTGCTGGCAAAGAACTGAAACTGACATACATTCCTGTGGGGAAACACAGGGCTTTGCTAGGATTTCTCTAGGCAGTGTGATTTCCCTGGGCCTCACTGTAGCAACACTATCTCGCCAGGGCAACACTGCGTGGGATTTCCTCTTCCAAGAGAGCTGCTGCTTTGTAGTTTGTGCTGGGAAACCTTATTTTGGCAAGTGCGAATTGACCGCATTCAGGCAGAAAGAAAAGAGAACAGCAAGAGGCCTTTTTTCCCCGGCTGCTTTCCCAAGCCCTTCCAGCTCAAACTATGTCGTTGCTCCTCTGGAAGGATCCTTGCACCGCGACGTAGTTTTTCAGAAGAAGCCCTGCTTTTGCAAGAGCAAATGAGGAATTCGTTGCAGGAAAGAGGAAGGAAAGAAAGTTTCTCTCCCTCTGCCTGCTTTGCTCAGAGGACTGGATGAAGTCAGGGAGTTCTCCCTTTCACTGAGAAACGTGCGGGCTGCTGTTGCCTGGGCGCTCTCTTCTTTGCAAAAGAGTCTGCAGTTCCACGCTTTGAACCGTGGAAAGGCGCCGGGCTCTGCTAAGACTTCCCCCGGCGCTTCGTTTGCCCTGGGCCAGAGCGAGCCTTCACAATAGCTGAACGCTAACACTGCATACTCGTTCCACTTCCAGAACAGGGCTACCGCGAGGCAGTTCTCCGGGGGAAAACGGCCCTTCGCGAAGGGCAGATCTGCCGAGCTCATTGCGGGAAAGCGAAAGCAAAGGACGCTTTTCTCCCTCTAACCGCTTTCGTCAGAGGAACGGGGGAAGTCACGGTGTTCTTTCTCTCACTGAGATACACACAATCTGACGTTGCCTCTGAGCTCCGTTGCTGGCAAAGAACTGAAACTGACATACATTCCTGTGGGGAAACACAGGGCTTTGCTAGGATTTCTCTAGGCAGTGTGATTTCCCTGGGCCTCACTGTAGCAACACTATCTCGCCAGGGCAACACTGCGTGGGATTTCCTCTTCCAAGAGAGCTGCTGCTTTGTAGTTTGTGCTGGGAAACCTTATTTTGGCAAGTGCGAATTGACCGCATTCAGGCAGAAAGAAAAGAGAACAGCAAGAGGCCTTTTTTCCCCGGCTGCTTTCCCAAGCCCTTCCAGCTCAAACTATGTCGTTGCTCCTCTGGAAGGATCCTTGCACCGCGACGTAGTTTTTCAGAAGAAGCCCTGCTTTTGCAAGAGCAAATGAGGAATTCGTGGCAGGAAAGAGGAAGGAAAGAAAGTTTCTCTCCCTCTGCCTGCTTTGCTCAGAGGACTGGATGAAGTCAGGGAGTTCTCCCTTTCACTGAGAAACGTGCGGGCTGCTGTTGCCTGGGCGCTCTCTTCTTTGCAAAAGAGTCTGCAGTTCCACGCTTTGAACCGTGGAAAGGCGCCGGGCTCTGCTAAGACTTCCCCCGGCGCTTCGTTTGCCCTGGGCCAGAGCGAGCCTTCACAATAGCTGAACGCTAACACTGCATACTCGTTCCACTTCCAGAACAGGGCTACCGCGAGGCAGTTCTCCGGGGGAAAACGGCCCTTCGCGAAGGGCAGATCTGCCGAGCTCATTGCGGGAAAGCGAAAGCAAAGGACGCTTTTCTCCCTCTAACCGCTTTCGTCAGAGGAACGGGGGAAGTCACGGTGTTCTTTCTCTCACTGAGATACACACAATCTGACGTTGCCTCTGAGCTCCGTTGCTGGCAAAGAACTGAAACTGACATACATTCCTGTGGGGAAACACAGGGCTTTGCTAGGATTTCTCTAGGCAGTGTGATTTCCCTGGGCCTCACTGTAGCAACACTATCTCGCCAGGGCAACACTGCGTGGGATTTCCTCTTCCAAGAGAGCTGCTGCTTTGTAGTTTGTGCTGGGAAACCTTATTTTGGCAAGTGCGAATTGACCGCATTCAGGCAGAAAGAAAAGAGAACAGCAAGAGGCCTTTTTTCCCCGGCTGCTTTCCCAAGCCCTTCCAGCTCAAACTATGTCGTTGCTCCTCTGGAAGGATCCTTGCACCGCGACGTAGTTTTTCAGAAGAAGCCCTGCTTTTGCAAGAGCAAATGAGGAATTCGTTGCAGGAAAGAGGAAGGAAAGAAAGTTTCTCTCCCTCTGCCTGCTTTGCTCAGAGGACTGGATGAAGTCAGGGAGTTCTCCCTTTCACTGAGAAACGTGCGGGCTGCTGTTGCCTGGGCGCTCTCTTCTTTGCAAAAGAGTCTGCAGTTCCACGCTTTGAACCGTGGAAAGGCGCCGGGCTCTGCTAAGACTTCCCCCGGCGCTTCGTTTGCCCTGGGCCAGAGCGAGCCTTCACAATAGCTGAACGCTAACACTGCATACTCGTTCCACTTCCAGAACAGGGCTACCGCGAGGCAGTTCTCCGGGGGAAAACGGCCCTTCGCGAAGGGCAGATCTGCCGAGCTCATTGCGGGAAAGCGAAAGCAAAGGACGCTTTTCTCCCTCTAACCGCTTTCGTCAGAGGAACGGGGGAAGTCACAGTGTTCTTTCTCTCACTGAGATACACACAATCTGACGTTGCCTCTGAGCTCCGTTGCTGGCAAAGAACTGAAACTGACATACATTCCTGTGGGGAAACACAGGGCTTTGCTAGGATTTCTCTAGGCAGTGTGATTTCCCTGGGCCTCACTGTAGCAACACTATCTCGCCAGGGCAACACTGCGTGGGATTTCCTCTTCCAAGAGAGCTGCTGCTTTGTAGTTTGTGCTGGGAAACCTTATTTTGGCAAGTGCGAATTGACCGCATTCAGGCAGAAAGAAAAGAGAACAGCAAGAGGCCTTTTTTCCCCGGCTGCTTTCCCAAGCCCTTCCAGCTCAAACTATGTCGTTGCTCCTCTGGAAGGATCCTTGCACCGCGACGTAGTTTTTCAGAAGAAGCCCTGCTTTTGCAAGAGCAAATGAGGAATTCGTTGCAGGAAAGAGGAAGGAAAGAAAGTTTCTCTCCCTCTGCCTGCTTTGCTCAGAGAACTGGATGAAGTCAGGGAGTTCTCCCTTTCACTGAGAAACGTGCGGGCTGCTGTTGCCTGGGCGCTCTCTTCTTTGCAAAAGAGTCTGCAGTTCCACGCTTTGAACCGTGGAAAGGCGCCGGGCTCTGCTAAGACTTCCCCCGGCGCTTCGTTTGCCCTGGGCCAGAGCGAGCCTTCACAATAGCTGAACGCTAACACTGCATACTCGTTCCACTTCCAGAACAGGGCTACCGCGAGGCAGTTCTCCGGGGGAAAACGGCCCTTCGCGAAGGGCAGATCTGCCGAGCTCATTGCGGGAAAGCGAAAGCAAAGGACGCTTTTCTCCCTCTAACCGCTTTCGTCAGAGGAACGGGGGAAGTCACGGTGTTCTTTCTCTCACTGAGATACACACAATCTGACGTTGCCTCTGAGCTCCGTTGCTGGCAAAGAACTGAAACTGACATACATTCCTGTGGGGAAACACAGGGCTTTGCTAGGATTTCTCTAGGCAGTGTGATTTCCCTGGGCCTCACTGTAGCAACACTATCTCGCCAGGGCAACACTGCGTGGGATTTCCTCTTCCAAGAGAGCTGCTGCTTTGTAGTTTGTGCTGGGAAACCTTATTTTGGCAAGTGCGAATTGACCGCATTCAGGCAGAAAGAAAAGAGAACAGCAAGAGGCCTTTTTTCCCCGGCTGCTTTCCCAAGCCCTTCCAGCTCAAACTATGTCGTTGCTCCTCTGGAAGGATCCTTGCACCGCGACGTAGTTTTTCAGAAGAAGCCCTGCTTTTGCAAGAGCAAATGAGGAATTCGTGGCAGGAAAGAGGAAGGAAAGAAAGTTTCTCTCCCTCTGCCTGCTTTGCTCAGAGGACTGGATGAAGTCAGGGAGTTCTCCCTTTCACTGAGAAACGTGCGGGCTGCTGTTGCCTGGGCGCTCTCTTCTTTGCAAAAGAGTCTGCAGTTCCACGCTTTGAACCGTGGAAAGGCGCCGGGCTCTGCTAAGACTTCCCCCGGCGCTTCGTTTGCCCTGGGCCAGAGCGAGCCTTCACAATAGCTGAACGCTAACACTGCATACTCGTTCCACTTCCAGAACAGGGCTACCGCGAGGCAGTTCTCCGGGGGAAAACGGCCCTTCGCGAAGGGCAGATCTGCCGAGCTCATTGCGGGAAAGCGAAAGCAAAGGACGCTTTTCTCCCTCTAACCGCTTTCGTCAGAGGAACGGGGGAAGTCACGGTGTTCTTTCTCTCACTGAGATACACACAATCTGACGTTGCCTCTGAGCTCCGTTGCTGGCAAAGAACTGAAACTGACATACATTCCTGTGGGGAAACACAGGGCTTTGCTAGGATTTCTCTAGGCAGTGTGATTTCCCTGGGCCTCACTGTAGCAACACTATCTCGCCAGGGCAACACTGCGTGGGATTTCCTCTTCCAAGAGAGCTGCTGCTTTGTAGTTTGTGCTGGGAAACCTTATTTTGGCAAGTGCGAATTGACCGCATTCAGGCAGAAAGAAAAGAGAACAGCAAGAGGCCTTTTTTCCCCGGCTGCTTTCCCAAGCCCTTCCAGCTCAAACTATGTCGTTGCTCCTCTGGAAGGATCCTTGCACCGCGACGTAGTTTTTCAGAAGAAGCCCTGCTTTTGCAAGAGCAAATGAGGAATTCGTGGCAGGAAAGAGGAAGGAAAGAAAGTTTCTCTCCCTCTGCCTGCTTTGCTCAGAGGACTGGATGAAGTCAGGGAGTTCTCCCTTTCACTGAGAAACGTGCGGGCTGCTGTTGCCTGGGCGCTCTCTTCTTTGCAAAAGAGTCTGCAGTTCCACGCTTTGAACCGTGGAAAGGCGCCGGGCTCTGCTAAGACTTCCCCCGGCGCTTCGTTTGCCCTGGGCCAGAGCGAGCCTTCACAATAGCTGAACGCTAACACTGCATACTCGTTCCACTTCCAGAACAGGGCTACCGCGAGGCAGTTCTCCGGGGGAAAACGGCCCTTCGCGAAGGGCAGATCTGCCGAGCTCATTGCGGGAAAGCGAAAGCAAAGGACGCTTTTCTCCCTCTAACCGCTTTCGTCAGAGGAACGGGGGAAGTCACGGTGTTCTTTCTCTCACTGAGATACACACAATCTGACGTTGCCTCTGAGCTCCGTTGCTGGCAAAGAACTGAAACTGACATACATTCCTGTGGGGAAACACAGGGCTTTGCTAGGATTTCTCTAGGCAGTGTGATTTCCCTGGGCCTCACTGTAGCAACACTATCTCGCCAGGGCAACACTGCGTGGGATTTCCTCTTCCAAGAGAGCTGCTGCTTTGTAGTTTGTGCTGGGAAACCTTATTTTGGCAAGTGCGAATTGACCGCATTCAGGCAGAAAGAAAAGAGAACAGCAAGAGGCCTTTTTTCCCCGGCTGCTTTCCCAAGCCCTTCCAGCTCAAACTATGTCGTTGCTCCTCTGGAAGGATCCTTGCACCGCGACGTAGTTTTTCAGAAGAAGCCCTGCTTTTGCAAGAGCAAATGAGGAATTCGTGGCAGGAAAGAGGAAGGAAAGAAAGTTTCTCTCCCTCTGCCTGCTTTGCTCAGAGGACTGGATGAAGTCAGGGAGTTCTCCCTTTCACTGAGAAACGTGCGGGCTGCTGTTGCCTGGGCGCTCTCTTCTTTGCAAAAGAGTCTGCAGTTCCACGCTTTGAACCGTGGAAAGGCGCCGGGCTCTGCTAAGACTTCCCCCGGCGCTTCGTTTGCCCTGGGCCAGAGCGAGCCTTCACAATAGCTGAACGCTAACACTGCATACTCGTTCCACTTCCAGAACAGGGCTACCGCGAGGCAGTTCTCCGGGGGAAAACGGCCCTTCGCGAAGGGCAGATCTGCCGAGCTCATTGCGGGAAAGCGAAAGCAAAGGACGCTTTTCTCCCTCTAACCGCTTTCGTCAGAGGAACGGGGGAAGTCACGGTGTTCTTTCTCTCACTGAGATACACACAATCTGACGTTGCCTCTGAGCTCCGTTGCTGGCAAAGAACTGAAACTGACATACATTCCTGTGGGGAAACACAGGGCTTTGCTAGGATTTCTCTAGGCAGTGTGATTTCCCTGGGCCTCACTGTAGCAACACTATCTCGCCAGGGCAACACTGCGTGGGATTTCCTCTTCCAAGAGAGCTGCTGCTTTGTAGTTTGTGCTGGGAAACCTTATTTTGGCAAGTGCGAATTGACCGCATTCAGGCAGAAAGAAAAGAGAACAGCAAGAGGCCTTTTTTCCCCGGCTGCTTTCCCAAGCCCTTCCAGCTCAAACTATGTCGTTGCTCCTCTGGAAGGATCCTTGCACCGCGACGTAGTTTTTCAGAAGAAGCCCTGCTTTTGCAAGAGCAAATGAGGAATTCGTGGCAGGAAAGAGGAAGGAAAGAAAGTTTCTCTCCCTCTGCCTGCTTTGCTCAGAGGACTGGATGAAGTCAGGGAGTTCTCCCTTTCACTGAGAAACGTGCGGGCTGCTGTTGCCTGGGCGCTCTCTTCTTTGCAAAAGAGTCTGCAGTTCCACGCTTTGAACCGTGGAAAGGCGCCGGGCTCTGCTCAGACTTCCCCCGGCGCTTCGTTTGCCCTGGGCCAGAGCGAGCCTTCACAATAGCTGAACGCTAACACTGCATACTCGTTCCACTTCCAGAACAGGGCTACCGCGAGGCAGTTCTCCGGGGGAAAACGGCCCTTCGCGAAGGGCAGATCTGCCGAGCTCATTGCGGGAAAGCGAAAGCAAAGGACGCTTTTCTCCCTCTAACCGCTTTCGTCAGAGGAACGGGGGAAGTCACGGTGTTCTTTCTCTCACTGAGATACACACAATCTGACGTTGCCTCTGAGCTCCGTTGCTGGCAAAGAACTGAAACTGACATACATTCCTGTGGGGAAACACAGGGCTTTGCTAGGATTTCTCTAGGCAGTGTGATTTCCCTGGGCCTCACTGTAGCAACACTATCTCGCCAGGGCAACACTGCGTGGGATTTCCTCTTCCAAGAGAGCTGCTGCTTTGTAGTTTGTGCTGGGAAACCTTATTTTGGCAAGTGCGAATTGACCGCATTCAGGCAGAAAGAAAAGAGAACAGCAAGAGGCCTTTTTTCCCCGGCTGCTTTCCCAAGCCCTTCCAGCTCAAACTATGTCGTTGCTCCTCTGGAAGGATCCTTGCACCGCGACGTAGTTTTTCAGAAGAAGCCCTGCTTTTGCAAGAGCAAATGAGGAATTCGTGGCAGGAAAGAGGAAGGAAAGAAAGTTTCTCTCCCTCTGCCTGCTTTGCTCAGAGGACTGGATGAAGTCAGGGAGTTCTCCCTTTCACTGAGAAACGTGCGGGCTGCTGTTGCCTGGGCGCTCTCTTCTTTGCAAAAGAGTCTGCAGTTCCACGCTTTGAACCGTGGAAAGGCGCCGGGCTCTGCTCAGACTTCCCCCGGCGCTTCGTTTGCCCTGGGCCAGAGCGAGCCTTCACAATAGCTGAACGCTAACACTGCATACTCGTTCCACTTCCAGAACAGGGCTACCGCGAGGCAGTTCTCCGGGGGAAAACGGCCCTTCGCGAAGGGCAGATCTGCCGAGCTCATTGCGGGAAAGCGAAAGCAAAGGACGCTTTTCTCCCTCTAACCGCTTTCGTCAGAGGAACGGGGGAAGTCACAGTGTTCTTTCTCTCACTGAGATACACACAATCTGACGTTGCCTCTGAGCTCCGTTGCTGGCAAAGAACTGAAACTGACATACATTCCTGTGGGGAAACACAGGGCTTTGCTAGGATTTCTCTAGGCAGTGTGATTTCCCTGGGCCTCACTGTAGCAACACTATCTCGCCAGGGCAACACTGCGTGGGATTTCCTCTTCCAAGAGAGCTGCTGCTTTGTAGTTTGTGCTGGGAAACCTTATTTTGGCAAGTGCGAATTGACCGCATTCAGGCAGAAAGAAAAGAGAACAGCAAGAGGCCTTTTTTCCCCGGCTGCTTTCCCAAGCCCTTCCAGCTCAAACTATGTCGTTGCTCCTCTGGAAGGATCCTTGCACCGCGACGTAGTTTTTCAGAAGAAGCCCTGCTTTTGCAAGAGCAAATGAGGAATTCGTGGCAGGAAAGAGGAAGGAAAGAAAGTTTCTCTCCCTCTGCCTGCTTTGCTCAGAGGACTGGATGAAGTCAGGGAGTTCTCCCTTTCACTGAGAAACGTGCGGGCTGCTGTTGCCTGGGCGCTCTCTTCTTTGCAAAAGAGTCTGCAGTTCCACGCTTTGAACCGTGGAAAGGCGCCGGGCTCTGCTCAGACTTCCCCCGGCGCTTCGTTTGCCCTGGGCCAGAGCGAGCCTTCACAATAGCTGAACGCTAACACTGCATACTCGTTCCACTTCCAGAACAGGGCTACCGCGAGGCAGTTCTCCGGGGGAAAACGGCCCTTCGCGAAGGGCAGATCTGCCGAGCTCATTGCGGGAAAGCGAAAGCAAAGGACGCTTTTCTCCCTCTAACCGCTTTCGTCAGAGGAACGGGGGAAGTCACGGTGTTCTTTCTCTCACTGAGATACACACAATCTGACGTTGCCTCTGAGCTCCGTTGCTGGCAAAGAACTGAAACTGACATACATTCCTGTGGGGAAACACAGGGCTTTGCTAGGATTTCTCTAGGCAGTGTGATTTCCCTGGGCCTCACTGTAGCAACACTATCTCGCCAGGGCAACACTGCGTGGGATTTCCTCTTCCAAGAGAGCTGCTGCTTTGTAGTTTGTGCTGGGAAACCTTATTTTGGCAAGTGCGAATTGACCGCATTCAGGCAGAAAGAAAAGAGAACAGCAAGAGGCCTTTTTTCCCCGGCTGCTTTCCCAAGCCCTTCCAGCTCAAACTATGTCGTTGCTCCTCTGGAAGGATCCTTGCACCGCGACGTAGTTTTTCAGAAGAAGCCCTGCTTTTGCAAGAGCAAATGAGGAATTCGTTGCAGGAAAGAGGAAGGAAAGAAAGTTGCTCTCCCTCTGCCTGCTTTGCTCAGAGGACTGGATGAAGTCAGGGAGTTCTCCCTTTCACTGAGAAACGTGCGGGCTGCTGTTGCCTGGGCGCTCTCTTCTTTGCAAAAGAGTCTGCAGTTCCACGCTTTGAACCGTGGAAAGGCGCCGGGCTCTGCTCAGACTTCCCCCGGCGCTTCGTTTGCCCTGGGCCAGAGCGAGCCTTCACAATAGCTGAACGCTAACACTGCATACTCGTTCCACTTCCAGAACAGGGCTACCGCGAGGCAGTTCTCCGGGGGAAAACGGCCCTTCGCGAAGGGCAGATCTGCCGAGCTCATTGCGGGAAAGCGAAAGCAAAGGACGCTTTTCTCCCTCTAACCGCTTTCGTCAGAGGAACGGGGGAAGTCACAGTGTTCTTTCTCTCACTGAGATACACACAATCTGACGTTGCCTCTGAGCTCCGTTGCTGGCAAAGAACTGAAACTGACATACATTCCTGTGGGGAAACACAGGGCTTTGCTAGGATTTCTCTAGGCAGTGTGATTTCCCTGGGCCTCACTGTAGCAACACTATCTCGCCAGGGCAACACTGCGTGGGATTTCCTCTTCCAAGAGAGCTGCTGCTTTGTAGTTTGTGCTGGGAAACCTTATTTTGGCAAGTGCGAATTGACCGCATTCAGGCAGAAAGAAAAGAGAACAGCAAGAGGCCTTTTTTCCCCGGCTGCTTTCCCAAGCCCTTCCAGCTCAAACTATGTCGTTGCTCCTCTGGAAGGATCCTTGCACCGCGACGTAGTTTTTCAGAAGAAGCCCTGCTTTTGCAAGAGCAAATGAGGAATTCGTGGCAGGAAAGAGGAAGGAAAGAAAGTTTCTCTCCCTCTGCCTGCTTTGCTCAGAGGACTGGATGAAGTCAGGGAGTTCTCCCTTTCACTGAGAAACGTGCGGGCTGCTGTTGCCTGGGCGCTCTCTTCTTTGCAAAAGAGTCTGCAGTTCCACGCTTTGAACCGTGGAAAGGCGCCGGGCTCTGCTAAGACTTCCCCCGGCGCTTCGTTTGCCCTGGGCCAGAGCGAGCCTTCACAATAGCTGAACGCTAACACTGCATACTCGTTCCACTTCCAGAACAGGGCTACCGCGAGGCAGTTCTCCGGGGGAAAACGGCCCTTCGCGAAGGGCAGATCTGCCGAGCTCATTGCGGGAAAGCGAAAGCAAAGGACGCTTTTCTCCCTCTAACCGCTTTCGTCAGAGGAACGGGGGAAGTCACGGTGTTCTTTCTCTCACTGAGATACACACAATCTGACGTTGCCTCTGAGCTCCGTTGCTGGCAAAGAACTGAAACTGACATACATTCCTGTGGGGAAACACAGGGCTTTGCTAGGATTTCTCTAGGCAGTGTGATTTCCCTGGGCCTCACTGTAGCAACACTATCTCGCCAGGGCAACACTGCGTGGGATTTCCTCTTCCAAGAGAGCTGCTGCTTTGTAGTTTGTGCTGGGAAACCTTATTTTGGCAAGTGCGAATTGACCGCATTCAGGCAGAAAGAAAAGAGAACAGCAAGAGGCCTTTTTTCCCCGGCTGCTTTCCCAAGCCCTTCCAGCTCAAACTATGTCGTTGCTCCTCTGGAAGGATCCTTGCACCGCGACGTAGTTTTTCAGAAGAAGCCCTGCTTTTGCAAGAGCAAATGAGGAATTCGTGGCAGGAAAGAGGAAGGAAAGAAAGTTTCTCTCCCTCTGCCTGCTTTGCTCAGAGGACTGGATGAAGTCAGGGAGTTCTCCCTTTCACTGAGAAACGTGCGGGCTGCTGTTGCCTGGGCGCTCTCTTCTTTGCAAAAGAGTCTGCAGTTCCACGCTTTGAACCGTGGAAAGGCGCCGGGCTCTGCTAAGACTTCCCCCGGCGCTTCGTTTGCCCTGGGCCAGAGCGAGCCTTCACAATAGCTGAACGCTAACACTGCATACTCGTTCCACTTCCAGAACAGGGCTACCGCGAGGCAGTTCTCCGGGGGAAAACGGCCCTTCGCGAAGGGCAGATCTGCCGAGCTCATTGCGGGAAAGCGAAAGCAAAGGACGCTTTTCTCCCTCTAACCGCTTTCGTCAGAGGAACGGGGGAAGTCACGGTGTTCTTTCTCTCACTGAGATACACACAATCTGACGTTGCCTCTGAGCTCCGTTGCTGGCAAAGAACTGAAACTGACATACATTCCTGTGGGGAAACACAGGGCTTTGCTAGGATTTCTCTAGGCAGTGTGATTTCCCTGGGCCTCACTGTAGCAACACTATCTCGCCAGGGCAACACTGCGTGGGATTTCCTCTTCCAAGAGAGCTGCTGCTTTGTAGTTTGTGCTGGGAAACCTTATTTTGGCAAGTGCGAATTGACCGCATTCAGGCAGAAAGAAAAGAGAACAGCAAGAGGCCTTTTTTCCCCGGCTGCTTTCCCAAGCCCTTCCAGCTCAAACTATGTCGTTGCTCCTCTGGAAGGATCCTTGCACCGCGACGTAGTTTTTCAGAAGAAGCCCTGCTTTTGCAAGAGCAAATGAGGAATTCGTGGCAGGAAAGAGGAAGGAAAGAAAGTTTCTCTCCCTCTGCCTGCTTTGCTCAGAGGACTGGATGAAGTCAGGGAGTTCTCCCTTTCACTGAGAAACGTGCGGGCTGCTGTTGCCTGGGCGCTCTCTTCTTTGCAAAAGAGTCTGCAGTTCCACGCTTTGAACCGTGGAAAGGCGCCGGGCTCTGCTAAGACTTCCCCCGGCGCTTCGTTTGCCCTGGGCCAGAGCGAGCCTTCACAATAGCTGAACGCTAACACTGCATACTCGTTCCACTTCCAGAACAGGGCTACCGCGAGGCAGTTCTCCGGGGGAAAACAGCCCTTCGCGAAGGGCAGATCTGCCGAGCTCATTGCGGGAAAGCGAAAGCAAAGGACGCTTTTCTCCCTCTAAGCGCTTTCGTCAGAGGAACGGGGGAAGTCACGGTGTTCTTTCTCTCACTGAGATACACACAATCTGACGTTGCCTCTGAGCTCCGTTGCTGGCAAAGAACTGAAACTGACATACATTCCTGTGGGGAAACACAGGGCTTTGCTAGGATTTCTCTAGGCAGTGTGATTTCCCTGGGCCTCACTGTAGCAACACTATCTCGCCAGGGCAACACTGCGTGGGATTTCCTCTTCCAAGAGAGCTGCTGCTTTGTAGTTTGTGCTGGGAAACCTTATTTTGGCAAGTGCGAATTGACCGCATTCAGGCAGAAAGAAAAGAGAACAGCAAGAGGCCTTTTTTCCCCGGCTGCTTTCCCAAGCCCTTCCAGCTCAAACTATGTCGTTGCTCCTCTGGAAGGATCCTTGCACCGCGACGTAGTTTTTCAGAAGAAGCCCTGCTTTTGCAAGAGCAAATGAGGAATTCGTTGCAGGAAAGAGGAAGGAAAGAAAGTTTCTCTCCCTCTGCCTGCTTTGCTCAGAGAACTGGATGAAGTCAGGGAGTTCTCCCTTTCACTGAGAAACGTGCGGGCTGCTGTTGCCTGGGCGCTCTCTTCTTTGCAAAAGAGTCTGCAGTTCCACGCTTTGAACCGTGGAAAGGCGCCGGGCTCTGCTAAGACTTCCCCCGGCGCTTCGTTTGCCCTGGGCCAGAGCGAGCCTTCACAATAGCTGAACGCTAACACTGCATACTCGTTCCACTTCCAGAACAGGGCTACCGCGAGGCAGTTCTCCGGGGGAAAACGGCCCTTCGCGAAGGGCAGATCTGCCGAGCTCTTTGCGGGAAAGCGAAAGCAAAGGACGCTTTTCTCCCTCTAACCGCTTTCGTCAGAGGAACGGGGGAAGTCACAGTGTTCTTTCTCTCACTGAGATACACACAATCTGACGTTGCCTCTGAGCTCCGTTGCTGGCAAAGAACTGAAACTGACATACATTCCTGTGGGGAAACACAGGGCTTTGCTAGGATTTTTCTAGGTAGTGTGATTTCCCTGGGCCTCACTGTAGCAACACTATCTCGCCAGGGCAACACTGCGTGGGATTTCCTCTTCCAAGAGAGCTGCTGCTTTGTAGTTTGTGCTGGGAAACCTTATTTTGGCAAGTGCGAATTGACCGCATTCAGGCAGAAAGAAAAGAGAACAGCAAGAGGCCTTTTTTCCCCGGCTGCTTTCCCAAGCCCTTCCAGCTCAAACTATGTCGTTGCTCCTCTGGAAGGATCCTTGCACCGCGACGTAGTTTTTCAGAAGAAGCCCTGCTTTTGCAAGAGCAAATGAGGAATTCGTGGCAGGAAAGAGGAAGGAAAGAAAGTTTCTCTCCCTCTGCCTGCTTTGCTCAGAGGACTGGATGAAGTCAGGGAGTTCTCCCTTTCACTGAGAAACGTGCGGGCTGCTGTTGCCTGGGCGCTCTCTTCTTTGCAAAAGAGTCTGCAGTTCCACGCTTTGAACCGTGGAAAGGCGCCGGGCTCTGCTAAGACTTCCCCCGGCGCTTCGTTTGCCCTGGGCCAGAGCGAGCCTTCACAATAGCTGAACGCTAACACTGCATACTCGTTCCACTTCCAGAACAGGGCTACCGCGAGGCAGTTCTCCGGGGGAAAACGGCCCTTCGCGAAGGGCAGATCTGCCGAGCTCATTGCGGGAAAGCGAAAGCAAAGGACGCTTTTCTCCCTCTAACCGCTTTCGTCAGAGGAACGGGGGAAGTCACAGTGTTCTTTCTCTCACTGAGATACACACAATCTGACGTTGCCTCTGAGCTCCGTTGCTGGCAAAGAACTGAAACTGACATACATTCCTGTGGGGAAACACAGGGCTTTGCTAGGATTTCTCTAGGCAGTGTGATTTCCCTGGGCCTCACTGTAGCAACACTATCTCGCCAGGGCAACACTGCGTGGGATTTCCTCTTCCAAGAGAGCTGCTGCTTTGTAGTTTGTGCTGGGAAACCTTATTTTGGCAAGTGCGAATTGACCGCATTCAGGCAGAAAGAAAAGAGAACAGCAAGAGGCCTTTTATCCCCGGCTGCTTTCCCAAGCCCTTCCAGCTCAAACTATGTCGTTGCTCCTCTGGAAGGATCCTTGCACCGCGACGTAGTTTTTCAGAAGAAGCCCTGCTTTTGCAAGAGCAAATGAGGAATTCGTGGCAGGAAAGAGGAAGGAAAGAAAGTTTCTCTCCCTCTGCCTGCTTTGCTCAGAGGACTGGATGAAGTCAGGGAGTTCTCCCTTTCACTGAGAAACGTGCGGGCTGCTGTTGCCTGGGCGCTCTCTTCTTTGCAAAAGAGTCTGCAGTTCCACGCTTTGAACCGTGGAAAGGCGCCGGGCTCTGCTAAGACTTCCCCTGGCGCTTCGTTTGCCCTGGGCCAGAGCGAGCCTTCACAATAGCTGAACGCTAACACTGCATACTCGTTCCACTTCCAGAACAGGGCTACCGCGAGGCAGTTCTCCGGGGGAAAACGGCCCTTCGCGAAGGGCAGATCTGCCGAGCTCATTGCGGGAAAGCGAAAGCAAAGGACGCTTTTCTCCCTCTAACCGCTTTCGTCAGAGGAACGGGGGAAGTCACGGTGTTCTTTCTCTCACTGAGATACACACAATCTGACGTTGCCTCTGAGCTCCGTTGCTGGCAAAGAACTGAAACTGACATACATTCCTGTGGGGAAACACAGGGCTTTGCTAGGATTTCTCTAGGCAGTGTGATTTCCCTGGGCCTCACTGTAGCAACACTATCTCGCCAGGGCAACACTGCGTGGGATTTCCTCTTCCAAGAGAGCTGCTGCTTTGTAGTTTGTGCTGGGAAACCTTATTTTGGCAAGTGCGAATTGACCGCATTCAGGCAGAAAGAAAAGAGAACAGCAAGAGGCCTTTTTTCCCCGGCTGCTTTCCCAAGCCCTTCCAGCTCAAACTATGTCGTTGCTCCTCTGGAAGGATCCTTGCACCGCGACGTAGTTTTTCAGAAGAAGCCCTGCTTTTGCAAGAGCAAATGAGGAATTCGTGGCAGGAAAGAGGAAGGAAAGAAAGTTTCTCTCCCTCTGCCTGCTTTGCTCAGAGGACTGGATGAAGTCAGGGAGTTCTCCCTTTCACTGAGAAACGTGCGGGCTGCTGTTGCCTGGGCGCTCTCTTCTTTGCAAAAGAGTCTGCAGTTCCACGCTTTGAACCGTGGAAAGGCGCCGGGCTCTGCTAAGACTTCCCCCGGCGCTTCGTTTGCCCTGGGCCAGAGCGAGCCTTCACAATAGCTGAACGCTAACACTGCATACTCGTTCCACTTCCAGAACAGGGCTACCGCGAGGCAGTTCTCCGGGGGAAAACGGCCCTTCGCGAAGGGCAGATCTGCCGAGCTCATTGCGGGAAAGCGAAAGCAAAGGACGCTTTTCTCCCTCTAACCGCTTTCGTCAGAGGAACGGGGGAAGTCACGGTGTTCTTTCTCTCACTGAGATACACACAATCTGACGTTGCCTCTGAGCTCCGTTGCTGGCAAAGAACTGAAACTGACATACATTCCTGTGGGGAAACACAGGGCTTTGCTAGGATTTCTCTAGGCAGTGTGATTTCCCTGGGCCTCACTGTAGCAACACTATCTCGCCAGGGCAACACTGCGTGGGATTTCCTCTTCCAAGAGAGCTGCTGCTTTGTAGTTTGTGCTGGGAAACCTTATTTTGGCAAGTGCGAATTGACCGCATTCAGGCAGAAAGAAAAGAGAACAGCAAGAGGCCTTTTTTCCCCGGCTGCTTTCCCAAGCCCTTCCAGCTCAAACTATGTCGTTGCTCCTCTGGAAGGATCCTTGCACCGCGACGTAGTTTTTCAGAAGAAGCCCTGCTTTTGCAAGAGCAAATGAGGAATTCGTGGCAGGAAAGAGGAAGGAAAGAAAGTTTCTCTCCCTCTGCCTGCTTTGCTCAGAGGACTGGATGAAGTCAGGGAGTTCTCCCTTTCACTGAGAAACGTGCGGGCTGCTGTTGCCTGGGCGCTCTCTTCTTTGCAAAAGAGTCTGCAGTTCCACGCTTTGAACCGTGGAAAGGCGCCGGGCTCTGCTAAGACTTCCCCCGGCGCTTCGTTTGCCCTGGGCCAGAGCGAGCCTTCACAATAGCTGAACGCTAACACTGCATACTCGTTCCACTTCCAGAACAGGGCTACCGCGAGGCAGTTCTCCGGGGGAAAACAGCCCTTCGCGAAGGGCAGATCTGCCGAGCTCATTGCGGGAAAGCGAAAGCAAAGGACGCTTTTCTCCCTCTAAGCGCTTTCGTCAGAGGAACGGGGGAAGTCACGGTGTTCTTTCTCTCACTGAGATACACACAATCTGACGTTGCCTCTGAGCTCCGTTGCTGGCAAAGAACTGAAACTGACATACATTCCTGTGGGGAAACACAGGGCTTTGCTAGGATTTCTCTAGGCAGTGTGATTTCCCTGGGCCTCACTGTAGCAACACTATCTCGCCAGGGCAACACTGCGTGGGATTTCCTCTTCCAAGAGAGCTGCTGCTTTGTAGTTTGTGCTGGGAAACCTTATTTTGGCAAGTGCGAATTGACCGCATTCAGGCAGAAAGAAAAGAGAACAGCAAGAGGCCTTTTTTCCCCGGCTGCTTTCCCAAGCCCTTCCAGCTCAAACTATGTCGTTGCTCCTCTGGAAGGATCCTTGCACCGCGACGTAGTTTTTCAGAAGAAGCCCTGCTTTTGCAAGAGCAAATGAGGAATTCGTTGCAGGAAAGAGGAAGGAAAGAAAGTTTCTCTCCCTCTGCCTGCTTTGCTCAGAGAACTGGATGAAGTCAGGGAGTTCTCCCTTTCACTGAGAAACGTGCGGGCTGCTGTTGCCTGGGCGCTCTCTTCTTTGCAAAAGAGTCTGCAGTTCCACGCTTTGAACCGTGGAAAGGCGCCGGGCTCTGCTAAGACTTCCCCCGGCGCTTCGTTTGCCCTGGGCCAGAGCGAGCCTTCACAATAGCTGAACGCTAACACTGCATACTCGTTCCACTTCCAGAACAGGGCTACCGCGAGGCAGTTCTCCGGGGGAAAACGGCCCTTCGCGAAGGGCAGATCTGCCGAGCTCTTTGCGGGAAAGCGAAAGCAAAGGACGCTTTTCTCCCTCTAACCGCTTTCGTCAGAGGAACGGGGGAAGTCACAGTGTTCTTTCTCTCACTGAGATACACACAATCTGACGTTGCCTCTGAGCTCCGTTGCTGGCAAAGAACTGAAACTGACATACATTCCTGTGGGGAAACACAGGGCTTTGCTAGGATTTTTCTAGGTAGTGTGATTTCCCTGGGCCTCACTGTAGCAACACTATCTCGCCAGGGCAACACTGCGTGGGATTTCCTCTTCCAAGAGAGCTGCTGCTTTGTAGTTTGTGCTGGGAAACCTTATTTTGGCAAGTGCGAATTGACCGCATTCAGGCAGAAAGAAAAGAGAACAGCAAGAGGCCTTTTTTCCCCGGCTGCTTTCCCAAGCCCTTCCAGCTCAAACTATGTCGTTGCTCCTCTGGAAGGATCCTTGCACCGCGACGTAGTTTTTCAGAAGAAGCCCTGCTTTTGCAAGAGCAAATGAGGAATTCGTGGCAGGAAAGAGGAAGGAAAGAAAGTTTCTCTCCCTCTGCCTGCTTTGCTCAGAGGACTGGATGAAGTCAGGGAGTTCTCCCTTTCACTGAGAAACGTGCGGGCTGCTGTTGCCTGGGCGCTCTCTTCTTTGCAAAAGAGTCTGCAGTTCCACGCTTTGAACCGTGGAAAGGCGCCGGGCTCTGCTAAGACTTCCCCCGGCGCTTCGTTTGCCCTGGGCCAGAGCGAGCCTTCACAATAGCTGAACGCTAACACTGCATACTCGTTCCACTTCCAGAACAGGGCTACCGCGAGGCAGTTCTCCGGGGGAAAACGGCCCTTCGCGAAGGGCAGATCTGCCGAGCTCATTGCGGGAAAGCGAAAGCAAAGGACGCTTTTCTCCCTCTAACCGCTTTCGTCAGAGGAACGGGGGAAGTCACAGTGTTCTTTCTCTCACTGAGATACACACAATCTGACGTTGCCTCTGAGCTCCGTTGCTGGCAAAGAACTGAAACTGACATACATTCCTGTGGGGAAACACAGGGCTTTGCTAGGATTTCTCTAGGCAGTGTGATTTCCCTGGGCCTCACTGTAGCAACACTATCTCGCCAGGGCAACACTGCGTGGGATTTCCTCTTCCAAGAGAGCTGCTGCTTTGTAGTTTGTGCTGGGAAACCTTATTTTGGCAAGTGCGAATTGACCGCATTCAGGCAGAAAGAAAAGAGAACAGCAAGAGGCCTTTTATCCCCGGCTGCTTTCCCAAGCCCTTCCAGCTCAAACTATGTCGTTGCTCCTCTGGAAGGATCCTTGCACCGCGACGTAGTTTTTCAGAAGAAGCCCTGCTTTTGCAAGAGCAAATGAGGAATTCGTGGCAGGAAAGAGGAAGGAAAGAAAGTTTCTCTCCCTCTGCCTGCTTTGCTCAGAGGACTGGATGAAGTCAGGGAGTTCTCCCTTTCACTGAGAAACGTGCGGGCTGCTGTTGCCTGGGCGCTCTCTTCTTTGCAAAAGAGTCTGCAGTTCCACGCTTTGAACCGTGGAAAGGCGCCGGGCTCTGCTAAGACTTCCCCTGGCGCTTCGTTTGCCCTGGGCCAGAGCGAGCCTTCACAATAGCTGAACGCTAACACTGCATACTCGTTCCACTTCCAGAACAGGGCTACCGCGAGGCAGTTCTCCGGGGGAAAACGGCCCTTCGCGAAGGGCAGATCTGCCGAGCTCATTGCGGGAAAGCGAAAGCAAAGGACGCTTTTCTCCCTCTAACCGCTTTCGTCAGAGGAACGGGGGAAGTCACGGTGTTCTTTCTCTCACTGAGATACACACAATCTGACGTTGCCTCTGAGCTCCGTTGCTGGCAAAGAACTGAAACTGACATACATTCCTGTGGGGAAACACAGGGCTTTGCTAGGATTTCTCTAGGCAGTGTGATTTCCCTGGGCCTCACTGTAGCAACACTATCTCGCCAGGGCAACACTGCGTGGGATTTCCTCTTCCAAGAGAGCTGCTGCTTTGTAGTTTGTGCTGGGAAACCTTATTTTGGCAAGTGCGAATTGACCGCATTCAGGCAGAAAGAAAAGAGAACAGCAAGAGGCCTTTTTTCCCCGGCTGCTTTCCCAAGCCCTTCCAGCTCAAACTATGTCGTTGCTCCTCTGGAAGGATCCTTGCACCGCGACGTAGTTTTTCAGAAGAAGCCCTGCTTTTGCAAGAGCAAATGAGGAATTCGTTGCAGGAAAGAGGAAGGAAAGAAAGTTTCTCTCCCTCTGCCTGCTTTGCTCAGAGGACTGGATGAAGTCAGGGAGTTCTCCCTTTCACTGAGAAACGTGCGGGCTGCTGTTGCCTGGGCGCTCTCTTCTTTGCAAAAGAGTCTGCAGTTCCACGCTTTGAACCGTGGAAAGGCGCCGGGCTCTACTAAGACTTCCCCCGGCGCTTCGTTTGCCCTGGGCCAGAGCGAGCCTTCACAATAGCTGAACGCTAACACTGCATACTCGTTCCACTTCCAGAACAGGGCTACCGCGAGGCAGTTCTCCGGGGGAAAACAGCCCTTCGCGAAGGGCAGATCTGCCGAGCTCATTGCGGGAAAGCGAAAGCTAAGGACGCTTTTCTCCCTCTAACCGCTTTCGTCAGAGGAACGGGGGAAGTCACGGTGTTCTTTCTCTCACTGAGATACACACAATCTGACGTTGCCTCTGAGCTCCGTTGCTGGCAAAGAACTGAAACTGACATACATTCCTGTGGGGAAACACAGGGCTTTGCTAGGATTTCTCTAGGCAGTGTGATTTCCCTGGGCCTCACTGTAGCAACACTATCTCGCCAGGGCAACACTGCGTGGGATTTCCTCTTCCAAGAGAGCTGCTGCTTTGTAGTTTGTGCTGGGAAACCTTATTTTGGCAAGTGCGAATTGACCGCATTCAGGCAGAAAGAAAAGAGAACAGCAAGAGGCCTTTTTTCCCCGGCTGCTTTCCCAAGCCCTTCCAGCTCAAACTATGTCGTTGCTCCTCTGGAAGGATCCTTGCACCGCGACGTAGTTTTTCAGAAGAAGCCCTGCTTTTGCAAGAGCAAATGAGGAATTCGTTGCAGGAAAGAGGAAGGAAAGAAAGTTTCTCTCCCTCTGCCTGCTTTGCTCAGAGAACTGGATGAAGTCAGGGAGTTCTCCCTTTCACTGAGAAACGTGCGGGCTGCTGTTGCCTGGGCGCTCTCTTCTTTGCAAAAGAGTCTGCAGTTCCACGCTTTGAACCGTGGAAAGGCGCCGGGCTCTGCTAAGACTTCCCCCGGCGCTTCGTTTGCCCTGGGCCAGAGCGAGCCTTCACAATAGCTGAACGCTAACACTGCATACTCGTTCCACTTCCAGAACAGGGCTACCGCGAGGCAGTTCTCCGGGGGAAAACGGCCCTTCGCGAAGGGCAGATCTGCCGAGCTCATTGCGGGAAAGCGAAAGCAAAGGACGCTTTTCTCCCTCTAACCGCTTTCGTCAGAGGAACGGGGGAAGTCACGGTGTTCTTTCTCTCACTGAGATACACACAATCTGACGTTGCCTCTGAGCTCCGTTGCTGGCAAAGAACTGAAACTGACATACATTCCTGTGGGGAAACACAGGGCTTTGCTAGGATTTCTCTAGGCAGTGTGATTTCCCTGGGCCTCACTGTAGCAACACTATCTCGCCAGGGCAACACTGCGTGGGATTTCCTCTTCCAAGAGAGCTGCTGCTTTGTAGTTTGGGCTGGGAAACCTTATTTTGGCAAGTGCGAATTGACCGCATTCAGGCAGAAAGAAAAGAGAACAGCAAGAGGCCTTTTTTCCCCGGCTGCTTTCCCAAGCCCTTCCAGCTCAAACTATGTCGTTGCTCCTCTGGAAGGATCCTTGCACCGCGACGTAGTTTTTCAGAAGAAGCCCTGCTTTTGCAAGAGCAAATGAGGAATTCGTTGCAGGAAAGAGGAAGGAAAGAAAGTTTCTCTCCCTCTGCCTGCTTTGCTCAGAGAACTGGATGAAGTCAGGGAGTTCTCCCTTTCACTGAGAAACGTGCGGGCTGCTGTTGCCTGTGCGCTCTCTTCTTTGCAAAAGAGTCTGCAGTTCCACGCTTTGAACCGTGGAAAGGCGCCGGGCTCTGCTCAGACTTCCCCCGGCGCTTCGTTTGCCCTGGGCCAAAGCGAGCCTTCACAATAGCTGAACGCTAACACTGCATACTCGTTCCACTTCCAGAACAGGGCTACCGCGAGGCAGTTCTCCGGGGGAAAACGGCCCTTCGCGAAGGGCAGATCTGCCGAGCTCATTGCGGGAAAGCGAAAGCAAAGGACGCTTTTCTCCCTCTAACCGCTTTCGTCAGAGGAACGGGGGAAGTCACAGTGTTCTTTCTCTCACTGAGATACACACAATCTAACGTTGCCTCTGAGCTCCGTTGCTGGCAAAGAACTGAAACTGACATACATTCCTGTGGGGAAACACAGGGCTTTGCTAGGATTTCTCTAGGCAGTGTGTTTTCCCTGGACCTCACTGCAGCAACACTATCTCGCCAGGGCAACACTGCGTGGGATTTCCTCTTCCAAGAGAGCTGCTGCTTTGTAGTTTGTGCTGGGAAACCTTGCTTTGGCAAGTGCGAATTGACTGCATTCAGGCAGAAAGAAAAGAGAACAGCAAGAGGCCTTTTCTCCCCGGCTGCTTTCCCAAGCCCTTCCAGCTCAAACTATGTCGTTGCTCCTCTGGAAGGATCCCTGCACCGCGACGTAGTTTCTCAGAAGAAGCCCTGCTTTTGCAAGAGCAAAGGAGCAATTCGTTGCAGGAAAGAGGAAGGAAAGAAAGTTTCTCTCCCTCTGCCTGCTTTGCTCAGAGGACTGGATGAAGTCAGGGAGTTCTCCCTTTCACTGAGAAACGTGTGGGCTGCTTTTGCCTGTGCGCTCTCTTCTTTGCAAAACAGTCTGCAGTTCCACACTTTGAACCGTGGAAAGGCGCCGGGCTCTGCTCAGGCTTCCCCCGGCGTTTCGTTTGCCCTGGGCCAAAGCGAGCCTTCACAATAGCTGAACGCTAACACTGCATACTCGTTCCACTTCCAGAACAGGGCTACCGCGAGGCAGTTCTCCGGGGGAAAACGGCCCTTCGCGAAGGGCAGATCTGCCGAGCTCATTGCGGGAAAGCGAAAGCAAAGGACGCTTTTCTCCCTCTAACCGCTTTCGTCAGAGGAACGGGGGAAGTCACAGTGTTCTTTCTCTCACTGAGATACACACAATCTGACGTTGCCTCTGAGCTCCGTTGCTGGCAAAGAACTGAAACTGACATACATTCCTGTGGGGAAACACAGGGTTTTGCTAGGATTTCTCTAGGCAGTGTGATTTCCCTGGGCCTCACTGTAGCAACACTATCTCGCCAGGGCAACACTGCGTGGGATTTCCTCTGCCAGGAGAGAGCTGCTGCTTTGTAGTTTGTGCTGGGAAACCTTGCTTTGGCAAGTGCGAATTGACTGCATTCAGGCAGAAAGAAAAGAGAATAGCAAGAGGCCTTTTCTCCCCGGCTGCTTTCCCAAGCCCTTCCAGCTCAAACTATGTCGTTGCTCCTCTGGAAGGATCCTTGCACCGCGACGTAGTTTTTCAGAAGAAGCCCTGCTTTTGCAAGAGCAAATGAGGAATTCGTTGCAGGAAAGAGGAAGGAAAGAAAGTTTCTCTCCCTCTGCCTGCTTTGCTCAGAGGACTGGATGAAGTCAGGGAGTTCTCCCTTTCACTGAGAAACGTGCGGGCTGCTGTTGCCTGGGCGCTCTCTTCTTTGCAAAAGAGTCTGCAGTTCCACGCTTTGAACCGTGGAAAGGCGCCGGGCTCTGCTAAGACTTCCCCCGGCGCTTCGTTTGCCCTGGGCCAGAGCGAGCCTTCACAATAGCTGAACGCTAACACTGCATACTCGTTCCACTTCCAGAACAGGGCTACCGCGAGGCAGTTCTCCGGGGGAAAACGGCCCTTCGCGAAGGGCAGATCTGCCGAGCTCATTGCGGGAAAGCGAAAGCTAAGGACGCTTTTCTCCCTCTAACCGCTTTCGTCAGAGGAACGGGGGAAGTCACGGTGTTCTTTCTCTCACTGAGATACACACAATCTGACGTTGCCTCTGAGCTCCGTTGCTGGCAAAGAACTGAAACTGACATACATTCCTGTGGGGAAACACAGGGCTTTGCTAGGATTTCTCTAGGCAGTGTGATTTCCCTGGGCCTCACTGTAGCAACACTATCTCGCCAGGGCAACACTGCGTGGGATTTCCTCTTCCAAGAGAGCTGCTGCTTTGTAGTTTGTGCTGGGAAACCTTATTTTGGCAAGTGCGAATTGACCGCATTCAGGCAGAAAGAAAAGAGAACAGCAAGAGGCCTTTTTTCCCCGGCTGCTTTCCCAAGCCCTTCCAGCTCAAACTATGTCGTTGCTCCTCTGGAAGGATCCTTGCACCGCGACGTAGTTTTTCAGAAGAAGCCCTGCTTTTGCAAGAGCAAATGAGGAATTCGTGGCAGGAAAGAGGAAGGAAAGAAAGTTTCTCTCCCTCTGCCTGCTTTGCTCAGAGGACTGGATGAAGTCAGGGAGTTCTCCCTTTCACTGAGAAACGTGCGGGCTGCTGTTGCCTGGGCGCTCTCTTCTTTGCAAAAGAGTCTGCAGTTCCACACTTTGAACCGTGGAAAGGCGCCGGGCTCTGCTAAGACTTAAACCCGGCGCTTCGTTTGCCCTGGGCCAGAGCGAGCCTTCACAATAGCTGAACGCTAACACTGCATACTCGTTCCACTTCCAGAACAGGGCTACCGCGAGGCAGTTCTCCGGGGGAAAACGGCCCTTCGGGAAGGGCAGATCTGCCGAGCTCATTGCGGGAAAGCGAAAGCAAAGGACGCTTTTCTCCCTCTAACCGCTTTCGTCAGAGGAACGGGGGAAGTCACGGTGTTCTTTCTCTCACTGAGATACACACAATCTGACGTTGCCTCTGAGCTCCGTTGCTGGCAAAGAACTGAAACTGACATACATTCCTGTGGGGAAACACAGGGCTTTGCTAGGATTTCTCTAGGCAGTGTGATTTCCCTGGGCCTCACTGTAGCAACACTATCTCGCCAGGGCAACACTGCGTGGGATTTCCTCTTCCAAGAGAGCTGCTGCTTTGTAGTTTGTGCTGGGAAACCTTATTTTGGCAAGTGCGAATTGACCGCATTCAGGCAGAAAGAAAAGAGAACAGCAAGAGGCCTTTTTTCCCCGGCTGCTTTCCCAAGCCCTTCCAGCTCAAACTATGTCGTTGCTCCTCTGGAAGGATCCTTGCACCGCGACGTAGTTTTTCAGAAGAAGCCCTGCTTTTGCAAGAGCAAATGAGGAATTCGTTGCAGGAAAGAGGAAGGAAAGAAAGTTTCTCTCCCTCTGCCTGCTTTGCTCAGAGGACTGGATGAAGTCAGGGAGTTCTCCCTTTCACTGAGAAACGTGCGGGCTGCTGTTGCCTGGGCGCTCTCTTCTTTGCAAAAGAGTCTGCAGTTCCACGCTTTGAACCGTGGAAAGGCGCCGGGCTCTGCTAAGACTTCCCCCGGCGCTTCGTTTGCCCTGGGCCAGAGCGAGCCTTCACAATAGCTGAACGCTAACACTGCATACTCGTTCCACTTCCAGAACAGGGCTACCGCGAGGCAGTTCTCCGGGGGAAAACGGCCCTTCGCGAAGGGCAGATCTGCCGAGCTCATTGCGGGAAAGCGAAAGCAAAGGACGCTTTTCTCCCTCTAACCGCTTTCGTCAGAGGAACGGGGGAAGTCACGGTGTTCTTTCTCTCACTGAGATACACACAATCTGACGTTGCCTCTGAGCTCCGTTGCTGGCAAAGAACTGAAACTGACATACATTCCTGTGGGGAAACACAGGGCTTTGCTAGGATTTCTCTAGGCAGTGTGATTTCCCTGGGCCTCACTGTAGCAACACTATCTCGCCAGGGCAACACTGCGTGGGATTTCCTCTTCCAAGAGAGCTGCTGCTTTGTAGTTTGTGCTGGGAAACCTTATTTTGGCAAGTGCGAATTGACCGCATTCAGGCAGAAAGAAAAGAGAACAGCAAGAGGCCTTTTTTCCCCGGCTGCTTTCCCAAGCCCTTCCAGCTCAAACTATGTCGTTGCTCCTCTGGAAGGATCCTTGCACCGCGACGTAGTTTTTCAGAAGAAGCCCTGCTTTTGCAAGAGCAAATGAGGAATTCGTTGCAGGAAAGAGGAAGGAAAGAAAGTTTCTCTCCCTCTGCCTGCTTTGCTCAGAGGACTGGATGAAGTCAGGGAGTTCTCCCTTTCACTGAGAAACGTGCGGGCTGCTGTTGCCTGGGCGCTCTCTTCTTTGCAAAAGAGTCTGCAGTTCCACGCTTTGAACCGTGGAAAGGCGCCGGGCTCTGCTTAGACTTCCCCCGGCGCTTCGTTTGCCCTGGGCCAGAGCGAGCCTTCACAATAGCTGAACGCTAACACTGCATACTCGTTCCACTTCCAGAACAGGGCTACCGCGAGGCAGTTCTCCGGGGGAAAACGGCCCTTCGCGAAGGGCAGATCTGCCGAGCTCATTGCGGGAAAGCGAAAGCAAAGGACGCTTTTCTCCCTCTAACCGCTTTCGTCAGAGGAACGGGGGAAGTCACGGTGTTCTTTCTCTCACTGAGATACACACAATCTGACGTTGCCTCTGAGCTCCGTTGCTGGCAAAGAACTGAAACTGACATACATTCCTGTGGGGAAACACAGGGCTTTGCTAGGATTTCTCTAGGCAGTGTGATTTCCCTGGGCCTCACTGTAGCAACACTATCTCGCCAGGGCAACACTGCGTGGGATTTCCTCTTCCAAGAGAGCTGCTGCTTTGTAGTTTGTGCTGGGAAACCTTATTTTGGCAAGTGCGAATTGACCGCATTCAGGCAGAAAGAAAAGAGAACAGCAAGAGGCCTTTTTTCCCCGGCTGCTTTCCCAAGCCCTTCCAGCTCAAACTATGTCGTTGCTCCTCTGGAAGGATCCTTGCACCGCGACGTAGTTTTTCAGAAGAAGCCCTGCTTTTGCAAGAGCAAATGAGGAATTCGTGGCAGGAAAGAGGAAGGAAAGAAAGTTTCTCTCCCTCTGCCTGCTTTGCTCAGAGGACTGGATAAAGTCAGGGAGTTCTCCCTTTCACTGAGAAACGTGCGGGCTGCTGTTGCCTGGGCGCTCTCTTCTTTGCAAAAGAGTCTGCAGTTCCACGCTTTGAACCGTGGAAAGGCGCCGGGCTCTGCTAAGACTTCCCCCGGCGCTTCGTTTGCCCTGGGCCAGAGCGAGCCTTCACAATAGCTGAACGCTAACACTGCATACTCGTTCCACTTCCAGAACAGGGCTACCGCGAGGCAGTTCTCCGGGGGAAAACGGCCCTTCGCGAAGGGCAGATCTGCCGAGCTCTTTGCGGGAAAGCGAAAGCAAAGGACGCTTTTCTCCCTCTAACCGCTTTCGTCAGAGGAACGGGGGAAGTCACAGTGTTCTTTCTCTCACTGAGATACACACAATCTGACGTTGCCTCTGAGCTCCGTTGCTGGCAAAGAACTGAAACTGACATACATTCCTGTGGGGAAACACAGGGCTTTGCTAGGATTTCTCTAGGCAGTGTGATTTCCCTGGGCCTCACTGTAGCAACACTATCTCGCCAGGGCAACACTGCGTGGGATTTCCTCTTCCAAGAGAGCTGCTGCTTTGTAGTTTGTGCTGGGAAACCTTATTTTGGCAAGTGCGAATTGACCGCATTCAGGCAGAAAGAAAAGAGAACAGCAAGAGGCCTTTTTTCCCCGGCTGCTTTCCCAAGCCCTTCCAGCTCAAACTATGTCGTTGCTCCTCTGGAAGGATCCTTGCACCGCGACGTAGTTTTTCAGAAGAAGCCCTGCTTTTGCAAGAGCAAATGAGGAATTCGTTGCAGGAAAGAGGAAGGAAAGAAAGTTTCTCTCCCTCTGCCTGCTTTGCTCAGAGAACTGGATGAAGTCAGGGAGTTCTCCCTTTCACTGAGAAACGTGCGGGGTGCTGTTGCCTGGGCGCTCTCTTCTTTGCAAAAGAGTCTGCAGTTCCACGCTTTGAACCGTGGAAAGGCGCCGGGCTCTGCTAAGACTTCCCCCGGCGCTTCGTTTGCCCTGGGCCAGAGCGAGCCTTCACAATAGCTGAACGCTAACACTGCATACTCGTTCCACTTCCAGAACAGGGCTACCGCGAGGCAGTTCTCCGGGGGAAAACGGCCCTTCGCGAAGGGCAGATCTGCCGAGCTCTTTGCGGGAAAGCGAAAGCAAAGGACGCTTTTCTCCCTCTAACCGCTTTCGTCAGAGGAACGGGGGAAGTCACAGTGTTCTTTCTCTCACTGAGATACACACAATCTGACGTTGCCTCTGAGCTCCGTTGCTGGCAAAGAACTGAAACTGACATACATTCCTGTGGGGAAACACAGGGCTTTGCTAGGATTTTTCTAGGTAGTGTGATTTCCCTGGGCCTCACTGTAGCAACACTATCTCGCCAGGGCAACACTGCGTGGGATTTCCTCTTCCAAGAGAGCTGCTGCTTTGTAGTTTGTGCTGGGAAACCTTATTTTGGCAAGTGCGAATTGACCGCATTCAGGCAGAAAGAAAAGAGAACAGCAAGAGGCCTTTTTTCCCCGGCTGCTTTCCCAAGCCCTTCCAGCTCAAACTATGTCGTTGCTCCTCTGGAAGGATCCTTGCACCGCGACGTAGTTTTTCAGAAGAAGCCCTGCTTTTGCAAGAGCAAATGAGGAATTCGTGGCAGGAAAGAGGAAGGAAAGAAAGTTTCTCTCCCTCTGCCTGCTTTGCTCAGAGGACTGGATGAAGTCAGGGAGTTCTCCCTTTCACTGAGAAACGTGCGGGCTGCTGTTGCCTGGGCGCTCTCTTCTTTGCAAAAGAGTCTGCAGTTCCACGCTTTGAACCGTGGAAAGGCGCCGGGCTCTGCTAAGACTTCCCCCGGCGCTTCGTTTGCCCTGGGCCAGAGCGAGCCTTCACAATAGCTGAACGCTAACACTGCATACTCGTTCCACTTCCAGAACAGGGCTACCGCGAGGCAGTTCTCCGGGGGAAAACGGCCCTTCGCGAAGGGCAGATCTGCCGAGCTCATTGCGGGAAAGCGAAAGCAAAGGACGCTTTTCTCCCTCTAACCGCTTTCGTCAGAGGAACGGGGGAAGTCACAGTGTTCTTTCTCTCACTGAGATACACACAATCTGACGTTGCCTCTGAGCTCCGTTGCTGGCAAAGAACTGAAACTGACATACATTCCTGTGGGGAAACACAGGGCTTTGCTAGGATTTCTCTAGGCAGTGTGATTTCCCTGGGCCTCACTGTAGCAACACTATCTCGCCAGGGCAACACTGCGTGGGATTTCCTCTTCCAAGAGAGCTGCTGCTTTGTAGTTTGTGCTGGGAAACCTTATTTTGGCAAGTGCGAATTGACCGCATTCAGGCAGAAAGAAAAGAGAACAGCAAGAGGCCTTTTATCCCCGGCTGCTTTCCCAAGCCCTTCCAGCTCAAACTATGTCGTTGCTCCTCTGGAAGGATCCTTGCACCGCGACGTAGTTTTTCAGAAGAAGCCCTGCTTTTGCAAGAGCAAATGAGGAATTCGTGGCAGGAAAGAGGAAGGAAAGAAAGTTTCTCTCCCTCTGCCTGCTTTGCTCAGAGGACTGGATGAAGTCAGGGAGTTCTCCCTTTCACTGAGAAACGTGCGGGCTGCTGTTGCCTGGGCGCTCTCTTCTTTGCAAAAGAGTCTGCAGTTCCACGCTTTGAACCGTGGAAAGGCGCCGGGCTCTGCTAAGACTTCCCCTGGCGCTTCGTTTGCCCTGGGCCAGAGCGAGCCTTCACAATAGCTGAACGCTAACACTGCATACTCGTTCCACTTCCAGAACAGGGCTACCGCGAGGCAGTTCTCCGGGGGAAAACGGCCCTTCGCGAAGGGCAGATCTGCCGAGCTCATTGCGGGAAAGCGAAAGCAAAGGACGCTTTTCTCCCTCTAACCGCTTTCGTCAGAGGAACGGGGGAAGTCACGGTGTTCTTTCTCTCACTGAGATACACACAATCTGACGTTGCCTCTGAGCTCCGTTGCTGGCAAAGAACTGAAACTGACATACATTCCTGTGGGGAAACACAGGGCTTTGCTAGGATTTCTCTAGGCAGTGTGATTTCCCTGGGCCTCACTGTAGCAACACTATCTCGCCAGGGCAACACTGCGTGGGATTTCCTCTTCCAAGAGAGCTGCTGCTTTGTAGTTTGTGCTGGGAAACCTTATTTTGGCAAGTGCGAATTGACCGCATTCAGGCAGAAAGAAAAGAGAACAGCAAGAGGCCTTTTTTCCCCGGCTGCTTTCCCAAGCCCTTCCAGCTCAAACTATGTCGTTGCTCCTCTGGAAGGATCCTTGCACCGCGACGTAGTTTTTCAGAAGAAGCCCTGCTTTTGCAAGAGCAAATGAGGAATTCGTTGCAGGAAAGAGGAAGGAAAGAAAGTTTCTCTCCCTCTGCCTGCTTTGCTCAGAGGACTGGATGAAGTCAGGGAGTTCTCCCTTTCACTGAGAAACGTGCGGGCTGCTGTTGCCTGGGCGCTCTCTTCTTTGCAAAAGAGTCTGCAGTTCCACGCTTTGAACCGTGGAAAGGCGCCGGGCTCTACTAAGACTTCCCCCGGCGCTTCGTTTGCCCTGGGCCAGAGCGAGCCTTCACAATAGCTGAACGCTAACACTGCATACTCGTTCCACTTCCAGAACAGGGCTACCGCGAGGCAGTTCTCCGGGGGAAAACAGCCCTTCGCGAAGGGCAGATCTGCCGAGCTCATTGCGGGAAAGCGAAAGCTAAGGACGCTTTTCTCCCTCTAACCGCTTTCGTCAGAGGAACGGGGGAAGTCACGGTGTTCTTTCTCTCACTGAGATACACACAATCTGACGTTGCCTCTGAGCTCCGTTGCTGGCAAAGAACTGAAACTGACATACATTCCTGTGGGGAAACACAGGGCTTTGCTAGGATTTCTCTAGGCAGTGTGATTTCCCTGGGCCTCACTGTAGCAACACTATCTCGCCAGGGCAACACTGCGTGGGATTTCCTCTTCCAAGAGAGCTGCTGCTTTGTAGTTTGTGCTGGGAAACCTTATTTTGGCAAGTGCGAATTGACCGCATTCAGGCAGAAAGAAAAGAGAACAGCAAGAGGCCTTTTTTCCCCGGCTGCTTTCCCAAGCCCTTCCAGCTCAAACTATGTCGTTGCTCCTCTGGAAGGATCCTTGCACCGCGACGTAGTTTTTCAGAAGAAGCCCTGCTTTTGCAAGAGCAAATGAGGAATTCGTTGCAGGAAAGAGGAAGGAAAGAAAGTTTCTCTCCCTCTGCCTGCTTTGCTCAGAGAACTGGATGAAGTCAGGGAGTTCTCCCTTTCACTGAGAAACGTGCGGGCTGCTGTTGCCTGGGCGCTCTCTTCTTTGCAAAAGAGTCTGCAGTTCCACGCTTTGAACCGTGGAAAGGCGCCGGGCTCTGCTAAGACTTCCCCCGGCGCTTCGTTTGCCCTGGGCCAGAGCGAGCCTTCACAATAGCTGAACGCTAACACTGCATACTCGTTCCACTTCCAGAACAGGGCTACCGCGAGGCAGTTCTCCGGGGGAAAACGGCCCTTCGCGAAGGGCAGATCTGCCGAGCTCATTGCGGGAAAGCGAAAGCAAAGGACGCTTTTCTCCCTCTAACCGCTTTCGTCAGAGGAACGGGGGAAGTCACGGTGTTCTTTCTCTCACTGAGATACACACAATCTGACGTTGCCTCTGAGCTCCGTTGCTGGCAAAGAACTGAAACTGACATACATTCCTGTGGGGAAACACAGGGCTTTGCTAGGATTTCTCTAGGCAGTGTGATTTCCCTGGGCCTCACTGTAGCAACACTATCTCGCCAGGGCAACAGTGCGTGGGATTTCCTCTTCCAAGAGAGCTGCTGCTTTGTAGTTTGGGCTGGGAAACCTTATTTTGGCAAGTGCGAATTGACCGCATTCAGGCAGAAAGAAAAGAGAACAGCAAGAGGCCTTTTTTCCCCGGCTGCTTTCCCAAGCCCTTCCAGCTCAAACTATGTCGTTGCTCCTCTGGAAGGATCCTTGCACCGCGACGTAGTTTTTCAGAAGAAGCCCTGCTTTTGCAAGAGCAAATGAGGAATTCGTTGCAGGAAAGAGGAAGGAAAGAAAGTTTCTCTCCCTCTGCCTGCTTTGCTCAGAGAACTGGATGAAGTCAGGGAGTTCTCCCTTTCACTGAGAAACGTGCGGGCTGCTGTTGCCTGTGCGCTCTCTTCTTTGCAAAAGAGTCTGCAGTTCCACGCTTTGAACCGTGGAAAGGCGCCGGGCTCTGCTCAGACTTCCCCCGGCGCTTCGTTTGCCCTGGGCCAAAGCGAGCCTTCACAATAGCTGAACGCTAACACTGCATACTCGTTCCACTTCCAGAACAGGGCTACCGCGAGGCAGTTCTCCGGGGGAAAACGGCCCTTCGCGAAGGGCAGATCTGCCGAGCTCATTGCGGGAAAGCGAAAGCAAAGGACGCTTTTCTCCCTCTAACCGCTTTCGTCAGAGGAACGGGGGAAGTCACAGTGTTCTTTCTCTCACTGAGATACACACAATCTAACGTTGCCTCTGAGCTCCGTTGCTGGCAAAGAACTGAAACTGACATACATTCCTGTGGGGAAACACAGGGCTTTGCTAGGATTTCTCTAGGCAGTGTGTTTTCCCTGGACCTCACTGCAGCAACACTATCTCGCCAGGGCAACACTGCGTGGGATTTCCTCTTCCAAGAGAGCTGCTGCTTTGTAGTTTGTGCTGGGAAACCTTGCTTTGGCAAGTGCGAATTGACTGCATTCAGGCAGAAAGAAAAGAGAACAGCAAGAGGCCTTTTCTCCCCGGCTGCTTTCCCAAGCCCTTCCAGCTCAAACTATGTCGTTGCTCCTCTGGAAGGATCCCTGCACCGCGACGTAGTTTCTCAGAAGAAGCCCTGCTTTTGCAAGAGCAAAGGAGCAATTCGTTGCAGGAAAGAGGAAGGAAAGAAAGTTTCTCTCCCTCTGCCTGCTTTGCTCAGAGGACTGGATGAAGTCAGGGAGTTCTCCCTTTCACTGAGAAACGTGTGGGCTGCTTTTGCCTGTGCGCTCTCTTCTTTGCAAAACAGTCTGCAGTTCCACACTTTGAACCGTGGAAAGGCGCCGGGCTCTGCTCAGGCTTCCCCCGGCGTTTCGTTTGCCCTGGGCCAAAGCGAGCCTTCACAATAGCTGAACGCTAACACTGCATACTCGTTCCACTTCCAGAACAGGGCTACCGCGAGGCAGTTCTCCGGGGGAAAACGGCCCTTCGCGAAGGGCAGATCTGCCGAGCTCATTGCGGGAAAGCGAAAGCAAAGGACGCTTTTCTCCCTCTAACCGCTTTCGTCAGAGGAACGGGGGAAGTCACAGTGTTCTTTCTCTCACTGAGATACACACAATCTGACGTTGCCTCTGAGCTCCGTTGCTGGCAAAGAACTGAAACTGACATACATTCCTGTGGGGAAACACAGGGTTTTGCTAGGATTTCTCTAGGCAGTGTGATTTCCCTGGGCCTCACTGTAGCAACACTATCTCGCCAGGGCAACACTGCGTGGGATTTCCTCTGCCAGGAGAGAGCTGCTGCTTTGTAGTTTGTGCTGGGAAACCTTGCTTTGGCAAGTGCGAATTGACTGCATTCAGGCAGAAAGAAAAGAGAATAGCAAGAGGCCTTTTCTCCCCGGCTGCTTTCCCAAGCCCTTCCAGCTCAAACTATGTCGTTGCTCCTCTGGAAGGATCCTTGCACCGCGACGTAGTTTTTCAGAAGAAGCCCTGCTTTTGCAAGAGCAAATGAGGAATTCGTTGCAGGAAAGAGGAAGGAAAGAAAGTTTCTCTCCCTCTGCCTGCTTTGCTCAGAGGACTGGATGAAGTCAGGGAGTTCTCCCTTTCACTGAGAAACGTGCGGGCTGCTGTTGCCTGGGCGCTCTCTTCTTTGCAAAAGAGTCTGCAGTTCCACGCTTTGAACCGTGGAAAGGCGCCGGGCTCTGCTAAGACTTCCCCCGGCGCTTCGTTTGCCCTGGGCCAGAGCGAGCCTTCACAATAGCTGAACGCTAACACTGCATACTCGTTCCACTTCCAGAACAGGGCTACCGCGAGGCAGTTCTCCGGGGGAAAACGGCCCTTCGCGAAGGGCAGATCTGCCGAGCTCATTGCGGGAAAGCGAAAGCTAAGGACGCTTTTCTCCCTCTAACCGCTTTCGTCAGAGGAACGGGGGAAGTCACGGTGTTCTTTCTCTCACTGAGATACACACAATCTGACGTTGCCTCTGAGCTCCGTTGCTGGCAAAGAACTGAAACTGACATACATTCCTGTGGGGAAACACAGGGCTTTGCTAGGATTTCTCTAGGCAGTGTGATTTCCCTGGGCCTCACTGTAGCAACACTATCTCGCCAGGGCAACACTGCGTGGGATTTCCTCTTCCAAGAGAGCTGCTGCTTTGTAGTTTGTGCTGGGAAACCTTATTTTGGCAAGTGCGAATTGACCGCATTCAGGCAGAAAGAAAAGAGAACAGCAAGAGGCCTTTTTTCCCCGGCTGCTTTCCCAAGCCCTTCCAGCTCAAACTATGTCGTTGCTCCTCTGGAAGGATCCTTGCACCGCGACGTAGTTTTTCAGAAGAAGCCCTGCTTTTGCAAGAGCAAATGAGGAATTCGTGGCAGGAAAGAGGAAGGAAAGAAAGTTTCTCTCCCTCTGCCTGCTTTGCTCAGAGGACTGGATGAAGTCAGGGAGTTCTCCCTTTCACTGAGAAACGTGCGGGCTGCTGTTGCCTGGGCGCTCTCTTCTTTGCAAAAGAGTCTGCAGTTCCACGCTTTGAACCGTGGAAAGGCGCCGGGCTCTGCTAAGACTTAAACCCGGCGCTTCGTTTGCCCTGGGCCAGAGCGAGCCTTCACAATAGCTGAACGCTAACACTGCATACTCGTTCCACTTCCAGAACAGGGCTACCGCGAGGCAGTTCTCCGGGGGAAAACGGCCCTTCGGGAAGGGCAGATCTGCCGAGCTCATTGCGGGAAAGCGAAAGCAAAGGACGCTTTTCTCCCTCTAACCGCTTTCGTCAGAGGAACGGGGGAAGTCACGGTGTTCTTTCTCTCACTGAGATACACACAATCTGACGTTGCCTCTGAGCTCCGTTGCTGGCAAAGAACTGAAACTGACATACATTCCTGTGGGGAAACACAGGGCTTTGCTAGGATTTCTCTAGGCAGTGTGATTTCCCTGGGCCTCACTGTAGCAACACTATCTCGCCAGGGCAACACTGCGTGGGATTTCCTCTTCCAAGAGAGCTGCTGCTTTGTAGTTTGTGCTGGGAAACCTTATTTTGGCAAGTGCGAATTGACCGCATTCAGGCAGAAAGAAAAGAGAACAGCAAGAGGCCTTTTTTCCCCGGCTGCTTTCCCAAGCCCTTCCAGCTCAAACTATGTCGTTGCTCCTCTGGAAGGATCCTTGCACCGCGACGTAGTTTTTCAGAAGAAGCCCTGCTTTTGCAAGAGCAAATGAGGAATTCGTTGCAGGAAAGAGGAAGGAAAGAAAGTTTCTCTCCCTCTGCCTGCTTTGCTCAGAGGACTGGATGAAGTCAGGGAGTTCTCCCTTTCACTGAGAAACGTGCGGGCTGCTGTTGCCTGGGCGCTCTCTTCTTTGCAAAAGAGTCTGCAGTTCCACGCTTTGAACCGTGGAAAGGCGCCGGGCTCTGCTAAGACTTCCCCCGGCGCTTCGTTTGCCCTGGGCCAGAGCGAGCCTTCACAATAGCTGAACGCTAACACTGCATACTCGTTCCACTTCCAGAACAGGGCTACCGCGAGGCAGTTCTCCGGGGGAAAACGGCCCTTCGCGAAGGGCAGATCTGCCGAGCTCATTGCGGGAAAGCGAAAGCAAAGGACGCTTTTCTCCCTCTAACCGCTTTCGTCAGAGGAACGGGGGAAGTCACGGTGTTCTTTCTCTCACTGAGATACACACAATCTGACGTTGCCTCTGAGCTCCGTTGCTGGCAAAGAACTGAAACTGACATACATTCCTGTGGGGAAACACAGGGCTTTGCTAGGATTTCTCTAGGCAGTGTGATTTCCCTGGGCCTCACTGTAGCAACACTATCTCGCCAGGGCAACACTGCGTGGGATTTCCTCTTCCAAGAGAGCTGCTGCTTTGTAGTTTGTGCTGGGAAACCTTATTTTGGCAAGTGCGAATTGACCGCATTCAGGCAGAAAGAAAAGAGAACAGCAAGAGGCCTTTTTTCCCCGGCTGCTTTCCCAAGCCCTTCCAGCTCAAACTATGTCGTTGCTCCTCTGGAAGGATCCTTGCACCGCGACGTAGTTTTTCAGAAGAAGCCCTGCTTTTGCAAGAGCAAATGAGGAATTCGTTGCAGGAAAGAGGAAGGAAAGAAAGTTTCTCTCCCTCTGCCTGCTTTGCTCAGAGGACTGGATGAAGTCAGGGAGTTCTCCCTTTCACTGAGAAACGTGCGGGCTGCTGTTGCCTGGGCGCTCTCTTCTTTGCAAAAGAGTCTGCAGTTCCACGCTTTGAACCGTGGAAAGGCGCCGGGCTCTGCTTAGACTTCCCCCGGCGCTTCGTTTGCCCTGGGCCAGAGCGAGCCTTCACAATAGCTGAACGCTAACACTGCATACTCGTTCCACTTCCAGAACAGGGCTACCGCGAGGCAGTTCTCCGGGGGAAAACGGCCCTTCGCGAAGGGCAGATCTGCCGAGCTCATTGCGGGAAAGCGAAAGCAAAGGACGCTTTTCTCCCTCTAACCGCTTTCGTCAGAGGAACGGGGGAAGTCACGGTGTTCTTTCTCTCACTGAGATACACACAATCTGACGTTGCCTCTGAGCTCCGTTGCTGGCAAAGAACTGAAACTGACATACATTCCTGTGGGGAAACACAGGGCTTTGCTAGGATTTCTCTAGGCAGTGTGATTTCCCTGGGCCTCACTGTAGCAACACTATCTCGCCAGGGCAACACTGCGTGGGATTTCCTCTTCCAAGAGAGCTGCTGCTTTGTAGTTTGTGCTGGGAAACCTTATTTTGGCAAGTGCGAATTGACCGCATTCAGGCAGAAAGAAAAGAGAACAGCAAGAGGCCTTTTTTCCCCGGCTGCTTTCCCAAGCCCTTCCAGCTCAAACTATGTCGTTGCTCCTCTGGAAGGATCCTTGCACCGCGACGTAGTTTTTCAGAAGAAGCCCTGCTTTTGCAAGAGCAAATGAGGAATTCGTGGCAGGAAAGAGGAAGGAAAGAAAGTTTCTCTCCCTCTGCCTGCTTTGCTCAGAGGACTGGATAAAGTCAGGGAGTTCTCCCTTTCACTGAGAAACGTGCGGGCTGCTGTTGCCTGGGCGCTCTCTTCTTTGCAAAAGAGTCTGCAGTTCCACGCTTTGAACCGTGGAAAGGCGCCGGGCTCTGCTAAGACTTCCCCCGGCGCTTCGTTTGCCCTGGGCCAGAGCGAGCCTTCACAATAGCTGAACGCTAACACTGCATACTCGTTCCACTTCCAGAACAGGGCTACCGCGAGGCAGTTCTCCGGGGGAAAACGGCCCTTCGCGAAGGGCAGATCTGCCGAGCTCTTTGCGGGAAAGCGAAAGCAAAGGACGCTTTTCTCCCTCTAACCGCTTTCGTCAGAGGAACGGGGGAAGTCACGGTGTTCTTTCTCTCACTGAGATACACACAATCTGACGTTGCCTCTGAGCTCCGTTGCTGGCAAAGAACTGAAACTGACATACATTCCTGTGGGGAAACACAGGGCTTTGCTAGGATTTCTCTAGGCAGTGTGATTTCCCTGGGCCTCACTGTAGCAACACTATCTCGCCAGGGCAACACTGCGTGGGATTTCCTCTTCCAAGAGAGCTGCTGCTTTGTAGTTTGTGCTGGGAAACCTTATTTTGGCAAGTGCGAATTGACCGCATTCAGGCAGAAAGAAAAGAGAACAGCAAGAGGCCTTTTTTCCCCGGCTGCTTTCCCAAGCCCTTCCAGCTCAAACTATGTCGTTGCTCCTCTGGAAGGATCCTTGCACCGCGACGTAGTTTTTCAGAAGAAGCCCTGCTTTTGCAAGAGCAAATGAGGAATTCGTGGCAGGAAAGAGGAAGGAAAGAAAGTTTCTCTCCCTCTGCCTGCTTTGCTCAGAGGACTGGATGAAGTCAGGGAGTTCTCCCTTTCACTGAGAAACGTGCGGGCTGCTGTTGCCTGGGCGCTCTCTTCTTTGCAAAAGAGTCTGCAGTTCCACGCTTTGAACCGTGGAAAGGCGCCGGGCTCTGCTAAGACTTCCCCTGGCGCTTCGTTTGCCCTGGGCCAGAGCGAGCCTTCACAATAGCTGAACGCTAACACTGCATACTCGTTCCACTTCCAGAACAGGGCTACCGCGAGGCAGTTCTCCGGGGGAAAACAGCCCTTCGGGAAGGGCAGATCTGCCGAGCTCATTGCGGGAAAGCGAAAGCAAAGGACGCTTTTCTCCCTCTAACCGCTTTCGTCAGAGGAACGGGGGAAGTCACGGTGTTCTTTCTCTCACTGAGATACACACAATCTGACGTTGCCTCTGAGCTCCGTTGCTGGCAAAGAACTGAAACTGACATACATTCCTGTGGGGAAACACAGGGCTTTGCTAGGATTTCTCTAGGCAGTGTGATTTCCCTGGGCCTCACTGTAGCAACACTATCTCGCCAGGGCAACACTGCGTGGGATTTCCTCTTCCAAGAGAGCTGCTGCTTTGTAGTTTGTGCAAGGAAACCTTATTTTGGCAAGTGCGAATTGACCGCATTCAGGCAGAAAGAAAAGAGAACAGCAAGAGGCCTTTTTTCCCCGGCTGCTTTCCCAAGCCCTTCCAGCTCAAACTATGTCGTTGCTCCTCTGGAAGGATCCTTGCACCGCGACGTAGTTTTTCAAAAGAAGCCCTGCTTTTGCAAGAGCAAATGAGGAATTCGTTGCAGGAAAGAGGAAGGAAAGAAAGTTTCTCTCCCTCTGCCTGCTTTGCTCAGAGGACTGGATGAAGTCAGGGAGTTCTCCCTTTCACTGAGAAACGTGCGGGCTGCTGTTGCCTGGGCGCTCTCTTCTTTGCAAAAGAGTCTGCAGTTCCACGCTTTGAACCGTGGAAAGGCGCCGGGCTCTGCTAAGACTTCCCCCGGCGCTTCGTTTGCCCTGGGCCAGAGCGAGCCTTCACAATAGCTGAACGCTAACACTGCATACTCGTTCCACTTCCAGAACAGGGCTACCGCGAGGCAGTTCTCCGGGGGAAAACGGCCCTTCGCGAAGGGCAGATCTGCCGAGCTCATTGCGGGAAAGCGAAAGCTAAGGACGCTTTTCTCCCTCTAACCGCTTTCGTCAGAGGAACTGGGGAAGTCACGGTGTTCTTTCTCTCACTGAGATACACACAATCTGACGTTGCCTCTGAGCTCCGTTGCTGGCAAAGAACTGAAACTGACATACATTCCTGTGGGGAAACACAGGGCTTTGCTAGGATTTCTCTAGGCAGTGTGATTTCCCTGGGCCTCACTGTAGCAACACTATCTCGCCAGGGCAACACTGCGTGGGATTTCCTCTTCCAAGAGAGCTGCTGCTTTGTAGTTTGTGCTGGGAAACCTTATTTTGGCAAGTGCGAATTGACCGCATTCAGGCAGAAAGAAAAGAGAACAGCAAGAGGCCTTTTTTCCCCGGCTGCTTTCCCAAGCCCTTCCAGCTCAATCTATGTCGTTGCTCCTCTGGAAGGATCCTTGCACCGCGACGTAGTTTTTCAGAAGAAGCCCTGCTTTTGCAAGAGCAAATGAGGAATTCGTTGCAGGAAAGAGGAAGGAAAGAAAGTTTCTCTCCCTCTGCCTGCTTTGCTCAGAGAACTGGATGAAGTCAGGGAGTTCTCCCTTTCACTGAGAAACGTGCGGGCTGCTGTTGCCTGGGCGCTCTCTTCTTTGCAAAAGAGTCTGCAGTTCCACGCTTTGAACCGTGGAAAGGCGCCGGGCTCTGCTAAGACTTCCCCCGGCGCTTCGTTTGCCCTGGGCCAGAGCGAGCCTTCACAATAGCTGAACGCTAACACTGCATACTCGTTCCACTTCCAGAACAGGGCTACCGCGAGGCAGTTCTCCGGGGGAAAACGGCCCTTCGCGAAGGGCAGATCTGCCGTGCTCTTTGCGGGAAAGCGAAAGCAAAGGACGCTTTTCTCCCTCTAACCGCTTTCGTCAGAGGAACGGGGGAAGTCACAGTGTTCTTTCTCTCACTGAGATACACACAATCTGACGTTGCCTCTGAGCTCCGTTGCTGGCAAAGAACTGAAACTGACATACATTCCTGTGGGGAAACACAGGGCTTTGCTAGGATTTCTCTAGGCAGTGTGATTTCCCTGGGCCTCACTGTAGCAACACTATCTCGCCAGGGCAACACTGCGTGGGATTTCCTCTTCCAAGAGAGCTGCTGCTTTGTAGTTTGTGCTGGGAAACCTTATTTTGGCAAGTGCGAATTGACCGCATTCAGGCAGAAAGAAAAGAGAACAGCAAGAGGCCTTTTTTCCCCGGCTGCTTTCCCAAGCCCTTCCAGCTCAATCTATGTCGTTGCTCCTCTGGAAGGATCCTTGCACCGCGACGTAGTTTTTCAGAAGAAGCCCTGCTTTTGCAAGAGCAAATGAGGAATTCGTTGCAGGAAAGAGGAAGGAAAGAAAGTTTCTCTCCCTCTGCCTGCTTTGCTCAGAGAACTGGATGAAGTCAGGGAGTTCTCCCTTTCACTGAGAAACGTGCGGGCTGCTGTTGCCTGGGCGCTCTCTTCTTTGCAAAAGAGTCTGCAGTTCCACGCTTTGAACCGTGGAAAGGCGCCGGGCTCTGCTAAGACTTCCCCCGGCGCTTCGTTTGCCCTGGGCCAGAGCGAGCCTTCACAATAGCTGAACGCTAACACTGCATACTCGTTCCACTTCCAGAACAGGGCTACCGCGAGGCAGTTCTCCGGGGGAAAACGGCCCTTCGCGAAGGGCAGATCTGCCGAGCTCTTTGCGGGAAAGCGAAAGCAAAGGACGCTTTTCTCCCTCTAACCGCTTTCGTCAGAGGAACGGGGGAAGTCACAGTGTTCTTTCTCTCACTGAGATACACACAATCTGACGTTGCCTCTGAGCTCCGTTGCTGGCAAAGAACTGAAACTGACATACATTCCTGTGGGGAAACACAGGGCTTTGCTAGGATTTTTCTAGGCAGTGTGATTTCCCTGGGCCTCACTGTAGCAACACTATCTCGCCAGGGCAACACTGCGTGGGATTTCCTCTTCCAAGAGAGCTGCTGCTTTGTAGTTTGTGCTGGGAAACCTTATTTTGGCAAGTGCGAATTGACCGCATTCAGGCAGAAAGAAAAGAGAACAGCAAGAGGCCTTTTTTCCCCGGCTGCTTTCCCAAGCCCTTCCAGCTCAAACTATGTCGTTGCTCCTCTGGAAGGATCCTTGCACCGCGACGTAGTTTTTCAGAAGAAGCCCTGCTTTTGCAAGAGCAAATGAGGAATTCGTGGCAGGAAAGAGGAAGGAAAGAAAGTTTCTCTCCCTCTGCCTGCTTTGCTCAGAGGACTGGATGAAGTCAGGGAGTTCTCCCTTTCACTGAGAAACGTGCGGGCTGCTGTTGCCTGGGCGCTCTCTTCTTTGCAAAAGAGTCTGCAGTTCCACACTTTGAACCGTGGAAAGGCGCCGGGCTCTGCTAAGACTTAAACCCGGCGCTTCGTTTGCCCTGGGCCAGAGCGAGCCTTCACAATAGCTGAACGCTAACACTGCATACTCGTTCCACTTCCAGAACAGGGCTACCGCGAGGCAGTTCTCCGGGGGAAAACGGCCCTTCGGGAAGGGCAGATCTGCCGAGCTCATTGCGGGAAAGCGAAAGCAAAGGACGCTTTTCTCCCTCTAACCGCTTTCGTCAGAGGAACGGGGGAAGTCACGGTGTTCTTTCTCTCACTGAGATACACACAATCTGACGTTGCCTCTGAGCTCCGTTGCTGGCAAAGAACTGAAACTGACATACATTCCTGTGGGGAAACACAGGGCTTTGCTAGGATTTCTCTAGGCAGTGTGATTTCCCTGGGCCTCACTGTAGCAACACTATCTCGCCAGGGCAACACTGCGTGGGATTTCCTCTTCCAAGAGAGCTGCTGCTTTGTAGTTTGTGCTGGGAAACCTTATTTTGGCAAGTGCGAATTGACCGCATTCAGGCAGAAAGAAAAGAGAACAGCAAGAGGCCTTTTTTCCCCGGCTGCTTTCCCAAGCCCTTCCAGCTCAAACTATGTCGTTGCTCCTCTGGAAGGATCCTTGCACCGCGACGTAGTTTTTCAGAAGAAGCCCTGCTTTTGCAAGAGCAAATGAGGAATTCGTTGCAGGAAAGAGGAAGGAAAGAAAGTTTCTCTCCCTCTGCCTGCTTTGCTCAGAGGACTGGATGAAGTCAGGGAGTTCTCCCTTTCACTGAGAAACGTGCGGGCTGCTGTTGCCTGGGCGCTCTCTTCTTTGCAAAAGAGTCTGCAGTTCCACGCTTTGAACCGTGGAAAGGCGCCGGGCTCTGCTAAGACTTCCCCCGGCGCTTCGTTTGCCCTGGGCCAGAGCGAGCCTTCACAATAGCTGAACGCTAACACTGCATACTCGTTCCACTTCCAGAACAGGGCTACCGCGAGGCAGTTCTCCGGGGGAAAACGGCCCTTCGCGAAGGGCAGATCTGCCGAGCTCATTGCGGGAAAGCGAAAGCAAAGGACGCTTTTCTCCCTCTAACCGCTTTCGTCAGAGGAACGGGGGAAGTCACGGTGTTCTTTCTCTCACTGAGATACACACAATCTGACGTTGCCTCTGAGCTCCGTTGCTGGCAAAGAACTGAAACTGACATACATTCCTGTGGGGAAACACAGGGCTTTGCTAGGATTTCTCTAGGCAGTGTGATTTCCCTGGGCCTCACTGTAGCAACACTATCTCGCCAGGGCAACACTGCGTGGGATTTCCTCTTCCAAGAGAGCTGCTGCTTTGTAGTTTGTGCTGGGAAACCTTATTTTGGCAAGTGCGAATTGACCGCATTCAGGCAGAAAGAAAAGAGAACAGCAAGAGGCCTTTTTTCCCCGGCTGCTTTCCCAAGCCCTTCCAGCTCAAACTATGTCGTTGCTCCTCTGGAAGGATCCTTGCACCGCGACGTAGTTTTTCAGAAGAAGCCCTGCTTTTGCAAGAGCAAATGAGGAATTCGTTGCAGGAAAGAGGAAGGAAAGAAAGTTTCTCTCCCTCTGCCTGCTTTGCTCAGAGGACTGGATGAAGTCAGGGAGTTCTCCCTTTCACTGAGAAACGTGCGGGCTGCTGTTGCCTGGGCGCTCTCTTCTTTGCAAAAGAGTCTGCAGTTCCACGCTTTGAACCGTGGAAAGGCGCCGGGCTCTGCTTAGACTTCCCCCGGCGCTTCGTTTGCCCTGGGCCAGAGCGAGCCTTCACAATAGCTGAACGCTAACACTGCATACTCGTTCCACTTCCAGAACAGGGCTACCGCGAGGCAGTTCTCCGGGGGAAAACGGCCCTTCGCGAAGGGCAGATCTGCCGAGCTCATTGCGGGAAAGCGAAAGCAAAGGACGCTTTTCTCCCTCTAACCGCTTTCGTCAGAGGAACGGGGGAAGTCACGGTGTTCTTTCTCTCACTGAGATACACACAATCTGACGTTGCCTCTGAGCTCCGTTGCTGGCAAAGAACTGAAACTGACATACATTCCTGTGGGGAAACACAGGGCTTTGCTAGGATTTCTCTAGGCAGTGTGATTTCCCTGGGCCTCACTGTAGCAACACTATCTCGCCAGGGCAACACTGCGTGGGATTTCCTCTTCCAAGAGAGCTGCTGCTTTGTAGTTTGTGCTGGGAAACCTTATTTTGGCAAGTGCGAATTGACCGCATTCAGGCAGAAAGAAAAGAGAACAGCAAGAGGCCTTTTTTCCCCGGCTGCTTTCCCAAGCCCTTCCAGCTCAAACTATGTCGTTGCTCCTCTGGAAGGATCCTTGCACCGCGACGTAGTTTTTCAGAAGAAGCCCTGCTTTTGCAAGAGCAAATGAGGAATTCGTGGCAGGAAAGAGGAAGGAAAGAAAGTTTCTCTCCCTCTGCCTGCTTTGCTCAGAGGACTGGATAAAGTCAGGGAGTTCTCCCTTTCACTGAGAAACGTGCGGGCTGCTGTTGCCTGGGCGCTCTCTTCTTTGCAAAAGAGTCTGCAGTTCCACGCTTTGAACCGTGGAAAGGCGCCGGGCTCTGCTAAGACTTCCCCCGGCGCTTCGTTTGCCCTGGGCCAGAGCGAGCCTTCACAATAGCTGAACGCTAACACTGCATACTCGTTCCACTTCCAGAACAGGGCTACCGCGAGGCAGTTCTCCGGGGGAAAACGGCCCTTCGCGAAGGGCAGATCTGCCGAGCTCTTTGCGGGAAAGCGAAAGCAAAGGACGCTTTTCTCCCTCTAACCGCTTTCGTCAGAGGAACGGGGGAAGTCACAGTGTTCTTTCTCTCACTGAGATACACACAATCTGACGTTGCCTCTGAGCTCCGTTGCTGGCAAAGAACTGAAACTGACATACATTCCTGTGGGGAAACACAGGGCTTTGCTAGGATTTCTCTAGGCAGTGTGATTTCCCTGGGCCTCACTGTAGCAACACTATCTCGCCAGGGCAACACTGCGTGGGATTTCCTCTTCCAAGAGAGCTGCTGCTTTGTAGTTTGTGCTGGGAAACCTTATTTTGGCAAGTGCGAATTGACCGCATTCAGGCAGAAAGAAAAGAGAACAGCAAGAGGCCTTTTTTCCCCGGCTGCTTTCCCAAGCCCTTCCAGCTCAAACTATGTCGTTGCTCCTCTGGAAGGATCCTTGCACCGCGACGTAGTTTTTCAGAAGAAGCCCTGCTTTTGCAAGAGCAAATGAGGAATTCGTGGCAGGAAAGAGGAAGGAAAGAAAGTTTCTCTCCCTCTGCCTGCTTTGCTCAGAGGACTGGATGAAGTCAGGGAGTTCTCCCTTTCACTGAGAAACGTGCGGGCTGCTGTTGCCTGGGCGCTCTCTTCTTTGCAAAAGAGTCTGCAGTTCCACGCTTTGAACCGTGGAAAGGCGCCGGGCTCTGCTAAGACTTCCCCTGGCGCTTCGTTTGCCCTGGGCCAGAGCGAGCCTTCACAATAGCTGAACGCTAACACTGCATACTCGTTCCACTTCCAGAACAGGGCTACCGCGAGGCAGTTCTCCGGGGGAAAACAGCCCTTCGGGAAGGGCAGATCTGCCGAGCTCATTGCGGGAAAGCGAAAGCAAAGGACGCTTTTCTCCCTCTAACCGCTTTCGTCAGAGGAACGGGGGAAGTCACGGTGTTCTTTCTCTCACTGAGATACACACAATCTGACGTTGCCTCTGAGCTCCGTTGCTGGCAAAGAACTGAAACTGACATACATTCCTGTGGGGAAACACAGGGCTTTGCTAGGATTTCTCTAGGCAGTGTGATTTCCCTGGGCCTCACTGTAGCAACACTATCTCGCCAGGGCAACACTGCGTGGGATTTCCTCTTCCAAGAGAGCTGCTGCTTTGTAGTTTGTGCAAGGAAACCTTATTTTGGCAAGTGCGAATTGACCGCATTCAGGCAGAAAGAAAAGAGAACAGCAAGAGGCCTTTTTTCCCCGGCTGCTTTCCCAAGCCCTTCCAGCTCAAACTATGTCGTTGCTCCTCTGGAAGGATCCTTGCACCGCGACGTAGTTTTTCAAAAGAAGCCCTGCTTTTGCAAGAGCAAATGAGGAATTCGTTGCAGGAAAGAGGAAGGAAAGAAAGTTTCTCTCCCTCTGCCTGCTTTGCTCAGAGGACTGGATGAAGTCAGGGAGTTCTCCCTTTCACTGAGAAACGTGCGGGCTGCTGTTGCCTGGGCGCTCTCTTCTTTGCAAAAGAGTCTGCAGTTCCACGCTTTGAACCGTGGAAAGGCGCCGGGCTCTGCTAAGACTTCCCCCGGCGCTTCGTTTGCCCTGGGCCAGAGCGAGCCTTCACAATAGCTGAACGCTAACACTGCATACTCGTTCCACTTCCAGAACAGGGCTACCGCGAGGCAGTTCTCCGGGGGAAAACGGCCCTTCGCGAAGGGCAGATCTGCCGAGCTCATTGCGGGAAAGCGAAAGCTAAGGACGCTTTTCTCCCTCTAACCGCTTTCGTCAGAGGAACTGGGGAAGTCACGGTGTTCTTTCTCTCACTGAGATACACACAATCTGACGTTGCCTCTGAGCTCCGTTGCTGGCAAAGAACTGAAACTGACATACATTCCTGTGGGGAAACACAGGGCTTTGCTAGGATTTCTCTAGGCAGTGTGATTTCCCTGGGCCTCACTGTAGCAACACTATCTCGCCAGGGCAACACTGCGTGGGATTTCCTCTTCCAAGAGAGCTGCTGCTTTGTAGTTTGTGCTGGGAAACCTTATTTTGGCAAGTGCGAATTGACCGCATTCAGGCAGAAAGAAAAGAGAACAGCAAGAGGCCTTTTTTCCCCGGCTGCTTTCCCAAGCCCTTCCAGCTCAATCTATGTCGTTGCTCCTCTGGAAGGATCCTTGCACCGCGACGTAGTTTTTCAGAAGAAGCCCTGCTTTTGCAAGAGCAAATGAGGAATTCGTTGCAGGAAAGAGGAAGGAAAGAAAGTTTCTCTCCCTCTGCCTGCTTTGCTCAGAGAACTGGATGAAGTCAGGGAGTTCTCCCTTTCACTGAGAAACGTGCGGGCTGCTGTTGCCTGGGCGCTCTCTTCTTTGCAAAAGAGTCTGCAGTTCCACGCTTTGAACCGTGGAAAGGCGCCGGGCTCTGCTAAGACTTCCCCCGGCGCTTCGTTTGCCCTGGGCCAGAGCGAGCCTTCACAATAGCTGAACGCTAACACTGCATACTCGTTCCACTTCCAGAACAGGGCTACCGCGAGGCAGTTCTCCGGGGGAAAACGGCCCTTCGCGAAGGGCAGATCTGCCGTGCTCTTTGCGGGAAAGCGAAAGCAAAGGACGCTTTTCTCCCTCTAACCGCTTTCGTCAGAGGAACGGGGGAAGTCACAGTGTTCTTTCTCTCACTGAGATACACACAATCTGACGTTGCCTCTGAGCTCCGTTGCTGGCAAAGAACTGAAACTGACATACATTCCTGTGGGGAAACACAGGGCTTTGCTAGGATTTCTCTAGGCAGTGTGATTTCCCTGGGCCTCACTGTAGCAACACTATCTCGCCAGGGCAACACTGCGTGGGATTTCCTCTTCCAAGAGAGCTGCTGCTTTGTAGTTTGTGCTGGGAAACCTTATTTTGGCAAGTGCGAATTGACCGCATTCAGGCAGAAAGAAAAGAGAACAGCAAGAGGCCTTTTTTCCCCGGCTGCTTTCCCAAGCCCTTCCAGCTCAATCTATGTCGTTGCTCCTCTGGAAGGATCCTTGCACCGCGACGTAGTTTTTCAGAAGAAGCCCTGCTTTTGCAAGAGCAAATGAGGAATTCGTTGCAGGAAAGAGGAAGGAAAGAAAGTTTCTCTCCCTCTGCCTGCTTTGCTCAGAGAACTGGATGAAGTCAGGGAGTTCTCCCTTTCACTGAGAAACGTGCGGGCTGCTGTTGCCTGGGCGCTCTCTTCTTTGCAAAAGAGTCTGCAGTTCCACGCTTTGAACCGTGGAAAGGCGCCGGGCTCTGCTAAGACTTCCCCCGGCGCTTCGTTTGCCCTGGGCCAGAGCGAGCCTTCACAATAGCTGAACGCTAACACTGCATACTCGTTCCACTTCCAGAACAGGGCTACCGCGAGGCAGTTCTCCGGGGGAAAACGGCCCTTCGCGAAGGGCAGATCTGCCGAGCTCTTTGCGGGAAAGCGAAAGCAAAGGACGCTTTTCTCCCTCTAACCGCTTTCGTCAGAGGAACGGGGGAAGTCACAGTGTTCTTTCTCTCACTGAGATACACACAATCTGACGTTGCCTCTGAGCTCCGTTGCTGGCAAAGAACTGAAACTGACATACATTCCTGTGGGGAAACACAGGGCTTTGCTAGGATTTTTCTAGGCAGTGTGATTTCCCTGGGCCTCACTGTAGCAACACTATCTCGCCAGGGCAACACTGCGTGGGATTTCCTCTTCCAAGAGAGCTGCTGCTTTGTAGTTTGTGCTGGGAAACCTTATTTTGGCAAGTGCGAATTGACCGCATTCAGGCAGAAAGAAAAGAGAACAGCAAGAGGCCTTTTTTCCCCGGCTGCTTTCCCAAGCCCTTCCAGCTCAAACTATGTCGTTGCTCCTCTGGAAGGATCCTTGCACCGCGACGTAGTTTTTCAGAAGAAGCCCTGCTTTTGCAAGAGCAAATGAGGAATTCGTTGCAGGAAAGAGGAAGGAAAGAAAGTTTCTCTCCCTCTGCCTGCTTTGCTCAGAGGACTGGATGAAGTCAGGGAGTTCTCCCTTTCACTGAGAAACGTGCGGGCTGCTGTTGCCTGGGCGCTCTCTTCTTTGCAAAAGAGTCTGCAGTTCCACGCTTTGAACCGTGGAAAGGCGCCGGGCTCTGCTAAGACTTCCCCCGGCGCTTCGTTTGCCCTGGGCCAGAGCGAGCCTTCACAATAGCTGAACGCTAACACTGCATACTCGTTCCACTTCCAGAACAGGGCTACCGCGAGGCAGTTCTCCGGGGGAAAACAGCCCTTCGCGAAGGGCAGATCTGCCGAGCTCATTGCGGGAAAGCGAAAGCTAAGGACGCTTTTCTCCCTCTAACCGCTTTCGTCAGAGGAACGGGGGAAGTCACGGTGTTCTTTCTCTCACTGAGATACACACAATCTGACGTTGCCTCTGAGCTCCGTTGCTGGCAAAGAACTGAAACTGACATACATTCCTGTGGGGAAACACAGGGCTTTGCTAGGATTTCTCTAGGCAGTGTGATTTCCCTGGGCCTCACTGTAGCAACACTATCTCGCCAGGGCAACACTGCGTGGGATTTCCTCTTCCAAGAGAGCTGCTGCTTTGTAGTTTGTGCTGGGAAACCTTATTTTGGCAAGTGCGAATTGACCGCATTCAGGCAGAAAGAAAAGAGAACAGCAAGAGGCCTTTTTTCCCCGGCTGCTTTCCCAAGCCCTTCCAGCTCAAACTATGTCGTTGCTCCTCTGGAAGGATCCTTGCACCGCGACGTAGTTTTTCAGAAGAAGCCCTGCTTTTGCAAGAGCAAATGAGGAATTCGTTGCAGGAAAGAGGAAGGAAAGAAAGTTTCTCTCCCTCTGCCTGCTTTGCTCAGAGAACTGGATGAAGTCAGGGAGTTCTCCCTTTCACTGAGAAACGTGCGGGCTGCTGTTGCCTGGGCGCTCTCTTCTTTGCAAAAGAGTCTGCAGTTCCACGCTTTGAACCGTGGAAAGGCGCCGGGCTCTGCTAAGACTTCCCCCGGCGCTTCGTTTGCCCTGGGCCAGAGCGAGCCTTCACAATAGCTGAACGCTAACACTGCATACTCGTTCCACTTCCAGAACAGGGCTACCGCGAGGCAGTTCTCCGGGGGAAAACGGCCCTTCGCGAAGGGCAGATCTGCCGAGCTCTTTGCGGGAAAGCGAAAGCAAAGGACGCTTTTCTCCCTCTAACCGCTTTCGTCAGAGGAACGGGGGAAGTCACAGTGTTCTTTCTCTCACTGAGATACACACAATCTGACGTTGCCTCTGAGCTCCGTTGCTGGCAAAGAACTGAAACTGACATACATTCCTGTGGGGAAACACAGGGCTTTGCTAGGATTTCTCTAGGCAGTGTGATTTCCCTGGGCCTCACTGTAGCAACACTATCTCGCCAGGGCAACACTGCGTGGGATTTCCTCTTCCAAGAGAGCTGCTGCTTTGTAGTTTGTGCTGGGAAACCTTGCTTTGGCAAGTGCGAATTGACTGCATTCAGGCAGAAAGAAAAGAGAACAGCAAGAGGCCTTTTATCCCCGGCTGCTTTCCCAAGCCCTTCCAGCTCAAACTATGTCGTTGCTCCTCTGGAAGGATCCCTGCACCGCGACGTAGTTTCTCAGAAGAAGCCCTGCTTTTGCAAGAGCAAAGGAGCAATTCGTTGCAGGAAAGAGGAAGGAAAGAAAGTTTCTCTCCCTCTGCCTGCTTTGCTCAGAGAACTGGATGAAGTCAGGGAGTTCTCCCTTTCACTGAGAAACGTGTGGGCTGCTTTTGCCTGTGCGCTCTCTTCTTTGCAAAACAGTCTGCAGTTCCACACTTTGAACCGTGGAAAGGCGCCGGGCTCTGCTCAGGCTTCCCCCGGCGTTTCGTTTGCCCTGGGCCAAAGCGAGCCTTCACAATAGCTGAACGCTAACACTGCATACTCGTTCCACTTCCAGAACAGGGCTACCGCGAGGCAGTTCTCCGGGGGAAAACGGCCCTTCGCGAAGGGCAGATCTGCCGAGCTCATTGCGGGAAAGCGAAAGCAAAGGACGCTTTTCTCCCTCTAACCGCTTTCGTCAGAGGAACGGGGGAAGTCACAGTGTTCTTTCTCTCACTGAGATACACACAATCTGACGTTGCCTCTGAGCTCCGTTGCTGGCAAAGAACTGAAACTGACATACATTCCTGTGGGGAAACACAGGGCTTTGCTAGGATTTCTCTAGGCAGTGTGATTTCCCTGGGCCTCACTGTAGCAACACTATCTCGCCAGGGCAACACTGCGTGGGATTTCCTCTTCCAAGAGAGCTGCTGCTTTGTAGTTTGTGCTGGGAAACCTTATTTTGGCAAGTGCGAATTGACCGCATTCAGGCAGAAAGAAAAGAGAACAGCAAGAGGCCTTTTTTCCCCGGCTGCTTTCCCAAGCCCTTCCAGCTCAAACTATGTCGTTGCTCCTCTGGAAGGATCCTTGCACCGCGACGTAGTTTTTCAGAAGAAGCCCTGCTTTTGCAAGAGCAAATGAGGAATTCGTGGCAGGAAAGAGGAAGGAAAGAAAGTTTCTCTCCCTCTGCCTGCTTTGCTCAGAGGACTGGATGAAGTCAGGGAGTTCTCCCTTTCACTGAGAAACGTGCGGGCTGCTGTTGCCTGGGCGCTCTCTTCTTTGCAAAAGAGTCTGCAGTTCCACGCTTTGAACCGTGGAAAGGCGCCGGGCTCTGCTAAGACTTCCCCTGGCGCTTCGTTTGCCCTGGGCCAGAGCGAGCCTTCACAATAGCTGAACGCTAACACTGCATACTCGTTCCACTTCCAGAACAGGGCTACCGCGAGGCAGTTCTCCGGGGGAAAACGGCCCTTCGCGAAGGGCAGATCTGCCGAGCTCATTGCGGGAAAGCGAAAGCAAAGGACGCTTTTCTCCCTCTAACCGCTTTCGTCAGAGGAACGGGGGAAGTCACGGTGTTCTTTCTCTCACTGAGATACACACAATCTGACGTTGCCTCTGAGCTCCGTTGCTGGCAAAGAACTGAAACTGACATACATTCCTGTGGGGAAACACAGGGCTTTGCTAGGATTTCTCTAGGCAGTGTGATTTCCCTGGGCCTCACTGTAGCAACACTATCTCGCCAGGGCAACACTGCGTGGGATTTCCTCTTCCAAGAGAGCTGCTGCTTTGTAGTTTGTGCTGGGAAACCTTATTTTGGCAAGTGCGAATTGACCGCATTCAGGCAGAAAGAAAAGAGAACAGCAAGAGGCCTTTTTTCCCCGGCTGCTTTCCCAAGCCCTTCCAGCTCAAACTATGTCGTTGCTCCTCTGGAAGGATCCTTGCACCGCGACGTAGTTTTTCAGAAGAAGCCCTGCTTTTGCAAGAGCAAATGAGGAATTCGTTGCAGGAAAGAGGAAGGAAAGAAAGTTTCTCTCCCTCTGCCTGCTTTGCTCAGAGGACTGGATGAAGTCAGGGAGTTCTCCCTTTCACTGAGAAACGTGCGGGCTGCTGTTGCCTGGGCGCTCTCTTCTTTGCAAAAGAGTCTGCAGTTCCACGCTTTGAACCGTGGAAAGGCGCCGGGCTCTGCTAAGACTTCCCCCGGCGCTTCGTTTGCCCTGGGCCAGAGCGAGCCTTCACAATAGCTGAACGCTAACACTGCATACTCGTTCCACTTCCAGAACAGGGCTACCGCGAGGCAGTTCTCCGGGGGAAAACAGCCCTTCGCGAAGGGCAGATCTGCCGAGCTCATTGCGGGAAAGCGAAAGCTAAGGACGCTTTTCTCCCTCTAACCGCTTTCGTCAGAGGAACGGGGGAAGTCACGGTGTTCTTTCTCTCACTGAGATACACACAATCTGACGTTGCCTCTGAGCTCCGTTGCTGGCAAAGAACTGAAACTGACATACATTCCTGTGGGGAAACACAGGGCTTTGCTAGGATTTCTCTAGGCAGTGTGATTTCCCTGGGCCTCACTGTAGCAACACTATCTCGCCAGGGCAACACTGCGTGGGATTTCCTCTTCCAAGAGAGCTGCTGCTTTGTAGTTTGTGCTGGGAAACCTTATTTTGGCAAGTGCGAATTGACCGCATTCAGGCAGAAAGAAAAGAGAACAGCAAGAGGCCTTTTTTCCCCGGCTGCTTTCCCAAGCCCTTCCAGCTCAAACTATGTCGTTGCTCCTCTGGAAGGATCCTTGCACCGCGACGTAGTTTTTCAGAAGAAGCCCTGCTTTTGCAAGAGCAAATGAGGAATTCGTTGCAGGAAAGAGGAAGGAAAGAAAGTTTCTCTCCCTCTGCCTGCTTTGCTCAGAGAACTGGATGAAGTCAGGGAGTTCTCCCTTTCACTGAGAAACGTGCGGGCTGCTGTTGCCTGGGCGCTCTCTTCTTTGCAAAAGAGTCTGCAGTTCCACGCTTTGAACCGTGGAAAGGCGCCGGGCTCTGCTAAGACTTCCCCCGGCGCTTCGTTTGCCCTGGGCCAGAGCGAGCCTTCACAATAGCTGAACGCTAACACTGCATACTCGTTCCACTTCCAGAACAGGGCTACCGCGAGGCAGTTCTCCGGGGGAAAACGGCCCTTCGCGAAGGGCAGATCTGCCGAGCTCATTGCGGGAAAGCGAAAGCAAAGGACGCTTTTCTCCCTCTAACCGCTTTCGTCAGAGGAACGGGGGAAGTCACGGTGTTCTTTCTCTCACTGAGATACACACAATCTGACGTTGCCTCTGAGCTCCGTTGCTGGCAAAGAACTGAAACTGACATACATTCCTGTGGGGAAACACAGGGCTTTGCTAGGATTTCTCTAGGCAGTGTGATTTCCCTGGGCCTCACTGTAGCAACACTATCTCGCCAGGGCAACACTGCGTGGGATTTCCTCTTCCAAGAGAGCTGCTGCTTTGTAGTTTGGGCTGGGAAACCTTATTTTGGCAAGTGCGAATTGACCGCATTCAGGCAGAAAGAAAAGAGAACAGCAAGAGGCCTTTTTTCCCCGGCTGCTTTCCCAAGCCCTTCCAGCTCAAACTATGTGGTTGCTCCTCTGGAAGGATCCTTGCACCGCGACGTAGTTTTTCAGAAGAAGCCCTGCTTTTGCAAGAGCAAATGAGGAATTCGTTGCAGGAAAGAGGAAGGAAAGAAAGTTTCTCTCCCTCTGCCTGCTTTGCTCAGAGAACTGGATGAAGTCAGGGAGTTCTCCCTTTCACTGAGAAACGTGCGGGCTGCTGTTGCCTGGGCGCTCTCTTCTTTGCAAAAGAGTCTGCAGTTCCACGCTTTGAACCGTGGAAAGGCGCCGGGCTCTGCTAAGACTTCCCCCGGCGCTTCGTTTGCCCTGGGCCAGAGCGAGCCTTCACAATAGCTGAACGCTAACACTGCATACTCGTTCCACTTCCAGAACAGGGCTACCGCGAGGCAGTTCTCCGGGGGAAAACGGCCCTTCGCGAAGGGCAGATCTGCCGAGCTCATTGCGGGAAAGCGAAAGCAAAGGACGCTTTTCTCCCTCTAACCGCTTTCGTCAGAGGAACGGGGGAAGTCACGGTGTTCTTTCTCTCACTGAGATACACACAATCTGACGTTGCCTCTGAGCTCCGTTGCTGGCAAAGAACTGAAACTGACATACATTCCTGTGGGGAAACACAGGGCTTTGCTAGGATTTCTCTAGGCAGTGTGATTTCCCTGGGCCTCACTGTAGCAACACTATCTCGCCAGGGCAACACTGCGTGGGATTTCCTCTTCCAAGAGAGCTGCTGCTTTGTAGTTTGGGCTGGGAAACCTTATTTTGGCAAGTGCGAATTGACCGCATTCAGGCAGAAAGAAAAGAGAACAGCAAGAGGCCTTTTTTCCCCGGCTGCTTTCCCAAGCCCTTCCAGCTCAAACTATGTGGTTGCTCCTCTGGAAGGATCCTTGCACCGCGACGTAGTTTTTCAGAAGAAGCCCTGCTTTTGCAAGAGCAAATGAGGAATTCGTTGCAGGAAAGAGGAAGGAAAGAAAGTTTCTCTCCCTCTGCCTGCTTTGCTCAGAGGACTGGATGAAGTCAGGGAGTTCTCCCTTTCACTGAGAAACGTGCGGGCTGCTGTTGCCTGGGCGCTCTCTTCTTTGCAAAAGAGTCTGCAGTTCCACGCTTTGAACCGTGGAAAGGCGCCGGGCTCTGCTAAGACTTCCCCCGGCGCTTCGTTTGCCCTGGGCCAGAGCGAGCCTTCACAATAGCTGAACGCTAACACTGCATACTCGTTCCACTTCCAGAACAGGGCTACCGCGAGGCAGTTCTCCGGGGGAAAACGGCCCTTCGCGAAGGGCAGATCTGCCGAGCTCATTGCGGGAAAGCGAAAGCAAAGGACGCTTTTCTCCCTCTAACCGCTTTCGTCAGAGGAACGGGGGAAGTCACGGTGTTCTTTCTCTCACTGAGATACACACAATCTGACGTTGCCTCTGAGCTCCGTTGCTGGCAAAGAACTGAAACTGACATACATTCCTGTGGGGAAACACAGGGCTTTGCTAGGATTTCTCTAGGCAGTGTGATTTCCCTGGGCCTCACTGTAGCAACACTATCTCGCCAGGGCAACACTGCGTGGGATTTCCTCTTCCAAGAGAGCTGCTGCTTTGTAGTTTGTGCTGGGAAACCTTGCTTTGGCAAGTGCGAATTGACTGCATTCAGGCAGAAAGAAAAGAGAACAGCAAGAGGCCTTTTATCCCCGGCTGCTTTCCCAAGCCCTTCCAGCTCAAACTATGTCGTTGCTCCTCTGGAAGGATCCCTGCACCGCGACGTAGTTTCTCAGAAGAAGCCCTGCTTTTGCAAGAGCAAAGGAGCAATTCGTTGCAGGAAAGAGGAAGGAAAGAAAGTTTCTCTCCCTCTGCCTGCTTTGCTCAGAGAACTGGATGAAGTCAGGGAGTTCTCCCTTTCACTGAGAAACGTGTGGGCTGCTTTTGCCTGTGCGCTCTCTTCTTTGCAAAACAGTCTGCAGTTCCACGCTTTGAACCGTGGAAAGGCGCCGGGCTCTGCTCAGGCTTCCCCCGGCGTTTCGTTTGCCCTGGGCCAAAGCGAGCCTTCACAATAGCTGAACGCTAACACTGCATACTCGTTCCACTTCCAGAACAGGGCTACCGCGAGGCAGTTCTCCGGGGGAAAACGGCCCTTCGCGAAGGGCAGATCTGCCGAGCTCATTGCGGGAAAGCGAAAGCAAAGGACGCTTTTCTCCCTCTAACCGCTTTCGTCAGAGGAACGGGGGAAGTCACAGTGTTCTTTCTCTCACTGAGATACACACAATCTGACGTTGCCTCTGAGCTCCGTTGCTGGCAAAGAACTGAAACTGACATACATTCCTGTGGGGAAACAGAGGGTTTTGCTAGGATTTCTCTAGGCAGTGTGATTTCCCTGGGCCTCACTGTAGCAACACTATCTCGCCAGGGCAACACTGCGTGGGATTTCCTCTGCCAGGAGAGAGCTGCTGCTTTGTAGTTTGTGCTGGGAAACCTTGCTTTGGCAAGTGCGAATTGACTGCATTCAGGCAGAAAGAAAAGAGAATAGCAAGAGGCCTTTTCTCCCCGGCTGCTTTCCCAAGCCCTTCCAGCTCAAACTATGTCGTTGCTCCTCTGGAAGGATCCTTGCACCGCGACGTAGTTTTTCAGAAGAAGCCCTGCTTTTGCAAGAGCAAATGAGGAATTCGTTGCAGGAAAGAGGAAGGAAAGAAAGTTTCTCTCCCTCTGCCTGCTTTGCTCAGAGGACTGGATGAAGTCAGGGAGTTCTCCCTTTCACTGAGAAACGTGCGGGCTGCTGTTGCCTGGGCGCTCTCTTCTTTGCAAAAGAGTCTGCAGTTCCACGCTTTGAACCGTGGAAAGGCGCCGGGCTCTGCTAAGACTTCCCCCGGCGCTTCGTTTGCCCTGGGCCAGAGCGAGCCTTCACAATAGCTGAACGCTAACACTGCATACTCGTTCCACTTCCAGAACAGGGCTACCGCGAGGCAGTTCTCCGGGGGAAAACGGCCCTTCGCGAAGGGCAGATCTGCCGAGCTCATTGCGGGAAAGCGAAAGCAAAGGACGCTTTTCTCCCTCTAACCGCTTTCGTCAGAGGAACGGGGGAAGTCACGGTGTTCTTTCTCTCACTGAGATACACACAATCTGACGTTGCCTCTGAGCTCCGTTGCTGGCAAAGAACTGAAACTGACATACATTCCTGTGGGGAAACACAGGGCTTTGCTAGGATTTCTCTAGGCAGTGTGATTTCCCTGGGCCTCACTGTAGCAACACTATCTCGCCAGGGCAACACTGCGTGGGATTTCCTCTTCCAAGAGAGCTGCTGCTTTGTAGTTTGGGCTGGGAAACCTTATTTTGGCAAGTGCGAATTGACCGCATTCAGGCAGAAAGAAAAGAGAACAGCAAGAGGCCTTTTTTCCCCGGCTGCTTTCCCAAGCCCTTCCAGCTCAAACTATGTGGTTGCTCCTCTGGAAGGATCCTTGCACCGCGACGTAGTTTTTCAGAAGAAGCCCTGCTTTTGCAAGAGCAAATGAGGAATTCGTGGCAGGAAAGAGGAAGGAAAGAAAGTTTCTCTCCCTCTGCCTGCTTTGCTCAGAGGACTGGATGAAGTCAGGGAGTTCTCCCTTTCACTGAGAAACGTGCGGGCTGCTGTTGCCTGGGCGCTCTCTTCTTTGCAAAAGAGTCTGCAGTTCCACACTTTGAACCGTGGAAAGGCGCCGGGCTCTGCTAAGACTTAAACCCGGCGCTTCGTTTGCCCTGGGCCAGAGCGAGCCTTCACAATAGCTGAACGCTAACACTGCATACTCGTTCCACTTCCAGAACAGGGCTACCGCGAGGCAGTTCTCCGGGGGAAAACGGCCCTTCGGGAAGGGCAGATCTGCCGAGCTCATTGCGGGAAAGCGAAAGCAAAGGACGCTTTTCTCCCTCTAACCGCTTTCGTCAGAGGAACGGGGGAAGTCACGGTGTTCTTTCTCTCACTGAGATACACACAATCTGACATTGCCTCTGAGCTCCGTTGCTGGCAAAGAACTGAAACTGACATACATTCCTGTGGGGAAACACAGGGCTTTGCTAGGATTTCTCTAGGCAGTGTGATTTCCCTGGGCCTCACTGTAGCAACACTATCTCGCCAGGGCAACACTGCGTGGGATTTCCTCTTCCAAGAGAGCTGCTGCTTTGTAGTTTGTGCTGGGAAACCTTATTTTGGCAAGTGCGAATTGACCGCATTCAGGCAGAAAGAAAAGAGAACAGCAAGAGGCCTTTTTTCCCCGGCTGCTTTCCCAAGCCCTTCCAGCTCAAACTATGTCGTTGCTCCTCTGGAAGGATCCTTGCACCGCGACGTAGTTTTTCAGAAGAAGCCCTGCTTTTGCAAGAGCAAATGAGGAATTCGTTGCAGGAAAGAGGAAGGAAAGAAAGTTTCTCTCCCTCTGCCTGCTTTGCTCAGAGGACTGGATGAAGTCAGGGAGTTCTCCCTTTCACTGAGAAACGTGCGGGCTGCTGTTGCCTGGGCGCTCTCTTCTTTGCAAAAGAGTCTGCAGTTCCACGCTTTGAACCGTGGAAAGGCGCCGGGCTCTGCTAAGACTTCCCCCGGCGCTTCGTTTGCCCTGGGCCAGAGCGAGCCTTCACAATAGCTGAACGCTAACACTGCATACTCGTTCCACTTCCAGAACAGGGCTACCGCGAGGCAGTTCTCCGGGGGAAAACGGCCCTTCGCGAAGGGCAGATCTGCCGAGCTCATTGCGGGAAAGCGAAAGCAAAGGACGCTTTTCTCCCTCTAACCGCTTTCGTCAGAGGAACGGGGGAAGTCACGGTGTTCTTTCTCTCACTGAGATACACACAATCTGACGTTGCCTCTGAGCTCCGTTGCTGGCAAAGAACTGAAACTGACATACATTCCTGTGGGGAAACACAGGGCTTTGCTAGGATTTCTCTAGGCAGTGTGATTTCCCTGGGCCTCACTGTAGCAACACTATCTCGCCAGGGCAACACTGCGTGGGATTTCCTCTTCCAAGAGAGCTGCTGCTTTGTAGTTTGTGCTGGGAAACCTTATTTTGGCAAGTGCGAATTGACCGCATTCAGGCAGAAAGAAAAGAGAACAGCAAGAGGCCTTTTTTCCCCGGCTGCTTTCCCAAGCCCTTCCAGCTCAAACTATGTGGTTGCTCCTCTGGAAGGATCCTTGCACCGCGACGTAGTTTTTCAGAAGAAGCCCTGCTTTTGCAAGAGCAAATGAGGAATTCGTGGCAGGAAAGAGGAAGGAAAGAAAGTTTCTCTCCCTCTGCCTGCTTTGCTCAGAGGACTGGATGAAGTCAGGGAGTTCTCCCTTTCACTGAGAAACGTGCGGGCTGCTGTTGCCTGGGCGCTCTCTTCTTTGCAAAAGAGTCTGCAGTTCCACACTTTGAACCGTGGAAAGGCGCCGGGCTCTGCTAAGACTTAAACCCGGCGCTTCGTTTGCCCTGGGCCAGAGCGAGCCTTCACAATAGCTGAACGCTAACACTGCATACTCGTTCCACTTCCAGAACAGGGCTACCGCGAGGCAGTTCTCCGGGGGAAAACGGCCCTTCGGGAAGGGCAGATCTGCCGAGCTCATTGCGGGAAAGCGAAAGCAAAGGACGCTTTTCTCCCTCTAACCGCTTTCGTCAGAGGAACGGGGGAAGTCACGGTGTTCTTTCTCTCACTGAGATACACACAATCTGACATTGCCTCTGAGCTCCGTTGCTGGCAAAGAACTGAAACTGACATACATTCCTGTGGGGAAACACAGGGCTTTGCTAGGATTTCTCTAGGCAGTGTGATTTCCCTGGGCCTCACTGTAGCAACACTATCTCGCCAGGGCAACACTGCGTGGGATTTCCTCTTCCAAGAGAGCTGCTGCTTTGTAGTTTGTGCTGGGAAACCTTATTTTGGCAAGTGCGAATTGACCGCATTCAGGCAGAAAGAAAAGAGAACAGCAAGAGGCCTTTTTTCCCCGGCTGCTTTCCCAAGCCCTTCCAGCTCAAACTATGTCGTTGCTCCTCTGGAAGGATCCTTGCACCGCGACGTAGTTTTTCAGAAGAAGCCCTGCTTTTGCAAGAGCAAATGAGGAATTCGTTGCAGGAAAGAGGAAGGAAAGAAAGTTTCTCTCCCTCTGCCTGCTTTGCTCAGAGGACTGGATGAAGTCAGGGAGTTCTCCCTTTCACTGAGAAACGTGCGGGCTGCTGTTGCCTGGGCGCTCTCTTCTTTGCAAAAGAGTCTACAGTTCCACGCTTTGAACCGTGGAAAGGCGCCGGGCTCTGCTAAGACTTCCCCCGGCGCTTCGTTTGCCCTGGGCCAGAGCGAGCCTTCACAATAGCTGAACGCTAACACTGCATACTCGTTCCACTTCCAGAACAGGGCTACCGCGAGGCAGTTCTCCGGGGGAAAACGGCCCTTCGCGAAGGGCAGATCTGCCGAGCTCATTGCGGGAAAGCGAAAGCAAAGGACGCTTTTCTCCCTCTAACCGCTTTCGTCAGAGGAACGGGGGAAGTCACGGTGTTCTTTCTCTCACTGAGATACACACAATCTGACGTTGCCTCTGAGCTCCGTTGCTGGCAAAGAACTGAAACTGACATACATTCCTGTGGGGAAACACAGGGCTTTGCTAGGATTTCTCTAGGCAGTGTGATTTCCCTGGGCCTCACTGTAGCAACACTATCTCGCCAGGGCAACACTGCGTGGGATTTCCTCTTCCAAGAGAGCTGCTGCTTTGTAGTTTGTGCTGGGAAACCTTATTTTGGCAAGTGCGAATTGACCGCATTCAGGCAGAAAGAAAAGAGAACAGCAAGAGGCCTTTTTTCCCCGGCTGCTTTCCCAAGCCCTTCCAGCTCAAACTATGTCGTTGCTCCTCTGGAAGGATCCTTGCACCGCGACGTAGTTTTTCAGAAGAAGCCCTGCTTTTGCAAGAGCAAATGAGGAATTCGTTGCAGGAAAGAGGAAGGAAAGAAAGTTTCTCTCCCTCTGCCTGCTTTGCTCAGAGGACTGGATGAAGTCAGGGAGTTCTCCCTTTCACTGAGAAACGTGCGGGCTGCTGTTGCCTGGGTGCTCTCTTCTTTGCAAAAGAGTCTGCAGTTCCACGCTTTGAACCGTGGAAAGGCGCCGGGCTCTGCTAAGACTTCCCCCGGCGCTTCGTTTGCCCTGGGCCAGAGCGAGCCTTCACAATAGCTGAACGCTAACACTGCATACTCGTTCCACTTCCAGAACAGGGCTACCGCGAGGCAGTTCTCCAGGGGAAAACGGCCCTTCGCGAAGGGCAGATCTGCCGAGCTCATTGCGGGAAAGCGAAAGCAAAGGACGCTTTTCTCCCTCTAACCGCTTTCGTCAGAGGAACGGGGGAAGTCACGGTGTTCTTTCTCTCACTGAGATACACACAATCTGACGTTGCCTCTGAGCTCCGTTGCTGGCAAAGAACTGAAACTGACATACATTCCTGTGGGGAAACACAGGGCTTTGCTAGGATTTCTCTAGGCAGTGTGATTTCCCTGGGCCTCACTGTAGCAACACTATCTCGCCAGGGCAACACTGCGTGGGATTTCCTCTTCCAAGAGAGCTGCTGCTTTGTAGTTTGTGCTGGGAAACCTTATTTTGGCAAGTGCGAATTGACCGCATTCAGGCAGAAAGAAAAGAGAACAGCAAGAGGCCTTTTTTCCCCGGCTGCTTTCCCAAGCCCTTCCAGCTCAAACTATGTCGTTGCTCCTCTGGAAGGATCCTTGCACCGCGACGTAGTTTTTCAGAAGAAGCCCTGCTTTTGCAAGAGCAAATGAGGAATTCGTGGCAGGAAAGAGGAAGGAAAGAAAGTTTCTCTCCCTCTGCCTGCTTTGCTCAGAGAACTGGATGAAGTCAGGGAGTTCTCCCTTTCACTGAGAAACGTGCGGGCTGCTGTTGCCTGGGCGCTCTCTTCTTTGCAAAAGAGTCTGCAGTTCCACGCTTTGAACCGTGGAAAGGCGCCGGGCTCTGCTAAGACTTCCCCCGGCGCTTCGTTTGCCCTGGGCCAGAGCGAGCCTTCACAATAGCTGAACGCTAACACTGCATACTCGTTCCACTTCCAGAACAGGGCTACCGCGAGGCAGTTCTCCGGGGGAAAACGGCCCTTCGCGAAGGGCAGATCTGCCGAGCTCATTGCGGGAAAGCGAAAGCAAAGGACGCTTTTCTCCCTCTAACCGCTTTCGTCAGAGGAACGGGGGAAGTCACGGTGTTCTTTCTCTCACTGAGATACACACAATCTGACGTTGCCTCTGAGCTCCGTTGCTGGCAAAGAACTGAAACTGACATACATTCCTGTGGGGAAACACAGGGCTTTGCTAGGATTTCTCTAGGCAGTGTGATTTCCCTGGGCCTCACTGTAGCAACACTATCTCGCCAGGGCAACACTGCGTGGGATTTCCTCTTCCAAGAGAGCTGCTGCTTTGTAGTTTGTGCTGGGAAACCTTATTTTGGCAAGTGCGAATTGACCGCATTCAGGCAGAAAGAAAAGAGAACAGCAAGAGGCCTTTTTTCCCCGGCTGCTTTCCCAAGCCCTTCCAGCTCAAACTATGTCGTTGCTCCTCTGGAAGGATCCTTGCACCGCGACGTAGTTTTTCAGAAGAAGCCCTGCTTTTGCAAGAGCAAATGAGGAATTCGTTGCAGGAAAGAGGAAGGAAAGAAAGTTTCTCTCCCTCTGCCTGCTTTGCTCAGAGGACTGGATGAAGTCAGGGAGTTCTCCCTTTCACTGAGAAACGTGCGGGCTGCTGTTGCCTGGGCGCTCTCTTCTTTGCAAAAGAGTCTGCAGTTCCACGCTTTGAACCGTGGAAAGGCGCCGGGCTCTGCTAAGACTTCCCCCGGCGCTTCGTTTGCCCTGGGCCAGAGCGAGCCTTCACAATAGCTGAACGCTAACACTGCATACTCGTTCCACTTCCAGAACAGGGCTACCGCGAGGCAGTTCTCCGGGGGAAAACGGCCCTTCGCGAAGGGCAGATCTGCCGAGCTCATTGCGGGAAAGCGAAAGCAAAGGACGCTTTTCTCCCTCTAACCGCTTTCGTCAGAGGAACGGGGGAAGTCACAGTGTTCTTTCTCTCACTGAGATACACACAATCTGACGTTGCCTCTGAGCTCCGTTGCTGGCAAAGAACTGAAACTGACATACATTCCTGTGGGGAAACACAGGGCTTTGCTAGGATTTCTCTAGGCAGTGTGATTTCCCTGGGCCTCACTGTAGCAACACTATCTCGCCAGGGCAACACTGCGTGGGATTTCCTCTTCCAAGAGAGCTGCTGCTTTGTAGTTTGTGCTGGGAAACCTTATTTTGGCAAGTGCGAATTGACCGCATTCAGGCAGAAAGAAAAGAGAACAGCAAGAGGCCTTTTTTCCCCGGCTGCTTTCCCAAGCCCTTCCAGCTCAAACTATGTCGTTGCTCCTCTGGAAGGATCCTTGCACCGCGACGTAGTTTTTCAGAAGAAGCCCTGCTTTTGCAAGAGCAAATGAGGAATTCGTGGCAGGAAAGAGGAAGGAAAGAAAGTTTCTCTCCCTCTGCCTGCTTTGCTCAGAGGACTGGATGAAGTCAGGGAGTTCTCCCTTTCACTGAGAAACGTGCGGGCTGCTGTTGCCTGGGCGCTCTCTTCTTTGCAAAAGAGTCTGCAGTTCCACGCTTTGAACCGTGGAAAGGCGCCGGGCTCTGCTAAGACTTACCCTGGCGCTTCGTTTGCCCTGGGCCAGAGCGAGCCTTCACAATAGCTGAACGCTAACACTGCATACTCGTTCCACTTCCAGAACAGGGCTACCGCGAGGCAGTTCTCCGGGGGAAAACGGCCCTTCGCGAAGGGCAGATCTGCCGAGCTCATTGCGGGAAAGCGAAAGCAAAGGACGCTTTTCTCCCTCTAACCGCTTTCGTCAGAGGAACGGGGGAAGTCACGGTGTTCTTTCTCTCACTGAGATACACACAATCTGACGTTGCCTCTGAGCTCCGTTGCTGGCAAAGAACTGAAACTGACATACATTCCTGTGGGGAAACACAGGGCTTTGCTAGGATTTCTCTAGGCAGTGTGATTTCCCTGGGCCTCACTGTAGCAACACTATCTCGCCAGGGCAACACTGCGTGGGATTTCCTCTTCCAAGAGAGCTGCTGCTTTGTAGTTTGTGCAAGGAAACCTTATTTTGGCAAGTGCGAATTGACCGCATTCAGGCAGAAAGAAAAGAGAACAGCAAGAGGCCTTTTTTCCCCGGCTGCTTTCCCAAGCCCTTCCAGCTCAAACTATGTCGTTGCTCCTCTGGAAGGATCCTTGCACCGCGACGTAGTTTTTCAAAAGAAGCCCTGCTTTTGCAAGAGCAAATGAGGAATTCGTTGCAGGAAAGAGGAAGGAAAGAAAGTTTCTCTCCCTCTGCCTGCTTTGCTCAGAGAACTGGATGAAGTCAGGGAGTTCTCCCTTTCACTGAGAAACGTGCGGGCTGCTGTTGCCTGGGCGCTCTCTTCTTTGCAAAAGAGTCTGCAGTTCCACGCTTTGAACCGTGGAAAGGCGCCGGGCTCTGCTAAGACTTCCCCCGGCGCTTCGTTTGCCCTGGGCCAGAGCGAGCCTTCACAATAGCTGAACGCTAACACTGCATACTCGTTCCACTTCCAGAACAGGGCTACCGCGAGGCAGTTCTCCGGGGGAAAACGGCCCTTCGCGAAGGGCAGATCTGCCGAGCTCATTGCGGGAAAGCGAAAGCAAAGGACGCTTTTCTCCCTCTAACCGCTTTCGTCAGAGGAACGGGGGAAGTCACGGTGTTCTTTCTCTCACTGAGATACACACAATCTGACGTTGCCTCTGAGCTCCGTTGCTGGCAAAGAACTGAAACTGACATACATTCCTGTGGGGAAACACAGGGCTTTGCTAGGATTTCTCTAGGCAGTGTGATTTCCCTGGGCCTCACTGTAGCAACACTATCTCGCCAGGGCAACACTGCGTGGGATTTCCTCTTCCAAGAGAGCTGCTGCTTTGTAGTTTGTGCTGGGAAACCTTATTTTGGCAAGTGCGAATTGACCGCATTCAGGCAGAAAGAAAAGAGAACAGCAAGAGGCCTTTTTTCCCCGGCTGCTTTCCCAAGCCCTTCCAGCTCAAACTATGTCGTTGCTCCTCTGGAAGGATCCTTGCACCGCGGCGGAGTTTTTCAGAAGAAGCCCTGCTTTTGCAAGAGCAAATGAGGAATTCGTTGCAGGAAAGAGGAAGGAAAGAAAGTTTCTCTCCCTCTGCCTGCTTTGCTCAGAGGACTGGATGAAGTCAGGGAGTTCTCCCTTTCACTGAGAAACGTGCGGGCTGCTGTTGCCTGTGCGCTCTCTTCTTTGCAAAAGAGTCTGCAGTTCCACGCTTTGAACCGTGGAAAGGCGCCGGGCTCTGCTAAGACTTCCCCCGGCGCTTCGTTTGCCCTGGGCCAGAGCGAGCCTTCACAATAGCTGAACGCTAACACTGCATACTCGTTCCACTTCCAGAACAGGGCTACCGCGAGGCAGTTCTCCGGGGGAAAACAGCCCTTCGCGAAGGGCAGATCTGCCGAGCTCATTGCGGGAAAGCGAAAGCAAAGGACGCTTTTCTCCCTCTAAGCGCTTTCGTCAGAGGAACGGGGGAAGTCACGGTGTTCTTTCTCTCACTGAGATACACACAATCTGACGTTGCCTCTGAGCTCCGTTGCTGGCAAAGAACTGAAACTGACATACATTCCTGTGGGGAAACACAGGGCTTTGCTAGGATTTCTCTAGGCAGTGTGATTTCCCTGGGCCTCACTGTAGCAACACTATCTCGCCAGGGCAACACTGCGTGGGATTTCCTCTTCCAAGAGAGCTGCTGCTTTGTAGTTTGTGCTGGGAAACCTTATTTTGGCAAGTGCGAATTGACCGCATTCAGGCAGAAAGAAAAGAGAACAGCAAGAGGCCTTTTTTCCCCGGCTGCTTTCCCAAGCCCTTCCAGCTCAAACTATGTGGTTGCTCCTCTGGAAGGATCCTTGCACCGCGACGTAGTTTTTCAGAAGAAGCCCTGCTTTTGCAAGAGCAAATGAGGAATTCGTTGCAGGAAAGAGGAAGGAAAGAAAGTTTCTCTCCCTCTGCCTGCTTTGCTCAGAGAACTGGATGAAGTCAGGGAGTTCTCCCTTTCACTGAGAAACGTGCGGGCTGCTGTTGCCTGGGCGCTCTCTTCTTTGCAAAAGAGTCTGCAGTTCCACGCTTTGAACCGTGGAAAGGCGCCGGGCTCTGCTAAGACTTCCCCCGGCGCTTCGTTTGCCCTGGGCCAGAGCGAGCCTTCACAATAGCTGAACGCTAACACTGCATACTCGTTCCACTTCCAGAACAGGGCTACCGCGAGGCAGTTCTCCGGGGGAAAACGGCCCTTCGCGAAGGGCAGATCTGCCGAGCTCTTTGCGGGAAAGCGAAAGCAAAGGACGCTTTTCTCCCTCTAACCGCTTTCGTCAGAGGAACGGGGGAAGTCACAGTGTTCTTTCTCTCACTGAGATACACACAATCTAACGTTGCCTCTGAGCTCCGTTGCTGACAAAGAACTGAAACTGACATACATTCCTGTGGGGAAACACAGGGCTTTGCTAGGATTTCTCTAGGCAGTGTGTTTTCCCTGCACCTCACTGCAGCAACACTATCTCGCCAGGGCAACACTGCGTGGGATTTCCTCTTCCAAGAGAGCTGCTTCTTTGTAGTTTGTGCTGGGAAACCTTGCTTTGGCAAGTGCGAATTGACTGCATTCAGGCAGAAAGAAAAGAGAACAGCAAGAGGCCTTTTATCCCCGGCTGCTTTCCCAAGCCCTTCCAGCTCAAACTATGTCGTTGCTCCTCTGGAAGGATCCCTGCACCGCGACGTAGTTTCTCAGAAGAAGCCCTGCTTTTGCAAGAGCAAAGGAGCAATTCGTTGCAGGAAAGAGGAAGGAAAGAAAGTTTCTCTCCCTCTGCCTGCTTTGCTCAGAGAACTGGATGAAGTCAGGGAGTTCTCCCTTTCACTGAGAAACGTGTGGGCTGCTTTTGCCTGTGCGCTCTCTTCTTTGCAAAAGAGTCTGCAGTTCCACGCTTTGAACCGTGGAAAGGCGCCGGGCTCTGCTCAGGCTTCCCCCGGCATTTCGTTTGCCCTGGGCCAAAGCGAGCCTTCACAATAGCTGAACGCTAACACTGCATACTCGTTCCACTTCCAGAACAGGGCTACCGCGAGGCAGTTCTCCGGGGGAAAACGGCCCTTCGCGAAGGGCAGATCTGCCGAGCTCATTGCGGGAAAGCGAAAGCAAAGGACGCTTTTCTCCCTCTAACCGCTTTCGTCAGAGGAACGGGGGAAGTCACGGTGTTCTTTCTCTCACTGAGATACACACAATCTGACGTTGCCTCTGAGCTCCGTTGCTGGCAAAGAACTGAAACTGACATACATTCCTGTGGGGAAACACAGGGCTTTGCTAGGATTTCTCTAGGCAGTGTGATTTCCCTGGGCCTCACTGTAGCAACACTATCTCGCCAGGGCAACACTGCGTGGGATTTCCTCTTCCAAGAGAGCTGCTGCTTTGTAGTTTGTGCTGGGAAACCTTATTTTGGCAAGTGCGAATTGACCGCATTCAGGCAGAAAGAAAAGAGAACAGCAAGAGGCCTTTTTTCCCCGGCTGCTTTCCCAAGCCCTTCCAGCTCAAACTATGTCGTTGCTCCTCTGGAAGGATCCTTGCACCGCGACGTAGTTTTTCAGAAGAAGCCCTGCTTTTGCAAGAGCAAATAAGGAATTCGTTGCAGGAAAGAGGAAGGAAAGAAAGTTTCTCTCCCTCTGCCTGCTTTGCTCAGAGAACTGGATGAAGTCAGGGAGTTCTCCCTTTCACTGAGAAACGTGCGGGCTGCTGTTGCCTGGGCGCTCTCTTCTTTGCAAAAGAGTCTGCAGTTCCACGCTTTGAACCTTGGAAAGGCGCCGGGCTCTGCTAAGACTTCCCCCGGCGCTTCGTTTGCCCTGGGCCAGAGCGAGCCTTCACAATAGCTGAACGCTAACACTGCATACTCGTTCCACTTCCAGAACAGGGCTACCGCGAGGCAGTTCTCCGGGGGAAAACGGCCCTTCGCGAAGGGCAGATCTGCCGAGCTCTTTGCGGGAAAGCGAAAGCAAAGGACGCTTTTCTCCCTCTAACCGCTTTCGTCAGAGGAACGGGGGAAGTCACAGTGTTCTTTCTCTCACTGAGATACACACAATCTGACGTTGCCTCTGAGCTCCGTTGCTGGCAAAGAACTGAAACTGACATACATTCCTGTGGGGAAACACAGGGCTTTGCTAGGATTTCTCTAGGCAGTGTGATTTCCCTGGGCCTCACTGTAGCAACACTATCTCGCCAGGGCAACACTGCGTGGGATTTCCTCTTCCAAGAGAGCTGCTGCTTTGTAGTTTGTGCTGGGAAACCTTATTTTGGCAAGTGCGAATTGACCGCATTCAGGCAGAAAGAAAAGAGAACAGCAAGAGGCCTTTTATCCCCGGCTGCTTTCCCAAGCCCTTCCAGCTCAAACTATGTCGTTGCTCCTCTGGAAGGATCCTTGCACCGCGACGTAGTTTTTCAGAAGAAGCCCTGCTTTTGCAAGAGCAAATGAGGAATTCGTTGCAGGAAAGAGGAAGGAAAGAAAGTTTCTCTCCCTCTGCCTGCTTTGCTCAGAGGACTGGATGAAGTCAGGGAGTTCTCCCTTTCACTGAGAAACGTGCGGGCTGCTGTTGCCTGGGCGCTCTCTTCTTTGCAAAAGAGTCTGCAGTTCCACGCTTTGAACCGTGGAAAGGCGCCGGGCTCTGCTAAGACTTCCCCCGGCGCTTCGTTTGCCCTGGGCCAGAGCGAGCCTTCACAATAGCTGAACGCTAACACTGCATACTCGTTCCACTTCCAGAACAGGGCTACCGCGAGGTAGTTCTCCGGGGGAAAACAGCCCTTCGGGAAGGGCAGATCTGCCGAGCTCATTGCGGGAAAGCGAAAGCAAAGGACGCTTTTCTCCCTCTAACCGCTTTCGTCAGAGGAACGGGGGAAGTCACGGTGTTCTTTCTCTCACTGAGATACACACAATCTGACGTTGCCTCTGAGCTCCGTTGCTGGCAAAGAACTGAAACTGACATACATTCCTGTGGGGAAACACAGGGCTTTGCTAGGATTTCTCTAGGCAGTGTGATTTCCCTGGGCCTCACTGTAGCAACACTATCTCGCCAGGGCAACACTGCGTGGGATTTCCTCTTCCAAGAGAGCTGCTGCTTTGTAGTTTGTGCTGGGAAACCTTATTTTGGCAAGTGCGAATTGACCGCATTCAGGCAGAAAGAAAAGAGAACAGCAAGAGGCCTTTTTTCCCCGGCTGCTTTCCCAAGCCCTTCCAGCTCAAACTATGTCGTTGCTCCTCTGGAAGGATCCTTGCACCGCGACGTAGTTTTTCAGAAGAAGCCCTGCTTTTGCAAGAGCAAATGAGGAATTCGTTGCAGGAAAGAGGAAGGAAAGAAAGTTTCTCTCCCTCTGCCTGCTTTGCTCAGAGAACTGGATGAAGTCAGGGAGTTCTCCCTTTCACTGAGAAACGTGCGGGCTGCTGTTGCCTGTGCGCTCTCTTCTTTGCAAAAGAGTCTGCAGTTCCACGCTTTGAACCGTGGAAAGGCGCCGGGCTCTGCTCAGACTTCCCCCGGCGCTTCGTTTGCCCTGGGCCAAAGCGAGCCTTCACAATAGCTGAACGCTAACACTGCATACTCGTTCCACTTCCAGAACAGGGCTACCGCGAGGCAGTTCTCCGGGGGAAAACAGCCCTTCGCGAAGGGCAGATCTGCCGAGCTCATTGCGGGAAAGCGAAAGCAAAGGACGCTTTTCTCCCTCTAACCGCTTTCGTCAGAGGAACGGGGGAAGTCACAGTGTTCTTTCTCTCACTGAGATACACACAATCTAACGTTGCCTCTGAGCTCCGTTGCTGAAAAAGAACTGAAACTGACATACATTCCTGTGGGGAAACACAGGGCTTTGCTAGGATTTCTCTAGGCAGTGTGTTTTCCCTGGACCTCACTGCAGCAACACTATCTCGCCAGGGCAACACTGCGTGGTATTTCCTCTTCCAAGAGAGCTGCTGCTTTGTAGTTTGTGCTGGGAAACCTTGCTTTGGCAAGTGCGAATTGACTGCATTCAGGCAGAAAGAAAAGAGAACAGCAAGAGGCCTTTTATCCCCGGCTGCTTTCCAAGCCCTTCCAGCTCAAACTATGTCGTTGCTCCTCTGGAAGGATCCCTGCACCGCGACGTAGTTTCTCAGAAGAAGCCCTGCTTTTGCAAGAGCAAAGGAGCAATTCGTTGCAGGAAAGAGGAAGGAAAGAAAGTTTCTCTCCCTCTGCCTGCTTTGCTCAGAGAACTGGATGAAGTCAGGGAGTTCTCCCTTTCACTGAGAAACGTGTGGGCTGCTTTTGCCTGTGCGCTCTCTTCTTTGCAAAAGAGTCTGCAGTTCCACACTTTGAACCGTGGAAAGGCGCCGGGCTCTGCTCAGGCTTCCACCGGCGTTTCGTTTGCCCTGGGCCAAAGCGAGCCTTCACAATAGCTGAACGCTAACACTGCATACTCGTTCCACTTCCAGAACAGGGCTACCGCGAGGCAGTTCTCCGGGGGAAAACGGCCCTTCGCGAAGGGCAGATCTGCCGAGCTCATTGCGGGAAAGCGAAAGCAAAGGACGCTTTTCTCCCTCTAACCGCTTTCGTCAGAGGAACGGGGGAAGTCACAGTGTTCTTTCTCTCACTGAGATACACACAATCTGACGTTGCCTCTGAGCTCCGTTGCTGGCAAAGAACTGAAACTGACATACATTCCTGTGGGGAAACACAGGGCTTTGCTAGGATTTCTCTAGGCAGTGTGATTTCCCTGGGCCTCACTGTAGCAACACAATCTCGCCAGGGCAACACTGCGTGGGATTTCCTCTTCCAAGAGAGCTGCTGCTTTGTAGTTTGTGCTGGGAAACCTTGCTTTGGCAAGTGCGAATTGACCGCATTCAGGCAGAAAGAAAAGAGAACAGCAAGAGGCCTTTTTTCCCCGGCTGCTTTCCCAAGCCCTTCCAGCTCAAACTATGTGGTTGCTCCTCTGGAAGGATCCTTGCACCGCGACGTAGTTTTTCAGAAGAAGCCCTGCTTTTGCAAGAGCAAATGAGGAATTCGTTGCAGGAAAGAGGAAGGAAAGAAAGTTTCTCTCCCTCTGCCTGCTTTGCTCAGAGAACTGGATGAAGTCAGGGAGTTCTCCCTTTCACTGAGAAACGTGCGGGCTGCTGTTGCCTGTGCGCTCTCTTCTTTGCAAAAGAGTCTGCAGTTCCACGCTTTGAACCGTGGAAAGGCGCCGGGCTCTGCTCAGACTTCCCCCGGCGCTTCGTTTGCCCTGGGCCAAAGCGAGCCTTCACAATAGCTGAACGCTAACACTGCATACTCGTTCCACTTCCAGAACAGGGCTACCGCGAGGCAGTTCTCCGGGGGAAAACGGCCCTTCGCGAAGGGCAGATCTGCCGAGCTCATTGCGGGAAAGCGAAAGCAAAGGACGCTTTTCTCCCTCTAACCGCTTTCGTCAGAGGAACGGGGGAAGTCACGGTGTTCTTTCTCTCACTGAGATACACACAATCTAACGTTGCCTCTGAGCTCCGTTGCTGGCAAAGAACTGAAACTGACATACATTCCTGTGGGGAAACACAGGGCTTTGCTAGGATTTCTCTAGGCAGTGTGTTTTCCCTGGACCTCACTGCAGCAACACTATCTCGCCAGGGCAACACTGCGTGGGATTTCCTCTTCCAAGAGAGCTGCTGCTTTGTAGTTTGTGCTGGGAAACCTTGCTTTGGCAAGTGCGAATTGACTGCATTCAGGCAGAAAGAAAAGAGAACAGCAAGAGGCCTTTTATCCCCGGCTGCTTTCCCAATCCCTTCCAGCTCAAACTATGTCGTTGCTCCTCTGGAAGGATCCCTGCACCGCGACGTAGTTTCTCAGAAGAAGCCCTGCTTTTGCAAGAGCAAAGGAGCAATTCGTTGCAGGAAAGAGGAAGGAAAGAAAGTTTCTCTCCCTCTGCCTGCTTTGCTCAGAGAACTGGATGAAGTCAGGGAGTTCTCCCTTTCACTGAGAAACGTGTGGGCTGCTTTTGCCTGTGCGCTCTCTTCTTTGCAAAAGAGTCTGCAGTTCCACACTTTGAACCGTGGAAAGGCGCCGGGCTCTGCTCAGGCTTCCCCCGGCGTTTCGTTTGCCCTGGGCCAAAGCGAGCCTTCACAATAGCTGAACGCTAACACTGCATACTCGTTCCACTTCCAGAACAGGGCTAAAGCGAGGCAGTTCTCCGGGGGAAAACGGCCCTTCGCGAAGGGCAGATCTGCCGAGCTCATTGCGGGAAAGCGAAAGCAAAGGACGCTTTTCTCCCTCTAACCGCTTTCGTCAGAGGAACGGGGGAAGTCACGGTGTTCTTTCTCTCACTGAGATACACACAATCTGACGTTGCCTCTGAGCTCCGTTGCTGGCAAAGAACTGAAACTGACATACATTCCTGTGGGGAAACACAGGGCTTTGCTAGGATTTCTCTAGGCAGTGTGATTTCCCTGGGCCTCACTGTAGCAACACTATCTCGCCAGGGCAACACTGCGTGGGATTTCCTCTTCCAAGAGAGCTGCTGCTTTGTAGTTTGTGCTGGGAAACCTTGCTTTGGCAAGTGCGAATTGACCGCATTCAGGCAGAAAGAAAAGAGAACAGCAAGAGGCCTTTTTTCCCTGGCTGCTTTCCCAAGCCCTTCCAGCTCAAACTATGTCGTTGCTCCTCTGGAAGGATCCTTGCACCGCGACGTAGTTTTTCAGAAGAAGCCCTGCTTTTGCAAGAGCAAATGAGGAATTCGTTGCAGGAAAGAGGAAGGAAAGAAAGTTTCTCTCCCTCTGCCTGCTTTGCTCAGAGAACTGGATGAAGTCAGGGAGTTCTCCCTTTCACTGAGAAACGTGCGGGCTGCTGTTGCCTGGGCGCTCTCTTCTTTGCAAAAGAGTCTGCAGTTCCACGCTTTGAACCGTGGAAAGGCGCCGGGCTCTGCTAAGACTTCCCCCGGCGCTTCGTTTGCCCTGGGCCAAAGCGAGCCTTCACAGTAGCTGAACGCTAACACTGCATACTCGTTCCACTTCCAGAACAGGGCTACCGCGAGGCAGTTCTCCGGGGGAAAACGGCCCTTCGCGAAGGGCAGATCTGCCGAGCTCATTGCGGGAAAGCGAAAGCAAAGGACGCTTTTCTCCCTCTAACCGCTTTCGTCAGAGGAACGGGGGAAGTCACAATGTTCTTTCTCTCACTGAGATACACACAATCTGACGTTGCCTCTGAGCTCCGTTGCTGGCAAAGAACTGAAACTGACATACATTCCTGTGGGGAAACACAGGGCTTTGCTAGGATTTCTCTAGGCAGTGTGATTTCCCTGGGCCTCACTGTAGCAACACTATCTCGCCAGGGCAACACTGCGTGGGATTTCCTCTTCCAAGAGAGCTGCTGCTTTGTAGTTTGTGCTGGGAAACCTTGCTTTGGCAAGTGCGAATTGACCGCATTCAGGCAGAAAGAAAAGAGAACAGCAAGAGGCCTTTTATCCCCGGCTGCTTTCCCAAGCCCTTCCAGCTCAAACTATGTCGTTGCTCCTCTGGAAGGATCCCTGCACCGCGACGTAGTTTCTCAGAAGAAGCCCTGCTTTTGCAAGAGCAAAGGAGCAATTCGTTGCAGGAAAGAGGAAGGAAAGAAAGTTTCTCTCCCTCTGCCTGCTTTGCTCAGAGAACTGGATGAAGTCAGGGAGTTCTCCCTTTCACTGAGAAACGTGTGGGCTGCTTTTGCCTGTGCGCTCTCTTCTTTGCAAAAGAGTCTGCAGTTCCACACTTTGAACCGTGGAAAGGCGCCGGGCTCTGCTCAGGCTTCCCCCGGCGTTTCGTTTGCCCTGGGCCAAAGCGAGCCTTCACAATAGCTGAACGCTAACACTGCATACTCGTTCCACTTCCAGAACAGGGCTACCGCGAGGCAGTTCTCCGGGGGAAAACGGCCCTTCGCGAAGGGCAGATCTGCCGAGCTCATTGCGGGAAAGCGAAAGCAAAGGACGCTTTTCTCCCTCTAACCGCTTTCGTCAGAGGAACGGGGGAAGTCACAGTGTTCTTTCTCTCACTGAGATACACACAATCTGACGTTGCCTCTGAGCTCCGTTGCTGGCAAAGAACTGAAACTGACATACATTCCTGTGGGGAAACACAGGGCTTTGCTAGGATTTCTCTAGGCAGTGTGATTTCCCTGGGCCTCACTGTAGCAACACTATCTCGCCAGGGCAACACTGCGTGGGATTTCCTCTTCCAAGAGAGCTGCTGCTTTGTAGTTTGTGCTGGGAAACCTTGCTTTGGCAAGTGCGAATGGACTGCATTCAGGCAGAAAGAAAAGAGAACAGCAAGAGGCCTTTTATCCCCGGCTGCTTTCCAAGCCCTTCCAGCTCAAACTATGTCGTTGCTCCTCTGGAAGGATCCCTGCACCGCGACGTAGTTTCTCAGAAGAAGCCCTGCTTTTGCAAGAGCAAAGGAGCAATTCGTTGCAGGAAAGAGGAAGGAAAGAAAGTTTCTCTCCCTCTGCCTGCTTTGCTCAGAGAACTGGATGAAGTCAGGGAGTTCTCCCTTTCACTGAGAAACGTGTGGGCTGCTTTTGCCTGTGCGCTCTCTTCTTTGCAAAAGAGTCTGCAGTTCCACACTTTGAACCGTGGAAAGGCGCCGGGCTCTGCTCAGGCTTCCCCCGGCGTTTCGTTTGCCCTGGGCCAAAGCGAGCGTTCACAATAGCTGAACGCTAACACTGCATACTCGTTCCACTTCCAGAACAGGGCTACCGCGAGGCAGTTCTCCGGGGGAAAACGGCCCTTCGCGAAGGGCAGATCTGCCGAGCTCATTGCGGGAAAGCGAAAGCAAAGGACGCTTTTCTCCCTCTAACCGCTTTCGTCAGAGGAACGGGGGAAGTCACAGTGTTCTTTCTCTCACTGAGATACACACAATCTGACGTTGCCTCTGAGCTCCGTTGCTGGCAAAGAACTGAAACTGACATACATTCCTGTGGGGAAACACAGGGCTTTGCTAGGATTTCTCTAGGCAGTGTGATTTCCCTGGGCCTCACTGCAGCAACACTATCTCGCCAGGGCAACACTGCGTGGGATTTCCTCTTCCAAGAGAGCTGCTGCTTTGTAGTTTGTGCTGGGAAACCTTACTTTGGCAAGTGCGAATTGACCGCATTCAGGCAGAAAGAAAAGAGAACAGCAAGAGGCCTTTTTTCCCCGGCTGCTTTCCCAAGCCCTTCCAGCTCAAACTATGTCGTTGCTCCTCTGGAAGGATCCTTGCACCGCGACGTAGTTTTTCAGAAGAAGCCCTGCTTTTGCAAGAGCAAATGAGGAATTCGTTGCAGGAAAGAGGAAGGAAAGAAAGTTTCTCTCCCTCTGCCTGCTTTGCTCAGAGAACTGGATGAAGTCAGGGAGTTCTCCCTTTCACTGAGAAACGTGCGGGCTGCTGTTGCCTGGGCGCTCTCTTCTTTGCAAAAGAGTCTGCAGTTCCACGCTTTGAACTGTGGAAAGGCGCCGGGCTCTGCTAAGACTTCCCCCGGCGCTTCGTTTGCCCTGGGCCAGAGCGAGCCTTCACAATAGCTGAACGCTAACACTGCATACTCGTTCCACTTCCAGAACAGGGTTACCGCGAGGCAGTTCTCCGGGGGAAAACGGCCCTTCGCGAAGGGCAGATCTGCCGAGCTCATTGCGGGAAAGCGAAAGCAAAGGACGCTTTTCTCCCTCTAACCGCTTTCGTCAGAGGAACGGGGGAAGTCACAGTGTTCTTTCTCTCACTGAGATACACACAATCTGACGTTGCCTCTGAGCTCCGTTGCTGGCAAAGAACTGAAACTGACATACATTCCTGTGGGGAAACACAGGGCTTTGCTAGGATTTTTCTAGGCAGTGTGATTTCCCTGGGCCTCACTGTAGCAACACTATCTCGCCAGGGCAACACTGCGTGGGATTTCCTCTTCCAAGAGAGCTGCTGCTTTGTAGTTTGTGCTGGGAAACCTTATTTTGGCAAGTGCGAATTGACCGCATTCAGGCAGAAAGAAAAGAGAACAGCAAGAGGCCTTTTTTCCCCGGCTGCTTTCCCAAGCCCTTCCAGCTCAAACTATGTCGTTGCTCCTCTGGAAGGATCCTTGCACCGCGACGTAGTTTTTCAGAAGAAGCCCTGCTTTTGCAAGAGCAAATGAGGAATTCGTTGCAGGAAAGAGGAAGGAAAGAAAGTTTCTCTCCCTCTGCCTGCTTTGCTCAGAGAACTGGATGAAGTCAGGGAGTTCTCCCTTTCACTGAGAAACGTGCGGGCTGCTGTTGCCTGGGCGCTCTCTTCTTTGCAAAAGAGTCTGCAGTTCCACGCTTTGAACCGTGGAAAGGCGCCGGGCTCTGCTAAGACTTCCCCCGGCGCTTCGTTTGCCCTGGGCCAGAGCGAGCCTTCACAATAGCTGAACGCTAACACTGCATACTCGTTCCACTTCCAGAACAGGGCTACCGCGAGGCAGTTCTCCGGGGGAAAACGGCCCTTCGCGAAGGGCAGATCTGCCGAGCTCTTTGCGGGAAAGCGAAAGCAAAGGACGCTTTTCTCCCTCTAACCGCTTTCGTCAGAGGAACGGGGGAAGTCACAGTGTTCTTTCTCTCACTGAGATACACACAATCTGACGTTGCCTCTGAGCTCCGTTGCTGGCAAAGAACTGAAACTGACATACATTCCTGTGGGGAAACACAGGGCTTTGCTAGGATTTCTCTAGGCAGTGTGATTTCCCTGGGCCTCACTGTAGCAACACTATCTCGCCAGGGCAACACTGCGTGGGATTTCCTCTTCCAAGAGAGCTGCTGCTTTGTAGTTTGTGCTGGGAAACCTTATTTTGGCAAGTGCGAATTGACCGCATTCAGGCAGAAAGAAAAGAGAACAGCAAGAGGCCTTTTTTCCCCGGCTGCTTTCCCAAGCCCTTCCAGCTCAAACTATGTCGTTGCTCCTCTGGAAGGATCCTTGCACCGCGACGTAGTTTTTCAGAAGAAGCCCTGCTTTTGCAAGAGCAAATGAGGAATTCGTTGCAGGAAAGAGGAAGGAAAGAAAGTTTCTCTCCCTCTGCCTGCTTTGCTCAGAGAACTGGATGAAGTCAGGGAGTTCTCCCTTTCACTGAGAAACGTGCGGGCTGCTGTTGCCTGGGCGCTCTCTTCTTTGCAAAAGAGTCTGCAGTTCCACGCTTTGAACCGTGGAAAGGCGCCGGGCTCTGCTAAGACTTCCCCCGGCGCTTCGTTTGCCCTGGGCCAGAGCGAGCCTTCACAATAGCTGAACGCTAACACTGCATACTCGTTCCACTTCCAGAACAGGGCTACCGCGAGGTAGTTCTCCGGGGGAAAACAGCCCTTCGGGAAGGGCAGATCTGCCGAGCTCATTGCGGGAAAGCGAAAGCAAAGGACGCTTTTCTCCCTCTAACCGCTTTCGTCAGAGGAACGGGGGAAGTCACGGTGTTCTTTCTCTCACTGAGATACACACAATCTGACGTTGCCTCTGAGCTCCGTTGCTGGCAAAGAACTGAAACTGACATACATTCCTGTGGGGAAACACAGGGCTTTGCTAGGATTTCTCTAGGCAGTGTGATTTCCCTGGGCCTCACTGTAGCAACACTATCTCGCCAGGGCAACACTGCGTGGGATTTCCTCTGCCAGGAGAGAGCTGCTGCTTTGTAGTTTGTGCTGGGAAACCTTGCTTTGGCAAGTGCGAATTGACTGCATTCAGGCAGAAAGAAAAGAGAATAGCAAGAGGCCTTTTCTCCCCGGCTGCTTTCCCAAGCCCTTCCAGCACAAACTATGTCGTTGCTCCTCTGGAAGGATCCCTGCACCGCGGCGTAGTTTTTCAGAAGAAGCCCTGCGTTTGCAAGAGCAAATGAGGAATTCGTTGCAGGAAAGAGGAAGGAAAGAAAGTTTCTCTCCCTCTGCCTGCTTTGCTCAGAGGACTGGATGTAGTCAGGGAGTTCTCCCTTTCACTGAGAAACGTGCGGGCTGCTGTTGCCTGGGCGCTCTCTTCTTTGCAAAAGAGTCTGCAGTTCCACGCTTTGAACCGTGGAAAGGCGCCGGGCTCTGCTAAGACTTCCCCCGGCGCTTCGTTTGCCCTGGGCCAGAGCGAGCCTTCACAATAGCTGAACGCTAACACTGCATACTCGTTCCACTTCCAGAACAGGGCTACCGCGAGGCAGTTCTCCGGGGGAAAACGGCCCTTCGCGAAGGGCAGATCTGCCGAGCTCATTGCGGGAAAGCGAAAGCAAAGGACGCTTTTCTCCCTCTAACCGCTTTCGTCAGAGGAACGGGGGAAGTCACGGTGTTCTTTCTCTCACTGAGATACACACAATCTGACGTTGCCTCTGAGCTCCGTTGCTGGCAAAGAACTGAAACTGACATACATTCCTGTGGGGAAACACAGGGCTTTGCTAGGATTTCTCTAGGCAGTGTGATTTCCCTGGGCCTCACTGTAGCAACACTATCTCGCCAGGGCAACACTGCGTGGGATTTCCTCTTCCAAGAGAGCTGCTGCTTTGTAGTTTGTGCTGGGAAACCTTATTTTGGCAAGTGCGAATTGACCGCATTCAGGCAGAAAGAAAAGAGAACAGCAAGAGGCCTTTTTTCCCAGGCTGCTTTCCCAAGCCCTTCCAGCTCAAACTATGTCGTTGCTCCTCTGGAAGGATCCTTGCACCGCGACGTAGTTTTTCAGAAGAAGCCCTGCTTTTGCAAGAGCAAATGAGGAATTCGTTGCAGGAAAGAGGAAGGAAAGAAAGTTTCTCTCCCTCTGCCTGCTTTGCTCAGAGGACTGGATGAAGTCAGGGAGTTCTCCCTTTCACTGAGAAACGTGCGGGCTGCTGTTGCCTGGGCGCTCTCTTCTTTGCAAAAGAGTCTGCAGTTCCACGCTTTGAACCGTGGAAAGGCGCCGGGCTCTGCTAAGACTTCCCCCGGCGCTTCGTTTGCCCTGGGCCAGAGCGAGCCTTCACAATAGCTGAACGCTAACACTGCATACTCGTTCCACTTCCAGAACAGGGCTACCGCGAGGCAGTTCTCCGGGGGAAAACAGCCCTTCGCGAAGGGCAGATCTGCCGAGCTCATTGCGGGAAAGCGAAAGCTAAGGACGCTTTTCTCCCTCTAACCGCTTTCGTCAGAGGAACGGGGGAAGTCACGGTGTTCTTTCTCTCACTGAGATACACACAATCTGACGTTGCCTCTGAGCTCCGTTGCTGGCAAAGAACTGAAACTGACATACATTCCTGTGGGGAAACACAGGGCTTTGCTAGGATTTCTCTAGGCAGTGTGATTTCCCTGGGCCTCACTGTAGCAACACTATCTCGCCAGGGCAACACTGCGTGGGATTTCCTCTTCCAAGAGAGCTGCTGCTTTGTAGTTTGTGCTGGGAAACCTTATTTTGGCAAGTGCGAATTGACCGCATTCAGGCAGAAAGAAAAGAGAACAGCAAGAGGCCTTTTTTCCCCGGCTGCTTTCCCAAGCCCTTCCAGCTCAAACTATGTCGTTGCTCCTCTGGAAGGATCCTTGCACCGCGACGTAGTTTTTCAGAAGAAGCCCTGCTTTTGCAAGAGCAAATGAGGAATTCGTTGCAGGAAAGAGGAAGGAAAGAAAGTTTCTCTCCCTCTGCCTGCTTTGCTCAGAGAACTGGATGAAGTCAGGGAGTTCTCCCTTTCACTGAGAAACGTGCGGGCTGCTGTTGCCTGGGCGCTCTCTTCTTTGCAAAAGAGTCTGCAGTTCCACGCTTTGAACCGTGGAAAGGCGCCGGGCTCTGCTAAGACTTCCCCCGGCGCTTCGTTTGCCCTGGGCCAGAGCGAGCCTTCACAATAGCTGAACGCTAACACTGCATACTCGTTCCACTTCCAGAACAGGGCTACCGCGAGGCAGTTCTCCGGGGGAAAACGGCCCTTCGCGAAGGGCAGATCTGCCGAGCTCTTTGCGGGAAAGCGAAAGCAAAGGACGCTTTTCTCCCTCTAACCGCTTTCGTCAGAGGAACGGGGGAAGTCACAGTGTTCTTTCTCTCACTGAGATACACACAATCTGACGTTGCCTGTGAGCTCCGTTGCTGGCAAAGAACTGAAACTGACATACATTCCTGTGGGGAAACACAGGGCTTTGCTAGGATTTTTCTAGGCAGTGTGATTTCCCTGGGCCTCACTGTAGCAACACTATCTCGCCAGGGCAACACTGCGTGGGATTTCCTCTTCCAAGAGAGCTGCTGCTTTGTAGTTTGTGCTGGGAAACCTTATTTTGGCAAGTGCGAATTGACCGCATTCAGGCAGAAAGAAAAGAGAACAGCAAGAGGCCTTTTTTCCCCGGCTGCTTTCCCAAGCCCTTCCAGCTCAAACTATGTCGTTGCTCCTCTGGAAGGATCCTTGCACCGCGACGTAGTTTTTCAGAAGAAGCCCTGCTTTTGCAAGAGCAAATGAGGAATTCGTTGCAGGAAAGAGGAAGGAAAGAAAGTTTCTCTCCCTCTGCCTGCTTTGCTCAGAGAACTGGATGAAGTCAGGGAGTTCTCCCTTTCACTGAGAAACGTGCGGGCTGCTGTTGCCTGGGCGCTCTCTTCTTTGCAAAAGAGTCTGCAGTTCCACGCTTTGAACCGTGGAAAGGCGCCGGGCTCTGCTAAGACTTCCCCCGGCGCTTCGTTTGCCCTGGGCCAGAGCGAGCCTTCACAATAGCTGAAGGCTAACACTGCATACTCGTTCCACTTCCAGAACAGGGCTACCGCGAGGTAGTTCTCCGGGGGAAAACAGCCCTTCGGGAAGGGCAGATCTGCCGAGCTCATTGCGGGAAAGCGAAAGCAAAGGACGCTTTTCTCCCTCTAACCGCTTTCGTCAGAGGAACGGGGGAAGTCACGGTGTTCTTTCTCTCACTGAGATACACACAATCTGACGTTGCCTCTGAGCTCCGTTGCTGGCAAAGAACTGAAACTGACATACATTCCTGTGGGGAAACACAGGGCTTTGCTAGGATTTCTCTAGGCAGTGTGATTTCCCTGGGCCTCACTGTAGCAACACTATCTCGCCAGGGCAACACTGCGTGGGATTTCCTCTTCCAAGAGAGCTGCTGCTTTGTAGTTTGTGCTGGGAAACCTTGCTTTGGCAAGTGCGAATTGACTGCATTCAGGCAGAAAGAAAAGAGAATAGCAAGAGGCCTTTTCTCCCCGGCTGCTTTCCCAAGCCCTTCCAGCACAAACTATGTCGTTGCTCCTCTGGAAGGATCCCTGCACCGCGGCGTAGTTTTTCAGAAGAAGCCCTGCTTTTGCAAGAGCAAATGAGGAATTCGTTGCAGGAAAGAGGAAGGAAAGAAAGTTTCTCTCCCTCTGCCTGCTTTGCTCAGAGAACTGGATGAAGTCAGGGAGTTCTCCCTTTCACTGAGAAACGTGCGGGCTGCTGTTGCCTGGGCGCTCTCTTCTTTGCAAAAGAGTCTGCAGTTCCACGCTTTGAACCGTGGAAAGGCGCCGGGCTCTGCTAAGACTTCCCCCGGCGCTTCGTTTGCCCTGGGCCAGAGCGAGCCTTCACAATAGCTGAACGCTAACACTGCATACTCGTTCCACTTCCAGAACAGGGCTACCGCGAGGCAGTTCTCCGGGGGAAAACGGCCCTTCGCGAAGGGCAGATCTGCCGAGCTCATTGCGGGAAAGCGAAAGCAAAGGACGCTTTTCTCCCTCTAACCGCTTTCGTCAGAGGAACGGGGGAAGTCACGGTGTTCTTTCTCTCACTGAGATACACACAATCTGACGTTGCCTCTGAGCTCCGTTGCTGGCAAAGAACTGAAACTGACATACATTCCTGTGGGGAAACACAGGGCTTTGCTAGGATTTCTCTAGGCAGTGTGATTTCCCTGGGCCTCACTGTAGCAACACTATCTCGCCAGGGCAACACTGCGTGGGATTTCCTCTTCCAAGAGAGCTGCTGCTTTGTAGTTTGTGCTGGGAAACCTTATTTTGGCAAGTGCGAATTGACCGCATTCAGGCAGAAAGAAAAGAGAACAGCAAGAGGCCTTTTTTCCCCGGCTGCTTTCCCAAGCCCTTCCAGCTCAAACTATGTCGTTGCTCCTCTGGAAGGATCCTTGCACCGCGACGTAGTTTTTCAGAAGAAGCCCTGCTTTTGAAAGAGCAAATGAGGAATTCGTTGCAGGAAAGAGGAAGGAAAGAAAGTTTCTCTCCCTCTGCCTGCTTTGCTCAGAGGACTGGATGAAGTCAGGGAGTTCTCCCTTTCACTGAGAAACGTGCGGGCTGCTGTTGCCTGGGCGCTCTCTTCTTTGCAAAAGAGTCTGCAGTTCCACGCTTTGAACCGTGGAAAGGCGCCGGGCTCTGCTAAGACTTCCCCCGGCGCTTCGTTTGCCCTGGGCCAGAGCGAGCCTTCACAATAGCTGAACGCTAACACTGCATACTCGTTCCACTTCCAGAACAGGGCTACCGCGAGGCAGTTCTCCGGGGGAAAACAGCCCTTCGCGAAGGGCAGATCTGCCGAGCTCATTGCGGGAAAGCGAAAGCTAAGGACGCTTTTCTCCCTCTAACCGCTTTCGTCAGAGGAACGGGGGAAGTCACGGTGTTCTTTCTCTCACTGAGATACACACAATCTGACGTTGCCTCTGAGCTCCGTTGCTGGCAAAGAACTGAAACTGACATACATTCCTGTGGGGAAACACAGGGCTTTGCTAGGATTTCTCTAGGCAGTGTGATTTCCCTGGGCCTCACTGTAGCAACACTATCTCGCCAGGGCAACACTGCGTGGGATTTCCTCTTCCAAGAGAGCTGCTGCTTTGTAGTTTGTGCTGGGAAACCTTATTTTGGCAAGTGCGAATTGACCGCATTCAGGCAGAAAGAAAAGAGAACAGCAAGAGGCCTTTTTTCCCCGGCTGCTTTCCCAAGCCCTTCCAGCTCAAACTATGTCGTTGCTCCTCTGGAAGGATCCTTGCACCGCGACGTAGTTTTTCAGAAGAAGCCCTGCTTTTGCAAGAGCAAATGAGGAATTCGTTGCAGGAAAGAGGAAGGAAAGAAAGTTTCTCTCCCTCTGCCTGCTTTGCTCAGAGAACTGGATGAAGTCAGGGAGTTCTCCCTTTCACTGAGAAACGTGCGGGCTGCTGTTGCCTGGGCGCTCTCTTCTTTGCAAAAGAGTCTGCAGTTCCACGCTTTGAACCGTGGAAAGGCGCCGGGCTCTGCTAAGACTTCCCCCGGCGCTTCGTTTGCCCTGGGCCAGAGCGAGCCTTCACAATAGCTGAACGCTAACACTGCATACTCGTTCCACTTCCAGAACAGGGCTACCGCGAGGCAGTTCTCCGGGGGAAAACGGCCCTTCGCGAAGGGCAGATCTGCCGAGCTCTTTGCGGGAAAGCGAAAGCAAAGGACGCTTTTCTCCCTCTAACCGCTTTCGTCAGAGGAACGGGGGAAGTCACAGTGTTCTTTCTCTCACTGAGATACACACAATCTGACGTTGCCTCTGAGCTCCGTTGCTGGCAAAGAACTGAAACTGACATACATTCCTGTGGGGAAACACAGGGCTTTGCTAGGATTTCTCTAGGCAGTGTGATTTCCCTGGGCCTCACTGTAGCAACACTATCTCGCCAGGGCAACACTGCGTGGGATTTCCTCTTCCAAGAGAGCTGCTGCTTTGTAGTTTGTGCTGGGAAACCTTATTTTGGCAAGTGCGAATTGACCGCATTCAGGCAGAAAGAAAAGAGAACAGCAAGAGGCCTTTTTTCCCCGGCTGCTTTCCCAAGCCCTTCCAGCTCAAACTATGTCGTTGCTCCTCTGGAAGGATCCTTGCACCGCGACGTAGTTTTTCAGAAGAAGCCCTGCTTTTGCAAGAGCAAATGAGGAATTCGTTGCAGGAAAGAGGAAGGAAAGAAAGTTTCTCTCCCTCTGCCTGCTTTGCTCAGAGAACTGGATGAAGTCAGGGAGTTCTCCCTTTCACTGAGAAACGTGCGGGCTGCTGTTGCCTGGGCGCTCTCTTCTTTGCAAAAGAGTCTGCAGTTCCACGCTTTGAACCGTGGAAAGGCGCCGGGCTCTGCTAAGACTTCCCCCGGCGCTTCGTTTGCCCTGGGCCAGAGCGAGCCTTCACAATAGCTGAACGCTAACACTGCATACTCGTTCCACTTCCAGAACAGGGCTACCGCGAGGCAGTTCTCCGGGGGAAAACGGCCCTTCGCGAAGGGCAGATCTGCCGAGCTCATTGCGGGAAAGCGAAAGCAAAGGACGCTTTTCTCCCTCTAACCGCTTTCGTCAGAGGAACGGGGGAAGTCACGGTGTTCTTTCTCTCACTGAGATACACACAATCTGACGTTGCCTCTGAGCTCCGTTGCTGGCAAAGAACTGAAACTGACATACATTCCTGTGGGGAAACACAGGGCTTTGCTAGGATTTCTCTAGGCAGTGTGTTTTCCCTGGACCTCACTGCAGCAACACTATCTCGCCAGGGCAACACTGCGTGGGATTTCCTCTTCCAAGAGAGCTGCTGCTTTGTAGTTTGTGCTGGGAAACCTTGCTTTGGCAAGTGCGAATTGACTGCATTCAGGCAGAAAGAAAAGAGAACAGCAAGAGGCCTTTTATCCCCGGCTGCTTTCCCAAGCCCTTCCAGCTCAAACTATGTCGTTGCTCCTCTGGAAGGATCCCTGCACCGCGACGTAGTTTCTCAGAAGAAGCCCTGCTTTTGCAAGAGCAAAGGAGCAATTCGTTGCAGGAAAGAGGAAGGAAAGAAAGTTTCTCTCCCTCTGCCTGCTTTGCTCAGAGAACTGGATGAAGTCAGGGAGTTCTCCCTTTCACTGAGAAACGTGCGGGCTGCTGTTGCCTGGGCGCTCTCTTCTTTGCAAAAGAGTCTGCAGTTCCACGCTTTGAACCGTGGAAAGGCGCCGGGCTCTGCTAAGACTTCCCCCGGCGCTTCGTTTGCCCTGGGCCAGAGCGAGCCTTCACAATAGCTGAACGCTAACACTGCATACTCGTTCCACTTCCAGAACAGGGCTACCGCGAGGCAGTTCTCCGGGGGAAAACGGCCCTTCGCGAAGGGCAGATCTGCCGAGCTCTTTGCGGGAAAGCGAAAGCAAAGGACGCTTTTCTCCCTCTAACCGCTTTCGTCAGAGGAACGGGGGAAGTCACAGTGTTCTTTCTCTCACTGAGATACACACAATCTGACGTTGCCTCTGAGCTCCGTTGCTGGCAAAGAACTGAAACTGACATACATTCCTGTGGGGAAACACAGGGCTTTGCTAGGATTTCTCTAGGCAGTGTGATTTCCCTGGGCCTCACTGTAGCAACACTATCTCGCCAGGGCAACACTGCGTGGGATTTCCTCTTCCAAGAGAGCTGCTGCTTTGTAGTTTGTGCTGGGAAACCTTATTTTGGCAAGTGCGAATTGACCGCATTCAGGCAGAAAGAAAAGAGAACAGCAAGAGGCCTTTTTTCCCCGGCTGCTTTCCCAAGCCCTTCCAGCTCAAACTATGTCGTTGCTCCTCTGGAAGGATCCTTGCACCGCGACGTAGTTTTTCAGAAGAAGCCCTGCTTTTGCAAGAGCAAATGAGGAATTCGTTGCAGGAAAGAGGAAGGAAAGAAAGTTTCTCTCCCTCTGCCTGCTTTGCTCAGAGGACTGGATGAAGTCAGGGAGTTCTCCCTTTCACTGAGAAACGTGCGGGCTGCTGTTGCCTGGGCGCTCTCTTCTTTGCAAAAGAGTCTGCAGTTCCACGCTTTGAACCGTGGAAAGGCGCCGGGCTCTGCTAAGACTTCCCCCGGCGCTTCGTTTGCCCTGGGCCAGAGCGAGCCTTCACAATAGCTGAAGGCTAACACTGCATACTCGTTCCACTTCCAGAACAGGGCTACCGCGAGGTAGTTCTCCGGGGGAAAACAGCCCTTCGGGAAGGGCAGATCTGCCGAGCTCATTGCGGGAAAGCGAAAGCAAAGGACGCTTTTCTCCCTCTAACCGCTTTCGTCAGAGGAACGGGGGAAGTCACGGTGTTCTTTCTCTCACTGAGATACACACAATCTGACGTTGCCTCTGAGCTCCGTTGCTGGCAAAGAACTGAAACTGACATACATTCCTGTGGGGAAACACAGGGCTTTGCTAGGATTTCTCTAGGCAGTGTGATTTCCCTGGGCCTCACTGTAGCAACACTATCTCGCCAGGGCAACACTGCGTGGGATTTCCTCTTCCAAGAGAGCTGCTGCTTTGTAGTTTGTGCTGGGAAACCTTGCTTTGGCAAGTGCGAATTGACTGCATTCAGGCAGAAAGAAAAGAGAATAGCAAGAGGCCTTTTCTCCCCGGCTGCTTTCCCAAGCCCTTCCAGCACAAACTATGTCGTTGCTCCTCTGGAAGGATCCCTGCACCGCGGCGTAGTTTTTCAGAAGAAGCCCTGCTTTTGCAAGAGCAAATGAGGAATTCGTTGCAGGAAAGAGGAAGGAAAGAAAGTTTCTCTCCCTCTGCCTGCTTTGCTCAGAGAACTGGATGAAGTCAGGGAGTTCTCCCTTTCACTGAGAAACGTGCGGGCTGCTGTTGCCTGGGCGCTCTCTTCTTTGCAAAAGAGTCTGCAGTTCCACGCTTTGAACCGTGGAAAGGCGCCGGGCTCTGCTAAGACTTCCCCCGGCGCTTCGTTTGCCCTGGGCCAGAGCGAGCCTTCACAATAGCTGAACGCTAAAACTGCATACTCGTTCCACTTCCAGAACAGGGCTACCGCGAGGCAGTTCTCCGGGGGAAAACGGCCCTTCGCGAAGGGCAGATCTGCCGAGCTCATTGCGGGAAAGCGAAAGCAAAGGACGCTTTTCTCCCTCTAACCGCTTTCGTCAGAGGAACGGGGGAAGTCACGGTGTTCTTTCTCTCACTGAGATACACACAATCTGACGTTGCCTCTGAGCTCCGTTGCTGGCAAAGAACTGAAACTGACATACATTCCTGTGGGGAAACACAGGGCTTTGCTAGGATTTCTCTAGGCAGTGTGATTTCCCTGGGCCTCACTGTAGCAACACTATCTCGCCAGGGCAACACTGCGTGGGATTTCCTCTTCCAAGAGAGCTGCTGCTTTGTAGTTTGTGCTGGGAAACCTTATTTTGGCAAGTGCGAATTGACCGCATTCAGGCAGAAAGAAAAGAGAACAGCAAGAGGCCTTTTTTCCCCGGCTGCTTTCCCAAGCCCTTCCAGCTCAAACTATGTGGTTGCTCCTCTGGAAGGATCCTTGCACCGCGACATAGTTTTTCAGAAGAAGCCCTGCTTTTGCAAGAGCAAATGAGGAATTCGTTGCAGGAAAGAGGAAGGAAAGAAAGTTTCTCTCCCTCTGCCTGCTTTGCTCAGAGAACTGGATGAAGTCAGGGAGTTCTCCCTTTCACTGAGAAACGTGCGGGCTGCTGTTGCCTGTGCGCTCTCTTCTTTGCAAAAGAGTCTGCAGTTCCACGCTTTGAACCGTGGAAAGGCGCCGGGCTCTGCTCAGACTTCCCCCGGCGCTTCGTTTGCCCTGGGCCAAAGCGAGCCTTCACAATAGCTGAACGCTAACACTGCATACTCGTTCCACTTCCAGAACAGGGCTACCGCGAGGCAGTTCTCCGGGGGAAAACGGCCCTTCGCGAAGGGCAGATCTGCCGAGCTCATTGCGGGAAAGCGAAAGCAAAGGACGCTTTTCTCCCTCTAACCGCTTTCGTCAGAGGAACGGGGGAAGTCACAGTGTTCTTTCTCTCACTGAGATACACACAATCTAACGTTGCCTCTGAGCTCCGTTGCTGACAAAGAACTGAAACTGACATACATTCCTGTGGGGAAACACAGGGCTTTGCTAGGATTTCTCTAGGCAGTGTGTTTTCCCTGGACCTCACTGCAGCAACACTATCTCGCCAGGGCAACACTGCGTGGGATTTCCTCTTCCAAGAGAGCTGCTGCTTTGTAGTTTGTGCTGGGAAACCTTGCTTTGGCAAGTGCGAATTGACTGCATTCAGGCAGAAAGAAAAGAGAACAGCAAGAGGCCTTTTATCCCCGGCTGCTTTCCCAAGCCCTTCCAGCTCAAACTATGTCGTTGCTCCTCTGGAAGGATCCCTGCACCGCGACGTAGTTTCTCAGAAGAAGCCCTGCTTTTGCAAGAGCAAATGAGGAATTCGTTGCAGGAAAGAGGAAGGAAAGAAAGTTTCTCTCCCTCTGCCTGCTTTGCTCAGAGAACTGGATGAAGTCAGGGAGTTCTCCCTTTCACTGAGAAACGTGTGGGCTGCTTTTGCCTGTGCGCTCTCTTCTTTGCAAAAGAGTCTGCAGTTCCACACTTTGAACCGTGGAAAGGCGCCGGGCTCTGCTCAGGCTTCCCCCGGCGTTTCGTTTGCCCTGGGCCAAAGCGAGCCTTCACAATAGCTGAACGCTAACACTGCATACTCGTTCCACTTCCAGAACAGGGCTACCGCGAGGCAGTTCTCCGGGGGAAAACGGCCCTTCGCGAAGGGCAGATCTGCCGAGCTCATTGCGGGAAAGCGAAAGCAAAGGACGCTTTTCTCCCTCTAACCGCTTTCGTCAGAGGAACGGGGGAAGTCACAGTGTTCTTTCTCTCACTGAGATACACACAATCTGACGTTGCCTCTGAGCTCCGTTGCTGGCAAAGAACTGAAACTGACATACATTCCTGTGGGGAAACACAGGGCTTTGCTAGGATTTCTCTAGGCAGTGTGATTTCCCTGGGCCTCACTGTAGCAACACTATCTCGCCAGGGCAACACTGCGTGGGATTTCCTCTTCCAAGAGAGCTGCTGCTTTGTAGTTTGTGCTGGGAAACCTTGCTTTGGCAAGTGCGAATTGACTGCATTCAGGCAGAAAGAAAAGAGAACAGCAAGAGGCCTTTTATCCCCGGCTGCTTTCCAAGCCCTTCCAGCTCAAACTATGTCGTTGCTCCTCTGGAAGGATCCCTGCACCGCGACGTAGTTTCTCAGAAGAAGCCCTGCTTTTGCAAGAGCAAAGGAGCAATTCGTTGCAGGAAAGAGGAAGGAAAGAAAGTTTCTCTCCCTCTGCCTGCTTTGCTCAGAGAACTGGATGAAGTCAGGGAGTTCTCCCTTTCACTGAGAAACGTGTGGGCTGCTTTTGCCTGTGCGCTCTCTTCTTTGCAAAAGAGTCTGCAGTTCCACACTTTGAACCGTGGAAAGGCGCCGGGCTCTGCTCAGGCTTCCACCGGCGTTTCGTTTGCCCTGGGCCAAAGCGAGCCTTCACAATAGCTGAACGCTAACACTGCATACTCGTTCCACTTCCAGAACAGGGCTACCGCGAGGCAGTTCTCCGGGGGAAAACGGCCCTTCGCGAAGGGCAGATCTGCCGAGCTCATTGCGGGAAAGCGAAAGCAAAGGACGCTTTTCTCCCTCTAACCGCTTTCGTCAGAGGAACGGGGGAAGTCACAGTGTTCTTTCTCTCACTGAGATACACACAATCTGACGTTGCCTCTGAGCTCCGTTGCTGGCAAAGAACTGAAACTGACATACATTCCTGTGGGGAAACACAGGGCTTTGCTAGGATTTCTCTAGGCAGTGTGATTTCCCTGGGCCTCACTGTAGCAACACAATCTCGCCAGGGCAACACTGCGTGGGATTTCCTCTTCCAAGAGAGCTGCTGCTTTGTAGTTTGTGCTGGGAAACCTTGCTTTGGCAAGTGCGAATTGACCGCATTCAGGCAGAAAGAAAAGAGAACAGCAAGAGGCCTTTTTTCCCCGGCTGCTTTCCCAAGCCCTTCCAGCTCAAACTATGTGGTTGCTCCTCTGGAAGGATCCTTGCACCGCGACGTAGTTTTTCAGAAGAAGCCCTGCTTTTGCAAGAGCAAATGAGGAATTCGTTGCAGGAAAGAGGAAGGAAAGAAAGTTTCTCTCCCTCTGCCTGCTTTGCTCAGAGAACTGGATGAAGTCAGGGAGTTCTCCCTTTCACTGAGAAACGTGTGGGCTGCTTTTGCCTGTGCGCTCTCTTCTTTGCAAAAGAGTCTGCAGTTCCACACTTTGAACCGTGGAAAGGCGCCGGGCTCTGCTCAGGCTTCCCCCGGCGTTTCGTTTGCCCTGGGCCAAAGCGAGCCTTCACAATAGCTGAACGCTAACACTGCATACTCGTTCCACTTCCAGAACAGGGCTACCGCGAGGCAGTTCTCCGGGGGAAAACGGCCCTTCGCGAAGGGCAGATCTGCCGAGCTCATTGCGGGAAAGCGAAAGCAAAGGACGCTTTTCTCCCTCTAACCGCTTTCGTCAGAGGAACGGGGGAAGTCACGGTGTTCTTTGTCTCACTGAGATACACACAATCTGACGTTGCCTCTGAGCTCCGTTGCTGGCAAAGAACTGAAACTGACATACATTCCTGTGGGGAAACACAGGGCTTTGCTAGGATTTCTCTAGGCAGTGTGATTTCCCTGGGCCTCACTGTAGCAACACTATCTCGCCAGGGCAACACTGCGTGGGATTTCCTCTTCCAAGAGAGCTGCTGCTTTGTAGTTTGTGCTGGGAAACCTTATTTTGGCAAGTGCGAATTGACCGCATTCAGGCAGAAAGAAAAGAGAACAGCAAGAGGCCTTTTTTCCCCGGCTGCTTTCCCAAGCCCTTCCAGCTCAAACTATGTGGTTGCTCCTCTGGAAGGATCCTTGCACCGCGACGTAGTTTTTCAGAAGAAGCCCTGCTTTTGCAAGAGCAAATGAGGAATTCGTTGCAGGAAAGAGGAAGGAAAGAAAGTTTCTCTCCCTCTGCCTGCTTTGCTCAGAGAACTGGATGAAGTCAGGGAGTTCTCCCTTTCACTGAGAAACGTGCGGGCTGCTGTTGCCTGTGCGCTCTCTTCTTTGCAAAAGAGTCTGCAGTTCCACGCTTTGAACCGTGGAAAGGCGCCGGGCTCTGCTCAGACTTCCCCCGGCGCTTCGTTTGCCCTGGGCCAAAGCGAGCCTTCACAATAGCTGAACGCTAACACTGCATACTCGTTCCACTTCCAGAACAGGGCTACCGCGAGGCAGTTCTCCGGGGGAAAACGGCCCTTCGCGAAGGGCAGATCTGCCGAGCTCATTGCGGGAAAGCGAAAGCAAAGGACGCTTTTCTCCCTCTAACCGCTTTCGTCAGAGGAACGGGGGAAGTCACGGTGTTCTTTCTCTCACTGAGATACACACAATCTAACGTTGCCTCTGAGCTCCGTTGCTGACAAAGAACTGAAACTGACATACATTCCTGTGGGGAAACACAGGGCTTTGCTAGGATTTCTCTAGGCAGTGTGTTTTCCCTGGACCTCACTGCAGCAACACTATCTCGCCAGGGCAACACTGCGTGGGATTTCCTCTTCCAAGAGAGCTGCTGCTTTGTAGTTTGTGCTGGGAAACCTTGCTTTGGCAAGTGCGAATTGACTGCATTCAGGCAGAAAGAAAAGAGAACAGCAAGAGGCCTTTTATCCCCGGCTGCTTTCCCAAGCCCTTCCAGCTCAAACTATGTCGTTGCTCCTCTGGAAGGATCCCTGCACCGCGACGTAGTTTCTCAGAAGAAGCCCTGCTTTTGCAAGAGCAAATGAGGAATTCGTTGCAGGAAAGAGGAAGGAAAGAAAGTTTCTCTCCCTCTGCCTGCTTTGCTCAGAGAACTGGATGAAGTCAGGGAGTTCTCCCTTTCACTGAGAAACGTGTGGGCTGCTTTTGCCTGTGCGCTCTCTTCTTTGCAAAAGAGTCTGCAGTTCCACACTTTGAACCGTGGAAAGGCGCCGGGCTCTGCTCAGGCTTCCCCCGGCGTTTCGTTTGCCCTGGGCCAAAGCGAGCCTTCACAATAGCTGAACGCTAACACTGCATACTCGTTCCACTTCCAGAACAGGGCTACCGCGAGGCAGTTCTCCGGGGGAAAACGGCCCTTCGCGAAGGGCAGATCTGCCGAGCTCATTGCGGGAAAGCGAAAGCAAAGGACGCTTTTCTCCCTCTAACCGCTTTCGTCAGAGGAACGGGGGAAGTCACAGTGTTCTTTCTCTCACTGAGATACACACAATCTGACGTTGCCTCTGAGCTCCGTTGCTGGCAAAGAACTGAAACTGACATACATTCCTGTGGGGAAACACAGGGCTTTGCTAGGATTTCTCTAGGCAGTGTGATTTCCCTGGGCCTCACTGTAGCAACACTATCTCGCCAGGGCAACACTGCGTGGGATTTCCTCTTCCAAGAGAGCTGCTGCTTTGTAGTTTGTGCTGGGAAACCTTGCTTTGGCAAGTGCGAATTGACTGCATTCAGGCAGAAAGAAAAGAGAACAGCAAGAGGCCTTTTATCCCCGGCTGCTTTCCAAGCCCTTCCAGCTCAAACTATGTCGTTGCTCCTCTGGAAGGATCCCTGCACCGCGACGTAGTTTCTCAGAAGAAGCCCTGCTTTTGCAAGAGCAAAGGAGCAATTCGTTGCAGGAAAGAGGAAGGAAAGAAAGTTTCTCTCCCTCTGCCTGCTTTGCTCAGAGAACTGGATGAAGTCAGGGAGTTCTCCCTTTCACTGAGAAACGTGTGGGCTGCTTTTGCCTGTGCGCTCTCTTCTTTGCAAAAGAGTCTGCAGTTCCACACTTTGAACCGTGGAAAGGCGCCGGGCTCTGCTCAGGCTTCCACCGGCGTTTCGTTTGCCCTGGGCCAAAGCGAGCCTTCACAATAGCTGAACGCTAACACTGCATACTCGTTCCACTTCCAGAACAGGGCTACCGCGAGGCAGTTCTCCGGGGGAAAACGGCCCTTCGCGAAGGGCAGATCTGCCGAGCTCATTGCGGGAAAGCGAAAGCAAAGGACGCTTTTCTCCCTCTAACCGCTTTCGTCAGAGGAACGGGGGAAGTCACAGTGTTCTTTCTCTCACTGAGATACACACAATCTGACGTTGCCTCTGAGCTCCGTTGCTGGCAAAGAACTGAAACTGACATACATTCCTGTGGGGAAACACAGGGCTTTGCTAGGATTTCTCTAGGCAGTGTGATTTCCCTGGGCCTCACTGTAGCAACACAATCTCGCCAGGGCAACACTGCGTGGGATTTCCTCTTCCAAGAGAGCTGCTGCTTTGTAGTTTGTGCTGGGAAACCTTGCTTTGGCAAGTGCGAATTGACCGCATTCAGGCAGAAAGAAAAGAGAACAGCAAGAGGCCTTTTTTCCCCGGCTGCTTTCCCAAGCCCTTCCAGCTCAAACTATGTGGTTGCTCCTCTGGAAGGATCCTTGCACCGCGACGTAGTTTTTCAGAAGAAGCCCTGCTTTTGCAAGAGCAAATGAGGAATTCGTTGCAGGAAAGAGGAAGGAAAGAAAGTTTCTCTCCCTCTGCCTGCTTTGCTCAGAGAACTGGATGAAGTCAGGGAGTTCTCCCTTTCACTGAGAAACGTGCGGGCTGCTGTTGCCTGTGCGCTCTCTTCTTTGCAAAAGAGTCTGCAGTTCCACGCTTTGAACCGTGGAAAGGCGCCGGGCTCTGCTCACACTTCCCCCGGCGCTTCGTTTGCCCTGGGCCAAAGCGAGCCTTCACAATAGCTGAACGCTAACACTGCATACTCGTTCCACTTCCAGAACAGGGCTACCGCGAGGCAGTTCTCCGGGGGAAAACGGCCCTTCGCGAAGGGCAGATCTGCCGAGCTCATTGCGGGAAAGCGAAAGCAAAGGACGCTTTTCTCCCTCTAACCGCTTTCGTCAGAGGAACGGGGGAAGTCACGGTGTTCTTTCTCTCACTGAGATACACACAATCTAACGTTGCCTCTGAGCTCCGTTGCTGGCAAAGAACTGAAACTGACATACATTCCTGTGGGGAAACACAGGGCTTTGCTAGGATTTCTCTAGGCAGTGTGTTTTCCCTGGACCTCACTGCAGCAACACTATCTCGCCAGGGCAACACTGCGTGGGATTTCCTCTTCCAAGAGAGCTGCTGCTTTGTAGTTTGTGCTGGGAAACCTTGCTTTGGCAAGTGCGAATTGACTGCATTCAGGCAGAAAGAAAAGAGAACAGCAAGAGGCCTTTTATCCCCGGCTGCTTTCCCAAGCCCTTCCAGCTCAAACTATGTCGTTGCTCCTCTGGAAGGATCCCTGCACCGCGACGTAGTTTCTCAGAAGAAGCCCTGCTTTTGCAAGAGCAAAGGAGCAATTCGTTGCAGGAAAGAGGAAGGAAAGAAAGTTTCTCTCCCTCTGCCTGCTTTGCTCAGAGAACTGGATGAAGTCAGGGAGTTCTCCCTTTCACTGAGAAACGTGTGGGCTGCTTTTGCCTGTGCGCTCTCTTCTTTGCAAAAGAGTCTGCAGTTCCACACTTTGAACCGTGGAAAGGCGCCGGGCTCTGCTCAGGCTTCCCCCGGCGTTTCGTTTGCCCTGGGCCAAAGCGAGCCTTCACAATAGCTGAACGCTAACACTGCATACTCGTTCCACTTCCAGAACAGGGCTACCGCGAGGCAGTTCTCCGGGGGAAAACGGCCCTTCGCGAAGGGCAGATCTGCCGAGCTCATTGCGGGAAAGCGAAAGCAAAGGACGCTTTTCTCCCTCTAACCGCTTTCGTCAGAGGAACGGGGGAAGTCACGGTGTTCTTTGTCTCACTGAGATACACACAATCTGACGTTGCCTCTGAGCTCCGTTGCTGGCAAAGAACTGAAACTGACATACATTCCTGTGGGGAAACACAGGGCTTTGCTAGGATTTCTCTAGGCAGTGTGATTTCCCTGGGCCTCACTGTAGCAACACTATCTCGCCAGGGCAACACTGCGTGGGATTTCCTCTTCCAAGAGAGCTGCTGCTTTGTAGTTTGTGCTGGGAAACCTTATTTTGGCAAGTGCGAATTGACCGCATTCAGGCAGAAAGAAAAGAGAACAGCAAGAGGCCTTTTTTCCCCGGCTGCTTTCCCAAGCCCTTCCAGCTCAAACTATGTCGTTGCTCCTCTGGAAGGATCCTTGCACCGCGACGTAGTTTTTCAGAAGAAGCCCTGCTTTTGCAAGAGCAAATGAGGAATTCGTTGCAGGAAAGAGGAAGGAAAGAAAGTTTCTCTCCCTCTGCCTGCTTTGCTCAGAGAACTGGATGAAGTCAGGGAGTTCTCCCTTTCACTGAGAAACGTGCGGGCTGCTGTTGCCTGTGCGCTCTCTTCTTTGCAAAAGAGTCTGCAGTTCCACGCTTTGAACCGTGGAAAGGCGCCGGGCTCTGCTCAGACTTCCCCCGGCGCTTCGTTTGCCCTGGGCCAAAGCGAGCCTTCACAATAGCTGAACGCTAACACTGCATACTCGTTCCACTTCCAGAACAGGGCTACCGCGAGGCAGTTCTACGGGGGAAAACGGCCCTTCGCGAAGGGCAGATCTGCCGAGCTCATTGCGGGAAAGCGAAAGCAAAGGACGCTTTTCTCCCTCTAACCGCTTTCGTCAGAGGAACGGGGGAAGTCACAGTGTTCTTTCTCTCACTGAGATACACACAATCTAACGTTGCCTCTGAGCTCCGTTGCTGACAAAGAACTGAAACTGACATACATTCCTGTGGGGAAACACAGGGCTTTGCTAGGATTTCTCTAGGCAGTGTGTTTTCCCTGGACCTCACTGCAGCAACACTATCTCGCCAGGGCAACACTGCGTGGGATTTCCTCTTCCAAGAGAGCTGCTGCTTTGTAGTTTGTGCTGGGAAACCTTGCTTTGGCAAGTGCGAATTGACTGCATTCAGGCAGAAAGAAAAGAGAACAGCAAGAGGCCTTTTATCCCCGGCTGCTTTCCCAAGCCCTTCCAGCTCAAACTATGTCGTTGCTCCTCTGGAAGGATCCCTGCACCGCGACGTAGTTTCTCAGAAGAAGCCCTGCTTTTGCAAGAGCAAATGAGGAATTCGTTGCAGGAAAGAGGAAGGAAAGAAAGTTTCTCTCCCTCTGCCTGCTTTGCTCAGAGAACTGGATGAAGTCAGGGAGTTCTCCCTTTCACTGAGAAACGTGTGGGCTGCTTTTGCCTGTGCGCTCTCTTCTTTGCAAAAGAGTCTGCAGTTCCACACTTTGAACCGTGGAAAGGCGCCGGGCTCTGCTCAGGCTTCCCCCGGCGTTTCGTTTGCCCTGGGCCAAAGCGAGCCTTCACAATAGCTGAACGCTAACACTGCATACTCGTTCCACTTCCAGAACAGGGCTACCGCGAGGCAGTTCTCCGGGGGAAAACGGCCCTTCGCGAAGGGCAGATCTGCCGAGCTCATTGCGGGAAAGCGAAAGCAAAGGACGCTTTTCTCCCTCTAACCGCTTTCGTCAGAGGAATGGGGGAAGTCACAGTGTTCTTTCTCTCACTGAGATACACACAATCTGACGTTGCCTCTGAGCTCCGTTGCTGGCAAAGAACTGAAACTGACATACATTCCTGTGGGGAAACACAGGGCTTTGCTAGGATTTCTCTAGGCAGTGTGATTTCCCTGGGCCTCACTGTAGCAACACTATCTCGCCAGGGCAACACTGCGTGGGATTTCCTCTTCCAAGAGAGCTGCTGCTTTGTAGTTTGTGCTGGGAAACCTTGCTTTGGCAAGTGCGAATTGACTGCATTCAGGCAGAAAGAAAAGAGAACAGCAAGAGGCCTTTTATCCCCGGCTGCTTTCCAAGCCCTTCCAGCTCAAACTATGTCGTTGCTCCTCTGGAAGGATCCCTGCACCGCGACGTAGTTTCTCAGAAGAAGCCCTGCTTTTGCAAGAGCAAAGGAGCAATTCGTTGCAGGAAAGAGGAAGGAAAGAAAGTTTCTCTCCCTCTGCCTGCTTTGCTCAGAGAACTGGATGAAGTCAGGGAGTTCTCCCTTTCACTGAGAAACGTGTGGGCTGCTTTTGCCTGTGCGCTCTCTTCTTTGCAAAAGAGTCTGCAGTTCCACACTTTGAACCGTGGAAAGGCGCCGGGCTCTGCTCAGGCTTCCCCCGGCGTTTCGTTTGCCCTGGGCCAAAGCGAGCCTTCACAATAGCTGAACGCTAACACTGCATACTCGTTCCACTTCCAGAACAGGGCTACCGCGAGGCAGTTCTCCGGGGGAAAACGGCCCTTCGCGAAGGGCAGATCTGCCGAGCTCATTGCGGGAAAGCGAAAGCAAAGGACGCTTTTCTCCCTCTAACCGCTTTCGTCAGAGGAACGGGGGAAGTCACAGTGTTCTTTCTCTCACTGAGATACACACAATCTGACGTTGCCTCTGAGCTCCGTTGCTGGCAAAGAACTGAAACTGACATACATTCCTGTGGGGAAACACAGGGCTTTGCTAGGATTTCTCTAGGCAGTGTGATTTCCCTGGGCCTCACTGTAGCAACACAATCTCGCCAGGGCAACACTGCGTGGGATTTCCTCTTCCAAGAGAGCTGCTGCTTTGTAGTTTGTGCTGGGAAACCTTGCTTTGGCAAGTGCGAATTGACCGCATTCAGGCAGAAAGAAAAGAGAACAGCAAGAGGCCTTTTTTCCCCGGCTGCTTTCCCAAGCCCTTCCAGCTCAAACTATGTGGTTGCTCCTCTGGAAGGATCCTTGCACCGCGACGTAGTTTTTCAGAAGAAGCCCTGCTTTTGCAAGAGCAAATGAGGAATTCGTTGCAGGAAAGAGGAAGGAAAGAAAGTTTCTCTCCCTCTGCCTGCTTTGCTCAGAGAACTGGATGAAGTCAGGGAGTTCTCCCTTTCACTGAGAAACGTGCGGGCTGCTGTTGCCTGTGCGCTCTCTTCTTTGCAAAAGAGTCTGCAGTTCCACGCTTTGAACCGTGGAAAGGCGCCGGGCTCTGCTCAGACTTCCCCCGGCGCTTCGTTTGCCCTGGGCCAAAGCGAGCCTTCACAATAGCTGAACGCTAACACTGCATACTCGTTCCACTTCCAGAACAGGGCTACCGCGAGGCAGTTCTCCGGGGGAAAACGGCCCTTCGCGAAGGGCAGATCTGCCGAGCTCATTGCGGGAAAGCGAAAGCAAAGGACGCTTTTCTCCCTCTAACCGCTTTCGTCAGAGGAACGGGGGAAGTCACGGTGTTCTTTCTCTCACTGAGATACACACAATCTAACGTTGCCTCTGAGCTCCGTTGCTGGCAAAGAACTGAAACTGACATACATTCCTGTGGGGAAACACAGGGCTTTGCTAGGATTTCTCTAGGCAGTGTGTTTTCCCTGGACCTCACTGCAGCAACACTATCTCGCCAGGGCAACACTGCGTGGGATTTCCTCTTCCAAGAGAGCTGCTGCTTTGTAGTTTGTGCTGGGAAACCTTGCTTTGGCAAGTGCGAATTGACTGCATTCAGGCAGAAAGAAAAGAGAACAGCAAGAGGCCTTTTATCCCCGGCTGCTTTCCCAAGCCCTTCCAGCTCAAACTATGTCGTTGCTCCTCTGGAAGGATCCCTGCACCGCGACGTAGTTTCTCAGAAGAAGCCCTGCTTTTGCAAGAGCAAAGGAGCAATTCGTTGCAGGAAAGAGGAAGGAAAGAAAGTTTCTCTCCCTCTGCCTGCTTTGCTCAGAGAACTGGATGAAGTCAGGGAGTTCTCCCTTTCACTGAGAAACGTGTGGGCTGCTTTTGCCTGTGCGCTCTCTTCTTTGCAAAAGAGTCTGCAGTTCCACACTTTGAACCGTGGAAAGGCGCCGGGCTCTGCTCAGGCTTCCCCCGGCGTTTCGTTTGCCCTGGGCCAAAGCGAGCCTTCACAATAGCTGAACGCTAACACTGCATACTCGTTCCACTTCCAGAACAGGGCTACCGCGAGGCAGTTCTCCGGGGGAAAACGGCCGTTCGCGAAGGGCAGATCTGCCGAGCTCATTGCGGGAAAGCGAAAGCAAAGGACGCTTTTCTCCCTCTAACCGCTTTCGTCAGAGGAACGGGGGAAGTCACAGTGTTCTTTCTCTCACTGAGATACACACAATCTGACGTTGCCTCTGAGCTCCGTTGCTGGCAAAGAACTGAAACTGACATACATTCCTGTGGGGAAACACAGGGCTTTGCTAGGATTTCTCTAGGCAGTGTGATTTCCCTGGGCCTCACTGTAGCAACACTATCTCGCCAGGGCAACACTGCGTGGGATTTCCTCTTCCAAGAGAGCTGCTGCTTTGTAGTTTGTGCTGGGAAACCTTGCTTTGGCAAGTGCGAATTGACTGCATTCAGGCAGAAAGAAAAGAGAACAGCAAGAGGCCTTTTATCCCCGGCTGCTTTCCAAGCCCTTCCAGCTCAAACTATGTCGTTGCTCCTCTGGAAGGATCCCTGCACCGCGACGTAGTTTCTCAGAAGAAGCCCTGCTTTTGCAAGAGCAAAGGAGCAATTCCTTGCAGGAAAGAGGAAGGAAAGAAAGTTTCTCTCCCTCTGCCTGCTTTGCTCAGAGAACTGGATGAAGTCAGGGAGTTCTCCCTTTCACTGAGAAACGTGTGGGCTGCTTTTGCCTGTGCGCTCTCTTCTTTGCAAAAGAGTCTGCAGTTCCACACTTTGAACCGTGGAAAGGCGCCGGGCTCTGCTCAGGCTTCCCCCGGCGTTTCGTTTGCCCTGGGCCAAAGCGAGCCTTCACAATAGCTGAACGCTAACACTGCATACTCGTTCCACTTCCAGAACAGGGCTACCGCGAGGCAGTTCTCCGGGGGAAAACGGCCCTTCGCGAAGGGCAGATCTGCCGAGCTCATTGCGGGAAAGCGAAAGCAAAGGACGCTTTTCTCCCTCTAACCGCTTTCGTCAGAGGAACGGGGGAAGTCACGGTGTTCTTTCTCTCACTGAGATACACACAATCTGACGTTGCCTCTGAGCTCCGTTGCTGGCAAAGAACTGAAACTGACATACATTCCTGTGGGGAAACACAGGGCTTTGCTAGGATTTCTCTAGGCAGTGTGATTTCCCTGGGCCTCACTGTAGCAACACTATCTCGCCAGGGCAACACTGCGTGGGATTTCCTCTTCCAAGAGAGCTGCTGCTTTGTAGTTTGTGCTGGGAAACCTTGCTTTGGCAAGTGCGAATTGACCGCATTCAGGCAGAAAGAAAAGAGAACAGCAAGAGGCCTTTTTTCCCCGGCTGCTTTCCCAAGCCCTTCCAGCTCAAACTATGTCGTTGCTCCTCTGGAAGGATCCTTGCACCGCGACGTAGTTTTTCAGAAGAAGCCCTGCTTTTGCAAGAGCAAATGAGGAATTCGTTGCAGGAAAGAGGAAGGAAAGAAAGTTTCTCTCCCTCTGCCTGCTTTGCTCAGAGAACTGGATGAAGTCAGGGAGTTCTCCCTTTCACTGAGAAACGTGCGGGCTGCTGTTGCCTGTGCGCTCTCTTCTTTGCAAAAGAGTCTGCAGTTCCACGCTTTGAACCGTGGAAAGGCGCCGGGCTCTGCTAAGACTTCCCCCGGCGCTTCGTTTGCCCTGGGCCAAAGCGAGCCTTCACAGTAGCTGAACGCTAACACTGCATACTCGTTCCACTTCCAGAACAGGGCTACCGCGAGGCAGTTCTCCGGGGGAAAACGGCCCTTCGCGAAGGGCAGATCTGCCGAGCTCATTGCGGGAAAGCGAAAGCAAAGGACGCTTTTCTCCCTCTAACCGCTTTCGTCAGAGGAACGGGGGAAGTCACAATGTTCTTTCTCTCACTGAGATACACACAATCTGACGTTGCCTCTGAGCTCCGTTGCTGGCAAAGAACTGAAACTGACATACATTCCTGTGGGGAAACACAGGGCTTTGCTAGGATTTCTCTAGGCAGTGTGATTTCCCTGGGCCTCACTGTAGCAACACTATCTCGCCAGGGCAACACTGCGTGGGATTTCCTCTTCCAAGAGAGCTGCTGCTTTGTAGTTTGTGCTGGGAAACCTTGCTTTGGCAAGTGCGAATTGACCGCATTCAGGCAGAAAGAAAAGAGAACAGCAAGAGGCCTTTTATCCCCGGCTGCTTTCCCAAGCCCTTCCAGCTCAAACTATGTCGTTGCTCCTCTGGAAGGATCCCTGCACCGCGACGTAGTTTCTCAGAAGAAGCCCTGCTTTTGCAAGAGCAAAGGAGCAATTCGTTGCAGGAAAGAGGAAGGAAAGAAAGTTTCTCTCCCTCTGCCTGCTTTGCTCAGAGAACTGGATGAAGTCAGGGAGTTCTCCCTTTCACTGAGAAACGTGTGGGCTGCTTTTGCCTGTGCGCTCTCTTCTTTGCAAAAGAGTCTGCAGTTCCACACTTTGAACCGTGGAAAGGCGCCGGGCTCTGCTCAGGCTTCCCCCGGCGTTTCGTTTGCCCTGGGCCAAAGCGAGCCTTCACAATAGCTGAACGCTAACACTGCATACTCGTTCCACTTCCAGAACAGGGCTACCGCGAGGCAGTTCTCCGGGGGAAAACGGCCCTTCGCGAAGGGCAGATCTGCCGAGCTCATTGCGGGAAAGCGAAAGCAAAGGACGCTTTTCTCCCTCTAACCGCTTTCGTCAGAGGAACGGGGGAAGTCACAGTGTTCTTTCTCTCACTGAGATACACACAATCTGACGTTGCCTCTGAGCTCCGTTGCTGGCAAAGAACTGAAACTGACATACATTCCTGTGGGGAAACACAGGGCTTTGCTAGGATTTCTCTAGGCAGTGTGATTTCCCTGGGCCTCACTGTAGCAACACTATCTCGCCAGGGCAACACTGCGTGGGATTTCCTCTTCCAAGAGAGCTGCTGCTTTGTAGTTTGTGCTGGGAAACCTTGCTTTGGCAAGTGCGAATGGACTGCATTCAGGCAGAAAGAAAAGAGAACAGCAAGAGGCCTTTTATCCCCGGCTGCTTTCCAAGCCCTTCCAGCTCAAACTATGTCGTTGCTCCTCTGGAAGGATCCCTGCACCGCGACGTAGTTTCTCAGAAGAAGCCCTGCTTTTGCAAGAGCAAAGGAGCAATTCGTTGCAGGAAAGAGGAAGGAAAGAAAGTTTCTCTCCCTCTGCCTGCTTTGCTCAGAGAACTGGATGAAGTCAGGGAGTTCTCCCTTTCACTGAGAAACGTGTGGGCTGCTTTTGCCTGTGCGCTCTCTTCTTTGCAAAAGAGTCTGCAGTTCCACACTTTGAACCGTGGAAAGGCGCCGGGCTCTGCTCAGGCTTCCCCCGGCGTTTCGTTTGCCCTGGGCCAAAGCGAGCGTTCACAATAGCTGAACGCTAACACTGTATACTCGTTCCACTTCCAGAACAGGGCTACCGCGAGGCAGTTCTCCGGGGGAAAACGGCCCTTCGCGAAGGGCAGATCTGCCGAGCTCATTGCGGGAAAGCGAAAGCAAAGGACGCTTTTCTCCCTCTAACCGCTTTCGTCAGAGGAACGGGGGAAGTCACAGTGTTCTTTCTCTCACTGAGATACACACAATCTGACGTTGCCTCTGAGCTCCGTTGCTGGCAAAGAACTGAAACTGACATACATTCCTGTGGGGAAACACAGGGCTTTGCTAGGATTTCTCTAGGCAGTGTGTTTTCCCTGGACCTCACTGCAGCAACACTATCTCGCCAGGGCAACACTGCGTGGGATTTCCTCTTCCAAGAGAGCTGCTGCTTTGTAGTTTGTGCTGGGAAACCTTGCTTTGGCAAGTGCGAATTGACTGCATTCAGGCAGAAAGAAAAGAGAACAGCAAGAGGCCTTTTATCCCCGGCTGCTTTCCCAAGCCCTTCCAGCTCAAACTATGTCGTTGCTCCTCTGGAAGGATCCCTGCACCGCGACGTAGTTTCTCAGAAGAAGCCCTGCTTTTGCAAGAGCAAAGGAGCAATTCGTTGCAGGAAAGAGGAAGGAAAGAAAGTTTCTCTCCCTCTGCCTGCTTTGCTCAGAGAACTGGATGAAGTCAGGGAGTTCTCCCTTTCACTGAGAAACGTGTGGGCTGCTTTTGCCTGTGCGCTCTCTTCTTTGCAAAAGAGTCTGCAGTTCCACACTTTGAACCGTGGAAAGGCGCCGGGCTCTGCTCAGGCTTCCCCCGGCGTTTCGTTTGCCCTGGGCCAAAGCGAGCCTTCACAATAGCTGAACGCTAACACTGCATACTCGTTCCACTTCCAGAACAGGGCTACCGCGAGGCAGTTCTCCGGGGGAAAACGGCCCTTCGCGAAGGGCAGATCTGCCGAGCTCATTGCGGGAAAGCGAAAGCAAAGGACGCTTTTCTCCCTCTAACCGCTTTCGTCAGAGGAACGGGGGAAGTCACAGTGTTCTTTCTCTCACTGAGATACACACAATCTGACGTTGCCTCTGAGCTCCGTTGCTGGCAAAGAACTGAAACTGACATACATTCCTGTGGGGAAACACAGGGCTTTGCTAGGATTTCTCTAGGCAGTGTGATTTCCCTGGGCCTCACTGTAGCAACACTATCTCGCCAGGGCAACACTGCGTGGGATTTCCTCTTCCAAGAGAGCTGCTGCTTTGTAGTTTGTGCTGGGAAACCTTGCTTTGGCAAGTGCGAATTGACTGCATTCAGGCAGAAAGAAAAGAGAACAGCAAGAGGCCTTTTATCCCCGGCTGCTTTCCAAGCCCTTCCAGCTCAAACTATGTCGTTGCTCCTCTGGAAGGATCCCTGCACCGCGACGTAGTTTCTCAGAAGAAGCCCTGCTTTTGCAAGAGCAAAGGAGCAATTCGTTGCAGGAAAGAGGAAGGAAAGAAAGTTTCTCTCCCTCTGCCTGCTTTGCTCAGAGAACTGGATGAAGTCAGGGAGTTCTCCCTTTCACTGAGAAACGTGTGGGCTGCTTTTGCCTGTGCGCTCTCTTCTTTGCAAAAGAGTCTGCAGTTCCACACTTTGAACCGTGGAAAGGCGCCGGGCTCTGCTCAGGCTTCCACCGGCGTTTCGTTTGCCCTGGGCCAAAGCGAGCCTTCACAATAGCTGAACGCTAACACTGCATACTCGTTCCACTTCCAGAACAGGGCTACCGCGAGGCAGTTCTCCGGGGGAAAACGGCCCTTCGCGAAGGGCAGATCTGCCGAGCTCATTGCGGGAAAGCGAAAGCAAAGGACGCTTTTCTCCCTCTAACCGCTTTCGTCAGAGGAACGGGGGAAGTCACAGTGTTCTTTCTCTCACTGAGATACACACAATCTGACGTTGCCTCTGAGCTCCGTTGCTGGCAAAGAACTGAAACTGACATACATTCCTGTGGGGAAACACAGGGCTTTGCTAGGATTTCTCTAGGCAGTGTGATTTCCCTGGGCCTCACTGTAGCAACACAATCTCGCCAGGGCAACACTGCGTGGGATTTCCTCTTCCAAGAGAGCTGCTGCTTTGTAGTTTGTGCTGGGAAACCTTGCTTTGGCAAGTGCGAATTGACCGCATTCAGGCAGAAAGAAAAGAGAACAGCAAGAGGCCTTTTTTCCCCGGCTGCTTTCCCAAGCCCTTCCAGCTCAAACTATGTGGTTGCTCCTCTGGAAGGATCCTTGCACCGCGACGTAGTTTTTCAGAAGAAGCCCTGCTTTTGCAAGAGCAAATGAGGAATTCGTTGCAGGAAAGAGGAAGGAAAGAAAGTTTCTCTCCCTCTGCCTGCTTTGCTCAGAGAACTGGATGAAGTCAGGGAGTTCTCCCTTTCACTGAGAAACGTGCGGGCTGCTGTTGCCTGTGCGCTCTCTTCTTTGCAAAAGAGTCTGCAGTTCCACGCTTTGAACCGTGGAAAGGCGCCGGGCTCTGCTCAGACTTCCCCCGGCGCTTCGTTTGCCCTGGGCCAAAGCGAGCCTTCACAATAGCTGAACGCTAACACTGCATACTCGTTCCACTTCCAGAACAGGGCTACCGCGAGGCAGTTCTCCGGGGGAAAACGGCCCTTCGCGAAGGGCAGATCTGCCGAGCTCATTGCGGGAAAGCGAAAGCAAAGGACGCTTTTCTCCCTCTAACCGCTTTCGTCAGAGGAACGGGGGAAGTCACGGTGTTCTTTCTCTCACTGAGATACACACAATCTAACGTTGCCTCTGAGCTCCGTTGCTGGCAAAGAACTGAAACTGACATACATTCCTGTGGGGAAACACAGGGCTTTGCTAGGATTTCTCTAGGCAGTGTGTTTTCCCTGGACCTCACTGCAGCAACACTATCTCGCCAGGGCAACACTGCGTGGGATTTCCTCTTCCAAGAGAGCTGCTGCTTTGTAGTTTGTGCTGGGAAACCTTGCTTTGGCAAGTGCGAATTGACTGCATTCAGGCAGAAAGAAAAGAGAACAGCAAGAGGCCTTTTATCCCCGGCTGCTTTCCCAAGCCCTTCCAGCTCAAACTATGTCGTTGCTCCTCTGGAAGGATCCCTGCACCGCGACGTAGTTTCTCAGAAGAAGCCCTGCTTTTGCAAGAGCAAAGGAGCAATTCGTTGCAGGAAAGAGGAAGGAAAGAAAGTTTCTCTCCCTCTGCCTGCTTTGCTCAGAGAACTGGATGAAGTCAGGGAGTTCTCCCTTTCACTGAGAAACGTGTGGGCTGCTTTTGCCTGTGCGCTCTCTTCTTTGCAAAAGAGTCTGCAGTTCCACACTTTGAACCGTGGAAAGGCGCCGGGCTCTGCTCAGGCTTCCCCCGGCGTTTCGTTTGCCCTGGGCCAAAGCGAGCCTTCACAATAGCTGAACGCTAACACTGCATACTCGTTCCACTTCCAGAACAGGGCTACCGCGAGGCAGTTCTCCGGGGGAAAACGGCCCTTCGCGAAGGGCAGATCTGCCGAGCTCATTGCGGGAAAGCGAAAGCAAAGGACGCTTTTCTCCCTCTAACCGCTTTCGTCAGAGGAATGGGGGAAGTCACAGTGTTCTTTCTCTCACTGAGATACACACAATCTGACGTTGCCTCTGAGCTCCGTTGCTGGCAAAGAACTGAAACTGACATACATTCCTGTGGGGAAACACAGGGCTTTGCTAGGATTTCTCTAGGCAGTGTGATTTCCCTGGGCCTCACTGTAGCAACACTATCTCGCCAGGGCAACACTGCGTGGGATTTCCTCTTCCAAGAGAGCTGCTGCTTTGTAGTTTGTGCTGGGAAACCTTGCTTTGGCAAGTGCGAATTGACTGCATTCAGGCAGAAAGAAAAGAGAACAGCAAGAGGCCTTTTATCCCCGGCTGCTTTCCAAGCCCTTCCAGCTCAAACTATGTCGTTGCTCCTCTGGAAGGATCCTTGCACCGCGACGTAGTTTCTCAGAAGAAGCCCTGCTTTTGCAAGAGCAAAGGAGCAATTCGTTGCAGGAAAGAGGAAGGAAAGAAAGTTTCTCTCCCTCTGCCTGCTTTGCTCAGAGAACTGGATGAAGTCAGGGAGTTCTCCCTTTCACTGAGAAACGTGTGGGCTGCTTTTGCCTGTGCGCTCTCTTCTTTGCAAAAGAGTCTGCAGTTCCACACTTTGAACCGTGGAAAGGCGCCGGGCTCTGCTCAGGCTTCCACCGGCGTTTCGTTTGCCCTGGGCCAAAGCGAGCCTTCACAATAGCTGAACGCTAACACTGCATACTCGTTCCACTTCCAGAACAGGGCTACCGCGAGGCAGTTCTCCGGGGGAAAACGGCCCTTCGCGAAGGGCAGATCTGCCGAGCTCATTGCGGGAAAGCGAAAGCAAAGGACGCTTTTCTCCCTCTAACCGCTTTCGTCAGAGGAACGGGGGAAGTCACAGTGTTCTTTCTCTCACTGAGATACACACAATCTGACGTTGCCTCTGAGCTCCGTTGCTGGCAAAGAACTGAAACTGACATACATTCCTGTGGGGAAACACAGGGCTTTGCTAGGATTTCTCTAGGCAGTGTGATTTCCCTGGGCCTCACTGTAGCAACACAATCTCGCCAGGGCAACACTGCGTGGGATTTCCTCTTCCAAGAGAGCTGCTGCTTTGTAGTTTGTGCTGGGAAACCTTGCTTTGGCAAGTGCGAATTGACCGCATTCAGGCAGAAAGAAAAGAGAACAGCAAGAGGCCTTTTTTCCCCGGCTGCTTTCCCAAGCCCTTCCAGCTCAAACTATGTGGTTGCTCCTCTGGAAGGATCCTTGCACCGCGACGTAGTTTTTCAGAAGAAGCCCTGCTTTTGCAAGAGCAAATGAGGAATTCGTTGCAGGAAAGAGGAAGGAAAGAAAGTTTCTCTCCCTCTGCCTGCTTTGCTCAGAGAACTGGATGAAGTCAGGGAGTTCTCCCTTTCACTGAGAAACGTGCGGGCTGCTGTTGCCTGTGAGCTCTCTTCTTTGCAAAAGAGTCTGCAGTTCCACGCTTTGAACCGTGGAAAGGCGCCGGGCTCTGCTCAGACTTCCCCCGGCGCTTCGTTTGCCCTGGGCCAAAGCGAGCCTTCACAATAGCTGAACGCTAACACTGCATACTCGTTCCACTTCCAGAACAGGGCTACCGCGAGGCAGTTCTCCGGGGGAAAACGGCCCTTCGCGAAGGGCAGATCTGCCGAGCTCATTGCGGGAAAGCGAAAGCAAAGGACGCTTTTCTCCCTCTAACCGCTTTCGTCAGAGGAACGGGGGAAGTCACGGTGTTCTTTCTCTCACTGAGATACACACAATCTAACGTTGCCTCTGAGCTCCGTTGCTGGCAAAGAACTGAAACTGACATACATTCCTGTGGGGAAACACAGGGCTTTGCTAGGATTTCTCTAGGCAGTGTGTTTTCCCTGGACCTCACTGCAGCAACACTATCTCGCCAGGGCAACACTGCGTGGGATTTCCTCTTCCAAGAGAGCTGCTGCTTTGTAGTTTGTGCTGGGAAACCTTGCTTTGGCAAGTGCGAATTGACTGCATTCAGGCAGAAAGAAAAGAGAACAGCAAGAGGCCTTTTATCCCCGGCTGCTTTCCCAAGCCCTTCCAGCTCAAACTATGTCGTTGCTCCTCTGGAAGGATCCCTGCACCGCGACGTAGTTTCTCAGAAGAAGCCCTGCTTTTGCAAGAGCAAAGGAGCAATTCGTTGCAGGAAAGAGGAAGGAAAGAAAGTTTCTCTCCCTCTGCCTGCTTTGCTCAGAGAACTGGATGAAGTCAGGGAGTTCTCCCTTTCACTGAGAAACGTGTGGGCTGCTTTTGCCTGTGCGCTCTCTTCTTTGCAAAAGAGTCTGCAGTTCCACACTTTGAACCGTGGAAAGGCGCCGGGCTCTGCTCAGGCTTCCCCCGGCGTTTCGTTTGCCCTGGGCCAAAGCGAGCCTTCACAATAGCTGAACGCTAACACTGCATACTCGTTCCACTTCCAGAACAGGGCTACCGCGAGGCAGTTCTCCGGGGGAAAACGGCCCTTCGCGAAGGGCAGATCTGCCGAGCTCATTGCGGGAAAGCGAAAGCAAAGGACGCTTTTCTCCCTCTAACCGCTTTCGTCAGAGGAACGGGGGAAGTCACGGTGTTCTTTCTCTCACTGAGATACACACAATCTGACGTTGCCTCTGAGCTCCGTTGCTGGCAAAGAACTGAAACTGACATACATTCCTGTGGGGAAACACAGGGCTTTGCTAGGATTTCTCTAGGCAGTGTGTTTTCCCTGGACCTCACTGCAGCAACACTATCTCGCCAGGGCAACACTGCGTGGGATTTCCTCTTCCAAGAGAGCTGCTGCTTTGTAGTTTGTGCTGGGAAACCTTGCTTTGGCAAGTGCGAATTGACTGCATTCAGGCAGAAAGAAAAGAGAACAGCAAGAGGCCTTTTATCCCCGGCTGCTTTCCCAAGCCCTTCCAGCTCAAACTATGTCGTTGCTCCTCTGGAAGGATCCCTGCACCGCGACGTAGTTTCTCAGAAGAAGCCCTGCTTTTGCAAGAGCAAAGGAGCAATTCGTTGCAGGAAAGAGGAAGGAAAGAAAGTTTCTCTCCCTCTGCCTGCTTTGCTCAGAGAACTGGATGAAGTCAGGGAGTTCTCCCTTTCACTGAGAAACGTGTGGGCTGCTTTTGCCTGTGCGCTCTCTTCTTTGCAAAAGAGTCTGCAGTTCCACACTTTGAACCGTGGAAAGGCGCCGGGCTCTGCTCAGGCTTCCCCCGGCGTTTCGTTTGCCCTGGGCCAAAGCGAGCCTTCACAATAGCTGAACGCTAACACTGCATACTCGTTCCACTTCCAGAACAGGGCTACCGCGAGGCAGTTCTCCGGGGGAAAACGGCCCTTCGCGAAGGGCAGATCTGCCGAGCTCATTGCGGGAAAGCGAAAGCAAAGGACGCTTTTCTCCCTCTAACCGCTTTCGTCAGAGGAACGGGGGAAGTCACGGTGTTCTTTCTCTCACTGAGATACACACAATCTGACGTTGCCTCTGAGCTCCGTTGCTGGCAAAGAACTGAAACTGACATACATTCCTGTGGGGAAACACAGGGCTTTGCTAGGATTTCTCTAGGCAGTGTGATTTCCCTGGGCCTCACTGTAGCAACACTATCTCGCCAGGGCAACACTGCGTGGGATTTCCTCTTCCAAGAGAGCTGCTGCTTTGTAGTTTGTGCTGGGAAACCTTGCTTTGGCAAGTGCGAATTGACTGCATTCAGGCAGAAAGAAAAGAGAACAGCAAGAGGCCTTTTATCCCCGGCTGCTTTCCAAGCCCTTCCAGCTCAAACTATGTCGTTGCTCCTCTGGAAGGATCCCTGCACCGCGACGTAGTTTCTCAGAAGAAGCCCTGCTTTTGCAAGAGCAAAGGAGCAATTCCTTGCAGGAAAGAGGAAGGAAAGAAAGTTTCTCTCCCTCTGCCTGCTTTGCTCAGAGAACTGGATGAAGTCAGGGAGTTCTCCCTTTCACTGAGAAACGTGTGGGCTGCTTTTGCCTGTGCGCTCTCTTCTTTGCAAAAGAGTCTGCAGTTCCACACTTTGAACCGTGGAAAGGCGCCGGGCTCTGCTCAGGCTTCCCCCGGCGTTTCGTTTGCCCTGGGCCAAAGCGAGCCTTCACAATAGCTGAACGCTAACACTGCATACTCGTTCCACTTCCAGAACAGGGCTACCGCGAGGCAGTTCTCCGGGGGAAAACGGCCCTTCGCGAAGGGCAGATCTGCCGAGCTCATTGCGGGAAAGCGAAAGCAAAGGACGCTTTTCTCCCTCTAACCGCTTTCGTCAGAGGAACGGGGGAAGTCACGGTGTTCTTTCTCTCACTGAGATACACACAATCTGACGTTGCCTCTGAGCTCCGTTGCTGGCAAAGAACTGAAACTGACATACATTCCTGTGGGGAAACACAGGGCTTTGCTAGGATTTCTCTAGGCAGTGTGATTTCCCTGGGCCTCACTGTAGCAACACTATCTCGCCAGGGCAACACTGCGTGGGATTTCCTCTTCCAAGAGAGCTGCTGCTTTGTAGTTTGTGCTGGGAAACCTTGCTTTGGCAAGTGCGAATTGACCGCATTCAGGCAGAAAGAAAAGAGAACAGCAAGAGGCCTTTTTTCCCCGGCTGCTTTCCCAAGCCCTTCCAGCTCAAACTATGTCGTTGCTCCTCTGGAAGGATCCTTGCACCGCGACGTAGTTTTTCAGAAGAAGCCCTGCTTTTGCAAGAGCAAATGAGGAATTCGTTGCAGGAAAGAGGAAGGAAAGAAAGTTTCTCTCCCTCTGCCTGCTTTGCTCAGAGAACTGGATGAAGTCAGGGAGTTCTCCCTTTCACTGAGAAACGTGCGGGCTGCTGTTGCCTGTGCGCTCTCTTCTTTGCAAAAGAGTCTGCAGTTCCACGCTTTGAACCGTGGAAAGGCGCCGGGCTCTGCTAAGACTTCCCCCGGCGCTTCGTTTGCCCTGGGCCAAAGCGAGCCTTCACAGTAGCTGAACGCTAACACTGCATACTCGTTCCACTTCCAGAACAGGGCTACCGCGAGGCAGTTCTCCGGGGGAAAACGGCCCTTCGCGAAGGGCAGATCTGCCGAGCTCATTGCGGGAAAGCGAAAGCAAAGGACGCTTTTCTCCCTCTAACCGCTTTCGTCAGAGGAACGGGGGAAGTCACAGTGTTCTTTCTCTCACTGAGATACACACAATCTGACGTTGCCTCTGAGCTCCGTTGCTGGCAAAGAACTGAAACTGACATACATTCCTGTGGGGAAACACAGGGCTTTGCTAGGATTTCTCTAGGCAGTGTGATTTCCCTGGGCCTCACTGTAGCAACACAATCTCGCCAGGGCAACACTGCGTGGGATTTCCTCTTCCAAGAGAGCTGCTGCTTTGTAGTTTGTGCTGGGAAACCTTGCTTTGGCAAGTGCGAATTGACCGCATTCAGGCAGAAAGAAAAGAGAACAGCAAGAGGCCTTTTTTCCCCGGCTGCTTTCCCAAGCCCTTCCAGCTCAAACTATGTGGTTGCTCCTCTGGAAGGATCCTTGCACCGCGACGTAGTTTTTCAGAAGAAGCCCTGCTTTTGCAAGAGCAAATGAGGAATTCGTTGCAGGAAAGAGGAAGGAAAGAAAGTTTCTCTCCCTCTGCCTGCTTTGCTCAGAGAACTGGATGAAGTCAGGGAGTTCTCCCTTTCACTGAGAAACGTGCGGGCTGCTGTTGCCTGTGAGCTCTCTTCTTTGCAAAAGAGTCTGCAGTTCCACGCTTTGAACCGTGGAAAGGCGCCGGGCTCTGCTCAGACTTCCCCCGGCGCTTCGTTTGCCCTGGGCCAAAGCGAGCCTTCACAATAGCTGAACGCTAACACTGCATACTCGTTCCACTTCCAGAACAGGGCTACCGCGAGGCAGTTCTCCGGGGGAAAACGGCCCTTCGCGAAGGGCAGATCTGCCGAGCTCATTGCGGGAAAGCGAAAGCAAAGGACGCTTTTCTCCCTCTAACCGCTTTCGTCAGAGGAACGGGGGAAGTCACGGTGTTCTTTCTCTCACTGAGATACACACAATCTAACGTTGCCTCTGAGCTCCGTTGCTGGCAAAGAACTGAAACTGACATACATTCCTGTGGGGAAACACAGGGCTTTGCTAGGATTTCTCTAGGCAGTGTGTTTTCCCTGGACCTCACTGCAGCAACACTATCTCGCCAGGGCAACACTGCGTGGGATTTCCTCTTCCAAGAGAGCTGCTGCTTTGTAGTTTGTGCTGGGAAACCTTGCTTTGGCAAGTGCGAATTGACTGCATTCAGGCAGAAAGAAAAGAGAACAGCAAGAGGCCTTTTATCCCCGGCTGCTTTCCCAAGCCCTTCCAGCTCAAACTATGTCGTTGCTCCTCTGGAAGGATCCCTGCACCGCGACGTAGTTTCTCAGAAGAAGCCCTGCTTTTGCAAGAGCAAAGGAGCAATTCGTTGCAGGAAAGAGGAAGGAAAGAAAGTTTCTCTCCCTCTGCCTGCTTTGCTCAGAGAACTGGATGAAGTCAGGGAGTTCTCCCTTTCACTGAGAAACGTGTGGGCTGCTTTTGCCTGTGCGCTCTCTTCTTTGCAAAAGAGTCTGCAGTTCCACACTTTGAACCGTGGAAAGGCGCCGGGCTCTGCTCAGGCTTCCCCCGGCGTTTCGTTTGCCCTGGGCCAAAGCGAGCCTTCACAATAGCTGAACGCTAACACTGCATACTCGTTCCACTTCCAGAACAGGGCTACCGCGAGGCAGTTCTCCGGGGGAAAACGGCCCTTCGCGAAGGGCAGATCTGCCGAGCTCATTGCGGGAAAGCGAAAGCAAAGGACGCTTTTCTCCCTCTAACCGCTTTCGTCAGAGGAACGGGGGAAGTCACGGTGTTCTTTCTCTCACTGAGATACACACAATCTGACGTTGCCTCTGAGCTCCGTTGCTGGCAAAGAACTGAAACTGACATACATTCCTGTGGGGAAACACAGGGCTTTGCTAGGATTTCTCTAGGCAGTGTGATTTCCCTGGGCCTCACTGTAGCAACACTATCTCGCCAGGGCAACACTGCGTGGGATTTCCTCTTCCAAGAGAGCTGCTGCTTTGTAGTTTGTGCTGGGAAACCTTGCTTTGGCAAGTGCGAATTGACTGCATTCAGGCAGAAAGAAAAGAGAACAGCAAGAGGCCTTTTATCCCCGGCTGCTTTCCAAGCCCTTCCAGCTCAAACTATGTCGTTGCTCCTCTGGAAGGATCCCTGCACCGCGACGTAGTTTCTCAGAAGAAGCCCTGCTTTTGCAAGAGCAAAGGAGCAATTCCTTGCAGGAAAGAGGAAGGAAAGAAAGTTTCTCTCCCTCTGCCTGCTTTGCTCAGAGAACTGGATGAAGTCAGGGAGTTCTCCCTTTCACTGAGAAACGTGTGGGCTGCTTTTGCCTGTGCGCTCTCTTCTTTGCAAAAGAGTCTGCAGTTCCACACTTTGAACCGTGGAAAGGCGCCGGGCTCTGCTCAGGCTTCCCCCGGCGTTTCGTTTGCCCTGGGCCAAAGCGAGCCTTCACAATAGCTGAACGCTAACACTGCATACTCGTTCCACTTCCAGAACAGGGCTACCGCGAGGCAGTTCTCCGGGGGAAAACGGCCCTTCGCGAAGGGCAGATCTGCCGAGCTCATTGCGGGAAAGCGAAAGCAAAGGACGCTTTTCTCCCTCTAACCGCTTTCGTCAGAGGAACGGGGGAAGTCACGGTGTTCTTTCTCTCACTGAGATACACACAATCTGACGTTGCCTCTGAGCTCCGTTGCTGGCAAAGAACTGAAACTGACATACATTCCTGTGGGGAAACACAGGGCTTTGCTAGGATTTCTCTAGGCAGTGTGATTTCCCTGGGCCTCACTGTAGCAACACTATCTCGCCAGGGCAACACTGCGTGGGATTTCCTCTTCCAAGAGAGCTGCTGCTTTGTAGTTTGTGCTGGGAAACCTTGCTTTGGCAAGTGCGAATTGACCGCATTCAGGCAGAAAGAAAAGAGAACAGCAAGAGGCCTTTTTTCCCCGGCTGCTTTCCCAAGCCCTTCCAGCTCAAACTATGTCGTTGCTCCTCTGGAAGGATCCTTGCACCGCGACGTAGTTTTTCAGAAGAAGCCCTGCTTTTGCAAGAGCAAATGAGGAATTCGTTGCAGGAAAGAGGAAGGAAAGAAAGTTTCTCTCCCTCTGCCTGCTTTGCTCAGAGAACTGGATGAAGTCAGGGAGTTCTCCCTTTCACTGAGAAACGTGCGGGCTGCTGTTGCCTGTGCGCTCTCTTCTTTGCAAAAGAGTCTGCAGTTCCACGCTTTGAACCGTGGAAAGGCGCCGGGCTCTGCTAAGACTTCCCCCGGCGCTTCGTTTGCCCTGGGCCAAAGCGAGCCTTCACAGTAGCTGAACGCTAACACTGCATACTCGTTCCACTTCCAGAACAGGGCTACCGCGAGGCAGTTCTCCGGGGGAAAACGGCCCTTCGCGAAGGGCAGATCTGCCGAGCTCATTGCGGGAAAGCGAAAGCAAAGGACGCTTTTCTCCCTCTAACCGCTTTCGTCAGAGGAACGGGGGAAGTCACAATGTTCTTTCTCTCACTGAGATACACACAATCTGACGTTGCCTCTGAGCTCCGTTGCTGGCAAAGAACTGAAACTGACATACATTCCTGTGGGGAAACACAGGGCTTTGCTAGGATTTCTCTAGGCAGTGTGATTTCCCTGGGCCTCACTGTAGCAACACTATCTCGCCAGGGCAACACTGCGTGGGATTTCCTCTTCCAAGAGAGCTGCTGCTTTGTAGTTTGTGCTGGGAAACCTTGCTTTGGCAAGTGCGAATTGACCGCATTCAGGCAGAAAGAAAAGAGAACAGCAAGAGGCCTTTTATCCCCGGCTGCTTTCCCAAGCCCTTCCAGCTCAAACTATGTCGTTGCTCCTCTGGAAGGATCCCTGCACCGCGACGTAGTTTCTCAGAAGAAGCCCTGCTTTTGCAAGAGCAAAGGAGCAATTCGTTGCAGGAAAGAGGAAGGAAAGAAAGTTTCTCTCCCTCTGCCTGCTTTGCTCAGAGAACTGGATGAAGTCAGGGAGTTCTCCCTTTCACTGAGAAACGTGTGGGCTGCTTTTGCCTGTGCGCTCTCTTCTTTGCAAAAGAGTCTGCAGTTCCACACTTTGAACCGTGGAAAGGCGCCGGGCTCTGCTCAGGCTTCCCCCGGCGTTTCGTTTGCCCTGGGCCAAAGCGAGCCTTCACAATAGCTGAACGCTAACACTGCATACTCGTTCCACTTCCAGAACAGGGCTACCGCGAGGCAGTTCTCCGGGGGAAAACGGCCCTTCGCGAAGGGCAGATCTGCCGAGCTCATTGCGGGAAAGCGAAAGCAAAGGACGCTTTTCTCCCTCTAACCGCTTTCGTCAGAGGAACGGGGGAAGTCACAGTGTTCTTTCTCTCACTGAGATACACACAATCTGACGTTGCCTCTGAGCTCCGTTGCTGGCAAAGAACTGAAACTGACATACATTCCTGTGGGGAAACACAGGGCTTTGCTAGGATTTCTCTAGGCAGTGTGATTTCCCTGGGCCTCACTGTAGCAACACTATCTCGCCAGGGCAACACTGCGTGGGATTTCCTCTTCCAAGAGAGCTGCTGCTTTGTAGTTTGTGCTGGGAAACCTTGCTTTGGCAAGTGCGAATGGACTGCATTCAGGCAGAAAGAAAAGAGAACAGCAAGAGGCCTTTTATCCCCGGCTGCTTTCCAAGCCCTTCCAGCTCAAACTATGTCGTTGCTCCTCTGGAAGGATCCCTGCACCGCGACGTAGTTTCTCAGAAGAAGCCCTGCTTTTGCAAGAGCAAAGGAGCAATTCGTTGCAGGAAAGAGGAAGGAAAGAAAGTTTCTCTCCCTCTGCCTGCTTTGCTCAGAGAACTGGATGAAGTCAGGGAGTTCTCCCTTTCACTGAGAAACGTGTGGGCTGCTTTTGCCTGTGCGCTCTCTTCTTTGCAAAAGAGTCTGCAGTTCCACACTTTGAACCGTGGAAAGGCGCCGGGCTCTGCTCAGGCTTCCCCCGGCGTTTCGTTTGCCCTGGGCCAAAGCGAGCGTTCACAATAGCTGAACGCTAACACTGTATACTCGTTCCACTTCCAGAACAGGGCTACCGCGAGGCAGTTCTCCGGGGGAAAACGGCCCTTCGCGAAGGGCAGATCTGCCGAGCTCATTGCGGGAAAGCGAAAGCAAAGGACGCTTTTCTCCCTCTAACCGCTTTCGTCAGAGGAACGGGGGAAGTCACAGTGTTCTTTCTCTCACTGAGATACACACAATCTGACGTTGCCTCTGAGCTCCGTTGCTGGCAAAGAACTGAAACTGACATACATTCCTGTGGGGAAACACAGGGCTTTGCTAGGATTTCTCTAGGCAGTGTGTTTTCCCTGGACCTCACTGCAGCAACACTATCTCGCCAGGGCAACACTGCGTGGGATTTCCTCTTCCAAGAGAGCTGCTGCTTTGTAGTTTGTGCTGGGAAACCTTGCTTTGGCAAGTGCGAATTGACTGCATTCAGGCAGAAAGAAAAGAGAACAGCAAGAGGCCTTTTATCCCCGGCTGCTTTCCCAAGCCCTTCCAGCTCAAACTATGTCGTTGCTCCTCTGGAAGGATCCCTGCACCGCGACGTAGTTTCTCAGAAGAAGCCCTGCTTTTGCAAGAGCAAAGGAGCAATTCGTTGCAGGAAAGAGGAAGGAAAGAAAGTTTCTCTCCCTCTGCCTGCTTTGCTCAGAGAACTGGATGAAGTCAGGGAGTTCTCCCTTTCACTGAGAAACGTGTGGGCTGCTTTTGCCTGTGCGCTCTCTTCTTTGCAAAAGAGTCTGCAGTTCCACACTTTGAACCGTGGAAAGGCGCCGGGCTCTGCTCAGGCTTCCCCCGGCGTTTCGTTTGCCCTGGGCCAAAGCGAGCCTTCACAATAGCTGAACGCTAACACTGCATACTCGTTCCACTTCCAGAACAGGGCTACCGCGAGGCAGTTCTCCGGGGGAAAACGGCCCTTCGCGAAGGGCAGATCTGCCGAGCTCATTGCGGGAAAGCGAAAGCAAAGGACGCTTTTCTCCCTCTAACCGCTTTCGTCAGAGGAACGGGGGAAGTCACAGTGTTCTTTCTCTCACTGAGATACACACAATCTGACGTTGCCTCTGAGCTCCGTTGCTGGCAAAGAACTGAAACTGACATACATTCCTGTGGGGAAACACAGGGCTTTGCTAGGATTTCTCTAGGCAGTGTGATTTCCCTGGGCCTCACTGTAGCAACACTATCTCGCCAGGGCAACACTGCGTGGGATTTCCTCTTCCAAGAGAGCTGCTGCTTTGTAGTTTGTGCTGGGAAACCTTGCTTTGGCAAGTGCGAATTGACTGCATTCAGGCAGAAAGAAAAGAGAACAGCAAGAGGCCTTTTATCCCCGGCTGCTTTCCAAGCCCTTCCAGCTCAAACTATGTCGTTGCTCCTCTGGAAGGATCCCTGCACCGCGACGTAGTTTCTCAGAAGAAGCCCTGCTTTTGCAAGAGCAAAGGAGCAATTCGTTGCAGGAAAGAGGAAGGAAAGAAAGTTTCTCTCCCTCTGCCTGCTTTGCTCAGAGAACTGGATGAAGTCAGGGAGTTCTCCCTTTCACTGAGAAACGTGTGGGCTGCTTTTGCCTGTGCGCTCTCTTCTTTGCAAAAGAGTCTGCAGTTCCACACTTTGAACCGTGGAAAGGCGCCGGGCTCTGCTCAGGCTTCCACCGGCGTTTCGTTTGCCCTGGGCCAAAGCGAGCCTTCACAATAGCTGAACGCTAACACTGCATACTCGTTCCACTTCCAGAACAGGGCTACCGCGAGGCAGTTCTCCGGGGGAAAACGGCCCTTCGCGAAGGGCAGATCTGCCGAGCTCATTGCGGGAAAGCGAAAGCAAAGGACGCTTTTCTCCCTCTAACCGCTTTCGTCAGAGGAACGGGGGAAGTCACAGTGTTCTTTCTCTCACTGAGATACACACAATCTGACGTTGCCTCTGAGCTCCGTTGCTGGCAAAGAACTGAAACTGACATACATTCCTGTGGGGAAACACAGGGCTTTGCTAGGATTTCTCTAGGCAGTGTGATTTCCCTGGGCCTCACTGTAGCAACACAATCTCGCCAGGGCAACACTGCGTGGGATTTCCTCTTCCAAGAGAGCTGCTGCTTTGTAGTTTGTGCTGGGAAACCTTGCTTTGGCAAGTGCGAATTGACCGCATTCAGGCAGAAAGAAAAGAGAACAGCAAGAGGCCTTTTTTCCCCGGCTGCTTTCCCAAGCCCTTCCAGCTCAAACTATGTGGTTGCTCCTCTGGAAGGATCCTTGCACCGCGACGTAGTTTTTCAGAAGAAGCCCTGCTTTTGCAAGAGCAAATGAGGAATTCGTTGCAGGAAAGAGGAAGGAAAGAAAGTTTCTCTCCCTCTGCCTGCTTTGCTCAGAGAACTGGATGAAGTCAGGGAGTTCTCCCTTTCACTGAGAAACGTGCGGGCTGCTGTTGCCTGTGCGCTCTCTTCTTTGCAAAAGAGTCTGCAGTTCCACGCTTTGAACCGTGGAAAGGCGCCGGGCTCTGCTCAGACTTCCCCCGGCGCTTCGTTTGCCCTGGGCCAAAGCGAGCCTTCACAATAGCTGAACGCTAACACTGCATACTCGTTCCACTTCCAGAACAGGGCTACCGCGAGGCAGTTCTCCGGGGGAAAACGGCCCTTCGCGAAGGGCAGATCTGCCGAGCTCATTGCGGGAAAGCGAAAGCAAAGGACGCTTTTCTCCCTCTAACCGCTTTCGTCAGAGGAACGGGGGAAGTCACGGTGTTCTTTCTCTCACTGAGATACACACAATCTAACGTTGCCTCTGAGCTCCGTTGCTGGCAAAGAACTGAAACTGACATACATTCCTGTGGGGAAACACAGGGCTTTGCTAGGATTTCTCTAGGCAGTGTGTTTTCCCTGGACCTCACTGCAGCAACACTATCTCGCCAGGGCAACACTGCGTGGGATTTCCTCTTCCAAGAGAGCTGCTGCTTTGTAGTTTGTGCTGGGAAACCTTGCTTTGGCAAGTGCGAATTGACTGCATTCAGGCAGAAAGAAAAGAGAACAGCAAGAGGCCTTTTATCCCCGGCTGCTTTCCCAAGCCCTTCCAGCTCAAACTATGTCGTTGCTCCTCTGGAAGGATCCCTGCACCGCGACGTAGTTTCTCAGAAGAAGCCCTGCTTTTGCAAGAGCAAAGGAGCAATTCGTTGCAGGAAAGAGGAAGGAAAGAAAGTTTCTCTCCCTCTGCCTGCTTTGCTCAGAGAACTGGATGAAGTCAGGGAGTTCTCCCTTTCACTGAGAAACGTGTGGGCTGCTTTTGCCTGTGCGCTCTCTTCTTTGCAAAAGAGTCTGCAGTTCCACACTTTGAACCGTGGAAAGGCGCCGGGCTCTGCTCAGGCTTCCCCCGGCGTTTCGTTTGCCCTGGGCCAAAGCGAGCCTTCACAATAGCTGAACGCTAACACTGCATACTCGTTCCACTTCCAGAACAGGGCTACCGCGAGGCAGTTCTCCGGGGGAAAACGGCCCTTCGCGAAGGGCAGATCTGCCGAGCTCATTGCGGGAAAGCGAAAGCAAAGGACGCTTTTCTCCCTCTAACCGCTTTCGTCAGAGGAACGGGGGAAGTCACAGTGTTCTTTCTCTCACTGAGATACACACAATCTGACGTTGCCTCTGAGCTCCGTTGCTGGCAAAGAACTGAAACTGACATACATTCCTGTGGGGAAACACAGGGCTTTGCTAGGATTTCTCTAGGCAGTGTGATTTCCCTGGGCCTCACTGTAGCAACACTATCTCGCCAGGGCAACACTGCGTGGGATTTCCTCTTCCAAGAGAGCTGCTGCTTTGTAGTTTGTGCTGGGAAACCTTGCTTTGGCAAGTGCGAATTGACTGCATTCAGGCAGAAAGAAAAGAGAACAGCAAGAGGCCTTTTATCCCCGGCTGCTTTCCAAGCCCTTCCAGCTCAAACTATGTCGTTGCTCCTCTGGAAGGATCCCTGCACCGCGACGTAGTTTCTCAGAAGAAGCCCTGCTTTTGCAAGAGCAAAGGAGCAATTCCTTGCAGGAAAGAGGAAGGAAAGAAAGTTTCTCTCCCTCTGCCTGCTTTGCTCAGAGAACTGGATGAAGTCAGGGAGTTCTCCCTTTCACTGAGAAACGTGTGGGCTGCTTTTGCCTGTGCGCTCTCTTCTTTGCAAAAGAGTCTGCAGTTCCACACTTTGAACCGTGGAAAGGCGCCGGGCTCTGCTCAGGCTTCCCCCGGCGTTTCGTTTGCCCTGGGCCAAAGCGAGCCTTCACAATAGCTGAACGCTAACACTGCATACTCGTTCCACTTCCAGAACAGGGCTACCGCGAGGCAGTTCTCCGGGGGAAAACGGCCCTTCGCGAAGGGCAGATCTGCCGAGCTCATTGCGGGAAAGCGAAAGCAAAGGACGCTTTTCTCCCTCTAACCGCTTTCGTCAGAGGAACGGGGGAAGTCACAGTGTTCTTTCTCTCACTGAGATACACACAATCTGACGTTGCCTCTGAGCTCCGTTGCTGGCAAAGAACTGAAACTGACATACATTCCTGTGGGGAAACACAGGGCTTTGCTAGGATTTCTCTAGGCAGTGTGATTTCCCTGGGCCTCACTGTAGCAACACTATCTCGCCAGGGCAACACTGCGTGGGATTTCCTCTTCCAAGAGAGCTGCTGCTTTGTAGTTTGTGCTGGGAAACCTTGCTTTGGCAAGTGCGAATTGACTGCATTCAGGCAGAAAGAAAAGAGAACAGCAAGAGGCCTTTTATCCCCGGCTGCTTTCCAAGCCCTTCCAGCTCAAACTATGTCGTTGCTCCTCTGGAAGGATCCCTGCACCGCGACGTAGTTTCTCAGAAGAAGCCCTGCTTTTGCAAGAGCAAAGGAGCAATTCCTTGCAGGAAAGAGGAAGGAAAGAAAGTTTCTCTCCCTCTGCCTGCTTTGCTCAGAGAACTGGATGAAGTCAGGGAGTTCTCCCTTTCACTGAGAAACGTGTGGGCTGCTTTTGCCTGTGCGCTCTCTTCTTTGCAAAAGAGTCTGCAGTTCCACACTTTGAACCGTGGAAAGGCGCCGGGCTCTGCTCAGGCTTCCCCCGGCGTTTCGTTTGCCCTGGGCCAAAGCGAGCCTTCACAATAGCTGAACGCTAACACTGCATACTCGTTCCACTTCCAGAACAGGGCTACCGCGAGGCAGTTCTCCGGGGGAAAACGGCCCTTCGCGAAGGGCAGATCTGCCGAGCTCATTGCGGGAAAGCGAAAGCAAAGGACGCTTTTCTCCCTCTAACCGCTTTCGTCAGAGGAACGGGGGAAGTCACGGTGTTCTTTCTCTCACTGAGATACACACAATCTGACGTTGCCTCTGAGCTCCGTTGCTGGCAAAGAACTGAAACTGACATACATTCCTGTGGGGAAACACAGGGCTTTGCTAGGATTTCTCTAGGCAGTGTGATTTCCCTGGGCCTCACTGTAGCAACACTATCTCGCCAGGGCAACACTGCGTGGGATTTCCTCTTCCAAGAGAGCTGCTGCTTTGTAGTTTGTGCTGGGAAACCTTGCTTTGGCAAGTGCGAATTGACCGCATTCAGGCAGAAAGAAAAGAGAACAGCAAGAGGCCTTTTTTCCCCGGCTGCTTTCCCAAGCCCTTCCAGCTCAAACTATGTCGTTGCTCCTCTGGAAGGATCCTTGCACCGCGACGTAGTTTTTCAGAAGAAGCCCTGCTTTTGCAAGAGCAAATGAGGAATTCGTTGCAGGAAAGAGGAAGGAAAGAAAGTTTCTCTCCCTCTGCCTGCTTTGCTCAGAGAACTGGATGAAGTCAGGGAGTTCTCCCTTTCACTGAGAAACGTGCGGGCTGCTGTTGCCTGTGCGCTCTCTTCTTTGCAAAAGAGTCTGCAGTTCCACGCTTTGAACCGTGGAAAGGCGCCGGGCTCTGCTAAGACTTCCCCCGGCGCTTCGTTTGCCCTGGGCCAAAGCGAGCCTTCACAGTAGCTGAACGCTAACACTGCATACTCGTTCCACTTCCAGAACAGGGCTACCGCGAGGCAGTTCTCCGGGGGAAAACGGCCCTTCGCGAAGGGCAGATCTGCCGAGCTCATTGCGGGAAAGCGAAAGCAAAGGACGCTTTTCTCCCTCTAACCGCTTTCGTCAGAGGAACGGGGGAAGTCACAATGTTCTTTCTCTCACTGAGATACACACAATCTGACGTTGCCTCTGAGCTCCGTTGCTGGCAAAGAACTGAAACTGACATACATTCCTGTGGGGAAACACAGGGCTTTGCTAGGATTTCTCTAGGCAGTGTGATTTCCCTGGGCCTCACTGTAGCAACACTATCTCGCCAGGGCAACACTGCGTGGGATTTCCTCTTCCAAGAGAGCTGCTGCTTTGTAGTTTGTGCTGGGAAACCTTGCTTTGGCAAGTGCGAATTGACCGCATTCAGGCAGAAAGAAAAGAGAACAGCAAGAGGCCTTTTATCCCCGGCTGCTTTCCAAGCCCTTCCAGCTCAAACTATGTCGTTGCTCCTCTGGAAGGATCCCTGCACCGCGACGTAGTTTCTCAGAAGAAGCCCTGCTTTTGCAAGAGCAAAGGAGCAATTCCTTGCAGGAAAGAGGAAGGAAAGAAAGTTTCTCTCCCTCTGCCTGCTTTGCTCAGAGAACTGGATGAAGTCAGGGAGTTCTCCCTTTCACTGAGAAACGTGTGGGCTGCTTTTGCCTGTGCGCTCTCTTCTTTGCAAAAGAGTCTGCAGTTCCACACTTTGAACCGTGGAAAGGCGCCGGGCTCTGCTCAGGCTTCCACCGGCGTTTCGTTTGCCCTGGGCCAAAGCGAGCCTTCACAATAGCTGAACGCTAACACTGCATACTCGTTCCACTTCCAGAACAGGGCTACCGCGAGGCAGTTCTCCGGGGGAAAACGGCCCTTCGCGAAGGGCAGATCTGCCGAGCTCATTGCGGGAAAGCGAAAGCAAAGGACGCTTTTCTCCCTCTAACCGCTTTCGTCAGAGGAACGGGGGAAGTCACAGTGTTCTTTCTCTCACTGAGATACACACAATCTGACGTTGCCTCTGAGCTCCGTTGCTGGCAAAGAACTGAAACTGACATACATTCCTGTGGGGAAACACAGGGCTTTGCTAGGATTTCTCTAGGCAGTGTGATTTCCCTGGGCCTCACTGTAGCAACACAATCTCGCCAGGGCAACACTGCGTGGGATTTCCTCTTCCAAGAGAGCTGCTGCTTTGTAGTTTGTGCTGGGAAACCTTGCTTTGGCAAGTGCGAATTGACCGCATTCAGGCAGAAAGAAAAGAGAACAGCAAGAGGCCTTTTTTCCCCGGCTGCTTTCCCAAGCCCTTCCAGCTCAAACTATGTGGTTGCTCCTCTGGAAGGATCCTTGCACCGCGACGTAGTTTTTCAGAAGAAGCCCTGCTTTTGCAAGAGCAAATGAGGAATTCGTTGCAGGAAAGAGGAAGGAAAGAAAGTTTCTCTCCCTCTGCCTGCTTTGCTCAGAGAACTGGATGAAGTCAGGGAGTTCTCCCTTTCACTGAGAAACGTGCGGGCTGCTGTTGCCTGTGCGCTCTCTTCTTTGCAAAAGAGTCTGCAGTTCCACGCTTTGAACCGTGGAAAGGCGCCGGGCTCTGCTCAGACTTCCCCCGGCGCTTCGTTTGCCCTGGGCCAAAGCGAGCCTTCACAATAGCTGAACGCTAACACTGCATACTCGTTCCACTTCCAGAACAGGGCTACCGCGAGGCAGTTCTCCGGGGGAAAACGGCCCTTCGCGAAGGGCAGATCTGCCGAGCTCATTGCGGGAAAGCGAAAGCAAAGGACGCTTTTCTCCCTCTAACCGCTTTCGTCAGAGGAACGGGGGAAGTCACGGTGTTCTTTCTCTCACTGAGATACACACAATCTAACGTTGCCTCTGAGCTCCGTTGCTGGCAAAGAACTGAAACTGACATACATTCCTGTGGGGAAACACAGGGCTTTGCTAGGATTTCTCTAGGCAGTGTGTTTTCCCTGGACCTCACTGCAGCAACACTATCTCGCCAGGGCAACACTGCGTGGGATTTCCTCTTCCAAGAGAGCTGCTGCTTTGTAGTTTGTGCTGGGAAACCTTGCTTTGGCAAGTGCGAATTGACTGCATTCAGGCAGAAAGAAAAGAGAACAGCAAGAGGCCTTTTATCCCCGGCTGCTTTCCCAAGCCCTTCCAGCTCAAACTATGTCGTTGCTCCTCTGGAAGGATCCCTGCACCGCGACGTAGTTTCTCAGAAGAAGCCCTGCTTTTGCAAGAGCAAAGGAGCAATTCGTTGCAGGAAAGAGGAAGGAAAGAAAGTTTCTCTCCCTCTGCCTGCTTTGCTCAGAGAACTGGATGAAGTCAGGGAGTTCTCCCTTTCACTGAGAAACGTGTGGGCTGCTTTTGCCTGTGCGCTCTCTTCTTTGCAAAAGAGTCTGCAGTTCCACACTTTGAACCGTGGAAAGGCGCCGGGCTCTGCTCAGGCTTCCCCCGGCGTTTCGTTTGCCCTGGGCCAAAGCGAGCCTTCACAATAGCTGAACGCTAACACTGCATACTCGTTCCACTTCCAGAACAGGGCTACCGCGAGGCAGTTCTCCGGGGGAAAACGGCCCTTCGCGAAGGGCAGATCTGCCGAGCTCATTGCGGGAAAGCGAAAGCAAAGGACGCTTTTCTCCCTCTAACCGCTTTCGTCAGAGGAACGGGGGAAGTCACAGTGTTCTTTCTCTCACTGAGATACACACAATCTGACGTTGCCTCTGAGCTCCGTTGCTGGCAAAGAACTGAAACTGACATACATTCCTGTGGGGAAACACAGGGCTTTGCTAGGATTTCTCTAGGCAGTGTGATTTCCCTGGGCCTCACTGTAGCAACACTATCTCGCCAGGGCAACACTGCGTGGGATTTCCTCTTCCAAGAGAGCTGCTGCTTTGTAGTTTGTGCTGGGAAACCTTGCTTTGGCAAGTGCGAATTGACTGCATTCAGGCAGAAAGAAAAGAGAACAGCAAGAGGCCTTTTATCCCCGGCTGCTTTCCAAGCCCTTCCAGCTCAAACTATGTCGTTGCTCCTCTGGAAGGATCCCTGCACCGCGACGTAGTTTCTCAGAAGAAGCCCTGCTTTTGCAAGAGCAAAGGAGCAATTCCTTGCAGGAAAGAGGAAGGAAAGAAAGTTTCTCTCCCTCTGCCTGCTTTGCTCAGAGAACTGGATGAAGTCAGGGAGTTCTCCCTTTCACTGAGAAACGTGTGGGCTGCTTTTGCCTGTGCGCTCTCTTCTTTGCAAAAGAGTCTGCAGTTCCACACTTTGAACCGTGGAAAGGCGCCGGGCTCTGCTCAGGCTTCCCCCGGCGTTTCGTTTGCCCTGGGCCAAAGCGAGCCTTCACAATAGCTGAACGCTAACACTGCATACTCGTTCCACTTCCAGAACAGGGCTACCGCGAGGCAGTTCTCCGGGGGAAAACGGCCCTTCGCGAAGGGCAGATCTGCCGAGCTCATTGCGGGAAAGCGAAAGCAAAGGACGCTTTTCTCCCTCTAACCGCTTTCGTCAGAGGAACGGGGGAAGTCACAGTGTTCTTTCTCTCACTGAGATACACACAATCTGACGTTGCCTCTGAGCTCCGTTGCTGGCAAAGAACTGAAACTGACATACATTCCTGTGGGGAAACACAGGGCTTTGCTAGGATTTCTCTAGGCAGTGTGATTTCCCTGGGCCTCACTGTAGCAACACTATCTCGCCAGGGCAACACTGCGTGGGATTTCCTCTTCCAAGAGAGCTGCTGCTTTGTAGTTTGTGCTGGGAAACCTTGCTTTGGCAAGTGCGAATTGACTGCATTCAGGCAGAAAGAAAAGAGAACAGCAAGAGGCCTTTTATCCCCGGCTGCTTTCCAAGCCCTTCCAGCTCAAACTATGTCGTTGCTCCTCTGGAAGGATCCCTGCACCGCGACGTAGTTTCTCAGAAGAAGCCCTGCTTTTGCAAGAGCAAAGGAGCAATTCCTTGCAGGAAAGAGGAAGGAAAGAAAGTTTCTCTCCCTCTGCCTGCTTTGCTCAGAGAACTGGATGAAGTCAGGGAGTTCTCCCTTTCACTGAGAAACGTGTGGGCTGCTTTTGCCTGTGCGCTCTCTTCTTTGCAAAAGAGTCTGCAGTTCCACACTTTGAACCGTGGAAAGGCGCCGGGCTCTGCTCAGGCTTCCCCCGGCGTTTCGTTTGCCCTGGGCCAAAGCGAGCCTTCACAATAGCTGAACGCTAACACTGCATACTCGTTCCACTTCCAGAACAGGGCTACCGCGAGGCAGTTCTCCGGGGGAAAACGGCCCTTCGCGAAGGGCAGATCTGCCGAGCTCATTGCGGGAAAGCGAAAGCAAAGGACGCTTTTCTCCCTCTAACCGCTTTCGTCAGAGGAACGGGGGAAGTCACGGTGTTCTTTCTCTCACTGAGATACACACAATCTGACGTTGCCTCTGAGCTCCGTTGCTGGCAAAGAACTGAAACTGACATACATTCCTGTGGGGAAACACAGGGCTTTGCTAGGATTTCTCTAGGCAGTGTGATTTCCCTGGGCCTCACTGTAGCAACACTATCTCGCCAGGGCAACACTGCGTGGGATTTCCTCTTCCAAGAGAGCTGCTGCTTTGTAGTTTGTGCTGGGAAACCTTGCTTTGGCAAGTGCGAATTGACCGCATTCAGGCAGAAAGAAAAGAGAACAGCAAGAGGCCTTTTTTCCCCGGCTGCTTTCCCAAGCCCTTCCAGCTCAAACTATGTCGTTGCTCCTCTGGAAGGATCCTTGCACCGCGACGTAGTTTTTCAGAAGAAGCCCTGCTTTTGCAAGAGCAAATGAGGAATTCGTTGCAGGAAAGAGGAAGGAAAGAAAGTTTCTCTCCCTCTGCCTGCTTTGCTCAGAGAACTGGATGAAGTCAGGGAGTTCTCCCTTTCACTGAGAAACGTGCGGGCTGCTGTTGCCTGTGCGCTCTCTTCTTTGCAAAAGAGTCTGCAGTTCCACGCTTTGAACCGTGGAAAGGCGCCGGGCTCTGCTAAGACTTCCCCCGGCGCTTCGTTTGCCCTGGGCCAAAGCGAGCCTTCACAGTAGCTGAACGCTAACACTGCATACTCGTTCCACTTCCAGAACAGGGCTACCGCGAGGCAGTTCTCCGGGGGAAAACGGCCCTTCGCGAAGGGCAGATCTGCCGAGCTCATTGCGGGAAAGCGAAAGCAAAGGACGCTTTTCTCCCTCTAACCGCTTTCGTCAGAGGAACGGGGGAAGTCACAATGTTCTTTCTCTCACTGAGATACACACAATCTGACGTTGCCTCTGAGCTCCGTTGCTGGCAAAGAACTGAAACTGACATACATTCCTGTGGGGAAACACAGGGCTTTGCTAGGATTTCTCTAGGCAGTGTGATTTCCCTGGGCCTCACTGTAGCAACACTATCTCGCCAGGGCAACACTGCGTGGGATTTCCTCTTCCAAGAGAGCTGCTGCTTTGTAGTTTGTGCTGGGAAACCTTGCTTTGGCAAGTGCGAATTGACCGCATTCAGGCAGAAAGAAAAGAGAACAGCAAGAGGCCTTTTATCCCCGGCTGCTTTCCAAGCCCTTCCAGCTCAAACTATGTCGTTGCTCCTCTGGAAGGATCCCTGCACCGCGACGTAGTTTCTCAGAAGAAGCCCTGCTTTTGCAAGAGCAAAGGAGCAATTCCTTGCAGGAAAGAGGAAGGAAAGAAAGTTTCTCTCCCTCTGCCTGCTTTGCTCAGAGAACTGGATGAAGTCAGGGAGTTCTCCCTTTCACTGAGAAACGTGTGGGCTGCTTTTGCCTGTGCGCTCTCTTCTTTGCAAAAGAGTCTGCAGTTCCACACTTTGAACCGTGGAAAGGCGCCGGGCTCTGCTCAGGCTTCCACCGGCGTTTCGTTTGCCCTGGGCCAAAGCGAGCCTTCACAATAGCTGAACGCTAACACTGCATACTCGTTCCACTTCCAGAACAGGGCTACCGCGAGGCAGTTCTCCGGGGGAAAACGGCCCTTCGCGAAGGGCAGATCTGCCGAGCTCATTGCGGGAAAGCGAAAGCAAAGGACGCTTTTCTCCCTCTAACCGCTTTCGTCAGAGGAACGGGGGAAGTCACAGTGTTCTTTCTCTCACTGAGATACACACAATCTGACGTTGCCTCTGAGCTCCGTTGCTGGCAAAGAACTGAAACTGACATACATTCCTGTGGGGAAACACAGGGCTTTGCTAGGATTTCTCTAGGCAGTGTGATTTCCCTGGGCCTCACTGTAGCAACACAATCTCGCCAGGGCAACACTGCGTGGGATTTCCTCTTCCAAGAGAGCTGCTGCTTTGTAGTTTGTGCTGGGAAACCTTGCTTTGGCAAGTGCGAATTGACCGCATTCAGGCAGAAAGAAAAGAGAACAGCAAGAGGCCTTTTTTCCCCGGCTGCTTTCCCAAGCCCTTCCAGCTCAAACTATGTGGTTGCTCCTCTGGAAGGATCCTTGCACCGCGACGTAGTTTTTCAGAAGAAGCCCTGCTTTTGCAAGAGCAAATGAGGAATTCGTTGCAGGAAAGAGGAAGGAAAGAAAGTTTCTCTCCCTCTGCCTGCTTTGCTCAGAGAACTGGATGAAGTCAGGGAGTTCTCCCTTTCACTGAGAAACGTGCGGGCTGCTGTTGCCTGTGCGCTCTCTTCTTTGCAAAAGAGTCTGCAGTTCCACGCTTTGAACCGTGGAAAGGCGCCGGGCTCTGCTCAGACTTCCCCCGGCGCTTCGTTTGCCCTGGGCCAAAGCGAGCCTTCACAATAGCTGAACGCTAACACTGCATACTCGTTCCACTTCCAGAACAGGGCTACCGCGAGGCAGTTCTCCGGGGGAAAACGGCCCTTCGCGAAGGGCAGATCTGCCGAGCTCATTGCGGGAAAGCGAAAGCAAAGGACGCTTTTCTCCCTCTAACCGCTTTCGTCAGAGGAACGGGGGAAGTCACGGTGTTCTTTCTCTCACTGAGATACACACAATCTAACGTTGCCTCTGAGCTCCGTTGCTGGCAAAGAACTGAAACTGACATACATTCCTGTGGGGAAACACAGGGCTTTGCTAGGATTTCTCTAGGCAGTGTGTTTTCCCTGGACCTCACTGCAGCAACACTATCTCGCCAGGGCAACACTGCGTGGGATTTCCTCTTCCAAGAGAGCTGCTGCTTTGTAGTTTGTGCTGGGAAACCTTGCTTTGGCAAGTGCGAATTGACTGCATTCAGGCAGAAAGAAAAGAGAACAGCAAGAGGCCTTTTATCCCCGGCTGCTTTCCAAGCCCTTCCAGCTCAAACTATGTCGTTGCTCCTCTGGAAGGATCCCTGCACCGCGACGTAGTTTCTCAGAAGAAGCCCTGCTTTTGCAAGAGCAAAGGAGCAATTCCTTGCAGGAAAGAGGAAGGAAAGAAAGTTTCTCTCCCTCTGCCTGCTTTGCTCAGAGAACTGGATGAAGTCAGGGAGTTCTCCCTTTCACTGAGAAACGTGTGGGCTGCTTTTGCCTGTGCGCTCTCTTCTTTGCAAAAGAGTCTGCAGTTCCACACTTTGAACCGTGGAAAGGCGCCGGGCTCTGCTCAGGCTTCCCCCGGCGTTTCGTTTGCCCTGGGCCAAAGCGAGCCTTCACAATAGCTGAACGCTAACACTGCATACTCGTTCCACTTCCAGAACAGGGCTACCGCGAGGCAGTTCTCCGGGGGAAAACGGCCCTTCGCGAAGGGCAGATCTGCCGAGCTCATTGCGGGAAAGCGAAAGCAAAGGACGCTTTTCTCCCTCTAACCGCTTTCGTCAGAGGAACGGGGGAAGTCACAGTGTTCTTTCTCTCACTGAGATACACACAATCTGACGTTGCCTCTGAGCTCCGTTGCTGGCAAAGAACTGAAACTGACATACATTCCTGTGGGGAAACACAGGGCTTTGCTAGGATTTCTCTAGGCAGTGTGATTTCCCTGGGCCTCACTGTAGCAACACTATCTCGCCAGGGCAACACTGCGTGGGATTTCCTCTTCCAAGAGAGCTGCTGCTTTGTAGTTTGTGCTGGGAAACCTTGCTTTGGCAAGTGCGAATTGACTGCATTCAGGCAGAAAGAAAAGAGAACAGCAAGAGGCCTTTTATCCCCGGCTGCTTTCCAAGCCCTTCCAGCTCAAACTATGTCGTTGCTCCTCTGGAAGGATCCCTGCACCGCGACGTAGTTTCTCAGAAGAAGCCCTGCTTTTGCAAGAGCAAAGGAGCAATTCCTTGCAGGAAAGAGGAAGGAAAGAAAGTTTCTCTCCCTCTGCCTGCTTTGCTCAGAGAACTGGATGAAGTCAGGGAGTTCTCCCTTTCACTGAGAAACGTGTGGGCTGCTTTTGCCTGTGCGCTCTCTTCTTTGCAAAAGAGTCTGCAGTTCCACACTTTGAACCGTGGAAAGGCGCCGGGCTCTGCTCAGGCTTCCCCCGGCGTTTCGTTTGCCCTGGGCCAAAGCGAGCCTTCACAATAGCTGAACGCTAACACTGCATACTCGTTCCACTTCCAGAACAGGGCTACCGCGAGGCAGTTCTCCGGGGGAAAACGGCCCTTCGCGAAGGGCAGATCTGCCGAGCTCATTGCGGGAAAGCGAAAGCAAAGGACGCTTTTCTCCCTCTAACCGCTTTCGTCAGAGGAACGGGGGAAGTCACGGTGTTCTTTCTCTCACTGAGATACACACAATCTGACGTTGCCTCTGAGCTCCGTTGCTGGCAAAGAACTGAAACTGACATACATTCCTGTGGGGAAACACAGGGCTTTGCTAGGATTTCTCTAGGCAGTGTGATTTCCCTGGGCCTCACTGTAGCAACACTATCTCGCCAGGGCAACACTGCGTGGGATTTCCTCTTCCAAGAGAGCTGCTGCTTTGTAGTTTGTGCTGGGAAACCTTGCTTTGGCAAGTGCGAATTGACCGCATTCAGGCAGAAAGAAAAGAGAACAGCAAGAGGCCTTTTTTCCCCGGCTGCTTTCCCAAGCCCTTCCAGCTCAAACTATGTCGTTGCTCCTCTGGAAGGATCCTTGCACCGCGACGTAGTTTTTCAGAAGAAGCCCTGCTTTTGCAAGAGCAAATGAGGAATTCGTTGCAGGAAAGAGGAAGGAAAGAAAGTTTCTCTCCCTCTGCCTGCTTTGCTCAGAGAACTGGATGAAGTCAGGGAGTTCTCCCTTTCACTGAGAAACGTGCGGGCTGCTGTTGCCTGTGCGCTCTCTTCTTTGCAAAAGAGTCTGCAGTTCCACGCTTTGAACCGTGGAAAGGCGCCGGGCTCTGCTAAGACTTCCCCCGGCGCTTCGTTTGCCCTGGGCCAAAGCGAGCCTTCACAGTAGCTGAACGCTAACACTGCATACTCGTTCCACTTCCAGAACAGGGCTACCGCGAGGCAGTTCTCCGGGGGAAAACGGCCCTTCGCGAAGGGCAGATCTGCCGAGCTCATTGCGGGAAAGCGAAAGCAAAGGACGCTTTTCTCCCTCTAACCGCTTTCGTCAGAGGAACGGGGGAAGTCACAATGTTCTTTCTCTCACTGAGATACACACAATCTGACGTTGCCTCTGAGCTCCGTTGCTGGCAAAGAACTGAAACTGACATACATTCCTGTGGGGAAACACAGGGCTTTGCTAGGATTTCTCTAGGCAGTGTGATTTCCCTGGGCCTCACTGTAGCAACACTATCTCGCCAGGGCAACACTGCGTGGGATTTCCTCTTCCAAGAGAGCTGCTGCTTTGTAGTTTGTGCTGGGAAACCTTGCTTTGGCAAGTGCGAATTGACCGCATTCAGGCAGAAAGAAAAGAGAACAGCAAGAGGCCTTTTATCCCCGGCTGCTTTCCCAAGCCCTTCCAGCTCAAACTATGTCGTTGCTCCTCTGGAAGGATCCCTGCACCGCGACGTAGTTTCTCAGAAGAAGCCCTGCTTTTGCAAGAGCAAAGGAGCAATTCGTTGCAGGAAAGAGGAAGGAAAGAAAGTTTCTCTCCCTCTGCCTGCTTTGCTCAGAGAACTGGATGAAGTCAGGGAGTTCTCCCTTTCACTGAGAAACGTGTGGGCTGCTTTTGCCTGTGCGCTCTCTTCTTTGCAAAAGAGTCTGCAGTTCCACACTTTGAACCGTGGAAAGGCGCCGGGCTCTGCTCAGGCTTCCCCCGGCGTTTCGTTTGCCCTGGGCCAAAGCGAGCCTTCACAATAGCTGAACGCTAACACTGCATACTCGTTCCACTTCCAGAACAGGGCTACCGCGAGGCAGTTCTCCGGGGGAAAACGGCCCTTCGCGAAGGGCAGATCTGCCGAGCTCATTGCGGGAAAGCGAAAGCAAAGGACGCTTTTCTCCCTCTAACCGCTTTCGTCAGAGGAACGGGGGAAGTCACAGTGTTCTTTCTCTCACTGAGATACACACAATCTGACGTTGCCTCTGAGCTCCGTTGCTGGCAAAGAACTGAAACTGACATACATTCCTGTGGGGAAACACAGGGCTTTGCTAGGATTTCTCTAGGCAGTGTGATTTCCCTGGGCCTCACTGTAGCAACACTATCTCGCCAGGGCAACACTGCGTGGGATTTCCTCTTCCAAGAGAGCTGCTGCTTTGTAGTTTGTGCTGGGAAACCTTGCTTTGGCAAGTGCGAATGGACTGCATTCAGGCAGAAAGAAAAGAGAACAGCAAGAGGCCTTTTATCCCCGGCTGCTTTCCAAGCCCTTCCAGCTCAAACTATGTCGTTGCTCCTCTGGAAGGATCCCTGCACCGCGACGTAGTTTCTCAGAAGAAGCCCTGCTTTTGCAAGAGCAAAGGAGCAATTCGTTGCAGGAAAGAGGAAGGAAAGAAAGTTTCTCTCCCTCTGCCTGCTTTGCTCAGAGAACTGGATGAAGTCAGGGAGTTCTCCCTTTCACTGAGAAACGTGTGGGCTGCTTTTGCCTGTGCGCTCTCTTCTTTGCAAAAGAGTCTGCAGTTCCACACTTTGAACCGTGGAAAGGCGCCGGGCTCTGCTCAGGCTTCCCCCGGCGTTTCGTTTGCCCTGGGCCAAAGCGAGCCTTCACAATAGCTGAACGCTAACACTGCATACTCGTTCCACTTCCAGAACAGGGCTACCGCGAGGCAGTTCTCCGGGGGAAAACGGCCCTTCGCGAAGGGCAGATCTGCCGAGCTCATTGCGGGAAAGCGAAAGCAAAGGACGCTTTTCTCCCTCTAACCGCTTTCGTCAGAGGAACGGGGGAAGTCACAGTGTTCTTTCTCTCACTGAGATACACACAATCTGACGTTGCCTCTGAGCTCCGTTGCTGGCAAAGAACTGAAACTGACATACATTCCTGTGGGGAAACACAGGGCTTTGCTAGGATTTCTCTAGGCAGTATGATTTCCCTGGGCCTCACTGTAGCAACACTATCTCGCCAGGGCAACACTGCGTGGGATTTCCTCTTCCAAGAGAGCTGCTGCTTTGTAGTTTGTGCTGGGAAACCTTGCTTTGGCAAGTGCGAATGGACTGCATTCAGGCAGAAAGAAAAGAGAACAGCAAGAGGCCTTTTATCCCCGGCTGCTTTCCAAGCCCTTCCAGCTCAAACTATGTCGTTGCTCCTCTGGAAGGATCCCTGCACCGCGACGTAGTTTCTCAGAAGAAGCCCTGCTTTTGCAAGAGCAAAGGAGCAATTCCTTGCAGGAAAGAGGAAGGAAAGAAAGTTTCTCTCCCTCTGCCTGCTTTGCTCAGAGAACTGGATGAAGTCAGGGAGTTCTCCCTTTCACTGAGAAACGTGTGGGCTGCTTTTGCCTGTGCGCTCTCTTCTTTGCAAAAGAGTCTGCAGTTCCACACTTTGAACCGTGGAAAGGCGCCGGGCTCTGCTCAGGCTTCCCCCGGCGTTTCGTTTGCCCTGGGCCAAAGCGAGCCTTCACAATAGCTGAACGCTAACACTGCATACTCGTTCCACTTCCAGAACAGGGCTACCGCGAGGCAGTTCTCCGGGGGAAAACGGCCCTTCGCGAAGGGCAGATCTGCCGAGCTCATTGCGGGAAAGCGAAAGCAAAGGACGCTTTTCTCCCTCTAACCGCTTTCGTCAGAGGAACGGGGGAAGTCACAGTGTTCTTTCTCTCACTGAGATACACACAATCTGACGTTGCCTCTGAGCTCCGTTGCTGGCAAAGAACTGAAACTGACATACATTCCTGTGGGGAAACACAGGGCTTTGCTAGGATTTCTCTAGGCAGTGTGATTTCCCTGGGCCTCACTGTAGCAACACTATCTCGCCAGGGCAACACTGCGTGGGATTTCCTCTTCCAAGAGAGCTGCTGCTTTGTAGTTTGTGCTGGGAAACCTTGCTTTGGCAAGTGCGAATTGACCGCATTCAGGCAGAAAGAAAAGAGAACAGCAAGAGGCCTTTTTTCCCCGGCTGCTTTCCCAAGCCCTTCCAGCTCAAACTATGTCGTTGCTCCTCTGGAAGGATCCTTGCACCGCGACGTAGTTTTTCAGAAGAAGCCCTGCTTTTGCAAGAGCAAATGAGGAATTCGTTGCAGGAAAGAGGAAGGAAAGAAAGTTTCTCTCCCTCTGCCTGCTTTGCTCAGAGAACTGGATGAAGTCAGGGAGTTCTCCCTTTCACTGAGAAACGTGCGGGCTGCTGTTGCCTGTGCGCTCTCTTCTTTGCAAAAGAGTCTGCAGTTCCACGCTTTGAACCGTGGAAAGGCGCCGGGCTCTGCTAAGACTTCCCCCGGCGCTTCGTTTGCCCTGGGCCAAAGCGAGCCTTCACAGTAGCTGAACGCTAACACTGCATACTCGTTCCACTTCCAGAACAGGGCTACCGCGAGGCAGTTCTCCGGGGGAAAACGGCCCTTCGCGAAGGGCAGATCTGCCGAGCTCATTGCGGGAAAGCGAAAGCAAAGGACGCTTTTCTCCCTCTAACCGCTTTCGTCAGAGGAACGGGGGAAGTCACAATGTTCTTTCTCTCACTGAGATACACACAATCTGACGTTGCCTCTGAGCTCCGTTGCTGGCAAAGAACTGAAACTGACATACATTCCTGTGGGGAAACACAGGGCTTTGCTAGGATTTCTCTAGGCAGTGTGATTTCCCTGGGCCTCACTGTAGCAACACTGTCTCGCCAGGGCAACACTGCGTGGGATTTCCTCTTCCAAGAGAGCTGCTGCTTTGTAGTTTGTGCTGGGAAACCTTGCTTTGGCAAGTGCGAATTGACCGCATTCAGGCAGAAAGAAAAGAGAACAGCAAGAGGCCTTTTTTCCCCGGCTGCTTTCCCAAGCCCTTCCAGCTCAAACTATGTGGTTGCTCCTCTGGAAGGATCCTTGCACCGCGACGTAGTTTTTCAGAAGAAGCCCTGCTTTTGCAAGAGCAAATGAGGAATTCGTTGCAGGAAAGAGGAAGGAAAGAAAGTTTCTCTCCCTCTGCCTGCTTTGCTCAGAGAACTGGATGAAGTCAGGGAGTTCTCCCTTTCACTGAGAAACGTGCGGGCTGCTGTTGCCTGTGCGCTCTCTTCTTTGCAAAAGAGTCTGCAGTTCCACGCTTTGAACCGTGGAAAGGCGCCGGGCTCTGCTCAGACTTCCCCCGGCGCTTCGTTTGCCCTGGGCCAAAGCGAGCCTTCACAATAGCTGAACGCTAACACTGCATACTCGTTCCACTTCCAGAACAGGGCTACCGCGAGGCAGTTCTCCGGGGGAAAACGGCCCTTCGCGAAGGGCAGATCTGCCGAGCTCATTGCGGGAAAGCGAAAGCAAAGGACGCTTTTCTCCCTCTAACCGCTTTCGTCAGAGGAACGGGGGAAGTCACGGTGTTCTTTCTCTCACTGAGATACACACAATCTAACGTTGCCTCTGAGCTCCGTTGCTGGCAAAGAACTGAAACTGACATACATTCCTGTGGGGAAACACAGGGCTTTGCTAGGATTTCTCTAGGCAGTGTGTTTTCCCTGGACCTCACTGCAGCAACACTATCTCGCCAGGGCAACACTGCGTGGGATTTCCTCTTCCAAGAGAGCTGCTGCTTTGTAGTTTGTGCTGGGAAACCTTGCTTTGGCAAGTGCGAATTGACTGCATTCAGGCAGAAAGAAAAGAGAACAGCAAGAGGCCTTTTATCCCCGGCTGCTTTCCCAAGCCCTTCCAGCTCAAACTATGTCGTTGCTCCTCTGGAAGGATCCCTGCACCGCGACGTAGTTTCTCAGAAGAAGCCCTGCTTTTGCAAGAGCAAAGGAGCAATTCGTTGCAGGAAAGAGGAAGGAAAGAAAGTTTCTCTCCCTCTGCCTGCTTTGCTCAGAGAACTGGATGAAGTCAGGGAGTTCTCCCTTTCACTGAGAAACGTGTGGGCTGCTTTTGCCTGTGCGCTCTCTTCTTTGCAAAAGAGTCTGCAGTTCCACACTTTGAACCGTGGAAAGGCGCCGGGCTCTGCTCAGGCTTCCCCCGGCGTTTCGTTTGCCCTGGGCCAAAGCGAGCCTTCACAATAGCTGAACGCTAACACTGCATACTCGTTCCACTTCCAGAACAGGGCTACCGCGAGGCAGTTCTCCGGGGGAAAACGGCCCTTCGCGAAGGGCAGATCTGCCGAGCTCATTGCGGGAAAGCGAAAGCAAAGGACGCTTTTCTCCCTCTAACCGCTTTCGTCAGAGGAACGGGGGAAGTCACAGTGTTCTTTCTCTCACTGAGATACACACAATCTGACGTTGCCTCTGAGCTCCGTTGCTGGCAAAGAACTGAAACTGACATACATTCCTGTGGGGAAACACAGGGCTTTGCTAGGATTTCTCTAGGCAGTGTGATTTCCCTGGGCCTCACTGTAGCAACACTATCTCGCCAGGGCAACACTGCGTGGGATTTCCTCTTCCAAGAGAGCTGCTGCTTTGTAGTTTGTGCTGGGAAACCTTGCTTTGGCAAGTGCGAATTGACTGCATTCAGGCAGAAAGAAAAGAGAACAGCAAGAGGCCTTTTATCCCCGGCTGCTTTCCAAGCCCTTCCAGCTCAAACTATGTCGTTGCTCCTCTGGAAGGATCCCTGCACCGCGACGTAGTTTCTCAGAAGAAGCCCTGCTTTTGCAAGAGCAAAGGAGCAATTCGTTGCAGGAAAGAGGAAGGAAAGAAAGTTTCTCTCCCTCTGCCTGCTTTGCTCAGAGAACTGGATGAAGTCAGGGAGTTCTCCCTTTCACTGAGAAACGTGTGGGCTGCTTTTGCCTGTGCGCTCTCTTCTTTGCAAAAGAGTCTGCAGTTCCACACTTTGAACCGTGGAAAGGCGCCGGGCTCTGCTCAGGCTTCCCCCGGCGTTTCGTTTGCCCTGGGCCAAAGCGAGCCTTCACAATAGCTGAACGCTAACACTGCATACTCGTTCCACTTCCAGAACAGGGCTACCGCGAGGCAGTTCTCCGGGGGAAAACGGCCCTTCGCGAAGGGCAGATCTGCCGAGCTCATTGCGGGAAAGCGAAAGCAAAGGACGCTTTTCTCCCTCTAACCGCTTTCGTCAGAGGAACGGGGGAAGTCACAGTGTTCTTTCTCTCACTGAGATACACACAATCTGACGTTGCCTCTGAGCTCCGTTGCTGGCAAAGAACTGAAACTGACATACATTCCTGTGGGGAAACACAGGGCTTTGCTAGGATTTCTCTAGGCAGTGTGATTTCCCTGGGCCTCACTGTAGCAACACTATCTCGCCAGGGCAACACTGCGTGGGATTTCCTCTTCCAAGAGAGCTGCTGCTTTGTAGTTTGTGCTGGGAAACCTTGCTTTGGCAAGTGCGAATTGACTGCATTCAGGCAGAAAGAAAAGAGAACAGCAAGAGGCCTTTTATCCCCGGCTGCTTTCCAAGCCCTTCCAGCTCAAACTATGTCGTTGCTCCTCTGGAAGGATCCCTGCACCGCGACGTAGTTTCTCAGAAGAAGCCCTGCTTTTGCAAGAGCAAAGGAGCAATTCCTTGCAGGAAAGAGGAAGGAAAGAAAGTTTCTCTCCCTCTGCCTGCTTTGCTCAGAGAACTGGATGAAGTCAGGGAGTTCTCCCTTTCACTGAGAAACGTGTGGGCTGCTTTTGCCTGTGCGCTCTCTTCTTTGCAAAAGAGTCTGCAGTTCCACACTTTGAACCGTGGAAAGGCGCCGGGCTCTGCTCAGGCTTCCCCCGGCGTTTCGTTTGCCCTGGGCCAAAGCGAGCCTTCACAATAGCTGAACGCTAACACTGCATACTCGTTCCACTTCCAGAACAGGGCTACCGCGAGGCAGTTCTCCGGGGGAAAACGGCCCTTCGCGAAGGGCAGATCTGCCGAGCTCATTGCGGGAAAGCGAAAGCAAAGGACGCTTTTCTCCCTCTAACCGCTTTCGTCAGAGGAACGGGGGAAGTCACGGTGTTCTTTCTCTCACTGAGATACACACAATCTGACGTTGCCTCTGAGCTCCGTTGCTGGCAAAGAACTGAAACTGACATACATTCCTGTGGGGAAACACAGGGCTTTGCTAGGATTTCTCTAGGCAGTGTGATTTCCCTGGGCCTCACTGTAGCAACACTATCTCGCCAGGGCAACACTGCGTGGGATTTCCTCTTCCAAGAGAGCTGCTGCTTTGTAGTTTGTGCTGGGAAACCTTGCTTTGGCAAGTGCGAATTGACTGCATTCAGGCAGAAAGAAAAGAGAACAGCAAGAGGCCTTTTATCCCCGGCTGCTTTCCAAGCCCTTCCAGCTCAAACTATGTCGTTGCTCCTCTGGAAGGATCCCTGCACCGCGACGTAGTTTCTCAGAAGAAGCCCTGCTTTTGCAAGAGCAAAGGAGCAATTCGTTGCAGGAAAGAGGAAGGAAAGAAAGTTTCTCTCCCTCTGCCTGCTTTGCTCAGAGAACTGGATGAAGTCAGGGAGTTCTCCCTTTCACTGAGAAACGTGTGGGCTGCTTTTGCCTGTGCGCTCTCTTCTTTGCAAAAGAGTCTGCAGTTCCACACTTTGAACCGTGGAAAGGCGCCGGGCTCTGCTCAGGCTTCCCCCGGCGTTTCGTTTGCCCTGGGCCAAAGCGAGCCTTCACAATAGCTGAACGCTAACACTGCATACTCGTTCCACTTCCAGAACAGGGCTACCGCGAGGCAGTTCTCCGGGGGAAAACGGCCCTTCGCGAAGGGCAGATCTGCCGAGCTCATTGCGGGAAAGCGAAAGCAAAGGACGCTTTTCTCCCTCTAACCGCTTTCGTCAGAGGAACGGGGGAAGTCACAGTGTTCTTTCTCTCACTGAGATACACACAATCTGACGTTGCCTCTGAGCTCCGTTGCTGGCAAAGAACTGAAACTGACATACATTCCTGTGGGGAAACACAGGGCTTTGCTAGGATTTCTCTAGGCAGTGTGATTTCCCTGGGCCTCACTGTAGCAACACTATCTCGCCAGGGCAACACTGCGTGGGATTTCCTCTTCCAAGAGAGCTGCTGCTTTGTAGTTTGTGCTGGGAAACCTTGCTTTGGCAAGTGCGAATTGACTGCATTCAGGCAGAAAGAAAAGAGAACAGCAAGAGGCCTTTTATCCCCGGCTGCTTTCCAAGCCCTTCCAGCTCAAACTATGTCGTTGCTCCTCTGGAAGGATCCCTGCACCGCGACGTAGTTTCTCAGAAGAAGCCCTGCTTTTGCAAGAGCAAAGGAGCAATTCCTTGCAGGAAAGAGGAAGGAAAGAAAGTTTCTCTCCCTCTGCCTGCTTTGCTCAGAGAACTGGATGAAGTCAGGGAGTTCTCCCTTTCACTGAGAAACGTGTGGGCTGCTTTTGCCTGTGCGCTCTCTTCTTTGCAAAAGAGTCTGCAGTTCCACACTTTGAACCGTGGAAAGGCGCCGGGCTCTGCTCAGGCTTCCCCCGGCGTTTCGTTTGCCCTGGGCCAAAGCGAGCCTTCACAATAGCTGAACGCTAACACTGCATACTCGTTCCACTTCCAGAACAGGGCTACCGCGAGGCAGTTCTCCGGGGGAAAACGGCCCTTCGCGAAGGGCAGATCTGCCGAGCTCATTGCGGGAAAGCGAAAGCAAAGGACGCTTTTCTCCCTCTAACCGCTTTCGTCAGAGGAACGGGGGAAGTCACGGTGTTCTTTCTCTCACTGAGATACACACAATCTGACGTTGCCTCTGAGCTCCGTTGCTGGCAAAGAACTGAAACTGACATACATTCCTGTGGGGAAACACAGGGCTTTGCTAGGATTTCTCTAGGCAGTGTGATTTCCCTGGGCCTCACTGTAGCAACACTATCTCGCCAGGGCAACACTGCGTGGGATTTCCTCTTCCAAGAGAGCTGCTGCTTTGTAGTTTGTGCTGGGAAACCTTGCTTTGGCAAGTGCGAATTGACCGCATTCAGGCAGAAAGAAAAGAGAACAGCAAGAGGCCTTTTTTCCCCGGCTGCTTTCCCAAGCCCTTCCAGCTCAAACTATGTCGTTGCTCCTCTGGAAGGATCCTTGCACCGCGACGTAGTTTTTCAGAAGAAGCCCTGCTTTTGCAAGAGCAAATGAGGAATTCGTTGCAGGAAAGAGGAAGGAAAGAAAGTTTCTCTCCCTCTGCCTGCTTTGCTCAGAGAACTGGATGAAGTCAGGGAGTTCTCCCTTTCACTGAGAAACGTGCGGGCTGCTGTTGCCTGTGCGCTCTCTTCTTTGCAAAAGAGTCTGCAGTTCCACGCTTTGAACCGTGGAAAGGCGCCGGGCTCTGCTAAGACTTCCCCCGGCGCTTCGTTTGCCCTGGGCCAAAGCGAGCCTTCACAGTAGCTGAACGCTAACACTGCATACTCGTTCCACTTCCAGAACAGGGCTACCGCGAGGCAGTTCTCCGGGGGAAAACGGCCCTTCGCGAAGGGCAGATCTGCCGAGCTCATTGCGGGAAAGCGAAAGCAAAGGACGCTTTTCTCCCTCTAACCGCTTTCGTCAGAGGAACGGGGGAAGTCACAATGTTCTTTCTCTCACTGAGATACACACAATCTGACGTTGCCTCTGAGCTCCGTTGCTGGCAAAGAACTGAAACTGACATACATTCCTGTGGGGAAACACAGGGCTTTGCTAGGATTTCTCTAGGCAGTGTGATTTCCCTGGGCCTCACTGTAGCAACACTATCTCGCCAGGGCAACACTGCGTGGGATTTCCTCTTCCAAGAGAGCTGCTGCTTTGTAGTTTGTGCTGGGAAACCTTGCTTTGGCAAGTGCGAATTGACCGCATTCAGGCAGAAAGAAAAGAGAACAGCAAGAGGCCTTTTATCCCCGGCTGCTTTCCCAAGCCCTTCCAGCTCAAACTATGTCGTTGCTCCTCTGGAAGGATCCCTGCACCGCGACGTAGTTTCTCAGAAGAAGCCCTGCTTTTGCAAGAGCAAAGGAGCAATTCGTTGCAGGAAAGAGGAAGGAAAGAAAGTTTCTCTCCCTCTGCCTGCTTTGCTCAGAGAACTGGATGAAGTCAGGGAGTTCTCCCTTTCACTGAGAAACGTGTGGGCTGCTTTTGCCTGTGCGCTCTCTTCTTTGCAAAAGAGTCTGCAGTTCCACACTTTGAACCGTGGAAAGGCGCCGGGCTCTGCTCAGGCTTCCCCCGGCGTTTCGTTTGCCCTGGGCCAAAGCGAGCCTTCACAATAGCTGAACGCTAACACTGCATACTCGTTCCACTTCCAGAACAGGGCTACCGCGAGGCAGTTCTCCGGGGGAAAACGGCCCTTCGCGAAGGGCAGATCTGCCGAGCTCATTGCGGGAAAGCGAAAGCAAAGGACGCTTTTCTCCCTCTAACCGCTTTCGTCAGAGGAACGGGGGAAGTCACAGTGTTCTTTCTCTCACTGAGATACACACAATCTGACGTTGCCTCTGAGCTCCGTTGCTGGCAAAGAACTGAAACTGACATACATTCCTGTGGGGAAACACAGGGCTTTGCTAGGATTTCTCTAGGCAGTGTGATTTCCCTGGGCCTCACTGTAGCAACACTATCTCGCCAGGGCAACACTGCGTGGGATTTCCTCTTCCAAGAGAGCTGCTGCTTTGTAGTTTGTGCTGGGAAACCTTGCTTTGGCAAGTGCGAATGGACTGCATTCAGGCAGAAAGAAAAGAGAACAGCAAGAGGCCTTTTATCCCCGGCTGCTTTCCAAGCCCTTCCAGCTCAAACTATGTCGTTGCTCCTCTGGAAGGATCCCTGCACCGCGACGTAGTTTCTCAGAAGAAGCCCTGCTTTTGCAAGAGCAAAGGAGCAATTCGTTGCAGGAAAGAGGAAGGAAAGAAAGTTTCTCTCCCTCTGCCTGCTTTGCTCAGAGAACTGGATGAAGTCAGGGAGTTCTCCCTTTCACTGAGAAACGTGTGGGCTGCTTTTGCCTGTGCGCTCTCTTCTTTGCAAAAGAGTCTGCAGTTCCACACTTTGAACCGTGGAAAGGCGCCGGGCTCTGCTCAGGCTTCCCCCGGCGTTTCGTTTGCCCTGGGCCAAAGCGAGCCTTCACAATAGCTGAACGCTAACACTGCATACTCGTTCCACTTCCAGAACAGGGCTACCGCGAGGCAGTTCTCCGGGGGAAAACGGCCCTTCGCGAAGGGCAGATCTGCCGAGCTCATTGCGGGAAAGCGAAAGCAAAGGACGCTTTTCTCCCTCTAACCGCTTTCGTCAGAGGAACGGGGGAAGTCACAGTGTTCTTTCTCTCACTGAGATACACACAATCTGACGTTGCCTCTGAGCTCCGTTGCTGGCAAAGAACTGAAACTGACATACATTCCTGTGGGGAAACACAGGGCTTTGCTAGGATTTCTCTAGGCAGTGTGATTTCCCTGGGCCTCACTGTAGCAACACTATCTCGCCAGGGCAACACTGCGTGGGATTTCCTCTTCCAAGAGAGCTGCTGCTTTGTAGTTTGTGCTGGGAAACCTTGCTTTGGCAAGTGCGAATGGACTGCATTCAGGCAGAAAGAAAAGAGAACAGCAAGAGGCCTTTTATCCCCGGCTGCTTTCCAAGCCCTTCCAGCTCAAACTATGTCGTTGCTCCTCTGGAAGGATCCCTGCACCGCGACGTAGTTTCTCAGAAGAAGCCCTGCTTTTGCAAGAGCAAAGGAGCAATTCCTTGCAGGAAAGAGGAAGGAAAGAAAGTTTCTCTCCCTCTGCCTGCTTTGCTCAGAGAACTGGATGAAGTCAGGGAGTTCTCCCTTTCACTGAGAAACGTGTGGGCTGCTTTTGCCTGTGCGCTCTCTTCTTTGCAAAAGAGTCTGCAGTTCCACACTTTGAACCGTGGAAAGGCGCCGGGCTCTGCTCAGGCTTCCCCCGGCGTTTCGTTTGCCCTGGGCCAAAGCGAGCCTTCACAATAGCTGAACGCTAACACTGCATACTCGTTCCACTTCCAGAACAGGGCTACCGCGAGGCAGTTCTCCGGGGGAAAACGGCCCTTCGCGAAGGGCAGATCTGCCGAGCTCATTGCGGGAAAGCGAAAGCAAAGGACGCTTTTCTCCCTCTAACCGCTTTCGTCAGAGGAACGGGGGAAGTCACGGTGTTCTTTCTCTCACTGAGATACACACAATCTGACGTTGCCTCTGAGCTCCGTTGCTGGCAAAGAACTGAAACTGACATACATTCCTGTGGGGAAACACAGGGCTTTGCTAGGATTTCTCTAGGCAGTGTGATTTCCCTGGGCCTCACTGTAGCAACACTATCTCGCCAGGGCAACACTGCGTGGGATTTCCTCTTCCAAGAGAGCTGCTGCTTTGTAGTTTGTGCTGGGAAACCTTGCTTTGGCAAGTGCGAATTGACCGCATTCAGGCAGAAAGAAAAGAGAACAGCAAGAGGCCTTTTTTCCCCGGCTGCTTTCCCAAGCCCTTCCAGCTCAAACTATGTCGTTGCTCCTCTGGAAGGATCCTTGCACCGCGACGTAGTTTTTCAGAAGAAGCCCTGCTTTTGCAAGAGCAAATGAGGAATTCGTTGCAGGAAAGAGGAAGGAAAGAAAGTTTCTCTCCCTCTGCCTGCTTTGCTCAGAGAACTGGATGAAGTCAGGGAGTTCTCCCTTTCACTGAGAAACGTGCGGGCTGCTGTTGCCTGTGCGCTCTCTTCTTTGCAAAAGAGTCTGCAGTTCCACGCTTTGAACCGTGGAAAGGCGCCGGGCTCTGCTAAGACTTCCCCCGGCGCTTCGTTTGCCCTGGGCCAAAGCGAGCCTTCACAGTAGCTGAACGCTAACACTGCATACTCGTTCCACTTCCAGAACAGGGCTACCGCGAGGCAGTTCTCCGGGGGAAAACGGCCCTTCGCGAAGGGCAGATCTGCCGAGCTCATTGCGGGAAAGCGAAAGCAAAGGACGCTTTTCTCCCTCTAACCGCTTTCGTCAGAGGAACGGGGGAAGTCACAATGTTCTTTCTCTCACTGAGATACACACAATCTGACGTTGCCTCTGAGCTCCGTTGCTGGCAAAGAACTGAAACTGACATACATTCCTGTGGGGAAACACAGGGCTTTGCTAGGATTTCTCTAGGCAGTGTGATTTCCCTGGGCCTCACTGTAGCAACACTATCTCGCCAGGGCAACACTGCGTGGGATTTCCTCTTCCAAGAGAGCTGCTGCTTTGTAGTTTGTGCTGGGAAACCTTGCTTTGGCAAGTGCGAATTGACCGCATTCAGGCAGAAAGAAAAGAGAACAGCAAGAGGCCTTTTATCCCCGGCTGCTTTCCCAAGCCCTTCCAGCTCAAACTATGTCGTTGCTCCTCTGGAAGGATCCCTGCACCGCGACGTAGTTTCTCAGAAGAAGCCCTGCTTTTGCAAGAGCAAAGGAGCAATTCGTTGCAGGAAAGAGGAAGGAAAGAAAGTTTCTCTCCCTCTGCCTGCTTTGCTCAGAGAACTGGATGAAGTCAGGGAGTTCTCCCTTTCACTGAGAAACGTGTGGGCTGCTTTTGCCTGTGCGCTCTCTTCTTTGCAAAAGAGTCTGCAGTTCCACACTTTGAACCGTGGAAAGGCGCCGGGCTCTGCTCAGGCTTCCCCCGGCGTTTCGTTTGCCCTGGGCCAAAGCGAGCCTTCACAATAGCTGAACGCTAACACTGCATACTCGTTCCACTTCCAGAACAGGGCTACCGCGAGGCAGTTCTCCGGGGGAAAACGGCCCTTCGCGAAGGGCAGATCTGCCGAGCTCATTGCGGGAAAGCGAAAGCAAAGGACGCTTTTCTCCCTCTAACCGCTTTCGTCAGAGGAACGGGGGAAGTCACAGTGTTCTTTCTCTCACTGAGATACACACAATCTGACGTTGCCTCTGAGCTCCGTTGCTGGCAAAGAACTGAAACTGACATACATTCCTGTGGGGAAACACAGGGCTTTGCTAGGATTTCTCTAGGCAGTGTGATTTCCCTGGGCCTCACTGTAGCAACACTATCTCGCCAGGGCAACACTGCGTGGGATTTCCTCTTCCAAGAGAGCTGCTGCTTTGTAGTTTGTGCTGGGAAACCTTGCTTTGGCAAGTGCGAATGGACTGCATTCAGGCAGAAAGAAAAGAGAACAGCAAGAGGCCTTTTATCCCCGGCTGCTTTCCAAGCCCTTCCAGCTCAAACTATGTCGTTGCTCCTCTGGAAGGATCCCTGCACCGCGACGTAGTTTCTCAGAAGAAGCCCTGCTTTTGCAAGAGCAAAGGAGCAATTCGTTGCAGGAAAGAGGAAGGAAAGAAAGTTTCTCTCCCTCTGCCTGCTTTGCTCAGAGAACTGGATGAAGTCAGGGAGTTCTCCCTTTCACTGAGAAACGTGTGGGCTGCTTTTGCCTGTGCGCTCTCTTCTTTGCAAAAGAGTCTGCAGTTCCACACTTTGAACCGTGGAAAGGCGCCGGGCTCTGCTCAGGCTTCCCCCGGCGTTTCGTTTGCCCTGGGCCAAAGCGAGCGTTCACAATAGCTGAACGCTAACACTGCATACTCGTTCCACTTCCAGAACAGGGCTACCGCGAGGCAGTTCTCCGGGGGAAAACGGCCCTTCGCGAAGGGCAGATCTGCCGAGCTCATTGCGGGAAAGCGAAAGCAAAGGACGCTTTTCTCCCTCTAACCGCTTTCGTCAGAGGAACGGGGGAAGTCACGGTGTTCTTTCTCTCACTGAGATACACACAATCTGACGTTGCCTCTGAGCTCCGTTGCTGGCAAAGAACTGAAACTGACATACATTCCTGTGGGGAAACACAGGGCTTTGCTAGGATTTCTCTAGGCAGTGTGATTTCCCTGGGCCTCACTGTAGCAACACTATCTCGCCAGGGCAACACTGCGTGGGATTTCCTCTTCCAAGAGAGCTGCTGCTTTGTAGTTTGTGCTGGGAAACCTTGCTTTGGCAAGTGCGAATTGACCGCATTCAGGCAGAAAGAAAAGAGAACAGCAAGAGGCCTTTTATCCCCGGCTGCTTTCCCAAGCCCTTCCAGCTCAAACTATGTCGTTGCTCCTCTGGAAGGATCCTTGCACCGCGACGTAGTTTTTCAGAAGAAGCCCTGCTTTTGCAAGAGCAAATGAGGAATTCGTTGCAGGAAAGAGGAAGGAAAGAAAGTTTCTCTCCCTCTGCCTGCTTTGCTCAGAGAACTGGATGAAGTCAGGGAGTTCTCCCTTTCACTGAGAAACGTGCGGGCTGCTGTTGCCTGTGCGCTCTCTTCTTTGCAAAAGAGTCTGCAGTTCCACGCTTTGAACCGTGGAAAGGCGCCGGGCTCTGCTAAGACTTCCCCCGGCGCTTCGTTTGCCCTGGGCCAAAGCGAGCCTTCACAGTAGCTGAACGCTAACACTGCATACTCGTTCCACTTCCAGAACAGGGCTACCGCGAGGCAGTTCTCCGGGGGAAAACGGCCCTTCGCGAAGGGCAGATCTGCCGAGCTCCTTGCGGGAAAGCGAAAGCAAAGGACGCTTTTCTCCCTCTAACCGCTTTCGTCAGAGGAACGGGGGAAGTCACAATGTTCTTTCTCTCACTGAGATACACACAATCTGACGTTGCCTCTGAGCTCCGTTGCTGGCAAAGAACTGAAACTGACATACATTCCTGTGGGGAAACACAGGGCTTTGCTAGGATTTCTCTAGGCAGTGTGATTTCCCTGGGCCTCACTGTAGCAACACTATCTCGCCAGGGCAACACTGCGTGGGATTTCCTCTTCCAGGAGAGCTGCTGCTTTGTAGTTTGTGCTGGGAAACCTTACTTTGGCAAGTGCGAATTGACCGCATTCAGGCAGAAAGAAAAGAGAACAGCAAGAGGCCTTTTTTCCCCGGCTGCTTTCCCACGCCCTTCCAGCTCAAACTATGTGGTTGCTCCTCTGGAAGGATCCTTGCACCGCGACGTAGTTTTTCAGAAGAAGCCCTGCGTTTGCAAGAGCAAAGGAGCAATTCGTTGCAGGAAAGAGGAAGGAAAGAAAGTTTCTCTCCCTCTGCCTGCTTTGCTCAGAGAACTGGATGAAGTCAGGGAGTTCTCCCTTTCACTGAGAAACGTGCGGGCTGCTGTTGCCTGTGCGCTCTCTTCTTTGCAAAAGAGTCTGCAGTTCCACGCTTTGAACCGTGGAAAGGCGCCGGGCTCTGCTCAGACTTCCCCCGGCGCTTCGTTTGCCCTATGCCAAAGCGAGCCTTCACAATAGCTGAACGCTAACACTGCATACTCGTTCCACTTCCAGAACAGGGCTACCGCGAGGCAGTTCTCCGGGGGAAAATGGCCCTTCGCGAAGGGCAGATCTGCCGAGCTCATTGCGGGAAAGCGAAAGCAAAGGACGCTTTTCTCCCTCTAACCGCTTTCGTCAGAGGAACGGGGGAAGTCACAGTGTTCTTTCTCTCACTGAGATACACACAATCTAACGTTGCCTCTGAGCTCCGTTGCTGGCAAAGAACTGAAACTGACATACATTCCTGTGGGGAAACACAGGGCTTTGCTAGGATTTCTCTAGGCAGTGTGTTTACCCTGGACCTCACTGCAGCAACACTATCTCGCCAGGGCAACACTGCGTGGGATTTCCTCTTCCAAGAGAGCTGCTGCTTTGTAGTTTGTGCTGGGAAACCTTGCTTTGGCAAGTGCGAATTGACTGCATTCAGGCAGAAAGAAAAGAGAACAGCAAGAGGCCTTTTATCCCCGGCTGCTTTCCCAAGCCCTTCCAGCTCAAACTATGTCGTTGCTCCTCTGGAAGGATCCCTGCACCGCGACGTAGTTTCTCAGAAGAAGCCCTGCTTTTGCAAGAGCAAAGGAGCAATTCGTTGCAGGAAAGAGGAAGGAAAGAAAGTTTCTCTCCCTCTGCCTGCTTTGCTCAGAGAACTGGATGAAGTCAGGGAGTTCTCCCTTTCACTGAGAAACGTGTGGGCTGCTGTTGCCTGTGCGCTCTCTTCTTTGCAAAAGAGTCTGCAGTTCCACACTTTGAACCGTGGAAAGGCGCCGGGCTCTGCTCAGACTTCCCCCGGCGTTTCGTTTGCCCTGGGCCAAAGCGAGCCTTCACAGTAGCTGAACGCTAACACTGCATACTCGTTCCACTTCCAGAACAGGGCTACCGCGAGGCAGTTCTCCGGGGGAAAACGGCCCTTCGCGAAGGGCAGATCTGCCGAGCTCATTGCGGGAAAGCGAAAGCAAAGGACGCTTTTCTCCCTCTAACCGCTTTCGTCAGAGGAACGGGGGAAGTCACAGTGTTCTTTCTCTCACTGAGATACACACAATCTGACGTTGCCTCTGAGCTCCTTTGCTGGCAAAGAACTGAAACTGACATACATTCCTGTGGGGAAACACAGGGCTTTGCTAGGATTTCTCTAGGCAGTGTGATTTCCCTGGGCCTCACTGCAGCAACACTATCTCGCCAGGGCAACACTGCGTGGGATTTCCTCTTCCAAGAGAGCTGCTGCTTTGCAGTTTGTGCTGGGAAACCTTACTTTGGCAAGTGCGAATTGACCGCATTCAGGCAGAAAGAAAAGAGAACAGCAAGAGGCCTTTTTTCCCCGGCTGCTTTCCCAAGCCCTTCCAGCTCAAACTATGTGGTTGCTCCTCTGGAAGGATCCTTGCACCGCGACGTAGTTTTTCAGAAGAAGCCCTGCTTTTGCAAGAGCAAATGAGGAATTCGTTGCAGGAAAGAGGAAGGAAAGAAAGTTTCTCTCCCTCTGCCTGCTTTGCTCAGAGAACTGGATGAAGTCAGGGAGTTCTCCCTTTCACTGAGAAACGTGCGGGCTGCTGTTGCCTGTGCGCTCTCTTCTTTGCAAAAGAGTCTGCAGTTCCACGCTTTGAACCGTGGAAAGGCGCCCGGCTCTGCTCAGACTTCCCCCGGCGCTTCGTTTGCCCTATGCCAAAGCGAGCCTTCACAATAGCTGAACGCTAACACTGCATACTCGTTCCACTTCCAGAACAGGGCTACCGCGAGGCAGTTCTCCGGGGGAAAACGGCCCTTCGCGAAGGGCAGATCTGCCGAGCTCATTGCGGGAAAGCGAAAGCAAAGGACGCTTTTCTCCCTCTAACCGCTTTCGTCAGAGGAACGGGGGAAGTCACAATGTTCTTTCTCTCACTGAGATACACACAATCTGACGTTGCCTCTGAGCTCCGTTGCTGGCAAAGAACTGAAACTGACATACATTCCTGTGGGGAAACACAGGGCTTTGCTAGGATTTCTCTAGGCAGTGTGATTTCCCTGGGCCTCACTGTAGCAACACTATCTCGCCAGGGCAACACTGCGTGGGATTTCCTCTTCCAAGAGAGCTGCTGCTTTGTAGTTTGTGCTGGGAAACCTTGCTTTGGCAAGTGCGAATTGACCGCATTCAGGCAGAAAGAAAAGAGAACAGCAAGAGGCCTTTTTTCCCCGGCTGCTTTCCCAAGCCCTTCCAGCTCAAACTATGTGGTTGCTCCTCTGGAAGGATCCTTGCACCGCGACGTAGTTTTTCAGAAGAAGCCCTGCTTTTGCAAGAGCAAATGAGGAATTCGTTGCAGGAAAGAGGAAGGAAAGAAAGTTTCTCTCCCTCTGCCTGCTTTGCTCAGAGAACTGGATGAAGTCAGGGAGTTCTCCCTTTCACTGAGAAACGTGCGGGCTGCTGTTGCCTGTGCGCTCTCTTCTTTGCAAAAGAGTCTGCAGTTCCACGCTTTGAACCGTGGAAAGGCGCCGGGCTCTGCTCAGACTTCCCCCGGCGCTTCGTTTGCCCTGGGCCAAAGCGAGCCTTCACAATAGCTGAACGCTAACACTGCATACTCGTTCCACTTCCAGAACAGGGCTACCGCGAGGCAGTTCTCCGGGGGAAAACGGCCCTTCGCGAAGGGCAGATCTGCCGAGCTCCTTGCGGGAAAGCGAAAGCAAAGGACGCTTTTCTCCCTCTAACCGCTTTCGTCAGAGGAACGGGGGAAGTCACAGTGTTCTTTCTCTCACTGAGATACACACAATCTAACGTTGCCTCTGAGCTCCGTTGCTGGCAAAGAACTGAAACTGACATACATTCCTGTGGGGAAACACAGGGCTTTGCTAGGATTTCTCTAGGCAGTGTGTTTTCCCTGGACCTCACTGCAGCAACACTATCTCGCCAGGGCAACACTGCGTGGGATTTCCTCTTCCAAGAGAGCTGCTGCTTTGTAGTTTGTGCTGGGAAACCTTGCTTTGGCAAGTGCGAATTGACTGCATTCAGGCAGAAAGAAAAGAGAACAGCAAGAGGCCTTTTATCCCCGGCTGCTTTCCCAAGCCCTTCCAGCTCAAACTATGTCGTTGCTCCTCTGGAAGGATCCCTGCACCGCGACGTAGTTTCTCAGAAGAAGCCCTGCTTTTGCAAGAGCAAAGGAGCAATTCCTTGCAGGAAAGAGGAAGGAAAGAAAGTTTCTCTCCCTCTGCCTGCTTTGCTCAGAGAACTGGATGAAGTCAGGGAGTTCTCCCTTTCACTGAGAAACGTGTGGGCTGCTTTTGCCTGTGCGCTCTCTTCTTTGCAAAAGAGTCTGTAGTTCCACACTTTGAACCGTGGAAAGGCGCCGGGCTCTGCTCAGGCTTCCCCCGGCGTTTCGTTTGCCCTGGGCCAAAGCGAGCCTTCACAGTAGCTGAACGCTAACACTGCATACTCGTTCCACTTCCAGAACAGGGCTACCGCGAGGCAGTTCTCCGGGGGAAAACGGCCCTTCGCGAAGGGCAGATCTGCCGAGCTCATTGCGGGAAAGCGAAAGCAAAGGACGCTTTTCTCCCTCTAACCGCTTTCGTCAGAGGAACGGGGGAAGTCACAGTGTTCTTTCTCTCACTGAGATACACACAATCTGACGTTGCCTCTGAGCTCCGTTGCTGGCAAAGAACTGAAACTGACATACATTCCTGTGGGGAAACACAGGGCTTTGCTAGGATTTCTCTAGGCAGTGTGATTTCCCTGGGCCTCACTGTAGCAACACTATCTCGCCAGGGCAACACTGCGTGGGATTTCCTCTTCCAAGAGAGCTGCTGCTTTGTAGTTTGTGCTGGGAAACCTTGCTTTGGCAAGTGCGAATTGACCGCATTCAGGCAGAAAGAAAAGAGAACAGCAAGAGGCCTTTTTTCCCCGGCTGCTTTCCCAAGCCCTTCCAGCTCAAACTATGTCGTTGCTCCTCTGGAAGGATCCCTGCACCGCGACGTAGTTTTTCAGAAGAAGCCCTGCGTTTGCAAGAGCAAAGGAGCAATTCGTTGCAGGAAAGAGGAAGGAAAGAAAGTTTCTCTCCCTCTGCCTGCTTTGCTCAGAGAACTGGATGAAGTCAGGGAGTTCTCCCTTTCACTGAGAAACGTGTGGGCTGCTTTTGCCTGTGCGCTCTCTTCTTTGCAAAAGAGTCTGCAGTTCCACACTTTGAACCGTGGAAAGGCGCCGGGCTCTGCTCAGACTTCCCCCGGCGTTTCGTTTGCCCTGGGCCAAAGCGAGCCTTCACAATAGCTGAACGCTAACACTGCATACTCGTTCCACTTCCAGAACAGGGCTACCGCGAGGCAGTTCTCCGGGGGAAAACGGCCCTTCGCGAAGGGCAGATCTGCCGAGCTCATTGCGGGAAAGCGAAAGCAAAGGACGCTTTTCTCCCTCTAACCGCTTTCGTCAGAGGAACGGGGGAAGTCACAGTGTTCTTTCTCTCACTGAGATACACACAATCTGACGTTGCCTCTGAGCTCCGTTGCTGGCAAAGAACTGAAACTGACATACATTCCTGTGGGGAAACACAGGGCTTTGCTAGGATTTCTCTAGGCAGTGTGATTTCCCTGGGCCTCACTGTAGCAACACTATCTCGCCAGGGCAACACTGCGTGGGATTTCCTCTTCCAAGAGAGCTGCTGCTTTGTAGTTTGTGCTGGGAAACCTTGCTTTGGCAAGTGCGAATTGACCGCATTCAGGCAGAAAGAAAAGAGAACAGCAAGAGGCCTTTTTTCCCCGGCTGCTTTCCTAAGCCCTTCCAGCTCAAACTATGTCGTTGCTCCTCTGGAAGGATCCCTGCACCGCGACGTAGTTTTTCAGAAGAAGCCCTGCGTTTGCAAGAGCAAAGGAGCAATTCGTTGCAGGAAAGAGGAAGGAAAGAAAGTTTCTCTCCCTCTGCCTGCTTTGCTCAGAGAACTGGATGAAGTCAGGGAGTTCTCCCTTTCACTGAGAAACGTGCGGGCTGCTGTTGCCTGTGCGCTCTCTTCTTTGCAAAAGAGTCTGCAGTTCCACGCTTTGAACCGTGGAAAGGCGCCGGGCTCTGCTAAGACTTCCCCCGGCGCTTCGTTTGCCCTGGGCCAAAGCGAGCCTTCACAATAGCTGAACGCTAACACTGCATACTCGTTCCACTTCCAGAACAGGGCTACCGCGAGGCAGTTCTCCGGGGGAAAACGGCCCTTTGCGAAGGGCAGATCTGCCGAGCTCATTGCGGGAAAGCGAAAGCAAAGGACGCTTTTCTCCCTCTAACCGCTTTCGTCAGAGGAATGGGGGAAGTCACAGTGTTCTTTCTCTCACTGAGATACACACAATCTGACGTTGCCTCTGAGCTCCGTTGCTGGCAAAGAACTGAAACTGACATACATTCCTGTGGGGAAATACAGGGCTTTGCTAGGATTTCTCTAGGCAGTGTGATTTCCCTGGGCCTCACTGTAGCAACACTATCTCGCCAGGGCAACACTGCGTGGAATTTCCTCTTCCAAGAGAGCTGCTGCTTTGTAGTTTGTGCTGGGAAACCTTGCTTTGGCAAGTGCGAATTGACCGCATTCAGGCAGAAAGAAAAGAGAACAGCAAGAGGCCATTTTTCCCCGGCTGCTTTCCCAAGCCCTTCCAGCTCAAACTATGTCGTTGCTCCTCTGGAAGGATCCCTGCACCGCGACGTAGTTTTTCAGAAGAAGCCCTGCGTTTGCAAGAGCAAAGGAGCAATTCGTTGCAGGAAAGAGGAAGGAAAGAAAGTTTCTCTCCCTCTGCCTGCTTTGCTCAGAGAACTGGATGAAGTCAGGGAGTTCTCCCTTTCACTGAGAAACGTGTTGGCTGCTTTTGCCTGTGCGCTCTCTTCTTTGCAAAAGAGTCTGCAGTTCCACACTTTGAACCGTGGAAAGGCGCCGGGCTCTGCTCAGACTTCCCCCGGCGTTTCGTTTGCCCTGGGCCAAAGCGAGCCTTCACAATAGCTGAACGCTAACACTGCATACTCGTTCCACTTCCAGAACAGGGCTACCGCGAGGCAGTTCTCCGGGGGAAAACGGCCCTTCGCGAAGGGCAGATCTGCCGAGCTCATTGCGGGAAAGCGAAAGCAAAGGACGCTTTTCTCCCTCTAACCGCTTTCGTCAGAGGAACGGGGGAAGTCACAGTGTTCTTTCTCTCACTGAGATACACACAATCTGACGTTGCCTCTGAGCTCCGTTGCTGGCAAAGAACTGAAACTGACATACATTCCTGTGGGGAAACACAGGGCTTTGCTAGGATTTCTCTAGGCAGTGTGATTTCCCTGGGCCTCACTGTAGCAACACTATCTCGCCAGGGCAACACTGCGTGGGATTTCCTCTTCCAAGAGAGCTGCTGCTTTGTAGTTTGTGCTGGGAAACCTTGCTTTGGCAAGTGCGAATTGACCGCATTCAGGCAGAAAGAAAAGAGAACAGCAAGAGGCCTTTTTTCCCCGGCTGCTTTCCCAAGCCCTTCCAGCTCAAACTATGTCGTTGCTCCTCTGGAAGGATCCCTGCACCGCGACGTAGTTTTTCAGAAGAAGCCCTGCGTTTGCAAGAGCAAAGGAGCAATTCGTTGCAGGAAAGAGGAAGGAAAGAAAGTTTCTCTCCCTCTGCCTGCTTTGCTCAGAGAACTGGATGAAGTCAGGGAGTTCTCCCTTTCACTGAGAAACGTGCGGGCTGCTGTTGCCTGTGCGCTCTCTTCTTTGCAAAAGAGTCTGCAGTTCCACGCTTTGAACCGTGGAAAGGCGCCGGGCTCTGCTAAGACTTCCCCCGGCGCTTCGTTTGCCCTGGGCCAAAGCGAGCCTTCACAATAGCTGAACGCTAACACTGCATACTCGTTCCACTTCCAGAACAGGGCTACCGCGAGGCAGTTCTCCGGGGGAAAACGGCCCTTTGCGAAGGGCAGATCTGCCGAGCTCATTGCGGGAAAGCGAAAGCAAAGGACGCTTTTCTCCCTCTAACCGCTTTCGTCAGAGGAATGGGGGAAGTCACAGTGTTCTTTCTCTCACTGAGATACACACAATCTGACGTTGCCTCTGAGCTCCGTTGCTGGCAAAGAACTGAAACTGACATACATTCCTGTGGGGAAATACAGGGCTTTGCTAGGATTTCTCTAGGCAGTGTGATTTCCCTGGGCCTCACTGTAGCAACACTATCTCGCCAGGGCAACACTGCGTGGAATTTCCTCTTCCAAGAGAGCTGCTGCTTTGTAGTTTGTGCTGGGAAACCTTGCTTTGGCAAGTGCGAATTGACCGCATTCAGGCAGAAAGAAAAGAGAACAGCAAGAGGCCATTTTTCCCCGGCTGCTTTCCCAAGCCCTTCCAGCTCAAACTATGTCGTTGCTCCTCTGGAAGGATCCCTGCACCGCGACGTAGTTTTTCAGAAGAAGCCCTACGTTTGCAAGAGCAAAGGAGCAATTCGTTGCAGGAAAGAGGAAGGAAAGAAAGTTTCTCTCCCTCTGCCTGCTTTGCTCAGAGAACTGGATGAAGTCAGGGAGTTCTCCCTTTCACTGAGAAACGTGCGGGCTGCTGTTGCCTGTGCGCTCTCTTCTTTGCAAAAGAGTCTGCAGTTCCACGCTTTGAACCGTGGAAAGGCGCCGGGCTCTGCTAAGACTTCCCCCGGCGCTTCGTTTGCCCTGGGCCAAAGCGAGCCTTCACAATAGCTGAACGCTAACACTGCATACTCGTTCCACTTCCAGAACAGGGCTACCGCGAGGCAGTTCTCCGGGGGAAAACGGCCCTTCGCGAAGGGCAGATCTGCCGAGCTCATTGCGGGAAAGCGAAAGCAAAGGACGCTTTTCTCCCTCTAACCGCTTTCGTCAGAGGAATGGGGGAAGTCACAGTGTTCTTTCTCTCACTGAGATACACACAATCTGACGTTGCCTCTGAGCTCCGTTGCTGGCAAAGAACTGAAACTGACATACATTCCTGTGGGGAAATACAGGGCTTTGCTAGGATTTCTCTAGGCAGTGTGATTTCCCTGGGCCTCACTGTAGCAACACTATCTCGCCAGGGCAACACTGCGTGGAATTTCCTCTTCCAAGAGAGCTGCTGCTTTGTAGTTTGTGCTGGGAAACCTTGCTTTGGCAAGTGCGAATTGACCGCATTCAGGCAGAAAGAAAAGAGAACAGCAAGAGGCCATTTTTCCCCGGCTGCTTTCCCAAGCCCTTCCAGCTCAAACTATGTCGTTGCTCCTCTGGAAGGATCCCTGCACCGCGACGTAGTTTTTCAGAAGAAGCCCTGCGTTTGCAAGAGCAAAGGAGCAATTCGTTGCAGGAAAGAGGAAGGAAAGAAAGTTTCTCTCCCTCTGCCTGCTTTGCTCAGAGAACTGGATGAAGTCAGGGAGTTCTCCCTTTCACTGAGAAACGTGTGGGCTGCTTTTGCCTGTGCGCTCTCTTCTTTGCAAAAGAGTCTGCAGTTCCACACTTTGAACCGTGGAAAGGCGCCGGGCTCTGCTCAGACTTCCCCCGGCGTTTCGTTTGCCCTGGGCCAAAGCGAGCCTTCACAATAGCTGAACGCTAACACTGCATACTCGTTCCACTTCCAGAACAGGGCTACCGCGAGGCAGTTCTCCGGGGGAAAACGGCCCTTCGCGAAGGGCAGATCTGCCGAGCTCATTGCGGGAAAGCGAAAGCAAAGGACGCTTTTCTCCCTCTAACCGCTTTCGTCAGAGGAACGGGGGAAGTCACAGTGTTCTTTCTCTCACTGAGATACACACAATCTGACGTTGCCTCTGAGCTCCGTTGCTGGCAAAGAACTGAAACTGACATACATTCCTGTGGGGAAACACAGGGCTTTGCTAGGATTTCTCTAGGCAGTGTGATTTCCCTGGGCCTCACTGTAGCAACACTATCTCGCCAGGGCAACACTGCGTGGGATTTCCTCTTCCAAGAGAGCTGCTGCTTTGTAGTTTGTGCTGGGAAACCTTGCTTTGGCAAGTGCGAATTGACCGCATTCAGGCAGAAAGAAAAGAGAACAGCAAGAGGCCTTTTTTCCCCGGCTGCTTTCCCAAGCCCTTCCAGCTCAAACTATGTCGTTGCTCCTCTGGAAGGATCCCTGCACCGCGACGTAGTTTTTCAGAAGAAGCCCTGCGTTTGCAAGAGCAAAGGAGCAATTCGTTGCAGGAAAGAGGAAGGAAAGAAAGTTTCTCTCCCTCTGCCTGCTTTGCTCAGAGAACTGGATGAAGTCAGGGAGTTCTCCCTTTCACTGAGAAACGTGTGGGCTGCTTTTGCCTGTGCGCTCTCTTCTTTGCAAAAGAGTCTGCAGTTCCACACTTTGAACCGTGGAAAGGCGCCGGGCTGTGCTCAGACTTCCCCCGGCGTTTCGTTTGCCCTGGGCCAAAGCGAGCGTTCACAATAGCTGAACGCTAACACTGCATACTCGTTCCACTTCCAGAACAGGGCTACCGCGAGGCAGTTCTCCGGGGGAAAACGGCCCTTCGCGAAGGGCAGATCTGCCGAGCTCATTGCGGGAAAGCGAAAGCAAAGGACGCTTTTCTCCCTCTAACCGCTTTCGTCAGAGGAACGGGGGAAGTCACAGTGTTCTTTCTCTCACTGAGATACACACAATCTGACGTTGCCTCTGAGCTCCGTTGCTGGCAAAGAACTGAAACTGACATACATTCCTGTGGGGAAACACAGGGCTTTGCTAGGATTTCTCTAGGCAGTGTGATTTCCCTGGGCCTCACTGTAGCAACACTATCTCGCCAGGGCAACACTGCGTGGGATTTCCTCTTCCAAGAGAGCTGCTGCTTTGTAGTTTGTGCTGGGAAACCTTGCTTTGGCAAGTGCGAATTGACCGCATTCAGGCAGAAAGAAAAGAGAACAGCAAGAGGCCTTTTTTCCCCGGCTGCTTTCCTAAGCCCTTCCAGCTCAAACTATGTCGTTGCTCCTCTGGAAGGATCCCTGCACCGCGACGTAGTTTTTCAGAAGAAGCCCTGCGTTTGCAAGAGCAAAGGAGCAATTCGTTGCAGGAAAGAGGAAGGAAAGAAAGTTTCTCTCCCTCTGCCTGCTTTGCTCAGAGAACTGGATGAAGTCAGGGAGTTCTCCCTTTCACTGAGAAACGTGCGGGCTGCTGTTGCCTGTGCGCTCTCTTCTTTGCAAAAGAGTCTGCAGTTCCACGCTTTGAACCGTGGAAAGGCGCCGGGCTCTGCTAAGACTTCCCCCGGCGCTTCGTTTGCCCTGGGCCAAAGCGAGCCTTCACAATAGCTGAACGCTAACACTGCATACTCGTTCCACTTCCAGAACAGGGCTACCGCGAGGCAGTTCTCCGGGGGAAAACGGCCCTTTGCGAAGGGCAGATCTGCCGAGCTCATTGCGGGAAAGCGAAAGCAAAGGACGCTTTTCTCCCTCTAACCGCTTTCGTCAGAGGAATGGGGGAAGTCACAGTGTTCTTTCTCTCACTGAGATACACACAATCTGACGTTGCCTCTGAGCTCCGTTGCTGGCAAAGAACTGAAACTGACATACATTCCTGTGGGGAAATACAGGGCTTTGCTATGATTTCTCTAGGCAGTGTGATTTCCCTGGGCCTCACTGTAGCAACACTATCTCGCCAGGGCAACACTGCGTGGAATTTCCTCTTCCAAGAGAGCTGCTGCTTTGTAGTTTGTGCTGGGAAACCTTGCTTTGGCAAGTGCGAATTGACCGCATTCAGGCAGAAAGAAAAGAGAACAGCAAGAGGCCATTTTTCCCCGGCTGCTTTCCCAAGCCCTTCCAGCTCAAACTATGTCGTTGCTCCTCTGGAAGGATCCCTGCACCGCGACGTAGTTTTTCAGAAGAAGCCCTACGTTTGCAAGAGCAAAGGAGCAATTCGTTGCAGGAAAGAGGAAGGAAAGAAAGTTTCTCTCCCTCTGCCTGCTTTGCTCAGAGAACTGGATGAAGTCAGGGAGTTCTCCCTTTCACTGAGAAACGTGCGGGCTGCTGTTGCCTGTGCGCTCTCTTCTTTGCAAAAGAGTCTGCAGTTCCACGCTTTGAACCGTGGAAAGGCGCCGGGCTCTGCTAAGACTTCCCCCGGCGCTTCGTTTGCCCTGGGCCAAAGCGAGCCTTCACAATAGCTGAACGCTAACACTGCATACTCGTTCCACTTCCAGAACAGGGCTACCGCGAGGCAGTTCTCCGGGGGAAAACGGCCCTTCGCGAAGGGCAGATCTGCCGAGCTCATTGCGGGAAAGCGAAAGCAAAGGACGCTTTTCTCCCTCTAACCGCTTTCGTCAGAGGAATGGGGGAAGTCACAGTGTTCTTTCTCTCACTGAGATACACACAATCTGACGTTGCCTCTGAGCTCCGTTGCTGGCAAAGAACTGAAACTGACATACATTCCTGTGGGGAAATACAGGGCTTTGCTAGGATTTCTCTAGGCAGTGTGATTTCCCTGGGCCTCACTGTAGCAACACTATCTCGCCAGGGCAACACTGCGTGGAATTTCCTCTTCCAAGAGAGCTGCTGCTTTGTAGTTTGTGCTGGGAAACCTTGCTTTGGCAAGTGCGAATTGACCGCATTCAGGCAGAAAGAAAAGAGAACAGCAAGAGGCCATTTTTCCTCGGCTGCTTTCCCAAGCCCTTCCAGCTCAAACTATGTCGTTGCTCCTCTGGAAGGATCCCTGCACCGCGACGTAGTTTTTCAGAAGAAGCCCTGCGTTTGCAAGAGCAAAGGAGCAATTCGTTGCAGGAAAGAGGAAGGAAAGAAAGTTTCTCTCCCTCTGCCTGCTTTGCTCAGAGAACTGGATGAAGTCAGGGAGTTCTCCCTTTCACTGAGAAACGTGTGGGCTGCTTTTGCCTGTGCGCTCTCTTCTTTGCAAAAGAGTCTGCAGTTCCACACTTTGAACCGTGGAAAGGCGCCGGGCTCTGCTCAGACTTCCCCCGGCGTTTCGTTTGCCCTGGGCCAAAGCGAGCCTTCACAATAGCTGAACGCTAACACTGCATACTCGTTCCACTTCCAGAACAGGGCTACCGCGAGGCAGTTCTCCGGGGGAAAACGGCCCTTCGCGAAGGGCAGATCTGCCGAGCTCATTGCGGGAAAGCGAAAGCAAAGGACGCTTTTCTCCCTCTAACCGCTTTCGTCAGAGGAACGGGGGAAGTCACAGTGTTCTTTCTCTCACTGAGATACACACAATCTGACGTTGCCTCTGAGCTCCGTTGCTGGCAAAGAACTGAAACTGACATACATTCCTGTGGGGAAACACAGGGCTTTGCTAGGATTTCTCTAGGCAGTGTGATTTCCCTGGGCCTCACTGTAGCAACACTATCTCGCCAGGGCAACACTGCGTGGGATTTCCTCTTCCAAGAGAGCTGCTGCTTTGTAGTTTGTGCTGGGAAACCTTGCTTTGGCAAGTGCGAATTGACCGCATTCAGGCAGAAAGAAAAGAGAACAGCAAGAGGCCTTTTTTCCCCGGCTGCTTTCCCAAGCCCTTCCAGCTCAAACTATGTCGTTCCTCCTCTGGAAGGATCCCTGCACCGCGACGTAGTTTTTCAGAAGAAGCCCTGCGTTTGCAAGAGCAAAGGAGCAATTCGTTGCAGGAAAGAGGAAGGAAAGAAAGTTTCTCTCCCTCTGCCTGCTTTGCTCAGAGAACTGGATGAAGTCAGGGAGTTCTCCCTTTCACTGAGAAACGTGCGGGCTGCTGTTGCCTGTGCGCTCTCTTCTTTGCAAAAGAGTCTGCAGTTCCACGCTTTGAACCGTGGAAAGGCGCCGGGCTCTGCTAAGACTTCCCCCGGCGCTTCGTTTGCCCTGGGCCAAAGCGAGCCTTCACAATAGCTGAACGCTAACACTGCATACTCGTTCCACTTCCAGAACAGGGCTACCGCGAGGCAGTTCTCCGGGGGAAAACGGCCCTTTGCGAAGGGCAGATCTGCCGAGCTCATTGCGGGAAAGCGAAAGCAAAGGACGCTTTTCTCCCTCTAACCGCTTTCGTCAGAGGAATGGGGGAAGTCACAGTGTTCTTTCTCTCACTGAGATACACACAATCTGACGTTGCCTCTGAGCTCCGTTGCTGGCAAAGAACTGAAACTGACATACATTCCTGTGGGGAAATACAGGGCTTTGCTAGGATTTCTCTAGGCAGTGTGATTTCCCTGGGCCTCACTGTAGCAACACTATCTCGCCAGGGCAACACTGCGTGGAATTTCCTCTTCCAAGAGAGCTGCTGCTTTGTAGTTTGTGCTGGGAAACCTTGCTTTGGCAAGTGCGAATTGACCGCATTCAGGCAGAAAGAAAAGAGAACAGCAAGAGGCCATTTTTCCCCGGCTGCTTTCCCAAGCCCTTCCAGCTCAAACTATGTCGTTGCTCCTCTGGAAGGATCCCTGCACCGCGACGTAGTTTTTCAGAAGAAGCCCTACGTTTGCAAGAGCAAAGGAGCAATTCGTTGCAGGAAAGAGGAAGGAAAGAAAGTTTCTCTCCCTCTGCCTGCTTTGCTCAGAGAACTGGATGAAGTCAGGGAGTTCTCCCTTTCACTGAGAAACGTGCGGGCTGCTGTTGCCTGTGCGCTCTCTTCTTTGCAAAAGAGTCTGCAGTTCCACGCTTTGAACCGTGGAAAGGCGCCGGGCTCTGCTAAGACTTCCCCCGGCGCTTCGTTTGCCCTGGGCCAAAGCGAGCCTTCACAATAGCTGAACGCTAACACTGCATACTCGTTCCACTTCCAGAACAGGGCTACCGCGAGGCAGTTCTCCGGGGGAAAACGGCCCTTCGCGAAGGGCAGATCTGCCGAGCTCATTGCGGGAAAGCGAAAGCAAAGGACGCTTTTCTCCCTCTAACCGCTTTCGTCAGAGGAATGGGGGAAGTCACAGTGTTCTTTCTCTCACTGAGATACACACAATCTGACGTTGCCTCTGAGCTCCGTTGCTGGCAAAGAACTGAAACTGACATACATTCCTGTGGGGAAATACAGGGCTTTGCTAGGATTTCTCTAGGCAGTGTGATTTCCCTGGGCCTCACTGTAGCAACACTATCTCGCCAGGGCAACACTGCGTGGAATTTCCTCTTCCAAGAGAGCTGCTGCTTTGTAGTTTGTGCTGGGAAACCTTGCTTTGGCAAGTGCGAATTGACCGCATTCAGGCAGAAAGAAAAGAGAACAGCAAGAGGCCATTTTTCCCCGGCTGCTTTCCCAAGCCCTTCCAGCTCAAACTATGTCGTTGCTCCTCTGGAAGGATCCCTGCACCGCGACGTAGTTTTTCAGAAGAAGCCCTGCGTTTGCAAGAGCAAAGGAGCAATTCGTTGCAGGAAAGAGGAAGGAAAGAAAGTTTCTCTCCCTCTGCCTGCTTTGCTCAGAGAACTGGATGAAGTCAGGGAGTTCTCCCTTTCACTGAGAAACGTGTGGGCTGCTTTTGCCTGTGCGCTCTCTTCTTTGCAAAAGAGTCTGCAGTTCCACACTTTGAACCGTGGAAAGGCGCCGGGCTCTGCTCAGACTTCCCCCGGCGTTTCGTTTGCCCTGGGCCAAAGCGAGCCTTCACAATAGCTGAACGCTAACACTGCATACTCGTTCCACTTCCAGAACAGGGCTACCGCGAGGCAGTTCTCCGGGGGAAAACGGCCCTTCGCGAAGGGCAGATCTGCCGAGCTCATTGCGGGAAAGCGAAAGCAAAGGACGCTTTTCTCCCTCTAACCGCTTTCGTCAGAGGAACGGGGGAAGTCACAGTGTTCTTTCTCTCACTGAGATACACACAATCTGACGTTGCCTCTGAGCTCCGTTGCTGGCAAAGAACTGAAACTGACATACATTCCTGTGGGGAAACACAGGGCTTTGCTAGGATTTCTCTAGGCAGTGTGATTTCCCTGGGCCTCACTGTAGCAACACTATCTCGCCAGGGCAACACTGCGTGGGATTTCCTCTTCCAAGAGAGCTGCTGCTTTGTAGTTTGTGCTGGGAAACCTTGCTTTGGCAAGTGCGAATTGACCGCATTCAGGCAGAAAGAAAAGAGAACAGCAAGAGGCCTTTTTTCCCCGGCTGCTTTCCCAAGCCCTTCCAGCTCAAACTATGTCGTTGCTCCTCTGGAAGGATCCCTGCACCGCGACGTAGTTTTTCAGAAGAAGCCCTGCGTTTGCAAGAGCAAAGGAGCAATTCGTTGCAGGAAAGAGGAAGGAAAGAAAGTTTCTCTCCCTCTGCCTGCTTTGCTCAGAGAACTGGATGAAGTCAGGGAGTTCTCCCTTTCACTGAGAAACGTGTGGGCTGCTTTTGCCTGTGCGCTCTCTTCTTTGCAAAAGAGTCTGCAGTTCCACACTTTGAACCGTGGAAAGGCGCCGGGCTGTGCTCAGACTTCCCCCGGCGTTTCGTTTGCCCTGGGCCAAAGCGAGCGTTCACAATAGCTGAACGCTAACACTGCATACTCGTTCCACTTCCAGAACAGGGCTACCGCGAGGCAGTTCTCCGGGGGAAAACGGCCCTTCGCGAAGGGCAGATCTGCCGAGCTCATTGCGGGAAAGCGAAAGCAAAGGACGCTTTTCTCCCTCTAACCGCTTTCGTCAGAGGAACGGGGGAAGTCACAGTGTTCTTTCTCTCACTGAGATACACACAATCTGACGTTGCCTCTGAGCTCCGTTGCTGGCAAAGAACTGAAACTGACATACATTCCTGTGGGGAAACACAGGGCTTTGCTAGGATTTCTCTAGGCAGTGTGATTTCCCTGGGCCTCACTGTAGCAACACTATCTCGCCAGGGCAACACTGCGTGGGATTTCCTCTTCCAAGAGAGCTGCTGCTTTGTAGTTTGTGCTGGGAAACCTTGCTTTGGCAAGTGCGAATTGACCGCATTCAGGCAGAAAGAAAAGAGAACAGCAAGAGGCCTTTTTTCCCCGGCTGCTTTCCTAAGCCCTTCCAGCTCAAACTATGTCGTTGCTCCTCTGGAAGGATCCCTGCACCGCGACGTAGTTTTTCAGAAGAAGCCCTGCGTTTGCAAGAGCAAAGGAGCAATTCGTTGCAGGAAAGAGGAAGGAAAGAAAGTTTCTCTCCCTCTGCCTGCTTTGCTCAGAGAACTGGATGAAGTCAGGGAGTTCTCCCTTTCACTGAGAAACGTGCGGGCTGCTGTTGCCTGTGCGCTCTCTTCTTTGCAAAAGAGTCTGCAGTTCCACGCTTTGAACCGTGGAAAGGCGCCGGGCTCTGCTAAGACTTCCCCCGGCGCTTCGTTTGCCCTGGGCCAAAGCGAGCCTTCACAATAGCTGAACGCTAACACTGCATACTCGTTCCACTTCCAGAACAGGGCTACCGCGAGGCAGTTCTCCGGGGGAAAACGGCCCTTTGCGAAGGGCAGATCTGCCGAGCTCATTGCGGGAAAGCGAAAGCAAAGGACGCTTTTCTCCCTCTAACCGCTTTCGTCAGAGGAATGGGGGAAGTCACAGTGTTCTTTCTCTCACTGAGATACACACAATCTGACGTTGCCTCTGAGCTCCGTTGCTGGCAAAGAACTGAAACTGACATACATTCCTGTGGGGAAATACAGGGCTTTGCTAGGATTTCTCTAGGCAGTGTGATTTCCCTGGGCCTCACTGTAGCAACACTATCTCGCCAGGGCAACACTGCGTGGAATTTCCTCTTCCAAGAGAGCTGCTGCTTTGTAGTTTGTGCTGGGAAACCTTGCTTTGGCAAGTGCGAATTGACCGCATTCAGGCAGAAAGAAAAGAGAACAGCAAGAGGCCATTTTTCCTCGGCTGCTTTCCCAAGCCCTTCCAGCTCAAACTATGTCGTTGCTCCTCTGGAAGGATCCCTGCACCGCGACGTAGTTTTTCAGAAGAAGCCCTGCGTTTGCAAGAGCAAAGGAGCAATTCGTTGCAGGAAAGAGGAAGGAAAGAAAGTTTCTCTCCCTCTGCCTGCTTTGCTCAGAGAACTGGATGAAGTCAGGGAGTTCTCCCTTTCACTGAGAAACGTGTGGGCTGCTTTTGCCTGTGCGCTCTCTTCTTTGCAAAAGAGTCTGCAGTTCCACGCTTTGAACCGTGGAAAGGCGCCGGGCTCTGCTCAGACTTCCCCCGGCGTTTCGTTTGCCCTGGGCCAAAGCGAGCCTTCACAATAGCTGAACGCTAACACTGCATACTCGTTCCACTTCCAGAACAGGGCTACCGCGAGGCAGTTCTCCGGGGGAAAACGGCCCTTCGCGAAGGGCAGATCTGCCGAGCTCATTGCGGGAAAGCGAAAGCAAAGGACGCTTTTCTCCCTCTAACCGCTTTCGTCAGAGGAACGGGGGAAGTCACAGTGTTCTTTCTCTCACTGAGATACACACAATCTGACGTTGCCTCTGAGCTCCGTTGCTGGCAAAGAACTGAAACTGACATACATTCCTGTGGGGAAACACAGGGCTTTGCTAGGATTTCTCTAGGCAGTGTGATTTCCCTGGGCCTCACTGTAGCAACACTATCTCGCCAGGGCAACACTGCGTGGGATTTCCTCTTCCAAGAGAGCTGCTGCTTTGTAGTTTGTGCTGGGAAACCTTGCTTTGGCAAGTGCGAATTGACCGCATTCAGGCAGAAAGAAAAGAGAACAGCAAGAGGCCTTTTTTCCCCGGCTGCTTTCCCAAGCCCTTCCAGCTCAAACTATGTCGTTCCTCCTCTGGAAGGATCCCTGCACCGCGACGTAGTTTTTCAGAAGAAGCCCTGCGTTTGCAAGAGCAAAGGAGCAATTCGTTGCAGGAAAGAGGAAGGAAAGAAAGTTTCTCTCCCTCTGCCTGCTTTGCTCAGAGAACTGGATGAAGTCAGGGAGTTCTCCCTTTCACTGAGAAACGTGCGGGCTGCTGTTGCCTGTGCGCTCTCTTCTTTGCAAAAGAGTCTGCAGTTCCACGCTTTGAACCGTGGAAAGGCGCCGGGCTCTGCTAAGACTTCCCCCGGCGCTTCGTTTGCCCTGGGCCAAAGCGAGCCTTCACAATAGCTGAACGCTAACACTGCATACTCGTTCCACTTCCAGAACAGGGCTACCGCGAGGCAGTTCTCCGGGGGAAAACGGCCCTTTGCGAAGGGCAGATCTGCCGAGCTCATTGCGGGAAAGCGAAAGCAAAGGACGCTTTTCTCCCTCTAACCGCTTTCGTCAGAGGAATGGGGGAAGTCACAGTGTTCTTTCTCTCACTGAGATACACACAATCTGACGTTGCCTCTGAGCTCCGTTGCTGGCAAAGAACTGAAACTGACATACATTCCTGTGGGGAAATACAGGGCTTTGCTAGGATTTCTCTAGGCAGTGTGATTTCCCTGGGCCTCACTGTAGCAACACTATCTCGCCAGGGCAACACTGCGTGGAATTTCCTCTTCCAAGAGAGCTGCTGCTTTGTAGTTTGTGCTGGGAAACCTTGCTTTGGCAAGTGCGAATTGACCGCATTCAGGCAGAAAGAAAAGAGAACAGCAAGAGGCCATTTTTCCCCGGCTGCTTTCCCAAGCCCTTCCAGCTCAAACTATGTCGTTGCTCCTCTGGAAGGATCCCTGCACCGCGACGTAGTTTTTCAGAAGAAGCCCTACGTTTGCAAGAGCAAAGGAGCAATTCGTTGCAGGAAAGAGGAAGGAAAGAAAGTTTCTCTCCCTCTGCCTGCTTTGCTCAGAGAACTGGATGAAGTCAGGGAGTTCTCCCTTTCACTGAGAAACGTGCGGGCTGCTGTTGCCTGTGCGCTCTCTTCTTTGCAAAAGAGTCTGCAGTTCCACGCTTTGAACCGTGGAAAGGCGCCGGGCTCTGCTAAGACTTCCCCCGGCGCTTCGTTTGCCCTGGGCCAAAGCGAGCCTTCACAATAGCTGAACGCTAACACTGCATACTCGTTCCACTTCCAGAACAGGGCTACCGCGAGGCAGTTCTCCGGGGGAAAACGGCCCTTCGCGAAGGGCAGATCTGCCGAGCTCATTGCGGGAAAGCGAAAGCAAAGGACGCTTTTCTCCCTCTAACCGCTTTCGTCAGAGGAATGGGGGAAGTCACAGTGTTCTTTCTCTCACTGAGATACACACAATCTGACGTTGCCTCTGAGCTCCGTTGCTGGCAAAGAACTGAAACTGACATACATTCCTGTGGGGAAATACAGGGCTTTGCTAGGATTTCTCTAGGCAGTGTGATTTCCCTGGGCCTCACTGTAGCAACACTATCTCGCCAGGGCAACACTGCGTGGAATTTCCTCTTCCAAGAGAGCTGCTGCTTTGTAGTTTGTGCTGGGAAACCTTGCTTTGGCAAGTGCGAATTGACCGCATTCAGGCAGAAAGAAAAGAGAACAGCAAGAGGCCATTTTTCCCCGGCTGCTTTCCCAAGCCCTTCCAGCTCAAACTATGTCGTTGCTCCTCTGGAAGGATCCCTGCACCGCGACGTAGTTTTTCAGAAGAAGCCCTGCGTTTGCAAGAGCAAAGGAGCAATTCGTTGCAGGAAAGAGGAAGGAAAGAAAGTTTCTCTCCCTCTGCCTGCTTTGCTCAGAGAACTGGATGAAGTCAGGGAGTTCTCCCTTTCACTGAGAAACGTGTGGGCTGCTTTTGCCTGTGCGCTCTCTTCTTTGCAAAAGAGTCTGCAGTTCCACACTTTGAACCGTGGAAAGGCGCCGGGCTCTGCTCAGACTTCCCCCGGCGTTTCGTTTGCCCTGGGCCAAAGCGAGCCTTCACAATAGCTGAACGCTAACACTGCATACTCGTTCCACTTCCAGAACAGGGCTACCGCGAGGCAGTTCTCCGGGGGAAAACGGCCCTTCGCGAAGGGCAGATCTGCCGAGCTCATTGCGGGAAAGCGAAAGCAAAGGACGCTTTTCTCCCTCTAACCGCTTTCGTCAGAGGAACGGGGGAAGTCACAGTGTTCTTTCTCTCACTGAGATACACACAATCTGACGTTGCCTCTGAGCTCCGTTGCTGGCAAAGAACTGAAACTGACATACATTCCTGTGGGGAAACACAGGGCTTTGCTAGGATTTCTCTAGGCAGTGTGATTTCCCTGGGCCTCACTGTAGCAACACTATCTCGCCAGGGCAACACTGCGTGGGATTTCCTCTTCCAAGAGAGCTGCTGCTTTGTAGTTTGTGCTGGGAAACCTTGCTTTGGCAAGTGCGAATTGACCGCATTCAGGCAGAAAGAAAAGAGAACAGCAAGAGGCCATTTTTCCCCGGCTGCTTTCCCAAGCCCTTCCAGCTCAAACTATGTCGTTGCTCCTCTGGAAGGATCCCTGCACCGCGACGTAGTTTTTCAGAAGAAGCCCTACGTTTGCAAGAGCAAAGGAGCAATTCGTTGCAGGAAAGAGGAAGGAAAGAAAGTTTCTCTCCCTCTGCCTGCTTTGCTCAGAGAACTGGATGAAGTCAGGGAGTTCTCCCTTTCACTGAGAAACGTGCGGGCTGCTGTTGCCTGTGCGCTCTCTTCTTTGCAAAAGAGTCTGCAGTTCCACGCTTTGAACCGTGGAAAGGCGCCGGGCTCTGCTAAGACTTCCCCCGGCGCTTCGTTTGCCCTGGGCCAAAGCGAGCCTTCACAATAGCTGAACGCTAACACTGCATACTCGTTCCACTTCCAGAACAGGGCTACCGCGAGGCAGTTCTCCGGGGGAAAACGGCCCTTCGCGAAGGGCAGATCTGCCGAGCTCATTGCGGGAAAGCGAAAGCAAAGGACGCTTTTCTCCCTCTAACCGCTTTCGTCAGAGGAATGGGGGAAGTCACAGTGTTCTTTCTCTCACTGAGATACACACAATCTGACGTTGCCTCTGAGCTCCGTTGCTGGCAAAGAACTGAAACTGACATACATTCCTGTGGGGAAATACAGGGCTTTGCTAGGATTTCTCTAGGCAGTGTGATTTCCCTGGGCCTCACTGTAGCAACACTATCTCGCCAGGGCAACACTGCGTGGGATTTCCTCTTCCAAGAGAGCTGCTGCTTTGTAGTTTGTGCTGGGAAACCTTGCTTTGGCAAGTGCGAATTGACTGCATTCAGGCAGAAAGAAAAGAGAACAGCAAGAGGCCTTTTATCCCCGGCTGCTTTCCCAAGCCCTTCCAGCTCAAACTATGTCGTTGCTCCTCTGGAAGGATCCCTGCACCGCGACGTAGTTTCTCAGAAGAAGCCCTGCTTTTGCAAGAGCAAAGGAGCAATTCGTTGCAGGAAAGAGGAAGGAAAGAAAGTTTCTCTCCCTCTGCCTGCTTTGCTCAGAGAACTGGATGAAGTCAGGGAGTTCTCCCTTTCACTGAGAAACGTGTGGGCTGCTTTTGCCTGTGCGCTCTCTTCTTTGCAAAAGAGTCTGCAGTTCCACACTTTGAACCGTGGAAAGGCGCCGGGCTCTGCTCAGACTTCCCCCGGCGTTTCGTTTGCCCTGGGCCAAAGCGAGCCTTCACAATAGCTGAACGCTAACACTGCATACTCGTTCCACTTCCAGAACAGGGCTACCGCGAGGCAGTTCTCCGGGGGAAAACGGCCCTTCGCGAAGGGCAGATCTGCCGAGCTCATTGCGGGAAAGCGAAAGCAAAGGACGCTTTTCTCCCTCTAACCGCTTTCGTCAGAGGAACGGGGGAAGTCACAGTGTTCTTTCTCTCACTGAGATACACACAATCTGACGTTGCCTCTGAGCTCCGTTGCTGGCAAAGAACTGAAACTGACATACATTCCTGTGGGGAAACACAGGGCTTTGCTAGGATTTCTCTAGGCAGTGTGATTTCCCTGGGCCTCACTGTAGCAACACTATCTCGCCAGGGCAACACTGCGTGGGATTTCCTCTTCCAAGAGAGCTGCTGCTTTGTAGTTTGTGCTGGGAAACCTTGCTTTGGCAAGTGCGAATTGACCGCATTCAGGCAGAAAGAAAAGAGAACAGCAAGAGGCCTTTTTTCCCCGGCTGCTTTCCCAAGCCCTTCCAGCTCAAACTATGTCGTTGCTCCTCTGGAAGGATCCCTGCACCGCGACGTAGTTTTTCAGAAGAAGCCCTGCTTTTGCAAGAGCAAAGGAGCAATTCGTTGCAGGAAAGAGGAAGGAAAGAAAGTTTCTCTCCCTCTGCCTGCTTTGCTCAGAGAACTGGATGAAGTCAGGGAGTTCTCCCTTTCACTGAGAAACGTGCGGGCTGCTGTTGCCTGTGCGCTCTCTTCTTTGCAAAAGAGTCTGCAGTTCCACGCTTTGAACCGTGGAAAGGCGCCGGGCTCTGCTAAGACTTCCCCCGGCGCTTCGTTTGCCCTGGGCCAAAGCGAGCCTTCACAATAGCTGAACGCTAACACTGCATACTCGTTCCACTTCCAGAACAGGGCTACCGCGAGGCAGTTCTCCGGGGGAAAACGGCCCTTTGCGAAGGGCAGATCTGCCGAGCTCATTGCGGGAAAGCGAAAGCAAAGGACGCTTTTCTCCCTCTAACCGCTTTCGTCAGAGGAATGGGGGAAGTCACAGTGTTCTTTCTCTCACTGAGATACACACAATCTGACGTTGCCTCTGAGCTCCGTTGCTGGCAAAGAACTGAAACTGACATACATTCCTGTGCGGAAATACAGGGCTTTGCTAGGATTTCTCTAGGCAGTGTGATTTCCCTGGGCCTCACTGTAGCAACACTATCTCGCCAGGGCAACACTGCGTGGAATTTCCTCTTCCAAGAGAGCTGCTGCTTTGTAGTTTGTGCTGGGAAACCTTGCTTTGGCAAGTGCGAATTGACCGCATTCAGGCAGAAAGAAAAGAGAACAGCAAGAGGCCATTTTTCCTCGGCTGCTTTCCCAAGCCCTTCCAGCTCAAACTATGTCGTTGCTCCTCTGGAAGGATCCCTGCACCGCGACGTAGTTTTTCAGAAGAAGCCCTGCGTTTGCAAGAGCAAAGGAGCAATTCGTTGCAGGAAAGAGGAAGGAAAGAAAGTTTCTCTCCCTCTGCCTGCTTTGCTCAGAGAACTGGATGAAGTCAGGGAGTTCTCCCTTTCACTGAGAAACGTGTGGGCTGCTTTTGCCTGTGCGCTCTCTTCTTTGCAAAAGAGTCTGCAGTTCCACGCTTTGAACCGTGGAAAGGCGCCGGGCTCTGCTAAGACTTCCCCCGGCGCTTCGTTTGCCCTGGGCCAAAGCGAGCCTTCACAATAGCTGAACGCTAACACTGCATACTCGTTCCACTTCCAGAACAGGGCTACCGCGAGGCAGTTCTCCGGGGGAAAACGGCCCTTTGCGAAGGGCAGATCTGCCGAGCTCATTGCGGGAAAGCGAAAGCAAAGGACGCTTTTCTCCCTCTAACCGCTTTCGTCAGAGGAATGGGGGAAGTCACAGTGTTCTTTCTCTCACTGAGATACACACAATCTGACGTTGCCTCTGAGCTCCGTTGCTGGCAAAGAACTGAAACTGACATACATTCCTGTGGGGAAACACAGGGCTTTGCTAGGATTTCTCTAGGCAGTGTGATTTCCCTGGGCCTCACTGTAGCAACACTATCTCGCCAGGGCAACACTGCGTGGGATTTCCTCTTCCAAGAGAGCTGCTGCTTTGTAGTTTGTGCTGGGAAACCTTGCTTTGGCAAATGCGAATTGACCGCATTCAGGCAGAAAGAAAAGAGAACAGCAAGAGGCCTTTTTTCCCCGGCTGCTTTCCCAAGCCCTTCCAGCTCAAACTATGTCGTTCCTCCTCTGGAAGGATCCCTGCACCGCGACGTAGTTTTTCAGAAGAAGCCCTGCGTTTGCAAGAGCAAAGGAGCAATTCGTTGCAGGAAAGAGGAAGGAAAGAAAGTTTCTCTCCCTCTGCCTGCTTTGCTCAGAGAACTGGATGAAGTCAGGGAGTTCTCCCTTTCACTGAGAAACGTGCGGGCTGCTGTTGCCTGTGCGCTCTCTTCTTTGCAAAAGAGTCTGCAGTTCCACGCTTTGAACCGTGGAAAGGCGCCGGGCTCTGCTAAGACTTCCCCCGGCGCTTCGTTTGCCCTGGGCCAAAGCGAGCCTTCACAATAGCTGAACGCTAACACTGCATACTCGTTCCACTTCCAGAACAGGGCTACCGCGAGGCAGTTCTCCGGGGGAAAATGGCCCTTCGCGAAGGGCAGATCTGCCGAGCTCATTGCGGGAAAGCGAAAGCAAAGGACGCTTTTCTCCCTCTAACCGCTTTCGTCAGAGGAACGGGGGAAGTCACAGTGTTCTTTCTCTCACTGAGATACACACAATCTAACGTTGCCTCTGAGCTCCGTTGCTGGCAAAGAACTGAAACTGACATACATTCCTGTGGGGAAACACAGGGCTTTGCTAGGATTTCTCTAGGCAGTGTGTTTTCCCTGGACCTCACTGCAGCAACACTATCTCGCCAGGGCAACACTGCGTGGGATTTCCTCTTCCAAGAGAGCTGCTGCTTTGTAGTTTGTGCTGGGAAACCTTGCTTTGGCAAGTGCGAATTGACTGCATTCAGGCAGAAAGAAAAGAGAACAGCAAGAGGCCTTTTTTCCCCGGCTGCTTTCCCAAGCCCTTCCAGCTCAAACTATGTCGTTGCTCCTCTGGAAGGATCCCTGCACCGCGACGTAGTTTTTCAGAAGAAGCCCTGCGTTTGCAAGAGCAAAGGAGCAATTCGTTGCAGGAAAGAGGAAGGAAAGAAAGTTTCTCTCCCTCTGCCTGCTTTGCTCAGAGAACTGGATGAAGTCAGGGAGTTCTCCCTTTCACTGAGAAACGTGTGGGCTGCTTTTGCCTGTGCGCTCTCTTCTTTGCAAAAGAGTCTGCAGTTCCACGCTTTGAACCGTGGAAAGGCGCCGGGCTCTGCTAAGACTTCCCCCGGCGCTTCGTTTGCCCTGGGCCAAAGCGAGCCTTCACAATAGCTGAACGCTAACACTGCATACTCGTTCCACTTCCAGAACAGGGCTACCGCGAGGCAGTTCTCCGGGGGAAAACGGCCCTTTGCGAAGGGCAGATCTGCCGAGCTCATTGCGGGAAAGCGAAAGCAAAGGACGCTTTTCTCCCTCTAACCGCTTTCGTCAGAGGAATGGGGGAAGTCACAGTGTTCTTTCTCTCACTGAGATACACACAATCTGACGTTGCCTCTGAGCTCCGTTGCTGGCAAAGAACTGAAACTGACATACATTCCTGTGGGGAAACACAGGGCTTTGCTAGGATTTCTCTAGGCAGTGTGATTTCCCTGGGCCTCACTGTAGCAACACTATCTCGCCAGGGCAACACTGCGTGGGATTTCCTCTTCCAAGAGAGCTGCTGCTTTGTAGTTTGTGCTGGGAAACCTTGCTTTGGCAAGTGCGAATTGACCGCATTCAGGCAGAAAGAAAAGAGAACAGCAAGAGGCCTTTTTTCCCCGGCTGCTTTCCCAAGCCCTTCCAGCTCAAACTATGTCGTTCCTCCTCTGGAAGGATCCCTGCACCGCGACGTAGTTTTTCAGAAGAAGCCCTGCGTTTGCAAGAGCAAAGGAGCAATTCGTTGCAGGAAAGAGGAAGGAAAGAAAGTTTCTCTCCCTCTGCCTGCTTTGCTCAGAGAACTGGATGAAGTCAGGGAGTTCTCCCTTTCACTGAGAAACGTGCGGGCTGCTGTTGCCTGTGCGCTCTCTTCTTTGCAAAAGAGTCTGCAGTTCCACGCTTTGAACCGTGGAAAGGCGCCGGGCTCTGCTAAGACTTCCCCCGGCGCTTCGTTTGCCCTGGGCCAAAGCGAGCCTTCACAATAGCTGAACGCTAACACTGCATACTCGTTCCACTTCCAGAACAGGGCTACCGCGAGGCAGTTCTCCGGGGGAAAACGGCCCTTCGCGAAGGGCAGATCTGCCGAGCTCATTGCGGGAAAGCGAAAGCAAAGGACGCTTTTCTCCCTCTAACCGCTTTCGTCAGAGGAATGGGGGAAGTCACAGTGTTCTTTCTCTCACTGAGATACACACAATCTGACGTTGCCTCTGAGCTCCGTTGCTGGCAAAGAACTGAAACTGACATACATTCCTGTGGGGAAATACAGGGCTTTGCTAGGATTTCTCTAGGCAGTGTGATTTCCCTGGGCCTCACTGTAGCAACACTATCTCGCCAGGGCAACACTGCGTGGAATTTCCTCTTCCAAGAGAGCTGCTGCTTTGTAGTTTGTGCTGGGAAACCTTGCTTTGGCAAGTGCGAATTGACCGCATTCAGGCAGAAAGAAAAGAGAACAGCAAGAGGCCATTTTTCCCCGGCTGCTTTCCCAAGCCCTTCCAGCTCAAACTATGTCGTTGCTCCTCTGGAAGGATCCCTGCACCGCGACGTAGTTTTTCAGAAGAAGCCCTACGTTTGCAAGAGCAAAGGAGCAATTCGTTGCAGGAAAGAGGAAGGAAAGAAAGTTTCTCTCCCTCTGCCTGCTTTGCTCAGAGAACTGGATGAAGTCAGGGAGTTCTCCCTTTCACTGAGAAACGTGCGGGCTGCTGTTGCCTGTGCGCTCTCTTCTTTGCAAAAGAGTCTGCAGTTCCACGCTTTGAACCGTGGAAAGGCGCCGGGCTCTGCTAAGACTTCCCCCGGCGCTTCGTTTGCCCTGGGCCAAAGCGAGCCTTCACAATAGCTGAACGCTAACACTGCATACTCGTTCCACTTCCAGAACAGGGCTACCGCGAGGCAGTTCTCCGGGGGAAAACGGCCCTTCGCGAAGGGCAGATCTGCCGAGCTCATTGCGGGAAAGCGAAAGCAAAGGACGCTTTTCTCCCTCTAACCGCTTTCGTCAGAGGAATGGGGGAAGTCACAGTGTTCTTTCTCTCACTGAGATACACACAATCTGACGTTGCCTCTGAGCTCCGTTGCTGGCAAAGAACTGAAACTGACATACATTCCTGTGGGGAAACACAGGGCTTTGCTAGGATTTCTCTAGGCAGTGTGATTTCCCTGGGCCTCACTGTAGCAACACTATCTCGCCAGGGCAACACTGCGTGGGATTTCCTCTTCCAAGAGAGCTGCTGCTTTGTAGTTTGTGCTGGGAAACCTTGCTTTGGCAAGTGCGAATTGACCGCATTCAGGCAGAAAGAAAAGAGAACAGCAAGAGGCCTTTTTTCCCCGGCTGCTTTCCCAAGCCCTTCCAGCTCAAACTATGTCGTTCCTCCTCTGGAAGGATCCCTGCACCGCGACGTAGTTTTTCAGAAGAAGCCCTGCGTTTGCAAGAGCAAAGGAGCAATTCGTTGCAGGAAAGAGGAAGGAAAGAAAGTTTCTCTCCCTCTGCCTGCTTTGCTCAGAGAACTGGATGAAGTCAGGGAGTTCTCCCTTTCACTGAGAAACGTGCGGGCTGCTGTTGCCTGTGCGCTCTCTTCTTTGCAAAAGAGTCTGCAGTTCCACGCTTTGAACCGTGGAAAGGCGCCGGGCTCTGCTAAGACTTCCCCCGGCGCTTCGTTTGCCCTGGGCCAAAGCGAGCCTTCACAATAGCTGAACGCTAACACTGCATACTCGTTCCACTTCCAGAACAGGGCTACCGCGAGGCAGTTCTCCGGGGGAAAACGGCCCTTCGCGAAGGGCAGATCTGCCGAGCTCATTGCGGGAAAGCGAAAGCAAAGGACGCTTTTCTCCCTCTAACCGCTTTCGTCAGAGGAATGGGGGAAGTCACAGTGTTCTTTCTCTCACTGAGATACACACAATCTGACGTTGCCTCTGAGCTCCGTTGCTGGCAAAGAACTGAAACTGACATACATTCCTGTGGGGAAATACAGGGCTTTGCTAGGATTTCTCTAGGCAGTGTGATTTCCCTGGGCCTCACTGTAGCAACACTATCTCGCCAGGGCAACACTGCGTGGAATTTCCTCTTCCAAGAGAGCTGCTGCTTTGTAGTTTGTGCTGGGAAACCTTGCTTTGGCAAGTGCGAATTGACCGCATTCAGGCAGAAAGAAAAGAGAACAGCAAGAGGCCATTTTTCCCCGGCTGCTTTCCCAAGCCCTTCCAGCTCAAACTATGTCGTTGCTCCTCTGGAAGGATCCCTGCACCGCGACGTAGTTTTTCAGAAGAAGCCCTACGTTTGCAAGAGCAAAGGAGCAATTCGTTGCAGGAAAGAGGAAGGAAAGAAAGTTTCTCTCCCTCTGCCTGCTTTGCTCAGAGAACTGGATGAAGTCAGGGAGTTCTCCCTTTCACTGAGAAACGTGCGGGCTGCTGTTGCCTGTGCGCTCTCTTCTTTGCAAAAGAGTCTGCAGTTCCACGCTTTGAACCGTGGAAAGGCGCCGGGCTCTGCTAAGACTTCCCCCGGCGCTTCGTTTGCCCTGGGCCAAAGCGAGCCTTCACAATAGCTGAACGCTAACACTGCATACTCGTTCCACTTCCAGAACAGGGCTACCGCGAGGCAGTTCTCCGGGGGAAAACGGCCCTTCGCGAAGGGCAGATCTGCCGAGCTCATTGCGGGAAAGCGAAAGCAAAGGACGCTTTTCTCCCTCTAACCGCTTTCGTCAGAGGAATGGGGGAAGTCACAGTGTTCTTTCTCTCACTGAGATACACACAATCTGACGTTGCCTCTGAGCTCCGTTGCTGGCAAAGAACTGAAACTGACATACATTCCTGTGGGGAAATACAGGGCTTTGCTAGGATTTCTCTAGGCAGTGTGATTTCCCTGGGCCTCACTGTAGCAACACTATCTCGCCAGGGCAACACTGCGTGGAATTTCCTCTTCCAAGAGAGCTGCTGCTTTGTAGTTTGTGCTGGGAAACCTTGCTTTGGCAAGTGCGAATTGACCGCATTCAGGCAGAAAGAAAAGAGAACAGCAAGAGGCCATTTTTCCCCGGCTGCTTTCCCAAGCCCTTCCAGCTCAAACTATGTCGTTGCTCCTCTGGAAGGATCCCTGCACCGCGACGTAGTTTTTCAGAAGAAGCCCTGCGTTTGCAAGAGCAAAGGAGCAATTCGTTGCAGGAAAGAGGAAGGAAAGAAAGTTTCTCTCCCTCTGCCTGCTTTGCTCAGAGAACTGGATGAAGTCAGGGAGTTCTCCCTTTCACTGAGAAACGTGTGGGCTGCTTTTGCCTGTGCGCTCTCTTCTTTGCAAAAGAGTCTGCAGTTCCACACTTTGAACCGTGGAAAGGCGCCGGGCTGTGCTCAGACTTCCCCCGGCGTTTCGTTTGCCCTGGGCCAAAGCGAGCCTTCACAATAGCTGAACGCTAACACTGCATACTCGTTCCACTTCCAGAACAGGGCTACCGCGAGGCAGTTCTCCGGGGGAAAACGGCCCTTCGCGAAGGGCAGATCTGCCGAGCTCATTGCGGGAAAGCGAAAGCAAAGGACGCTTTTCTCCCTCTAACCGCTTTCGTCAGAGGAACGGGGGAAGTCACAGTGTTCTTTCTCTCACTGAGATACACACAATCTGACGTTGCCTCTGAGCTCCGTTGCTGGCAAAGAACTGAAACTGACATACATTCCTGTGGGGAAACACAGGGCTTTGCTAGGATTTCTCTAGGCAGTGTGATTTCCCTGGGCCTCACTGTAGCAACACTATCTCGCCAGGGCAACACTGCGTGGGATTTCCTCTTCCAAGAGAGCTGCTGCTTTGTAGTTTGTGCTGGGAAACCTTGCTTTGGCAAGTGCGAATTGACCGCATTCAGGCAGAAAGAAAAGAGAACAGCAAGAGGCCTTTTTTCCCCGGCTGCTTTCCCAAGCCCTTCCAGCTCAAACTATGTCGTTCCTCCTCTGGAAGGATCCCTGCACCGCGACGTAGTTTTTCAGAAGAAGCCCTGCGTTTGCAAGAGCAAAGGAGCAATTCGTTGCAGGAAAGAGGAAGGAAAGAAAGTTTCTCTCCCTCTGCCTGCTTTGCTCAGAGAACTGGATGAAGTCAGGGAGTTCTCCCTTTCACTGAGAAACGTGCGGGCTGCTGTTGCCTGTGCGCTCTCTTCTTTGCAAAAGAGTCTGCAGTTCCACGCTTTGAACCGTGGAAAGGCGCCGGGCTCTGCTAAGACTTCCCCCGGCGCTTCGTTTGCCCTGGGCCAAAGCGAGCCTTCACAATAGCTGAACGCTAACACTGCATACTCGTTCCACTTCCAGAACAGGGCTACCGCGAGGCAGTTCTCCGGGGGAAAACGGCCCTTTGCGAAGGGCAGATCTGCCGAGCTCATTGCGGGAAAGCGAAAGCAAAGGACGCTTTTCTCCCTCTAACCGCTTTCGTCAGAGGAATGGGGGAAGTCACAGTGTTCTTTCTCTCACTGAGATACACACAATCTGACGTTGCCTCTGAGCTCCGTTGCTGGCAAAGAACTGAAACTGACATACATTCCTGTGGGGAAATACAGGGCTTTGCTAGGATTTCTCTAGGCAGTGTGATTTCCCTGGGCCTCACTGTAGCAACACTATCTCGCCAGGGCAACACTGCGTGGAATTTCCTCTTCCAAGAGAGCTGCTGCTTTGTAGTTTGTGCTGGGAAACCTTGCTTTGGCAAGTGCGAATTGACCGCATTCAGGCAGAAAGAAAAGAGAACAGCAAGAGGCCATTTTTCCCCGGCTGCTTTCCCAAGCCCTTCCAGCTCAAACTATGTCGTTCCTCCTCTGGAAGGATCCCTGCACCGCGACGTAGTTTTTCAGAAGAAGCCCTGCGTTTGCAAGAGCAAAGGAGCAATTCGTTGCAGGAAAGAGGAAGGAAAGAAAGTTTCTCTCCCTCTGCCTGCTTTGCTCAGAGAACTGGATGAAGTCAGGGAGTTCTCCCTTTCACTGAGAAACGTGCGGGCTGCTGTTGCCTGTGCGCTCTCTTCTTTGCAAAAGAGTCTGCAGTTCCACGCTTTGAACCGTGGAAAGGCGCCGGGCTCTGCTAAGACTTCCCCCGGCGCTTCGTTTGCCCTGGGCCAAAGCGAGCCTTCACAATAGCTGAACGCTAACACTGCATACTCGTTCCACTTCCAGAACAGGGCTACCGCGAGGCAGTTCTCCGGGGAAAACGGCCCTTTGCGAAGGGCAGATCTGCCGAGCTCATTGCGGGAAAGCGAAAGCAAAGGACGCTTTTCTCCCTCTAACCGCTTTCGTCAGAGGAACGGGGGAAGTCACAGTGTTCTTTCTCTCACTGAGATACACACAATCTGACGTTGCCTCTGAGCTCCGTTGCTGGCAAAGAACTGAAACTGACATACATTCCTGTGGGGAAATACAGGGCTTTGCTAGGATTTCTCTAGGCAGTGTGATTTCCCTGGGCCTCACTGTAGCAACACTATCTCGCCAGGGCAACACTGCGTGGAATTTCCTCTTCCAAGAGAGCTGCTGCTTTGTAGTTTGTGCTGGGAAACCTTGCTTTGGCAAGTGCGAATTGACCGCATTCAGGCAGAAAGAAAAGAGAACAGCAAGAGGCCATTTTTCCCCGGCTGCTTTCCCAAGCCCTTCCAGCTCAAACTATGTCGTTGCTCCTCTGGAAGGATCCCTGCACCGCGACGTAGTTTTTCAGAAGAAGCCCTGCGTTTGCAAGAGCAAAGGAGCAATTCGTTGCAGGAAAGAGGAAGGAAAGAAAGTTTCTCTCCCTCTGCCTGCTTTGCTCAGAGAACTGGATGAAGTCAGGGAGTTCTCCCTTTCACTGAGAAACGTGTGGGCTGCTTTTGCCTGTGCGCTCTCTTCTTTGCAAAAGAGTCTGCAGTTCCACACTTTGAACCGTGGAAAGGCGCCGGGCTCTGCTCAGACTTCCCCCGGCGTTTCGTTTGCCCTGGGCCAAAGCGAGCCTTCACAATAGCTGAACGCTAACACGGCATACTCGTTCCACTTCCAGAACAGGGCTACCGCGAGGCAGTTCTCCGGGGGAAAACGGCCCTTCGCGAAGGGCAGATCTGCCGAGCTCATTGCGGGAAAGCGAAAGCAAAGGACGCTTTTCTCCCTCTAACCGCTTTCGTCAGAGGAACGGGGGAAGTCACAGTGTTCTTTCTCTCACTGAGATACACACCATCTGACGTTGCCTCTGAGCTCCGTTGCTGGCAAAGAACTGAAACTGACATACATTCCTGTGGGGAAACACAGGGCTTTGCTAGGATTTCTCTAGGCAGTGTGATTTCCCTGGGCCTCACTGTAGCAACACTATCTCGCCAGGGCAACACTGCGTGGAATTTCCTCTTCCAAGAGAGCTGCTGCTTTGTAGTTTGTGCTGGGAAACCTTGCTTTGGCAAGTGCGAATTGACCGCATTCAGGCAGAAAGAAAAGAGAACAGCAAGAGGCCATTTTTCCCCGGCTGCTTTCCCAAGCCCTTCCAGCTCAAACTATGTCGTTGCTCCTCTGGAAGGATCCCTGCACCGCGACGTAGTTTTTCAGAAGAAGCCCTGCGTTTGCAAGAGCAAAGGAGCAATTCGTTGCAGGAAAGAGGAAGGAAAGAAAGTTTCTCTCCCTCTGCCTGCTTTGCTCAGAGAACTGGATGAAGTCAGGGAGTTCTCCCTTTCACTGAGAAACGTGTGGGCTGCTTTTGCCTGTGCGCTCTCTTCTTTGCAAAAGAGTCTGCAGTTCCACACTTTGAACCGTGGAAAGGCGCCGGGCTCTGCTCAGACTTCCCCCGGCGTTTCGTTTGCCCTGGGCCAAAGCGAGCCTTCACAATAGCTGAACGCTAACACTGCATACTCGTTCCACTTCCAGAACAGGGCTACCGCGAGGCAGTTCTCCGGGGGAAAACGGCCCTTCGCGAAGGGCAGATCTGCCGAGCTCATTGCGGGAAAGCGAAAGCAAAGGACGCTTTTCTCCCTCTAACCGCTTTCGTCAGAGGAACGGGGGAAGTCACAGTGTTCTTTCTCTCACTGAGATACACACAATCTGACGTTGCCTCTGAGCTCCGTTGCTGGCAAAGAACTGAAACTGACATACATTCCTGTGGGGAAACACAGGGCTTTGCTAGGATTTCTCTAGGCAGTGTGATTTCCCTGGGCCTCACTGTAGCAACACTATCTCGCCAGGGCAACACTGCGTGGGATTTCCTCTTCCAAGAGAGCTGCTGCTTTGTAGTTTGTGCTGGGAAACCTTGCTTTGGCAAGTGCGAATTGACCGCATTCAGGCAGAAAGAAAAGAGAACAGCAAGAGGCCTTTTTTCCCCGGCTGCTTTCCCAAGCCCTTCCAGCTCAAACTATGTCGTTCCTCCTCTGGAAGGATCCCTGCACCGCGACGTAGTTTTTCAGAAGAAGCCCTGCGTTTGCAAGAGCAAAGGAGCAATTCGTTGCAGGAAAGAGGAAGGAAAGAAAGTTTCTCTCCCTCTGCCTGCTTTGCTCAGAGAACTGGATGAAGTCAGGGAGTTCTCCCTTTCACTGAGAAACGTGCGGGCTGCTGTTGCCTGTGCGCTCTCTTCTTTGCAAAAGAGTCTGCAGTTCCACGCTTTGAACCGTGGAAAGGCGCCGGGCTCTGCTAAGACTTCCCCCGGCGCTTCGTTTGCCCTGGGCCAAAGCGAGCCTTCACAATAGCTGAACGCTAACACTGCATACTCGTTCCACTTCCAGAACAGGGCTACCGCGAGGCAGTTCTCCGGGGGAAAACGGCCCTTTGCGAAGGGCAGATCTGCCGAGCTCATTGCGGGAAAGCGAAAGCAAAGGACGCTTTTCTCCCTCTAACCGCTTTCGTCAGAGGAATGGGGGAAGTCACAGTGTTCTTTCTCTCACTGAGATACACACAATCTGACGTTGCCTCTGAGCTCCGTTGCTGGCAAAGAACTGAAACTGACATACATTCCTGTGGGGAAATACAGGGCTTTGCTAGGATTTCTCTAGGCAGTGTCATTTCCCTGGGCCTCACTGTAGCAACACTATCTCGCCAGGGCAACACTGCGTGGAATTTCCTCTTCCAAGAGAGCTGCTGCTTTGTAGTTTGTGCTGGGAAACCTTGCTTTGGCAAGTGCGAATTGACCGCATTCAGGCAGAAAGAAAAGAGAACAGCAAGAGGCCATTTTTCCCCGGCTGCTTTCCCAAGCCCTTCCAGCTCAAACTATGTCGTTCCTCCTCTGGAAGGATCCCTGCACCGCGACGTAGTTTTTCAGAAGAAGCCCTGCGTTTGCAAGAGCAAAGGAGCAATTCGTTGCAGGAAAGAGGAAGGAAAGAAAGTTTCTCTCCCTCTGCCTGCTTTGCTCAGAGAACTGGATGAAGTCAGGGAGTTCTCCCTTTCACTGAGAAACGTGCGGGCTGCTGTTGCCTGTGCGCTCTCTTCTTTGCAAAAGAGTCTGCAGTTCCACGCTTTGAACCGTGGAAAGGCGCCGGGCTCTGCTAAGACTTCCCCCGGCGCTTCGTTTGCCCTGGGCCAAAGCGAGCCTTCACAATAGCTGAACGCTAACACTGCATACTCGTTCCACTTCCAGAACAGGGCTACCGCGAGGCAGTTCTCCGGGGAAAACGGCCCTTTGCGAAGGGCAGATCTGCCGAGCTCATTGCGGGAAAGCGAAAGCAAAGGACGCTTTTCTCCCTCTAACCGCTTTCGTCAGAGGAACGGGGGAAGTCACAGTGTTCTTTCTCTCACTGAGATACACACAATCTGACGTTGCCTCTGAGCTCCGTTGCTGGCAAAGAACTGAAACTGACATACATTCCTGTGGGGAAATACAGGGCTTTGCTAGGATTTCTCTAGGCAGTGTGATTTCCCTGGGCCTCACTGTAGCAACACTATCTCGCCAGGGCAACACTGCGTGGAATTTCCTCTTCCAAGAGAGCTGCTGCTTTGTAGTTTGTGCTGGGAAACCTTGCTTTGGCAAGTGCGAATTGACCGCATTCAGGCAGAAAGAAAAGAGAACAGCAAGAGGCCATTTTTCCCCGGCTGCTTTCCCAAGCCCTTCCAGCTCAAACTATGTCGTTGCTCCTCTGGAAGGATCCCTGCACCGCGACGTAGTTTTTCAGAAGAAGCCCTGCGTTTGCAAGAGCAAAGGAGCAATTCGTTGCAGGAAAGAGGAAGGAAAGAAAGTTTCTCTCCCTCTGCCTGCTTTGCTCAGAGAACTGGATGAAGTCAGGGAGTTCTCCCTTTCACTGAGAAACGTGTGGGCTGCTTTTGCCTGTGCGCTCTCTTCTTTGCAAAAGAGTCTGCAGTTCCACACTTTGAACCGTGGAAAGGCGCCGGGCTCTGCTCAGACTTCCCCCGGCGTTTCGTTTGCCCTGGGCCAAAGCGAGCCTTCACAATAGCTGAACGCTAACACGGCATACTCGTTCCACTTCCAGAACAGGGCTACCGCGAGGCAGTTCTCCGGGGGAAAACGGCCCTTCGCGAAGGGCAGATCTGCCGAGCTCATTGCGGGAAAGCGAAAGCAAAGGACGCTTTTCTCCCTCTAACCGCTTTCGTCAGAGGAACGGGGGAAGTCACAGTGTTCTTTCTCTCACTGAGATACACACCATCTGACGTTGCCTCTGAGCTCCGTTGCTGGCAAAGAACTGAAACTGACATACATTCCTGTGGGGAAACACAGGGCTTTGCTAGGATTTCTCTAGGCAGTGTGATTTCCCTGGGCCTCACTGTAGCAACACTATCTCGCCAGGGCAACACTGCGTGGAATTTCCTCTTCCAAGAGAGCTGCTGCTTTGTAGTTTGTGCTGGGAAACCTTGCTTTGGCAAGTGCGAATTGACCGCATTCAGGCAGAAAGAAAAGAGAACAGCAAGAGGCCATTTTTCCCCGGCTGCTTTCCCAAGCCCTTCCAGCTCAAACTATGTCGTTGCTCCTCTGGAAGGATCCCTGCACCGCGACGTAGTTTTTCAGAAGAAGCCCTGCGTTTGCAAGAGCAAAGGAGCAATTCGTTGCAGGAAAGAGGAAGGAAAGAAAGTTTCTCTCCCTCTGCCTGCTTTGCTCAGAGAACTGGATGAAGTCAGGGAGTTCTCCCTTTCACTGAGAAACGTGTGGGCTGCTTTTGCCTGTGCGCTCTCTTCTTTGCAAAAGAGTCTGCAGTTCCACACTTTGAACCGTGGAAAGGCGCCGGGCTCTGCTCAGACTTCCCCCGGCGTTTCGTTTGCCCTGGGCCAAAGCGAGCCTTCACAATAGCTGAACGCTAACACTGCATACTCGTTCCACTTCCAGAACAGGGCTACCGCGAGGCAGTTCTCCGGGGGAAAACGGCCCTTCGCGAAGGGCAGATCTGCCGAGCTCATTGCGGGAAAGCGAAAGCAAAGGACGCTTTTCTCCCTCTAACCGCTTTCGTCAGAGGAACGGGGGAAGTCACAGTGTTCTTTCTCTCACTGAGATACACACAATCTGACGTTGCCTCTGAGCTCCGTTGCTGGCAAAGAACTGAAACTGACATACATTCCTGTGGGGAAACACAGGGCTTTGCTAGGATTTCTCTAGGCAGTGTGATTTCCCTGGGCCTCACTGTAGCAACACTATCTCGCCAGGGCAACACTGCGTGGGATTTCCTCTTCCAAGAGAGCTGCTGCTTTGTAGTTTGTGCTGGGAAACCTTGCTTTGGCAAGTGCGAATTGACCGCATTCAGGCAGAAAGAAAAGAGAACAGCAAGAGGCCTTTTTTCCCCGGCTGCTTTCCCAAGCCCTTCCAGCTCAAACTATGTCGTTCCTCCTCTGGAAGGATCCCTGCACCGCGACGTAGTTTTTCAGAAGAAGCCCTGCGTTTGCAAGAGCAAAGGAGCAATTCGTTGCAGGAAAGAGGAAGGAAAGAAAGTTTCTCTCCCTCTGCCTGCTTTGCTCAGAGAACTGGATGAAGTCAGGGAGTTCTCCCTTTCACTGAGAAACGTGCGGGCTGCTGTTGCCTGTGCGCTCTCTTCTTTGCAAAAGAGTCTGCAGTTCCACGCTTTGAACCGTGGAAAGGCGCCGGGCTCTGCTAAGACTTCCCCCGGCGCTTCGTTTGCCCTGGGCCAAAGCGAGCCTTCACAATAGCTGAACGCTAACACTGCATACTCGTTCCACTTCCAGAACAGGGCTACCGCGAGGCAGTTCTCCGGGGGAAAACGGCCCTTTGCGAAGGGCAGATCTGCCGAGCTCATTGCGGGAAAGCGAAAGCAAAGGACGCTTTTCTCCCTCTAACCGCTTTCGTCAGAGGAATGGGGGAAGTCACAGTGTTCTTTCTCTCACTGAGATACACACAATCTGACGTTGCCTCTGAGCTCCGTTGCTGGCAAAGAACTGAAACTGACATACATTCCTGTGGGGAAATACAGGGCTTTGCTAGGATTTCTCTAGGCAGTGTCATTTCCCTGGGCCTCACTGTAGCAACACTATCTCGCCAGGGCAACACTGCGTGGAATTTCCTCTTCCAAGAGAGCTGCTGCTTTGTAGTTTGTGCTGGGAAACCTTGCTTTGGCAAGTGCGAATTGACCGCATTCAGGCAGAAAGAAAAGAGAACAGCAAGAGGCCATTTTTCCCCGGCTGCTTTCCCAAGCCCTTCCAGCTCAAACTATGTCGTTCCTCCTCTGGAAGGATCCCTGCACCGCGACGTAGTTTTTCAGAAGAAGCCCTGCGTTTGCAAGAGCAAAGGAGCAATTCGTTGCAGGAAAGAGGAAGGAAAGAAAGTTTCTCTCCCTCTGCCTGCTTTGCTCAGAGAACTGGATGAAGTCAGGGAGTTCTCCCTTTCACTGAGAAACGTGCGGGCTGCTGTTGCCTGTGCGCTCTCTTCTTTGCAAAAGAGTCTGCAGTTCCACGCTTTGAACCGTGGAAAGGCGCCGGGCTCTGCTAAGACTTCCCCCGGCGCTTCGTTTGCCCTGGGCCAAAGCGAGCCTTCACAATAGCTGAACGCTAACACTGCATACTCGTTCCACTTCCAGAACAGGGCTACCGCGAGGCAGTTCTCCGGGGAAAACGGCCCTTTGCGAAGGGCAGATCTGCCGAGCTCATTGCGGGAAAGCGAAAGCAAAGGACGCTTTTCTCCCTCTAACCGCTTTCGTCAGAGGAACGGGGGAAGTCACAGTGTTCTTTCTCTCACTGAGATACACACAATCTGACGTTGCCTCTGAGCTCCGTTGCTGGCAAAGAACTGAAACTGACATACATTCCTGTGGGGAAATACAGGGCTTTGCTAGGATTTCTCTAGGCAGTGTGATTTCCCTGGGCCTCACTGTAGCAACACTATCTCGCCAGGGCAACACTGCGTGGAATTTCCTCTTCCAAGAGAGCTGCTGCTTTGTAGTTTGTGCTGGGAAACCTTGCTTTGGCAAGTGCGAATTGACCGCATTCAGGCAGAAAGAAAAGAGAACAGCAAGAGGCCATTTTTCCCCGGCTGCTTTCCCAAGCCCTTCCAGCTCAAACTATGTCGTTGCTCCTCTGGAAGGATCCCTGCACCGCGACGTAGTTTTTCAGAAGAAGCCCTGCGTTTGCAAGAGCAAAGGAGCAATTCGTTGCAGGAAAGAGGAAGGAAAGAAAGTTTCTCTCCCTCTGCCTGCTTTGCTCAGAGAACTGGATGAAGTCAGGGAGTTCTCCCTTTCACTGAGAAACGTGCGGGCTGCTGTTGCCTGTGCGCTCTCTTCTTTGCAAAAGAGTCTGCAGTTCCACGCTTTGAACCGTGGAAAGGCGCCGGGCTCTGCTAAGACTTCCCCCGGCGCTTCGTTTGCCCTGGGCCAAAGCGAGCCTTCACAATAGCTGAACGCTAACACTGCATACTCGTTCCACTTCCAGAACAGGGCTACCGCGAGGCAGTTCTCTGGGGGAAAACGGCCCTTCGCGAAGGGCAGATCTGCCGAGCTCATTGCGGGAAAGCGAAAGCAAAGGACGCTTTTCTCCCTCTAACCGCTTTCGTCAGAGGAATGGGGGAAGTCACAGTGTTCTTTCTCTCACTGAGATACACACAATCTGACGTTGCCTCTGAGCTCCGTTGCTGGCAAAGAACTGAAACTGACATACATTCCTGTGGGGAAATACAGGGCTTTGCTAGGATTTCTCTAGGCAGTGTGATTTCCCTGGGCCTCACTGTAGCAACACTATCTCGCCAGGGCAACACTGCGTGGAATTTCCTCTTCCAAGAGAGCTGCTGCTTTGTAGTTTGTGCTGGGAAACCTTGCTTTGGCAAGTGCGAATTGACCGCATTCAGGCAGAAAGAAAAGAGAACAGCAAGAGGCCATTTTTCCCCGGCTGCTTTCCCAAGCCCTTCCAGCTCAAACTATGTCGTTGCTCCTCTGGAAGGATCCCTGCACCGCGACGTAGTTTTTCAGAAGAAGCCCTGCGTTTGCAAGAGCAAAGGAGCAATTCGTTGCAGGAAAGAGGAAGGAAAGAAAGTTTCTCTCCCTCTGCCTGCTTTGCTCAGAGAACTGGATGAAGTCAGGGAGTTCTCCCTTTCACTGAGAAACGTGTGGGCTGCTTTTGCCTGTGCGCTCTCTTCTTTGCAAAAGAGTCTGCAGTTCCACACTTTGAACCGTGGAAAGGCGCCGGGCTCTGCTCAGACTTCCCCCGGCGTTTCGTTTGCCCTGGGCCAAAGCGAGCCTTCACAATAGCTGAACGCTAACACGGCATACTCGTTCCACTTCCAGAACAGGGCTACCGCGAGGCAGTTCTCCGGGGGAAAACGGCCCTTCGCGAAGGGCAGATCTGCCGAGCTCATTGCGGGAAAGCGAAAGCAAAGGACGCTTTTCTCCCTCTAACCGCTTTCGTCAGAGGAACGGGGGAAGTCACAGTGTTCTTTCTCTCACTGAGATACACACCATCTGACGTTGCCTCTGAGCTCCGTTGCTGGCAAAGAACTGAAACTGACATACATTCCTGTGGGGAAACACAGGGCTTTGCTAGGATTTCTCTAGGCAGTGTGATTTCCCTGGGCCTCACTGTAGCAACACTATCTCGCCAGGGCAACACTGCGTGGGATTTCCTCTTCCAAGAGAGCTGCTGCTTTGTAGTTTGTGCTGGGAAACCTTGCTTTGGCAAGTGCGAATTGACCGCATTCAGGCAGAAAGAAAAGAGAACAGCAAGAGGCCTTTTTTCCCCGGCTGCTTTCCCAAGCCCTTCCAGCTCAAACTATGTCGTTGCTCCTCTGGAAGGATCCCTGCACCGCGACGTAGTTTTTCAGAAGAAGCCCTGCGTTTGCAAGAGCAAAGGAGCAATTCGTTGCAGGAAAGAGGAAGGAAAGAAAGTTTCTCTCCCTCTGCCTGCTTTGCTCAGAGAACTGGATGAAGTCAGGGAGTTCTCCCTTTCACTGAGAAACGTGTGGGCTGCTTTTGCCTGTGCGCTCTCTTCTTTGCAAAAGAGTCTGCAGTTCCACACTTTGAACCGTGGAAAGGCGCCGGGCTCTGCTCAGACTTCCCCCGGCGTTTCGTTTGCCCTGGGCCAAAGCGAGCCTTCACAATAGCTGAACGCTAACACTGCATACTCGTTCCACTTCCAGAACAGGGCTACCGCGAGGCAGTTCTCCGGGGGAAAACGGCCCTTCGCGAAGGGCAGATCTGCCGAGCTCATTGCGGGAAAGCGAAAGCAAAGGACGCTTTTCTCCCTCTAACCGCTTTCGTCAGAGGAACGGGGGAAGTCACAGTGTTCTTTCTCTCACTGAGATACACACAATCTGACGTTGCCTCTGAGCTCCGTTGCTGGCAAAGAACTGAAACTGACATACATTCCTGTGGGGAAACACAGGGCTTTGCTAGGATTTCTCTAGGCAGTGTGATTTCCCTGGGCCTCACTGTAGCAACACTATCTCGCCAGGGCAACACTGCGTGGGATTTCCTCTTCCAAGAGAGCTGCTGCTTTGTAGTTTGTGCTGGGAAACCTTGCTTTGGCAAGTGCGAATTGACCGCATTCAGGCAGAAAGAAAAGAGAACAGCAAGAGGCCTTTTTTCCCCGGCTGCTTTCCCAAGCCCTTCCAGCTCAAACTATGTCGTTCCTCCTCTGGAAGGATCCCTGCACCGCGACGTAGTTTTTCAGAAGAAGCCCTGCGTTTGCAAGAGCAAAGGAGCAATTCGTTGCAGGAAAGAGGAAGGAAAGAAAGTTTCTCTCCCTCTGCCTGCTTTGCTCAGAGAACTGGATGAAGTCAGGGAGTTCTCCCTTTCACTGAGAAACGTGCGGGCTGCTGTTGCCTGTGCGCTCTCTTCTTTGCAAAAGAGTCTGCAGTTCCACGCTTTGAACCGTGGAAAGGCGCCGGGCTCTGCTAAGACTTCCCCCGGCGCTTCGTTTGCCCTGGGCCAAAGCGAGCCTTCACAATAGCTGAACGCTAACACTGCATACTCGTTCCACTTCCAGAACAGGGCTACCGCGAGGCAGTTCTCCGGGGAAAACGGCCCTTTGCGAAGGGCAGATCTGCCGAGCTCATTGCGGGAAAGCGAAAGCAAAGGACGCTTTTCTCCCTCTAACCGCTTTCGTCAGAGGAATGGGGGAAGTCACAGTGTTCTTTCTCTCACTGAGATACACACAATCTGACGTTGCCTCTGAGCTCCGTTGCTGGCAAAGAACTGAAACTGACATACATTCCTGTGGGGAAATACAGGGCTTTGCTAGGATTTCTCTAGGCAGTGTGATTTCCCTGGGCCTCACTGTAGCAACACTATCTCGCCAGGGCAACACTGCGTGGAATTTCCTCTTCCAAGAGAGCTGCTGCTTTGTAGTTTGTGCTGGGAAACCTTGCTTTGGCAAGTGCGAATTGACCGCATTCAGGCAGAAAGAAAAGAGAACAGCAAGAGGCCATTTTTCCCCGGCTGCTTTCCCAAGCCCTTCCAGCTCAAACTATGTCGTTGCTCCTCTGGAAGGATCCCTGCACCGCGACGTAGTTTTTCAGAAGAAGCCCTGCGTTTGCAAGAGCAAAGGAGCAATTCGTTGCAGGAAAGAGGAAGGAAAGAAAGTTTCTCTCCCTCTGCCTGCTTTGCTCAGAGAACTGGATGAAGTCAGGGAGTTCTCCCTTTCACTGAGAAACGTGCGGGCTGCTGTTGCCTGTGCGCTCTCTTCTTTGCAAAAGAGTCTGCAGTTCCACGCTTTGAACCGTGGAAAGGCGCCGGGCTCTGCTAAGACTTCCCCCGGCGCTTCGTTTGCCCTGGGCCAAAGCGAGCCTTCACAATAGCTGAACGCTAACACTGCATACTCGTTCCACTTCCAGAACAGGGCTACCGCGAGGCAGTTCTCCGGGGGAAAACGGCCCTTCGCGAAGGGCAGATCTGCCGAGCTCATTGCGGGAAAGCGAAAGCAAAGGACGCTTTTCTCCCTCTAACCGCTTTCGTCAGAGGAATGGGGGAAGTCACAGTGTTCTTTCTCTCACTGAGATACACACAATCTGACGTTGCCTCTGAGCTCCGTTGCTGGCAAAGAACTGAAACTGACATACATTCCTGTGGGGAAACACAGGGCTTTGCTAGGATTTCTCTAGGCAGTGTGATTTCCCTGGGCCTCACTGTAGCAACACTATCTCGCCAGGGCAACACTGCGTGGGATTTCCTCTTCCAAGAGAGCTGCTGCTTTGTAGTTTGTGCTGGGAAACCTTGCTTTGGCAAGTGCGAATTGACCGCATTCAGGCAGAAAGAAAAGAGAACAGCAAGAGGCCTTTTTTCCCCGGCTGCTTTCCCAAGCCCTTCCAGCTCAAACTATGTCGTTCCTCCTCTGGAAGGATCCCTGCACCGCGACGTAGTTTTTCAGAAGAAGCCCTGCGTTTGCAAGAGCAAAGGAGCAATTCGTTGCAGGAAAGAGGAAGGAAAGAAAGTTTCTCTCCCTCTGCCTGCTTTGCTCAGAGAACTGGATGAAGTCAGGGAGTTCTCCCTTTCACTGAGAAACGTGCGGGCTGCTGTTGCCTGTGCGCTCTCTTCTTTGCAAAAGAGTCTGCAGTTCCACGCTTTGAACCGTGGAAAGGCGCCGGGCTCTGCTAAGACTTCCCCCGGCGCTTCGTTTGCCCTGGGCCAAAGCGAGCCTTCACAATAGCTGAACGCTAACACTGCATACTCGTTCCACTTCCAGAACAGGGCTACCGCGAGGCAGTTCTCCGGGGGAAAACGGCCCTTCGCGAAGGGCAGATCTGCCGAGCTCATTGCGGGAAAGCGAAAGCAAAGGACGCTTTTCTCCCTCTAACCGCTTTCGTCAGAGGAATGGGGGAAGTCACAGTGTTCTTTCTCTCACTGAGATACACACAATCTGACGTTGCCTCTGAGCTCCGTTGCTGGCAAAGAACTGAAACTGACATACATTCCTGTGGGGAAATACAGGGCTTTGCTAGGATTTCTCTAGGCAGTGTGATTTCCCTGGGCCTCACTGTAGCAACACTATCTCGCCAGGGCAACACTGCGTGGAATTTCCTCTTCCAAGAGAGCTGCTGCTTTGTAGTTTGTGCTGGGAAACCTTGCTTTGGCAAGTGCGAATTGACCGCATTCAGGCAGAAAGAAAAGAGAACAGCAAGAGGCCATTTTTCCCCGGCTGCTTTCCCAAGCCCTTCCAGCTCAAACTATGTCGTTGCTCCTCTGGAAGGATCCCTGCACCGCGACGTAGTTTTTCAGAAGAAGCCCTGCGTTTGCAAGAGCAAAGGAGCAATTCGTTGCAGGAAAGAGGAAGGAAAGAAAGTTTCTCTCCCTCTGCCTGCTTTGCTCAGAGAACTGGATGAAGTCAGGGAGTTCTCCCTTTCACTGAGAAACGTGTGGGCTGCTTTTGCCTGTGCGCTCTCTTCTTTGCAAAAGAGTCTGCAGTTCCACACTTTGAACCGTGGAAAGGCGCCGGGCTGTGCTCAGACTTCCCCCGGCGTTTCGTTTGCCCTGGGCCAAAGCGAGCCTTCACAATAGCTGAACGCTAACACTGCATACTCGTTCCACTTCCAGAACAGGGCTACCGCGAGGCAGTTCTCCGGGGGAAAACGGCCCTTCGCGAAGGGCAGATCTGCCGAGCTCATTGCGGGAAAGCGAAAGCAAAGGACGCTTTTCTCCCTCTAACCGCTTTCGTCAGAGGAACGGGGGAAGTCACAGTGTTCTTTCTCTCACTGAGATACACACAATCTGACGTTGCCTCTGAGCTCCGTTGCTGGCAAAGAACTGAAACTGACATACATTCCTGTGGGGAAATACAGGGCTTTGCTAGGATTTCTCTAGGCAGTGTGATTTCCCTGGGCCTCACTGCAGCAACACTATCTCGCCAGGGCAACACTGCGTGGGATTTCCTCTTCCAAGAGAGCTGCTGCTTTGTAGTTTGTGCTGGGAAACCTTGCTTTGGCAAGTGCGAATTGACCGCATTCAGGCAGAAAGAAAAGAGAACAGCAAGAGGCCTTTTTTCCCCGGCTGCTTTCCCAAGCCCTTCCAGCTCAAACTATGTCGTTCCTCCTCTGGAAGGATCCCTGCACCGCGACGTAGTTTTTCAGAAGAAGCCCTGCGTTTGCAAGAGCAAAGGAGCAATTCGTTGCAGGAAAGAGGAAGGAAAGAAAGTTTCTCTCCCTCTGCCTGCTTTGCTCAGAGAACTGGATGAAGTCAGGGAGTTCTCCCTTTCACTGAGAAACGTGCGGGCTGCTGTTGCCTGTGCGCTCTCTTCTTTGCAAAAGAGTCTGCAGTTCCACGCTTTGAACCGTGGAAAGGCGCCGGGCTCTGCTAAGACTTCCCCCGGCGCTTCGTTTGCCCTGGGCCAAAGCGAGCCTTCACAATAGCTGAACGCTAACACTGCATACTCGTTCCACTTCCAGAACAGGGCTACCGCGAGGCAGTTCTCCGGGGGAAAACGGCCCTTTGCGAAGGGCAGATCTGCCGAGCTCATTGCGGGAAAGCGAAAGCAAAGGACGCTTTTCTCCCTCTAACCGCTTTCGTCAGAGGAATGGGGGAAGTCACAGTGTTCTTTCTCTCACTGAGATACACACAATCTGACGTTGCCTCTGAGCTCCGTTGCTGGCAAAGAACTGAAACTGACATACATTCCTGTGGGGAAATACAGGGCTTTGCTAGGATTTCTCTAGGCAGTGTGATTTCCCTGGGCCTCACTGTAGCAACACTATCTCGCCAGGGCAACACTGCGTGGAATTTCCTCTTCCAAGAGAGCTGCTGCTTTGTAGTTTGTGCTGGGAAACCTTGCTTTGGCAAGTGCGAATTGACCGCATTCAGGCAGAAAGAAAAGAGAACAGCAAGAGGCCATTTTTCCCCGGCTGCTTTCCCAAGCCCTTCCAGCTCAAACTATGTCGTTCCTCCTCTGGAAGGATCCCTGCACCGCGACGTAGTTTTTCAGAAGAAGCCCTGCGTTTGCAAGAGCAAAGGAGCAATTCGTTGCAGGAAAGAGGAAGGAAAGAAAGTTTCTCTCCCTCTGCCTGCTTTGCTCAGAGAACTGGATGAAGTCAGGGAGTTCTCCCTTTCACTGAGAAACGTGCGGGCTGCTGTTGCCTGTGCGCTCTCTTCTTTGCAAAAGAGTCTGCAGTTCCACGCTTTGAACCGTGGAAAGGCGCCGGGCTCTGCTAAGACTTCCCCCGGCGCTTCGTTTGCCCTGGGCCAAAGCGAGCCTTCACAATAGCTGAACGCTAACACTGCATACTCGTTCCACTTCCAGAACAGGGCTACCGCGAGGCAGTTCTCCGGGGAAAACGGCCCTTTGCGAAGGGCAGATCTGCCGAGCTCATTGCGGGAAAGCGAAAGCAAAGGACGCTTTTCTCCCTCTAACCGCTTTCGTCAGAGGAACGGGGGAAGTCACAGTGTTCTTTCTCTCACTGAGATACACACAATCTGACGTTGCCTCTGAGCTCCGTTGCTGGCAAAGAACTGAAACTGACATACATTCCTGTGGGGAAATACAGGGCTTTGCTAGGATTTCTCTAGGCAGTGTGATTTCCCTGGGCCTCACTGTAGCAACACTATCTCGCCAGGGCAACACTGCGTGGAATTTCCTCTTCCAAGAGAGCTGCTGCTTTGTAGTTTGTGCTGGGAAACCTTGCTTTGGCAAGTGCGAATTGACCGCATTCAGGCAGAAAGAAAAGAGAACAGCAAGAGGCCATTTTTCCCCGGCTGCTTTCCCAAGCCCTTCCAGCTCAAACTATGTCGTTGCTCCTCTGGAAGGATCCCTGCACCGCGACGTAGTTTTTCAGAAGAAGCCCTGCGTTTGCAAGAGCAAAGGAGCAATTCGTTGCAGGAAAGAGGAAGGAAAGAAAGTTTCTCTCCCTCTGCCTGCTTTGCTCAGAGAACTGGATGAAGTCAGGGAGTTCTCCCTTTCACTGAGAAACGTGTGGGCTGCTTTTGCCTGTGCGCTCTCTTCTTTGCAAAAGAGTCTGCAGTTCCACACTTTGAACCGTGGAAAGGCGCCGGGCTCTGCTCAGACTTCCCCCGGCGTTTCGTTTGCCCTGGGCCAAAGCGAGCCTTCACAATAGCTGAACGCTAACACGGCATACTCGTTCCACTTCCAGAACAGGGCTACCGCGAGGCAGTTCTCCGGGGGAAAACGGCCCTTCGCGAAGGGCCGATCTGCCGAGCTCATTGCGGGAAAGCGAAAGCAAAGGACGCTTTTCTCCCTCTAACCGCTTTCGTCAGAGGAACGGGGGAAGTCACAGTGTTCTTTCTCTCACTGAGATACACACAATCTGACGTTGCCTCTGAGCTCCGTTGCTGGCAAAGAACTGAAACTGACATACATTCCTGTGGGGAAACACAGGGCTTTGCTAGGATTTCTCTAGGCAGTGTGATTTCCCTGGGCCTCACTGTAGCAACACTATCTCGCCAGGGCAACACTGCGTGGAATTTCCTCTTCCAAGAGAGCTGCTGCTTTGTAGTTTGTGCTGGGAAACCTTGCTTTGGCAAGTGCGAATTGACCGCATTCAGGCAGAAAGAAAAGAGAACAGCAAGAGGCCATTTTTCCCCGGCTGCTTTCCCAAGCCCTTCCAGCTCAAACTATGTCGTTGCTCCTCTGGAAGGATCCCTGCACCGCGACGTAGTTTTTCAGAAGAAGCCCTGCGTTTGCAAGAGCAAAGGAGCAATTCGTTGCAGGAAAGAGGAAGGAAAGAAAGTTTCTCTCCCTCTGCCTGCTTTGCTCAGAGAACTGGATGAAGTCAGGGAGTTCTCCCTTTCACTGAGAAACGTGTGGGCTGCTTTTGCCTGTGCGCTCTCTTCTTTGCAAAAGAGTCTGCAGTTCCACACTTTGAACCGTGGAAAGGCGCCGGGCTGTGCTCAGACTTCCCCCGGCGTTTCGTTTGCCCTGGGCCAAAGCGAGCCTTCACAATAGCTGAACGCTAACACTGCATACTCGTTCCACTTCCAGAACAGGGCTACCGCGAGGCAGTTCTCCGGGGGAAAACGGCCCTTCGCGAAGGGCAGATCTGCCGAGCTCATTGCGGGAAAGCGAAAGCAAAGGACGCTTTTCTCCCTCTAACCGCTTTCGTCAGAGGAACGGGGGAAGTCACAGTGTTCTTTCTCTCACTGAGATACACACAATCTGACGTTGCCTCTGAGCTCCGTTGCTGGCAAAGAACTGAAACTGACATACATTCCTGTGGGGAAACACAGGGCTTTGCTAGGATTTCTCTAGGCAGTGTGATTTCCCTGGGCCTCACTGTAGCAACACTATCTCGCCAGGGCAACACTGCGTGGGATTTCCTCTTCCAAGAGAGCTGCTGCTTTGTAGTTTGTGCTGGGAAACCTTGCTTTGGCAAGTGCGAATTGACCGCATTCAGGCAGAAAGAAAAGAGAACAGCAAGAGGCCTTTTTTCCCCGGCTGCTTTCCCAAGCCCTTCCAGCTCAAACTATGTCGTTCCTCCTCTGGAAGGATCCCTGCACCGCGACGTAGTTTTTCAGAAGAAGCCCTGCGTTTGCAAGAGCAAAGGAGCAATTCGTTGCAGGAAAGAGGAAGGAAAGAAAGTTTCTCTCCCTCTGCCTGCTTTGCTCAGAGAACTGGATGAAGTCAGGGAGTTCTCCCTTTCACTGAGAAACGTGCGGGCTGCTGTTGCCTGTGCGCTCTCTTCTTTGCAAAAGAGTCTGCAGTTCCACGCTTTGAACCGTGGAAAGGCGCCGGGCTCTGCTAAGACTTCCCCCGGCGCTTCGTTTGCCCTGGGCCAAAGCGAGCCTTCACAATAGCTGAACGCTAACACTGCATACTCGTTCCACTTCCAGAACAGGGCTACCGCGAGGCAGTTCTCCGGGGGAAAACGGCCCTTTGCGAAGGGCAGATCTGCCGAGCTCATTGCGGGAAAGCGAAAGCAAAGGACGCTTTTCTCCCTCTAACCGCTTTCGTCAGAGGAATGGGGGAAGTCACAGTGTTCTTTCTCTCACTGAGATACACACAATCTGACGTTGCCTCTGAGCTCCGTTGCTGGCAAAGAACTGAAACTGACATACATTCCTGTGGGGAAATACAGGGCTTTGCTAGGATTTCTCTAGGCAGTGTGATTTCCCTGGGCCTCACTGTAGCAACACTATCTCGCCAGGGCAACACTGCGTGGAATTTCCTCTTCCAAGAGAGCTGCTGCTTTGTAGTTTGTGCTGGGAAACCTTGCTTTGGCAAGTGCGAATTGACCGCATTCAGGCAGAAAGAAAAGAGAACAGCAAGAGGCCATTTTTCCCCGGCTGCTTTCCCAAGCCCTTCCAGCTCAAACTATGTCGTTCCTCCTCTGGAAGGATCCCTGCACCGCGACGTAGTTTTTCAGAAGAAGCCCTGCGTTTGCAAGAGCAAAGGAGCAATTCGTTGCAGGAAAGAGGAAGGAAAGAAAGTTTCTCTCCCTCTGCCTGCTTTGCTCAGAGAACTGGATGAAGTCAGGGAGTTCTCCCTTTCACTGAGAAACGTGCGGGCTGCTGTTGCCTGTGCGCTCTCTTCTTTGCAAAAGAGTCTGCAGTTCCACGCTTTGAACCGTGGAAAGGCGCCGGGCTCTGCTAAGACTTCCCCCGGCGCTTCGTTTGCCCTGGGCCAAAGCGAGCCTTCACAATAGCTGAACGCTAACACTGCATACTCGTTCCACTTCCAGAACAGGGCTACCGCGAGGCAGTTCTCCGGGGAAAACGGCCCTTTGCGAAGGGCAGATCTGCCGAGCTCATTGCGGGAAAGCGAAAGCAAAGGACGCTTTTCTCCCTCTAACCGCTTTCGTCAGAGGAACGGGGGAAGTCACAGTGTTCTTTCTCTCACTGAGATACACACAATCTGACGTTGCCTCTGAGCTCCGTTGCTGGCAAAGAACTGAAACTGACATACATTCCTGTGGGGAAATACAGGGCTTTGCTAGGATTTCTCTAGGCAGTGTGATTTCCCTGGGCCTCACTGTAGCAACACTATCTCGCCAGGGCAACACTGCGTGGAATTTCCTCTTCCAAGAGAGCTGCTGCTTTGTAGTTTGTGCTGGGAAACCTTGCTTTGGCAAGTGCGAATTGACCGCATTCAGGCAGAAAGAAAAGAGAACAGCAAGAGGCCATTTTTCCCCGGCTGCTTTCCCAAGCCCTTCCAGCTCAAACTATGTCGTTGCTCCTCTGGAAGGATCCCTGCACCGCGACGTAGTTTTTCAGAAGAAGCCCTGCGTTTGCAAGAGCAAAGGAGCAATTCGTTGCAGGAAAGAGGAAGGAAAGAAAGTTTCTCTCCCTCTGCCTGCTTTGCTCAGAGAACTGGATGAAGTCAGGGAGTTCTCCCTTTCACTGAGAAACGTGCGGGCTGCTGTTGCCTGTGCGCTCTCTTCTTTGCAAAAGAGTCTGCAGTTCCACGCTTTGAACCGTGGAAAGGCGCCGGGCTCTGCTAAGACTTCCCCCGGCGCTTCGTTTGCCCTGGGCCAAAGCGAGCCTTCACAATAGCTGAACGCTAACACTGCATACTCGTTCCACTTCCAGAACAGGGCTACCGCGAGGCAGTTCTCCGGGGGAAAACGGCCCTTCGCGAAGGGCAGATCTGCCGAGCTCATTGCGGGAAAGCGAAAGCAAAGGACGCTTTTCTCCCTCTAACCGCTTTCGTCAGAGGAATGGGGGAAGTCACAGTGTTCTTTCTCTCACTGAGATACACACAATCTGACGTTGCCTCTGAGCTCCGTTGCTGGCAAAGAACTGAAACTGACATACATTCCTGTGGGGAAATACAGGGCTTTGCTAGGATTTCTCTAGGCAGTGTGATTTCCCTGGGCCTCACTGTAGCAACACTATCTCGCCAGGGCAACACTGCGTGGAATTTCCTCTTCCAAGAGAGCTGCTGCTTTGTAGTTTGTGCTGGGAAACCTTGCTTTGGCAAGTGCGAATTGACCGCATTCAGGCAGAAAGAAAAGAGAACAGCAAGAGGCCATTTTTCCCCGGCTGCTTTCCCAAGCCCTTCCAGCTCAAACTATGTCGTTGCTCCTCTGGAAGGATCCCTGCACCGCGACGTAGTTTTTCAGAAGAAGCCCTGCGTTTGCAAGAGCAAAGGAGCAATTCGTTGCAGGAAAGAGGAAGGAAAGAAAGTTTCTCTCCCTCTGCCTGCTTTGCTCAGAGAACTGGATGAAGTCAGGGAGTTCTCCCTTTCACTGAGAAACGTGTGGGCTGCTTTTGCCTGTGCGCTCTCTTCTTTGCAAAAGAGTCTGCAGTTCCACACTTTGAACCGTGGAAAGGCGCCGGGCTCTGCTCAGACTTCCCCCGGCGTTTCGTTTGCCCTGGGCCAAAGCGAGCCTTCACAATAGCTGAACGCTAACACGGCATACTCGTTCCACTTCCAGAACAGGGCTACCGCGAGGCAGTTCTCCGGGGGAAAACGGCCCTTCGCGAAGGGCAGATCTGCCGAGCTCATTGCGGGAAAGCGAAAGCAAAGGACGCTTTTCTCCCTCTAACCGCTTTCGTCAGAGGAACGGGGGAAGTCACAGTGTTCTTTCTCTCACTGAGATACACACCATCTGACGTTGCCTCTGAGCTCCGTTGCTGGCAAAGAACTGAAACTGACATACATTCCTGTGGGGAAACACAGGGCTTTGCTAGGATTTCTCTAGGCAGTGTGATTTCCCTGGGCCTCACTGTAGCAACACTATCTCGCCAGGGCAACACTGCGTGGGATTTCCTCTTCCAAGAGAGCTGCTGCTTTGTAGTTTGTGCTGGGAAACCTTGCTTTGGCAAGTGCGAATTGACCGCATTCAGGCAGAAAGAAAAGAGAACAGCAAGAGGCCTTTTTTCCCCGGCTGCTTTCCCAAGCCCTTCCAGCTCAAACTATGTCGTTGCTCCTCTGGAAGGATCCCTGCACCGCGACGTAGTTTTTCAGAAGAAGCCCTGCGTTTGCAAGAGCAAAGGAGCAATTCGTTGCAGGAAAGAGGAAGGAAAGAAAGTTTCTCTCCCTCTGCCTGCTTTGCTCAGAGAACTGGATGAAGTCAGGGAGTTCTCCCTTTCACTGAGAAACGTGTGGGCTGCTTTTGCCTGTGCGCTCTCTTCTTTGCAAAAGAGTCTGCAGTTCCACACTTTGAACCGTGGAAAGGCGCCGGGCTGTGCTCAGACTTCCCCCGGCGTTTCGTTTGCCCTGGGCCAAAGCGAGCCTTCACAATAGCTGAACGCTAACACTGCATACTCGTTCCACTTCCAGAACAGGGCTACCGCGAGGCAGTTCTCCGGGGGAAAACGGCCCTTCGCGAAGGGCAGATCTGCCGAGCTCATTGCGGGAAAGCGAAAGCAAAGGACGCTTTTCTCCCTCTAACCGCTTTCGTCAGAGGAACGGGGGAAGTCACAGTGTTCTTTCTCTCACTGAGATACACACAATCTGACGTTGCCTCTGAGCTCCGTTGCTGGCAAAGAACTGAAACTGACATACATTCCTGTGGGGAAACACAGGGCTTTGCTAGGATTTCTCTAGGCAGTGTGATTTCCCTGGGCCTCACTGTAGCAACACTATCTCGCCAGGGCAACACTGCGTGGGATTTCCTCTTCCAAGAGAGCTGCTGCTTTGTAGTTTGTGCTGGGAAACCTTGCTTTGGCAAGTGCGAATTGACCGCATTCAGGCAGAAAGAAAAGAGAACAGCAAGAGGCCTTTTTTCCCCGGCTGCTTTCCCAAGCCCTTCCAGCTCAAACTATGTCGTTCCTCCTCTGGAAGGATCCCTGCACCGCGACGTAGTTTTTCAGAAGAAGCCCTGCGTTTGCAAGAGCAAAGGAGCAATTCGTTGCAGGAAAGAGGAAGGAAAGAAAGTTTCTCTCCCTCTGCCTGCTTTGCTCAGAGAACTGGATGAAGTCAGGGAGTTCTCCCTTTCACTGAGAAACGTGCGGGCTGCTGTTGCCTGTGCGCTCTCTTCTTTGCAAAAGAGTCTGCAGTTCCACGCTTTGAACCGTGGAAAGGCGCCGGGCTCTGCTAAGACTTCCCCCGGCGCTTCGTTTGCCCTGGGCCAAAGCGAGCCTTCACAATAGCTGAACGCTAACACTGCATACTCGTTCCACTTCCAGAACAGGGCTACCGCGAGGCAGTTCTCCGGGGGAAAACGGCCCTTTGCGAAGGGCAGATCTGCCGAGCTCATTGCGGGAAAGCGAAAGCAAAGGACGCTTTTCTCCCTCTAACCGCTTTCGTCAGAGGAATGGGGGAAGTCACAGTGTTCTTTCTCTCACTGAGATACACACAATCTGACGTTGCCTCTGAGCTCCGTTGCTGGCAAAGAACTGAAACTGACATACATTCCTGTGGGGAAATACAGGGCTTTGCTAGGATTTCTCTAGGCAGTGTGATTTCCCTGGGCCTCACTGTAGCAACACTATCTCGCCAGGGCAACACTGCGTGGAATTTCCTCTTCCAAGAGAGCTGCTGCTTTGTAGTTTGTGCTGGGAAACCTTGCTTTGGCAAGTGCGAATTGACCGCATTCAGGCAGAAAGAAAAGAGAACAGCAAGAGGCCATTTTTCCCCGGCTGCTTTCCCAAGCCCTTCCAGCTCAAACTATGTCGTTCCTCCTCTGGAAGGATCCCTGCACCGCGACGTAGTTTTTCAGAAGAAGCCCTGCGTTTGCAAGAGCAAAGGAGCAATTCGTTGCAGGAAAGAGGAAGGAAAGAAAGTTTCTCTCCCTCTGCCTGCTTTGCTCAGAGAACTGGATGAAGTCAGGGAGTTCTCCCTTTCACTGAGAAACGTGCGGGCTGCTGTTGCCTGTGCGCTCTCTTCTTTGCAAAAGAGTCTGCAGTTCCACGCTTTGAACCGTGGAAAGGCGCCGGGCTCTGCTAAGACTTCCCCCGGCGCTTCGTTTGCCCTGGGCCAAAGCGAGCCTTCACAATAGCTGAACGCTAACACTGCATACTCGTTCCACTTCCAGAACAGGGCTACCGCGAGGCAGTTCTCCGGGGAAAACGGCCCTTTGCGAAGGGCAGATCTGCCGAGCTCATTGCGGGAAAGCGAAAGCAAAGGACGCTTTTCTCCCTCTAACCGCTTTCGTCAGAGGAACGGGGGAAGTCACAGTGTTCTTTCTCTCACTGAGATACACACCATCTGACGTTGCCTCTGAGCTCCGTTGCTGGCAAAGAACTGAAACTGACATACATTCCTGTGGGGAAATACAGGGCTTTGCTAGGATTTCTCTAGGCAGTGTGATTTCCCTGGGCCTCACTGTAGCAACACTATCTCGCCAGGGCAACACTGCGTGGAATTTCCTCTTCCAAGAGAGCTGCTGCTTTGTAGTTTGTGCTGGGAAACCTTGCTTTGGCAAGTGCGAATTGACCGCATTCAGGCAGAAAGAAAAGAGAACAGCAAGAGGCCATTTTTCCCCGGCTGCTTTCCCAAGCCCTTCCAGCTCAAACTATGTCGTTGCTCCTCTGGAAGGATCCCTGCACCGCGACGTAGTTTTTCAGAAGAAGCCCTGCGTTTGCAAGAGCAAAGGAGCAATTCGTTGCAGGAAAGAGGAAGGAAAGAAAGTTTCTCTCCCTCTGCCTGCTTTGCTCAGAGAACTGGATGAAGTCAGGGAGTTCTCCCTTTCACTGAGAAACGTGCGGGCTGCTGTTGCCTGTGCGCTCTCTTCTTTGCAAAAGAGTCTGCAGTTCCACGCTTTGAACCGTGGAAAGGCGCCGGGCTCTGCTAAGACTTCCCCCGGCGCTTCGTTTGCCCTGGGCCAAAGCGAGCCTTCACAATAGCTGAACGCTAACACTGCATACTCGTTCCACTTCCAGAACAGGGCTACCGCGAGGCAGTTCTCCGGGGGAAAACGGCCCTTCGCGAAGGGCAGATCTGCCGAGCTCATTGCGGGAAAGCGAAAGCAAAGGACGCTTTTCTCCCTCTAACCGCTTTCGTCAGAGGAACGGGGGAAGTCACAGTGTTCTTTCTCTCACTGAGATACACACAATCTGACGTTGCCTCTGAGCTCCGTTGCTGGCAAAGAACTGAAACTGACATACATTCCTGTGGGGAAACACAGGGCTTTGCTAGGATTTCTCTAGGCAGTGTGATTTCCCTGGGCCTCACTGTAGCAACACTATCTCGCCAGGGCAACACTGCGTGGGATTTCCTCTTCCAAGAGAGCTGCTGCTTTGCAGTTTTTGCTGGGAAACCTTGCTTTGGCAAGTGCGAATTGACCGCATTCAGGCAGAAAGAAAAGAGAACAGCAAGAGGCCTTTTTTCCCCGGCTGCTTTCCCAAGCCCTTCCAGCTCAAACTATGTCGTTCCTCCTCTGGAAGGATCCCTGCACCGCGACGTAGTTTTTCAGAAGAAGCCCTGCGTTTGCAAGAGCAAAGGAGCAATTCGTTGCAGGAAAGAGGAAGGAAAGAAAGTTTCTCTCCCTCTGCCTGCTTTGCTCAGAGAACTGGATGAAGTCAGGGAGTTCTCCCTTTCACTGAGAAACGTGCGGGCTGCTGTTGCCTGTGCGCTCTCTTCTTTGCAAAAGAGTCTGCAGTTCCACGCTTTGAACCGTGGAAAGGCGCCGGGCTCTGCTAAGACTTCCCCCGGCGCTTCGTTTGCCCTGGGCCAAAGCGAGCCTTCACAATAGCTGAACGCTAACACTGCATACTCGTTCCACTTCCAGAACAGGGCTACCGCGAGGCAGTTCTCCGGGGAAAACGGCCCTTTGCGAAGGGCAGATCTGCCGAGCTCATTGCGGGAAAGCGAAAGCAAAGGACGCTTTTCTCCCTCTAACCGCTTTCGTCAGAGGAACGGGGGAAGTCACAGTGTTCTTTCTCTCACTGAGATACACACAATCTGACGTTGCCTCTGAGCTCCGTTGCTGGCAAAGAACTGAAACTGACATACATTCCTGTGGGGAAATACAGGGCTTTGCTAGGATTTCTCTAGGCAGTGTGATTTCCCTGGGCCTCACTGTAGCAACACTATCTCGCCAGGGCAACACTGCGTGGAATTTCCTCTTCCAAGAGAGCTGCTGCTTTGTAGTTTGTGCTGGGAAACCTTGCTTTGGCAAGTGCGAATTGACCGCATTCAGGCAGAAAGAAAAGAGAACAGCAAGAGGCCATTTTTCCCCGGCTGCTTTCCCAAGCCCTTCCAGCTCAAACTATGTCGTTGCTCCTCTGGAAGGATCCCTGCACCGCGACGTAGTTTTTCAGAAGAAGCCCTGCGTTTGCAAGAGCAAAGGAGCAATTCGTTGCAGGAAAGAGGAAGGAAAGAAAGTTTCTCTCCCTCTGCCTGCTTTGCTCAGAGAACTGGATGAAGTCAGGGAGTTCTCCCTTTCACTGAGAAACGTGCGGGCTGCTGTTGCCTGTGCGCTCTCTTCTTTGCAAAAGAGTCTGCAGTTCCACGCTTTGAACCGTGGAAAGGCGCCGGGCTCTGCTAAGACTTCCCCCGGCGCTTCGTTTGCCCTGGGCCAAAGCGAGCCTTCACAATAGCTGAACGCTAACACTGCATACTCGTTCCACTTCCAGAACAGGGCTACCGCGAGGCAGTTCTCCGGGGGAAAACGGCCCTTCGCGAAGGGCAGATCTGCCGAGCTCATTGCGGGAGAGCGAAAGCAAAGGACGCTTTTCTCCCTCTAACCGCTTTCGTCAGAGGAACGGGGGAAGTCACAGTGTTCTTTCTCTCACTGAGATACACACAATCTGACGTTGCCTCTGAGCTCCGTTGCTGGCAAAGAACTGAAACTGACATACATTCCTGTGGGGAAATACAGGGCTTTGCTAGGATTTCTCTAGGCAGTGTGATTTCCCTGGGCCTCACTGTAGCAACACTATCTCGCCAGGGCAACACTGCGTGGAATTTCCTCTTCCAAGAGAGCTGCTGCTTTGTAGTTTGTGCTGGGAAACCTTGCTTTGGCAAGTGCGAATTGACCGCATTCAGGCAGAAAGAAAAGAGAACAGCAAGAGGCCATTTTTCCCCGGCTGCTTTCCCAAGCCCTTCCAGCTGAAACTATGTCGTTGCTCCTCTGGAAGGATCCCTGCACCGCGACGTAGTTTTTCAGAAGAAGCCCTGCGTTTGCAAGAGCAAAGGAGCAATTCGTTGCAGGAAAGAGGAAGGAAAGAAAGTTTCTCTCCCTCTGCCTGCTTTGCTCAGAGAACTGGATGAAGTCAGGGAGTTCACCCTTTCACTGAGAAACGTGTGGGCTGCTTTTGCCTGTGCGCTCTCTTCTTTGCAAAAGAGTCTGCAGTTCCACACTTTGAACCGTGGAAAGGCGCCGGGCTCTGCTCAGACTTCCCCCGGCGTTTCGTTTGCCCTGGGCCAAAGCGAGCCTTCACAATAGCTGAACGCTAACACGGCATACTCGTTCCACTTCCAGAACAGGGCTACCGCGAGGCAGTTCTCCGGGGGAAAACGGCCCTTCGCGAAGGGCAGATCTGCCGAGCTCATTGCGGGAAAGCGAAAGCAAAGGACGCTTTTCTCCCTCTAACCGCTTTCGTCAGAGGAACGGGGGAAGTCACAGTGTTCTTTCTCTCACTGAGATACACACAATCTGACGTTGCCTCTGAGCTCCGTTGCTGGCAAAGAACTGAAACTGACATACATTCCTGTGGGGAAACACAGGGCTTTGCTAGGATTTCTCTAGGCAGTGTGATTTCCCTGGGCCTCACTGTAGCAACACTATCTCGCCAGGGCAACACTGCGTGGGATTTCCTCTTCCAAGAGAGCTGCTGCTTTGTAGTTTGTGCTGGGAAACCTTGCTTTGGCAAGTGTGAATTGACCGCATTCAGGCAGAAAGAAAAGAGAACAGCAAGAGGCCTTTTTTCCCCGGCTGCTTTCCCAAGCCCTTCCAGCTCAAACTATGTCGTTGCTCCTCTGGAAGGATCCCTGCACCGCGACGTAGTTTTTCAGAAGAAGCCCTGCGTTTGCAAGAGCAAAGGAGCAATTCGTTGCAGGAAAGAGGAAGGAAAGAAAGTTTCTCTCCCTCTGCCTGCTTTGCTCAGAGAACTGGATGAAGTCAGGGAGTTCTCCCTTTCACTGAGAAACGTGCGGGCTGCTGTTGCCTGTGCGCTCTCTTCTTTGCAAAAGAGTCTGCAGTTCCACGCTTTGAACCGTGGAAAGGCGCCGGGCTCTGCTAAGACTTCCCCCGGCGTTTCGTTTGCCCTGGGCCAAAGCGAGCCTTCACAATAGCTGAACGCTAACACTGCATACTCGTTCCACTTCCAGAACAGGGCTACCGCGAGGCAGTTCTCCGGGGGAAAACGGCCCTTTGCGAAGGGCAGATCTGCCGAGCTCATTGCGGGAAAGCGAAAGCAAAGGACGCTTTTCTCCCTCTAACCGCTTTCGTCAGAGGAATGGGGGAAGTCACAGTGTTCTTTCTCTCACTGAGATACACACAATCTGACGTTGCCTCTGAGCTCCGTTGCTGGCAAAGAACTGAAACTGACATACATTCCTGTGGGGAAATACAGGGCTTTGCTAGGATTTCTCTAGGCAGTGTGATTTCCCTGGGCCTCACTGTAGCAACACTATCTCGCCAGGGCAACACTGCGTGGAATTTCCTCTTCCAAGAGAGCTGCTGCTTTGTAGTTTGTGCTGGGAAACCTTGCTTTGGCAAGTGCGAATTGACCGCATTCAGGCAGAAAGAAAAGAGAACAGCAAGAGGCCATTTTTCCCCGGCTGCTTTCCCAAGCCCTTCCAGCTCAAACTATGTCGTTGCTCCTCTGGAAGGATCCCTGCACCGCGACGTAGTTTTTCAGAAGAAGCCCTGCGTTTGCAAGAGCAAAGGAGCAATTCGTTGCAGGAAAGAGGAAGGAAAGAAAGTTTCTCTCCCTCTGCCTGCTTTGCTCAGAGAACTGGATGAAGTCAGGGAGTTCTCCCTTTCACTGAGAAACGTGTGGGCTGCTTTTGCCTGTGCGCTCTCTTCTTTGCAAAAGAGTCTGCAGTTCCACACTTTGAACCGTGGAAAGGCGCCGGGCTCTGCTCAGACTTCCCCCGGCGTTTCGTTTGCCCTGGGCCAAAGCGAGCCTTCACAATAGCTGAACGCTAACACTGCATACTCGTTCCACTTCCAGAACAGGGCTACCGCGAGGCAGTTCTCCGGGGGAAAACGGCCCTTCGCGAAGGGCAGATCTGCCGAGCTCATTGCGGGAAAGCGAAAGCAAAGGACGCTTTTCTCCCTCTAACCGCTTTCGTCAGAGGAACGGGGGAAGTCACAGTGTTCTTTCTCTCACTGAGATACACACAATCTGACGTTGCCTCTGAGCTCCGTTGCTGGCAAAGAACTGAAACTGACATACATTCCTGTGGGGAAACACAGGGCTTTGCTAGGATTTCTCTAGGCAGTGTGATTTCCCTGGGCCTCACTGTAGCAACACTATCTCGCCAGGGCAACACTGCGTGGGATTTCCTCTTCCAAGAGAGCTGTTGCTTTGTAGTTTGTGCTGGGAAACCTTGCTTTGGCAAGTGCGAATTGACCGCATTCAGGCAGAAAGAAAAGAGAACAGCAAGAGGCCTTTTTTCCCCGGCTGCTTTCCCAAGCCCTTCCAGCTCAAACTATGTCGTTGCTCCTCTGGAAGGATCCCTGCACCGCGACGTAGTTTTTCAGAAGAAGCCCTGCGTTTGCAAGAGCAAAGGAGCAATTCGTTGCAGGAAAGAGGAAGGAAAGAAAGTTTCTCTCCCTCTGCCTGCTTTGCTCAGAGAACTGGATGAAGTCAGGGAGTTCTCCCTTTCACTGAGAAACGTGCGGGCTGCTGTTGCCTGTGCGCTCTCTTCTTTGCAAAAGAGTCTGCAGTTCCACGCTTTGAACCGTGGAAAGGCGCCGGGCTCTGCTAAGACTTCCCCCGGCGCTTCGTTTGCCCTGGGCCAAAGCGAGCCTTCACAATAGCTGAACGCTAACACTGCATACTCGTTCCACTTCCAGAACAGGGCTACCGCGAGGCAGTTCTCCGGGGGAAAACGGCCCTTCGCGAAGGGCAGATCTGCCGAGCTCATTGCGGGAAAGCGAAAGCAAAGGACGCTTTTCTCCCTCTAACCGCTTTCGTCAGAGGAATGGGGGAAGTCACAGTGTTCTTTCTCTCACTGAGATACACACAATCTGACGTTGCCTCTGAGCTCCGTTGCTGGCAAAGAACTGAAACTGACATACATTCCTGTGGGGAAATACAGGGCTTTGCTAGGATTTCTCTAGGCAGTGTGATTTCCCTGGGCCTCACTGTAGCAACACTATCTCGCCAGGGCAACACTGCGTGGAATTTCCTCTTCCAAGAGAGCTGCTGCTTTGTAGTTTGTGCTGGGAAACCTTGCTTTGGCAAGTGCGAATTGACCGCATTCAGGCAGAAAGAAAAGAGAACAGCAAGAGGCCATTTTTCCCCGGCTGCTTTCCCAAGCCCTTCCAGCTCAAACTATGTCGTTGCTCCTCTGGAAGGATCCCTGCACCGCGACGTAGTTTTTCAGAAGAAGCCCTACGTTTGCAAGAGCAAAGGAGCAATTCGTTGCAGGAAAGAGGAAGGAAAGAAAGTTTCTCTCCCTCTGCCTGCTTTGCTCAGAGAACTGGATGAAGTCAGGGAGTTCTCCCTTTCACTGAGAAACGTGCGGGCTGCTGTTGCCTGTGCGCTCTCTTCTTTGCAAAAGAGTCTGCAGTTCCACGCTTTGAACCGTGGAAAGGCGCCGGGCTCTGCTAAGACTTCCCCCGGCGCTTCGTTTGCCCTGGGCCAAAGCGAGCCTTCACAATAGCTGAACGCTAACACTGCATACTCGTTCCACTTCCAGAACAGGGCTACCGCGAGGCAGTTCTCCGGGGGAAAACGGCCCTTCGCGAAGGGCAGATCTGCCGAGCTCATTGCGGGAAAGCGAAAGCAAAGGACGCTTTTCTCCCTCTAACCGCTTTCGTCAGAGGAATGGGGGAAGTCACAGTGTTCTTTCTCTCACTGAGATACACACAATCTGACGTTGCCTCTGAGCTCCGTTGCTGGCAAAGAACTGAAACTGACATACATTCCTGTGGGGAAATACAGGGCTTTGCTAGGATTTCTCTAGGCAGTGTGATTTCCCTGGGCCTCACTGTAGCAACACTATCTCGCCAGGGCAACACTGCGTGGAATTTCCTCTTCCAAGAGAGCTGCTGCTTTGTAGTTTGTGCTGGGAAACCTTGCTTTGGCAAGTGCGAATTGACCGCATTCAGGCAGAAAGAAAAGAGAACAGCAAGAGGCCATTTTTCCCCGGCTGCTTTCCCAAGCCCTTCCAGCTCAAACTATGTCGTTGCTCCTCTGGAAGGATCCCTGCACCGCGACGTAGTTTTTCAGAAGAAGCCCTGCGTTTGCAAGAGCAAAGGAGCAATTCGTTGCAGGAAAGAGGAAGGAAAGAAAGTTTCTCTCCCTCTGCCTGCTTTGCTCAGAGAACTGGATGAAGTCAGGGAGTTCTCCCTTTCACTGAGAAACGTGTGGGCTGCTTTTGCCTGTGCGCTCTCTTCTTTGCAAAAGAGTCTGCAGTTCCACACTTTGAACCGTGGAAAGGCGCCGGGCTCTGCTCAGACTTCCCCCGGCGTTTCGTTTGCCCTGGGCCAAAGCGAGCCTTCACAATAGCTGAACGCTAACACGGCATACTCGTTCCACTTCCAGAACAGGGCTACCGCGAGGCAGTTCTCCGGGGGAAAACGGCCCTTCGCGAAGGGCAGATCTGCCGAGCTCATTGCGGGAAAGCGAAAGCAAAGGACGCTTTTCTCCCTCTAACCGCTTTCGTCAGAGGAACGGGGGAAGTCACAGTGTTCTTTCTCTCACTGAGATACACACCATCTGACGTTGCCTCTGAGCTCCGTTGCTGGCAAAGAACTGAAACTGACATACATTCCTGTGGGGAAACACAGGGCTTTGCTAGGATTTCTCTAGGCAGTGTGATTTCCCTGGGCCTCACTGTAGCAACACTATCTCGCCAGGGCAACACTGCGTGGGATTTCCTCTTCCAAGAGAGCTGCTGCTTTGTAGTTTGTGCTGGGAAACCTTGCTTTGGCAAGTGCGAATTGACCGCATTCAGGCAGAAAGAAAAGAGAACAGCAAGAGGCCTTTTTTCCCCGGCTGCTTTCCCAAGCCCTTCCAGCTCAAACTATGTCGTTGCTCCTCTGGAAGGATCCCTGCACCGCGACGTAGTTTTTCAGAAGAAGCCCTGCGTTTGCAAGAGCAAAGGAGCAATTCGTTGCAGGAAAGAGGAAGGAAAGAAAGTTTCTCTCCCTCTGCCTGCTTTGCTCAGAGAACTGGATGAAGTCAGGGAGTTCTCCCTTTCACTGAGAAACGTGCGGGCTGCTGTTGCCTGTGCGCTCTCTTCTTTGCAAAAGAGTCTGCAGTTCCACACTTTGAACCGTGGAAAGGCGCCGGGCTCTGCTCAGACTTCCCCCGGCGTTTCGTTTGCCCTGGGCCAAAGCGAGCCTTCACAATAGCTGAACGCTAACACTGCATACTCGTTCCACTTCCAGAACAGGGCTACCGCGAGGCAGTTCTCCGGGGGAAAACGGCCCTTCGCGAAGGGCAGATCTGCCGAGCTCATTGCGGGAAAGCGAAAGCAAAGGACGCTTTTCTCCCTCTAACCGCTTTCGTCAGAGGAACGGGGGAAGTCACAGTGTTCTTTCTCTCACTGAGATACACACAATCTGACGTTGCCTCTGAGCTCCGTTGCTGGCAAAGAACTGAAACTGACATACATTCCTGTGGGGAAACACAGGGCTTTGCTAGGATTTCTCTAGGCAGTGTGATTTCCCTGGGCCTCACTGTAGCAACACTATCTCGCCAGGGCAACACTGCGTGGGATTTCCTCTTCCAAGAGAGCTGCTGCTTTGCAGTTTTTGCTGGGAAACCTTGCTTTGGCAAGTGCGAATTGACCGCATTCAGGCAGAAAGAAAAGAGAACAGCAAGAGGCCTTTTTTCCCCGGCTGCTTTCCCAAGCCCTTCCAGCTCAAACTATGTCGTTCCTCCTCTGGAAGGATCCCTGCACCGCGACGTAGTTTTTCAGAAGAAGCCCTGCGTTTGCAAGAGCAAAGGAGCAATTCGTTGCAGGAAAGAGGAAGGAAAGAAAGTTTCTCTCCCTCTGCCTGCTTTGCTCAGAGAACTGGATGAAGTCAGGGAGTTCTCCCTTTCACTGAGAAACGTGCGGGCTGCTGTTGCCTGTGCGCTCTCTTCTTTGCAAAAGAGTCTGCAGTTCCACGCTTTGAACCGTGGAAAGGCGCCGGGCTCTGCTAAGACTTCCCCCGGCGCTTCGTTTGCCCTGGGCCAAAGCGAGCCTTCACAATAGCTGAACGCTAACACTGCATACTCGTTCCACTTCCAGAACAGGGCTACCGCGAGGCAGTTCTCCGGGGAAAACGGCCCTTTGCGAAGGGCAGATCTGCCGAGCTCATTGCGGGAAAGCGAAAGCAAAGGACGCTTTTCTCCCTCTAACCGCTTTCGTCAGAGGAACGGGGGAAGTCACAGTGTTCTTTCTCTCACTGAGATACACACAATCTGACGTTGCCTCTGAGCTCCGTTGCTGGCAAAGAACTGAAACTGACATACATTCCTGTGGGGAAATACAGGGCTTTGCTAGGATTTCTCTAGGCAGTGTGATTTCCCTGGGCCTCACTGTAGCAACACTATCTCGCCAGGGCAACACTGCGTGGAATTTCCTCTTCCAAGAGAGCTGCTGCTTTGTAGTTTGTGCTGGGAAACCTTGCTTTGGCAAGTGCGAATTGACCGCATTCAGGCAGAAAGAAAAGAGAACAGCAAGAGGCCATTTTTCCCCGGCTGCTTTCCCAAGCCCTTCCAGCTCAAACTATGTCGTTGCTCCTCTGGAAGGATCCCTGCACCGCGACGTAGTTTTTCAGAAGAAGCCCTGCGTTTGCAAGAGCAAAGGAGCAATTCGTTGCAGGAAAGAGGAAGGAAAGAAAGTTTCTCTCCCTCTGCCTGCTTTGCTCAGAGAACTGGATGAAGTCAGGGAGTTCTCCCTTTCACTGAGAAACGTGCGGGCTGCTGTTGCCTGTGCGCTCTCTTCTTTGCAAAAGAGTCTGCAGTTCCACGCTTTGAACCGTGGAAAGGCGCCGGGCTCTGCTAAGACTTCCCCCGGCGCTTCGTTTGCCCTGGGCCAAAGCGAGCCTTCACAATAGCTGAACGCTAACACTGCATACTCGTTCCACTTCCAGAACAGGGCTACCGCGAGGCAGTTCTCCGGGGGAAAACGGCCCTTCGCGAAGGGCAGATCTGCCGAGCTCATTGCGGGAAAGCGAAAGCAAAGGACGCTTTTCTCCCTCTAACCGCTTTCGTCAGAGGAACGGGGGAAGTCACAGTGTTCTTTCTCTCACTGAGATACACACAATCTGACGTTGCCTCTGAGCTCCGTTGCTGGCAAAGAACTGAAACTGACATACATTCCTGTGGGGAAATACAGGGCTTTGCTAGGATTTCTCTAGGCAGTGTGATTTCCCTGGGCCTCACTGTAGCAACACTATCTCGCCAGGGCAACACTGCGTGGGATTTCCTCTTCCAAGAGAGCTGCTGCTTTGTAGTTTTTGCTGGGAAACCTTGCTTTGGCAAGTGCGAATTGACCGCATTCAGGCAGAAAGAAAAGAGAACAGCAAGAGGCCTTTTTTCCCCGGCTGCTTTCCCAAGCCCTTCCAGCTCAAACTATGTCGTTCCTCCTCTGGAAGGATCCCTGCACCGCGACGTAGTTTTTCAGAAGAAGCCCTGCGTTTGCAAGAGCAAAGGAGCAATTCGTTGCAGGAAAGAGGAAGGAAAGAAAGTTTCTCTCCCTCTGCCTGCTTTGCTCAGAGAACTGGATGAAGTCAGGGAGTTCTCCCTTTCACTGAGAAACGTGCGGGCTGCTGTTGCCTGTGCGCTCTCTTCTTTGCAAAAGAGTCTGCAGTTCCACGCTTTGAACCGTGGAAAGGCGCCGGGCTCTGCTAAGACTTCCCCCGGCGCTTCGTTTGCCCTGGGCCAAAGCGAGCCTTCACAATAGCTGAACGCTAACACTGCATACTCGTTCCACTTCCAGAACAGGGCTACCGCGAGGCAGTTCTCCGGGGGAAAACGGCCCTTCGCGAAGGGCAGATCTGCCGAGCTCATTGCGGGAAAGCGAAAGCAAAGGACGCTTTTCTCCCTCTAACCGCTTTCGTCAGAGGAATGGGGGAAGTCACAGTGTTCTTTCTCTCACTGAGATACACACAATCTGACGTTGCCTCTGAGCTCCGTTGCTGGCAAAGAACTGAAACTGACATACATTCCTGTGGGGAAATACAGGGCTTTGCTAGGATTTCTCTAGGCAGTGTGATTTCCCTGGGCCTCACTGTAGCAACACTATCTCGCCAGGGCAACACTGCGTGGAATTTCCTCTTCCAAGAGAGCTGCTGCTTTGTAGTTTGTGCTGGGAAACCTTGCTTTGGCAAGTGCGAATTGACCGCATTCAGGCAGAAAGAAAAGAGAACAGCAAGAGGCCATTTTTCCCCGGCTGCTTTCCCAAGCCCTTCCAGCTCAAACTATGTCGTTGCTCCTCTGGAAGGATCCCTGCACCGCGACGTAGTTTTTCAGAAGAAGCCCTACGTTTACAAGAGCAAAGGAGCAATTCGTTGCAGGAAAGAGGAAGGAAAGAAAGTTTCTCTCCCTCTGCCTGCTTTGCTCAGAGAACTGGATGAAGTCAGGGAGTTCTCCCTTTCACTGAGAAACGTGCGGGCTGCTGTTGCCTGTGCGCTCTCTTCTTTGCAAAAGAGTCTGCAGTTCCACGCTTTGAACCGTGGAAAGGCGCCGGGCTCTGCTAAGACTTCCCCCGGCGCTTCGTTTGCCCTGGGCCAAAGCGAGCCTTCACAATAGCTGAACGCTAACACTGCATACTCGTTCCACTTCCAGAACAGGGCTACCGCGAGGCAGTTCTCCGGGGGAAAACGGCCCTTCGCGAAGGGCAGATCTGCCGAGCTCATTGCGGGAAAGCGAAAGCAAAGGACGCTTTTCTCCCTCTAACCGCTTTCGTCAGAGGAACGGGGGAAGTCACAGTGTTCTTTCTCTCACTGAGATACACACAATCTGACGTTGCCTCTGAGCTCCGTTGCTGGCAAAGAACTGAAACTGACATACATTCCTGTGGGGAAACACAGGGCTTTGCTAGGATTTCTCTAGGCAGTGTGATTTCCCTGGGCCTCACTGTAGCAACACTATCTCGCCAGGGCAACACTGCGTGGGATTTCCTTTTCCAAGAGAGCTGCTGCTTTGTAGTTTGTGCTGGGAAACCTTGCTTTGGCAAGTGCGAATTGACCGCATTCAGGCAGAAAGAAAAGAGAACAGCAAGAGGCCTTTTTTCCCCGGCTGCTTTCCCAAGCCCTTCCAGCTCAAACTATGTCGTTGCTCCTCTGGAAGGATCCCTGCACCGCGACGTAGTTTTTCAGAAGAAGCCCTGCGTTTGCAAGAGCAAAGGAGCAATTCGTTGCAGGAAAGAGGAAGGAAAGAAAGTTTCTCTCCCTCTGCCTGCTTTGCTCAGAGAACTGGATGAAGTCAGGGAGTTCTCCCTTTCACTGAGAAACGTGTGGGCTGCTTTTGCCTGTGCGCTCTCTTCTTTGCAAAAGAGTCTGCAGTTCCACACTTTGAACCGTGGAAAGGCGCCGGGCTCTGCTCAGACTTCCCCCGGCGTTTCGTTTGCCCTGGGCCAAAGCGAGCCTTCACAATAGCTGAACGCTAACACTGCATACTCGTTCCACTTCCAGAACAGGGCTACCGCGAGGCAGTTCTCCGGGGGAAAACGGCCCTTCGCGAAGGGCAGATCTGCCGAGCTCATTGCGGGAAAGCGAAAGCAAAGGACGCTTTTCTCCCTCTAACCGCTTTCGTCAGAGGAACGGGGGAAGTCACAGTGTTCTTTCTCTCACTGAGATACACACAATCTGACGTTGCCTCTGAGCTCCGTTGCTGGCAAAGAACTGAAACTGACATACATTCCTGTGGGGAAACACAGGGCTTTGCTAGGATTTCTCTAGGCAGTGTGATTTCCCTGGGCCTCACTGTAGCAACACTATCTCGCCAGGGCAACACTGCGTGGGATTTCCTCTTCCAAGAGAGCTGCTGCTTTGTAGTTTGTGCTGGGAAACCTTGCTTTGGCAAGTGCGAATTGACCGCATTCAGGCAGAAAGAAAAGAGAACAGCAAGAGGCCTTTTTTCCCCGGCTGCTTTCCCAAGCCCTTCCAGCTCAAACTATGTCGTTCCTCCTCTGGAAGGATCCCTGCACCGCGACGTAGTTTTTCAGAAGAAGCCCTGCGTTTGCAAGAGCAAAGGAGCAATTCGTTGCAGGAAAGAGGAAGGAAAGAAAGTTTCTCTCCCTCTGCCTGCTTTGCTCAGAGAACTGGATGAAGTCAGGGAGTTCTCCCTTTCACTGAGAAACGTGCGGGCTGCTGTTGCCTGTGCGCTCTCTTCTTTGCAAAAGAGTCTGCAGTTCCACGCTTTGAACCGTGGAAAGGCGCCGGGCTCTGCTAAGACTTCCCCCGGCGCTTCGTTTGCCCTGGGCCAAAGCGAGCCTTCACAATAGCTGAACGCTAACACTGCATACTCGTTCCACTTCCAGAACAGGGCTACCGCGAGGCAGTTCTCCGGGGGAAAACGGCCCTTCGCGAAGGGCAGATCTGCCGAGCTCATTGCGGGAAAGCGAAAGCAAAGGACGCTTTTCTCCCTCTAACCGCTTTCGTCAGAGGAACGGGGGAAGTCACAGTGTTCTTTCTCTCACTGAGATACACACAATCTGACGTTGCCTCTGAGCTCCGTTGCTGGCAAAGAACTGAAACTGACATACATTCCTGTGGGGAAATACAGGGCTTTGCTAGGATTTCTCTAGGCAGTGTGATTTCCCTGGGCCTCACTGTAGCAACACTATCTCGCCAGGGCAACACTGCGTGGGATTTCCTCTTCCAAGAGAGCTGCTGCTTTGTAGTTTGTGCTGGGAAACCTTGCTTTGGCAAGTGCGAATTGACCGCATTCAGGCAGAAAGAAAAGAGAACAGCAAGAGGCCTTTTTTCCCCGGCTGCTTTCCCAAGCCCTTCCAGCTCAAACTATGTCGTTCCTCCTCTGGAAGGATCCCTGCACCGCGACGTAGTTTTTCAGAAGAAGCCCTGCGTTTGCAAGAGCAAAGGAGCAATTCGTTGCAGGAAAGAGGAAGGAAAGAAAGTTTCTCTCCCTCTGCCTGCTTTGCTCAGAGAACTGGATGAAGTCAGGGAGTTCTCCCTTTCACTGAGAAACGTGCGGGCTGCTGTTGCCTGTGCGCTCTCTTCTTTGCAAAAGAGTCTGCAGTTCCACGCTTTGAACCGTGGAAAGGCGCCGGGCTCTGCTAAGACTTCCCCCGGCGCTTCGTTTGCCCTGGGCCAAAGCGAGCCTTCACAATAGCTGAACGCTAACACTGCATACTCGTTCCACTTCCAGAACAGGGCTACCGCGAGGCAGTTCTCCGGGGGAAAACGGCCCTTCGCGAAGGGCAGATCTGCCGAGCTCATTGCGGGAAAGCGAAAGCAAAGGACGCTTTTCTCCCTCTAACCGCTTTCGTCAGAGGAATGGGGGAAGTCACAGTGTTCTTTCTCTCACTGAGATACACACAATCTGACGTTGCCTCTGAGCTCCGTTGCTGGCAAAGAACTGAAACTGACATACATTCCTGTGGGGAAATACAGGGCTTTGCTAGGATTTCTCTAGGCAGTGTGATTTCCCTGGGCCTCACTGTAGCAACACTATCTCGCCAGGGCAACACTGCGTGGAATTTCCTCTTCCAAGAGAGCTGCTGCTTTGTAGTTTGTGCTGGGAAACCTTGCTTTGGCAAGTGCGAATTGACCGCATTCAGGCAGAAAGAAAAGAGAACAGCAAGAGGCCATTTTTCCCCGGCTGCTTTCCCAAGCCCTTCCAGCTCAAACTATGTCGTTGCTCCTCTGGAAGGATCCCTGCACCGCGACGTAGTTTTTCAGAAGAAGCCCTACGTTTACAAGAGCAAAGGAGCAATTCGTTGCAGGAAAGAGGAAGGAAAGAAAGTTTCTCTCCCTCTGCCTGCTTTGCTCAGAGAACTGGATGAAGTCAGGGAGTTCTCCCTTTCACTGAGAAACGTGCGGGCTGCTGTTGCCTGTGCGCTCTCTTCTTTGCAAAAGAGTCTGCAGTTCCACGCTTTGAACCGTGGAAAGGCGCCGGGCTCTGCTAAGACTTCCCCCGGCGCTTCGTTTGCCCTGGGCCAAAGCGAGCCTTCACAATAGCTGAACGCTAACACTGCATACTCGTTCCACTTCCAGAACAGGGCTACCGCGAGGCAGTTCTCCGGGGGAAAACGGCCCTTCGCGAAGGGCAGATCTGCCGAGCTCATTGCGGGAAAGCGAAAGCAAAGGACGCTTTTCTCCCTCTAACCGCTTTCGTCAGAGGAACGGGGGAAGTCACAGTGTTCTTTCTCTCACTGAGATACACACAATCTGACGTTGCCTCTGAGCTCCGTTGCTGGCAAAGAACTGAAACTGACATACATTCCTGTGGGGAAACACAGGGCTTTGCTAGGATTTCTCTAGGCAGTGTGATTTCCCTGGGCCTCACTGTAGCAACACTATCTCGCCAGGGCAACACTGCGTGGGATTTCCTTTTCCAAGAGAGCTGCTGCTTTGTAGTTTGTGCTGGGAAACCTTGCTTTGGCAAGTGCGAATTGACCGCATTCAGGCAGAAAGAAAAGAGAACAGCAAGAGGCCTTTTTTCCCCGGCTGCTTTCCCAAGCCCTTCCAGCTCAAACTATGTCGTTGCTCCTCTGGAAGGATCCCTGCACCGCGACGTAGTTTTTCAGAAGAAGCCCTGCGTTTGCAAGAGCAAAGGAGCAATTCGTTGCAGGAAAGAGGAAGGAAAGAAAGTTTCTCTCCCTCTGCCTGCTTTGCTCAGAGAACTGGATGAAGTCAGGGAGTTCTCCCTTTCACTGAGAAACGTGTGGGCTGCTTTTGCCTGTGCGCTCTCTTCTTTGCAAAAGAGTCTGCAGTTCCACACTTTGAACCGTGGAAAGGCGCCGGGCTCTGCTCAGACTTCCCCCGGCGTTTCGTTTGCCCTGGGCCAAAGCGAGCCTTCACAATAGCTGAACGCTAACACTGCATACTCGTTCCACTTCCAGAACAGGGCTACCGCGAGGCAGTTCTCCGGGGGAAAACGGCCCTTCGCGAAGGGCAGATCTGCCGAGCTCATTGCGGGAAAGCGAAAGCAAAGGACGCTTTTCTCCCTCTAACCGCTTTCGTCAGAGGAACGGGGGAAGTCACAGTGTTCTTTCTCTCACTGAGATACACACAATCTGACGTTGCCTCTGAGCTCCGTTGCTGGCAAAGAACTGAAACTGACATACATTCCTGTGGGGAAACACAGGGCTTTGCTAGGATTTCTCTAGGCAGTGTGATTTCCCTGGGCCTCACTGTAGCAACACTATCTCGCCAGGGCAACACTGCGTGGGATTTCCTCTTCCAAGAGAGCTGCTGCTTTGTAGTTTGTGCTGGGAAACCTTGCTTTGGCAAGTGCGAATTGACCGCATTCAGGCAGAAAGAAAAGAGAACAGCAAGAGGCCTTTTTTCCCCGGCTGCTTTCCCAAGCCCTTCCAGCTCAAACTATGTCGTTCCTCCTCTGGAAGGATCCCTGCACCGCGACGTAGTTTTTCAGAAGAAGCCCTGCGTTTGCAAGAGCAAAGGAGCAATTCGTTGCAGGAAAGAGGAAGGAAAGAAAGTTTCTCTCCCTCTGCCTGCTTTGCTCAGAGAACTGGATGAAGTCAGGGAGTTCTCCCTTTCACTGAGAAACGTGCGGGCTGCTGTTGCCTGTGCGCTCTCTTCTTTGCAAAAGAGTCTGCAGTTCCACGCTTTGAACCGTGGAAAGGCGCCGGGCTCTGCTAAGACTTCCCCCGGCGCTTCGTTTGCCCTGGGCCAAAGCGAGCCTTCACAATAGCTGAACGCTAACACTGCATACTCGTTCCACTTCCAGAACAGGGCTACCGCGAGGCAGTTCTCCGGGGGAAAACGGCCCTTCGCGAAGGGCAGATCTGCCGAGCTCATTGCGGGAAAGCGAAAGCAAAGGACGCTTTTCTCCCTCTAACCGCTTTCGTCAGAGGAACGGGGGAAGTCACAGTGTTCTTTCTCTCACTGAGATACACACAATCTGACGTTGCCTCTGAGCTCCGTTGCTGGCAAAGAACTGAAACTGACATACATTCCTGTGGGGAAATACAGGGCTTTGCTAGGATTTCTCTAGGCAGTGTGATTTCCCTGGGCCTCACTGTAGCAACACTATCTCGCCAGGGCAACACTGCGTGGAATTTCCTCTTCCAAGAGAGCTGCTGCTTTGTAGTTTGTGCTGGGAAACCTTGCTTTGGCAAGTGCGAATTGACCGCATTCAGGCAGAAAGAAAAGAGAACAGCAAGAGGCCATTTTTCCCCGGCTGCTTTCCCAAGCCCTTCCAGCTCAAACTATGTCGTTGCTCCTCTGGAAGGATCCCTGCACCGCGACGTAGTTTTTCAGAAGAAGCCCTACGTTTGCAAGAGCAAAGGAGCAATTCGTTGCAGGAAAGAGGAAGGAAAGAAAGTTTCTCTCCCTCTGCCTGCTTTGCTCAGAGAACTGGATGAAGTCAGGGAGTTCTCCCTTTCACTGAGAAACGTGCGGGCTGCTGTTGCCTGTGCGCTCTCTTCTTTGCAAAAGAGTCTGCAGTTCCACGCTTTGAACCGTGGAAAGGCGCCGGGCTCTGCTAAGACTTCCCCCGGCGCTTCGTTTGCCCTGGGCCAAAGCGAGCCTTCACAATAGCTGAACGCTAACACTGCATACTCGTTCCACTTCCAGAACAGGGCTACCGCGAGGCAGTTCTCCGGGGGAAAACGGCCCTTCGCGAAGGGCAGATCTGCCGAGCTCATTGCGGGAAAGCGAAAGCAAAGGACGCTTTTCTCCCTCTAACCGCTTTCGTCAGAGGAATGGGGGAAGTCACAGTGTTCTTTCTCTCACTGAGATACACACAATCTGACGTTGCCTCTGAGCTCCGTTGCTGGCAAAGAACTGAAACTGACATACATTCCTGTGGGGAAATACAGGGCTTTGCTAGGATTTCTCTAGGCAGTGTGATTTCCCTGGGCCTCACTGTAGCAACACTATCTCGCCAGGGCAACACTGCGTGGAATTTCCTCTTCCAAGAGAGCTGCTGCTTTGTAGTTTGTGCTGGGAAACCTTGCTTTGGCAAGTGCGAATTGACCGCATTCAGGCAGAAAGAAAAGAGAACAGCAAGAGGCCATTTTTCCCCGGCTGCTTTCCCAAGCCCTTCCAGCTCAAACTATGTCGTTGCTCCTCTGGAAGGATCCCTGCACCGCGACGTAGTTTTTCAGAAGAAGCCCTACGTTTGCAAGAGCAAAGGAGCAATTCGTTGCAGGAAAGAGGAAGGAAAGAAAGTTTCTCTCCCTCTGCCTGCTTTGCTCAGAGAACTGGATGAAGTCAGGGAGTTCTCCCTTTCACTGAGAAACGTGCGGGCTGCTGTTGCCTGTGCGCTCTCTTCTTTGCAAAAGAGTCTGCAGTTCCACGCTTTGAACCGTGGAAAGGCGCCGGGCTCTGCTAAGACTTCCCCCGGCGCTTCGTTTGCCCTGGGCCAAAGCGAGCCTTCACAATAGCTGAACGCTAACACTGCATACTCGTTCCACTTCCAGAACAGGGCTACCGCGAGGCAGTTCTCCGGGGGAAAACGGCCCTTCGCGAAGGGCAGATCTGCCGAGCTCATTGCGGGAAAGCGAAAGCAAAGGACGCTTTTCTCCCTCTAACCGCTTTCGTCAGAGGAATGGGGGAAGTCACAGTGTTCTTTCTCTCACTGAGATACACACAATCTGACGTTGCCTCTGAGCTCCGTTGCTGGCAAAGAACTGAAACTGACATACATTCCTGTGGGGAAATACAGGGCTTTGCTAGGATTTCTCTAGGCAGTGTGATTTCCCTGGGCCTCACTGTAGCAACACTATCTCGCCAGGGCAACACTGCGTGGAATTTCCTCTTCCAAGAGAGCTGCTGCTTTGTAGTTTGTGCTGGGAAACCTTGCTTTGGCAAGTGCGAATTGACCGCATTCAGGCAGAAAGAAAAGAGAACAGCAAGAGGCCATTTTTCCCCGGCTGCTTTCCCAAGCCCTTCCAGCTCAAACTATGTCGTTGCTCCTCTGGAAGGATCCCTGCACCGCGACGTAGTTTTTCAGAAGAAGCCCTGCGTTTGCAAGAGCAAAGGAGCAATTCGTTGCAGGAAAGAGGAAGGAAAGAAAGTTTCTCTCCCTCTGCCTGCTTTGCTCAGAGAACTGGATGAAGTCAGGGAGTTCTCCCTTTCACTGAGAAACGTGCGGGCTGCTGTTGCCTGTGCGCTCTCTTCTTTGCAAAAGAGTCTGCAGTTCCACGCTTTGAACCGTGGAAAGGCGCCGGGCTCTGCTAAGACTTCCCCCGGCGTTTCGTTTGCCCTGGGCCAAAGCGAGCCTTCACAATAGCTGAACGCTAACACTGCATACTCGTTCCACTTCCAGAACAGGGCTACCGCGAGGCAGTTCTCCGGGGGAAAACGGCCCTTCGCGAAGGGCAGATCTGCCGAGCTCATTGCGGGAAAGCGAAAGCAAAGGACGCTTTTCTCCCTCTAACCGCTTTCGTCAGAGGAATGGGGGAAGTCACAGTGTTCTTTCTCTCACTGAGATACACACAATCTGACGTTGCCTCTGAGCTCCGTTGCTGGCAAAGAACTGAAACTGACATACATTCCTGTGGGGAAATACAGGGCTTTGCTAGGATTTCTCTAGGCAGTGTGATTTCCCTGGGCCTCACTGTAGCAACACTATCTCGCCAGGGCAACACTGCGTGGAATTTCCTCTTCCAAGAGAGCTGCTGCTTTGTAGTTTGTGCTGGGAAACCTTGCTTTGGCAAGTGCGAATTGACCGCATTCAGGCAGAAAGAAAAGAGAACAGCAAGAGGCCATTTTTCCCCGGCTGCTTTCCCAAGCCCTTCCAGCTCAAACTATGTCGTTGCTCCTCTGGAAGGATCCCTGCACCGCGACGTAGTTTTTCAGAAGAAGCCCTGCGTTTGCAAGAGCAAAGGAGCAATTCGTTGCAGGAAAGAGGAAGGAAAGAAAGTTTCTCTCCCTCTGCCTGCTTTGCTCAGAGAACTGGATGAAGTCAGGGAGTTCTCCCTTTCACTGAGAAACGTGTGGGCTGCTTTTGCCTGTGCGCTCTCTTCTTTGCAAAAGAGTCTGCAGTTCCACACTTTGAACCGTGGAAAGGCGCCGGGCTCTGCTCAGACTTCCCCCGGCGTTTCGTTTGCCCTGGGCCAAAGCGAGCCTTCACAATAGCTGAACGCTAACACGGCATACTCGTTCCACTTCCAGAACAGGGCTACCGCGAGGCAGTTCTCCGGGGGAAAACGGCCCTTCGCGAAGGGCAGATCTGCCGAGCTCATTGCGGGAAAGCGAAAGCAAAGGACGCTTTTCTCCCTCTAACCGCTTTCGTCAGAGGAACGGGGGAAGTCACAGTGTTCTTTCTCTCACTGAGATACACACAATCTGACGTTGCCTCTGAGCTCCTTTGCTGGCAAAGAACTGAAACTGACATACATTCCTGTGGGGAAACACAGGGCTTTGCTAGGATTTCTCTAGGCAGTGTGATTTCCCTGGGCCTCACTGTAGCAACACTATCTCGCCAGGGCAACACTGCGTGGGATTTCCTCTTCCAAGAGAGCTGCTGCTTTGTAGTTTGTGCTGGGAAACCTTGCTTTGGCAAGTGCGAATTGACCGCATTCAGGCAGAAAGAAAAGAGAACAGCAAGAGGCCTTTTTTCCCCGGCTGCTTTCCCAAGCCCTTCCAGCTCAAACTATGTCGTTGCTCCTCTGGAAGGATCCCTGCACCGCGACGTAGTTTTTCAGAAGAAGCCCTGCGTTTGCAAGAGCAAAGGAGCAATTCGTTGCAGGAAAGAGGAAGGAAAGAAAGTTTCTCTCCCTCTGCCTGCTTTGCTCAGAGAACTGGATGAAGTCAGGGAGTTCTCCCTTTCACTGAGAAACGTGCGGGCTGCTGTTGCCTGTGCGCTCTCTTCTTTGCAAAAGAGTCTGCAGTTCCACGCTTTGAACCGTGGAAAGGCGCCGGGCTCTGCTAAGACTTCCCCCGGCGTTTCGTTTGCCCTGGGCCAAAGCGAGCCTTCACAATAGCTGAACGCTAACACTGCATACTCGTTCCACTTCCAGAACAGGGCTACCGCGAGGCAGTTCTCCGGGGGAAAACGGCCCTTCGCGAAGGGCAGATCTGCCGAGCTCATTGCGGGAAAGCGAAAGCAAAGGACGCTTTTCTCCCTCTAACCGCTTTCGTCAGAGGAACGGGGGAAGTCACAGTGTTCTTTCTCTCACTGAGATACACACAATCTGACGTTGCCTCTGAGCTCCGTTGCTGGCAAAGAACTGAAACTGACATACATTCCTGTGGGGAAACACAGGGCTTTGCTAGGATTTCTCTAGGCAGTGTGATTTCCCTGGGCCTCACTGTAGCAACACTATCTCGCCAGGGCAACACTGCGTGGGATTTCCTCTTCCAAGAGAGCTGCTGCTTTGTAGTTTGTGCTGGGAAACCTTGCTTTGGCAAGTGCGAATTGACCGCATTCAGGCAGAAAGAAAAGAGAACAGCAAGAGGCCTTTTTTCCCCGGCTGCTTTCCCAAGCCCTTCCAGCTCAAACTATGTCGTTCCTCCTCTGGAAGGATCCCTGCACCGCGACGTAGTTTTTCAGAAGAAGCCCTGCGTTTGCAAGAGCAAAGGAGCAATTCGTTGCAGGAAAGAGGAAGGAAAGAAAGTTTCTCTCCCTCTGCCTGCTTTGCTCAGAGAACTGGATGAAGTCAGGGAGTTCTCCCTTTCACTGAGAAACGTGCGGGCTGCTGTTGCCTGTGCGCTCTCTTCTTTGCAAAAGAGTCTGCAGTTCCACGCTTTGAACCGTGGAAAGGCGCCGGGCTCTGCTAAGACTTCCCCCGGCGCTTCGTTTGCCCTGGGCCAAAGCGAGCCTTCACAATAGCTGAACGCTAACACTGCATACTCGTTCCACTTCCAGAACAGGGCTACCGCGAGGCAGTTCTCCGGGGGAAAACGGCCCTTTGCGAAGGGCAGATCTGCCGAGCTCATTGCGGGAAAGCGAAAGCAAAGGACGCTTTTCTCCCTCTAACCGCTTTCGTCAGAGGAATGGGGGAAGTCACAGTGTTCTTTCTCTCACTGAGATACACACAATCTGACGTTGCCTCTGAGCTCCGTTGCTGGCAAAGAACTGAAACTGACATACATTCCTGTGGGGAAATACAGGGCTTTGCTAGGATTTCTCTAGGCAGTGTGATTTCCCTGGGCCTCACTGTAGCAACACTATCTCGCCAGGGCAACACTGCGTGGAATTTCCTCTTCCAAGAGAGCTGCTGCTTTGTAGTTTGTGCTGGGAAACCTTGCTTTGGCAAGTGCGAATTGACCGCATTCAGGCAGAAAGAAAAGAGAACAGCAAGAGGCCATTTTTCCCCGGCTGCTTTCCCAAGCCCTTCCAGCTCAAACTATGTCGTTGCTCCTCTGGAAGGATCCCTGCACCGCGACGTAGTTTTTCAGAAGAAGCCCTGCGTTTGCAAGAGCAAAGGAGCAATTCGTTGCAGGAAAGAGGAAGGAAAGAAAGTTTCTCTCCCTCTGCCTGCTTTGCTCAGAGAACTGGATGAAGTCAGGGAGTTCTCCCTTTCACTGAGAAACGTGTGGGCTGCTTTTGCCTGTGCGCTCTCTTCTTTGCAAAAGAGTCTGCAGTTCCACACTTTGAACCGTGGAAAGGCGCCGGGCTCTGCTCAGACTTCCCCCGGCGTTTCGTTTGCCCTGGGCCAAAGCGAGCCTTCACAATAGCTGAACGCTAACACGGCATACTCGTTCCACTTCCAGAACAGGGCTACCGCGAGGCAGTTCTCCGGGGGAAAACGGCCCTTCGCGAAGGGCAGATCTGCCGAGCTCATTGCGGGAAAGCGAAAGCAAAGGACGCTTTTCTCCCTCTAACCGCTTTCGTCAGAGGAACGGGGGAAGTCACAGTGTTCTTTCTCTCACTGAGATACACACAATCTGACGTTGCCTCTGAGCTCCTTTGCTGGCAAAGAACTGAAACTGACATACATTCCTGTGGGGAAACACAGGGCTTTGCTAGGATTTCTCTAGGCAGTGTGATTTCCCTGGGCCTCACTGTAGCAACACTATCTCGCCAGGGCAACACTGCGTGGGATTTCCTCTTCCAAGAGAGCTGCTGCTTTGTAGTTTGTGCTGGGAAACCTTGCTTTGGCAAGTGCGAATTGACCGCATTCAGGCAGAAAGAAAAGAGAACAGCAAGAGGCCTTTTTTCCCCGGCTGCTTTCCCAAGCCCTTCCAGCTCAAACTATGTCGTTGCTCCTCTGGAAGGATCCCTGCACCGCGACGTAGTTTTTCAGAAGAAGCCCTGCGTTTGCAAGAGCAAAGGAGCAATTCGTTGCAGGAAAGAGGAAGGAAAGAAAGTTTCTCTCCCTCTGCCTGCTTTGCTCAGAGAACTGGATGAAGTCAGGGAGTTCTCCCTTTCACTGAGAAACGTGCGGGCTGCTGTTGCCTGTGCGCTCTCTTCTTTGCAAAAGAGTCTGCAGTTCCACGCTTTGAACCGTGGAAAGGCGCCGGGCTCTGCTCAGACTTCCCCCGGCGTTTCGTTTGCCCTGGGCCAAAGCGAGCCTTCACAATAGCTGAACGCTAACACTGCATACTCGTTCCACTTCCAGAACAGGGCTACCGCGAGGCAGTTCTCCGGGGGAAAACGGCCCTTCGCGAAGGGCAGATCTGCCGAGCTCATTGCGGGAAAGCGAAAGCAAAGGACGCTTTTCTCCCTCTAACCGCTTTCGTCAGAGGAACGGGGGAAGTCACAGTGTTCTTTCTCTCACTGAGATACACACAATCTGACGTTGCCTCTGAGCTCCGTTGCTGGCAAAGAACTGAAACTGACATACATTCCTGTGGGGAAACACAGGGCTTTGCTAGGATTTCTCTAGGCAGTGTGATTTCCCTGGGCCTCACTGTAGCAACACTATCTCGCCAGGGCAACACTGCGTGGGATTTCCTCTTCCAAGAGAGCTGCTGCTTTGTAGTTTGTGCTGGGAAACCTTGCTTTGGCAAGTGCGAATTGACCGCATTCAGGCAGAAAGAAAAGAGAACAGCAAGAGGCCTTTTTTCCCCGGCTGCTTTCCCAAGCCCTTCCAGCTCAAACTATGTCGTTCCTCCTCTGGAAGGATCCCTGCACCGCGACGTAGTTTTTCAGAAGAAGCCCTGCGTTTGCAAGAGCAAAGGAGCAATTCGTTGCAGGAAAGAGGAAGGAAAGAAAGTTTCTCTCCCTCTGCCTGCTTTGCTCAGAGAACTGGATGAAGTCAGGGAGTTCTCCCTTTCACTGAGAAACGTGCGGGCTGCTGTTGCCTGTGCGCTCTCTTCTTTGCAAAAGAGTCTGCAGTTCCACGCTTTGAACCGTGGAAAGGCGCCGGGCTCTGCTAAGACTTCCCCCGGCGCTTCGTTTGCCCTGGGCCAAAGCGAGCCTTCACAATAGCTGAACGCTAACACTGCATACTCGTTCCACTTCCAGAACAGGGCTACCGCGAGGCAGTTCTCCGGGGGAAAACGGCCCTTTGCGAAGGGCAGATCTGCCGAGCTCATTGCGGGAAAGCGAAAGCAAAGGACGCTTTTCTCCCTCTAACCGCTTTCGTCAGAGGAATGGGGGAAGTCACAGTGTTCTTTCTCTCACTGAGATACACACAATCTGACGTTGCCTCTGAGCTCCGTTGCTGGCAAAGAACTGAAACTGACATACATTCCTGTGGGGAAATACAGGGCTTTGCTAGGATTTCTCTAGGCAGTGTGATTTCCCTGGGCCTCACTGTAGCAACACTATCTCGCCAGGGCAACACTGCGTGGAATTTCCTCTTCCAAGAGAGCTGCTGCTTTGTAGTTTGTGCTGGGAAACCTTGCTTTGGCAAGTGCGAATTGACCGCATTCAGGCAGAAAGAAAAGAGAACAGCAAGAGGCCATTTTTCCCCGGCTGCTTTCCCAAGCCCTTCCAGCTCAAACTATGTCGTTGCTCCTCTGGAAGGATCCCTGCACCGCGACGTAGTTTTTCAGAAGAAGCCCTGCGTTTGCAAGAGCAAAGGAGCAATTCGTTGCAGGAAAGAGGAAGGAAAGAAAGTTTCTCTCCCTCTGCCTGCTTTGCTCAGAGAACTGGATGAAGTCAGGGAGTTCTCCCTTTCACTGAGAAACGTGTGGGCTGCTTTTGCCTGTGCGCTCTCTTCTTTGCAAAAGAGTCTGCAGTTCCACACTTTGAACCGTGGAAAGGCGCCGGGCTCTGCTCAGACTTCCCCCGGCGTTTCGTTTGCCCTGGGCCAAAGCGAGCCTTCACAATAGCTGAACGCTAACACTGCATACTCGTTCCACTTCCAGAACAGGGCTACCGCGAGGCAGTTCTCCGGGGGAAAACGGCCCTTCGCGAAGGGCAGATCTGCCGAGCTCATTGCGGGAAAGCGAAAGCAAAGGACGCTTTTCTCCCTCTAACCGCTTTCGTCAGAGGAACGGGGGAAGTCACAGTGTTCTTTCTCTCACTGAGATACACACAATCTGACGTTGCCTCTGAGCTCCGTTGCTGGCAAAGAACTGAAACTGACATACATTCCTGTGGGGAAACACAGGGCTTTGCTAGGATTTCCCTAGGCAGTGTGATTTCCCTGGGCCTCACTGTAGCAACACTATCTCGCCAGGGCAACACTGCGTGGGATTTCCTCTTCCAAGAGAGCTGCTGCTTTGTAGTTTGTGCTGGGAAACCTTGCTTTGGCAAGTGCGAATTGACCGCATTCAGGCAGAAAGAAAAGAGAACAGCAAGAGGCCTTTTTTCCCCGGCTGCTTTCCCAAGCCCTTCCAGCTCAAACTATGTCGTTGCTCCTCTGGAAGGATCCCTGCACGGCGACGTAGTTTTTCAGAAGAAGCCCTGCGTTTGCAAGAGCAAAGGAGCAATTCGTTGCAGGAAAGAGGAAGGAAAGAAAGTTTCTCTCCCTCTGCCTGCTTTGCTCAGAGAACTGGATGAAGTCAGGGAGTTCTCCCTTTCACTGAGAAACGTGCGGGCTGCTGTTGCCTGTGCGCTCTCTTCTTTGCAAAAGAGTCTGCAGTTCCACGCTTTGAACCGTGGAAAGGCGCCGGGCTCTGCTCAGACTTCCCCCGGCGCTTCGTTTGCCCTATGCCAAAGCGAGCCTTCACAATAGCTGAACGCTAACACTGCATACTCGTTCCACTTCCAGAACAGGGCTACCGCGAGGCAGTTCTCCGGGGGAAAATGGCCCTTCGCGAAGGGCAGATCTGCCGAGCTCATTGCGGGAAAGCGAAAGCAAAGGACGCTTTTCTCCCTCTAACCGCTTTCGTCAGAGGAACGGGGGAAGTCACAGTGTTCTTTCTCTCACTGAGATACACACAATCTAACGTTGCCTCTGAGCTCCGTTGCTGGCAAAGAACTGAAACTGACATACATTCCTGTGGGGAAACACAGGGCTTTGCTAGGATTTCTCTAGGCAGTGTGTTTTCCCTGGACCTCACTGCAGCAACACTATCTCGCCAGGGCAACACTGCGTGGGATTTCCTCTTCCAAGAGAGCTGCTGCTTTGTAGTTTGTGCTGGGAAACCTTGCTTTGGCAAGTGCGAATTGACTGCATTCAGGCAGAAAGAAAAGAGAACAGCAAGAGGCCTTTTATCCCCGGCTGCTTTCCCAAGCCCTTCCAGCTCAAACTATGTCGTTGCTCCTCTGGAAGGATCCCTGCACCGCGACGTAGTTTCTCAGAAGAAGCCCTGCTTTTGCAAGAGCAAAGGAGCAATTCGTTGCAGGAAAGAGGAAGGAAAGAAAGTTTCTCTCCCTCTGCCTGCTTTGCTCAGAGAACTGGATGAAGTCAGGGAGTTCTCCCTTTCACTGAGAAACGTGTGGGCTGCTTTTGCCTGTGCGCTCTCTTCTTTGCAAAAGAGTCTGCAGTTCCACACTTTGAACCGTGGAAAGGCGCCGGGCTCTGCTCAGACTTCCCCCGGCGTTTCGTTTGCCCTGGGCCAAAGCGAGCCTTCACAATAGCTGAACGCTAACACTGCATACTCGTTCCACTTCCAGAACAGGGCTACCGCGAGGCAGTTCTCCGGGGGAAAACGGCCCTTTGCGAAGGGCAGATCTGCCGAGCTCATTGCGGGAAAGCGAAAGCAAAGGACGCTTTTCTCCCTCTAACCGCTTTCGTCAGAGGAATGGGGGAAGTCACAGTGTTCTTTCTCTCACTGAGATACACACAATCTGACGTTGCCTCTGAGCTCCGTTGCTGGCAAAGAACTGAAACTGACATACATTCCTGTGGGGAAATACAGGGCTTTGCTAGGATTTCTCTAGGCAGTGTGATTTCCCTGGGCCTCACTGTAGCAACACTATCTCGCCAGGGCAACACTGCGTGGAATTTCCTCTTCCAAGAGAGCTGCTGCTTTGTAGTTTGTGCTGGGAAACCTTGCTTTGGCAAGTGCGAATTGACCGCATTCAGGCAGAAAGAAAAGAGAACAGCAAGAGGCCATTTTTCCCCGGCTGCTTTCCCAAGCCCTTCCAGCTCAAACTATGTCGTTGCTCCTCTGGAAGGATCCCTGCACCGCGACGTAGTTTTTCAGAAGAAGCCCTGCGTTTGCAAGAGCAAAGGAGCAATTCGTTGCAGGAAAGAGGAAGGAAAGAAAGTTTCTCTCCCTCTGCCTGCTTTGCTCAGAGAACTGGATGAAGTCAGGGAGTTCTCCCTTTCACTGAGAAACGTGTGGGCTGCTTTTGCCTGTGCGCTCTCTTCTTTGCAAAAGAGTCTGCAGTTCCACACTTTGAACCGTGGAAAGGCGCCGGGCTCTGCTCAGACTTCCCCCGGCGTTTCGTTTGCCCTGGGCCAAAGCGAGCCTTCACAATAGCTGAACGCTAACACTGCATACTCGTTCCACTTCCAGAACAGGGCTACCGCGAGGCAGTTCTCCGGGGGAAAACGGCCCTTCGCGAAGGGCAGATCTGCCGAGCTCATTGCGGGAAAGCGAAAGCAAAGGACGCTTTTCTCCCTCTAACCGCTTTCGTCAGAGGAACGGGGGAAGTCACAGTGTTCTTTCTCTCACTGAGATACACACAATCTGACGTTGCCTCTGAGCTCCGTTGCTGGCAAAGAACTGAAACTGACATACATTCCTGTGGGGAAACACAGGGCTTTGCTAGGATTTCTCTAGGCAGTGTGATTTCCCTGGGCCTCACTGTAGCAACACTATCTCGCCAGGGCAACACTGCGTGGGATTTCCTCTTCCAAGAGAGCTGCTGCTTTGTAGTTTGTGCTGGGAAACCTTGCTTTGGCAAGTGCGAATTGACCGCATTCAGGCAGAAAGAAAAGAGAACAGCAAGAGGCCTTTTTTCCCCGGCTGCTTTCCCAAGCCCTTCCAGCTCAAACTATGTCGTTGCTCCTCTGGAAGGATCCCTGCACCGCGACGTAGTTTTTCAGAAGAAGCCCTGCGTTTGCAAGAGCAAAGGAGCAATTCGTTGCAGGAAAGAGGAAGGAAAGAAAGTTTCTCTCCCTCTGCCTGCTTTGCTCAGAGAACTGGATGAAGTCAGGGAGTTCTCCCTTTCACTGAGAAACGTGCGGGCTGCTGTTGCCTGTGCGCTCTCTTCTTTGCAAAAGAGTCTGCAGCTCCACGCTTTGAACCGTGGAAAGGCGCCGGGCTCTGCTCAGACTTCCCCCGGCGCTTCGTTTGCCCTATGCCAAAGCGAGCCTTCACAATAGCTGAACGCTAACACTGCATACTCGTTCCACTTCCAGAACAGGGCTACCGCGAGGCAGTTCTCCGGGGGAAAATGGCCCTTCGCGAAGGGCAGATCTGCCGAGCTCATTGCGGGAAAGCGAAAGCAAAGGACGCTTTTCTCCCTCTAACCGCTTTCGTCAGAGGAACGGGGGAAGTCACAGTGTTCTTTCTCTCACTGAGATACACACAATCTAACGTTGCCTCTGAGCTCCGTTGCTGGCAAAGAACTGAAACTGACATACATTCCTGTGGGGAAACACAGGGCTTTGCTAGGATTTCTCTAGGCAGTGTGTTTTCCCTGGACCTCACTGCAGCAACACTATCTCGCCAGGGCAACACTGCGTGGGATTTCCTCTTCCAAGAGAGCTGCTGCTTTGTAGTTTGTGCTGGGAAACCTTGCTTTGGCAAGTGCGAATTGACTGCATTCAGGCAGAAAGAAAAGAGAACAGCAAGAGGCCTTTTATCCCCGGCTGCTTTCCCAAGCCCTTCCAGCTCAAACTATGTCGTTGCTCCTCTGGAAGGATCCCTGCACCGCGACGTAGTTTCTCAGAAGAAGCCCTGCTTTTGCAAGAGCAAAGGAGCAATTCGTTGCAGGAAAGAGGAAGGAAAGAAAGTTTCTCTCCCTCTGCCTGCTTTGCTCAGAGAACTGGATGAAGTCAGGGAGTTCTCCCTTTCACTGAGAAACGTGTGGGCTGCTTTTGCCTGTGCGCTCTCTTCTTTGCAAAAGAGTCTGCAGTTCCACACTTTGAACCGTGGAAAGGCGCCGGGCTCTGCTCAGACTTCCCCCGGCGTTTCGTTTGCCCTGGGCCAAAGCGAGCCTTCACAATAGCTGAACGCTAACACTGCATACTCGTTCCACTTCCAGAACAGGGCTACCGCGAGGCAGTTCTCCGGGGGAAAACGGCCCTTCGCGAAGGGCAGATCTGCCGAGCTCATTGCGGGAAAGCGAAAGCAAAGGACGCTTTTCTCCCTCTAACCGCTTTCGTCAGAGGAACGGGGGAAGTCACAGTGTTCTTTCTCTCACTGAGATACACACAATCTGACGTTGCCTCTGAGCTCCGTTGCTGGCAAAGAACTGAAACTGACATACATTCCTGTGGGGAAACACAGGGCTTTGCTAGGATTTCTCTAGGCAGTGTGATTTCCCTGGGCCTCACTGTAGCAACACTATCTCGCCAGGGCAACACTGCGTGGGATTTCCTCTTCCAAGAGAGCTGCTGCTTTGTAGTTTGTGCTGGGAAACCTTGCTTTGGCAAGTGCGAATTGACCGCATTCAGGCAGAAAGAAAAGAGAACAGCAAGAGGCCTTTTTTCCCCGGCTGCTTTCCCAAGCCCTTCCAGCTCAAACTATGTCGTTCCTCCTCTGGAAGGATCCCTGCACCGCGACGTAGTTTTTCAGAAGAAGCCCTGCGTTTGCAAGAGCAAAGGAGCAATTCGTTGCAGGAAAGAGGAAGGAAAGAAAGTTTCTCTCCCTCTGCCTGCTTTGCTCAGAGAACTGGATGAAGTCAGGGAGTTCTCCCTTTCACTGAGAAACGTGCGGGCTGCTGTTGCCTGTGCGCTCTCTTCTTTGCAAAAGAGTCTGCAGTTCCACGCTTTGAACCGTGGAAAGGCGCCGGGCTCTGCTAAGACTTCCCCCGGCGCTTCGTTTGCCCTGGGCCAAAGCGAGCCTTCACAATAGCTGAACGCTAACACTGCATACTCGTTCCACTTCCAGAACAGGGCTACCGCGAGGCAGTTCTCCGGGGGAAAACGGCCCTTTGCGAACCGCAGATCTGCCGAGCTCATTGCGGGAAAGCGAAAGCAAAGGACGCTTTTCTCCCTCTAACCGCTTTCGTCAGAGGAATGGGGGAAGTCACAGTGTTCTTTCTCTCACTGAGATACACACAATCTGACGTTGCCTCTGAGCTCCGTTGCTGGCAAAGAACTGAAACTGACATACATTCCTGTGGGGAAATACAGGGCTTTGCTAGGATTTCTCTAGGCAGTGTGATTTCCCTGGGCCTCACTGTAGCAACACTATCTCGCCAGGGCAACACTGCGTGGAATTTCCTCTTCCAAGAGAGCTGCTGCTTTGTAGTTTGTGCTGGGAAACCTTGCTTTGGCAAGTGCGAATTGACCGCATTCAGGCAGAAAGAAAAGAGAACAGCAAGAGGCCTTTTTTCCCCGGCTGCTTTCCCAAGCCCTTCCAGCTCAAACTATGTCGTTGCTCCTCTGGAAGGATCCCTGCACCGCGACGTAGTTTTTCAGAAGAAGCCCTGCGTTTGCAAGAGCAAAGGAGCAATTCGTTGCAGGAAAGAGGAAGGAAAGAAAGTTTCTCTCCCTCTGCCTGCTTTGCTCAGAGAACTGGATGAAGTCAGGGAGTTCTCCCTTTCACTGAGAAACGTGCGGGCTGCTGTTGCCTGTGCGCTCTCTTCTTTGCAAAAGAGTCTGCAGTTCCACGCTTTGAACCGTGGAAAGGCGCCGGGCTCTGCTAAGACTTCCCCCGGCGTTTCGTTTGCCCTGGGCCAAAGCGAGCCTTCACAATAGCTGAACGCTAACACTGCATACTCGTTCCACTTCCAGAACAGGGCTACCGCGAGGCAGTTCTCCGGGGGAAAACGGCCCTTTGCGAAGGGCAGATCTGCCGAGCTCATTGCGGGAAAGCGAAAGCAAAGGACGCTTTTCTCCCTCTAACCGCTTTCGTCAGAGGAATGGGGGAAGTCACAGTGTTCTTTCTCTCACTGAGATACACACAATCTGACGTTGCCTCTGAGCTCCGTTGCTGGCAAAGAACTGAAACTGACATACATTCCTGTGGGGAAATACAGGGCTTTGCTAGGATTTCTCTAGGCAGTGTGATTTCCCTGGGCCTCACTGTAGCAACACTATCTCGCCAGGGCAACACTGCGTGGAATTTCCTCTTCCAAGAGAGCTGCTGCTTTGTAGTTTGTGCTGGGAAACCTTGCTTTGGCAAGTGCGAATTGACCGCATTCAGGCAGAAAGAAAAGAGAACAGCAAGAGGCCATTTTTCCCCGGCTGCTTTCCCAAGCCCTTCCAGCTCAAACTATGTCGTTGCTCCTCTGGAAGGATCCCTGCACCGCGACGTAGTTTTTCAGAAGAAGCCCTGCGTTTGCAAGAGCAAAGGAGCAATTCGTTGCAGGAAAGAGGAAGGAAAGAAAGTTTCTCTCCCTCTGCCTGCTTTGCTCAGAGAACTGGATGAAGTCAGGGAGTTCTCCCTTTCACTGAGAAACGTGTGGGCTGCTTTTGCCTGTGCGCTCTCTTCTTTGCAAAAGAGTCTGCAGTTCCACACTTTGAACCGTGGAAAGGCGCCGGGCTCTGCTCAGACTTCCCCCGGCGTTTCGTTTGCCCTGGGCCAAAGCGAGCCTTCACAATAGCTGAACGCTAACACTGCATACTCGTTCCACTTCCAGAACAGGGCTACCGCGAGGCAGTTCTCCGGGGGAAAACGGCCCTTCGCGAAGGGCAGATCTGCCGAGCTCATTGCGGGAAAGCGAAAGCAAAGGACGCTTTTCTCCCTCTAACCGCTTTCGTTAGAGGAACGGGGGAAGTCACAGTGTTCTTTCTCTCACTGAGATACACACAATCTGACGTTGCCTCTGAGCTCCGTTGCTGGCAAAGAACTGAAACTGACATACATTCCTGTGGGGAAACACAGGGCTTTGCTAGGATTTCTCTAGGCAGTGTGATTTCCCTGGGCCTCACTGTAGCAACACTATCTCGCCAGGGCAACACTGCGTGGGATTTCCTCTTCCAAGAGAGCTGCTGCTTTGTAGTTTGTGCTGGGAAACCTTGCTTTGGCAAGTGCGAATTGACCGCATTCAGGCAGAAAGAAAAGAGAACAGCAAGAGGCCTTTTTTCCCCGGCTGCTTTCCCAAGCCCTTCCAGCTCAAACTATGTCGTTCCTCCTCTGGAAGGATCCCTGCACCGCGACGTAGTTTTTCAGAAGAAGCCCTGCGTTTGCAAGAGCAAAGGAGCAATTCGTTGCAGGAAAGAGGAAGGAAAGAAAGTTTCTCTCCCTCTGCCTGCTTTGCTCAGAGAACTGGATGAAGTCAGGGAGTTCTCCCTTTCACTGAGAAACGTGCGGGCTGCTGTTGCCTGTGCGCTCTCTTCTTTGCAAAAGAGTCTGCAGTTCCACGCTTTGAACCGTGGAAAGGCGCCGGGCTCTGCTAAGACTTCCCCCGGCGCTTCGTTTGCCCTGGGCCAAAGCGAGCCTTCACAATAGCTGAACGCTAACACTGCATACTCGTTCCACTTCCAGAACAGGGCTACCGCGAGGCAGTTCTCCGGGGGAAAACGGCCCTTTGCGAAGGGCAGATCTGCCGAGCTCATTGCGGGAAAGCGAAAGCAAAGGACGCTTTTCTCCCTCTAACCGCTTTCGTCAGAGGAATGGGGGAAGTCACAGTGTTCTTTCTCTCACTGAGATACACACAATCTGACGTTGCCTCTGAGCTCCGTTGCTGGCAAAGAACTGAAACTGACATACATTCCTGTGGGGAAATACAGGGCTTTGCTAGGATTTCTCTAGGCAGTGTGATTTCCCTGGGCCTCACTGTAGCAACACTATCTCGCCAGGGCAACACTGCGTGGAATTTCCTCTTCCAAGAGAGCTGCTGCTTTGTAGTTTGTGCTGGGAAACCTTGCTTTGGCAAGTGCGAATTGACCGCATTCAGGCAGAAAGAAAAGAGAACAGCAAGAGGCCATTTTTCCCCGGCTGCTTTCCCAAGCCCTTCCAGCTCAAACGATGTCGTTGCTCCTCTGGAAGGATCCCTGCACCGCGACGTAGTTTTTCAGAAGAAGCCCTGCGTTTGCAAGAGCAAAGGAGCAATTCGTTGCAGGAAAGAGGAAGGAAAGAAAGTTTCTCTCCCTCTGCCTGCTTTGCTCAGAGAACTGGATGAAGTCAGGGAGTTCTCCCTTTCACTGAGAAACGTGCGGGCTGCTGTTGCCTGTGCGCTCTCTTCTTTGCAAAAGAGTCTGCAGTTCCACGCTTTGAACCGTGGAAAGGCGCCGGGCTCTGCTAAGACTTCCCCCGGCGCTTCGTTTGCCCTGGGCCAAAGCGAGCCTTCACAGTAGCTGAACGCTAACACTGCATACTCGTTCCACTTCCAGAACAGGGCTACCGCGAGGCAGTTCTCCGGGGGAAAACGGCCCTTCGCGAAGGGCAGATCTGCCGAGCTCATTGCGGGAAAGCGAAAGCAAAGGACGCTTTTCTCCCTCTAACCGCTTTCGTCAGAGGAACGGGGGAAGTCACAATGTTCTTTCTCTCACTGAGATACACACAATCTGACGTTGCCTCTGAGCTCCGTTGCTGGCAAAGAACTGAAACTGACATACATTCCTGTGGGGAAACACAGGGCTTTGCTAGGATTTCTCTAGGCAGTGTGATTTCCCTGGGCCTCACTGTAGCAACACTATCTCGCCAGGGCAACACTGCGTGGGATTTCCTCTTCCAAGAGAGCTGCTGCTTTGTAGTTTGCGCTGGGAAACCTTACTTTGGCAAGTGCGAATTGACCGCATTCAGGCAGAAAGAAAAGAGAACAGCAAGAGGCCTTTTTTCCCCGGCTGCTTTCCCAAGCCCTTCCAGCTCAAACTATGTGGTTGCTCCTCTGGAAGGATCCTTGCACCGCGACGTAGTTTTTCAGAAGAAGCCCTGCTTTTGCAAGAGCAAATGAGGAATTCGTTGCAGGAAAGAGGAAGGAAAGAAAGTTTCTCTCCCTCTGCCTGCTTTGCTCAGAGAACTGGATGAAGTCAGGGAGTTCTCCCTTTCACTGAGAAACGTGTGGGCTGCTTTTGCCTGTGCGCTCTCTTCTTTGCAAAAGAGTCTGCAGTTCCACACTTTGAACCGTGGAAAGGCGCCGGGCTCTGCTCAGACTTCCCCCGGCGTTTCGTTTGCCCTGGGCCAAAGCGAGCCTTCACAATAGCTGAACGCTAACACTGCATACTCGTTCCACTTCCAGAACAGGGCTACCGCGAGGCAGTTCTCCGGGGGAAAACGGCCCTTCGCGAAGGGCAGATCTGCCGAGCTCATTGCGGGAAAGCGAAAGCAAAGGACGCTTTTCTCCCTCTAACCGCTTTCGTCAGAGGAACGGGGGAAGTCACAGTGTTCTTTCTCTCACTGAGATACACACAATCTGACGTTGCCTCTGAGCTCCGTTGCTGGCAAAGAACTGAAACTGACATACATTCCTGTGGGGAAACACAGGGCTTTGCTAGGATTTCTCTAGGCAGTGTGATTTCCCTGGGCCTCACTGCAGCAACACTATCTCGCCAGGGCAACACTGCGTGGAATTTCCTCTTCCAAGAGAGCTGCTGCTTTGTAGTTTGTGCTGGGAAACCTTGCTTTGGCAAGTGCGAATTGACCGCATTCAGGCAGAAAGAAAAGAGAACAGCAAGAGGCCATTTTTCCCCGGCTGCTTTCCCAAGCCCTTCCAGCTCAAACTATGTCGTTGCTCCTCTGGAAGGATCCCTGCACCGCGACGTAGTTTTTCAGAAGAAGCCCTGCGTTTGCAAGAGCAAAGGAGCAATTCGTTGCAGGAAAGAGGAAGGAAAGAAAGTTTCTCTCCCTCTGCCTGCTTTGCTCAGAGAACTGGATGAAGTCAGGGAGTTCTCCCTTTCACTGAGAAACGTGCGGGCTGCTGTTGCCTGTGCGCTCTCTTCTTTGCAAAAGAGTCTGCAGTTCCACGCTTTGAACCGTGGAAAGGCGCCGGGCTCTGCTAAGACTTCCCCCGGCGCTTCGTTTGCCCTGGGCCAAAGCGAGCCTTCACAATAGCTGAACGCTAACACTGCATACTCGTTCCACTTCCAGAACAGGGCTACCGCGAGGCAGTTCTCCGGGGGAAAACGGCCCTTCGCGAAGGGCAGATCTGCCGAGCTCATTGCGGGAAAGCGAAAGCAAAGGACGCTTTTCTCCCTCTAACCGCTTTCGTCAGAGGAATGGGGGAAGTCACAGTGTTCTTTCTCTCACTGAGATACACACAATCTGACGTTGCCTCTGAGCTCCGTTGCTGGCAAAGAACTGAAACTGACATACATTCCTGTGGGGAAATACAGGGCTTTGCTAGGATTTCTCTAGGCAGTGTGATTTCCCTGGGCCTCACTGTAGCAACACTATCTCGCCAGGGCAACACTGCGTGGAATTTCCTCTTCCAAGAGAGCTGCTGCTTTGTAGTTTGTGCTGGGAAACCTTGCTTTGGCAAGTGCGAATTGACCGCATTCAGGCAGAAAGAAAAGAGAACAGCAAGAGGCCATTTTTCCCCGGCTGCTTTCCCAAGCCCTTCCAGCTCAAACTATGTCGTTGCTCCTCTGGAAGGATCCCTGCACCGCGACGTAGTTTTTCAGAAGAAGCCCTGCGTTTGCAAGAGCAAAGGAGCAATTCGTTGCAGGAAAGAGGAAGGAAAGAAAGTTTCTCTCCCTCTGCCTGCTTTGCTCAGAGAACTGGATGAAGTCAGGGAGTTCTCCCTTTCACTGAGAAACGTGTGGGCTGCTTTTGCCTGTGCGCTCTCTTCTTTGCAAAAGAGTCTGCAGTTCCACACTTTGAACCGTGGAAAGGCGCCGGGCTCTGCTCAGACTTCCCCCGGCGTTTCGTTTGCCCTGGGCCAAAGCGAGCCTTCACAATAGCTGAACGCTAACACTGCATACTCGTTCCACTTCCAGAACAGGGCTACCGCGAGGCAGTTCTCCGGGGGAAAACGGCCCTTCGCGAAGGGCAGATCTGCCGAGCTCATTGCGGGAAAGCGAAAGCAAAGGACGCTTTTCTCCCTCTAACCGCTTTCGTCAGAGGAACGGGGGAAGTCACAGTGTTCTTTCTCTCACTGAGATACACACAATCTGACGTTGCCTCTGAGCTCCGTTGCTGGCAAAGAACTGAAACTGACATACATTCCTGTGGGGAAACACAGGGCTTTGCTAGGATTTCCCTAGGCAGTGTGATTTCCCTGGGCCTCACTGTAGCAACACTATCTCGCCAGGGCAACACTGCGTGGGATTTCCTCTTCCAAGAGAGCTGCTGCTTTGTAGTTTGTGCTGGGAAACCTTGCTTTGGCAAGTGCGAATTGACCGCATTCAGGCAGAAAGAAAAGAGAACAGCAAGAGGCCTTTTTTCCCCGGCTGCTTTCCCAAGCCCTTCCAGCTCAAACTATGTCGTTGCTCCTCTGGAAGGATCCCTGCACCGCGACGTAGTTTTTCAGAAGAAGCCCTGCGTTTGCAAGAGCAAAGGAGCAATTCGTTGCAGGAAAGAGGAAGGAAAGAAAGTTTCTCTCCCTCTGCCTGCTTTGCTCAGAGAACTGGATGAAGTCAGGGAGTTCTCCCTTTCACTGAGAAACGTGCGGGCTGCTGTTGCCTGTGCGCTCTCTTCTTTGCAAAAGAGTCTGCAGTTCCACGCTTTGAACCGTGGAAAGGCGCCGGGCTCTGCTCAGACTTCCCCCGGCGCTTCGTTTGCCCTATGCCAAAGCGAGCCTTCACAATAGCTGAACGCTAACACTGCATACTCGTTCCACTTCCAGAACAGGGCTACCGCGAGGCAGTTCTCCGGGGGAAAATGGCCCTTCGCGAAGGGCAGATCTGCCGAGCTCATTGCGGGAAAGCGAAAGCAAAGGACGCTTTTCTCCCTCTAACCGCTTTCGTCAGAGGAACGGGGGAAGTCACAGTGTTCTTTCTCTCACTGAGATACACACAATCTAACGTTGCCTCTGAGCTCCGTTGCTGGCAAAGAACTGAAACTGACATACATTCCTGTGGGGAAACACAGGGCTTTGCTAGGATTTCTCTAGGCAGTGTGTTTTCCCTGGACCTCACTGCAGCAACACTATCTCGCCAGGGCAACACTGCGTGGGATTTCCTCTTCCAAGAGAGCTGCTGCTTTGTAGTTTGTGCTGGGAAACCTTGCTTTGGCAAGTGCGAATTGACTGCATTCAGGCAGAAAGAAAAGAGAACAGCAAGAGGCCTTTTATCCCCGGCTGCTTTCCCAAGCCCTTCCAGCTCAAACTATGTCGTTGCTCCTCTGGAAGGATCCCTGCACCGCGACGTAGTTTCTCAGAAGAAGCCCTGCTTTTGCAAGAGCAAAGGAGCAATTCGTTGCAGGAAAGAGGAAGGAAAGAAAGTTTCTCTCCCTCTGCCTGCTTTGCTCAGAGAACTGGATGAAGTCAGGGAGTTCTCCCTTTCACTGAGAAACGTGTGGGCTGCTTTTGCCTGTGCGCTCTCTTCTTTGCAAAAGAGTCTGCAGTTCCACACTTTGAACCGTGGAAAGGCGCCGGGCTCTGCTCAGACTTCCCCCGGCGTTTCGTTTGCCCTGGGCCAAAGCGAGCCTTCACAATAGCTGAACGCTAACACTGCATACTCGTTCCACTTCCAGAACAGGGCTACCGCGAGGCAGTTCTCCGGGGGAAAACGGCCCTTTGCGAAGGGCAGATCTGCCGAGCTCATTGCGGGAAAGCGAAAGCAAAGGACGCTTTTCTCCCTCTAACCGCTTTCGTCAGAGGAATGGGGGAAGTCACAGTGTTCTTTCTCTCACTGAGATACACACAGTCTGACGTTGCCTCTGAGCTCCGTTGCTGGCAAAGAACTGAAACTGACATACATTCCTGTGGGGAAATACAGGGCTTTGCTAGGATTTCTCTAGGCAGTGTGATTTCCCTGGGCCTCACTGTAGCAACACTATCTCGCCAGGGCAACACTGCGTGGAATTTCCTCTTCCAAGAGAGCTGCTGCTTTGTAGTTTGTGCTGGGAAACCTTGCTTTGGCAAGTGCGAATTGACCGCATTCAGGCAGAAAGAAAAGAGAACAGCAAGAGGCCATTTTTCCCCGGCTGCTTTCCCAAGCCCTTCCAGCTCAAACTATGTCGTTGCTCCTCTGGAAGGATCCCTGCACCGCGACGTAGTTTTTCAGAAGAAGCCCTGCGTTTGCAAGAGCAAAGGAGCAATTCGTTGCAGGAAAGAGGAAGGAAAGAAAGTTTCTCTCCCTCTGCCTGCTTTGCTCAGAGAACTGGATGAAGTCAGGGAGTTCTCCCTTTCACTGAGAAACGTGTGGGCTGCTTTTGCCTGTGCGCTCTCTTCTTTGCAAAAGAGTCTGCAGTTCCACACTTTGAACCGTGGAAAGGCGCCGGGCTCTGCTCAGACTTCCCCCGGCGTTTCGTTTGCCCTGGGCCAAAGCGAGCCTTCACAATAGCTGAACGCTAACACTGCATACTCGTTCCACTTCCAGAACAGGGCTACCGCGAGGCAGTTCTCCGGGGGAAAACGGCCCTTCGCGAAGGGCAGATCTGCCGAGCTCATTGCGGGAAAGCGAAAGCAAAGGACGCTTTTCTCCCTCTAACCGCTTTCGTCAGAGGAACGGGGGAAGTCACAGTGTTCTTTCTCTCACTGAGATACACACAATCTGACGTTGCCTCTGAGCTCCGTTGCTGGCAAAGAACTGAAACTGACATACATTCCTGTGGGGAAACACAGGGCTTTGCTAGGATTTCTCTAGGCAGTGTGATTTCCCTGGGCCTCACTGTAGCAACACTATCTCGCCAGGGCAACACTGCGTGGGATTTCCTCTTCCAAGAGAGCTGCTGCTTTGTAGTTTGTGCTGGGAAACCTTGCTTTGGCAAGTGCGAATTGACTGCATTCAGGCAGAAAGAAAAGAGAACAGCAAGAGGCCTTTTATCCCCGGCTGCTTTCCCAAGCCCTTCCAGCTCAAACTATGTCGTTGCTCCTCTGGAAGGATCCCTGCACCGCGACGTAGTTTCTCAGAAGAAGCCCTGCTTTTGCAAGAGCAAAGGAGCAATTCGTTGCAGGAAAGAGGAAGGAAAGAAAGTTTCTCTCCCTCTGCCTGCTTTGCTCAGAGAACTGGATGAAGTCAGGGAGTTCTCCCTTTCACTGAGAAACGTGTGGGCTGCTTTTGCCTGTGCGCTCTCTTCTTTGCAAAAGAGTCTGCAGTTCCACACTTTGAACCGTGGAAAGGCGCCGGGCTCTGCTCAGACTTCCCCCGGCGTTTCGTTTGCCCTGGGCCAAAGCGAGCCTTCACAATAGCTGAACGCTAACACTGCATACTCGTTCCACTTCCAGAACAGGGCTACCGCGAGGCAGTTCTCCGGGGGAAAACGGCCCTTCGCGAAGGGCAGATCTGCCGAGCTCATTGCGGGAAAGCGAAAGCAAAGGACGCTTTTCTCCCTCTAACCGCTTTCGTCAGAGGAACGGGGGAAGTCACAGTGTTCTTTCTCTCACTGAGATACACACAATCTGACGTTGCCTCTGAGCTCCGTTGCTGGCAAAGAACTGAAACTGACATACATTCCTGTGGGGAAACACAGGGCTTTGCTAGGATTTCTCTAGGCAGTGTGATTTCCCTGGGCCTCACTGTAGCAACACTATCTCGCCAGGGCAACACTGCGTGGGATTTCCTCTTCCAAGAGAGCTGCTGCTTTGTAGTTTGTGCTGGGAAACCTTGCTTTGGCAAGTGCGAATTGACCGCATTCAGGCAGAAAGAAAAGAGAACAGCAAGAGGCCTTTTTTCCCCGGCTGCTTTCCCAAGCCCTTCCAGCTCAAACTATGTCGTTGCTCCTCTGGAAGGATCCCTGCACCGCGACGTAGTTTTTCAGAAGAAGCCCTGCGTTTGCAAGAGCAAAGGAGCAATTCGTTGCAGGAAAGAGGAAGGAAAGAAAGTTTCTCTCCCTCTGCCTGCTTTGCTCAGAGAACTGGATGAAGTCAGGGAGTTCTCCCTTTCACTGAGAAACGTGCGGGCTGCTGTTGCCTGTGCGCTCTCTTCTTTGCAAAAGAGTCTGCAGCTCCACGCTTTGAACCGTGGAAAGGCGCCGGGCTCTGCTCAGACTTCCCCCGGCGCTTCGTTTGCCCTATGCCAAAGCGAGCCTTCACAATAGCTGAACGCTAACACTGCATACTCGTTCCACTTCCAGAACAGGGCTACCGCGAGGCAGTTCTCCGGGGGAAAATGGCCCTTCGCGAAGGGCAGATCTGCCGAGCTCATTGCGGGAAAGCGAAAGCAAAGGACGCTTTTCTCCCTCTAACCGCTTTCGTCAGAGGAACGGGGGAAGTCACAGTGTTCTTTCTCTCACTGAGATACACACAATCTAACGTTGCCTCTGAGCTCCGTTGCTGGCAAAGAACTGAAACTGACATACATTCCTGTGGGGAAACACAGGGCTTTGCTAGGATTTCTCTAGGCAGTGTGTTTTCCCTGGACCTCACTGCAGCAACACTATCTCGCCAGGGCAACACTGCGTGGGATTTCCTCTTCCAAGAGAGCTGCTGCTTTGTAGTTTGTGCTGGGAAACCTTGCTTTGGCAAGTGCGAATTGACTGCATTCAGGCAGAAAGAAAAGAGAACAGCAAGAGGCCTTTTATCCCCGGCTGCTTTCCCAAGCCCTTCCAGCTCAAACTATGTCGTTGCTCCTCTGGAAGGATCCCTGCACCGCGACGTAGTTTCTCAGAAGAAGCCCTGCTTTTGCAAGAGCAAAGGAGCAATTCGTTGCAGGAAAGAGGAAGGAAAGAAAGTTTCTCTCCCTCTGCCTGCTTTGCTCAGAGAACTGGATGAAGTCAGGGAGTTCTCCCTTTCACTGAGAAACGTGTGGGCTGCTTTTGCCTGTGCGCTCTCTTCTTTGCAAAAGAGTCTGCAGTTCCACACTTTGAACCGTGGAAAGGCGCCGGGCTCTGCTCAGACTTCCCCCGGCGTTTCGTTTGCCCTGGGCCAAAGCGAGCCTTCACAATAGCTGAACGCTAACACTGCATACTCGTTCCACTTCCAGAACAGGGCTACCGCGAGGCAGTTCTCCGGGGGAAAATGGCCCTTCGCGAAGGGCAGATCTGCCGAGCTCATTGCGGGAAAGCGAAAGCAAAGGACGCTTTTCTCCCTCTAACCGCTTTCGTCAGAGGAACGGGGGAAGTCACAGTGTTCTTTCTCTCACTGAGATACACACAATCTGACGTTGCCTCTGAGCTCCGTTGCTGGCAAAGAACTGAAACTGACATACATTCCTGTGGGGAAACACAGGGCTTTGCTAGGATTTCTCTAGGCAGTGTGATTTCCCTGGGCCTCACTGTAGCAACACTATCTCGCCAGGGCAACACTGCGTGGGATTTCCTCTTCCAAGAGAGCTGCTGCTTTGTAGTTTGTGCTGGGAAACCTTGCTTTGGCAAGTGCGAATTGACCGCATTCAGGCAGAAAGAAAAGAGAACAGCAAGAGGCCTTTTTTCCCCGGCTGCTTTCCCAAGCCCTTCCAGCTCAAACTATGTCGTTGCTCCTCTGGAAGGATCCCTGCACCGCGACGTAGTTTTTCAGAAGAAGCCCTGCTTTTGCAAGAGCAAAGGAGCAATTCGTTGCAGGAAAGAGGAAGGAAAGAAAGTTTCTCTCCCTCTGCCTGCTTTGCTCAGAGAACTGGATGAAGTCAGGGAGTTCTCCCTTTCACTGAGAAACGTGCGGGCTGCTGTTGCCTGTGCGCTCTCTTCTTTGCAAAAGAGTCTGCAGTTCCACGCTTTGAACCGTGGAAAGGCGCCGGGCTCTGCTAAGACTTCCCCCGGCGCTTCGTTTGCCCTGGGCCAAAGCGAGCCTTCACAATAGCTGAACGCTAACACTGCATACTCGTTCCACTTCCAGAACAGGGCTACAGCGAGGCAGTTCTCCGGGGGAAAACGGCCCTTTGCGAAGGGCAGATCTGCCGAGCTCATTGCGGGAAAGCGAAAGCAAAGGACGCTTTTCTCCCTCTAACCGCTGTCGTCAGAGGAATGGGGGAAGTCACAGTGTTCTTTCTCTCACTGAGATACACACAATCTGACGTTGCCTCTGAGCTCCGTTGCTGGCAAAGAACTGAAACTGACATACATTCCTGTGGGGAAATACAGGGCTTTGCTAGGATTTCTCTAGGCAGTGTGATTTCCCTGGGCCTCACTGTAGCAACACTATCTCGCCAGGGCAACACTGCGTGGAATTTCCTCTTCCAAGAGAGCTGCTGCTTTGTAGTTTGTGCTGGGAAACCTTGCTTTGGCAAGTGCGAATTGACCGCATTCAGGCAGAAAGAAAAGAGAACAGCAAGAGGCCATTTTTCCCCGGCTGCTTTCCCAAGCCCTTCCAGCTCAAACTATGTCGTTGCTCCTCTGGAAGGATCCCTGCACCGCGACGTAGTTTTTCAGAAGCCCTGCGTTTGCAAGAGCAAAGGAGCAATTCGTTGCAGGAAAGAGGAAGGAAAGAAAGTTTCTCTCCCTCTGCCTGCTTTGCTCAGAGAACTGGATGAAGTCAGGGAGTTCTCCCTTTCACTGAGAAACGTGTGGGCTGCTTTTGCCTGTGCGCTCTCTTCTTTGCAAAAGAGTCTGCAGTTCCACACTTTGAACCGTGGAAAGGCGCCGGGCTCTGCTCAGACTTCCCCCGGCGTTTCGTTTGCCCTGGGCCAAAGCGAGCCTTCACAATAGCTGAACGCTAACACTGCATACTCGTTCCACTTCCAGAACAGGGCTACCGCGAGGCAGTTCTCCGGGGGAAAACGGCCCTTCGCGAAGGGCAGATCTGCCGAGCTCATTGCGGGAAAGCGAAAGCAAAGGACGCTTTTCTCCCTCTAACCGCTTTCGTCAGAGGAACGGGGGAAGTCACGGTGTTCTTTCTCTCACTGAGATACACACAATCTGACGTTGCCTCTGAGCTCCGTTGCTGGCAAAGAACTGAAACTGACATACATTCCTGTGGGGAAACACAGGGCTTTGCTAGGATTTCTCTAGGCAGTGTGATTTCCCTGGGCCTCACTGTAGCAACACTATCTCGCCAGGGCAACACTGCGTGGGATTTCCTCTTCCAAGAGAGCTGCTGCTTTGTAGTTTGTGCTGGGAAACCTTGCTTTGGCAAGTGCGAATTGACCGCATTCAGGCAGAAAGAAAAGAGAACAGCAAGAGGCCTTTTTTCCCCGGCTGCTTTCCCAAGCCCTTCCAGCTCAAACTATGTCGTTGCTCCTCTGGAAGGATCCCTGCACCGCGACGTAGTTTTTCAGAAGAAGCCCTGAGTTTGCAAGAGCAAAGGAGCAATTCGTTGCAGGAAAGAGGAAGGAAAGAAAGTTTCTCTCCCTCTGCCTGCTTTGCTCAGAGAACTGGATGAAGTCAGGGAGTTCTCCCTTTCACTGAGAAACGTGCGGGCTGCTGTTGCCTGTGCGCTCTCTTCTTTGCAAAAGAGTCTGCAGCTCCACGCTTTGAACCGTGGAAAGGCGCCGGGCTCTGCTCAGACTTCCCCCGGCGCTTCGTTTGCCCTATGCCAAAGCGAGCCTTCACAATAGCTGAACGCTAACACTGCATACTCGTTCCACTTCCAGAACAGGGCTACCGCGAGGCAGTTCTCCGGGGGAAAATGGCCCTTCGCGAAGGGCAGATCTGCCGAGCTCATTGCGGGAAAGCGAAAGCAAAGGACGCTTTTCTCCCTCTAACCGCTTTCGTCAGAGGAACGGGGGAAGTCACAGTGTTCTTTCTCTCACTGAGATACACACAATCTAACGTTGCCTCTGAGCTCCGTTGCTGGCAAAGAACTGAAACTGACATACATTCCTGTGGGGAAACACAGGGCTTTGCTAGGATTTCTCTAGGCAGTGTGTTTTCCCTGGACCTCACTGCAGCAACACTATCTCGCCAGGGCAACACTGCGTGGGATTTCCTCTTCCAAGAGAGCTGCTGCTTTGTAGTTTGTGCTGGGAAACCTTGCTTTGGCAAGTGCGAATTGACTGCATTCAGGCAGAAAGAAAAGAGAACAGCAAGAGGCCTTTTATCCCCGGCTGCTTTCCCAAGCCCTTCCAGCTCAAACTATGTCGTTGCTCCTCTGGAAGGATCCCTGCACCGCGACGTAGTTTCTCAGAAGAAGCCCTGCTTTTGCAAGAGCAAAGGAGCAATTCGTTGCAGGAAAGAGGAAGGAAAGAAAGTTTCTCTCCCTCTGCCTGCTTTGCTCAGAGAACTGGATGAAGTCAGGGAGTTCTCCCTTTCACTGAGAAACGTGTGGGCTGCTTTTGCCTGTGCGCTCTCTTCTTTGCAAAAGAGTCTGCAGTTCCACACTTTGAACCGTGGAAAGGCGCCGGGCTCTGCTCAGACTTCCCCCGGCGTTTCGTTTGCCCTGGGCCAAAGCGAGCCTTCACAATAGCTGAACGCTAACACTGCATACTCGTTCCACTTCCAGAACAGGGCTACCGCGAGGCAGTTCTCCGGGGGAAAACGGCCCTTCGCGAAGGGCAGATCTGCCGAGCTCATTGCGGGAAAGCGAAAGCAAAGGACGCTTTTCTCCCTCTAACCGCTTTCGTCAGAGGAACGGGGGAAGTCACAGTGTTCTTTCTCTCACTGAGATACACACAATCTGACGTTGCCTCTGAGCTCCGTTGCTGGCAAAGAACTGAAACTGACATACATTCCTGTGGGGAAACACAGGGCTTTGCTAGGATTTCTCTAGGCAGTGTGATTTCCCTGGGCCTCACTGTAGCAACACTATCTCGCCAGGGCAACACTGCGTGGGATTTCCTCTTCCAAGAGAGCTGCTGCTTTGTAGTTTGTGCTGGGAAACCTTGCTTTGGCAAGTGCGAATTGACCGCATTCAGGCAGAAAGAAAAGAGAACAGCAAGAGGCCTTTTTTCCCCGGCTGCTTTCCCAAGCCCTTCCAGCTCAAACTATGTCGTTCCTCCTCTGGAAGGATCCCTGCACCGCGACGTAGTTTTTCAGAAGAAGCCCTGCGTTTGCAAGAGCAAAGGAGCAATTCGTTGCAGGAAAGAGGAAGGAAAGAAAGTTTCTCTCCCTCTGCCTGCTTTGCTCAGAGAACTGGATGAAGTCAGGGAGTTCTCCCTTTCACTGAGAAACGTGCGGGCTGCTGTTGCCTGTGCGCTCTCTTCTTTGCAAAAGAGTCTGCAGTTCCACGCTTTGAACCGTGGAAAGGCGCCGGGCTCTGCTAAGACTTCCCCCGGCGCTTCGTTTGCCCTGGGCCAAAGCGAGCCTTCACAATAGCTGAACGCTAACACTGCATATTCGTTCCACTTCCAGAACAGGGCTACAGCGAGGCAGTTCTCCGGGGGAAAACGGCCCTTTGCGAAGGGCAGATCTGCCGAGCTCATTGCGGGAAAGCGAAAGCAAAGGACGCTTTTCTCCCTCTAACCGCTTTCGTCAGAGGAATGGGGGAAGTCACAGTGTTCTTTCTCTCACTGAGATACACACAATCTGACGTTGCCTCTGAGCTCCATTGCTGGCAAAGAACTGAAACTGACATACATTCCTGTGGGGAAATACAGGGCTTTGCTAGGATTTCTCTAGGCAGTGTGATTTCCCTGGGCCTCACTGTAGCAACACTATCTCGCCAGGGCAACACTGCGTGGAATTTCCTCTTCCAAGAGAGCTGCTGCTTTGTAGTTTGTGCTGGGAAACCTTGCTTTGGCAAGTGCGAATTGACCGCATTCAGGCAGAAAGAAAAGAGAACAGCAAGAGGCCATTTTTCCCCGGCTGCTTTCCCAAGCCCTTCCAGCTCAAACGATGTCGTTGCTCCTCTGGAAGGATCCCTGCACCGCGACGTAGTTTTTCAGAAGAAGCCCTGCGTTTGCAAGAGCAAAGGAGCAATTCGTTGCAGGAAAGAGGAAGGAAAGAAAGTTTCTCTCCCTCTGCCTGCTTTGCTCAGAGAACTGGATGAAGTCAGGGAGTTCTCCCTTTCACTGAGAAACGTGCGGGCTGCTGTTGCCTGTGCGCTCTCTTCTTTGCAAAAGAGTCTGCAGTTCCACGCTTTGAACCGTGGAAAGGCGCCGGGCTCTGCTAAGACTTCCCCCGGCGCTTCGTTTGCCCTGGGCCAAAGCGAGCCTTCACAGTAGCTGAACGCTAACACTGCATACTCGTTCCACTTCCAGAACAGGGCTACCGCGAGGCAGTTCTCCGGGGGAAAACGGCCCTTCGCGAAGGGCAGATCTGCCGAGCTCATTGCGGGAAAGCGAAAGCAAACGACGCTTTTCTCCCTCTAACCGCTTTCGTCAGAGGAACGGGGGAAGTCACAATGTTCTTTCTCTCACTGAGATACACACAATCTGACGTTGCCTCTGAGCTCCGTTGCTGGCAAAGAACTGAAACTGACATACATTCCTGTGGGGAAACACAGGGCTTTGCTAGGATTTCTCTAGGCAGTGTGATTTCCCTGGGCCTCACTGTAGCAACACTATCTCGCCAGGGCAACACTGCGTGGGATTTCCTCTTCCAAGAGAGCTGCTGCTTTGTAGTTTGCGCTGGGAAACCTTACTTTGGCAAGTGCGAATTGACCGCATTCAGGCAGAAAGAAAAGAGAACAGCAAGAGGCCTTTTTTCCCCGGCTGCTTTCCCAAGCCCTTCCAGCTCAAACTATGTGGTTGCTCCTCTGGAAGGATCCTTGCACCGCGACGTAGTTTTTCAGAAGAAGCCCTGCTTTTGCAAGAGCAAATGAGGAATTCGTTGCAGGAAAGAGGAAGGAAAGAAAGTTTCTCTCCCTCTGCCTGCTTTGCTCAGAGAACTGGATGAAGTCAGGGAGTTCTCCCTTTCACTGAGAAACGTGTGGGCTGCTTTTGCCTGTGCGCTCTCTTCTTTGCAAAAGAGTCTGCAGTTCCACACTTTGAACCGTGGAAAGGCGCCGGGCTCTGCTCAGACTTCCCCCGGCGTTTCGTTTGCCCTGGGCCAAAGCGAGCCTTCACAATAGCTGAACGCTAACACTGCATACTCGTTCCACTTCCAGAACAGGGCTACCGCGAGGCAGTTCTCCGGGGGAAAACGGCCCTTCGCGAAGGGCAGATCTGCCGAGCTCATTGCGGGAAAGCGAAAGCAAAGGACGCTTTTCTCCCTCTAACCGCTTTCGTCAGAGGAACGGGGGAAGTCACAGTGTTCTTTCTCTCACTGAGATACACACAATCTAACGTTGCCTCTGAGCTCCGTTGCTGGCAAAGAACTGAAACTGACATACATTCCTGTGGGGAAACACAGGGCTTTGCTAGGATTTCTCTAGGCAGTGTGTTTTCCCTGGACCTCACTGCAGCAACACTATCTCGCCAGGGCAACACTGCGTGGGATTTCCTCTTCCAAGAGAGCTGCTGCTTTGTAGTTTGTGCTGGGAAACCTTGCTTTGGCAAGTGCGAATTGACTGCATTCAGGCAGAAAGAAAAGAGAACAGCAAGAGGCCTTTTATCCCCGGCTGCTTTCCCAAGCCCTTCCAGCTCAAACTATGTCGTTGCTCCTCTGGAAGGATCCCTGCACCGCGACGTAGTTTCTCAGAAGAAGCCCTGCTTTTGCAAGAGCAAAGGAGCAATTCGTTGCAGGAAAGAGGAAGGAAAGAAAGTTTCTCTCCCTCTGCCTGCTTTGCTCAGAGAACTGGATGAAGTCAGGGAGTTCTCCCTTTCACTGAGAAACGTGTGGGCTGCTTTTGCCTGTGCGCTCTCTTCTTTGCAAAAGAGTCTGCAGTTCCACACTTTGAACCGTGGAAAGGCGCCGGGCTCTGCTCAGACTTCCCCCGGCGTTTCGTTTGCCCTGGGCCAAAGCGAGCCTTCACAATAGCTGAACGCTAACACTGCATACTCGTTCCACTTCCAGAACAGGGCTACCGCGAGGCAGTTCTCCGGGGGAAAACGGCCCTTCGCGAAGGGCAGATCTGCCGAGCTCATTGCGGGAAAGCGAAAGCAAAGGACGCTTTTCTCCCTCTAACCGCTTTCGTCAGAGGAACGGGGGAAGTCACAGTGTTCTTTCTCTCACTGAGATACACACAATCTGACGTTGCCTCTGAGCTCCGTTGCTGGCAAAGAACTGAAACTGACATACATTCCTGTGGGGAAACACAGGGCTTTGCTAGGATTTCCCTAGGCAGTGTGATTTCCCTGGGCCTCACTGTAGCAACACTATCTCGCCAGGGCAACACTGCGTGGGATTTCCTCTTCCAAGAGAGCTGCTGCTTTGTAGTTTGTGCTGGGAAACCTTGCTTTGGCAAGTGCGAATTGACCGCATTCAGGCAGAAAGAAAAGAGAACAGCAAGAGGCCTTTTTTCCCCGGCTGCTTTCCCAAGCCCTTCCAGCTCAAACTATGTCGTTGCTCCTCTGGAAGGATCCCTGCACCGCGACGTAGTTTTTCAGAAGAAGCCCTGCGTTTGCAAGAGCAAAGGAGCAATTCGTTGCAGGAAAGAGGAAGGAAAGAAAGTTTCTCTCCCTCTGCCTGCTTTGCTCAGAGAACTGGATGAAGTCAGGGAGTTCTCCCTTTCACTGAGAAACGTGCGGGCTGCTGTTGCCTGTGCGCTCTCTTATTTGCAAAAGAGTCTGCAGTTCCACGCTTTGAACCGTGGAAAGGCGCCGGGCTCTGCTCAGACTTCCCCCGGCGCTTCGTTTGCCCTATGCCAAAGCGAGCCTTCACAATAGCTGAACGCTAACACTGCATACTCGTTCCACTTCCAGAACAGGGCTACCGCGAGGCAGTTCTCCGGGGGAAAATGGCCCTTCGCGAAGGGCAGATCTGCCGAGCTCATTGCGGGAAAGCGAAAGCAAAGGACGCTTTTCTCCCTCTAACCGCTTTCGTCAGAGGAACGGGGGAAGTCACAGTGTTCTTTCTCTCACTGAGATACACACAATCTAACGTTGCCTCTGAGCTCCGTTGCTGGCAAAGAACTGAAACTGACATACATTCCTGTGGGGAAACACAGGGCTTTGCTAGGATTTCTCTAGGCAGTGTGTTTTCCCTGGACCTCACTGCAGCAACACTATCTCGCCAGGGCAACACTGCGTGGGATTTCCTCTTCCAAGAGAGCTGCTGCTTTGTAGTTTGTGCTGGGAAACCTTGCTTTGGCAAGTGCGAATTGACTGCATTCAGGCAGAAAGAAAAGAGAACAGCAAGAGGCCTTTTATCCCCGGCTGCTTTCCCAAGCCCTTCCAGCTCAAACTATGTCGTTGCTCCTCTGGAAGGATCCCTGCACCGCGACGTAGTTTCTCAGAAGAAGCCCTGCTTTTGCAAGAGCAAAGGAGCAATTCGTTGCAGGAAAGAGGAAGGAAAGAAAGTTTCTCTCCCTCTGCCTGCTTTGCTCAGAGAACTGGATGAAGTCAGGGAGTTCTCCCTTTCACTGAGAAACGTGTGGGCTGCTTTTGCCTGTGCGCTCTCTTCTTTGCAAAAGAGTCTGCAGTTCCACACTTTGAACCGTGGAAAGGCGCCGGGCTCTGCTCAGACTTCCCCCGGCGTTTCGTTTGCCCTGGGCCAAAGCGAGCCTTCACAATAGCTGAACGCTAACACTGCATACTCGTTCCACTTCCAGAACAGGGCTACCGCGAGGCAGTTCTCCGGGGGAAAACGGCCCTTCGCGAAGGGCAGATCTGCCGAGCTCATTGCGGGAAAGCGAAAGCAAAGGACGCTTTTCTCCCTCTAACCGCTTTCGTCAGAGGAACGGGGGAAGTCACAGTGTTCTTTCTCTCACTGAGATACACACAATCTGACGTTGCCTCTGAGCTCCGTTGCTGGCAAAGAACTGAAACTGACATACATTCCTGTGGGGAAACACAGGGCTTTGCTAGGATTTCCCTAGGCAGTGTGATTTCCCTGGGCCTCACTGTAGCAACACTATCTCGCCAGGGCAACACTGCGTGGGATTTCCTCTTCCAAGAGAGCTGCTGCTTTGTAGTTTGTGCTGGGAAACCTTGCTTTGGCAAGTGCGAATTGACCGCATTCAGGCAGAAAGAAAAGAGAACAGCAAGAGGCCTTTTTTCCCCGGCTGCTTTCCCAAGCCCTTCCAGCTCAAACTATGTCGTTGCTCCTCTGGAAGGATCCCTGCACCGCGACGTAGTTTTTCAGAAGAAGCCCTGCGTTTGCAAGAGCAAAGGAGCAATTCGTTGCAGGAAAGAGGAAGGAAAGAAAGTTTCTCTCCCTCTGCCTGCTTTGCTCAGAGAACTGGATGAAGTCAGGGAGTTCTCCCTTTCACTGAGAAACGTGCGGGCTGCTGTTGCCTGTGCGCTCTCTTCTTTGCAAAAGAGTCTGCAGTTCCACGCTTTGAACCGTGGAAAGGCGCCGGGCTCTGCTCAGACTTCCCCCGGCGCTTCGTTTGCCCTATGCCAAAGCGAGCCTTCACAATAGCTGAACGCTAACACTGCATACTCGTTCCACTTCCAGAACAGGGCTACCGCGAGGCAGTTCTCCGGGGGAAAATGGCCCTTCGCGAAGGGCAGATCTGCCGAGCTCATTGCGGGAAAGCGAAAGCAAAGGACGCTTTTCTCCCTCTAACCGCTTTCGTCAGAGGAACGGGGGAAGTCACAGTGTTCTTTCTCTCACTGAGATACACACAATCTAACGTTGCCTCTGAGCTCCGTTGCTGGCAAAGAACTGAAACTGACATACATTCCTGTGGGGAAACACAGGGCTTTGCTAGGATTTCTCTAGGCAGTGTGTTTTCCCTGGACCTCACTGCAGCAACACTATCTCGCCAGGGCAACACTGCGTGGGATTTCCTCTTCCAAGAGAGCTGCTGCTTTGTAGTTTGTGCTGGGAAACCTTGCTTTGGCAAGTGCGAATTGACTGCATTCAGGCAGAAAGAAAAGAGAACAGCAAGAGGCCTTTTATCCCCGGCTGCTTTCCCAAGCCCTTCCAGCTCAAACTATGTCGTTGCTCCTCTGGAAGGATCCCTGCACCGCGACGTAGTTTCTCAGAAGAAGCCCTGCTTTTGCAAGAGCAAAGGAGCAATTCGTTGCAGGAAAGAGGAAGGAAAGAAAGTTTCTCTCCCTCTGCCTGCTTTGCTCAGAGAACTGGATGAAGTCAGGGAGTTCTCCCTTTCACTGAGAAACGTGTGGGCTGCTTTTGCCTGTGCGCTCTCTTCTTTGCAAAAGAGTCTGCAGTTCCACACTTTGAACCGTGGAAAGGCGCCGGGCTCTGCTCAGACTTCCCCCGGCGTTTCGTTTGCCCTGGGCCAAAGCGAGCCTTCACAATAGCTGAACGCTAACACTGCATACTCGTTCCACTTCCAGAACAGGGCTACCGCGAGGCAGTTCTCCGGGGGAAAACGGCCCTTCGCGAAGGGCAGATCTGCCGAGCTCATTGCGGGAAAGCGAAAGCAAAGGACGCTTTTCTCCCTCTAACCGCTTTCGTCAGAGGAACGGGGGAAGTCACAGTGTTCTTTCTCTCACTGAGATACACACAATCTGACGTTGCCTCTGAGCTCCGTTGCTGGCAAAGAACTGAAACTGACATACATTCCTGTGGGGAAACACAGGGCTTTGCTAGGATTTCTCTAGGCAGTGTGATTTCCCTGGGCCTCACTGTAGCAACACTATCTCGCCAGGGCAACACTGCGTGGGATTTCCTCTTCCAAGAGAGATGCTGCTTTGTAGTTTGTGCTGGGAAACCTTGCTTTGGCAAGTGCGAATTGACCGCATTCAGGCAGAAAGAAAAGAGAACAGCAAGAGGCCTTTTTTCCCCGGCTGCTTTCCCAAGCCCTTCCAGCTCAAACTATGTCGTTGCTCCTCTGGAAGGATCCCTGCACCGCGACGTAGTTTTTCAGAAGAAGCCCTGCTTTTGCAAGAGCAAAGGAGCAATTCGTTGCAGGAAAGAGGAAGGAAAGAAAGTTTCTCTCCCTCTGCCTGCTTTGCTCAGAGAACTGGATGAAGTCAGGGAGTTCTCCCTTTCACTGAGAAACGTGCGGGCTGCTGTTGCCTGTGCGCTCTCTTCTTTGCAAAAGAGTCTGCAGTTCCACGCTTTGAACCGTGGAAAGGCGCCGGGCTCTGCTAAGACTTCCCCCGGCGCTTCGTTTGCCCTGGGCCAAAGCGAGCCTTCACAATAGCTGAACGCTAACACTGCATACTCGTTCCACTTCCAGAACAGGGCTACAGCGAGGCAGTTCTCCGGGGGAAAACGGCCCTTTGCGAAGGGCAGATCTGCCGAGCTCATTGCGGGAAAGCGAAAGCAAAGGACGCTTTTCTCCCTCTAACCGCTTTCGTCAGAGGAATGGGGGAAGTCACAGTGTTCTTTCTCTCACTGAGATACACACAATCTGACGTTGCCTCTGAGCTCCGTTGCTGGCAAAGAACTGAAACTGACATACATTCCTGTGGGGAAATACAGGGCTTTGCTAGGATTTCTCTAGGCAGTGTGATTTCCCTGGGCCTCACTGTAGCAACACTATCTCGCCAGGGCAACACTGCGTGGAATTTCCTCTTCCAAGAGAGCTGCTGCTTTGTAGTTTGTGCTGGGAAACCTTGCTTTGGCAAGTGCGAATTGACCGCATTCAGGCAGAAAGAAAAGAGAACAGCAAGAGGCCATTTTTCCCCGGCTGCTTTCCCAAGCCCTTCCAGCTCAAACGATGTCGTTGCTCCTCTGGAAGGATCCCTGCACCGCGACGTAGTTTTTCAGAAGAAGCCCTGCGTTTGCAAGAGCAAAGGAGCAATTCGTTGCAGGAAAGAGGAAGGAAAGAAAGTTTCTCTCCCTCTGCCTGCTTTGCTCAGAGAACTGGATGAAGTCAGGGAGTTCTCCCTTTCACTGAGAAACGTGCGGGCTGCTGTTGCCTGTGCGCTCTCTTCTTTGCAAAAGAGTCTGCAGTTCCACGCTTTGAACCGTGGAAAGGCGCCGGGCTCTGCTAAGACTTCCCCCGGCGCTTCGTTTGCCCTGGGCCAAAGCGAGCCTTCACAGTAGCTGAACGCTAACACTGCATACTCGTTCCACTTCCAGAACAGGGCTACCGCGAGGCAGTTCTCCGGGGGAAAACGGCCCTTCGCGAAGGGCAGATCTGCCGAGCTCATTGCGGGAAAGCGAAAGCAAAGGACGCTTTTCTCCCTCTAACCGCTTTCGTCAGAGGAATGGGGGAAGTCACAGTGTTCTTTCTCTCACTGAGATACACACAATCTGACGTTGCCTCTGAGCTCCGTTGCTGGCAAAGAACTGAAACTGACATACATTCCTGTGGGGAAATACAGGGCTTTGCTAGGATTTCTCTAGGCAGTGTGATTTCCCTGGGCCTCACTGTAGCAACACTATCTCGCCAGGGCAACACTGCGTGGAATTTCCTCTTCCAAGAGAGCTGCTGCTTTGTAGTTTGTGCTGGGAAACCTTGCTTTGGCAAGTGCGAATTGACCGCATTCAGGCAGAAAGAAAAGAGAACAGCAAGAGGCCATTTTTCCCCGGCTGCTTTCCCAAGCCCTTCCAGCTCAAACTATGTCGTTGCTCCTCTGGAAGGATCCCTGCACCGCGACGTAGTTTTTCAGAAGAAGCCCTGCGTTTGCAAGAGCAAAGGAGCAATTCGTTGCAGGAAAGAGGAAGGAAAGAAAGTTTCTCTCCCTCTGCCTGCTTTGCTCAGAGAACTGGATGAAGTCAGGGAGTTCTCCCTTTCACTGAGAAACGTGTGGGCTGCTTTTGCCTGTGCGCTCTCTTCTTTGCAAAAGAGTCTGCAGTTCCACACTTTGAACCGTGGAAAGGCGCCGGGCTCTGCTCAGACTTCCCCCGGCGTTTCGTTTGCCCTGGGCCAAAGCGAGCCTTCACAATAGCTGAACGCTAACACTGCATACTCGTTCCACTTCCAGAACAGGGCTACCGCGAGGCAGTTCTCCGGGGGAAAACGGCCCTTCGCGAAGGGCAGATCTGCCGAGCTCATTGCGGGAAAGCGAAAGCAAAGGACGCTTTTCTCCCTCTAACCGCTTTCGTCAGAGGAATGGGGGAAGTCACAGTGTTCTTTCTCTCACTGAGATACACACAATCTGACGTTGCCTCTGAGCTCCGTTGCTGGCAAAGAACTGAAACTGACATACATTCCTGTGGGGAAATACAGGGCTTTGCTAGGATTTCTCTAGGCAGTGTGATTTCCCTGGGCCTCACTGTAGCAACACTATCTCGCCAGGGCAACACTGCGTGGAATTTCCTCTTCCAAGAGAGCTGCTGCTTTGTAGTTTGTGCTGGGAAACCTTGCTTTGGCAAGTGCGAATTGACCGCATTCAGGCAGAAAGAAAAGAGAACAGCAAGAGGCCATTTTTCCCCGGCTGCTTTCCCAAGCCCTTCCAGCTCAAACTATGTCGTTGCTCCTCTGGAAGGATCCCTGCACCGCGACGTAGTTTTTCAGAAGAAGCCCTGCGTTTGCAAGAGCAAAGGAGCAATTCGTTGCAGGAAAGAGGAAGGAAAGAAAGTTTCTCTCCCTCTGCCTGCTTTGCTCAGAGAACTGGATGAAGTCAGGGAGTTCTCCCTTTCACTGAGAAACGTGTGGGCTGCTTTTGCCTGTGCGCTCTCTTCTTTGCAAAAGAGTCTGCAGTTCCACACTTTGAACCGTGGAAAGGCGCCGGGCTCTGCTCAGACTTCCCCCGGCGTTTCGTTTGCCCTGGGCCAAAGCGAGCCTTCACAATAGCTGAACGCTAACACTGCATACTCGTTCCACTTCCAGAACAGGGCTACCGCGAGGCAGTTCTCCGGGGGAAAACGGCCCTTCGCGAAGGGCAGATCTGCCGAGCTCATTGCGGGAAAGCGAAAGCAAAGGACGCTTTTCTCCCTCTAACCGCTTTCGTCAGAGGAACGGGGGAAGTCACAGTGTTCTTTCTCTCACTGAGATACACACAATCTGACGTTGCCTCTGAGCTCCGTTGCTGGCAAAGAACTGAAACTGACATACATTCCTGTGGGGAAACACAGGGCTTTGCTAGGATTTCCCTAGGCAGTGTGATTTCCCTGGGCCTCACTGTAGCAACACTATCTCGCCAGGGCAACACTGCGTGGGATTTCCTCTTCCAAGAGAGCTGCTGCTTTGTAGTTTGTGCTGGGAAACCTTGCTTTGGCAAGTGCGAATTGACCGCATTCAGGCAGAAAGAAAAGAGAACAGCAAGAGGCCTTTTTTCCCCGGCTGCTTTCCCAAGCCCTTCCAGCTCAAACTATGTCGTTGCTCCTCTGGAAGGATCCCTGCACCGCGACGTAGTTTTTCAGAAGAAGCCCTGCGTTTGCAAGAGCAAAGGAGCAATTCGTTGCAGGAAAGAGGAAGGAAAGAAAGTTTCTCTCCCTCTGCCTGCTTTGCTCAGAGAACTGGATGAAGTCAGGGAGTTCTCCCTTTCACTGAGAAACGTGCGGGCTGCTGTTGCCTGTGCGCTCTCTTCTTTGCAATAGAGTCTGCAGTTCCACGCTTTGAACCGTGGAAAGGCGCCGGGCTCTGCTCAGACTTCCCCCGGCGCTTCGTTTGCCCTATGCCAAAGCGAGCCTTCACAATAGCTGAACGCTAACACTGCATACTCGTTCCACTTCCAGAACAGGGCTACCGCGAGGCAGTTCTCCGGGGGAAAATGGCCCTTCGCGAAGGGCAGATCTGCCGAGCTCATTGCGGGAAAGCGAAAGCAAAGGACGCTTTTCTCCCTCTAACCGCTTTCGTCAGAGGAACGGGGGAAGTCACAGTGTTCTTTCTCTCACTGAGATACACACAATCTAACGTTGCCTCTGAGCTCCGTTGCTGGCAAAGAACTGAAACTGACATACATTCCTGTGGGGAAACACAGGGCTTTGCTAGGATTTCTCTAGGCAGTGTGTTTTCCCTGGACCTCACTGCAGCAACACTATCTCGCCAGGGCAACACTGCGTGGGATTTCCTCTTCCAAGAGAGCTGCTGCTTTGTAGTTTGTGCTGGGAAACCTTGCTTTGGCAAGTGCGAATTGACTGCATTCAGGCAGAAAGAAAAGAGAACAGCAAGAGGCCTTTTATCCCCGGCTGCTTTCCCAAGCCCTTCCAGCTCAAACTATGTCGTTGCTCCTCTGGAAGGATCCCTGCACCGCGACGTAGTTTCTCAGAAGAAGCCCTGCTTTTGCAAGAGCAAAGGAGCAATTCGTTGCAGGAAAGAGGAAGGAAAGAAAGTTTCTCTCCCTCTGCCTGCTTTGCTCAGAGAACTGGATGAAGTCAGGGAGTTCTCCCTTTCACTGAGAAACGTGTGGGCTGCTTTTGCCTGTGCGCTCTCTTCTTTGCAAAAGAGTCTGCAGTTCCACACTTTGAACCGTGGAAAGGCGCCGGGCTCTGCTCAGACTTCCCCCGGCGTTTCGTTTGCCCTGGGCCAAAGCGAGCCTTCACAATAGCTGAACGCTAACACTGCATACTCGTTCCACTTCCAGAACAGGGCTACCGCGAGGCAGTTCTCCGGGGGAAAACGGCCCTTTGCGAAGGGCAGATCTAACGAGCTCATTGCGGGAAAGCGAAAGCAAAGGACGCTTTTCTCCCTCTAACCGCTTTCGTCAGAGGAATGGGGGAAGTCACAGTGTTCTTTCTCTCACTGAGATACACACAATCTGACGTTGCCTCTGAGCTCCGTTGCTGGCAAAGAACTGAAACTGACATACATTCCTGTGGGGAAATACAGGGCTTTGCTAGGATTTCTCTAGGCAGTGTGATTTCCCTGGGCCTCACTGTAGCAACACTATCTCGCCAGGGCAACACTGCGTGGAATTTCCTCTTCCAAGAGAGCTGCTGCTTTGTAGTTTGTGCTGGGAAACCTTGCTTTGGCAAGTGCGAATTGACCGCATTCAGGCAGAAAGAAAAGAGAACAGCAAGAGGCCATTTTTCCCCGGCTGCTTTCCCAAGCCCTTCCAGCTCAAACTATGTCGTTGCTCCTCTGGAAGGATCCCTGCACCGCGACGTAGTTTTTCAGAAGAAGCCCTGCGTTTGCAAGAGCAAAGGAGCAATTCGTTGCAGGAAAGAGGAAGGAAAGAAAGTTTCTCTCCCTCTGCCTGCTTTGCTCAGAGAACTGGATGAAGTCAGGGAGTTCTCCCTTTCACTGAGAAACGTGTGGGCTGCTTTTGCCTGTGCGCTCTCTTCTTTGCAAAAGAGTCTGCAGTTCCACACTTTGAACCGTGGAAAGGCGCCGGGCTCTGCTCAGACTTCCCCCGGCGTTTCGTTTGCCCTGGGCCAAAGCGAGCCTTCACAATAGCTGAACGCTAACACTGCATACTCGTTCCACTTCCAGAACAGGGCTACCGCGAGGCAGTTCTCCGGGGGAAAACGGCCCTTCGCGAAGGGCAGATCTGCCGAGCTCATTGCGGGAAAGCGAAAGCAAAGGACGCTTTTCTCCCTCTAACCGCTTTCGTCAGAGGAACGGGGGAAGTCACAGTGTTCTTTCTCTCACTGAGATACACACAATCTGACGTTGCCTCTGAGCTCCGTTGCTGGCAAAGAACTGAAACTGACATACATTCCTGTGGGGAAACACAGGGCTTTGCTAGGATTTCTCTAGGCAGTGTGATTTCCCTGGGCCTCACTGTAGCAACACTATCTCGCCAGGGCAACACTGCGTGGGATTTCCTCTTCCAAGAGAGCTGCTGCTTTGTAGTTTGTGCTGGGAAACCTTGCTTTGGCAAGTGCGAATTGACCGCATTCAGGCAGAAAGAAAAGAGAACAGCAAGAGGCCTTTTTTCCCCGGCTGCTTTCCCAAGCCCTTCCAGCTCAAACTATGTCGTTGCTCCTCTGGAAGGATCCCTGCACCGCGACGTAGTTTTTCAGAAGAAGCCCTGCGTTTGCAAGAGCAAAGGAGCAATTCGTTGCAGGAAAGAGGAAGGAAAGAAAGTTTCTCTCCCTCTGCCTGCTTTGCTCAGAGAACTGGATGAAGTCAGGGAGTTCTCCCTTTCACTGAGAAACGTGCGGGCTGCTGTTGCCTGTGCGCTCTCTTCTTTGCAAAAGAGTCTGCAGCTCCACGCTTTGAACCGTGGAAAGGCGCCGGGCTCTGCTCAGACTTCCCCCGGCGCTTCGTTTGCCCTATGCCAAAGCGAGCCTTCACAATAGCTGAACGCTAACACTGCATACTCGTTCCACTTCCAGAACAGGGCTACAGCGAGGCAGTTCTCCAGGGGAAAATGGCCCTTCGCGAAGGGCAGATCTGCCGAGCTCATTGCGGGAAAGCGAAAGCAAAGGACGCTTTTCTCCCTCTAACCGCTTTCGTCAGAGGAACGGGGGAAGTCACAGTGTTCTTTCTCTCACTGAGATACACACAATCTAACGTTGCCTCTGAGCTCCGTTGCTGGCAAAGAACTGAAACTGACATACATTCCTGTGGGGAAACACAGGGCTTTGCTAGGATTTCTCTAGGCAGTGTGTTTTCCCTGGACCTCACTGCAGCAACACTATCTCGCCAGGGCAACACTGCGTGGGATTTCCTCTTCCAAGAGAGCTGCTGCTTTGTAGTTTGTGCTGGGAAACCTTGCTTTGGCAAGTGCGAATTGACTGCATTCAGGCAGAAAGAAAAGAGAACAGCAAGAGGCCTTTTATCCCCGGCTGCTTTCCCAAGCCCTTCCAGCTCAAACTATGTCGTTGCTCCTCTGGAAGGATCCCTGCACCGCGACGTAGTTTCTCAGAAGAAGCCCTGCTTTTGCAAGAGCAAAGGAGCAATTCGTTGCAGGAAAGAGGAAGGAAAGAAAGTTTCTCTCCCTCTGCCTGCTTTGCTCAGAGAACTGGATGAAGTCAGGGAGTTCTCCCTTTCACTGAGAAACGTGTGGGCTGCTTTTGCCTGTGCGCTCTCTTCTTTGCAAAAGAGTCTGCAGTTCCACACTTTGAACCGTGGAAAGGCGCCGGGCTCTGCTCAGACTTCCCCCGGCGTTTCGTTTGCCCTGGGCCAAAGCGAGCCTTCACAATAGCTGAACGCTAACACTGCATACTCGTTCCACTTCCAGAACAGGGCTACCGCGAGGCAGTTCTCCGGGGGAAAACGGCCCTTCGCGAAGGGCAGATCTGCCGAGCTCATTGCGGGAAAGCGAAAGCAAAGGACGCTTTTCTCCCTCTAACCGCTTTCGTCAGAGGAACGGGGGAAGTCACAGTGTTCTTTCTCTCACTGAGATACACACAATCTGACGTTGCCTCTGAGCTCCGTTGCTGGCAAAGAACTGAAACTGACATACATTCCTGTGGGGAAACACAGGGCTTTGCTAGGATTTCTCTAGGCAGTGTGATTTCCCTGGGCCTCACTGTAGCAACACTATCTCGCCAGGGCAACACTGCGTGGGATTTCCTCTTCCAAGAGAGCTGCTGCTTTGTAGTTTGTGCTGGGAAACCTTGCTTTGGCAAGTGCGAATTGACCGCATTCAGGCAGAAAGAAAAGAGAACAGCAAGAGGCCTTTTTTCCCCGGCTGCTTTCCCAAGCCCTTCCAGCTCAAACTATGTCGTTGCTCCTCTGGAAGGATCCCTGCACCGCGACGTAGTTTTTCAGAAGAAGCCCTGCTTTTGCAAGAGCAAAGGAGCAATTCGTTGCAGGAAAGAGGAAGGAAAGAAAGTTTCTCTCCCTCTGCCTGCTTTGCTCAGAGAACTGGATGAAGTCAGGGAGTTCTCCCTTTCACTGAGAAACGTGCGGGCTGCTGTTGCCTGTGCGCTCTCTTCTTTGCAAAAGAGTCTGCAGTTCCACGCTTTGAACCGTGGAAAGGCGCCGGGCTCTGCTAAGACTTCCCCCGGCGCTTCGTTTGCCCTGGGCCAAAGCGAGCCTTCACAATAGCTGAACGCTAACACTGCATACTCGTTCCACTTCCAGAACAGGGCTACAGCGAGGCAGTTCTCCGGGGGAAAACGGCCCTTTGCGAAGGGCAGATCTGCCGAGCTCATTGCGGGAAAGCGAAAGCAAAGGACGCTTTTCTCCCTCTAACCGCTTTCGTCAGAGGAATGGGGGAAGTCACAGTGTTCTTTCTCTCACTGAGATACACACAATCTGACGTTGCCTCTGAGCTCCGTTGCTGGCAAAGAACTGAAACTGACATACATTCCTGTGGGGAAATACAGGGCTTTGCTAGGATTTCTCTAGGCAGTGTGATTTCCCTGGGCCTCACTGTAGCAACACTATCTCGCCAGGGCAACACTGCGTGGAATTTCCTCTTCCAAGAGAGCTGCTGCTTTGTAGTTTGTGCTGGGAAACCTTGCTTTGGCAAGTGCGAATTGACCGCATTCAGGCAGAAAGAAAAGAGAACAGCAAGAGGCCATTTTTCCCCGGCTGCTTTCCCAAGCCCTTCCAGCTCAAACTATGTCGTTGCTCCTCTGGAAGGATCCCTGCACCGCGACGTAGTTTTTCAGAAGCCCTGCGTTTGCAAGAGCAAAGGAGCAATTCGTTGCAGGAAAGAGGAAGGAAAGAAAGTTTCTCTCCCTCTGCCTGCTTTGCTCAGAGAACTGGATGAAGTCAGGGAGTTCTCCCTTTCACTGAGAAACGTGTGGGCTGCTTTTGCCTGTGCGCTCTCTTCTTTGCAAAAGAGTCTGCAGTTCCACACTTTGAACCGTGGAAAGGCGCCGGGCTCTGCTCAGACTTCCCCCGGCGTTTCGTTTGCCCTGGGCCAAAGCGAGCCTTCACAATAGCTGAACGCTAACACTGCATACTCGTTCCACTTCCAGAACAGGGCTACCGCGAGGCAGTTCTCCGGGGGAAAACGGCCCTTCGCGAAGGGCAGATCTGCCGAGCTCATTGCGGGAAAGCGAAAGCAAAGGACGCTTTTCTCCCTCTAACCGCTTTCGTCAGAGGAACGGGGGAAGTCACGGTGTTCTTTCTCTCACTGAGATACACACAATCTGACGTTGCCTCTGAGCTCCGTTGCTGGCAAAGAACTGAAACTGACATACATTCCTGTGGGGAAACACAGGGCTTTGCTAGGATTTCTCTAGGCAGTGTGATTTCCCTGGGCCTCACTGTAGCAACACTATCTCGCCAGGGCAACACTGCGTGGGATTTCCTCTTCCAAGAGAGCTGCTGCTTTGTAGTTTGTGCTGGGAAACCTTGCTTTGGCAAGTGCGAATTGACCGCATTCAGGCAGAAAGAAAAGAGAACAGCAAGAGGCCTTTTTTCCCCGGCTGCTTTCCCAAGCCCTTCCAGCTCAAACTATGTCGTTGCTCCTCTGGAAGGATCCCTGCACCGCGACGTAGTTTTTCAGAAGAAGCCCTGCGTTTGCAAGAGCAAAGGAGCAATTCGTTGCAGGAAAGAGGAAGGAAAGAAAGTTTCTCTCCCTCTGCCTGCTTTGCTCAGAGAACTGGATGAAGTCAGGGAGTTCTCCCTTTCACTGAGAAACGTGCGGGCTGCTGTTGCCTGTGCGCTCTCTTCTTTGCAAAACAGTCTGCAGCTCCACGCTTTGAACCGTGGAAAGGCGCCGGGCTCTGCTCAGACTTCCCCCGGCGCTTCGTTTGCCCTATGCCAAAGCGAGCCTTCACAATAGCTGAACGCTAACACTGCATACTCGTTCCACTTCCAGAACAGGGCTACCGCGAGGCAGTTCTCCGGGGGAAAATGGCCCTTCGCGAAGGGCAGATCTGCCGAGCTCATTGCGGGAAAGCGAAAGCAAAGGACGCTTTTCTCCCTCTAACCGCTTTCGTCAGAGGAACGGGGGAAGTCACAGTGTTCTTTCTCTCACTGAGATACACACAATCTAACGTTGCCTCTGAGCTCCGTTGCTGGCAAAGAACTGAAACTGACATACATTCCTGTGGGGAAACACAGGGCTTTGCTAGGATTTCTCTAGGCAGTGTGTTTTCCCTGGACCTCACTGCAGCAACACTATCTCGCCAGGGCAACACTGCGTGGGATTTCCTCTTCCAAGAGAGCTGCTGCTTTGTAGTTTGTGCTGGGAAACCTTGCTTTGGCAAGTGCGAATTGACTGCATTCAGGCAGAAAGAAAAGAGAACAGCAAGAGGCCTTTTATCCCCGGCTGCTTTCCCAAGCCCTTCCAGCTCAAACTATGTCGTTGCTCCTCTGGAAGGATCCCTGCACCGCGACGTAGTTTCTCAGAAGAAGCCCTGCTTTTGCAAGAGCAAAGGAGCAATTCGTTGCAGGAAAGAGGAAGGAAAGAAAGTTTCTCTCCCTCTGCCTGCTTTGCTCAGAGAACTGGATGAAGTCAGGGAGTTCTCCCTTTCACTGAGAAACGTGTGGGCTGCTTTTGCCTGTGCGCTCTCTTCTTTGCAAAAGAGTCTGCAGTTCCACACTTTGAACCGTGGAAAGGCGCCGGGCTCTGCTCAGACTTCCCCCGGCGTTTCGTTTGCCCTGGGCCAAAGCGAGCCTTCACAATAGCTGAACGCTAACACTGCATACTCGTTCCACTTCCAGAACAGGGCTACCGCGAGGCAGTTCTCCGGGGGAAAACGGCCCTTCGCGAAGGGCAGATCTGCCGAGCTCATTGCGGGAAAGCGAAAGCAAAGGACGCTTTTCTCCCTCTAACCGCTTTCGTCAGAGGAACGGGGGAAGTCACAGTGTTCTTTCTCTCACTGAGATACACACAATCTGACGTTGCCTCTGAGCTCCGTTGCTGGCAAAGAACTGAAACTGACATACATTCCTGTGGGGAAACACAGGGCTTTGCTAGGATTTCTCTAGGCAGTGTGATTTCCCTGGGCCTCACTGTAGCAACACTATCTCGCCAGGGCAACACTGCGTGGGATTTCCTCTTCCAAGAGAGCTGCTGCTTTGTAGTTTGTGCTGGGAAACCTTGCTTTGGCAAGTGCGAATTGACCGCATTCAGGCAGAAAGAAAAGAGAACAGCAAGAGGCCTTTTTTCCCCGGCTGCTTTCCCAAGCCCTTCCAGCTCAAACTATGTCGTTGCTCCTCTGGAAGGATCCCTGCACCGCGACGTAGTTTTTCAGAAGAAGCCCTGCTTTTGCAAGAGCAAAGGAGCAATTCGTTGCAGGAAAGAGGAAGGAAAGAAAGTTTCTCTCCCTCTGCCTGCTTTGCTCAGAGAACTGGATGAAGTCAGGGAGTTCTCCCTTTCACTGAGAAACGTGCGGGCTGCTGTTGCCTGTGCGCTCTCTTCTTTGCAAAAGAGTCTGCAGTTCCACGCTTTGAACCGTGGAAAGGCGCCGGGCTCTGCTAAGACTTCCCCCGGCGCTTCGTTTGCCCTGGGCCAAAGCGAGCCTTCACAATAGCTGAACGCTAACACTGCATATTCGTTCCACTTCCAGAACAGGGCTACAGCGAGGCAGTTCTCCGGGGGAAAACGGCCCTTTGCGAAGGGCAGATCTGCCGAGCTCATTGCGGGAAAGCGAAAGCAAAGGACGCTTTTCTCCCTCTAACCGCTTTCGTCAGAGGAATGGGGGAAGTCACAGTGTTCTTTCTCTCACTGAGATACACACAATCTGACGTTGCCTCTGAGCTCCGTTGCTGGCAAAGAACTGAAACTGACATACATTCCTGTGGGGAAATACAGGGCTTTGCTAGGATTTCTCTAGGCAGTGTGATTTCCCTGGGCCTCACTGTAGCAACACTATCTCGCCAGGGCAACACTGCGTGGAATTTCCTCTTCCAAGAGAGCTGCTGCTTTGTAGTTTGTGCTGGGAAACCTTGCTTTGGCAAGTGCGAATTGACCGCATTCAGGCAGAAAGAAAAGAGAACAGCAAGAGGCCATTTTTCCCCGGCTGCTTTCCCAAGCCCTTCCAGCTCAAACTATGTCGTTGCTCCTCTGGAAGGATCCCTGCACCGCGACGTAGTTTTTCAGAAGAAGCCCTGCGTTTGCAAGAGCAAAGGAGCAATTCGTTGCAGGAAAGAGGAAGGAAAGAAAGTTTCTCTCCCTCTGCCTGCTTTGCTCAGAGAACTGGATGAAGTCAGGGAGTTCTCCCTTTCACTGAGAAACGTGTGGGCTGCTTTTGCCTGTGCGCTCTCTTCTTTGCAAAAGAGTCTGCAGTTCCACACTTTGAACCGTGGAAAGGCGCCGGGCTCTGCTCAGACTTCCCCCGGCGTTTCGTTTGCCCTGGGCCAAAGCGAGCCTTCACAATAGCTGAACGCTAACACTGCATACTCGTTCCACTTCCAGAACAGGGCTACCGCGAGGCAGTTCTCCGGGGGAAAACGGCCCTTCGCGAAGGGCAGATCTGCCGAGCTCATTGCGGGAAAGCGAAAGCAAAGGACGCTTTTCTCCCTCTAACCGCTTTCGTCAGAGGAACGGGGGAAGTCACAGTGTTCTTTCTCTCACTGAGATACACACAATCTGACGTTGCCTCTGAGCTCCGTTGCTGGCAAAGAACTGAAACTGACATACATTCCTGTGGGGAAACACAGGGCTTTGCTAGGATTTCTCTAGGCAGTGTGATTTCCCTGGGCCTCACTGTAGCAACACTATCTCGCCAGGGCAACACTGCGTGGGATTTCCTCTTCCAAGAGAGCTGCTGCTTTGTAGTTTGTGCTGGGAAACCTTGCTTTGGCAAGTGCGAATTGACCGCATTCAGGCAGAAAGAAAAGAGAACAGCAAGAGGCCTTTTTTCCCCGGCTGCTTTCCCAAGCCCTTCCAGCTCAAACTATGTCGTTGCTCCTCTGGAAGGATCCCTGCACCGCGACGTAGTTTTTCAGAAGAAGCCCTGCGTTTGCAAGAGCAAAGGAGCAATTCGTTGCAGGAAAGAGGAAGGAAAGAAAGTTTCTCTCCCTCTGCCTGCTTTGCTCAGAGAACTGGATGAAGTCAGGGAGTTCTCCCTTTCACTGAGAAACGTGCGGGCTGCTGTTGCCTGTGCGCTCTCTTCTTTGCAAAAGAGTCTGCAGCTCCACGCTTTGAACCGTGGAAAGGCGCCGGGCTCTGCTCAGACTTCCCCCGGCGTTTCGTTTGCCCTGGGCCAAAGCGAGCCTTCACAATAGCTGAACGCTAACACTGCATACTCGTTCCACTTCCAGAACAGGGCTACCGCGAGGCAGTTCTCCGGGGGAAAATGGCCCTTCGCGAAGGGCAGATCTGCCGAGCTCATTGCGGGAAAGCGAAAGCAAAGGACGCTTTTCTCCCTCTAACCGCTTTCGTCAGAGGAACGGGGGAAGTCACAGTGTTCTTTCTCTCACTGAGATACACACAATCTAACGTTGCCTCTGAGCTCCGTTGCTGGCAAAGAACTGAAACTGACATACATTCCTGTGGGGAAACACAGGGCTTTGCTAGGATTTCTCTAGGCAGTGTGTTTTCCCTGGACCTCACTGCAGCAACACTATCTCGCCAGGGCAACACTGCGTGGGATTTCCTCTTCCAAGAGAGCTGCTGCTTTGTAGTTTGTGCTGGGAAACCTTGCTTTGGCAAGTGCGAATTGACTGCATTCAGGCAGAAAGAAAAGAGAACAGCAAGAGGCCTTTTATCCCCGGCTGCTTTCCCAAGCCCTTGCAGCTCAAACTATGTCGTTGCTCCTCTGGAAGGATCCCTGCACCGCGACGTAGTTTCTCAGAAGAAGCCCTGCTTTTGCAAGAGCAAAGGAGCAATTCGTTGCAGGAAAGAGGAAGGAAAGAAAGTTTCTCTCCCTCTGCCTGCTTTGCTCAGAGAACTGGATGAAGTCAGGGAGTTCTCCCTTTCACTGAGAAACGTGTGGGCTGCTTTTGCCTGTGCGCTCTCTTCTTTGCAAAAGAGTCTGCAGTTCCACACTTTGAACCGTGGAAAGGCGCCGGGCTCTGCTCAGACTTCCCCCGGCGTTTCGTTTGCCCTGGGCCAAAGCGAGCCTTCACAATAGCTGAACGCTAACACTGCATACTCGTTCCACTTCCAGAACAGGGCTACCGCGAGGCAGTTCTCCGGGGGAAAACGGCCCTTCGCGAAGGGCAGATCTGCCGAGCTCATTGCGGGAAAGCGAAAGCAAATGACGCTTTTCTCCCTCTAACCGCTTTCGTCAGAGGAACGGGGGAAGTCACGGTGTTCTTTCTCTCACTGAGATACACACAATCTGACGTTGCCTCTGAGCTCCGTTGCTGGCAAAGAACTGAAACTGACATACATTCCTGTGGGGAAACACAGGGCTTTGCTAGGATTTCTCTAGGCAGTGTGATTTCCCTGGGCCTCACTGTAGCAACACTATCTCGCCAGGGCAACACTGCGTGGGATTTCCTCTTCCAAGAGAGCTGCTGCTTTGTAGTTTGTGCTGGGAAACCTTGCTTTGGCAAGTGCGAATTGACCGCATTCAGGCAGAAAGAAAAGAGAACAGCAAGAGGCCTTTTTTCCCCGGCTGCTTTCCCAAGCCCTTCCAGCTCAAACTATGTCGTTGCTCCTCTGGAAGGATCCCTGCACCGCGACGTAGTTTTTCAGAAGAAGCCCTGCTTTTGCAAGAGCAAAGGAGCAATTCGTTGCAGGAAAGAGGAAGGAAAGAAAGTTTCTCTCCCTCTGCCTGCTTTGCTCAGAGAACTGGATGAAGTCAGGGAGTTCTCCCTTTCACTGAGAAACGTGCGGGCTGCTGTTGCCTGTGCGCTCTCTTCTTTGCAAAAGAGTCTGCAGTTCCACGCTTTGAACCGTGGAAAGGCGCCGGGCTCTGCTAAGACTTCCCCCGGCGCTTCGTTTGCCCTGGGCCAAAGCGAGCCTTCACAATAGCTGAACGCTAACACTGCATATTCGTTCCACTTCCAGAACAGGGCTACAGCGAGGCAGTTCTCCGGGGGAAAACGGCCCTTTGCGAAGGGCAGATCTGCCGAGCTCATTGCGGGAAAGCGAAAGCAAAGGACGCTTTTCTCCCTCTAACCGCTTTCGTCAGAGGAATGGGGGAAGTCACAGTGTTCTTTCTCTCACTGAGATACACACAATCTGACGTTGCCTCTGAGCTCCGTTGCTGGCAAAGAACTGAAACTGACATACATTCCTGTGGGGAAATACAGGGCTTTGCTAGGATTTCTCTAGGCAGTGTGATTTCCCTGGGCCTCACTGTAGCAACACTATCTCGCCAGGGCAACACTGCGTGGAATTTCCTCTTCCAAGAGAGCTGCTGCTTTGTAGTTTGTGCTGGGAAACCTTGCTTTGGCAAGTGCGAATTGACCGCATTCAGGCAGAAAGAAAAGAGAACAGCAAGAGGCCATTTTTCCCCGGCTGCTTTCCCAAGCCCTTCCAGCTCAAACTATGTCGTTGCTCCTCTGGAAGGATCCCTGCACCGCGACGTAGTTTTTCAGAAGAAGCCCTGCGTTTGCAAGAGCAAAGGAGCAATTCGTTGCAGGAAAGAGGAAGGAAAGAAAGTTTCTCTCCCTCTGCCTGCTTTGCTCAGAGAACTGGATGAAGTCAGGGAGTTCTCCCTTTCACTGAGAAACGTGTGGGCTGCTTTTGCCTGTGCGCTCTCTTCTTTGCAAAAGAGTCTGCAGTTCCACACTTTGAACCGTGGAAAGGCGCCGGGCTCTGCTCAGACTTCCCCCGGCGTTTCGTTTGCCCTGGGCCAAAGCGAGCCTTCACAATAGCTGAACGCTAACACTGCATACTCGTTCCACTTCCAGAACAGGGCTACCGCGAGGCAGTTCTCCGGGGGAAAACGGCCCTTCGCGAAGGGCAGATCTGCCGAGCTCATTGCGGGAAAGCGAAAGCAAAGGACGCTTTTCTCCCTCTAACCGCTTTCGTCAGAGGAACGGGGGAAGTCACAGTGTTCTTTCTCTCACTGAGATACACACAATCTGACGTTGCCTCTGAGCTCCGTTGCTGGCAAAGAACTGAAACTGACATACATTCCTGTGGGGAAACACAGGGCTTTGCTAGGATTTCTCTAGGCAGTGTGATTTCCCTGGGCCTCACTGTAGCAACACTATCTCGCCAGGGCAACACTGCGTGGGATTTCCTCTTCCAAGAGAGCTGCTGCTTTGTAGTTTGTGCTGGGAAACCTTGCTTTGGCAAGTGCGAATTGACCGCATTCAGGCAGAAAGAAAAGAGAACAGCAAGAGGCCTTTTTTCCCCGGCTGCTTTCCCAAGCCCTTCCAGCTCAAACTATGTCGTTGCTCCTCTGGAAGGATCCCTGCACCGCGACGTAGTTTTTCAGAAGAAGCCCTGCTTTTGCAAGAGCAAAGGAGCAATTCGTTGCAGGAAAGAGGAAGGAAAGAAAGTTTCTCTCCCTCTGCCTGCTTTGCTCAGAGAACTGGATGAAGTCAGGGAGTTCTCCCTTTCACTGAGAAACGTGTGGGCTGCTTTTGCCTGTGCGCTCTCTTCTTTGCAAAAGAGTCTGCAGTTCCACACTTTGAACCGTGGAAAGGCGCCGGGCTCTGCTCAGACTTCCCCCGGCGTTTCGTTTGCCCTGGGCCAAAGCGAGCCTTCACAATAGCTGAACGCTAACACTGCATACTCGTTCCACTTCCAGAACAGGGCTACCGCGAGGCAGTTCTCCGGGGGAAAACGGCCCTTCGCGAAGGGCAGATCTGCCGAGCTCATTGCGGGAAAGCGAAAGCAAAGGACGCTTTTCTCCCTCTAACCGCTTTCGTCAGAGGAACGGGGGAAGTCACGGTGTTCTTTCTCTCACTGAGATACACACAATCTGACGTTGCCTCTGAGCTCCGTTGCTGGCAAAGAACTGAAACTGACATACATTCCTGTGGGGAAACACAGGGCTTTGCTAGGATTTCTCTAGGCAGTGTGATTTCCCTGGGCCTCACTGTAGCAACACTATCTCGCCAGGGCAACACTGCGTGGGATTTCCTCTTCCAAGAGAGCTGCTGCTTTGTAGTTTGTGCTGGGAAACCTTGCTTTGGCAAGTGCGAATTGACCGCATTCAGGCAGAAAGAAAAGAGAACAGCAAGAGGCCTTTTTTCCCCGGCTGCTTTCCCAAGCCCTTCCAGCTCAAACTATGTCGTTCCTCCTCTGGAAGGATCCCTGCACCGCGACGTAGTTTTTCAGAAGAAGCCCTGAGTTTGCAAGAGCAAAGGAGCAATTCGTTGCAGGAAAGAGGAAGGAAAGAAAGTTTCTCTCCCTCTGCCTGCTTTGCTCAGAGAACTGGATGAAGTCAGGGAGTTCTCCCTTTCACTGAGAAACGTGCGGGCTGCTGTTGCCTGTGCGCTCTCTTCTTTGCAAAAGAGTCTGCAGCTCCACGCTTTGAACCGTGGAAAGGCGCCGGGCTCTGCTCAGACTTCCCCCGGCGCTTCGTTTGCCCTATGCCAAAGCGAGCCTTCACAATAGCTGAACGCTAACACTGCATACTCGTTCCACTTCCAGAACAGGGCTACCGCGAGGCAGTTCTCCGGGGGAAAATGGCCCTTCGCGAAGGGCAGATCTGCCGAGCTCATTGCGGGAAAGCGAAAGCAAAGGACGCTTTTCTCCCTCTAACCGCTTTCGTCAGAGGAACGGGGGAAGTCACAGTGTTCTTTCTCTCACTGAGATACACACAATCTAACGTTGCCTCTGAGCTCCGTTGCTGGCAAAGAACTGAAACGGACATACATTCCTGTGGGGAAACACAGGGCTTTGCTAGGATTTCTCTAGGCAGTGTGTTTTCCCTGGACCTCACTGCAGCAACACTATCTCGCCAGGGCAACACTGCGTGGGATTTCCTCTTCCAAGAGAGCTGCTGCTTTGTAGTTTGTGCTGGGAAACCTTGCTTTGGCAAGTGCGAATTGACTGCATTCAGGCAGAAAGAAAAGAGAACAGCAAGAGGCCTTTTATCCCCGGCTGCTTTCCCAAGCCCTTCCAGCTCAAACTATGTCGTTGCTCCTCTGGAAGGATCCCTGCACCGCGACGTAGTTTCTCAGAAGAAGCCCTGCTTTTGCAAGAGCAAAGGAGCAATTCGTTGCAGGAAAGAGGAAGGAAAGAAAGTTTCTCTCCCTCTGCCTGCTTTGCTCAGAGAACTGGATGAAGTCAGGGAGTTCTCCCTTTCACTGAGAAACGTGTGGGCTGCTTTTGCCTGTGCGCTCTCTTCTTTGCAAAAGAGTCTGCAGTTCCACACTTTGAACCGTGGAAAGGCGCCGGGCTCTGCTCAGACTTCCCCCGGCGTTTCGTTTGCCCTGGGCCAAAGCGAGCCTTCACAATAGCTGAACGCTAACACTGCATACTCGTTCCACTTCCAGAACAGGGCTACCGCGAGGCAGTTCTCCGGGGGAAAACGGCCCTTCGCGAAGGGCAGATCTGCCGAGCTCATTGCGGGAAAGCGAAAGCAAAGGACGCTTTTCTCCCTCTAACCGCTTTCGTCAGAGGAACGGGGGAAGTCACAGTGTTCTTTCTCTCACTGAGATACACACAATCTGACGTTGCCTCTGAGCTCCGTTGCTGGCAAAGAACTGAAACTGACATACATTCCTGTGGGGAAACACAGGGCTTTGCTAGGATTTCTCTAGGCAGTGTGATTTCCCTGGGCCTCACTGTAGCAACACTATCTCGCCAGGGCAACACTGCGTGGGATTTCCTCTTCCAAGAGAGCTGCTGCTTTGTAGTTTGTGCTGGGAAACCTTGCTTTGGCAAGTGCGAATTGACCGCATTCAGGCAGAAAGAAAAGAGAACAGCAAGAGGCCTTTTTTCCCCGGCTGCTTTCCCAAGCCCTTCCAGCTCAAACTATGTCGTTCCTCCTCTGGAAGGATCCCTGCACCGCGACGTAGTTTTTCAGAAGAAGCCCTGCGTTTGCAAGAGCAAAGGAGCAATTCGTTGCAGGAAAGAGGAAGGAAAGAAAGTTTCTCTCCCTCTGCCTGCTTTGCTCAGAGAACTGGATGAAGTCAGGGAGTTCTCCCTTTCACTGAGAAACGTGCGGGCTGCTGTTGCCTGTGCGCTCTCTTCTTTGCAAAAGAGTCTGCAGTTCCACGCTTTGAACCGTGGAAAGGCGCCGGGCTCTGCTAAGACTTCCCCCGGCGCTTCGTTTGCCCTGGGCCAAAGCGAGCCTTCACAATAGCTGAACGCTAACACTGCATATTCGTTCCACTTCCAGAACAGGGCTACAGCGAGGCAGTTCTCCGGGGGAAAACGGCCCTTTGCGAAGGGCAGATCTGCCGAGCTCATTGCGGGAAAGCGAAAGCAAAGGACGCTTTTCTCCCTCTAACCGCTTTCGTCAGAGGAATGGGGGAAGTCACAGTGTTCTTTCTCTCACTGAGATACACACAATCTGACGTTGCCTCTGAGCTCCGTTGCTGGCAAAGAACTGAAACTGACATACATTCCTGTGGGGAAATACAGGGCTTTGCTAGGATTTCTCTAGGCAGTGTGATTTCCCTGGGCCTCACTGTAGCAACACTATCTCGCCAGGGCAACACTGCGTGGAATTTCCTCTTCCAAGAGAGCTGCTGCTTTGTAGTTTGTGCTGGGAAACCTTGCTTTGGCAAGTGCGAATTGACCGCATTCAGGCAGAAAGAAAAGAGAACAGCAAGAGGCCATTTTTCCCCGGCTGCTTTCCCAAGCCCTTCCAGCTCAAACGATGTCGTTGCTCCTCTGGAAGGATCCCTGCACCGCGACGTAGTTTTTCAGAAGAAGCCCTGCGTTTGCAAGAGCAAAGGAGCAATTCGTTGCAGGAAAGAGGAAGGAAAGAAAGTTTCTCTCCCTCTGCCTGCTTTGCTCAGAGAACTGGATGAAGTCAGGGAGTTCTCCCTTTCACTGAGAAACGTGCGGGCTGCTGTTGCCTGTGCGCTCTCTTCTTTGCAAAAGAGTCTGCAGTTCCACGCTTTGAACCGTGGAAAGGCGCCGGGCTCTGCTAAGACTTCCCCCGGCGCTTCGTTTGCCCTGGGCCAAAGCGAGCCTTCACAGTAGCTGAACGCTAACACTGCATACTCGTTCCACTTCCAGAACAGGGCTACCGCGAGGCAGTTCTCCGGGGGAAAACGGCCCTTCGCGAAGGGCAGATCTGCCGAGCTCATTGCGGGAAAGCGAAAGCAAACGACGCTTTTCTCCCTCTAACCGCTTTCGTCAGAGGAACGGGGGAAGTCACAATGTTCTTTCTCTCACTGAGATACACACAATCTGACGTTGCCTCTGAGCTCCGTTGCTGGCAAAGAACTGAAACTGACATACATTCCTGTGGGGAAACACAGGGCTTTGCTAGGATTTCTCTAGGCAGTGTGATTTCCCTGGGCCTCACTGTAGCAACACTATCTCGCCAGGGCAACACTGCGTGGGATTTCCTCTTCCAAGAGAGCTGCTGCTTTGTAGTTTGCGCTGGGAAACCTTACTTTGGCAAGTGCGAATTGACCGCATTCAGGCAGAAAGAAAAGAGAACAGCAAGAGGCCTTTTTTCCCCGGCTGCTTTCCCAAGCCCTTCCAGCTCAAACTATGTGGTTGCTCCTCTGGAAGGATCCTTGCACCGCGACGTAGTTTTTCAGAAGAAGCCCTGCTTTTGCAAGAGCAAATGAGGAATTCGTTGCAGGAAAGAGGAAGGAAAGAAAGTTTCTCTCCCTCTGCCTGCTTTGCTCAGAGAACTGGATGAAGTCAGGGAGTTCTCCCTTTCACTGAGAAACGTGCGGGCTGCTGTTGCCTGTGCGCTCTCTTCTTTGCAAAAGAGTCTGCAGTTCCACGCTTTGAACCGTGGAAAGGCGCCGGGCTCTGCTAAGACTTCCCCCGGCGCTTCGTTTGCCCTGGGCCAAAGCGAGCCTTCACAATAGCTGAACGCTAACACTGCATACTCGTTCCACTTCCAGAACAGGGCTACCGCGAGGCAGTTCTCCGGGGGAAAACGGCCCTTTGCGAAGGGCAGATCTGCCGAGCTCATTGCGGGAAAGCGAAAGCAAAGGACGCTTTTCTCCCTCTAACCGCTTTCGTCAGAGGAATGGGGGAAGTCACAGTGTTCTTTCTCTCACTGAGATACACACAATCTGACGTTGCCTCTGAGCTCCGTTGCTGGCAAAGAACTGAAACTGACATACATTCCTGTGGGGAAATACAGGGCTTTGCTAGGATTTCTCTAGGCAGTGTGATTTCCCTGGGCCTCACTGTAGCAACACTATCTCGCCAGGGCAACACTGCGTGGAATTTCCTCTTCCAAGAGAGCTGCTGCTTTGTAGTTTGTGCTGGGAAACCTTGCTTTGGCAAGTGCGAATTGACCGCATTCAGGCAGAAAGAAAAGAGAACAGCAAGAGGCCATTTTTCCCCGGCTGCTTTCCCAAGCCCTTCCAGCTCAAACTATGTCGTTGCTCCTCTGGAAGGATCCCTGCACCGCGACGTAGTTTTTCAGAAGAAGCCCTGCGTTTGCAAGAGCAAAGGAGCAATTCGTTGCAGGAAAGAGGAAGGAAAGAAAGTTTCTCTCCCTCTGCCTGCTTTGCTCAGAGAACTGGATGAAGTCAGGGAGTTCTCCCTTTCACTGAGAAACGTGCGGGCTGCTGTTGCCTGTGCGCTCTCTTCTTTGCAAAAGAGTCTGCAGTTCCACGCTTTGAACCGTGGAAAGGCGCCGGGCTCTGCTAAGACTTCCCCCGGCGCTTCGTTTGCCCTGGGCCAAAGCGAGCCTTCACAATAGCTGAACGCTAACACTGCATACTCGTTCCACTTCCAGAACAGGGCTACCGCGAGGCAGTTCTCCAGGGGAAAACGGCCCTTCGCGAAGGGCAGATCTGCCGAGCTCATTGCGGGAAAGCGAAAGCAAAGGACGCTTTTCTCCCTCTAACCGCTTTCGTCAGAGGAATGGGGGAAGTCACAGTGTTCTTTCTCTCACTGAGATACACACAATCTGACGTTGCCTCTGAGCTCCGTTGCTGGCAAAGAACTGAAACTGACATACATTCCTGTGGGGAAATACAGGGCTTTGCTAGGATTTCTCTAGGCAGTGTGATTTCCCTGGGCCTCACTGTAGCAACACTATCTCGCCAGGGCAACACTGCGTGGAATTTCCTCTTCCAAGAGAGCTGCTGCTTTGTAGTTTGTGCTGGGAAACCTTGCTTTGGCAAGTGCGAATTGACCGCATTCAGGCAGAAAGAAAAGAGAACAGCAAGAGGCCATTTTTCCCCGGCTGCTTTCCCAAGCCCTTCCAGCTCAAACTATGTCGTTGCTCCTCTGGAAGGATCCCTGCACCGCGACGTAGTTTTTCAGAAGAAGCCCTGCGTTTGCAAGAGCAAAGGAGCAATTCGTTGCAGGAAAGAGGAAGGAAAGAAAGTTTCTCTCCCTCTGCCTGCTTTGCTCAGAGAACTGGATGAAGTCAGGGAGTTCTCCCTTTCACTGAGAAACGTGTGGGCTGCTTTTGCCTGTGCGCTCTCTTCTTTGCAAAAGAGTCTGCAGTTCCACACTTTGAACCGTGGAAAGGCGCCGGGCTCTGCTCAGACTTCCCCCGGCGTTTCGTTTGCCCTGGGCCAAAGCGAGCCTTCACAATAGCTGAACGCTAACACTGCATACTCGTTCCACTTCCAGAACAGGGCTACCGCGAGGCAGTTCTCCGGGGGAAAACGGCCCTTCGCGAAGGGCAGATCTGCCGAGCTCATTGCGGGAAAGCGAAAGCAAAGGACGCTTTTCTCCCTCTAACCGCTTTCGTCAGAGGAACGGGGGAAGTCACAGTGTTCTTTCTCTCACTGAGATACACACAATCTGACGTTGCCTCTGAGCTCCGTTGCTGGCAAAGAACTGAAACTGACATACATTCCTGTGGGGAAACACAGGGCTTTGCTAGGATTTCCCTAGGCAGTGTGATTTCCCTGGGCCTCACTGTAGCAACACTATCTCGCCAGGGCAACACTGCGTGGGATTTCCTCTTCCAAGAGAGCTGCTGCTTTGTAGTTTGTGCTGGGAAACCTTGCTTTGGCAAGTGCGAATTGACCGCATTCAGGCAGAAAGAAAAGAGAACAGCAAGAGGCCTTTTTTCCCCGGCTGCTTTCCCAAGCCCTTCCAGCTCAAACTATGTCGTTGCTCCTCTGGAAGGATCCCTGCACCGCGACGTAGTTTTTCAGAAGAAGCCCTGCGTTTGCAAGAGCAAAGGAGCAATTCGTTGCAGGAAAGAGGAAGGAAAGAAAGTTTCTCTCCCTCTGCCTGCTTTGCTCAGAGAACTGGATGAAGTCAGGGAGTTCTCCCTTTCACTGAGAAACGTGCGGGCTGCTGTTGCCTGTGCGCTCTCTTCTTTGCAAAAGAGTCTGCAGTTCCACGCTTTGAACCGTGGAAAGGCGCCGGGCTCTGCTCAGACTTCCCCCGGCGCTTCGTTTGCCCTATGCCAAAGCGAGCCTTCACAATAGCTGAACGCTAACACTGCATACTCGTTCCACTTCCAGAACAGGGCTACCGCGAGGCAGTTCTCCGGGGGAAAATGGCCCTTCGCGAAGGGCAGATCTGCCGAGCTCATTGCGGGAAAGCGAAAGCAAAGGACGCTTTTCTCCCTCTAACCGCTTTCGTCAGAGGAACGGGGGAAGTCACAGTGTTCTTTCTCTCACTGAGATACACACAATCTAACGTTGCCTCTGAGCTCCGTTGCTGGCAAAGAACTGAAACTGACATACATTCCTGTGGGGAAACACAGGGCTTTGCTAGGATTTCTCTAGGCAGTGTGTTTTCCCTGGACCTCACTGCAGCAACACTATCTCGCCAGGGCAACACTGCGTGGGATTTCCTCTTCCAAGAGAGCTGCTGCTTTGTAGTTTGTGCTGGGAAACCTTGCTTTGGCAAGTGCGAATTGACTGCATTCAGGCAGAAAGAAAAGAGAACAGCAAGAGGCCTTTTATCCCCGGCTGCTTTCCCAAGCCCTTCCAGCTCAAACTATGTCGTTGCTCCTCTGGAAGGATCCCTGCACCGCGACGTAGTTTCTCAGAAGAAGCCCTGCTTTTGCAAGAGCAAAGGAGCAATTCGTTGCAGGAAAGAGGAAGGAAAGAAAGTTTCTCTCCCTCTGCCTGCTTTGCTCAGAGAACTGGATGAAGTCAGGGAGTTCTCCCTTTCACTGAGAAACGTGTGGGCTGCTTTTGCCTGTGCGCTCTCTTCTTTGCAAAAGAGTCTGCAGTTCCACACTTTGAACCGTGGAAAGGCGCCGGGCTCTGCTCAGACTTCCCCCGGCGTTTCGTTTGCCCTGGGCCAAAGCGAGCCTTCACAATAGCTGAACGCTAACACTGCATACTCGTTCCACTTCCAGAACAGGGCTACCGCGAGGCAGTTCTCCGGGGGAAAACGGCCCTTTGCGAAGGGCAGATCTGCCGAGCTCATTGCGGGAAAGCGAAAGCAAAGGACGCTTTTCTCCCTCTAACCGCTTTCGTCAGAGGAATGGGGGAAGTCACAGTGTTCTTTCTCTCACTGAGATACACACAATCTGACGTTGCCTCTGAGCTCCGTTGCTGGCAAAGAACTGAAACTGACATACATTCCTGTGGGGAAATACAGGGCTTTGCTAGGATTTCTCTAGGCAGTGTGATTTCCCTGGGCCTCACTGTAGCAACACTATCTCGCCAGGGCAACACTGCGTGGAATTTCCTCTTCCAAGAGAGCTGCTGCTTTGTAGTTTGTGCTGGGAAACCTTGCTTTGGCAAGTGCGAATTGACCGCATTCAGGCAGAAAGAAAAGAGAACAGCAAGAGGCCATTTTTCCCCGGCTGCTTTCCCAAGCCCTTCCAGCTCAAACTATGTCGTTGCTCCTCTGGAAGGATCCCTGCACCGCGACGTAGTTTTTCAGAAGAAGCCCTGCGTTTGCAAGAGCAAAGGAGCAATTCGTTGCAGGAAAGAGGAAGGAAAGAAAGTTTCTCTCCCTCTGCCTGCTTTGCTCAGAGAACTGGATGAAGTCAGGGAGTTCTCCCTTTCACTGAGAAACGTGTGGGCTGCTTTTGCCTGTGCGCTCTCTTCTTTGCAAAAGAGTCTGCAGTTCCACACTTTGAACCGTGGAAAGGCGCCGGGCTCTGCTCAGACTTCCCCCGGCGTTTCGTTTGCCCTGGGCCAAAGCGAGCCTTCACAATAGCTGAACGCTAACACTGCATACTCGTTCCACTTCCAGAACAGGGCTACCGCGAGGCAGTTCTCCGGGGGAAAACGGCCCTTCGCGAAGGGCAGATCTGCCGAGCTCATTGCGGGAAAGCGAAAGCAAAGGACGCTTTTCTCCCTCTAACCGCTTTCGTCAGAGGAACGGGGGAAGTCACAGTGTTCTTTCTCTCACTGAGATACACACAATCTGACGTTGCCTCTGAGCTCCGTTGCTGGCAAAGAACTGAAACTGACATACATTCCTGTGGGGAAACACAGGGCTTTGCTAGGATTTCTCTAGGCAGTGTGATTTCCCTGGGCCTCACTGTAGCAACACTATCTCGCCAGGGCAACACTGCGTGGGATTTCCTCTTCCAAGAGAGCTGCTGCTTTGTAGTTTGTGCTGGGAAACCTTGCTTTGGCAAGTGCGAATTGACCGCATTCAGGCAGAAAGAAAAGAGAACAGCAAGAGGCGTTTTTTCCCCGGCTGCTTTCCCAAGCCCTTCCAGCTCAAACTATGTCGTTGCTCCTCTGGAAGGATCCCTGCACCGCGACGTAGTTTTTCAGAAGAAGCCCTGCGTTTGCAAGAGCAAAGGAGCAATTCGTTGCAGGAAAGAGGAAGGAAAGAAAGTTTCTCTCCCTCTGCCTGCTTTGCTCAGAGAACTGGATGAAGTCAGGGAGTTCTCCCTTTCACTGAGAAACGTGCGGGCTGCTGTTGCCTGTGCGCTCTCTTCTTTGCAAAAGAGTCTGCAGCTCCACGCTTTGAACCGTGGAAAGGCGCCGGGCTCTGCTCAGACTTCCCCCGGCGCTTCGTTTGCCCTATGCCAAAGCGAGCCTTCACAATAGCTGAACGCTAACACTGCATACTCGTTCCACTTCCAGAACAGGGCTACCGCGAGGCAGTTCTCCGGGGGAAAATGGCCCTTCGCGAAGGGCAGATCTGCCGAGCTCATTGCGGGAAAGCGAAAGCAAAGGACGCTTTTCTCCCTCTAACCGCTTTCGTCAGAGGAACGGGGGAAGTCACAGTGTTCTTTCTCTCACTGAGATACACACAATCTAACGTTGCCTCTGAGCTCCGTTGCTGGCAAAGAACTGAAACTGACATACATTCCTGTGGGGAAACACAGGGCTTTGCTAGGATTTCTCTAGGCAGTGTGTTTTCCCTGGACCTCACTGCAGCAACACTATCTCGCCAGGGCAACACTGCGTGGGATTTCCTCTTCCAAGAGAGCTGCTGCTTTGTAGTTTGTGCTGGGAAACCTTGCTTTGGCAAGTGCGAATTGACTGCATTCAGGCAGAAAGAAAAGAGAACAGCAAGAGGCCTTTTATCCCCGGCTGCTTTCCCAAGCCCTTCCAGCTCAAACTATGTCGTTGCTCCTCTGGAAGGATCCCTGCACCGCGACGTAGTTTCTCAGAAGAAGCCCTGCTTTTGCAAGAGCAAAGGAGCAATTCGTTGCAGGAAAGAGGAAGGAAAGAAAGTTTCTCTCCCTCTGCCTGCTTTGCTCAGAGAACTGGATGAAGTCAGGGAGTTCTCCCTTTCACTGAGAAACGTGTGGGCTGCTTTTGCCTGTGCGCTCTCTTCTTTGCAAAAGAGTCTGCAGTTCCACACTTTGAACCGTGGAAAGGCGCCGGGCTCTGCTCAGACTTCCCCCGGCGTTTCGTTTGCCCTGGGCCAAAGCGAGCCTTCACAATAGCTGAACGCTAACACTGCATACTCGTTCCACTTCCAGAACAGGGCTACCGCGAGGCAGTTCTCCGGGGGAAAACGGCCCTTCGCGAAGGGCAGATCTGCCGAGCTCATTGCGGGAAAGCGAAAGCAAAGGACGCTTTTCTCCCTCTAACCGCTTTCGTCAGAGGAACGGGGGAAGTCACAGTGTTCTTTCTCTCACTGAGATACACACAATCTGACGTTGCCTCTGAGCTCCGTTGCTGGCAAAGAACTGAAACTGACATACATTCCTGTGGGGAAACACAGGGCTTTGCTAGGATTTCTCTAGGCAGTGTGATTTCCCTGGGCCTCACTGTAGCAACACTATCTCGCCAGGGCAACACTGCGTGGGATTTCCTCTTCCAAGAGAGATGCTGCTTTGTAGTTTGTGCTGGGAAACCTTGCTTTGGCAAGTGCGAATTGACCGCATTCAGGCAGAAAGAAAAGAGAACAGCAAGAGGCCTTTTTTCCCCGGCTGCTTTCCCAAGCCCTTCCAGCTCAAACTATGTCGTTGCTCCTCTGGAAGGATCCCTGCACCGCGACGTAGTTTTTCAGAAGAAGCCCTGCTTTTGCAAGAGCAAAGGAGCAATTCGTTGCAGGAAAGAGGAAGGAAAGAAAGTTTCTCTCCCTCTGCCTGCTTTGCTCAGAGAACTGGATGAAGTCAGGGAGTTCTCCCTTTCACTGAGAAACGTGCGGGCTGCTGTTGCCTGTGCGCTCTCTTCTTTGCAAAAGAGTCTGCAGTTCCACGCTTTGAACCGTGGAAAGGCGCCGGGCTCTGCTAAGACTTCCCCCGGCGCTTCGTTTGCCCTGGGCCAAAGCGAGCCTTCACAATAGCTGAACGCTAACACTGCATACTCGTTCCACTTCCAGAACAGGGCTACAGCGAGGCAGTTCTCCGGGGGAAAACGGCCCTTTGCGAAGGGCAGATCTGCCGAGCTCATTGCGGGAAAGCGAAAGCAAAGGACGCTTTTCTCCCTCTAACCGCTTTCGTCAGAGGAATGGGGGAAGTCACAGTGTTCTTTCTCTCACTGAGATACACACAATCTGACGTTGCCTCTGAGCTCCGTTGCTGGCAAAGAACTGAAACTGACATACATTCCTGTGGGGAAATACAGGGCTTTGCTAGGATTTCTCTAGGCAGTGTGATTTCCCTGGGCCTCACTGTAGCAACACTATCTCGCCAGGGCAACACTGCGTGGAATTTCCTCTTCCAAGAGAGCTGCTGCTTTGTAGTTTGTGCTGGGAAACCTTGCTTTGGCAAGTGCGAATTGACCGCATTCAGGCAGAAAGAAAAGAGAACAGCAAGAGGCCATTTTTCCCCGGCTGCTTTCCCAAGCCCTTCCAGCTCAAACTATGTCGTTGCTCCTCTGGAAGGATCCCTGCACCGCGACGTAGTTTTTCAGAAGCCCTGCGTTTGCAAGAGCAAAGGAGCAATTCGTTGCAGGAAAGAGGAAGGAAAGAAAGTTTCTCTCCCTCTGCCTGCTTTGCTCAGAGAACTGGATGAAGTCAGGGAGTTCTCCCTTTCACTGAGAAACGTGTGGGCTGCTTTTGCCTGTGCGCTCTCTTCTTTGCAAAAGAGTCTGCAGTTCCACACTTTGAACCGTGGAAAGGCGCCGGGCTCTGCTCAGACTTCCCCCGGCGTTTCGTTTGCCCTGGGCCAAAGCGAGCCTTCACAATAGCTGAACGCTAACACTGCATACTCGTTCCACTTCCAGAACAGGGCTACCGCGAGGCAGTTCTCCGGGGGAAAACGGCCCTTCGCGAAGGGCAGATCTGCCGAGCTCATTGCGGGAAAGCGAAAGCAAAGGACGCTTTTCTCCCTCTAACCGCTTTCGTCAGAGGAACGGGGGAAGTCACGGTGTTCTTTCTCTCACTGAGATACACACAATCTGACGTTGCCTCTGAGCTCCGTTGCTGGCAAAGAACTGAAACTGACATACATTCCTGTGGGGAAACACAGGGCTTTGCTAGGATTTCTCTAGGCAGTGTGATTTCCCTGGGCCTCACTGTAGCAACACTATCTCGCCAGGGCAACACTGCGTGGGATTTCCTCTTCCAAGAGAGCTGCTGCTTTGTAGTTTGTGCTGGGAAACCTTGCTTTGGCAAGTGCGAATTGACCGCATTCAGGCAGAAAGAAAAGAGAACAGCAAGAGGCCTTTTTTCCCCGGCTGCTTTCCCAAGCCCTTCCAGCTCAAACTATGTCGTTGCTCCTCTGGAAGGATCCCTGCACCGCGACGTAGTTTTTCAGAAGAAGCCCTGCGTTTGCAAGAGCAAAGGAGCAATTCGTTGCAGGAAAGAGGAAGGAAAGAAAGTTTCTCTCCCTCTGCCTGCTTTGCTCAGAGAACTGGATGAAGTCAGGGAGTTCTCCCTTTCACTGAGAAACGTGCGGGCTGCTGTTGCCTGTGCGCTCTCTTCTTTGCAAAAGAGTCTGCAGCTCCACGCTTTGAACCGTGGAAAGGCGCCGGGCTCTGCTCAGACTTCCCCCGGCGCTTCGTTTGCCCTATGCCAAAGCGAGCCTTCACAATAGCTGAACGCTAACACTGCATACTCGTTCCACTTCCAGAACAGGGCTACCGCGAGGCAGTTCTCCGGGGGAAAATGGCCCTTCGCGAAGGGCAGATCTGCCGAGCTCATTGCGGGAAAGCGAAAGCAAAGGACGCTTTTCTCCCTCTAACCGCTTTCGTCAGAGGAACGGGGGAAGTCACAGTGTTCTTTCTCTCACTGAGATACACACAATCTAACGTTGCCTCTGAGCTCCGTTGCTGGCAAAGAACTGAAACTGACATACATTCCTGTGGGGAAACACAGGGCTTTGCTAGGATTTCTCTAGGCAGTGTGTTTTCCCTGGACCTCACTGCAGCAACACTATCTCGCCAGGGCAACACTGCGTGGGATTTCCTCTTCCAAGAGAGCTGCTGCTTTGTAGTTTGTGCTGGGAAACCTTGCTTTGGCAAGTGCGAATTGACTGCATTCAGGCAGAAAGAAAAGAGAACAGCAAGAGGCCTTTTATCCCCGGCTGCTTTCCCAAGCCCTTCCAGCTCAAACTATGTCGTTGCTCCTCTGGAAGGATCCCTGCACCGCGACGTAGTTTCTCAGAAGAAGCCCTGCTTTTGCAAGAGCAAAGGAGCAATTCGTTGCAGGAAAGAGGAAGGAAAGAAAGTTTCTCTCCCTCTGCCTGCTTTGCTCAGAGAACTGGATGAAGTCAGGGAGTTCTCCCTTTCACTGAGAAACGTGTGGGCTGCTTTTGCCTGTGCGCTCTCTTCTTTGCAAAAGAGTCTGCAGTTCCACACTTTGAACCGTGGAAAGGCGCCGGGCTCTGCTCAGACTTCCCCCGGCGTTTCGTTTGCCCTGGGCCAAAGCGAGCCTTCACAATAGCTGAACGCTAACACTGCATACTCGTTCCACTTCCAGAACAGGGCTACCGCGAGGCAGTTCTCCGGGGGAAAACGGCCCTTCGCGAAGGGCAGATCTGCCGAGCTCATTGCGGGAAAGCGAAAGCAAAGGACGCTTTTCTCCCTCTAACCGCTTTCGTCAGAGGAACGGGGGAAGTCACAGTGTTCTTTCTCTCACTGAGATACACACAATCTGACGTTGCCTCTGAGCTCCGTTGCTGGCAAAGAACTGAAACTGACATACATTCCTGTGGGGAAACACAGGGCTTTGCTAGGATTTCTCTAGGCAGTGTGATTTCCCTGGGCCTCACTGTAGCAACACTATCTCGCCAGGGCAACACTGCGTGGGATTTCCTCTTCCAAGAGAGCTGCTGCTTTGTAGTTTGTGCTGGGAAACCTTGCTTTGGCAAGTGCGAATTGACCGCATTCAGGCAGAAAGAAAAGAGAACAGCAAGAGGCCTTTTTTCCCCGGCTGCTTTCCCAAGCCCTTCCAGCTCAAACTATGTCGTTGCTCCTCTGGAAGGATCCCTGCACCGCGACGTAGTTTTTCAGAAGAAGCCCTGCTTTTGCAAGAGCAAAGGAGCAATTCGTTGCAGGAAAGAGGAAGGAAAGAAAGTTTCTCTCCCTCTGCCTGCTTTGCTCAGAGAACTGGATGAAGTCAGGGAGTTCTCCCTTTCACTGAGAAACGTGCGGGCTGCTGTTGCCTGTGCGCTCTCTTCTTTGCAAAAGAGTCTGCAGTTCCACGCTTTGAACCGTGGAAAGGCGCCGGGCTCTGCTAAGACTTCCCCCGGCGCTTCGTTTGCCCTGGGCCAAAGCGAGCCTTCACAATAGCTGAACGCTAACACTGCATATTCGTTCCACTTCCAGAACAGGGCTACAGCGAGGCAGTTCTCCGGGGGAAAACGGCCCTTTGCGAAGGGCAGATCTGCCGAGCTCATTGCGGGAAAGCGAAAGCAAAGGACGCTTTTCTCCCTCTAACCGCTTTCGTCAGAGGAATGGGGGAAGTCACAGTGTTCTTTCTCTCACTGAGATACACACAATCTGACGTTGCCTCTGAGCTCCGTTGCTGGCAAAGAACTGAAACTGACATACATTCCTGTGGGGAAATACAGGGCTTTGCTAGGATTTCTCTAGGCAGTGTGATTTCCCTGGGCCTCACTGTAGCAACACTATCTCGCCAGGGCAACACTGCGTGGAATTTCCTCTTCCAAGAGAGCTGCTGCTTTGTAGTTTGTGCTGGGAAACCTTGCTTTGGCAAGTGCGAATTGACCGCATTCAGGCAGAAAGAAAAGAGAACAGCAAGAGGCCATTTTTCCCCGGCTGCTTTCCCAAGCCCTTCCAGCTCAAACTATGTCGTTGCTCCTCTGGAAGGATCCCTGCACCGCGACGTAGTTTTTCAGAAGAAGCCCTGCGTTTGCAAGAGCAAAGGAGCAATTCGTTGCAGGAAAGAGGAAGGAAAGAAAGTTTCTCTCCCTCTGCCTGCTTTGCTCAGAGAACTGGATGAAGTCAGGGAGTTCTCCCTTTCACTGAGAAACGTGTGGGCTGCTTTTGCCTGTGCGCTCTCTTCTTTGCAAAAGAGTCTGCAGTTCCACACTTTGAACCGTGGAAAGGCGCCGGGCTCTGCTCAGACTTCCCCCGGCGTTTCGTTTGCCCTGGGCCAAAGCGAGCCTTCACAATAGCTGAACGCTAACACTGCATACTCGTTCCACTTCCAGAACAGGGCTACCGCGAGGCAGTTCTCCGGGGGAAAACGGCCCTTCGCGAAGGGCAGATCTGCCGAGCTCATTGCGGGAAAGCGAAAGCAAAGGACGCTTTTCTCCCTCTAACCGCTTTCGTCAGAGGAACGGGGGAAGTCACAGTGTTCTTTCTCTCACTGAGATACACACAATCTGACGTTGCCTCTGAGCTCCGTTGCTGGCAAAGAACTGAAACTGACATACATTCCTGTGGGGAAACACAGGGCTTTGCTAGGATTTCTCTAGGCAGTGTGATTTCCCTGGGCCTCACTGTAGCAACACTATCTCGCCAGGGCAACACTGCGTGGGATTTCCTCTTCCAAGAGAGCTGCTGCTTTGTAGTTTGTGCTGGGAAACCTTGCTTTGGCAAGTGCGAATTGACCGCATTCAGGCAGAAAGAAAAGAGAACAGCAAGAGGCCTTTTTTCCCCGGCTGCTTTCCCAAGCCCTTCCAGCTCAAACTATGTCGTTGCTCCTCTGGAAGGATCCCTGCACCGCGACGTAGTTTTTCAGAAGAAGCCCTGCGTTTGCAAGAGCAAAGGAGCAATTCGTTGCAGGAAAGAGGAAGGAAAGAAAGTTTCTCTCCCTCTGCCTGCTTTGCTCAGAGAACTGGATGAAGTCAGGGAGTTCTCCCTTTCACTGAGAAACGTGCGGGCTGCTGTTGCCTGTGCGCTCTCTTCTTTGCAAAAGAGTCTGCAGCTCCACGCTTTGAACCGTGGAAAGGCGCCGGGCTCTGCTCAGACTTCCCCCGGCGCTTCGTTTGCCCTATGCCAAAGCTAGCCTTCACAATAGCTGAACGCTAACACTGCATACTCGTTCCACTTCCAGAACAGGGCTACCGCGAGGCAGTTCTCCGGGGGAAAATGGCCCTTCGCGAAGGGCAGATCTGCCGAGCTCATTGCGGGAAAGCGAAAGCAAAGGACGCTTTTCTCCCTCTAACCGCTTTCGTCAGAGGAACGGGGGAAGTCACAGTGTTCTTTCTCTCACTGAGATACACACAATCTAACGTTGCCTCTGAGCTCCGTTGCTGGCAAAGAACTGAAACTGACATACATTCCTGTGGGGAAACACAGGGCTTTGCTAGGATTTCTCTAGGCAGTGTGTTTTCCCTGGACCTCACTGCAGCAACACTATCTCGCCAGGGCAACACTGCGTGGGATTTCCTCTTCCAAGAGAGCTGCTGCTTTGTAGTTTGTGCTGGGAAACCTTGCTTTGGCAAGTGCGAATTGACTGCATTCAGGCAGAAAGAAAAGAGAACAGCAAGAGGCCTTTTATCCCCGGCTGCTTTCCCAAGCCCTTCCAGCTCAAACTATGTCGTTGCTCCTCTGGAAGGATCCCTGCACCGCGACGTAGTTTCTCAGAAGAAGCCCTGCTTTTGCAAGAGCAAAGGAGCAATTCGTTGCAGGAAAGAGGAAGGAAAGAAAGTTTCTCTCCCTCTGCCTGCTTTGCTCAGAGAACTGGATGAAGTCAGGGAGTTCTCCCTTTCACTGAGAAACGTGTGGGCTGCTTTTGCCTGTGCGCTCTCTTCTTTGCAAAAGAGTCTGCAGTTCCACACTTTGAACCGTGGAAAGGCGCCGGGCTCTGCTCAGACTTCCCCCGGCGTTTCGTTTGCCCTGGGCCAAAGCGAGCCTTCACAATAGCTGAACGCTAACACTGCATACTCGTTCCACTTCCAGAACAGGGCTACCGCGAGGCAGTTCTCCGGGGGAAAACGGCCCTTCGCGAAGGGCAGATCTGCCGAGCTCATTGCGGGAAAGCGAAAGCAAAGGACGCTTTTCTCCCTCTAACCGCTTTCGTCAGAGGAACGGGGGAAGTCACAGTGTTCTTTCTCTCACTGAGATACACACAATCTGACGTTGCCTCTGAGCTCCGTTGCTGGCAAAGAACTGAAACTGACATACATTCCTGTGGGGAAACACAGGGCTTTGCTAGGATTTCTCTAGGCAGTGTGATTTCCCTGGGCCTCACTGTAGCAACACTATCTCGCCAGGGCAACACTGCGTGGGATTTCCTCTTCCAAGAGAGCTGCTGCTTTGTAGTTTGTGCTGGGAAACCTTGCTTTGGCAAGTGCGAATTGACCGCATTCAGGCAGAAAGAAAAGAGAACAGCAAGAGGCCTTTTTTCCCCGGCTGCTTTCCCAAGCCCTTCCAGCTCAAACTATGTCGTTGCTCCTCTGGAAGGATCCCTGCACCGCGACGTAGTTTTTCAGAAGAAGCCCTGCTTTTGCAAGAGCAAAGGAGCAATTCGTTGCAGGAAAGAGGAAGGAAAGAAAGTTTCTCTCCCTCTGCCTGCTTTGCTCAGAGAACTGGATGAAGTCAGGGAGTTCTCCCTTTCACTGAGAAACGTGCGGGCTGCTGTTGCCTGTGCGCTCTCTTCTTTGCAAAAGAGTCTGCAGTTCCACGCTTTGAACCGTGGAAAGGCGCCGGGCTCTGCTAAGACTTCCCCCGGCGCTTCGTTTGCCCTGGGCCAAAGCGAGCCTTCACAATAGCTGAACGCTAACACTGCATATTCGTTCCACTTCCAGAACAGGGCTACAGCGAGGCAGTTCTCCGGGGGAAAACGGCCCTTTGCGAAGGGCAGATCTGCCGAGCTCATTGCGGGAAAGCGAAAGCAAAGGACGCTTTTCTCCCTCTAACCGCTTTCGTCAGAGGAATGGGGGAAGTCACAGTGTTCTTTCTCTCACTGAGATACACACAATCTGACGTTGCCTCTGAGCTCCGTTGCTGGCAAAGAACTGAAACTGACATACATTCCTGTGGGGAAATACAGGGCTTTGCTAGGATTTCTCTAGGCAGTGTGATTTCCCTGGGCCTCACTGTAGCAACACTATCTCGCCAGGGCAACACTGCGTGGAATTTCCTCTTCCAAGAGAGCTGCTGCTTTGTAGTTTGTGCTGGGAAACCTTGCTTTGGCAAGTGCGAATTGACCGCATTCAGGCAGAAAGAAAAGAGAACAGCAAGAGGCCATTTTTCCCCGGCTGCTTTCCCAAGCCCTTCCAGCTCAAACTATGTCGTTGCTCCTCTGGAAGGATCCCTGCACCGCGACGTAGTTTTTCAGAAGCCCTGCGTTTGCAAGAGCAAAGGAGCAATTCGTTGCAGGAAAGAGGAAGGAAAGAAAGTTTCTCTCCCTCTGCCTGCTTTGCTCAGAGAACTGGATGAAGTCAGGGAGTTCTCCCTTTCACTGAGAAACGTGTGGGCTGCTTTTGCCTGTGCGCTCTCTTCTTTGCAAAAGAGTCTGCAGTTCCACACTTTGAACCGTGGAAAGGCGCCGGGCTCTGCTCAGACTTCCCCCGGCGTTTCGTTTGCCCTGGGCCAAAGCGAGCCTTCACAATAGCTGAACGCTAACACTGCATACTCGTTCCACTTCCAGAACAGGGCTACCGCGAGGCAGTTCTCCGGGGGAAAACGGCCCTTCGCGAAGGGCAGATCTGCCGAGCTCATTGCGGGAAAGCGAAAGCAAAGGACGCTTTTCTCCCTCTAACCGCTTTCGTCAGAGGAACGGGGGAAGTCACGGTGTTCTTTCTCTCACTGAGATACACACAATCTGACGTTGCCTCTGAGCTCCGTTGCTGGCAAAGAACTGAAACTGACATACATTCCTGTGGGGAAACACAGGGCTTTGCTAGGATTTCTCTAGGCAGTGTGATTTCCCTGGGCCTCACTGTAGCAACACTATCTCGCCAGGGCAACACTGCGTGGGATTTCCTCTTCCAAGAGAGCTGCTGCTTTGTAGTTTGTGCTGGGAAACCTTGCTTTGGCAAGTGCGAATTGACCGCATTCAGGCAGAAAGAAAAGAGAACAGCAAGAGGCCTTTTTTCCCCGGCTGCTTTCCCAAGCCCTTCCAGCTCAAACTATGTCGTTGCTCCTCTGGAAGGATCCCTGCACCGCGACGTAGTTTTTCAGAAGAAGCCCTGCGTTTGCAAGAGCAAAGGAGCAATTCGTTGCAGGAAAGAGGAAGGAAAGAAAGTTTCTCTCCCTCTGCCTGCTTTGCTCAGAGAACTGGATGAAGTCAGGGAGTTCTCCCTTTCACTGAGAAACGTGCGGGCTGCTGTTGCCTGTGCGCTCTCTTCTTTGCAAAAGAGTCTGCAGCTCCACGCTTTGAACCGTGGAAAGGCGCCGGGCTCTGCTCAGACTTCCCCCGGCGCTTCGTTTGCCCTATGCCAAAGCGAGCCTTCACAATAGCTGAACGCTAACACTGCATACTCGTTCCACTTCCAGAACAGGGCTACCGCGAGGCAGTTCTCCGGGGGAAAATGGCCCTTCGCGAAGGGCAGATCTGCCGAGCTCATTGCGGGAAAGCGAAAGCAAAGGACGCTTTTCTCCCTCTAACCGCTTTCGTCAGAGGAACGGGGGAAGTCACAGTGTTCTTTCTCTCACTGAGATACACACAATCTAACGTTGCCTCTGAGCTCCGTTGCTGGCAAAGAACTGAAACTGACATACATTCCTGTGGGGAAACACAGGGCTTTGCTAGGATTTCTCTAGGCAGTGTGTTTTCCCTGGACCTCACTGCAGCAACACTATCTCGCCAGGGCAACACTGCGTGGGATTTCCTCTTCCAAGAGAGCTGCTGCTTTGTAGTTTGTGCTGGGAAACCTTGCTTTGGCAAGTGCGAATTGACTGCATTCAGGCAGAAAGAAAAGAGAACAGCAAGAGGCCTTTTATCCCCGGCTGCTTTCCCAAGCCCTTCCAGCTCAAACTATGTCGTTGCTCCTCTGGAAGGATCCCTGCACCGCGACGTAGTTTCTCAGAAGAAGCCCTGCTTTTGCAAGAGCAAAGGAGCAATTCGTTGCAGGAAAGAGGAAGGAAAGAAAGTTTCTCTCCCTCTGCCTGCTTTGCTCAGAGAACTGGATGAAGTCAGGGAGTTCTCCCTTTCACTGAGAAACGTGTGGGCTGCTTTTGCCTGTGCGCTCTCTTCTTTGCAAAAGAGTCTGCAGTTCCACACTTTGAACCGTGGAAAGGCGCCGGGCTCTGCTCAGACTTCCCCCGGCGTTTCGTTTGCCCTGGGCCAAAGCGAGCCTTCACAATAGCTGAACGCTAACACTGCATACTCGTTCCACTTCCAGAACAGGGCTACCGCGAGGCAGTTCTCCGGGGGAAAACGGCCCTTCGCGAAGGGCAGATCTGCCGAGCTCATTGCGGGAAAGCGAAAGCAAAGGACGCTTTTCTCCCTCTAACCGCTTTCGTCAGAGGAACGGGGGAAGTCACAGTGTTCTTTCTCTCACTGAGATACACACAATCTGACGTTGCCTCTGAGCTCCGTTGCTGGCAAAGAACTGAAACTGACATACATTCCTGTGGGGAAACACAGGGCTTTGCTAGGATTTCTCTAGGCAGTGTGATTTCCCTGGGCCTCACTGTAGCAACACTATCTCGCCAGGGCAACACTGCGTGGGATTTCCTCTTCCAAGAGAGCTGCTGCTTTGTAGTTTGTGCTGGGAAACCTTGCTTTGGCAAGTGCGAATTGACCGCATTCAGGCAGAAAGAAAAGAGAACAGCAAGAGGCCTTTTTTCCCCGGCTGCTTTCCCAAGCCCTTCCAGCTCAAACTATGTCGTTGCTCCTCTGGAAGGATCCCTGCACCGCGACGTAGTTTTTCAGAAGAAGCCCTGCTTTTGCAAGAGCAAAGGAGCAATTCGTTGCAGGAAAGAGGAAGGAAAGAAAGTTTCTCTCCCTCTGCCTGCTTTGCTCAGAGAACTGGATGAAGTCAGGGAGTTCTCCCTTTCACTGAGAAACGTGCGGGCTGCTGTTGCCTGTGCGCTCTCTTCTTTGCAAAAGAGTCTGCAGTTCCACGCTTTGAACCGTGGAAAGGCGCCGGGCTCTGCTAAGACTTCCCCCGGCGCTTCGTTTGCCCTGGGCCAAAGCGAGCCTTCACAATAGCTGAACGCTAACACTGCATATTCGTTCCACTTCCAGAACAGGGCTACAGCGAGGCAGTTCTCCGGGGGAAAACGGCCCTTTGCGAAGGGCAGATCTGCCGAGCTCATTGCGGGAAAGCGAAAGCAAAGGACGCTTTTCTCCCTCTAACCGCTTTCGTCAGAGGAATGGGGGAAGTCACAGTGTTCTTTCTCTCACTGAGATACACACAATCTGACGTTGCCTCTGAGCTCCGTTGCTGGCAAAGAACTGAAACTGACATACATTCCTGTGGGGAAATACAGGGCTTTGCTAGGATTTCTCTAGGCAGTGTGATTTCCCTGGGCCTCACTGTAGCAACACTATCTCGCCAGGGCAACACTGCGTGGAATTTCCTCTTCCAAGAGAGCTGCTGCTTTGTAGTTTGTGCTGGGAAACCTTGCTTTGGCAAGTGCGAATTGACCGCATTCAGGCAGAAAGAAAAGAGAACAGCAAGAGGCCATTTTTCCCCGGCTGCTTTCCCAAGCCCTTCCAGCTCAAACTATGTCGTTGCTCCTCTGGAAGGATCCCTGCACCGCGACGTAGTTTTTCAGAAGAAGCCCTGCGTTTGCAAGAGCAAAGGAGCAATTCGTTGCAGGAAAGAGGAAGGAAAGAAAGTTTCTCTCCCTCTGCCTGCTTTGCTCAGAGAACTGGATGAAGTCAGGGAGTTCTCCCTTTCACTGAGAAACGTGTGGGCTGCTTTTGCCTGTGCGCTCTCTTCTTTGCAAAAGAGTCTGCAGTTCCACACTTTGAACCGTGGAAAGGCGCCGGGCTCTGCTCAGACTTCCCCCGGCGTTTCGTTTGCCCTGGGCCAAAGCGAGCCTTCACAATAGCTGAACGCTAACACTGCATACTCGTTCCACTTCCAGAACAGGGCTACCGCGAGGCAGTTCTCCGGGGGAAAACGGCCCTTCGCGAAGGGCAGATCTGCCGAGCTCATTGCGGGAAAGCGAAAGCAAAGGACGCTTTTCTCCCTCTAACCGCTTTCGTCAGAGGAACGGGGGAAGTCACAGTGTTCTTTCTCTCACTGAGATACACACAATCTGACGTTGCCTCTGAGCTCCGTTGCTGGCAAAGAACTGAAACTGACATACATTCCTGTGGGGAAACACAGGGCTTTGCTAGGATTTCTCTAGGCAGTGTGATTTCCCTGGGCCTCACTGTAGCAACACTATCTCGCCAGGGCAACACTGCGTGGGATTTCCTCTTCCAAGAGAGCTGCTGCTTTGTAGTTTGTGCTGGGAAACCTTGCTTTGGCAAGTGCGAATTGACCGCATTCAGGCAGAAAGAAAAGAGAACAGCAAGAGGCCTTTTTTCCCCGGCTGCTTTCCCAAGCCCTTCCAGCTCAAACTATGTCGTTGCTCCTCTGGAAGGATCCCTGCACCGCGACGTAGTTTTTCAGAAGAAGCCATGCGTTTGCAAGAGCAAAGGAGCAATTCGTTGCAGGAAAGAGGAAGGAAAGAAAGTTTCTCTCCCTCTGCCTGCTTTGCTCAGAGAACTGGATGAAGTCAGGGAGTTCTCCCTTTCACTGAGAAACGTGCGGGCTGCTGTTGCCTGTGCGCTCTCTTCTTTGCAAAAGAGTCTGCAGCTCCACGCTTTGAACCGTGGAAAGGCGCCGGGCTCTGCTCAGACTTCCCCCGGCGCTTCGTTTGCCCTATGCCAAAGCGAGCCTTCACAATAGCTGAACGCTAACACTGCATACTCGTTCCACTTCCAGAACAGGGCTACCGCGAGGCAGTTCTCCGGGGGAAAATGGCCCTTCGCGAAGGGCAGATCTGCCGAGCTCATTGCGGGAAAGCGAAAGCAAAGGACGCTTTTCTCCCTCTAACCGCTTTCGTCAGAGGAACGGGGGAAGTCACAGTGTTCTTTCTCTCACTGAGATACACACAATCTAACGTTGCCTCTGAGCTCCGTTGCTGGCAAAGAACTGAAACTGACATACATTCCTGTGGGGAAACACAGGGCTTTGCTAGGATTTCTCTAGGCAGTGTGTTTTCCCTGGACCTCACTGCAGCAACACTATCTCGCCAGGGCAACACTGCGTGGGATTTCCTCTTCCAAGAGAGCTGCTGCTTTGTAGTTTGTGCTGGGAAACCTTGCTTTGGCAAGTGCGAATTGACTGCATTCAGGCAGAAAGAAAAGAGAACAGCAAGAGGCCTTTTATCCCCGGCTGCTTTCCCAAGCCCTTCCAGCTCAAACTATGTCGTTGCTCCTCTGGAAGGATCCCTGCACCGCGACGTAGTTTCTCAGAAGAAGCCCTGCTTTTGCAAGAGCAAAGGAGCAATTCGTTGCAGGAAAGAGGAAGGAAAGAAAGTTTCTCTCCCTCTGCCTGCTTTGCTCAGAGAACTGGATGAAGTCAGGGAGTTCTCCCTTTCACTGAGAAACGTGTGGGCTGCTTTTGCCTGTGCGCTCTCTTCTTTGCAAAAGAGTCTGCAGTTCCACACTTTGAACCGTGGAAAGGCGCCGGGCTCTGCTCAGACTTCCCCCGGCGTTTCGTTTGCCCTGGGCCAAAGCGAGCCTTCACAATAGCTGAACGCTAACACTGCATACTCGTTCCACTTCCAGAACAGGGCTACCGCGAGGCAGTTCTCCGGGGGAAAACGGCCCTTCGCGAAGGGCAGATCTGCCGAGCTCATTGCGGGAAAGCGAAAGCAAAGGACGCTTTTCTCCCTCTAACCGCTTTCGTCAGAGGAACGGGGGAAGTCACAGTGTTCTTTCTCTCACTGAGATACACACAATCTGACGTTGCCTCTGAGCTCCGTTGCTGGCAAAGAACTGAAACTGACATACATTCCTGTGGGGAAACACAGGGCTTTGCTAGGATTTCTCTAGGCAGTGTGATTTCCCTGGGCCTCACTGTAGCAACACTATCTCGCCAGGGCAACACTGCGTGGGATTTCCTCTTCCAAGAGAGCTGCTGCTTTGTAGTTTGTGCTGGGAAACCTTGCTTTGGCAAGTGCGAATTGACCGCATTCAGGCAGAAAGAAAAGAGAACAGCAAGAGGCCTTTTTTCCCCGGCTGCTTTCCCAAGCCCTTCCAGCTCAAACTATGTCGTTGCTCCTCTGGAAGGATCCCTGCACCGCGACGTAGTTTTTCAGAAGAAGCCCTGCTTTTGCAAGAGCAAAGGAGCAATTCGTTGCAGGAAAGAGGAAGGAAAGAAAGTTTCTCTCCCTCTGCCTGCTTTGCTCAGAGAACTGGATGAAGTCAGGGAGTTCTCCCTTTCACTGAGAAACGTGCGGGCTGCTGTTGCCTGTGCGCTCTCTTCTTTGCAAAAGAGTCTGCAGTTCCACGCTTTGAACCGTGGAAAGGCGCCGGGCTCTGCTAAGACTTCCCCCGGCGCTTCGTTTGCCCTGGGCCAAAGCGAGCCTTCACAATAGCTGAACGCTAACACTGCATATTCGTTCCACTTCCAGAACAGGGCTACAGCGAGGCAGTTCTCCGGGGGAAAACGGCCCTTTGCGAAGGGCAGATCTGCCGAGCTCATTGCGGGAAAGCGAAAGCAAAGGACGCTTTTCTCCCTCTAACCGCTTTCGTCAGAGGAATGGGGGAAGTCACAGTGTTCTTTCTCTCACTGAGATACACACAATCTGACGTTGCCTCTGAGCTCCGTTGCTGGCAAAGAACTGAAACTGACATACATTCCTGTGGGGAAATACAGGGCTTTGCTAGGATTTCTCTAGGCAGTGTGATTTCCCTGGGCCTCACTGTAGCAACACTATCTCGCCAGGGCAACACTGCGTGGAATTTCCTCTTCCAAGAGAGCTGCTGCTTTGTAGTTTGTGCTGGGAAACCTTGCTTTGGCAAGTGCGAATTGACCGCATTCAGGCAGAAAGAAAAGAGAACAGCAAGAGGCCTTTTTTCCCCGGCTGCTTTCCCAAGCCCTTCCAGCTCAAACTATGTCGTTGCTCCTCTGGAAGGATCCCTGCACCGCGACGTAGTTTTTCAGAAGAAGCCCTGCGTTTGCAAGAGCAAAGGAGCAATTCGTTGCAGGAAAGAGGAAGGAAAGAAAGTTTCTCTCCCTCTGCCTGCTTTGCTCAGAGAACTGGATGAAGTCAGGGAGTTCTCCCTTTCACTGAGAAACGTGCGGGCTGCTGTTGCCTGTGCGCTCTCTTCTTTGCAAAAGAGTCTGCAGTTCCACGCTTTGAACCGTGGAAAGGCGCCGGGCTCTGCTAAGACTTCCCCCGGCGCTTCGTTTGCCCTGGGCCAAAGCGAGCCTTCACAATAGCTGAACGCTAACACTGCATACTCGTTCCACTTCCAGAACAGGGCTACCGCGAGGCAGTTCTCCGGGGGAAAACGGCCCTTCGCGAAGGGCAGATCTGCCGAGCTCATTGCGGGAAAGCGAAAGCAAAGGACGCTTTTCTCCCTCTAACCGCTTTCGTCAGAGGAACGGGGGAAGTCACAGTGTTCTTTCTCTCACTGAGATACACACAATCTGACGTTGCCTCTGAGCTCCGTTGCTGGCAAAGAACTGAAACTGACATACATTCCTGTGGGGAAACACAGGGCTTTGCTAGGATTTCTCTAGGCAGTGTGATTTCCCTGGGCCTCACTGTAGCAACACTATCTCGCCAGGGCAACACTGCGTGGGATTTCCTCTTCCAAGAGAGCTGCTGCTTTGTAGTTTGTGCTGGGAAACCTTGCTTTGGCAAGTGCGAATTGACCGCATTCAGGCAGAAAGAAAAGAGAACAGCAAGAGGCCTTTTTTCCCCGGCTGCTTTCCCAAGCCCTTCCAGCTCAAACTATGTCGTTGCTCCTCTGGAAGGATCCCTGCACCGCGACGTAGTTTTTCAGAAGAAGCCCTGCGTTTGCAAGAGCAAAGGAGCAATTCGTTGCAGGAAAGAGGAAGGAAAGAAAGTTTCTCTCCCTCTGCCTGCTTTGCTCAGAGAACTGGATGAAGTCAGGGAGTTCTCCCTTTCACTGAGAAACGTGCGGGCTGCTGTTGCCTGTGCGCTCTCTTCTTTGCAAAAGAGTCTGCAGTTCCACGCTTTGAACCGTGGAAAGGCGCCGGGCTCTGCTAAGACTTCCCCCGGCGCTTCGTTTGCCCTGGGCCAAAGCGAGCCTTCACAATAGCTGAACGCTAACACTGCATACTCGTTCCACTTCCAGAACAGGGCTACCGCGAGGCAGTTCTCCGGGGGAAAACGGCCCTTTGCGAAGGGCAGATCTGCCGAGCTCATTGCGGGAAAGCGAAAGCAAAGGACGCTTTTCTCCCTCTAACCGCTTTCGTCAGAGGAATGGGGGAAGTCACAGTGTTCTTTCTCTCACTGAGATACACACAATCTGACGTTGCCTCTGAGCTCCGTTGCTGGCAAAGAACTGAAACTGACATACATTCCTGTGGGGAAACACAGGGCTTTGCTAGGATTTCTCTAGGCAGTGTGATTTCCCTGGGCCTCACTGTAGCAACACTATCTCGCCAGGGCAACACTGCGTGGAATTTCCTCTTCCAAGAGAGCTGCTGCTTGTAGTTTGTGCTGGGAAACCTTGCTTTGGCAAGTGCGAATTGACCGCATTCAGGCAGAAAGAAAAGAGAACAGCAAGAGGCCATTTTTCCCCGGCTGCTTTCCCAAGCCCTTCCAGCTCAAACTATGTCGTTGCTCCTCTGGAAGGATCCCTGCACCGCGACGTAGTTTTTCAGAAGAAGCCCTGCGTTTGCAAGAGCAAAGGAGCAATTCGTTGCAGGAAAGAGGAAGGAAAGAAAGTTTCTCTCCCTCTGCCTGCTTTGCTCAGAGAACTGGATGAAGTCAGGGAGTTCTCCCTTTCACTGAGAAACGTGCGGGCTGCTGTTGCCTGTGCGCTCTCTTCTTTGCAAAAGAGTCTGCAGTTCCACGCTTTGAACCGTGGAAAGGCGCCGGGCTCTGCTAAGACTTCCCCCGGCGCTTCGTTTGCCCTGGGCCAAAGCGAGCCTTCACAATAGCTGAACGCTAACACGGCATACTCGTTCCACTTCCAGAACAGGGCTACCGCGAGGCAGTTCTCCGGTGGAAAACGGCCCTTCGCGAAGGGCAGATCTGCCGAGCTCATTGCGGGAAAGCGAAAGCAAAGGACGCTTTTCTCCCTCTAACCGCTTTCGTCAGAGGAACGGGGGAAGTCACAGTGTTCTTTCTCTCACTGAGATACACACAATCTGACGTTGCCTCTGAGCTCCGTTGCTGGCAAAGAACTGAAACTGACATACATTCCTGTGGGGAAACACAGGGCTTTGCTAGGATTTCTCTAGGCAGTGTGATTTCCCTGGGCCTCACTGTAGCAACACTATCTCGCCAGGGCAACACTGCGTGGGATTTCCTCTTCCAAGAGAGCTGCTGCTTTGTAGTTTGTGCTGGGAAACCTTGCTTTGGCAAGTGCGAATTGACCGCATTCAGGCAGAAAGAAAAGAGAACAGCAAGAGGCCATTTTTCCCCGGCTGCTTTCCCAAGCCCTTCCAGCTCAAACTATGTCGTTGCTCCTCTGGAAGGATCCCTGCACCGCGACGTAGTTTTTCAGAAGAAGCCCTGCGTTTGCAAGAGCAAAGGAGCAATTCGTTGCAGGAAAGAGGAAGGAAAGAAAGTTTCTCTCCCTCTGCCTGCTTTGCTCAGAGAACTGGATGAAGTCAGGGAGTTCTCCCTTTCACTGAGAAACGTGTGGGCTGCTTTTGCCTGTGCGCTCTCTTCTTTGCAAAAGAGTCTGCAGTTCCACACTTTGAACCGTGGAAAGGCGCCGGGCTCTGCTCAGACTTCCCCCGGCGTTTCGTTTGCCCTGGGCCAAAGCGAGCCTTCACAATAGCTGAACGCTAACACTGCATACTCGTTCCACTTCCAGAACAGGGCTACTGCGAGGCAGTTCTCCGGGGGAAAACGGCCCTTCGCGAAGGGCAGATCTGCCGAGCTCATTGCGGGAAAGCGAAAGCAAAGGACGCTTTTCTCCCTCTAACCGCTTTCGTCAGAGGAACGGGGGAAGTCACAGTGTTCTTTCTCTCACTGAGATACACACAATCTGACGTTGCCTCTGAGCTCCGTTGCTGGCAAAGAACTGAAACTGACATACATTCCTGTGGGGAAACACAGGGCTTTGCTAGGATTTCTCTAGGCAGTGTGATTTCCCTGGGCCTCACTGTAGCAACACTATCTCGCCAGGGCAACACTGCGTGGGATTTCCTCTTCCAAGAGAGCTGCTGCTTTGTAGTTTGTGCTGGGAAACCTTGCTTTGGCAAGTGCGAATTGACCGCATTCAGGCAGAAAGAAAAGAGAACAGCAAGAGGCCTTTTTTCCCCGGCTGCTTTCCCAAGCCCTTCCAGCTCAAACTATGTCGTTCCTCCTCTGGAAGGATCCCTGCACCGCGACGTAGTTTTTCAGAAGAAGCCCTGCGTTTGCAAGAGCAAAGGAGCAATTCGTTGCAGGAAAGAGGAAGGAAAGAAAGTTTCTCTCCCTCTGCCTGCTTTGCTCAGAGAACTGGATGAAGTCAGGGAGTTCTCCCTTTCACTGAGAAACGTGCGGGCTGCTGTTGCCTGTGCGCTCTCTTCTTTGCAAAAGAGTCTGCAGTTCCACGCTTTGAACCGTGGAAAGGCGCCGGGCTCTGCTAAGACTTCCCCCGGCGCTTCGTTTGCCCTGGGCCAAAGCGAGCCTTCACAATAGCTGAACGCTAACACTGCATACTCGTTCCACTTCCAGAACAGGGCTACCGCGAGGCAGTTCTCCGGGGGAAAACGGCCCTTCGCGAAGGGCAGATCTGCCGAGCTCATTGCGGGAAAGCGAAAGCAAAGGACGCTTTTCTCCCTCTAACCGCTTTCGTCAGAGGAATGGGGGAAGTCACAGTGTTCTTTCTCTCACTGTGATACACACAATCTGACGTTGCCTCTGAGCTCCGTTGCTGGCAAAGAACTGAAACTGACATACATTCCTGTGGGGAAATACAGGGCTTTGCTAGGATTTCTCTAGGCAGTGTGATTTCCCTGGGCCTCACTGTAGCAACACTATCTCGCCAGGGCAACACTGCGTGGAATTTCCTCTTCCAAGAGAGCTGCTGCTTTGTAGTTTGTGCTGGGAAACCTTGCTTTGGCAAGTGCGAATTGACCGCATTCAGGCAGAAAGAAAAGAGAACAGCAAGAGGCCATTTTTCCCCGGCTGCTTTCCCAAGCCCTTCCAGCTCAAACTATGTCGTTGCTCCTCTGGAAGGATCCCTGCACCGCGACGTAGTTTTTCAGAAGAAGCCCTGCGTTTGCAAGAGCAAAGGAGCAATTCGTTGCAGGAAAGAGGAAGGAAAGAAAGTTTCTCTCCCTCTGCCTGCTTTGCTCAGAGAACTGGATGAAGTCAGGGAGTTCTCCCTTTCACTGAGAAACGTGTGGGCTGCTTTTGCCTGTGCGCTCTCTTCTTTGCAAAAGAGTCTGCAGTTCCACACTTTGAACCATGGAAAGGCGCCGGGCTCTGCTCAGACTTCCCCCGGCGTTTCGTTTGCCCTGGGCCAAAGCGAGCCTTCACAATAGCTGAACGCTAACACTGCATACTCGTTCCACTTCCAGAACAGGGCTACCGCGAGGCAGTTCTCCGGGGGAAAACGGCCCTTCGCGAAGGGCAGATCTGCCGAGCTCATTGCGGGAAAGCGAAAGCAAAGGACGCTTTTCTCCCTCTAACCGCTTTCGTCAGAGGAACGGGGGAAGTCACAGTGTTCTTTCTCTCACTGAGATACACACAATCTGACGTTGCCTCTGAGCTCCGTTGCTGGCAAAGAACTGAAACTGACATACATTCCTGTGGGGAAACACAGGGCTTTGCTAGGATTTCTCTAGGCAGTGTGATTTCCCTGGGCCTCACTGTAGCAACACTATCTCGCCAGGGCAACACTGCGTGGGATTTCCTCTTCCAAGAGAGCTGCTGCTTTGTAGTTTGTGCTGGGAAACCTTGCTTTGGCAAGTGCGAATTGACCGCATTCAGGCAGAAAGAAAAGAGAACAGCAAGAGGCCTTTTTTCCCCGGCTGCTTTCCCAAGCCCTTCCAGCTCAAACTATGTCGTCGCTCCTCTGGAAGGATCCTTGCACCGCGACGTAGTTTTTCAGAAGAAGCCTGCTTTTGCAAGAGCAAATGAGGAATTCGTTGCAGGAAAGAGGAAGGAAAGAAAGTTTCTCTCCCTCTGCCTGCTTTGCTCAGAGAACTGGATGAAGTCAGGGAGTTCTCCCTTTCACTGAGAAACGTGCGGGCTGCTGTTGCCTGTGCGCTCTCTTCTTTGCAAAAGAGTCTGCAGTTCCACGCTTTGAACCGTGGAAAGGCGCCGGGCTCTGCTAAGACTTCCCCCGGCGCTTCGTTTGCCCTGGGCCAAAGCGAGCCTTCACAATAGCTGAACGCTAACACTGCATACTCGTTCCACTTCCAGAACAGGGCTACCGCGAGGCAGTTCTCCGGGGGAAAACGGCCCTTCGCGAAGGGCAGATCTGCCGAGCTCATTGCGGGAAAGCGAAAGCAAAGGACGCTTTTCTCCCTCTAACCGCTTTCGTCAGAGGAATGGGGGAAGTCACAGTGTTCTTTCTCTCACTGAGATACACACAATCTGACGTTGCCTCTGAGCTCCGTTGCTGGCAAAGAACTGAAACTGACATACATTCCTGTGGGGAAATACAGGGCTTTGCTAGGATTTCTCTAGGCAGTGTGATTTCCCTGGGCCTCACTGTAGCAACACTATCTCGCCAGGGCAACACTGCGTGGAATTTCCTCTTCCAAGAGAGCTGCTGCTTTGTAGTTTGTGCTGGGAAACCTTGCTTTGGCAAGTGCGAATTGACCGCATTCAGGCAGAAAGAAAAGAGAACAGCAAGAGGCCATTTTTCCCCGGCTGCTTTCCCAAGCCCTTCCAGCTCAAACTATGTCGTTGCTCCTCTGGAAGGATCCCTGCACCGCGACGTAGTTTTTCAGAAGAAGCCCTGCGTTTGCAAGAGCAAAGGAGCAATTCGTTGCAGGAAAGAGGAAGGAAAGAAAGTTTCTCTCCCTCTGCCTGCTTTGCTCAGAGAACTGGATGAAGTCAGGGAGTTCTCCCTTTCACTGAGAAACGTGTGGGCTGCTTTTGCCTGTGCGCTCTCTTCTTTGCAAAAGAGTCTGCAGTTCCACACTTTGAACCGTGGAAAGGCGCCGGGCTCTGCTCAGACTTCCCCCGGCGTTTCGTTTGCCCTGGGCCAAAGCGAGCCTTCACAATAGCTGAACGCTAACACTGCATACTCGTTCCACTTCCAGAACAGGGCTACCGCGAGGCAGTTCTCCGGGGGAAAACGGCCCTTCGCGAAGGGCAGATCTGCCGAGCTCATTGCGGGAAAGCGAAAGCAAAGGACGCTTTTCTCCCTCTAACCGCTTTCGTCAGAGGAACGGGGGAAGTCACAGTGTTCTTTCTCTCACTGAGATACACACAATCTGACGTTGCCTCTGAGCTCCGTTGCTGGCAAAGAACTGAAAGTGACATACATTCCTGTGGGGAAACACAGGGCTTTGCTAGGATTTCCCTAGGCAGTGTGATTTCCCTGGGCCTCACTGTAGCAACACTATCTCGCCAGGGCAACACTGCGTGGGATTTCCTCTTCCAAGAGAGCTGCTGCTTTGTAGTTTGTGCTGGGAAACCTTGCTTTGGCAAGTGCGAATTGACCGCATTCAGGCAGAAAGAAAAGAGAACAGCAAGAGGCCTTTTTTCCCCGGCTGCTTTCCCAAGCCCTTCCAGCTCAAACTATGTCGTTGCTCCTCTGGAAGGATCCCTGCACCGCGGCGTAGTTTTTCAGAAGAAGCCCTGCGTTTGCAAGAGCAAAGGAGCAATTCGTTGCAGGAAAGAGGAAGGAAAGAAAGTTTCTCTCCCTCTGCCTGCTTTGCTCAGAGAACTGGATGAAGTCAGGGAGTTCTCCCTTTCACTGAGAAACGTGCGGGCTGCTGTTGCCTGTGCGCTCTCTTCTTTGCAAAAGAGTCTGCAGTTCCACGCTTTGAACCGTGGAAAGGCGCCGGGCTCTGCTCAGACTTCCCCGGGCGCTTCGTTTGCCCTATGCCAAAGCGAGCCTTCACAATAGCTGAACGCTAACACTGCATACTCGTTCCACTTCCAGAACAGGGCTACCGCGAGGCAGTTCTCCGGGGGAAAATGGCCCTTCGCGAAGGGCAGATCTGCCGAGCTCATTGCGGGAAAGCGAAAGCAAAGGACGCTTTTCTCCCTCTAACCGCTTTCGTCAGAGGAACGGGGGAAGTCACAGTGTTCTTTCTCTCACTGAGATACACACAATCTAACGTTGCCTCTGAGCTCCGTTGCTGGCAAAGAACTGAAACTGACATACATTCCTGTGGGGAAACACAGGGCTTTGCTAGGATTTCTCTAGGCAGTGTGTTTTCCCTGGACCTCACTGCAGCAACACTATCTCGCCAGGGCAACACTGCGTGGGATTTCCTCTTCCAAGAGAGCTGCTGCTTTGTAGTTTGTGCTGGGAAACCTTGCTTTGGCAAGTGCGAATTGACTGCATTCAGGCAGAAAGAAAAGAGAACAGCAAGAGGCCTTTTATCCCCGGCTGCTTTCCCAAGCCCTTCCAGCTCAAACTATGTCGTTGCTCCTCTGGAAGGATCCCTGCACCGCGACGTAGTTTCTCAGAAGAAGCCCTGCTTTTGCAAGAGCAAAGGAGCAATTCGTTGCAGGAAAGAGGAAGGAAAGAAAGTTTCTCTCCCTCTGCCTGCTTTGCTCAGAGAACTGGATGAAGTCAGGGAGTTCTCCCTTTCACTGAGAAACGTGTGGGCTGCTTTTGCCTGTGCGCTCTCTTCTTTGCAAAAGAGTCTGCAGTTCCACACTTTGAACCGTGGAAAGGCGCCGGGCTCTGCTCAGACTTCCCCCGGCGTTTCGTTTGCCCTGGGCCAAAGCGAGCCTTCACAATAGCTGAACGCTAACACTGCATACTCGTTCCACTTCCAGAACAGGGCTACCGCGAGGCAGTTCTCCGGGGGAAAACGGCCCTTTGCGAAGGGCAGATCTGCCGAGCTCATTGCGGGAAAGCGAAAGCAAAGGACGCTTTTCTCCCTCTAACCGCTTTCGTCAGAGGAATGGGGGAAGTCACAGTGTTCTTTCTCTCACTGAGATACACACAATCTGACGTTGCCTCTGAGCTCCGTTGCTGGCAAAGAACTGAAACTGACATACATTCCTGTGGGGAAATACAGGGCTTTGCTAGGATTTCTCTAGGCAGTGTGATTTCCCTGGGCCTCACTGTAGCAACACTATCTCGCCAGGGCAACACTGCGTGGAATTTCCTCTTCCAAGAGAGCTGCTGCTTTGTAGTTTGTGCTGGGAAACCTTGCTTTGGCAAGTGCGAATTGACCGCATTCAGGCAGAAAGAAAAGAGAACAGCAAGAGGCCATTTTTCCCCGGCTGCTTTCCCAAGCCCTTCCAGCTCAAACTATGTCGTTGCTCCTCTGGAAGGATCCCTGCACCGCGACGTAGTTTTTCAGAAGAAGCCCTGCGTTTGCAAGAGCAAAGGAGCAATTCGTTGCAGGAAAGAGGAAGGAAAGAAAGTTTCTCTCCCTCTGCCTGCTTTGCTCAGAGAACTGGATGAAGTCAGGGAGTTCTCCCTTTCACTGAGAAACGTGCGGGCTGCTGTTGCCTGTGCGCTCTCTTCTTTGCAAAAGAGTCTGCAGTTCCACGCTTTGAACCGTGGAAAGGCGCCGGGCTCTGCTAAGACTTCCCCCGGCGCTTCGTTTGCCCTGGGCCAAAGCGAGCCTTCACAATAGCTGAACGCTAACACTGCATACTCGTTCCACTTCCAGAACAGGGCTACCGCGAGGCAGTTCTCCGGTGGAAAACGGCCCTTCGCGAAGGGCAGATCTGCCGAGCTCATTGCGGGAAAGCGAAAGCAAAGGACGCTTTTCTCCCTCTAACCGCTTTCGTCAGAGGAACGGGGGAAGTCACAGTGTTCTTTCTCTCACTGAGATACACACAATCTGACGTTGCCTCTGAGCTCCGTTGCTGGCAAAGAACTGAAACTGACATACATTCCTGTGGGGAAACACAGGGCTTTGCTAGGATTTCTCTAGGCAGTGTGATTTCCCTGGGCCTCACTGTAGCAACACTATCTCGCCAGGGCAACACTGCGTGGGATTTCCTCTTCCAAGAGAGCTGCTGCTTTGTAGTTTGTGCTGGGAAACCTTGCTTTGGCAAGTGCGAATTGACCGCATTCAGGCAGAAAGAAAAGAGAACAGCAAGAGGCCTTTTTTCCCCGGCTGCTTTCCCAAGCCCTTCCAGCTCAAACTATGTCGTCGCTCCTCTGGAAGGATCCTTGCACCGCGACGTAGTTTTTCAGAAGAAGCCTGCTTTTGCAAGAGCAAATGAGGAATTCGTTGCAGGAAAGAGGAAGGAAAGAAAGTTTCTCTCCCTCTGCCTGCTTTGCTCAGAGAACTGGATGAAGTCAGGGAGTTCTCCCTTTCACTGAGAAACGTGCGGGCTGCTGTTGCCTGTGCGCTCTCTTCTTTGCAAAAGAGTCTGCAGTTCCACGCTTTGAACCGTGGAAAGGCGCCGGGCTCTGCTAAGACTTCCCCCGGCGCTTCGTTTGCCCTGGGCCAAAGCGAGCCTTCACAATAGCTGAACGCTAACACTGCATACTCGTTCCACTTCCAGAACAGGGCTACCGCGAGGCAGTTCTCCGGGGGAAAACGGCCCTTCGCGAAGGGCAGATCTGCCGAGCTCATTGCGGGAAAGCGAAAGCAAAGGACGCTTTTCTCCCTCTAACCGCTTTCGTCAGAGGAATGGGGGAAGTCACAGTGTTCTTTCTCTCACTGAGATACACACAATCTGACGTTGCCTCTGAGCTCCGTTGCTGGCAAAGAACTGAAACTGACATACATTCCTGTGGGGAAATACAGGGCTTTGCTAGGATTTCTCTAGGCAGTGTGATTTCCCTGGGCCTCACTGTAGCAACACTATCTCGCCAGGGCAACACTGCGTGGAATTTCCTCTTCCAAGAGAGCTGCTGCTTTGTAGTTTGTGCTGGGAAACCTTGCTTTGGCAAGTGCGAATTGACCGCATTCAGGCAGAAAGAAAAGAGAACAGCAAGAGGCCATTTTTCCCCGGCTGCTTTCCCAAGCCCTTCCAGCTCAAACTATGTCGTTGCTCCTCTGGAAGGATCCCTGCACCGCGACGTAGTTTTTCAGAAGAAGCCCTGCGTTTGCAAGAGCAAAGGAGCAATTCGTTGCAGGAAAGAGGAAGGAAAGAAAGTTTCTCTCCCTCTGCCTGCTTTGCTCAGAGAACTGGATGAAGTCAGGGAGTTCTCCCTTTCACTGAGAAACGTGCGGGCTGCTGTTGCCTGTGCGCTCTCTTCTTTGCAAAAGAGTCTGCAGTTCCACGCTTTGAACCGTGGAAAGGCGCCGGGCTCTGCTAAGACTTCCCCCGGCGCTTCGTTTGCCCTGGGCCAAAGCGAGCCTTCACAATAGCTGAACGCTAACACTGCATACTCGTTCCACTTCCAGAACAGGGCTACCGCGAGGCAGTTCTCCGGGGGAAAACGGCCCTTCGCGAAGGGCAGATCTGCCGAGCTCATTGCGGGAAAGCGAAAGCAAAGGACGCTTTTCTCCCTCTAACCGCTTTCGTCAGAGGAATGGGGGAAGTCACAGTGTTCTTTCTCTCACTGAGATACACACAATCTGACGTTGCCTCTGAGCTCCGTTGCTGGCAAAGAACTGAAACTGACATACATTCCTGTGGGGAAATACAGGGCTTTGCTAGGATTTCTCTAGGCAGTGTGATTTCCCTGGGCCTCACTGTAGCAACACTATCTCACCAGGGCAACACTGCGTGGAATTTCCTCTTCCAAGAGAGCTGCTGCTTTGTAGTTTGTGCTGGGAAACCTTGCTTTGGCAAGTGCGAATTGACCGCATTCAGGCAGAAAGAAAAGAGAACAGCAAGAGGCCATTTTTCCCCGGCTGCTTTCCCAAGCCCTTCCAGCTCAAACTATGTCGTTGCTCCTCTGGAAGGATCCCTGCACCGCGACGTAGTTTTTCAGAAGAAGCCCTGCGTTTGCAAGAGCAAAGGAGCAATTCGTTGCAGGAAAGAGGAAGGAAAGAAAGTTTCTCTCCCTCTGCCTGCTTTGCTCAGAGAACTGGATGAAGTCAGGGAGTTCTCCCTTTCACTGAGAAACGTGTGGGCTGCTTTTGCCTGTGCGCTCTCTTCTTTGCAAAAGAGTCTGCAGTTCCACACTTTGAACCGTGGAAAGGCGCCGGGCTCTGCTCAGACTTCCCCCGGCGTTTCGGTTGCCCTGGGCCAAAGCGAGCCTTCACAATAGCTGAACGCTAACACTGCATACTCGTTCCACTTCCAGAACAGGGCTACCGCGAGGCAGTTCTCCGGGGGAAAACGGCCCTTCGCGAAGGGCAGATCTGCCGAGCTCATTGCGGGAAAGCGAAAGCAAAGGACGCTTTTCTCCCTCTAACCGCTTTCGTCAGAGGAACGGGGGAAGTCACAGTGTTCTTTCTCTCACTGAGATACACACAATCTGACGTTGCCTCTGAGCTCCGTTGCTGGCAAAGAACTGAAAGTGACATACATTCCTGTGGGGAAACACAGGGCTTTGCTAGGATTTCCCTAGGCAGTGTGATTTCCCTGGGCCTCACTGTAGCAACACTATCTCGCCAGGGCAACACTGCGTGGGATTTCCTCTTCCAAGAGAGCTGCTGCTTTGTAGTTTGTGCTGGGAAACCTTGCTTTGGCAAGTGCGAATTGACCGCATTCAGGCAGAAAGAAAAGAGAACAGCAAGAGGCCTTTTTTCCCCGGCTGCTTTCCCAAGCCCTTCCAGCTCAAACTATGTCGTTGCTCCTCTGGAAGGATCCCTGCACCGCGGCGTAGTTTTTCAGAAGAAGCCCTGCGTTTGCAAGAGCAAAGGAGCAATTCGTTGCAGGAAAGAGGAAGGAAAGAAAGTTTCTCTCCCTCTGCCTGCTTTGCTCAGAGAACTGGATGAAGTCAGGGAGTTCTCCCTTTCACTGAGAAACGTGCGGGCTGCTGTTGCCTGTGCGCTCTCTTCTTTGCAAAAGAGTCTGCAGTTCCACGCTTTGAACCGTGGAAAGGCGCCGGGCTCTGCTCAGACTTCCCCGGGCGCTTCGTTTGCCCTATGCCAAAGCGAGCCTTCACAATAGCTGAACGCTAACACTGCATACTCGTTCCACTTCCAGAACAGGGCTACCGCGAGGCAGTTCTCCGGGGGAAAATGGCCCTTCGCGAAGGGCAGATCTGCCGAGCTCATTGCGGGAAAGCGAAAGCAAAGGACGCTTTTCTCCCTCTAACCGCTTTCGTCAGAGGAACGGGGGAAGTCACAGTGTTCTTTCTCTCACTGAGATACACACAATCTAACGTTGCCTCTGAGCTCCGTTGCTGGCAAAGAACTGAAACTGACATACATTCCTGTGGGGAAACACAGGGCTTTGCTAGGATTTCTCTAGGCAGTGTGTTTTCCCTGGACCTCACTGCAGCAACACTATCTCGCCAGGGCAACACTGCGTGGGATTTCCTCTTCCAAGAGAGCTGCTGCTTTGTAGTTTGTGCTGGGAAACCTTGCTTTGGCAAGTGCGAATTGACCGCATTCAGGCAGAAAGAAAAGAGAACAGCAAGAGGCCTTTTTTCCCCGGCTGCTTTCCCAAGCCCTTCCAGCTCAAACTATGTCGTTGCTCCTCTGGAAGGATCCCTGCACCGCGACGTAGTTTCTCAGAAGAAGCCCTGCTTTTGCAAGAGCAAAGGAGCAATTCGTTGCAGGAAAGAGGAAGGAAAGAAAGTTTCTCTCCCTCTGCCTGCTTTGCTCAGAGAACTGGATGAAGTCAGGGAGTTCTCCCTTTCACTGAGAAACGTGTGGGCTGCTTTTGCCTGTGCGCTCTCTTCTTTGCAAAAGAGTCTGCAGTTCCACGCTTTGAACCGTGGAAAGGCGCCGGGCTCTGCTCAGACTTCCCCCGGCGTTTCGTTTGCCCTGGGCCAAAGCGAGCCTTCACAATAGCTGAACGCTAACACTGCATACTCGTTCCACTTCCAGAACAGGGCTACCGCGAGGCAGTTCTCCGGGGGAAAACGGCCCTTTGCGAAGGGCAGATCTGCCGAGCTCATTGCGGGAAAGCGAAAGCAAAGGACGCTTTTCTCCCTCTAACCGCTTTCGTCAGAGGAATGGGGGAAGTCACAGTGTTCTTTCTCTCACTGAGATACACACAATCTGACGTTGCCTCTGAGCTCCGTTGCTGGCAAAGAACTGAAACTGACATACATTCCTGTGGGGAAATACAGGGCTTTGCTAGGATTTCTCTAGGCAGTGTGATTTCCCTGGGCCTCACTGTAGCAACACTATCTCGCCAGGGCAACACTGCGTGGAATTTCCTCTTCCAAGAGAGCTGCTGCTTTGTAGTTTGTGCTGGGAAACCTTGCTTTGGCAAGTGCGAATTGACCGCATTCAGGCAGAAAGAAAAGAGAACAGCAAGAGGCCATTTTTCCCCGGCTGCTTTCCCAAGCCCTTCCAGCTCAAACTATGTCGTTGCTCCTCTGGAAGGATCCCTGCACCGCGACGTAGTTTTTCAGAAGAAGCCCTGCGTTTGCAAGAGCAAAGGAGCAATTCGTTGCAGGAAAGAGGAAGGAAAGAAAGTTTCTCTCCCTCTGCCTGCTTTGCTCAGAGAACTGGATGAAGTCAGGGAGTTCTCCCTTTCACTGAGAAACGAGCGGGCTGCTGTTGCCTGTGCGCTCTCTTCTTTGCAAAAGAGTCTGCAGTTCCACGCTTTGAACCGTGGAAAGGCGCCGGGCTCTGCTAAGACTTCCCCCGGCGCTTCGTTTGCCCTGGGCCAAAGCGAGCCTTCACAATAGCTGAACGCTAACACGGCATACTCGTTCCACTTCCAGAACAGGGCTACCGCGAGGCAGTTCTCCGGTGGAAAACGGCCCTTCGCGAAGGGCAGATCTGCCGAGCTCATTGCGGGAAAGCGAAAGCAAAGGACGCTTTTCTCCCTCTAACCGCTTTCGTCAGAGGAACGGGGGAAGTCACAGTGTTCTTTCTCTCACTGAGATACACACAATCTGACGTTGCCTCTGAGCTCCGTTGCTGGCAAAGAACTGAAACTGACATACATTCCTGTGGGGAAACACAGGGCTTTGCTAGGATTTCTCTAGGCAGTGTGATTTCCCTGGGCCTCACTGTAGCAACACTATCTCGCCAGGGCAACACTGCGTGGGATTTCCTCTTCCAAGAGAGCTGCTGCTTTGTAGTTTGTGCTGGGAAACCTTGCTTTGGCAAGTGCGAATTGACCGCATTCAGGCAGAAAGAAAAGAGAACAGCAAGAGGCCTTTTTTCCCCGGCTGCTTTCCCAAGCCCTTCCAGCTCAAACTATGTCGTTCCTCCTCTGGAAGGATCCCTGCACCGCGACGTAGTTTTTCAGAAGAAGCCCTGCGTTTGCAAGAGCAAAGGAGCAATTCGTTGCAGGAAAGAGGAAGGAAAGAAAGTTTCTCTCCCTCTGCCTGCTTTGCTCAGAGAACTGGATGAAGTCAGGGAGTTCTCCCTTTCACTGAGAAACGTGCGGGCTGCTGTTGCCTGTGCGCTCTCTTCTTTGCAAAAGAGTCTGCAGTTCCACGCTTTGAACCGTGGAAAGGCGCCGGGCTCTGCTAAGACTTCCCCCGGCGCTTCGTTTGCCCTGGGCCAAAGCGAGCCTTCACAATAGCTGAACGCTAACACTGCATACTCGTTCCACTTCCAGAACAGGGCTACCGCGAGGCAGTTCTCCGGGGGAAAACGGCCCTTCGCGAAGGGCAGATCTGCCGAGCTCATTGCGGGAAAGCGAAAGCAAAGGACGCTTTTCTCCCTCTAACCGCTTTCGTCAGAGGAATGGGGGAAGTCACAGTGTTCTTTCTCTCACTGAGATACACACAATCTGACGTTGCCTCTGAGCTCCGTTGCTGGCAAAGAACTGAAACTGACATACATTCCTGTGGGGAAATACAGGGCTTTGCTAGGATTTCTCTAGGCAGTGTGATTTCCCTGGGCCTCACTGTAGCAACACTATCTCGCCAGGGCAACACTGCGTGGAATTTCCTCTTCCAAGAGAGCTGCTGCTTTGTAGTTTGTGCTGGGAAACCTTGCTTTGGCAAGTGCGAATTGACCGCATTCAGGCAGAAAGAAAAGAGAACAGCAAGAGGCCATTTTTCCCCGGCTGCTTTCCCAAGCCCTTCCAGCTCAAACTATGTCGTTGCTCCTCTGGAAGGATCCCTGCACCGCGACGTAGTTTTTCAGAAGAAGCCCTGCGTTTGCAAGAGCAAAGGAGCAATTCGTTGCAGGAAAGAGGAAGGAAAGAAAGTTTCTCTCCCTCTGCCTGCTTTGCTCAGAGAACTGGATGAAGTCAGGGAGTTCTCCCTTTCACTGAGAAACGTGCGGGCTGCTGTTGCCTGTGCGCTCTCTTCTTTGCAAAAGAGTCTGCAGTTCCACGCTTTGAACCGTGGAAAGGCGCCGGGCTCTGCTAAGACTTCCCCCGGCGCTTCGTTTGCCCTGGGCCAAAGCGAGCCTTCTCAGTAGCTGAACGCTAACACTGCATACTCGTTCCACTTCCAGAACAGGGCTACCGCGAGGCAGTTCTCCGGGGGAAAACGGCCCTTCGCGAAGGGCAGATCTGCCGAGCTCATTGCGGGAAAGCGAAAGCAAAGGACGCTTTTCTCCCTCTAACCGCTTTCGTCAGAGGAACGGGGGAAGTCACAATGTTCTTTCTCTCACTGAGATACACACAATCTGACGTTGCCTCTGAGCTCCGTTGCTGGCAAAGAACTGAAACTGACATACATTCCTGTGGGGAAACACAGGGCTTTGCTAGGATTTCTCTAGGCAGTGTGATTTCCCTGGGCCTCACTGTAGCAACACTATCTCGCCAGGGCAACACTGCGTGGGATTTCCTCTTCCAAGAGAGCTGCTGCTTTGTAGTTTGTGCTGGGAAACCTTACTTTGGCAAGTGCGAATTGACCGCATTCAGGCAGAAAGAAAAGAGAACAGCAAGAGGCCTTTTTTCCCCGGCTGCTTTCCCAAGCCCTTCCAGCTCAAACTATGTCGTTGCTCCTCTGGAAGGATCCTTGCACCGCAACGTAGTTTTTCAGAAGAAGCCCTGCTTTTGCAAGAGCAAATGAGGAATTCGTTGCAGGAAAGAGGAAGGAAAGAAAGTTTCTCTCCCTCTGCCTGCTTTGCTCAGAGAACTGGATGAAGTCAGGGAGTTCTCCCTTTCACTGAGAAAGGTGCGGGCTGCTGTTGCCTGTGCGCTCTCTTCTTTGCAAAAGAGTCTGCAGTTCCACGCTTTGAACCGTGGAAAGGCGCCGGGCTCTGCTAAGACTTCCCCCGGCGCTTCGTTTCCCCTGGGCCAAAGCGAGCCTTCACAATAGCTGAACGCTAACACTGCATACTCGTTCCACTTCCAGAACAGGGCTACCGCGAGGCAGTTCTCCGGGGGAAAACGGCCCTTCGCGAAGGGCAGATCTGCCGAGCTCATTGCGGGAAAGCGAAAGCAAAGGACGCTTTTCTCCCTCTAACCGCTTTCGTCAGAGGAATGGGGGAAGTCACAGTGTTCTTTCTCTCACTGAGATACACACAATCTGACGTTGCCTCTGAGCTCCGTTGCTGGCAAAGAACTGAAACTGACATACATTCCTGTGGGGAAATACAGGGCTTTGCTAGGATTTCTCTAGGCAGTGTGATTTCCCTGGGCCTCACTGTAGCAACACTATCTCGCCAGGGCAACACTGCGTGGAATTTCCTCTTCCAAGAGAGCTGCTGCTTTGTAGTTTGTGCTGGGAAACCTTGCTTTGGCAAGTGCGAATTGACCGCATTCAGGCAGAAAGAAAAGAGAACAGCAAGAGGCCATTTTTCCCCGGCTGCTTTCCCAAGCCCTTCCAGCTCAAACTATGTCGTTGCTCCTCTGGAAGGATCCCTGCACCGCGACGTAGTTTTTCAGAAGAAGCCCTGCGTTTGCAAGAGCAAAGGAGCAATTCGTTGCAGGAAAGAGGAAGGAAAGAAAGTTTCTCTCCCTCTGCCTGCTTTGCTCAGAGAACTGGATGAAGTCAGGGAGTTCTCCCTTTCACTGAGAAACGTGTGGGCTGCTTTTGCCTGTGCGCTCTCTTCTTTGCAAAAGAGTCTGCAGTTCCACACTTTGAACCGTGGAAAGGCGCCGGGCTCTGCTCAGACTTCCCCCGGCGTTTCGTTTGCCCTGGGCCAAAGCGAGCCTTCACAATAGCTGAACGCTAACACTGCATACTCGTTCCACTTCCAGAACAGGGCTACCGCGAGGCAGTTCTCCGGGGGAAAACGGCCCTTCGCGAAGGGCAGATCTGCCGAGCTCATTGCGGGAAAGCGAAAGCAAAGGACGCTTTTCTCCCTCTAACCGCTTTCGTCAGAGGAACGGGGGAAGTCACAGTGTTCTTTCTCTCACTGAGATACACACAATCTGACGTTGCCTCTGAGCTCCGTTGCTGGCAAAGAACTGAAACTGACATACATTCCTGTGGGGAAACACAGGGCTTTGCTAGGATTTCTCTAGGCAGTGTGATTTCCCTGGGCCTCACTGTAGCAACACTATCTCGCCAGGGCAACACTGCGTGGGATTTCCTCTTCCAAGAGAGCTGCTGCTTTGTAGTTTGTGCTGGGAAACCTTACTTTGGCAAGTGCGAATTGACCGCATTCAGGCAGAAAGAAAAGAGAACAGCAAGAGGCCTTTTTTCCCCGGCTGCTTTCCCAAGCCCTTCCAGCTCAAACTATGTCGTCGCTCCTCTGGAAGGATCCTTGCACCGCGACGTAGTTTTTCAGAAGAAGCCTGCTTTTGCAAGAGCAAATGAGGAATTCGTTGCAGGAAAGAGGAAGGAAAGAAAGTTTCTCTCCCTCTGCCTGCTTTGCTCAGAGAACTGGATGAAGTCAGGGAGTTCTCCCTTTCACTGAGAAACGTGCGGGCTGCTGTTGCCTGTGCGCTCTCTTCTTTGCAAAAGAGTCTGCAGTTCCACGCTTTGAACCGTGGAAAGGCCCCGGGCTCTGCTAAGACTTCCCCCGGCGCTTCGTTTGCCCTGGGCCAAAGCGAGCCTTCACAGTAGCTGAACGCTAACACTGCATACTCGTTCCACTTCCAGAACAGGGCTACCGCGAGGCAGTTCTCCGGGGGAAAACGGCCCTTCGCGAAGGGCAGATCTGCCGAGCTCATTGCGGGAAAGCGAAAGCAAACGACGCTTTTCTCCCTCTTACCGCTTTCGTCAGAGGAACGGGGGAAGTCACAATGTTCTTTCTCTCACTGAGATACACACAATCTGACGTTGCCTCTGAGCTCCGTTGCTGGCAAAGAACTGAAACTGACATACATTCCTGTGGGGAAACACAGGGCTTTGCTAGGATTTCTCTAGGCAGTGTGATTTCCCTGGGCCTCACTGTAGCAACACTATCTCGCCAGGGCAACACTGCGTGGGATTTCCTCTTCCAAGAGAGCTGCTGCTTTGTAGTTTGTGCTGGGAAACCTTACTTTGGCAAGTGCGAATTGACCGCATTCAGGCAGAAAGAAAAGAGAACAGCAAGAGGCCTTTTTTCCCCGGCTGCTTTCCCAAGCCCTTCCAGCTCAAACTATGTGGTTGCTCCTCTGGAAGGATCCTTGCACCGCGACGTAGTTTTTCAGAAGAAGCCCTGCTTTTGCAAGAGCAAATGAGGAATTCGTTGCAGGAAAGAGGAAGGAAAGAAAGTTTCTCTCCCTCTGCCTGCTTTGCTCAGAGAACTGGATGAAGTCAGGGAGTTCTCCCTTTCACTGAGAAACGTGCGGGCTGCTGTTGCCTGTGCGCTCTCTTCTTTGCAAAAGAGTCTGCAGTTCCACGCTTTGAACCGTGGAAAGGCGCCGGGCTCTGCTAAGACTTCCCCCGGCGCTTCGTTTGCCCTGGGCCAAAGCGAGCCTTCACAGTAGCTGAACGCTAACACTGCATACTCGTTCCACTTCCAGAACAGGGCTACCGCGAGGCAGTTCTCCGGGGGAAAACGGCCCTTCGCGAAGGGCAGATCTGCCGAGCTCATTGCGGGAAAGCGAAAGCAAAGGACGCTTTTCTCCCTCTAACCGCTTTCGTCAGAGGAACGGGGGAAGTCACAATGTTCTTTCTCTCACTGAGATACACACAATCTGACGTTGCCTCTGAGCTCCGTTGCTGGCAAAGAACTGAAACTGACATACATTCCTGTGGGGAAACACAGGGCTTTGCTAGGATTTCTCTAGGCAGTGTGATTTCCCTGGGCCTCACTGTAGCAACACTATCTCGCCAGGGCAACACTGCGTGGGATTTCCTCTTCCAAGAGAGCTGCTGCTTTGTAGTTTGTGCTGGGAAACCTTACTTTGGCAAGTGCGAATTGACCGCATTCAGGCAGAAAGAAAAGAGAACAGCAAGAGGCCTTTTTTCCCCGGCTGCTTTCCCAAGCCCTTCCAGCTCAAACTATGTGGTTGCTCCTCTGGAAGGATCCTTGCACCGCGACGTAGTTTTTCAGAAGAAGCCCTGCTTTTGCAAGAGCAAATGAGGAATTCGTTGCAGGAAAGAGGAAGGAAAGAAAGTTTCTCTCCCTCTGCCTGCTTTGCTCAGAGAACTGGATGAAGTCAGGGAGTTCTCCCTTTCACTGAGAAACGTGCGGGCTGCTGTTGCCTGTGCACTCTCTTCTTTGCAAAAGAGTCTGCAGTTCCACGCTTTGAACCGTGGAAAGGCGCCGGGCTCTGCTAAGACTTCCCCCGGCGCTTCGTTTGCCCTGGGCCAAAGCGAGCCTTCACAATAGCTGAACGCTAACACTGCATACTCGTTCCACTTCCAGAACAGGGCTACCGCGAGGCAGTTCTCCGGTGGAAAACGGCCCTTCGCGAAGGGCAGATCTGCCGAGCTCATTGCGGGAAAGCGAAAGCAAAGGACGCTTTTCTCCCTCTAACCGCTTTCGTCAGAGGAACGGGGGAAGTCACAGTGTTCTTTCTCTCACTGAGATACACACAATCTGACGTTGCCTCTGAGCTCCGTTGCTGGCAAAGAACTGAAACTGACATACATTCCTGTGGGGAAATACAGGGCTTTGCTAGGATTTCTCTAGGCAGTGTGATTTCCCTGGGCCTCACTGTAGCAACACTATCTCACCAGGGCAACACTGCGTGGAATTTCCTCTTCCAAGAGAGCTGCTGCTTTGTAGTTTGTGCTGGGAAACCTTGCTTTGGCAAGTGCGAATTGACCGCATTCAGGCAGAAAGAAAAGAGAACAGCAAGAGGCCATTTTTCCCCGGCTGCTTTCCCAAGCCCTTCCAGCTCAAACTATGTCGTTGCTCCTCTGGAAGGATCCCTGCACCGCGACGTAGTTTTTCAGAAGAAGCCCTGCGTTTGCAAGAGCAAAGGAGCAATTCGTTGCAGGAAAGAGGAAGGAAAGAAAGTTTCTCTCCCTCTGCCTGCTTTGCTCAGAGAACTGGATGAAGTCAGGGAGTTCTCCCTTTCACTGAGAAACTTTCGGGCTGCTGTTGCCTGTGCGCTCTCTTCTTTGCAAAAGAGTCTGCAGTTCCACGCTTTGAACCGTGGAAAGGCGCCGGGCTCTGCTAAGACTTCCCCCGGCGCTTCGTTTGCCCTGGGCCAAAGCGAGCCTTCACAATAGCTGAACGCTAACACTGCATACTCGTTCCACTTCCAGAACAGGGCTACCGCGAGGCAGTTCTCCGGGGGAAAACGGCCCTTCGCGAAGGGCAGATCTGCCGAGCTCATTGCGGGAAAGCGAAAGCAAAGGACGCTTTTCTCCCTCTAACCGCTTTCGTCAGAGGAATGGGGGAAGTCACAGTGTTCTTTCTCTCACTGAGATACACACAATCTGACGTTGCCTCTGAGCTCCGTTGCTGGCAAAGAACTGAAACTGACATACATTCCTGTGGGGAAATACAGGGCTTTGCTAGGATTTCTCTAGGCAGTGTGATTTCCCTGGGCCTCACTGTAGCAACACTATCTCGCCAGGGCAACACTGCGTGGAATTTCCTCTTCCAAGAGAGCTGCTGCTTTGTAGTTTGTGCTGGGAAACCTTGCTTTGGCAAGTGCGAATTGACCGCATTCAGGCAGAAAGAAAAGAGAACAGCAAGAGGCCATTTTTCCCCGGCTGCTTTCCCAAGCCCTTCCAGCTCAAACTATGTCGTTGCTCCTCTGGAAGGATCCCTGCACCGCGACGTAGTTTTTCAGAAGAAGCCCTGCGTTTGCAAGAGCAAAGGAGCAATTCGTTGCAGGAAAGAGGAAGGAAAGAAAGTTTCTCTCCCTCTGCCTGCTTTGCTCAGAGAACTGGATGAAGTCAGGGAGTTCTCCCTTTCACTGAGAAACGTGTGGGCTGCTTTTGCCTGTGCGCTCTCTTCTTTGCAAAAGAGTCTGCAGTTCCACGCTTTGAACCGTGGAAAGGCGCCGGGCTCTGCTCAGACTTCCCCCGGCGTTTCGTTTGCCCTGGGCCAAAGCGAGCCTTCACAATAGCTGAACGCTAACACTGCATACTCGTTCCACTTCCAGAACAGGGCTACCGCGAGGCAGTTCTCCGGGGGAAAACGGCCCTTCGCGAAGGGCAGATCTGCCGAGCTCATTGCGGGAAAGCGAAAGCAAAGGACGCTTTTCTCCCTCTAACCGCTTTCGTCAGAGGAACGGGGGAAGTCACAGTGTTCTTTCTCTCACTGAGATACACACAATCTGACGTTGCCTCTGAGCTCCGTTGCTGGCAAAGAACTGAAACTGACATACATTCCTGTGGGGAAACACAGGGCTTTGCTAGGATTTCTCTAGGCAGTGTGATTTCCCTGGGCCTCACTGTAGCAACACTATCTCGCCAGGGCAACACTGCGTGGGATTTCCTCTTCCAAGAGAGCTGCTGCTTTGTAGTTTGTGCTGGGAAACCTTGCTTTGGCAAGTGCGAATTGACCGCATTCAGGCAGAAAGAAAAGAGAACAGCAAGAGGCCTTTTTTCCCCGGCTGCTTTCCCAAGCCCTTCCAGCTCAAACTATGTCGTTGCTCCTCTGGAAGGATCCCTGCACCGCGACGTAGTTTTTCAGAAGAAGCCCTGCGTTTGCAAGAGCAAAGGAGCAATTCGTTGCAGGAAAGAGGAAGGAAAGAAAGTTTCTCTCCCTCTGCCTGCTTTGCTCAGAGAACTGGATGAAGTCAGGGAGTTCTCCCTTTCACTGAGAAACGTGCGGGCTGCTGTTGCCTGTGCGCTCTCTTCTTTGCAAAAGAGTCTGCAGTTCCACGCTTTGAACCGTGGAAAGGCGCCGGGCTCTGCTAAGACTTCCCCCGGCGCTTCGTTTGCCCTGGGCCAAAGCGAGCCTTCACAATAGCTGAACGCTAACACTGCATACTCGTTCCACTTCCAGAACAGGGCTACCGCGAGGCAGTTCTCCGGGGGAAAACGGCCCTTCGCGAAGGGCAGATCTGCCGAGCTCATTGCGGGAAAGCGAAAGCAAAGGACGCTTTTCTCCCTCTAACCGCTTTCGTCAGAGGAATGGGGGAAGTCACAGTGTTCTTTCTCCCACTGAGATACACACAATCTGACGTTGCCTCTGAGCTCCGTTGCTGGCAAAGAACTGAAACTGACATACATTCCTGTGGGGAAATACAGGGCTTTGCTAGGATTTCTCTAGGCAGTGTGATTTCCCTGGGCCTCACTGTAGCAACACTATCTCGCCAGGGCAACACTGCGTGGAATTTCCTCTTCCAAGAGAGCTGCTGCTTTGTAGTTTGTGCTGGGAAACCTTGCTTTGGCAAGTGCGAATTGACCGCATTCAGGCAGAAAGAAAAGAGAACAGCAAGAGGCCATTTTTCCCCGGCTGCTTTCCCAAGCCCTTCCAGCTCAAACTATGTCGTTGCTCCTCTGGAAGGATCCCTGCACCGCGACGTAGTTTTTCAGAAGAAGCCCTGCGTTTGCAAGAGCAAAGGAGCAATTCGTTGCAGGAAAGAGGAAGGAAAGAAAGTTTCTCTCCCTCTGCCTGCTTTGCTCAGAGAACTGGATGAAGTCAGGGAGTTCTCCCTTTCACTGAGAAACGTGCGGGCTGCTGTTGCCTGTGCGCTCTCTTCTTTGCAAAAGAGTCTGCAGTTCCACGCTTTGAACCGTGGAAAGGCGCCGGGCTCTGCTAAGACTTCCCCCGGCGCTTCGTTTGCCCTGGGCCAAAGCGAGCCTTCACAATAGCTGAACGCTAACACTGCATACTCGTTCCACTTCCAGAACAGGGCTACCGCGAGGCAGTTCTCCGGGGGAAAACGGCCCTTCGCGAAGGGCAGATCTGCCGAGCTCATTGCGGGAAAGCGAAAGCAAAGGACGCTTTTCTCCCTCTAACCGCTTTCGTCAGAGGAATGGGGGAAGTCACAGTGTTCTTTCTCTCACTGAGATACACACAATCTGACGTTGCCTCTGAGCTCCGTTGCTGGCAAAGAACTGAAACTGACATACATTCCTGTGGGGAAATACAGGGCTTTGCTAGGATTTCTCTAGGCAGTGTGATTTCCCTGGGCCTCACTGTAGCAACACTATCTCGCCAGGGCAACACTGCGTGGAATTTCCTCTTCCAAGAGAGCTGCTGCTTTGTAGTTTGTGCTGGGAAACCTTACTTTGGCAAGTGCGAATTGACCGCATTCAGGCAGAAAGAAAAGAGAACAGCAAGAGGCCTTTTTTCCCCGGCTGCTTTCCCAAGCCCTTCCAGCTCAAACTATGTCGTCGCTCCTCTGGAAGGATCCTTGCACCGCGACGTAGTTTTTCAGAAGAAGCCTGCTTTTGCAAGAGCAAATGAGGAATTCGTTGCAGGAAAGAGGAAGGAAAGAAAGTTTCTCTCCCTCTGCCTGCTTTGCTCAGAGAACTGGATGAAGTCAGGGAGTTCTCCCTTTCACTGAGAAACGTGCGGGCTGCTGTTGCCTGTGCGCTCTCTTCTTTGCAAAAGAGTCTGCAGTTCCACGCTTTGAACCGTGGAAAGGCCCCGGGCTCTGCTAAGACTTCCCCCGGCGCTTCGTTTGCCCTGGGCCAAAGCGAGCCTTCACAGTAGCTGAACGCTAACACTGCATACTCGTTCCACTTCCAGAACAGGGCTACCGCGAGGCAGTTCTCCGGGGGAAAACGGCCCTTCGCGAAGGGCAGATCTGCCGAGCTCATTGCGGGAAAGCGAAAGCAAACGACGCTTTTCTCCCTCTTACCGCTTTCGTCAGAGGAACGGGGGAAGTCACAATGTTCTTTCTCTCACTGAGATACACACAATCTGACGTTGCCTCTGAGCTCCGTTGCTGGCAAAGAACTGAAACTGACATACATTCCTGTGGGGAAACACAGGGCTTTGCTAGGATTTCTCTAGGCAGTGTGATTTCCCTGGGCCTCACTGTAGCAACACTATCTCGCCAGGGCAACACTGCGTGGGATTTCCTCTTCCAAGAGAGCTGCTGCTTTGTAGTTTGTGCTGGGAAACCTTACTTTGGCAAGTGCGAATTGACCGCATTCAGGCAGAAAGAAAAGAGAACAGCAAGAGGCCTTTTTTCCCCGGCTGCTTTCCCAAGCCCTTCCAGCTCAAACTATGTGGTTGCTCCTCTGGAAGGATCCTTGCACCGCGACGTAGTTTTTCAGAAGAAGCCCTGCTTTTGCAAGAGCAAATGAGGAATTCGTTGCAGGAAAGAGGAAGGAAAGAAAGTTTCTCTCCCTCTGCCTGCTTTGCTCAGAGAACTGGATGAAGTCAGGGAGTTCTCCCTTTCACTGAGAAACGTGCGGGCTGCTGTTGCCTGTGCGCTCTCTTCTTTGCAAAAGAGTCTGCAGTTCCACGCTTTGAACCGTGGAAAGGCGCCGGGCTCTGCTAAGACTTCCCCCGGCGCTTCGTTTGCCCTGGGCCAAAGCGAGCCTTCACAGTAGCTGAACGCTAACACTGCATACTCGTTCCACTTCCAGAACAGGGCTACCGCGAGGCAGTTCTCCGGGGGAAAACGGCCCTTCGCGAAGGGCAGATCTGCCGAGCTCATTGCGGGAAAGCGAAAGCAAAGGACGCTTTTCTCCCTCTAACCGCTTTCGTCAGAGGAACGGGGGAAGTCACAATGTTCTTTCTCTCACTGAGATACACACAATCTGACGTTGCCTCTGAGCTCCGTTGCTGGCAAAGAACTGAAACTGACATACATTCCTGTGGGGAAACACAGGGCTTTGCTAGGATTTCTCTAGGCAGTGTGATTTCCCTGGGCCTCACTGTAGCAACACTATCTCGCCAGGGCAACACTGCGTGGGATTTCCTCTTCCAAGAGAGCTGCTGCTTTGTAGTTTGTGCTGGGAAACCTTACTTTGGCAAGTGCGAATTGACCGCATTCAGGCAGAAAGAAAAGAGAACAGCAAGAGGCCTTTTTTCCCCGGCTGCTTTCCCAAGCCCTTCCAGCTCAAACTATGTGGTTGCTCCTCTGGAAGGATCCTTGCACCGCGACGTAGTTTTTCAGAAGAAGCCCTGCTTTTGCAAGAGCAAATGAGGAATTCGTTGCAGGAAAGAGGAAGGAAAGAAAGTTTCTCTCCCTCTGCCTGCTTTGCTCAGAGAACTGGATGAAGTCAGGGAGTTCTCCCTTTCACTGAGAAACGTGCGGGCTGCTGTTGCCTGTGCACTCTCTTCTTTGCAAAAGAGTCTGCAGTTCCACGCTTTGAACCGTGGAAAGGCGCCGGGCTCTGCTAAGACTTCCCCCGGCGCTTCGTTTGCCCTGGGCCAAAGCGAGCCTTCACAATAGCTGAACGCTAACACTGCATACTCGTTCCACTTCCAGAACAGGGCTACCGCGAGGCAGTTCTCCGGTGGAAAACGGCCCTTCGCGAAGGGCAGATCTGCCGAGCTCATTGCGGGAAAGCGAAAGCAAAGGACGCTTTTCTCCCTCTAACCGCTTTCGTCAGAGGAACGGGGGAAGTCACAGTGTTCTTTCTCTCACTGAGATACACACAATCTGACGTTGCCTCTGAGCTCCGTTGCTGGCAAAGAACTGAAACTGACATACATTCCTGTGGGGAAATACAGGGCTTTGCTAGGATTTCTCTAGGCAGTGTGATTTCCCTGGGCCTCACTGTAGCAACACTATCTCACCAGGGCAACACTGCGTGGAATTTCCTCTTCCAAGAGAGCTGCTGCTTTGTAGTTTGTGCTGGGAAACCTTGCTTTGGCAAGTGCGAATTGACCGCATTCAGGCAGAAAGAAAAGAGAACAGCAAGAGGCCATTTTTCCCCGGCTGCTTTCCCAAGCCCTTCCAGCTCAAACTATGTCGTTGCTCCTCTGGAAGGATCCCTGCACCGCGACGTAGTTTTTCAGAAGAAGCCCTGCGTTTGCAAGAGCAAAGGAGCAATTCGTTGCAGGAAAGAGGAAGGAAAGAAAGTTTCTCTCCCTCTGCCTGCTTTGCTCAGAGAACTGGATGAAGTCAGGGAGTTCTCCCTTTCACTGAGAAACTTTCGGGCTGCTGTTGCCTGTGCGCTCTCTTCTTTGCAAAAGAGTCTGCAGTTCCACGCTTTGAACCGTGGAAAGGCGCCGGGCTCTGCTAAGACTTCCCCCGGCGCTTCGTTTGCCCTGGGCCAAAGCGAGCCTTCACAATAGCTGAACGCTAACACTGCATACTCGTTCCACTTCCAGAACAGGGCTACCGCGAGGCAGTTCTCCGGGGGAAAACGGCCCTTCGCGAAGGGCAGATCTGCCGAGCTCATTGCGGGAAAGCGAAAGCAAAGGACGCTTTTCTCCCTCTAACCGCTTTCGTCAGAGGAACGGGGGAAGTCACAGTGTTCTTTCTCTCACTGAGATACACACAATCTGACGTTGCCTCTGAGCTCCGTTGCTGGCAAAGAACTGAAACTGACATACATTCCTGTGGGGAAACACAGGGCTTTGCTAGGATTTCTCTAGGCAGTGTGATTTCCCTGGGCCTCACTGTAGCAACACTATCTCGCCAGGGCAACACTGCGTGGGATTTCCTCTTCCAAGAGAGCTGCTGCTTTGTAGTTTGTGCTGGGAAACCTTGCTTTGGCAAGTGCGAATTGACCGCATTCAGGCAGAAAGAAAAGAGAACAGCAAGAGGCCTTTTTTCCCCGGCTGCTTTCCCAAGCCCTTCCAGCTCAAACTATGTCGTTGCTCCTCTGGAAGGATCCCTGCACCGCGACGTAGTTTTTCAGAAGAAGCCCTGCGTTTGCAAGAGCAAAGGAGCAATTCGTTGCAGGAAAGAGGAAGGAAAGAAAGTTTCTCTCCCTCTGCCTGCTTTGCTCAGAGAACTGGATGAAGTCAGGGAGTTCTCCCTTTCACTGAGAAACGTGCGGGCTGCTGTTGCCTGTGCGCTCTCTTCTTTGCAAAAGAGTCTGCAGTTCCACGCTTTGAACCGTGGAAAGGCGCCGGGCTCTGCTAAGACTTCCCCCGGCGCTTCGTTTGCCCTGGGCCAAAGCGAGCCTTCACAATAGCTGAACGCTAACACTGCATACTCGTTCCACTTCCAGAACAGGGCTACCGCGAGGCAGTTCTCCGGGGGAAAACGGCCCTTCGCGAAGGGCAGATCTGCCGAGCTCATTGCGGGAAAGCGAAAGCAAAGGACGCTTTTCTCCCTCTAACCGCTTTCGTCAGAGGAATGGGGGAAGTCACAGTGTTCTTTCTCTCACTGAGATACACACAATCTGACGTTGCCTCTGAGCTCCGTTGCTGGCAAAGAACTGAAACTGACATACATTCCTGTGGGGAAACACAGGGCTTTGCTAGGATTTCTCTAGGCAGTGTGATTTCCCTGGGCCTCACTGTAGCAACACTATCTCGCCAGGGCAACACTGCGTGGAATTTCCTCTTCCAAGAGAGCTGCTGCTTTGTAGTTTGTGCTGGGAAACCTTGCTTTGGCAAGTGCGAATTGACCGCATTCAGGCAGAAAGAAAAGAGAACAGCAAGAGGCCATTTTTCCCCGGCTGCTTTCCCAAGCCCTTCCAGCTCAAACTATGTCGTTGCTCCTCTGGAAGGATCCCTGCACCGCGACGTAGTTTTTCAGAAGAAGCCCTGCGTTTGCAAGAGCAAAGGAGCAATTCGTTGCAGGAAAGAGGAAGGAAAGAAAGTTTCTCTCCCTCTGCCTGCTTTGCTCAGAGAACTGGATGAAGTCAGGGAGTTCTCCCTTTCACTGAGAAACGTGCGGGCTGCTGTTGCCTGTGCGCTCTCTTCTTTGCAAAAGAGTCTGCAGTTCCACGCTTTGAACCGTGGAAAGGCGCCGGGCTCTGCTAAGACTTCCCCCGGCGCTTCGTTTGCCCTGGGCCAAAGCGAGCCTTCACAATAGCTGAACGCTAACACTGCATACTCGTTCCACTTCCAGAACAGGGCTACCGCGAGGCAGTTCTCCGGGGGAAAACGGCCCTTCGCGAAGGGCAGATCTGCCGAGCTCATTGCGGGAAAGCGAAAGCAAAGGACGCTTTTCTCCCTCTAACCGCTTTCGTCAGAGGAATGGGGGAAGTCACAGTGTTCTTTCTCTCACTGAGATACACACAATCTGACGTTGCCTCTGAGCTCCGTTGCTGGCAAAGAACTGAAACTGACATACATTCCTGTGGGGAAATACAGGGCTTTGCTAGGATTTCTCTAGGCAGTGTGATTTCCCTGGGCCTCACTGTAGCAACACTATCTCGCCAGGGCAACACTGCGTGGAATTTCCTCTTCCAAGAGAGCTGCTGCTTTGTAGTTTGTGCTGGGAAACCTTGCTTTGGCAAGTGCGAATTGACCGCATTCAGGCAGAAAGAAAAGAGAACAGCAAGAGGCCATTTTTCCCCGGCTGCTTTCCCAAGCCCTTCCAGCTCAAACTATGTCGTTGCTCCTCTGGAAGGATCCCTGCACCGCGACGTAGTTTTTCAGAAGAAGCCCTGCGTTTGCAAGAGCAAAGGAGCAATTCGTTGCAGGAAAGAGGAAGGAAAGAAAGTTTCTCTCCCTCTGCCTGCTTTGCTCAGAGAACTGGATGAAGTCAGGGAGTTCTCCCTTTCACTGAGAAACGTGCGGGCTGCTGTTGCCTGTGCGCTCTCTTCTTTGCAAAAGAGTCTGCAGTTCCACGCTTTGAACCGTGGAAAGGCGCCGGGCTCTGCTAAGACTTCCCCCGGCGCTTCGTTTGCCCTGGGCCAAAGCGAGCCTTCACAATAGCTGAACGCTAACACTGCATACTCGTTCCACTTCCAGAACAGGGCTACCGCGAGGCAGTTCTCCGGGGGAAAACGGCCCTTCGCGAAGGGCAGATCTGCCGAGCTCATTGCGGGAAAGCGAAAGCAAAGGACGCTTTTCTCCCTCTAACCGCTTTCGTCAGAGGAATGGGGGAAGTCACAGTGTTCTTTCTCTCACTGAGATACACACAATCTGACGTTGCCTCTGAGCTCCGTTGCTGGCAAAGAACTGAAACTGACATACATTCCTGTGGGGAAATACAGGGCTTTGCTAGGATTTCTCTAGGCAGTGTGATTTCCCTGGGCCTCACTGTAGCAACACTATCTCGCCAGGGCAACACTGCGTGGAATTTCCTCTTCCAAGAGAGCTGCTGCTTTGTAGTTTGTGCTGGGAAACCTTGCTTTGGCAAGTGCGAATTGACCGCATTCAGGCAGAAAGAAAAGAGAACAGCAAGAGGCCATTTTTCCCCGGCTGCTTTCCCAAGCCCTTCCAGCTCAAACTATGTCGTTGCTCCTCTGGAAGGATCCCTGCACCGCGACGTAGTTTTTCAGAAGAAGCCCTGCGTTTGCAAGAGCAAAGGAGCAATTCGTTGCAGGAAAGAGGAAGGAAAGAAAGTTTCTCTCCCTCTGCCTGCTTTGCTCAGAGAACTGGATGAAGTCAGGGAGTTCTCCCTTTCACTGAGAAACGTGCGGGCTGCTGTTGCCTGTGCGCTCTCTTCTTTGCAAAAGAGTCTGCAGTTCCACGCTTTGAACCGTGGAAAGGCGCCGGGCTCTGCTAAGACTTCCCCCGGCGTTTCGTTTGCCCTGGGCCAAAGCGAGCCTTCACAATAGCTGAACGCTAACACTGCATACTCGTTCCACTTCCAGAACAGGGCTACCGCGAGGCAGTTCTCCGGGGGAAAACGGCCCTTCGCGAAGGGCAGATCTGCCGAGCTCATTGCGGGAAAGCGAAAGCAAAGGACGCTTTTCTCCCTCTAACCGCTTTCGTCAGAGGAACGGGGGAAGTCACAGTGTTCTTTCTCTCACTGAGATACACACAATCTGACGTTGCCTCTGAGCTCCGTTGCTGGCAAAGAACTGAAACTGACATACATTCCTGTGGGGAAACACAGGGCTTTGCTAGGATTTCTCTAGGCAGTGTGATTTCCCTGGGCCTCACTGTAGCAACACTATCTCGCCAGGGCAACACTGCGTGGGATTTCCTCTTCCAAGAGAGCTGCTGCTTTGTAGTTTGTGCTGGGAAACCTTGCTTTGGCAAGTGCGAATTGACCGCATTCAGGCAGAAAGAAAAGAGAACAGCAAGAGGCCTTTTTTCCCCGGCTGCTTTCCCAAGCCCTTCCAGCTCAAACTATGTCGTTGCTCCTCTGGAAGGATCCCTGCACCGCGACGTAGTTTTTCAGAAGAAGCCCTGCGTTTGCAAGAGCAAAGGAGCAATTCGTTGCAGGAAAGAGGAAGGAAAGAAAGTTTCTCTCCCTCTGCCTGCTTTGCTCAGAGAACTGGATGAAGTCAGGGAGTTCTCCCTTTCACTGAGAAACGTGCGGGCTGCTGTTGCCTGTGCGCTCTCTTCTTTGCAAAAGAGTCTGCAGTTCCACGCTTTGAACCGTGGAAAGGCGCCGGGCTCTGCTAAGACTTCCCCCGGCGTTTCGTTTGCCCTGGGCCAAAGCGAGCCTTCACAATAGCTGAACGCTAACACTGCATACTCGTTCCACTTCCAGAACAGGGCTACCGCGAGGCAGTTCTCCGGGGGAAAACGGCCCTTTGCGAAGGGCAGATCTGCCGAGCTCATTGCGGGAAAGCGAAAGCAAAGGACGCTTTTCTCCCTCTAACCGCTTTCGTCAGAGGAATGGGGGAAGTCACAGTGTTCTTTCTCTCACTGAGATACACACAATCTGACGTTGCCTCTGAGCTCCGTTGCTGGCAAAGAACTGAAACTGACATACATTCCTGTGGGGAAATACAGGGCTTTGCTAGGATTTCTCTAGGCAGTGTGATTTCCCTGGGCCTCACTGTAGCAACACTATCTCGCCAGGGCAACACTGCGTGGAATTTCCTCTTCCAAGAGAGCTGCTGCTTTGTAGTTTGTGCTGGGAAACCTTGCTTTGGCAAGTGCGAATTGACCGCATTCAGGCAGAAAGAAAAGAGAACAGCAAGAGGCCATTTTTCCCCGGCTGCTTTCCCAAGCCCTTCCAGCTCAAACTATGTCGTTGCTCCTCTGGAAGGATCCCTGCACCGCGACGTAGTTTTTCAGAAGAAGCCCTGCGTTTGCAAGAGCAAAGGAGCAATTCGTTGCAGGAAAGAGGAAGGAAAGAAAGTTTCTCTCCCTCTGCCTGCTTTGCTCAGAGAACTGGATGAAGTCAGGGAGTTCTCCCTTTCACTGAGAAACGTGCGGGCTGCTGTTGCCTGTGCGCTCTCTTCTTTGCAAAAGAGTCTGCAGTTCCACGCTTTGAACCGTGGAAAGGCGCCGGGCTCTGCTAAGACTTCCCCCGGCGCTTCGTTTGCCCTGGGCCAAAGCGAGCCTTCACAGTAGCTGAACGCTAACACTGCATACTCGTTCCACTTCCAGAACAGGGCTACCGCGAGGCAGTTCTCCGGGGGAAAACGGCCCTTCGCGAAGGGCAGATCTGCCGAGCTCATTGCGGGAAAGCGAAAGCAAAGGACGCTTTTCTCCCTCTAACCGCTTTCGTCAGAGGAACGGGGGAAGTCACAATGTTCTTTCTCTCACTGAGATACACACAATCTGACGTTGCCTCTGAGCTCCGTTGCTGGCAAAGAACTGAAACTGACATACATTCCTGTGGGGAAACACAGGGCTTTGCTAGGATTTCTCTAGGCAGTGTGATTTCCCTGGGCCTCACTGTAGCAACACTATCTCGCCAGGGCAACACTGCGTGGGATTTCCTCTTCCAAGAGAGCTGCTGCTTTGTAGTTTGTGCTGGGAAACCTTACTTTGGCAAGTGCGAATTGACCGCATTCAGGCAGAAAGAAAAGAGAACAGCAAGAGGCCTTTTTTCCCCGGCTGCTTTCCCAAGCCCTTCCAGCTCAAACTATGTGGTTGCTCCTCTGGAAGGATCCTTGCACCGCAACGTAGTTTTTCAGAAGAAGCCCTGCTTTTGCAAGAGCAAATGAGGAATTCGTTGCAGGAAAGAGGAAGGAAAGAAAGTTTCTCTCCCTCTGCCTGCTTTGCTCAGAGAACTGGATGAAGTCAGGGAGTTCTCCCTTTCACTGAGAAACGTGCGGGCTGCTGTTGCCTGTGCGCTCTCTTCTTTGCAAAAGAGTCTGCAGTTCCACGCTTTGAACCGTGGAAAGGCGCCGGGCTCTGCTAAGACTTCCCCCGGCGCTTCGTTTGCCCTGGGCCAAAGCGAGCCTTCACAATAGCTGAACGCTAACACTGCATACTCGTTCCACTTCCAGAACAGGGCTACCGCGAGGCAGTTCTCCGGGGGAAAACGGCCCTTCGCGAAGGGCAGATCTGCCGAGCTCATTGCGGGAAAGCGAAAGCAAAGGACGCTTTTCTCCCTCTAACCGCTTTCGTCAGAGGAACGGGGGAAGTCACAGTGTTCTTTCTCTCACTGAGATACACACAATCTGACGTTGCCTCTGAGCTCCGTTGCTGGCAAAGAACTGAAACTGACATACATTCCTGTGGGGAAACACAGGGCTTTGCTAGGATTTCTCTAGGCAGTGTGATTTCCCTGGGCCTCACTGTAGCAACACTATCTCGCCAGGGCAACACTGCGTGGGATTTCCTCTTCCAAGAGAGCTGCTGCTTTGTAGTTTGTGCTGGGAAACCTTGCTTTGGCAAGTGCGAATTGACCGCATTCAGGCAGAAAGAAAAGAGAACAGCAAGAGGCCTTTTTTCCCCGGCTGCTTTCCCAAGCCCTTCCAGCTCAAACTATGTCGTCGCTCCTCTGGAAGGATCCTTGCACCGCGACGTAGTTTTTCAGAAGAAGCCTGCTTTTGCAAGAGCAAATGAGGAATTCGTTGCAGGAAAGAGGAAGGAAAGAAAGTTTCTCTCCCTCTGCCTGCTTTGCTCAGAGAACTGGATGAAGTCAGGGAGTTCTCCCTTTCACTGAGAAACGTGCGGGCTGCTGTTGCCTGTGCGCTCTCTTCTTTGCAAAAGAGTCTGCAGTTCCACGCTTTGAACCGTGGAAAGGCGCCGGGCTCTGCTAAGACTTCCCCGGGCGCTTCGTTTGCCCTGGGCCAAAGCGAGCCTTCACAGTAGCTGAACGCTAACACTGCATACTCGTTCCACTTCCAGAACAGGGCTACCGCGAGGCAGTTCTCCGGGGGAAAACGGCCCTTCGCGAAGGGCAGATCTGCCGAGCTCATTGCGGGAAAGCGAAAGCAAAGGACGCTTTTCTCCCTCTAACCGCTTTCGTCAGAGGAACGGAGGAAGTCACAGTGTTCTTTCTCTCACTGAGATACACACAATCTGACGTTGCCTCTGAGCTCCGTTGCTGGCAAAGAACTGAAACTGACATACATTCCTGTGGGGAAACACAGGGCTTTGCTAGGATTTCTCTAGGCAGTGTGATTTCCCTGGGCCTCACTGCAGCAACACTATCTCGCCAGGGCAACACTGCGTGGGATTTCCTCTTCCAAGAGAGCTGCTGCTTTGTAGTTTGTGCTGGGAAACCTTACTTTGGCAAGTGCGAATTGACCGCATTCAGGCAGAAAGAAAAGAGAACAGCAAGAGGCCTTTTTTCCCCGGCTGCTTTCCCAAGCCCTTCCAGCTCAAACTATGTGGTTGCTCCTCTGGAAGGATCCTTGCACCGCGACGTAGTTTTTCAGAAGAAGCCCTGCTTTTGCAAGAGCAAATGAGGAATTCGTTGCAGGAAAGAGGAAGGAAAGAAAGTTTCTCTCCCTCTGCCTGCTTTGCTCAGAGAACTGGATGAAGTCAGGGAGTTCTCCCTTTCACTGAGAAACGTGCGGGCTGCTGTTGCCTGTGCGCTCTCTTCTTTGCAAAAGAGTCTGCAGTTCCACGCTTTGAACCGTGGAAAGGCGCCGGGCTCTGCTAAGACTTCCCCCGGCGCTTCGTTTGCCCTGGGCCAAAGCGAGCCTTCACAATAGCTGAACGCTAACACTGCATACTCGTTCCACTTCCAGAACAGGGCTACCGCGAGGCAGTTCTCCGGGGGAAAACGGCCCTTCGCGAAGGGCAGATCTGCCGAGCTCATTGCGGGAAAGCGAAAGCAAAGGACGCTTTTCTCCCTCTAACCGCTTTCGTCAGAGGAACGGGGGAAGTCACAGTGTTCTTTCTCTCACTGAGATACACACAATCTAACGTTGCCTCTGAGCTCCGTTGCTGGCAAAGAACTGAAACTGACATACATTCCTGTGGGGAAACACAGGGCTTTGCTAGGATTTCTCTAGGCAGTGTGTTTTCCCTGGACCTCACTGCAGCAACACTATCTCGCCAGGGCAACACTGCGTGGGATTTCCTCTTCCAAGAGAGCTGCTGCTTTGTAGTTTGTGCTGGGAAACCTTGCTTTGGCAAGTGCGAATTGACTGCATTCAGGCAGAAAGAAAAGAGAACAGCAAGAGGCCTTTTATCCCCGGCTGTTTTCCGAAGCCCTTCCAGCTCAAACTATGTCGTTGCTCCTCTGGAAGGATCCCTGCACCGCGAAGTAGTTTCTCAGAAGAAGCCCTGCTTTTGCAAGAGCAAAGGAGCAATTCGTTGCAGGAAAGAGGAAGGAAAGAAAGTTTCTCTCCCTCTGCCTGCTTTGCTCAGAGAACTGGATGAAGTCAGGGAGTTCTCCCTTTCACTGAGAAACGTGCGGGCTGCTGTTGCCTGTGCGCTCTCTTCTTTGCAAAAGAGTCTGCAGTTCCACGCTTTGAACCGTGGAAAGGCGCCGGGCTCTGCTAAGACTTCCCCCGGCGCTTCGTTTGCCCTGGGCCAAAGCGAGCCTTCACAATAGCTGAACGCTAACACTGCATACTCGTTCCACTTCCAGAACAGGGCTACCGCGAGGCAGTTCTCCGGGGGAAAACGGCCCTTCGCGAAGGGCAGATCTGCCGAGCTCATTGCGGGAAAGCGAAAGCAAAGGACGCTTTTCTCCCTCTAACCGCTTTCGTCAGAGGAATGGGGGAAGTCACAGTGTTCTTTCTCTCACTGAGATACACACAATCTGACGTTGCCTCTGAGCTCCGTTGCTGGCAAAGAACTGAAACTGACATACATTCCTGTGGGGAAATACAGGGCTTTGCTAGGATTTCTCTAGGCAGTGTGATTTCCCTGGGCCTCACTGTAGCAACACTATCTCGCCAGGGCAACACTGCGTGGAATTTCCTCTTCCAAGAGAGCTGCTGCTTTGTAGTTTGTGCTGGGAAACCTTGCTTTGGCAAGTGCGAATTGACCGCATTCAGGCAGAAAGAAAAGAGAACAGCAAGAGGCCATTTTTCCCCGGCTGCTTTCCCAAGCCCTTCCAGCTCAAACTATGTCGTTGCTCCTCTGGAAGGATCCCTGCACCGCGACGTAGTTTTTCAGAAGAAGCCCTGCGTTTGCAAGAGCAAAGGAGCAATTCGTTGCAGGAAAGAGGAAGGAAAGAAAGTTTCTCTCCCTCTGCCTGCTTTGCTCAGAGAACTGGATGAAGTCAGGGAGTTCTCCCTTTCACTGAGAAACGTGCGGGCTGCTGTTGCCTGTGCGCTCTCTTCTTTGCAAAAGAGTCTGCAGTTCCACGCTTTGAACCGTGGAAAGGCGCCGGGCTCTGCTAAGACTTCCCCCGGCGCTTCGTTTGCCCTGGGCCAAAGCGAGCCTTCACAATAGCTGAACGCTAACACTGCATACTCGTTCCACTTCCAGAACAGGGCTACCGCGAGGCAGTTCTCCGGGGGAAAACGGCCCTTCGCGAAGGGCAGATCTGCCGAGCTCATTGCGGGAAAGCGAAAGCAAAGGACGCTTTTCTCCCTCTAACCGCTTTCGTCAGAGGAATGGGGGAAGTCACAGTGTTCTTTCTCTCACTGAGATACACACAATCTGACGTTGCCTCTGAGCTCCGTTGCTGGCAAAGAACTGAAACTGACATACATTCCTGTGGGGAAATACAGGGCTTTGCTAGGATTTCTCTAGGCAGTGTGATTTCCCTGGGCCTCACTGTAGCAACACTATCTCGCCAGGGCAACACTGCGTGGAATTTCCTCTTCCAAGAGAGCTGCTGCTTTGTAGTTTGTGCTGGGAAACCTTGCTTTGGCAAGTGCGAATTGACCGCATTCAGGCAGAAAGAAAAGAGAACAGCAAGAGGCCATTTTTCCCCGGCTGCTTTCCCAAGCCCTTCCAGCTCAAACTATGTCGTTGCTCCTCTGGAAGGATCCCTGCACCGCGACGTAGTTTTTCAGAAGAAGCCCTGCGTTTGCAAGAGCAAAGGAGCAATTCGTTGCAGGAAAGAGGAAGGAAAGAAAGTTTCTCTCCCTCTGCCTGCTTTGCTCAGAGAACTGGATGAAGTCAGGGAGTTCTCCCTTTCACTGAGAAACGTGCGGGCTGCTGTTGCCTGTGCGCTCTCTTCTTTGCAAAAGAGTCTGCAGTTCCACGCTTTGAACCGTGGAAAGGCGCCGGGCTCTGCTCAGACTTCCCCCGGCGTTTCGTTTGCCCTGGGCCAAAGCGAGCCTTCACAATAGCTGAACGCTAACACTGCATACTCGTTCCACTTCCAGAACAGGGCTACCGCGAGGCAGTTCTCCGGGGGAAAACGGCCCTTCGCGAAGGGCAGATCTGCCGAGCTCATTGCGGGAAAGCGAAAGCAAAGGACGCTTTTCTCCCTCTAACCGCTTTCGTCAGAGGAACGGGGGAAGTCACAGTGTTCTTTCTCTCACTGAGATACACACAATCTGACGTTGCCTCTGAGCTCCGTTGCTGGCAAAGAACTGAAACTGACATACATTCCTGTGGGGAAACACAGGGCTTTGCTAGGATTTCTCTAGGCAGTGTGATTTCCCTGGGCCTCACTGTAGCAACACTATCTCGCCAGGGCAACACTGCGTGGGATTTCCTCTTCCAAGAGAGCTGCTGCTTTGTAGTTTGTGCTGGGAAACCTTGCTTTGGCAAGTGCGAATTGACCGCATTCAGGCAGAAAGAAAAGAGAACAGCAAGAGGCCTTTTTTCCCCGGCTGCTTTCCCAAGCCCTTCCAGCTCAAACTATGTCGTTGCTCCTCTGGAAGGATCCCTGCACCGCGACGTAGTTTTTCAGAAGAAGCCCTGCGTTTGCAAGAGCAAAGGAGCAATTCGTTGCAGGAAAGAGGAAGGAAAGAAAGTTTCTCTCCCTCTGCCTGCTTTGCTCAGAGAACTGGATGAAGTCAGGGAGTTCTCCCTTTCACTGAGAAACGTGCGGGCTGCTGTTGCCTGTGCGCTCTCTTCTTTGCAAAAGAGTCTGCAGTTCCACGCTTTGAACCGTGGAAAGGCGCCGGGCTCTGCTAAGACTTCCCCCGGCGTTTCGTTTGCCCTGGGCCAAAGCGAGCCTTCACAATAGCTGAACGCTAACACTGCATACTCGTTCCACTTCCAGAACAGGGCTACCGCGAGGCAGTTCTCCGGGGGAAAACGGCCCTTTGCGAAGGGCAGATCTGCCGAGCTCATTGCGGGAAAGCGAAAGCAAAGGACGCTTTTCTCCCTCTAACCGCTTTCGTCAGAGGAATGGGGGAAGTCACAGTGTTCTTTCTCTCACTGAGATACACACAATCTGACGTTGCCTCTGAGCTCCGTTGCTGGCAAAGAACTGAAACTGACATACATTCCTGTGGGGAAATACAGGGCTTTGCTAGGATTTCTCTAGGCAGTGTGATTTCCCTGGGCCTCACTGTAGCAACACTATCTCGCCAGGGCAACACTGCGTGGAATTTCCTCTTCCAAGAGAGCTGCTGCTTTGTAGTTTGTGCTGGGAAACCTTGCTTTGGCAAGTGCGAATTGACCGCATTCAGGCAGAAAGAAAAGAGAACAGCAAGAGGCCATTTTTCCCCGGCTGCTTTCCCAAGCCCTTCCAGCTCAAACTATGTCGTTGCTCCTCTGGAAGGATCCCTGCACCGCGACGTAGTTTTTCAGAAGAAGCCCTGCGTTTGCAAGAGCAAAGGAGCAATTCGTTGCAGGAAAGAGGAAGGAAAGAAAGTTTCTCTCCCTCTGCCTGCTTTGCTCAGAGAACTGGATGAAGTCAGGGAGTTCTCCCTTTCACTGAGAAACGTGCGGGCTGCTGTTGCCTGTGCGCTCTCTTCTTTGCAAAAGAGTCTGCAGTTCCACGCTTTGAACCGTGGAAAGGCGCCGGGCTCTGCTAAGACTTCCCCCGGCGCTTCGTTTGCCCTGGGCCAAAGCGAGCCTTCACAATAGCTGAACGCTAACACTGCATACTCGTTCCACTTCCAGAACAGGGCTACCGCGAGGCAGTTCTCCGGGGGAAAACGGCCCTTCGCGAAGGGCAGATCTGCCGAGCTCATTGCGGGAAAGCGAAAGCAAAGGACGCTTTTCTCCCTCTAACCGCTTTCGTCAGAGGAACGGGGGAAGTCACAATGTTCTTTCTCTCACTGAGATACACACAATCTGACGTTGCCTCTGAGCTCCGTTGCTGGCAAAGAACTGAAACTGACATACATTCCTGTGGGGAAACACAGGGCTTTGCTAGGATTTCTCTAGGCAGTGTGATTTCCCTGGGCCTCACTGTAGCAACACTATCTCGCCAGGGCAACACTGCGTGGGATTTCCTCTTCCAAGAGAGCTGCTGCTTTGTAGTTTGTGCTGGGAAACCTTACTTTGGCAAGTGCGAATTGACCGCATTCAGGCAGAAAGAAAAGAGAACAGCAAGAGGCCTTTTTTCCCCGGCTGCTTTCCCAAGCCCTTCCAGCTCAAACTATGTGGTTGCTCCTCTGGAAGGATCCTTGCACCGCAACGTAGTTTTTCAGAAGAAGCCCTGCTTTTGCAAGAGCAAATGAGGAATTCGTTGCAGGAAAGAGGAAGGAAAGAAAGTTTCTCTCCCTCTGCCTGCTTTGCTCAGAGAACTGGATGAAGTCAGGGAGTTCTCCCTTTCACTGAGAAACGTGCGGGCTGCTGTTGCCTGTGCGCTCTCTTCTTTGCAAAAGAGTCTGCAGTTCCACGCTTTGAACCGTGGAAAGGCGCCGGGCTCTGCTAAGACTTCCCCCGGCGCTTCGTTTGCCCTGGGCCAAAGCGAGCCTTCACAATAGCTGAACGCTAACACTGCATACTCGTTCCACTTCCAGAACAGGGCTACCGCGAGGCAGTTCTCCGGGGGAAAACGGCCCTTCGCGAAGGGCAGATCTGCCGAGCTCATTGCGGGAAAGCGAAAGCAAAGGACGCTTTTCTCCCTCTAACCGCTTTCGTCAGAGGAACGGGGGAAGTCACAGTGTTCTTTCTCTCACTGAGATACACACAATCTGACGTTGCCTCTGAGCTCCGTTGCTGGCAAAGAACTGAAACTGACATACATTCCTGTGGGGAAACACAGGGCTTTGCTAGGATTTCTCTAGGCAGTGTGATTTCCCTGGGCCTCACTGTAGCAACACTATCTCGCCAGGGCAACACTGCGTGGGATTTCCTCTTCCAAGAGAGCTGCTGCTTTGTAGTTTGTGCTGGGAAACCTTGCTTTGGCAAGTGCGAATTGACCGCATTCAGGCAGAAAGAAAAGAGAACAGCAAGAGGCCTTTTTTCCCCGGCTGCTTTCCCAAGCCCTTCCAGCTCAAACTATGTCGTCGCTCCTCTGGAAGGATCCTTGCACCGCGACGTAGTTTTTCAGAAGAAGCCTGCTTTTGCAAGAGCAAATGAGGAATTCGTTGCAGGAAAGAGGAAGGAAAGAAAGTTTCTCTCCCTCTGCCTGCTTTGCTCAGAGAACTGGATGAAGTCAGGGAGTTCTCCCTTTCACTGAGAAACGTGCGGGCTGCTGTTGCCTGTGCGCTCTCTTCTTTGCAAAAGAGTCTGCAGTTCCACGCTTTGAACCGTGGAAAGGCGCCGGGCTCTGCTAAGACTTCCCCCGGCGCTTCGTTTGCCCTGGGCCAAAGCGAGCCTTCACAGTAGCTGAACGCTAACACTGCATACTCGTTCCACTTCCAGAACAGGGCTACCGCGAGGCAGTTCTCCGGGGGAAAACGGCCCTTCGCGAAGGGCAGATCTGCCGAGCTCATTGCGGGAAAGCGAAAGCAAAGGACGCTTTTCTCCCTCTAACCGCTTTCGTCAGAGGAATGGGGGAAGTCACAGTGTTCTTTCTCTCACTGAGATACACACAATCTGACGTTGCCTCTGAGCTCCGTTGCTGGCAAAGAACTGAAACTGACATACATTCCTGTGGGGAAATACAGGGCTTTGCTAGGATTTCTCTAGGCAGTGTGATTTCCCTGGGCCTCACTGTAGCAACACTATCTCGCCAGGGCAACACTGCGTGGAATTTCCTCTTCCAAGAGAGCTGCTGCTTTGTAGTTTGTGCTGGGAAACCTTGCTTTGGCAAGTGCGAATTGACCGCATTCAGGCAGAAAGAAAAGAGAACAGCAAGAGGCCATTTTTCCCCGGCTGCTTTCCCAAGCCCTTCCAGCTCAAACTATGTCGTTGCTCCTCTGGAAGGATCCCTGCACCGCGACGTAGTTTTTCAGAAGAAGCCCTGCGTTTGCAAGAGCAAAGGAGCAATTCGTTGCAGGAAAGAGGAAGGAAAGAAAGTTTCTCTCCCTCTGCCTGCTTTGCTCAGAGAACTGGATGAAGTCAGGGAGTTCTCCCTTTCACTGAGAAACGTGCGGGCTGCTGTTGCCTGTGCGCTCTCTTCTTTGCAAAAGAGTCTGCAGTTCCACGCTTTGAACCGTGGAAAGGCGCCGGGCTCTGCTCAGACTTCCCCCGGCGTTTCGTTTGCCCTGGGCCAAAGCGAGCCTTCACAATAGCTGAACGCTAACACTGCATACTCGTTCCACTTCCAGAACAGGGCTACCGCGAGGCAGTTCTCCGGGGGAAAACGGCCCTTCGCGAAGGGCAGATCTGCCGAGCTCATTGCGGGAAAGCGAAAGCAAAGGACGCTTTTCTCCCTCTAACCGCTTTCGTCAGAGGAACGGGGGAAGTCACAGTGTTCTTTCTCTCACTGAGATACACACAATCTGACGTTGCCTCTGAGCTCCGTTGCTGGCAAAGAACTGAAACTGACATACATTCCTGTGGGGAAACACAGGGCTTTGCTAGGATTTCTCTAGGCAGTGTGATTTCCCTGGGCCTCACTGTAGCAACACTATCTCGCCAGGGCAACACTGCGTGGGATTTCCTCTTCCAAGAGAGCTGCTGCTTTGTAGTTTGTGCTGGGAAACCTTGCTTTGGCAAGTGCGAATTGACCGCATTCAGGCAGAAAGAAAAGAGAACAGCAAGAGGCCTTTTTTCCCCGGCTGCTTTCCCAAGCCCTTCCAGCTCAAACTATGTCGTTGCTCCTCTGGAAGGATCCCTGCACCGCGACGTAGTTTTTCAGAAGAAGCCCTGCGTTTGCAAGAGCAAAGGAGCAATTCGTTGCAGGAAAGAGGAAGGAAAGAAAGTTTCTCTCCCTCTGCCTGCTTTGCTCAGAGAACTGGATGAAGTCAGGGAGTTCTCCCTTTCACTGAGAAACGTGCGGGCTGCTGTTGCCTGTGCGCTCTCTTCTTTGCAAAAGAGTCTGCAGTTCCACGCTTTGAACCGTGGAAAGGCGCCGGGCTCTGCTAAGACTTCCCCCGGCGTTTCGTTTGCCCTGGGCCAAAGCGAGCCTTCACAATAGCTGAACGCTAACACTGCATACTCGTTCCACTTCCAGAACAGGGCTACCGCGAGGCAGTTCTCCGGGGGAAAACGGCCCTTTGCGAAGGGCAGATCTGCCGAGCTCATTGCGGGAAAGCGAAAGCAAAGGACGCTTTTCTCCCTCTAACCGCTTTCGTCAGAGGAATGGGGGAAGTCACAGTGTTCTTTCTCTCACTGAGATACACACAATCTGACGTTGCCTCTGAGCTCCGTTGCTGGCAAAGAACTGAAACTGACATACATTCCTGTGGGGAAATACAGGGCTTTGCTAGGATTTCTCTAGGCAGTGTGATTTCCCTGGGCCTCACTGTAGCAACACTATCTCGCCAGGGCAACACTGCGTGGAATTTCCTCTTCCAAGAGAGCTGCTGCTTTGTAGTTTGTGCTGGGAAACCTTGCTTTGGCAAGTGCGAATTGACCGCATTCAGGCAGAAAGAAAAGAGAACAGCAAGAGGCCATTTTTCCCCGGCTGCTTTCCCAAGCCCTTCCAGCTCAAACTATGTCGTTGCTCCTCTGGAAGGATCCCTGCACCGCGACGTAGTTTTTCAGAAGAAGCCCTGCGTTTGCAAGAGCAAAGGAGCAATTCGTTGCAGGAAAGAGGAAGGAAAGAAAGTTTCTCTCCCTCTGCCTGCTTTGCTCAGAGAACTGGATGAAGTCAGGGAGTTCTCCCTTTCACTGAGAAACGTGCGGGCTGCTGTTGCCTGTGCGCTCTCTTCTTTGCAAAAGAGTCTGCAGTTCCACGCTTTGAACCGTGGAAAGGCGCCGGGCTCTGCTAAGACTTCCCCCGGCGCTTCGTTTGCCCTGGGCCAAAGCGAGCCTTCACAGTAGCTGAACGCTAACACTGCATACTCGTTCCACTTCCAGAACAGGGCTACCGCGAGGCAGTTCTCCGGGGGAAAACGGCCCTTCGCGAAGGGCAGATCTGCCGAGCTCATTGCGGGAAAGCGAAAGCAAAGGACGCTTTTCTCCCTCTAACCGCTTTCGTCAGAGGAACGGGGGAAGTCACAATGTTCTTTCTCTCACTGAGATACACACAATCTGACGTTGCCTCTGAGCTCCGTTGCTGGCAAAGAACTGAAACTGACATACATTCCTGTGGGGAAACACAGGGCTTTGCTAGGATTTCTCTAGGCAGTGTGATTTCCCTGGGCCTCACTGTAGCAACACTATCTCGCCAGGGCAACACTGCGTGGGATTTCCTCTTCCAAGAGAGCTGCTGCTTTGTAGTTTGTGCTGGGAAACCTTACTTTGGCAAGTGCGAATTGACCGCATTCAGGCAGAAAGAAAAGAGAACAGCAAGAGGCCTTTTTTCCCCGGCTGCTTTCCCAAGCCCTTCCAGCTCAAACTATGTGGTTGCTCCTCTGGAAGGATCCTTGCACCGCAACGTAGTTTTTCAGAAGAAGCCCTGCTTTTGCAAGAGCAAATGAGGAATTCGTTGCAGGAAAGAGGAAGGAAAGAAAGTTTCTCTCCCTCTGCCTGCTTTGCTCAGAGAACTGGATGAAGTCAGGGAGTTCTCCCTTTCACTGAGAAACGTGCGGGCTGCTGTTGCCTGTGCGCTCTCTTCTTTGCAAAAGAGTCTGCAGTTCCACGCTTTGAACCGTGGAAAGGCGCCGGGCTCTGCTAAGACTTCCCCCGGCGCTTCGTTTGCCCTGGGCCAAAGCGAGCCTTCACAATAGCTGAACGCTAACACTGCATACTCGTTCCACTTCCAGAACAGGGCTACCGCGAGGCAGTTCTCCGGGGGAAAACGGCCCTTCGCGAAGGGCAGATCTGCCGAGCTCATTGCGGGAAAGCGAAAGCAAAGGACGCTTTTCTCCCTCTAACCGCTTTCGTCAGAGGAATGGGGGAAGTCACAGTGTTCTTTCTCTCACTGAGATACACACAATCTGACGTTGCCTCTGAGCTCCGTTGCTGGCAAAGAACTGAAACTGACATACATTCCTGTGGGGAAACACAGGGCTTTGCTAGGATTTCTCTAGGCAGTGTGATTTCCCTGGGCCTCACTGTAGCAACACTATCTCGCCAGGGCAACACTGCGTGGGATTTCCTCTTCCAAGAGAGCTGCTGCTTTGTAGTTTGTGCTGGGAAACCTTGCTTTGGCAAGTGCGAATTGACCGCATTCAGGCAGAAAGAAAAGAGAACAGCAAGAGGCCTTTTTTCCCCGGCTGCTTTCCCAAGCCCTTCCAGCTCAAACTATGTCGTCGCTCCTCTGGAAGGATCCTTGCACCGCGACGTAGTTTTTCAGAAGAAGCCTGCTTTTGCAAGAGCAAATGAGGAATTCGTTGCAGGAAAGAGGAAGGAAAGAAAGTTTCTCTCCCTCTGCCTGCTTTGCTCAGAGAACTGGATGAAGTCAGGGAGTTCTCCCTTTCACTGAGAAACGTGCGGGCTGCTGTTGCCTGTGCGCTCTCTTCTTTGCAAAAGAGTCTGCAGTTCCACGCTTTGAACCCTGGAAAGGCGCCGGGCTCTGCTAAGACTTCCCCCGGCGCTTCGTTTGCCCTGGGCCAAAGCGAGCCTTCACAGTAGCTGAACGCTAACACTGCATACTCGTTCCACTTCCAGAACAGGGCTACCGCGAGGCAGTTCTCCGGGGGAAAACGGCCCTTCGCGAAGGGCAGATCTGCCGAGCTCATTGCGGGAAAGCGAAAGCAAAGGACGCTTTTCTCCCTCTAACCGCTTTCGTCAGAGGAACGGAGGAAGTCACAGTGTTCTTTCTCTCACTGAGATACACACAATCTGACGTTGCCTCTGAGCTCCGTTGCTGGCAAAGAACTGAAACTGACATACATTCCTGTGGGGAAACACAGGGCTTTGCTAGGATTTCTCTAGGCAGTGTGATTTCCCTGGGCCTCACTGCAGCAACACTATCTCGCCAGGGCAACACTGCGTGGGATTTCCTCTTCCAAGAGAGCTGCTGCTTTGTAGTTTGTGCTGGGAAACCTTACTTTGGCAAGTGCGAATTGACCGCATTCAGGCAGAAAGAAAAGAGAACAGCAAGAGGCCTTTTTTCCCCGGCTGCTTTCCCAAGCCCTTCCAGCTCAAACTATGTGGTTGCTCCTCTGGAAGGATCCTTGCACCGCGACGTAGTTTCTCAGAAGAAGCCCTGCTTTTGCAAGAGCAAAGGAGCAATTCGTTGCAGGAAAGAGGAAGGAAAGAAAGTTTCTCTCCCTCTGCCTGCTTTGCTCAGAGAACTGGATGAAGTCAGGGAGTTCTCCCTTTCACTGAGAAACGTGCGGGCTGCTGTTGCCTGTGCGCTCTCTTCTTTGCAAAAGAGTCTGCAGTTCCACGCTTTGAACCGTGGAAAGGCGCCGGGCTCTGCTAAGACTTCCCCCGGCGCTTCGTTTGCCCTGGGCCAAAGCGAGCCTTCACAATAGCTGAACGCTAACACTGCATACTCGTTCCACTTCCAGAACAGGGCTACCGCGAGGCAGTTCTCCGGGGGAAAACGGCCCTTCGCGAAGGGCAGATCTGCCGAGCTCATTGCGGGAAAGCGAAAGCAAAGGACGCTTTTCTCCCTCTAACCGCTTTCGTCAGAGGAATGGGGGAAGTCACAGTGTTCTTTCTCTCACTGAGATACACACAATCTGACGTTGCCTCTGAGCTCCGTTGCTGGCAAAGAACTGAAACTGACATACATTCCTGTGGGGAAATACAGGGCTTTGCTAGGATTTCTCTAGGCAGTGTGATTTCCCTGGGCCTCACTGTAGCAACACTATCTCGCCAGGGCAACACTGCGTGGAATTTCCTCTTCCAAGAGAGCTGCTGCTTTGTAGTTTGTGCTGGGAAACCTTGCTTTGGCAAGTGCGAATTGACCGCATTCAGGCAGAAAGAAAAGAGAACAGCAAGAGGCCATTTTTCCCCGGCTGCTTTCCCAAGCCCTTCCAGCTCAAACTATGTCGTTCCTCCTCTGGAAGGATCCCTGCACCGCGACGTAGTTTTTCAGAAGAAGCCCTGCGTTTGCAAGAGCAAAGGAGCAATTCGTTGCAGGAAAGAGGAAGGAAAGAAAGTTTCTCTCCCTCTGCCTGCTTTGCTCAGAGAACTGGATGAAGTCAGGGAGTTCTCCCTTTCACTGAGAAACGTGTGGGCTGCTTTTGCCTGTGCGCTCTCTTCTTTGCAAAAGAGTCTGCAGTTCCACACTTTGAACCGTGGAAAGGCGCCGGGCTCTGCTCAGACTTCCCCCGGCGTTTCGTTTGCCCTGGGCCAAAGCGAGCCTTCACAATAGCTGAACGCTAACACTGCATACTCGTTCCACTTCCAGAACAGGGCTACCGCGAGGCAGTTCTCCGGGGGAAAACGGCCCTTCGCGAAGGGCAGATCTGCCGAGCTCATTGCGGGAAAGCGAAAGCAAAGGACGCTTTTCTCCCTCTAACCGCTTTCGTCAGAGGAACGGGGGAAGTCACAGTGTTCTTTCTCTCACTGAGATACACACAATCTGACGTTGCCTCTGAGCTCCGTTGCTGGCAAAGAACTGAAACTGACATACATTCCTGTGGGGAAACACAGGGCTTTGCTAGGATTTCTCTAGGCAGTGTGATTTCCCTGGGCCTCACTGTAGCAACACTATCTCGCCAGGGCAACACTGCGTGGGATTTCCTCTTCCAAGAGAGCTGCTGCTTTGTAGTTTGTGCTGGGAAACCTTGCTTTGGCAAGTGCGAATTGACCGCATTCAGGCAGAAAGAAAAGAGAACAGCAAGAGGCCTTTTTTCCCCGGCTGCTTTCCCAAGCCCTTCCAGCTCAAACTATGTCGTCGCTCCTCTGGAAGGATCCTTGCACCGCGACGTAGTTTTTCAGAAGAAGCCTGCTTTTGCAAGAGCAAATGAGGAATTCGTTGCAGGAAAGAGGAAGGAAAGAAAGTTTCTCTCCCTCTGCCTGCTTTGCTCAGAGAACTGGATGAAGTCAGGGAGTTCTCCCTTTCACTGAGAAACGTGCGGGCTGCTGTTGCCTGTGCGCTCTCTTCTTTGCAAAAGAGTCTGCAGTTCCACGCTTTGAACCGTGGAAAGGCGCCGGGCTCTGCTAAGACTTCCCCCGGCGCTTCGTTTGCCCTGGGCCAAAGCGAGCCTTCACAGTAGCTGAACGCTAACACTGCATACTCGTTCCACTTCCAGAACAGGGCTACCGCGAGGCAGTTCTCCGGGGGAAAACGGCCCTTCGCGAAGGGCAGATCTGCCGAGCTCATTGCGGGAAAGCGAAAGCAAAGGACGCTTTTCTCCCTCTAACCGCTTTCGTCAGAGGAACGGAGGAAGTCACAGTGTTCTTTCTCTCACTGAGATACACACAATCTGACGTTGCCTCTGAGCTCCGTTGCTGGCAAAGAACTGAAACTGACATACATTCCTGTGGGGAAACACAGGGCTTTGCTAGGATTTCTCTAGGCAGTGTGATTTCCCTGGGCCTCACTGCAGCAACACTATCTCGCCAGGGCAACACTGCGTGGGATTTCCTCTTCCAAGAGAGCTGCTGCTTTGTAGTTTGTGCTGGGAAACCTTACTTTGGCAAGTGCGAATTGACCGCATTCAGGCAGAAAGAAAAGAGAACAGCAAGAGGCCTTTTTTCCCCGGCTGCTTTCCCAAGCCCTTCCAGCTCAAACTATGTGGTTGCTCCTCTGGAAGGATCCTTGCACCGCGACGTAGTTTCTCAGAAGAAGCCCTGCTTTTGCAAGAGCAAAGGAGCAATTCGTTGCAGGAAAGAGGAAGGAAAGAAAGTTTCTCTCCCTCTGCCTGCTTTGCTCAGAGAACTGGATGAAGTCAGGGAGTTCTCCCTTTCACTGAGAAACGTGCGGGCTGCTGTTGCCTGTGCGCTCTCTTCTTTGCAAAAGAGTCTGCAGTTCCACGCTTTGAACCGTGGAAAGGCGCCGGGCTCTGCTAAGACTTCCCCCGGCGCTTCGTTTGCCCTGGGCCAAAGCGAGCCTTCACAATAGCTGAACGCTAACACTGCATACTCGTTCCACTTCCAGAACAGGGCTACCGCGAGGCAGTTCTCCGGGGGAAAACGGCCCTTCGCGAAGGGCAGATCTGCCGAGCTCATTGCGGGAAAGCGAAAGCAAAGGACGCTTTTCTCCCTCTAACCGCTTTCGTCAGAGGAATGGGGGAAGTCACAGTGTTCTTTCTCTCACTGAGATACACACAATCTGACGTTGCCTCTGAGCTCCGTTGCTGGCAAAGAACTGAAACTGACATACATTCCTGTGGGGAAATACAGGGCTTTGCTAGGATTTCTCTAGGCAGTGTGATTTCCCTGGGCCTCACTGTAGCAACACTATCTCGCCAGGGCAACACTGCGTGGAATTTCCTCTTCCAAGAGAGCTGCTGCTTTGTAGTTTGTGCTGGGAAACCTTGCTTTGGCAAGTGCGAATTGACCGCATTCAGGCAGAAAGAAAAGAGAACAGCAAGAGGCCATTTTTCCCCGGCTGCTTTCCCAAGCCCTTCCAGCTCAAACTATGTCGTTGCTCCTCTGGAAGGATCCCTGCACCGCGACGTAGTTTTTCAGAAGAAGCCCTGCGTTTGCAAGAGCAAAGGAGCAATTCGTTGCAGGAAAGAGGAAGGAAAGAAAGTTTCTCTCCCTCTGCCTGCTTTGCTCAGAGAACTGGATGAAGTCAGGGAGTTCTCCCTTTCACTGAGAAACGTGCGGGCTGCTGTTGCCTGTGCGCTCTCTTCTTTGCAAAAGAGTCTGCAGTTCCACGCTTTGAACCGTGGAAAGGCGCCGGGCTCTGCTAAGACTTCCCCCGGCGCTTCGTTTGCCCTGGGCCAAAGCGAGCCTTCACAATAGCTGAACGCTAACACTGCATACTCGTTCCACTTCCAGAACAGGGCTACCGCGAGGCAGTTCTCCGGGGGAAAACGGCCCTTCGCGAAGGGCAGATCTGCCGAGCTCATTGCGGGAAAGCGAAAGCAAAGGACGCTTTTCTCCCTCTAACCGCTTTCGTCAGAGGAATGGGGGAAGTCACAGTGTTCTTTCTCTCACTGAGATACACACAATCTGACGTTGCCTCTGAGCTCCGTTGCTGGCAAAGAACTGAAACTGACATACATTCCTGTGGGGAAATACAGGGCTTTGCTAGGATTTCTCTAGGCAGTGTGATTTCCCTGGGCCTCACTGTAGCAACACTATCTCGCCAGGGCAACACTGCGTGGAATTTCCTCTTCCAAGAGAGCTGCTGCTTTGTAGTTTGTGCTGGGAAACCTTGCTTTGGCAAGTGCGAATTGACCGCATTCAGGCAGAAAGAAAAGAGAACAGCAAGAGGCCATTTTTCCCCGGCTGCTTTCCCAAGCCCTTCCAGCTCAAACTATGTCGTTGCTCCTCTGGAAGGATCCCTGCACCGCGACGTAGTTTTTCAGAAGAAGCCCTGCGTTTGCAAGAGCAAAGGAGCAATTCGTTGCAGGAAAGAGGAAGGAAAGAAAGTTTCTCTCCCTCTGCCTGCTTTGCTCAGAGAACTGGATGAAGTCAGGGAGTTCTCCCTTTCACTGAGAAACGTGTGGGCTGCTTTTGCCTGTGCGCTCTCTTCTTTGCAAAAGAGTCTGCAGTTCCACACTTTGAACCGTGGAAAGGCGCCGGGCTCTGCTCAGACTTCCCCCGGCGTTTCGTTTGCCCTGGGCCAAAGCGAGCCTTCACAATAGCTGAACGCTAACACTGCATACTCGTTCCACTTCCAGAACAGGGCTAAGGCGAGGCAGTTCTCCGGGGGAAAACGGCCCTTCGCGAAGGGCAGATCTGCCGAGCTCATTGCGGGAAAGCGAAAGCAAAGGACGCTTTTCTCCCTCTAACCGCTTTCGTCAGAGGAACGGGGGAAGTCACAGTGTTCTTTCTCTCACTGAGATACACACAATCTGACGTTGCCTCTGAGCTCCGTTGCTGGCAAAGAACTGAAACTGACATACATTCCTGTGGGGAAACACAGGGCTTTGCTAGGATTTCTCTAGGCAGTGTGATTTCCCTGGGCCTCACTGTAGCAACACTATCTCGCCAGGGCAACACTGCGTGGGATTTCCTCTTCCAAGAGAGCTGCTGCTTTGTAGTTTGTGCTGGGAAACCTTGCTTTGGCAAGTGCGAATTGACCGCATTCAGGCAGAAAGAAAAGAGAACAGCAAGAGGCCTTTTTTCCCCGGCTGCTTTCCCAAGCCCTTCCAGCTCAAACTATGTCGTTGCTCCTCTGGAAGGATCCCTGCACCGCGACGTAGTTTTTCAGAAGAAGCCCTGCGTTTGCAAGAGCAAAGGAGCAATTCGTTGCAGGAAAGAGGAAGGAAAGAAAGTTTCTCTCCCTCTGCCTGCTTTGCTCAGAGAACTGGATGAAGTCAGGGAGTTCTCCCTTTCACTGAGAAACGTGCGGGCTGCTGTTGCCTGTGCGCTCTCTTCTTTGCAAAAGAGTCTGCAGTTCCACGCTTTGAACCGTGGAAAGGCGCCGGGCTCTGCTAAGACTTCCCCCGGCGTTTCGTTTGCCCTGGGCCAAAGCGAGCCTTCACAATAGCTGAACGCTAACACTGCATACTCGTTCCACTTCCAGAACAGGGCTACCGCGAGGCAGTTCTCCGGGGGAAAACGGCCCTTTGCGAAGGGCAGATCTGCCGAGCTCATTGCGGGAAAGCGAAAGCAAAGGACGCTTTTCTCCCTCTAACCGCTTTCGTCAGAGGAATGGGGGAAGTCACAGTGTTCTTTCTCTCACTGAGATACACACAATCTGACGTTGCCTCGGAGCTCCGTTGCTGGCAAAGAACTGAAACTGACATACATTCCTGTGGGGAAATACAGGGCTTTGCTAGGATTTCTCTAGGCAGTGTGATTTCCCTGGGCCTCACTGTAGCAACACTATCTCGCCAGGGCAACACTGCGTGGAATTTCCTCTTCCAAGAGAGCTGCTGCTTTGTAGTTTGTGCTGGGAAACCTTGCTTTGGCAAGTGCGAATTGACCGCATTCAGGCAGAAAGAAAAGAGAACAGCAAGAGGCCCTTTTTCCCCGGCTGCTTTCCCAAGCCCTTCCAGCTCAAACTATGTCGTTGCTCCTCTGGAAGGATCCCTGCACCGCGACGTAGTTTTTCAGAAGAAGCCCTGCGTTTGCAAGAGCAAAGGAGCAATTCGTTGCAGGAAAGAGGAAGGAAAGAAAGTTTCTCTCCCTCTGCCTGCTTTGCTCAGAGAACTGGATGAAGTCAGGGAGTTCTCCCTTTCACTGAGAAACGTGCGGGCTGCTGTTGCCTGTGCGCTCTCTTCTTTGCAAAAGAGTCTTCAGTTCCACGCTTTGAACCGTGGAAAGGCGCCGGGCTCTGCTAAGACTTCCCCCGGCGCTTCGTTTGCCCTGGGCCAAAGCGAGCCTTCACAGTAGCTGAACGCTAACACTGCATACTCGTTCCACTTCCAGAACAGGGCTACCGCGAGGCAGTTCTCCGGGGGAAAACGGCCCTTCGCGAAGGGCAGATCTGCCGAGCTCATTGCGGGAAAGCGAAAGCAAAGGACGCTTTTCTCCCTCTAACCGCTTTCGTCAGAGGAACGGGGGAAGTCACAATGTTCTTTCTCTCACTGAGATACACACAATCTGACGTTGCCTCTGAGCTCCGTTGCTGGCAAAGAACTGAAACTGACATACATTCCTGTGGGGAAACACAGGGCTTTGCTAGGATTTCTCTAGGCAGTGTGATTTCCCTGGGCCTCACTGTAGCAACACTATCTCGCCAGGGCAACACTGCGTGGGATTTCCTCTTCCAAGAGAGCTGCTGCTTTGTAGTTTGTGCTGGGAAACCTTACTTTGGCAAGTGCGAATTGACCGCATTCAGGCAGAAAGAAAAGAGAACAGCAAGAGGCCTTTTTTCCCCGGCTGCTTTCCCAAGCCCTTCCAGCTCAAACTATGTGGTTGCTCCTCTGGAAGGATCCTTGCACCGCAACGTAGTTTTTCAGAAGAAGCCCTGCTTTTGCAAGAGCAAATGAGGAATTCGTTGCAGGAAAGAGGAAGGAAAGAAAGTTTCTCTCCCTCTGCCTGCTTTGCTCAGAGAACTGGATGAAGTCAGGGAGTTCTCCCTTTCACTGAGAAACGTGCGGGCTGCTGTTGCCTGTGCGCTCTCTTCTTTGCAAAAGAGTCTGCAGTTCCACGCTTTGAACCGTGGAAAGGCGCCGGGCTCTGCTAAGACTTCCCCCGGCGCTTCGTTTGCCCTGGGCCAAAGCGAGCCTTCACAATAGCTGAACGCTAACACTGCATACTCGTTCCACTTCCAGAACAGGGCTACCGCGAGGCAGTTCTCCGGGGGAAAACGGCCCTTCGCGAAGGGCAGATCTGCCGAGCTCATTGCGGGAAAGCGAAAGCAAAGGACGCTTTTCTCCCTCTAACCGCTTTCGTCAGAGGAACGGGGGAAGTCACAGTGTTCTTTCTCTCACTGAGATACACACAATCTGACGTTGCCTCTGAGCTCCGTTGCTGGCAAAGAACTGAAACTGACATACATTCCTGTGGGGAAACACAGGGCTTTGCTAGGATTTCTCTAGGCAGTGTGATTTCCCTGGGCCTCACTGTAGCAACACTATCTCGCCAGGGCAACACTGCGTGGGATTTCCTCTTCCAAGAGAGCTGCTGCTTTGTAGTTTGTGCTGGGAAACCTTGCTTTGGCAAGTGCGAATTGACCGCATTCAGGCAGAAAGAAAAGAGAACAGCAAGAGGCCTTTTTTCCCCGGCTGCTTTCCCAAGCCCTTCCAGCTCAAACTATGTCGTCGCTCCTCTGGAAGGATCCTTGCACCGCGACGTAGTTTTTCAGAAGAAGCCTGCTTTTGCAAGAGCAAATGAGGAATTCGTTGCAGGAAAGAGGAAGGAAAGAAAGTTTCTCTCCCTCTGCCTGCTTTGCTCAGAGAACTGGATGAAGTCAGGGAGTTCTCCCTTTCACTGAGAAACGTGCGGGCTGCTGTTGCCTGTGCGCTCTCTTCTTTGCAAAAGAGTCTGCAGTTCCACGCTTTGAACCGTGGAAAGGCGCCGGGCTCTGCTAAGACTTCCCCCGGCGCTTCGTTTGCCCTGGGCCAAAGCGAGCCTTCACAGTAGCTGAACGCTAACACTGCATACTCGTTCCACTTCCAGAACAGGGCTACCGCGAGGCAGTTCTCCGGGGGAAAACGGCCCTTCGCGAAGGGCAGATCTGCCGAGCTCATTGCGGGAAAGCGAAAGCAAAGGACGCTTTTCTCCCTCTAACCGCTTTCGTCAGAGGAACGGAGGAAGTCACAGTGTTCTTTCTCTCACTGAGATACACACAATCTGACGTTGCCTCTGAGCTCCGTTGCTGGCAAAGAACTGAAACTGACATACATTCCTGTGGGGAAACACAGGGCTTTGCTAGGATTTCTCTAGGCAGTGTGATTTCCCTGGGCCTCACTGCAGCAACACTATCTCGCCAGGGCAACACTGCGTGGGATTTCCTCTTCCAAGAGAGCTGCTGCTTTGTAGTTTGTGCTGGGAAACCTTACTTTGGCAAGTGCGAATTGACCGCATTCAGGCAGAAAGAAAAGAGAACAGCAAGAGGCCTTTTTTCCCCGGCTGCTTTCCCAAGCCCTTCCAGCTCAAACTATGTGGTTGCTCCTCTGGAAGGATCCTTGCACCGCGACGTAGTTTTTCAGAAGAAGCCCTGCTTTTGCAAGAGCAAATGAGGAATTCGTTGCAGGAAAGAGGAAGGAAAGAAAGTTTCTCTCCCTCTGCCTGCTTTGCTCAGAGAACTGGATGAAGTCAGGGAGTTCTCCCTTTCACTGAAAAACGTGCGGGCTGCTGTTGCCTGTGCGCTCTCTTCTTTGCAAAAGAGTCTGCAGTTCCACGCTTTGAACCGTGGAAAGGCGCCGGGCTCTGCTAAGACTTCCCCCGGCGCTTCGTTTGCCCTGGGCCAAAGCGAGCCTTCACAATAGCTGAACGCTAACACTGCATACTCGTTCCACTTCCAGAACAGGGCTACCGCGAGGCAGTTCTCCGGGGGAAAACGGCCCTTCGCGAAGGGCAGATCTGCCGAGCTCATTGCGGGAAAGCGAAAGCAAAGGACGCTTTTCTCCCTCTAACCGCTTTCGTCAGAGGAACGGGGGAAGTCACAGTGTTCTTTCTCTCACTGAGATACACACAATCTAACGTTGCCTCTGAGCTCCGTTGCTGGCAAAGAACTGAAACTGACATACATTCCTGTGGGGAAACACAGGGCTTTGCTAGGATTTCTCTAGGCAGTGTGATTTCCCTGGGCCTCACTGCAGCAACACTATCTCGCCAGGGCAACACTGCGTGGGATTTCCTCTTCCAAGAGAGCTGCTGCTTTGTAGTTTGTGCTGGGAAACCTTACTTTGGCAAGTGCGAATTGACCGCATTCAGGCAGAAAGAAAAGAGAACAGCAAGAGGCCTTTTTTCCCCGGCTGCTTTCCCAAGCCCTTCCAGCTCAAACTATGTGGTTGCTCCTCTGGAAGGATCCTTGCACCGCGACGTAGTTTCTCAGAAGAAGCCCTGCTTTTGCAAGAGCAAAGGAGCAATTCGTTGCAGGAAAGAGGAAGGAAAGAAAGTTTCTCTCCCTCTGCCTGCTTTGCTCAGAGAACTGGATGAAGTCAGGGAGTTCTCCCTTTCACTGAGAAACGTGCGGGCTGCTGTTGCCTGTGCGCTCTCTTCTTTGCAAAAGAGTCTGCAGTTCCACGCTTTGAACCGTGGAAAGGCGCCGGGCTCTGCTAAGACTTCCCCCGGCGCTTCGTTTGCCCTGGGCCAAAGCGAGCCTTCACAATAGCTGAACGCTAACACTGCATACTCGTTCCACTTCCAGAACAGGGCTACCGCGAGGCAGTTCTCCGGGGGAAAACGGCCCTTCGCGAAGGGCAGATCTGCCGAGCTCATTGCGGGAAAGCGAAAGCAAAGGACGCTTTTCTCCCTCTAACCGCTTTCGTCAGAGGAATGGGGGAAGTCACAGTGTTCTTTCTCTCACTGAGATACACACAATCTGACGTTGCCTCTGAGCTCCGTTGCTGGCAAAGAACTGAAACTGACATACATTCCTGTGGGGAAATACAGGGCTTTGCTAGGATTTCTCTAGGCAGTGTGATTTCCCTGGGCCTCACTGTAGCAACACTATCTCGCCAGGGCAACACTGCGTGGAATTTCCTCTTCCAAGAGAGCTGCTGCTTTGTAGTTTGTGCTGGGAAACCTTGCTTTGGCAAGTGCGAATTGACCGCATTCAGGCAGAAAGAAAAGAGAACAGCAAGAGGCCATTTTTCCCCGGCTGCTTTCCCAAGCCCTTCCAGCTCAAACTATGTCGTTCCTCCTCTGGAAGGATCCCTGCACCGCGACGTAGTTTTTCAGAAGAAGCCCTGCGTTTGCAAGAGCAAAGGAGCAATTCGTTGCAGGAAAGAGGAAGGAAAGAAAGTTTCTCTCCCTCTGCCTGCTTTGCTCAGAGAACTGGATGAAGTCAGGGAGTTCTCCCTTTCACTGAGAAACGTGTGGGCTGCTTTTGCCTGTGCGCTCTCTTCTTTGCAAAAGAGTCTGCAGTTCCACACTTTGAACCGTGGAAAGGCGCCGGGCTCTGCTCAGACTTCCCCCGGCGTTTCGTTTGCCCTGGGCCAAAGCGAGCCTTCACAATAGCTGAACGCTAACACTGCATACTCGTTCCACTTCCAGAACAGGGCTACCGCGAGGCAGTTCTCCGGGGGAAAACGGCCCTTCGCGAAGGGCAGATCTGCCGAGCTCATTGCGGGAAAGCGAAAGCAAAGGACGCTTTTCTCCCTCTAACCGCTTTCGTCAGAGGAACGGGGGAAGTCACAGTGTTCTTTCTCTCACTGAGATACACACAATCTGACGTTGCCTCTGAGCTCCGTTGCTGGCAAAGAACTGAAACTGACATACATTCCTGTGGGGAAACACAGGGCTTTGCTAGGATTTCTCTAGGCAGTGTGATTTCCCTGGGCCTCACTGTAGCAACACTATCTCGCCAGGGCAACACTGCGTGGGATTTCCTCTTCCAAGAGAGCTGCTGCTTTGTAGTTTGTGCTGGGAAACCTTGCTTTGGCAAGTGCGAATTGACCGCATTCAGGCAGAAAGAAAAGAGAACAGCAAGAGGCCTTTTTTCCCCGGCTGCTTTCCCAAGCCCTTCCAGCTCAAACTATGTCGTCGCTCCTCTGGAAGGATCCTTGCACCGCGACGTAGTTTTTCAGAAGAAGCCTGCTTTTGCAAGAGCAAATGAGGAATTCGTTGCAGGAAAGAGGAAGGAAAGAAAGTTTCTCTCCCTCTGCCTGCTTTGCTCAGAGAACTGGATGAAGTCAGGGAGTTCTCCCTTTCACTGAGAAACGTGCGGGCTGCTGTTGCCTGTGCGCTCTCTTCTTTGCAAAAGAGTCTGCAGTTCCACGCTTTGAACCGTGGAAAGGCGCCGGGCTCTGCTAAGACTTCCCCCGGCGCTTCGTTTGCCCTGGGCCAAAGCGAGCCTTCACAGTAGCTGAACGCTAACACTGCATACTCGTTCCACTTCCAGAACAGGGCTACCGCGAGGCAGTTCTCCGGGGGAAAACGGCCCTTCGCGAAGGGCAGATCTGCCGAGCTCATTGCGGGAAAGCGAAAGCAAAGGACGCTTTTCTCCCTCTAACCGCTTTCGTCAGAGGAACGGAGGAAGTCACAGTGTTCTTTCTCTCACTGAGATACACACAATCTGACGTTGCCTCTGAGCTCCGTTGCTGGCAAAGAACTGAAACTGACATACATTCCTGTGGGGAAACACAGGGCTTTGCTAGGATTTCTCTAGGCAGTGTGATTTCCCTGGGCCTCACTGCAGCAACACTATCTCGCCAGGGCAACACTGCGTGGGATTTCCTCTTCCAAGAGAGCTGCTGCTTTGTAGTTTGTGCTGGGAAACCTTACTTTGGCAAGTGCGAATTGACCGCATTCAGGCAGAAAGAAAAGAGAACAGCAAGAGGCCTTTTTTCCCCGGCTGCTTTCCCAAGCCCTTCCAGCTCAAACTATGTGGTTGCTCCTCTGGAAGGATCCTTGCACCGCGACGTAGTTTCTCAGAAGAAGCCCTGCTTTTGCAAGAGCAAAGGAGCAATTCGTTGCAGGAAAGAGGAAGGAAAGAAAGTTTCTCTCCCTCTGCCTGCTTTGCTCAGAGAACTGGATGAAGTCAGGGAGTTCTCCCTTTCACTGAGAAACGTGCGGGCTGCTGTTGCCTGTGCGCTCTCTTCTTTGCAAAAGAGTCTGCAGTTCCACGCTTTGAACCGTGGAAAGGCGCCGGGCTCTGCTAAGACTTCCCCCGGCGCTTCGTTTGCCCTGGGCCAAAGCGAGCCTTCACAATAGCTGAACGCTAACACTGCATACTCGTTCCACTTCCAGAACAGGGCTACCGCGAGGCAGTTCTCCGGGGGAAAACGGCCCTTCGCGAAGGGCAGATCTGCCGAGCTCATTGCGGGAAAGCGAAAGCAAAGGACGCTTTTCTCCCTCTAACCGCTTTCGTCAGAGGAATGGGGGAAGTCACAGTGTTCTTTCTCTCACTGAGATACACACAATCTGACGTTGCCTCTGAGCTCCGTTGCTGGCAAAGAACTGAAACTGACATACATTCCTGTGGGGAAATACAGGGCTTTGCTAGGATTTCTCTAGGCAGTGTGATTTCCCTGGGCCTCACTGTAGCAACACTATCTCGCCAGGGCAACACTGCGTGGAATTTCCTCTTCCAAGAGAGCTGCTGCTTTGTAGTTTGTGCTGGGAAACCTTGCTTTGGCAAGTGCGAATTGACCGCATTCAGGCAGAAAGAAAAGAGAACAGCAAGAGGCCATTTTTCCCCGGCTGCTTTCCCAAGCCCTTCCAGCTCAAACTATGTCGTTGCTCCTCTGGAAGGATCCCTGCACCGCGACGTAGTTTTTCAGAAGAAGCCCTGCGTTTGCAAGAGCAAAGGAGCAATTCGTTGCAGGAAAGAGGAAGGAAAGAAAGTTTCTCTCCCTCTGCCTGCTTTGCTCAGAGAACTGGATGAAGTCAGGGAGTTCTCCCTTTCACTGAGAAACGTGCGGGCTGCTGTTGCCTGTGCGCTCTCTTCTTTGCAAAAGAGTCTGCAGTTCCACGCTTTGAACCGTGGAAAGGCGCCGGGCTCTGCTAAGACTTCCCCCGGCGCTTCGTTTGCCCTGGGCCAAAGCGAGCCTTCACAATAGCTGAACGCTAACACTGCATACTCGTTCCACTTCCAGAACAGGGCTACCGCGAGGCAGTTCTCCGGGGGAAAACGGCCCTTCGCGAAGGGCAGATCTGCCGAGCTCATTGCGGGAAAGCGAAAGCAAAGGACGCTTTTCTCCCTCTAACCGCTTTCGTCAGAGGAATGGGGGAAGTCACAGTGTTCTTTCTCTCACTGAGATACACACAATCTGACGTTGCCTCTGAGCTCCGTTGCTGGCAAAGAACTGAAACTGACATACATTCCTGTGGGGAAATACAGGGCTTTGCTAGGATTTCTCTAGGCAGTGTGATTTCCCTGGGCCTCACTGTAGCAACACTATCTCGCCAGGGCAACACTGCGTGGAATTTCCTCTTCCAAGAGAGCTGCTGCTTTGTAGTTTGTGCTGGGAAACCTTGCTTTGGCAAGTGCGAATTGACCGCATTCAGGCAGAAAGAAAAGAGAACAGCAAGAGGCCATTTTTCCCCGGCTGCTTTCCCAAGCCCTTCCAGCTCAAACTATGTCGTTGCTCCTCTGGAAGGATCCCTGCACCGCGACGTAGTTTTTCAGAAGAAGCCCTGCGTTTGCAAGAGCAAAGGAGCAATTCGTTGCAGGAAAGAGGAAGGAAAGAAAGTTTCTCTCCCTCTGCCTGCTTTGCTCAGAGAACTGGATGAAGTCAGGGAGTTCTCCCTTTCACTGAGAAACGTGTGGGCTGCTTTTGCCTGTGCGCTCTCTTCTTTGCAAAAGAGTCTGCAGTTCCACACTTTGAACCGTGGAAAGGCGCCGGGCTCTGCTCAGACTTCCCCCGGCGTTTCGTTTGCCCTGGGCCAAAGCGAGCCTTCACAATAGCTGAACGCTAACACTGCATACTCGTTCCACTTCCAGAACAGGGCTACCGCGAGGCAGTTCTCCGGGGGAAAACGGCCCTTCGCGAAGGGCAGATCTGCCGAGCTCATTGCGGGAAAGCGAAAGCAAAGGACGCTTTTCTCCCTCTAACCGCTTTCGTCAGAGGAACGGGGGAAGTCACAGTGTTCTTTCTCTCACTGAGATACACACAATCTGACGTTGCCTCTGAGCTCCGTTGCTGGCAAAGAACTGAAACTGACATACATTCCTGTGGGGAAACACAGGGCTTTGCTAGGATTTCTCTAGGCAGTGTGATTTCCCTGGGCCTCACTGTAGCAACACTATCTCGCCAGGGCAACACTGCGTGGGATTTCCTCTTCCAAGAGAGCTGCTGCTTTGTAGTTTGTGCTGGGAAACCTTGCTTTGGCAAGTGCGAATTGACCGCATTCAGGCAGAAAGAAAAGAGAACAGCAAGAGGCCTTTTTTCCCCGGCTGCTTTCCCAAGCCCTTCCAGCTCAAACTATGTCGTCGCTCCTCTGGAAGGATCCTTGCACCGCGACGTAGTTTTTCAGAAGAAGCCTGCTTTTGCAAGAGCAAATGAGGAATTCGTTGCAGGAAAGAGGAAGGAAAGAAAGTTTCTCTCCCTCTGCCTGCTTTGCTCAGAGAACTGGATGAAGTCAGGGAGTTCTCCCTTTCACTGAGAAACGTGCGGGCTGCTGTTGCCTGTGCGCTCTCTTCTTTGCAAAAGAGTCTGCAGTTCCACGCTTTGAACCGTGGAAAGGCGCCGGGCTCTGCTAAGACTTCCCCCGGCGCTTCGTTTGCCCTGGGCCAAAGCGAGCCTTCACAGTAGCTGAACGCTAACACTGCATACTCGTTCCACTTCCAGAACAGGGCTACCGCGAGGCAGTTCTCCGGGGGAAAACGGCCCTTCGCGAAGGGCAGATCTGCCGAGCTCATTGCGGGAAAGCGAAAGCAAAGGACGCTTTTCTCCCTCTAACCGCTTTCGTCAGAGGAACGGAGGAAGTCACAGTGTTCTTTCTCTCACTGAGATACACACAATCTGACGTTGCCTCTGAGCTCCGTTGCTGGCAAAGAACTGAAACTGACATACATTCCTGTGGGGAAACACAGGGCTTTGCTAGGATTTCTCTAGGCAGTGTGATTTCCCTGGGCCTCACTGCAGCAACACTATCTCGCCAGGGCAACACTGCGTGGGATTTCCTCTTCCAAGAGAGCTGCTGCTTTGTAGTTTGTGCTGGGAAACCTTACTTTGGCAAGTGCGAATTGACCGCATTCAGGCAGAAAGAAAAGAGAACAGCAAGAGGCCTTTTTTCCCCGGCTGCTTTCCCAAGCCCTTCCAGCTCAAACTATGTGGTTGCTCCTCTGGAAGGATCCTTGCACCGCGACGTAGTTTCTCAGAAGAAGCCCTGCTTTTGCAAGAGCAAAGGAGCAATTCGTTGCAGGAAAGAGGAAGGAAAGAAAGTTTCTCTCCCTCTGCCTGCTTTGCTCAGAGAACTGGATGAAGTCAGGGAGTTCTCCCTTTCACTGAGAAACGTGCGGGCTGCTGTTGCCTGTGCGCTCTCTTCTTTGCAAAAGAGTCTGCAGTTCCACGCTTTGAACCGTGGAAAGGCGCCGGGCTCTGCTAAGACTTCCCCCGGCGCTTCGTTTGCCCTGGGCCAAAGCGAGCCTTCACAATAGCTGAACGCTAACACTGCATACTCGTTCCACTTCCAGAACAGGGCTACCGCGAGGCAGTTCTCCGGGGGAAAACGGCCCTTCGCGAAGGGCAGATCTGCCGAGCTCATTGCGGGAAAGCGAAAGCAAAGGACGCTTTTCTCCCTCTAACCGCTTTCGTCAGAGGAATGGGGGAAGTCACAGTGTTCTTTCTCTCACTGAGATACACACAATCTGACGTTGCCTCTGAGCTCCGTTGCTGGCAAAGAACTGAAACTGACATACATTCCTGTGGGGAAATACAGGGCTTTGCTAGGATTTCTCTAGGCAGTGTGATTTCCCTGGGCCTCACTGTAGCAACACTATCTCGCCAGGGCAACACTGCGTGGAATTTCCTCTTCCAAGAGAGCTGCTGCTTTGTAGTTTGTGCTGGGAAACCTTGCTTTGGCAAGTGCGAATTGACCGCATTCAGGCAGAAAGAAAAGAGAACAGCAAGAGGCCATTTTTCCCCGGCTGCTTTCCCAAGCCCTTCCAGCTCAAACTATGTCGTTGCTCCTCTGGAAGGATCCCTGCACCGCGACGTAGTTTTTCAGAAGAAGCCCTGCGTTTGCAAGAGCAAAGGAGCAATTCGTTGCAGGAAAGAGGAAGGAAAGAAAGTTTCTCTCCCTCTGCCTGCTTTGCTCAGAGAACTGGATGAAGTCAGGGAGTTCTCCCTTTCACTGAGAAACGTGCGGGCTGCTGTTGCCTGTGCGCTCTCTTCTTTGCAAAAGAGTCTGCAGTTCCACGCTTTGAACCGTGGAAAGGCGCCGGGCTCTGCTAAGACTTCCCCCGGCGCTTCGTTTGCCCTGGGCCAAAGCGAGCCTTCACAATAGCTGAACGCTAACACTGCATACTCGTTCCACTTCCAGAACAGGGCTACCGCGAGGCAGTTCTCCGGGGGAAAACGGCCCTTCGCGAAGGGCAGATCTGCCGAGCTCATTGCGGGAAAGCGAAAGCAAAGGACGCTTTTCTCCCTCTAACCGCTTTCGTCAGAGGAATGGGGGAAGTCACAGTGTTCTTTCTCTCACTGAGATACACACAATCTGACGTTGCCTCTGAGCTCCGTTGCTGGCAAAGAACTGAAACTGACATACATTCCTGTGGGGAAATACAGGGCTTTGCTAGGATTTCTCTAGGCAGTGTGATTTCCCTGGGCCTCACTGTAGCAACACTATCTCGCCAGGGCAACACTGCGTGGAATTTCCTCTTCCAAGAGAGCTGCTGCTTTGTAGTTTGTGCTGGGAAACCTTGCTTTGGCAAGTGCGAATTGACCGCATTCAGGCAGAAAGAAAAGAGAACAGCAAGAGGCCATTTTTCCCCGGCTGCTTTCCCAAGCCCTTCCAGCTCAAACTATGTCGTTGCTCCTCTGGAAGGATCCCTGCACCGCGACGTAGTTTTTCAGAAGAAGCCCTGCGTTTGCAAGAGCAAAGGAGCAATTCGTTGCAGGAAAGAGGAAGGAAAGAAAGTTTCTCTCCCTCTGCCTGCTTTGCTCAGAGAACTGGATGAAGTCAGGGAGTTCTCCCTTTCACTGAGAAACGTGTGGGCTGCTTTTGCCTGTGCGCTCTCTTCTTTGCAAAAGAGTCTGCAGTTCCACACTTTGAACCGTGGAAAGGCGCCGGGCTCTGCTCAGACTTCCCCCGGCGTTTCGTTTGCCCTGGGCCAAAGCGAGCCTTCACAATAGCTGAACGCTAACACTGCATACTCGTTCCACTTCCAGAACAGGGCTACCGCGAGGCAGTTCTCCGGGGGAAAACGGCCCTTCGCGAAGGGCAGATCTGCCGAGCTCATTGCGGGAAAGCGAAAGCAAAGGACGCTTTTCTCCCTCTAACCGCTTTCGTCAGAGGAACGGGGGAAGTCACAGTGTTCTTTCTCTCACTGAGATACACACAATCTGACGTTGCCTCTGAGCTCCGTTGCTGGCAAAGAACTGAAACTGACATACATTCCTGTGGGGAAACACAGGGCTTTGCTAGGATTTCTCTAGGCAGTGTGATTTCCCTGGGCCTCACTGTAGCAACACTATCTCGCCAGGGCAACACTGCGTGGGATTTCCTCTTCCAAGAGAGCTGCTGCTTTGTAGTTTGTGCTGGGAAACCTTGCTTTGGCAAGTGCGAATTGACCGCATTCAGGCAGAAAGAAAAGAGAACAGCAAGAGGCCTTTTTTCCCCGGCTGCTTTCCCAAGCCCTTCCAGCTCAAACTATGTCGTTGCTCCTCTGGAAGGATCCCTGCACCGCGACGTAGTTTTTCAGAAGAAGCCCTGCGTTTGCAAGAGCAAAGGAGCAATTCGTTGCAGGAAAGAGGAAGGAAAGAAAGTTTCTCTCCCTCTGCCTGCTTTGCTCAGAGAACTGGATGAAGTCAGGGAGTTCTCCCTTTCACTGAGAAACGTGCGGGCTGCTGTTGCCTGTGCGCTCTCTTCTTTGCAAAAGAGTCTGCAGTTCCACGCTTTGAACCGTGGAAAGGCGCCGGGCTCTGCTAAGACTTCCCCCGGCGTTTCGTTTGCCCTGGGCCAAAGCGAGCCTTCACAATAGCTGAACGCTAACACTGCATACTCGTTCCACTTCCAGAACAGGGCTACCGCGAGGCAGTTCTCCGGGGGAAAACGGCCCTTTGCGAAGGGCAGATCTGCCGAGCTCATTGCGGGAAAGCGAAAGCAAAGGACGCTTTTCTCCCTCTAACCGCTTTCGTCAGAGGAATGGGGGAAGTCACAGTGTTCTTTCTCTCACTGAGATACACACAATCTGACGTTGCCTCGGAGCTCCGTTGCTGGCAAAGAACTGAAACTGACATACATTCCTGTGGGGAAATACAGGGCTTTGCTAGGATTTCTCTAGGCAGTGTGATTTCCCTGGGCCTCACTGTAGCAACACTATCTCGCCAGGGCAACACTGCGTGGAATTTCCTCTTCCAAGAGAGCTGCTGCTTTGTAGTTTGTGCTGGGAAACCTTGCTTTGGCAAGTGCGAATTGACCGCATTCAGGCAGAAAGAAAAGAGAACAGCAAGAGGCCCTTTTTCCCCGGCTGCTTTCCCAAGCCCTTCCAGCTCAAACTATGTCGTTGCTCCTCTGGAAGGATCCCTGCACCGCGACGTAGTTTTTCAGAAGAAGCCCTGCGTTTGCAAGAGCAAAGGAGCAATTCGTTGCAGGAAAGAGGAAGGAAAGAAAGTTTCTCTCCCTCTGCCTGCTTTGCTCAGAGAACTGGATGAAGTCAGGGAGTTCTCCCTTTCACTGAGAAACGTGCGGGCTGCTGTTGCCTGTGCGCTCTCTTCTTTGCAAAAGAGTCTTCAGTTCCACGCTTTGAACCGTGGAAAGGCGCCGGGCTCTGCTAAGACTTCCCCCGGCGCTTCGTTTGCCCTGGGCCAAAGCGAGCCTTCACAGTAGCTGAACGCTAACACTGCATACTCGTTCCACTTCCAGAACAGGGCTACCGCGAGGCAGTTCTCCGGGGGAAAACGGCCCTTCGCGAAGGGCAGATCTGCCGAGCTCATTGCGGGAAAGCGAAAGCAAAGGACGCTTTTCTCCCTCTAACCGCTTTCGTCAGAGGAACGGGGGAAGTCACAATGTTCTTTCTCTCACTGAGATACACACAATCTGACGTTGCCTCTGAGCTCCGTTGCTGGCAAAGAACTGAAACTGACATACATTCCTGTGGGGAAACACAGGGCTTTGCTAGGATTTCTCTAGGCAGTGTGATTTCCCTGGGCCTCACTGTAGCAACACTATCTCGCCAGGGCAACACTGCGTGGGATTTCCTCTTCCAAGAGAGCTGCTGCTTTGTAGTTTGTGCTGGGAAACCTTACTTTGGCAAGTGCGAATTGACCGCATTCAGGCAGAAAGAAAAGAGAACAGCAAGAGGCCTTTTTTCCCCGGCTGCTTTCCCAAGCCCTTCCAGCTCAAACTATGTGGTTGCTCCTCTGGAAGGATCCTTGCACCGCAACGTAGTTTTTCAGAAGAAGCCCTGCTTTTGCAAGAGCAAATGAGGAATTCGTTGCAGGAAAGAGGAAGGAAAGAAAGTTTCTCTCCCTCTGCCTGCTTTGCTCAGAGAACTGGATGAAGTCAGGGAGTTCTCCCTTTCACTGAGAAACGTGCGGGCTGCTGTTGCCTGTGCGCTCTCTTCTTTGCAAAAGAGTCTGCAGTTCCACGCTTTGAACCGTGGAAAGGCGCCGGGCTCTGCTAAGACTTCCCCCGGCGCTTCGTTTGCCCTGGGCCAAAGCGAGCCTTCACAATAGCTGAACGCTAACACTGCATACTCGTTCCACTTCCAGAACAGGGCTACCGCGAGGCAGTTCTCCGGGGGAAAACGGCCCTTCGCGAAGGGCAGATCTGCCGAGCTCATTGCGGGAAAGCGAAAGCAAAGGACGCTTTTCTCCCTCTAACCGCTTTCGTCAGAGGAACGGGGGAAGTCACAGTGTTCTTTCTCTCACTGAGATACACACAATCTGACGTTGCCTCTGAGCTCCGTTGCTGGCAAAGAACTGAAACTGACATACATTCCTGTGGGGAAACACAGGGCTTTGCTAGGATTTCTCTAGGCAGTGTGATTTCCCTGGGCCTCACTGTAGCAACACTATCTCGCCAGGGCAACACTGCGTGGGATTTCCTCTTCCAAGAGAGCTGCTGCTTTGTAGTTTGTGCTGGGAAACCTTGCTTTGGCAAGTGCGAATTGACCGCATTCAGGCAGAAAGAAAAGAGAACAGCAAGAGGCCTTTTTTCCCCGGCTGCTTTCCCAAGCCCTTCCAGCTCAAACTATGTCGTCGCTCCTCTGGAAGGATCCTTGCACCGCGACGTAGTTTTTCAGAAGAAGCCTGCTTTTGCAAGAGCAAATGAGGAATTCGTTGCAGGAAAGAGGAAGGAAAGAAAGTTTCTCTCCCTCTGCCTGCTTTGCTCAGAGAACTGGATGAAGTCAGGGAGTTCTCCCTTTCACTGAGAAACGTGCGGGCTGCTGTTGCCTGTGCGCTCTCTTCTTTGCAAAAGAGTCTGCAGTTCCACGCTTTGAACCGTGGAAAGGCGCCGGGCTCTGCTAAGACTTCCCCCGGCGCTTCGTTTGCCCTGGGCCAAAGCGAGCCTTCACAGTAGCTGAACGCTAACACTGCATACTCGTTCCACTTCCAGAACAGGGCTACCGCGAGGCAGTTCTCCGGGGGAAAACGGCCCTTCGCGAAGGGCAGATCTGCCGAGCTCATTGCGGGAAAGCGAAAGCAAAGGACGCTTTTCTCCCTCTAACCGCTTTCGTCAGAGGAACGGAGGAAGTCACAGTGTTCTTTCTCTCACTGAGATACACACAATCTGACGTTGCCTCTGAGCTCCGTTGCTGGCAAAGAACTGAAACTGACATACATTCCTGTGGGGAAACACAGGGCTTTGCTAGGATTTCTCTAGGCAGTGTGATTTCCCTGGGCCTCACTGCAGCAACACTATCTCGCCAGGGCAACACTGCGTGGGATTTCCTCTTCCAAGAGAGCTGCTGCTTTGTAGTTTGTGCTGGGAAACCTTACTTTGGCAAGTGCGAATTGACCGCATTCAGGCAGAAAGAAAAGAGAACAGCAAGAGGCCTTTTTTCCCCGGCTGCTTTCCCAAGCCCTTCCAGCTCAAACTATGTGGTTGCTCCTCTGGAAGGATCCTTGCACCGCGACGTAGTTTTTCAGAAGAAGCCCTGCTTTTGCAAGAGCAAATGAGGAATTCGTTGCAGGAAAGAGGAAGGAAAGAAAGTTTCTCTCCCTCTGCCTGCTTTGCTCAGAGAACTGGATGAAGTCAGGGAGTTCTCCCTTTCACTGAGAAACGTGCGGGCTGCTGTTGCCTGTGCGCTCTCTTCTTTGCAAAAGAGTCTGCAGTTCCACGCTTTGAACCGTGGAAAGGCGCCGGGCTCTGCTAAGACTTCCCCCGGCGCTTCGTTTGCCCTGGGCCAAAGCGAGCCTTCACAATAGCTGAACGCTAACACTGCATACTCGTTCCACTTCCAGAACAGGGCTACCGCGAGGCAGTTCTCCGGGGGAAAACGGCCCTTCGCGAAGGGCAGATCTGCCGAGCTCATTGCGGGAAAGCGAAAGCAAAGGACGCTTTTCTCCCTCTAACCGCTTTCGTCAGAGGAACGGGGGAAGTCACAGTGTTCTTTCTCTCACTGAGATACACACAATCTAACGTTGCCTCTGAGCTCCGTTGCTGGCAAAGAACTGAAACTGACATACATTCCTGTGGGGAAACACAGGGCTTTGCTAGGATTTCTCTAGGCAGTGTGTTTTCCCTGGACCTCACTGCAGCAACACTATCTCGCCAGGGCAACACTGCGTGGGATTTCCTCTTCCAAGAGAGCTGCTGCTTTGTAGTTTGTGCTGGGAAACCTTGCTTTGGCAAGTGCGAATTGACCGCATTCAGGCAGAAAGAAAAGAGAACAGCAAGAGGCCATTTTTCCCCGGCTGCTTTCCCAAGCCCTTCCAGCTCAAACTATGTCGTTGCTCCTCTGGAAGGATCCCTGCACCGCGACGTAGTTTTTCAGAAGAAGCCCTGCGTTTGCAAGAGCAAAGGAGCAATTCGTTGCAGGAAAGAGGAAGGAAAGAAAGTTTCTCTCCCTCTGCCTGCTTTGCTCAGAGAACTGGATGAAGTCAGGGAGTTCTCCCTTTCACTGAGAAACGTGTGGGCTGCTTTTGCCTGTGCGCTCTCTTCTTTGCAAAAGAGTCTGCAGTTCCACACTTTGAACCGTGGAAAGGCGCCGGGCTCTGCTCAGACTTCCCCCGGCGTTTCGTTTGCCCTGGGCCAAAGCGAGCCTTCACAATAGCTGAACGCTAACACTGCATACTCGTTCCACTTCCAGAACAGGGCTACCGCGAGGCAGTTCTCCGGGGGAAAACGGCCCTTCGCGAAGGGCAGATCTGCCGAGCTCATTGCGGGAAAGCGAAAGCAAAGGACGCTTTTCTCCCTCTAACCGCTTTCGTCAGAGGAACGGGGGAAGTCACAGTGTTCTTTCTCTCACTGAGATACACACAATCTGACGTTGCCTCTGAGCTCCGTTGCTGGCAAAGAACTGAAACTGACATACATTCCTGTGGGGAAATACAGGGCTTTGCTAGGATTTCTCTAGGCAGTGTGATTTCCCTGGGCCTCACTGTAGCAACACTATCTCGCCAGGGCAACACTGCGTGGGATTTCCTCTTCCAAGAGAGCTGCTGCTTTGTAGTTTGTGCTGGGAAACCTTGCTTTGGCAAGTGCGAATTGACCGCATTCAGGCAGAAAGAAAAGAGAACAGCAAGAGGCCTTTTTTCCCCGGCTGCTTTCCCAAGCCCTTCCAGCTCAAACTATGTCGTTGCTCCTCTGGAAGGATCCCTGCACCGCGACGTAGTTTTTCAGAAGAAGCCCTGCGTTTGCAAGAGCAAAGGAGCAATTCGTTGCAGGAAAGAGGAAGGAAAGAAAGTTTCTCTCCCTCTGCCTGCTTTGCTCAGAGAACTGGATGAAGTCAGGGAGTTCTCCCTTTCACTGAGAAACGTGCGGGCTGCTGTTGCCTGTGCGCTCTCTTCTTTGCAAAAGAGTCTGCAGTTCCACGCTTTGAACCGTGGAAAGGCGCCGGGCTCTGCTAAGACTTCCCCCGGCGTTTCGTTTGCCCTGGGCCAAAGCGAGCCTTCACAATAGCTGAACGCTAACACTGCATACTCGTTCCACTTCCAGAACAGGGCTACCGCGAGGCAGTTCTCCGGGGGAAAACGGCCCTTTGCGAAGGGCAGATCTGCCGAGCTCATTGCGGGAAAGCGAAAGCAAAGGACGCTTTTCTCCCTCTAACCGCTTTCGTCAGAGGAATGGGGGAAGTCACAGTGTTCTTTCTCTCACTGAGATACACACAATCTGACGTTGCCTCTGAGCTCCGTTGCTGGCAAAGAACTGAAACTGACATACATTCCTGTGGGGAAATACAGGGCTTTGCTAGGATTTCTCTAGGCAGTGTGATTTCCCTGGGCCTCACTGTAGCAACACTATCTCGCCAGGGCAACACTGCGTGGAATTTCCTCTTCCAAGAGAGCTGCTGCTTTGTAGTTTGTGCTGGGAAACCTTGCTTTGGCAAGTGCGAATTGACCGCATTCAGGCAGAAAGAAAAGAGAACAGCAAGAGGCCATTTTTCCCCGGCTGCTTTCCCAAGCCCTTCCAGCTCAAACTATGTCGTTGCTCCTCTGGAAGGATCCCTGCACCGCGACGTAGTTTTTCAGAAGAAGCCCTGCGTTTGCAAGAGCAAAGGAGCAATTCGTTGCAGGAAAGAGGAAGGAAAGAAAGTTTCTCTCCCTCTGCCTGCTTTGCTCAGAGAACTGGATGAAGTCAGGGAGTTCTCCCTTTCACTGAGAAACGTGCGGGCTGCTGTTGCCTGTGCGCTCTCTTCTTTGCAAAAGAGTCTGCAGTTCCACGCTTTGAACCGTGGAAAGGCGCCGGGCTCTGCTAAGACTTCCCCCGGCGCTTCGTTTGCCCTGGGCCAAAGCGAGCCTTCACAGTAGCTGAACGCTAACACTGCATACTCGTTCCACTTCCAGAACAGGGCTACCGCGAGGCAGTTCTCCGGGGGAAAACGGCCCTTCGCGAAGGGCAGATCTGCCGAGCTCATTGCGGGAAAGCGAAAGCAAAGGACGCTTTTCTCCCTCTAACCGCTTTCGTCAGAGGAACGGGGGAAGTCACAATGTTCTTTCTCTCACTGAGATACACACAATCTGACGTTGCCTCTGAGCTCCGTTGCTGGCAAAGAACTGAAACTGACATACATTCCTGTGGGGAAACACAGGGCTTTGCTAGGATTTCTCTAGGCAGTGTGATTTCCCTGGGCCTCACTGTAGCAACACTATCTCGCCAGGGCAACACTGCGTGGGATTTCCTCTTCCAAGAGAGCTGCTGCTTTGTAGTTTGTGCTGGGAAACCTTACTTTGGCAAGTGCGAATTGACCGCATTCAGGCAGAAAGAAAAGAGAACAGCAAGAGGCCTTTTTTCCCCGGCTGCTTTCCCAAGCCCTTCCAGCTCAAACTATGTGGTTGCTCCTCTGGAAGGATCCTTGCACCGCGACGTAGTTTTTCAGAAGAAGCCCTGCTTTTGCAAGAGCAAATGAGGAATTCGTTGCAGGAAAGAGGAAGGAAAGAAAGTTTCTCTCCCTCTGCCTGCTTTGCTCAGAGAACTGGATGAAGTCAGGGAGTTCTCCCTTTCACTGAGAAACGTGCGGGCTGCTGTTGCCTGTGCGCTCTCTTCTTTGCAAAAGAGTCTGCAGTTCCACGCTTTGAACCGTGGAAAGGCGCCGGGCTCTGCTAAGACTTCCCCCGGCGCTTCGTTTGCCCTGGGCCAAAGCGAGCCTTCACAATAGCTGAACGCTAACACTGCATACTCGTTCCACTTCCAGAACAGGGCTACCGCGAGGCAGTTCTCCGGGGGAAAACGGCCCTTCGCGAAGGGCAGATCTGCCGAGCTCATTGCGGGAAAGCGAAAGCAAAGGACGCTTTTCTCCCTCTAACCGCTTTCGTCAGAGGAATGGGGGAAGTCACAGTGTTCTTTCTCTCACTGAGATACACACAATCTGACGTTGCCTCGGAGCTCCGTTGCTGGCAAAGAACTGAAACTGACATACATTCCTGTGGGGAAATACAGGGCTTTGCTAGGATTTCTCTAGGCAGTGTGATTTCCCTGGGCCTCACTGTAGCAACACTATCTCGCCAGGGCAACACTGCGTGGAATTTCCTCTTCCAAGAGAGCTGCTGCTTTGTAGTTTGTGCTGGGAAACCTTGCTTTGGCAAGTGCGAATTGACCGCATTCAGGCAGAAAGAAAAGAGAACAGCAAGAGGCCATTTTTCCCCGGCTGCTTTCCCAAGCCCTTCCAGCTCAAACTATGTCGTTGCTCCTCTGGAAGGATCCCTGCACCGCGACGTAGTTTTTCAGAAGAAGCCCTGCGTTTGCAAGAGCAAAGGAGCAATTCGTTGCAGGAAAGAGGAAGGAAAGAAAGTTTCTCTCCCTCTGCCTGCTTTGCTCAGAGAACTGGATGAAGTCAGGGAGTTCTCCCTTTCACTGAGAAACGTGTGGGCTGCTTTTGCCTGTGCGCTCTCTTCTTTGCAAAAGAGTCTGCAGTTCCACACTTTGAACCGTGGAAAGGCGCCGGGCTCTGCTCAGACTTCCCCCGGCGTTTCGTTTGCCCTGGGCCAAAGCGAGCCTTCACAATAGCTGAACGCTAACACTGCATACTCGTTCCACTTCCAGAACAGGGCTACCGCGAGGCAGTTCTCCGGGGGAAAACGGCCCTTCGCGAAGGGCAGATCTGCTGAGCTCATTGCGGGAAAGCGAAAGCAAAGGACGCTTTTCTCCCTCTAACCGCTTTCGTCAGAGTAACGGGGGAAGTCACAGTGTTCTTTCTCTCACTGAGATACACACAATCTGACGTTGCCTCTGAGCTCCGTTGCTGGCAAAGAACTGAAACTGACATACATTCCTGTGGGGAAACACAGGGCTTTGCTAGGATTTCTCTAGGCAGTGTGATTTCCCTGGGCCTCACTGTAGCAACACTATCTCGCCAGGGCAACACTGCGTGGGATTTCCTCTTCCAAGAGAGCTGCTGCTTTGTAGTTTGTGCTGGGAAACCTTGCTTTGGCAAGTGCGAATTGACCGCATTCAGGCAGAAAGAAAAGAGAACAGCAAGAGGCCTTTTTTCCCCGGCTGCTTTCCCAAGCCCTTCCAGCTCAAACTATGTCGTTGCTCCTCTGGAAGGATCCCTGCACCGCGACGTAGTTTTTCAGAAGAAGCCCTGCGTTTGCAAGAGCAAAGGAGCAATTCGTTGCAGGAAAGAGGAAGGAAAGAAAGTTTCTCTCCCTCTGCCTGCTTTGCTCAGAGAACTGGATGAAGTCAGGGAGTTCTCCCTTTCACTGAGAAACGTCCGGGCTGCTGTTGCCTGTGCGCTCTCTTCTTTGCAAAAGAGTCTGCAGTTCCACGCTTTGAACCGTGGAAAGGCGCCGGGCTCTGCTAAGACTTCCCCCGGCGTTTCGTTTGCCCTGGGCCAAAGCGAGCCTTCACAATAGCTGAACGCTAACACTGCATACTCGTTCCACTTCCAGAACAGGGCTACCGCGAGGCAGTTCTCCGGGGGAAAACGGCCCTTTGCGAAGGGCAGATCTGCCGAGCTCATTGCGGGAAAGCGAAAGCAAAGGACGCTTTTCTCCCTCTAACCGCTTTCGTCAGAGGAATGGGGGAAGTCACAGTGTTCTTTCTCTCACTGAGATACACACAATCTGACGTTGCCTCTGAGCTCCGTTGCTGGCAAAGAACTGAAACTGACATACATTCCTGTGGGGAAATACAGGGCTTTGCTAGGATTTCTCTAGGCAGTGTGATTTCCCTGGGCCTCACTGTAGCAACACTATCTCGCCAGGGCAACACTGCGTGGAATTTCCTCTTCCAAGAGAGCTGCTGCTTTTTAGGTTGTGCTGGGAAACCTTGCTTTGGCAAGTGCGAATTGACCGCATTCAGGCAGAAAGAAAAGAGAACAGCAAGAGGCCATTTTTCCCCGGCTGCTTTCCCAAGCCCTTCCAGCTCAAACTATGTCGTTGCTCCTCTGGAAGGATCCCTGCACCGCGACGTAGTTTTTCAGAAGAAGCCCTGCGTTTGCAAGAGCAAAGGAGCAATTCGTTGCAGGAAAGAGGAAGGAAAGAAAGTTTCTCTCCCTCTGCCTGCTTTGCTCAGAGAACTGGATGAAGTCAGGGAGTTCTCCCTTTCACTGAGAAACGTGTGGGCTGCTTTTGCCTGTGCGCTCTCTTCTTTGCAAAAGAGTCTGCAGTTCCACGCTTTGAACCGTGGAAAGGCGCCGGGCTCTGCTCAGACTTCCCCCGGCGTTTCGTTTGCCCTGGGCCAAAGCGAGCCTTCACAATAGCTGAACGCTAACACTGCATACTCGTTCCACTTCCAGAACAGGGCTACCGCGAGGCAGTTCTCCGGGGGAAAACGGCCCTTCGCGAAGGGCAGATCTGCCGAGCTCATTGCGGGAAAGCGAAAGCAAAGGACGCTTTTCTCCCTCTAACCGCTTTCGTCAGAGGAACGGGGGAAGTCACAGTGTTCTTTCTCTCACTGAGATACACACAATCTGACGTTGCCTCTGAGCTCCGTTGCTGGCAAAGAACTGAAACTGACATACATTCCTGTGGGGAAACACAGGGCTTTGCTAGGATTTCTCTAGGCAGTGTGATTTCCCTGGGCCTCACTGTAGCAACACTATCTCGCCAGGGCAACACTGCGTGGGATTTCCTCTTCCAAGAGAGCTGCTGCTTTGTAGTTTGTGCTGGGAAACCTTGCTTTGGCAAGTGCGAATTGACCGCATTCAGGCAGAAAGAAAAGAGAACAGCAAGAGGCCTTTTTTCCCCGGCCGGCTGCTTTCCCAAGCCCTTCCAGCTCAAACTATGTCGTTGCTCCTCTGGAAGGATCCCTGCACCGCGACGTAGTTTTTCAGAAGAAGCCCTGCGTTTGCAAGAGCAAAGGAGCAATTCGTTGCAGGAAAGAGGAAGGAAAGAAAGTTTCTCTCCCTCTGCCTGCTTTGCTCAGAGAACTGGATGAAGTCAGGGAGTTCTCCCTTTCACTGAGAAACGTGCGGGCTGCTGTTGCCTGTGCGCTCTCTTCTTTGCAAAAGAGTCTGCAGTTCCACGCTTTGAACCGTGGAAAGGCGCCGGGCTCTGCTAAGACTTCCCCCGGCGCTTCGTTTGCCCTGGGCCAAAGCGAGCCTTCACAATAGCTGAACGCTAACACTGCATACTCGTTCCACTTCCAGAACAGGGCTACCGCGAGGCAGTTCTCCGGGGGAAAACGGCCCTTCGCGAAGGGCAGATCTGCCGAGCTCATTGCGGGAAAGCGAAAGCAAAGGACGCTTTTCTCCCTCTAACCGCTTTCGTCAGAGGAATGGGGGAAGTCACAGTGTTCTTTCTCTCACTGAGATACACACAATCTGACGTTGCCTCTGAGCTCCGTTGCTGGCAAAGAACTGAAACTGACATACATTCCTGTGGGGAAATACAGGGCTTTGCTAGGATTTCTCTAGGCAGTGTGATTTCCCTGGGCCTCACTGTAGCAACACTATCTCGCCAGGGCAACACTGCGTGGAATTTCCTCTTCCAAGAGAGCTGCTGCTTTGTAGTTTGTGCTGGGAAACCTTGCTTTGGCAAGTGCGAATTGACCGCATTCAGGCAGAAAGAAAAGAGAACAGCAAGAGGCCATTTTTCCCCGGCTGCTTTCCCAAGCCCTTCCAGCTCAAACTATGTCGTTGCTCCTCTGGAAGGATCCCTGCACCGCGACGTAGTTTTTCAGAAGAAGCCCTGCGTTTGCAAGAGCAAAGGAGCAATTCGTTGCAGGAAAGAGGAAGGAAAGAAAGTTTCTCTCCCTCTGCCTGCTTTGCTCAGAGAACTGGATGAAGTCAGGGAGTTCTCCCTTTCACTGAGAAACGTGTGGGCTGCTTTTGCCTGTGCGCTCTCTTCTTTGCAAAAGAGTCTGCAGTTCCACACTTTGAACCGTGGAAAGGCGCCGGGCTCTGCTCAGACTTCCCCCGGCGTTTCGTTTGCCCTGGGCCAAAGCGAGCCTTCACAATAGCTGAACGCTAACACTGCATACTCGTTCCACTTCCAGAACAGGGCTACCGCGAGGCAGTTCTCCGGGGGAAAACGGCCCTTCGCGAAGGGCAGATCTGCCGAGCTCATTGCGGGAAAGCGAAAGCAAAGGACGCTTTTCTCCCTCTAACCGCTTTCGTCAGAGGAACGGGGGAAGTCACAGTGTTCTTTCTCTCACTGAGATACACACAATCTGACGTTGCCTCTGAGCTCCGTTGCTGGCAAAGAACTGAAACTGACATACATTCCTGTGGGGAAACACAGGGCTTTGCTAGGATTTCTCTAGGCAGTGTGATTTCCCTGGGCCTCACTGTAGCAACACTATCTCGCCAGGGCAACACTGCGTGGGATTTCCTCTTCCAAGAGAGCTGCTGCTTTGTAGTTTGTGCTGGGAAACCTTGCTTTGGCAAGTGCGAATTGACCGCATTCAGGCAGAAAGAAAAGAGAACAGCAAGAGGCCTTTTTTCCCCGGCTGCTTTCCCAAGCCCTTCCAGCTCAAACTATGTCGTCGCTCCTCTGGAAGGATCCTTGCACCGCGACGTAGTTTTTCAGAAGAAGCCTGCTTTTGCAAGAGCAAATGAGGAATTCGTTGCAGGAAAGAGGAAGGAAAGAAAGTTTCTCTCCCTCTGCCTGCTTTGCTCAGAGAACTGGATGAAGTCAGGGAGTTCTCCCTTTCACTGAGAAACGTGCGGGCTGCTGTTGCCTGTGCGCTCTCTTCTTTGCAAAAGAGTCTGCAGTTCCACGCTTTGAACCGTGGAAAGGCGCCGGGCTCTGCTAAGACTTCCCCCGGCGCTTCGTTTGCCCTGGGCCAAAGCGAGCCTTCACAGTAGCTGAACGCTAACACTGCATACTCGTTCCACTTCCAGAACAGGGCTACCGCGAGGCAGTTCTCCGGGGGAAAACGGCCCTTCGCGAAGGGCAGATCTGCCGAGCTCATTGCGGGAAAGCGAAAGCAAAGGACGCTTTTCTCCCTCTAACCGCTTTCGTCAGAGGAACGGGGGAAGTCACAGTGTTCTTTCTCTCACTGAGATACACACAATCTAACGTTGCCTCTGAGCTCCGTTGCTGGCAAAGAACTGAAACTGACATACATTCCTGTGGGGAAACACAGGGCTTTGCTAGGATTTCTCTAGGCAGTGTGTTTTCCCTGGACCTCACTGCAGCAACACTATCTCGCCAGGGCAACACTGCGTGGGATTTCCTCTTCCAAGAGAGCTGCTGCTTTGTAGTTTGTGCTGGGAAACCTTGCTTTGGCAAGTGCGAATTGACTGCATTCAGGCAGAAAGAAAAGAGAACAGCAAGAGGCCTTTTATCCCCGGCTGCTTTCCCAAGCCCTTCCAGCTCAAACTATGTCGTTGCTCCTCTGGAAGGATCCCTGCACCGCGACGTAGTTTCTCAGAAGAAGCCCTGCTTTTGCAAGAGCAAAGGAGCAATTCGTTGCAGGAAAGAGGAAGGAAAGAAAGTTTCTCTCCCTCTGCCTGCTTTGCTCAGAGAACTGGATGAAGTCAGGGAGTTCTCCCTTTCACTGAGAAACGTGTGGGCTGCTTTTGCCTGTGCGCTCTCTTCTTTGCAAAAGAGTCTGCAGTTCCACACTTTGAACCGTGGAAAGGCGCCGGGCTCTGCTCAGACTTCCCCCGGCGTTTCGTTTGCCCTGGGCCAAAGCGAGCCTTCACAATAGCTGAACGCTAACACTGCATACTCGTTCCACTTCCAGAACAGGGCTAAGGCGAGGCAGTTCTCCGGGGGAAAACGGCCCTTCGCGAAGGGCAGATCTGCCGAGCTCATTGCGGGAAAGCGAAAGCAAAGGACGCTTTTCTCCCTCTAACCGCTTTCGTCAGAGGAACGGGGGAAGTCACAGTGTTCTTTCTCTCACTGAGATACACACAATCTGACGTTGCCTCTGAGCTCCGTTGCTGGCAAAGAACTGAAACTGACATACATTCCTGTGGGGAAACACAGGGCTTTGCTAGGATTTCTCTAGGCAGTGTGGTTTCCATGGGCCTCACTGTAGCAACACTATCTCGCCAGGGCAACACTGCGTGGGATTTCCTCTTCCAAGAGAGCTGCTGCTTTGTAGTTTGTGCTGGGAAACCTTGCTTTGGCAAGTGCGAATTGACCGCATTCAGGCAGAAAGAAAAGAGAACAGCAAGAGGCCTTTTTTCCCCGGCTGCTTTCCCAAGCCCTTCCAGCTCAAACTATGTCGTTGCTCCTCTGGAAGGATCCCTGCACCGCGACGTAGTTTTTCAGAAGAAGCCCTGCGTTTGCAAGAGCAAAGGAGCAATTCGTTGCAGGAAAGAGGAAGGAAAGAAAGTTTCTCTCCCTCTGCCTGCTTTGCTCAGAGAACTGGATGAAGTCAGGGAGTTCTCCCTTTCACTGAGAAACGTGCGGGCTGCTGTTGCCTGTGCGCTCTCTTCTTTGCAAAAGAGTCTGCAGTTCCACGCTTTGAACCGTGGAAAGGCGCCGGGCTCTGCTAAGACTTCCCCCGGCGCTTCGTTTGCCCTGGGCCAAAGCGAGCCTTCACAATAGCTGAACGCTAACACTGCATACTCGTTCCACTTCCAGAACAGGGCTACCGCGAGGCAGTTCTCCGGGGGAAAACGGCCCTTCGCGAAGGGCAGATCTGCCGAGCTCATTGCGGGAAAGCGAAAGCAAAGGACGCTTTTCTCCCTCTAACCGCTTTCGTCAGAGGAACGGGGGAAGTCACAGTGTTCTTTCTCTCACTGAGATACACACAATCTAACGTTGCCTCTGAGCTCCGTTGCTGGCAAAGAACTGAAACTGACATACATTCCTGTGGGGAAACACAGGGCTTTGCTAGGATTTCTCTAGGCAGTGTGTTTTCCCTGGACCTCACTGCAGCAACACTATCTCGCCAGGGCAACACTGCGTGGGATTTCCTCTTCCAAGAGAGCTGCTGCTTTGTAGTTTGTGCTGGGAAACCTTGCTTTGGCAAGTGCGAATTGACTGCATTCAGGCAGAAAGAAAAGAGAACAGCAAGAGGCCTTTTATCCCCGGCTGCTTTCCCAAGCCCTTCCAGCTCAAACTATGTCGTTGCTCCTCTGGAAGGATCCCTGCACCGCGACGTAGTTTCTCAGAAGAAGCCCTGCTTTTGCAAGAGCAAAGGAGCAATTCGTTGCAGGAAAGAGGAAGGAAAGAAAGTTTCTCTCCCTCTGCCTGCTTTGCTCAGAGAACTGGATGAAGTCAGGGAGTTCTCCCTTTCACTGAGAAACGTGTGGGCTGCTTTTGCCTGTGCGCTCTCTTCTTTGCAAAAGAGTCTGCAGTTCCACACTTTGAACCGTGGAAAGGCGCCGGGCTCTGCTCAGACTTCCCCCGGCGTTTCGTTTGCCCTGGGCCAAAGCGAGCCTTCACAATAGCTGAACGCTAACACTGCATACTCGTTCCACTTCCAGAACAGGGCTAAGGCGAGGCAGTTCTCCGGGGGAAAACGGCCCTTCGCGAAGGGCAGATCTGCCGAGCTCATTGCGGGAAAGCGAAAGCAAAGGACGCTTTTCTCCCTCTAACCGCTTTCGTCAGAGGAACGGGGGAAGTCACAGTGTTCTTTCTCTCACTGAGATACACACAATCTGACGTTGCCTCTGAGCTCCGTTGCTGGCAAAGAACTGAAACTGACATACATTCCTGTGGGGAAACACAGGGCTTTGCTAGGATTTCTCTAGGCAGTGTGATTTCCATGGGCCTCACTGTAGCAACACTATCTCGCCAGGGCAACACTGCGTGGGATTTCCTCTTCCAAGAGAGCTGCTGCTTTGTAGTTTGTGCTGGGAAACCTTGCTTTGGCAAGTGCGAATTGACCGCATTCAGGCAGAAAGAAAAGAGAACAGCAAGAGGCCTTTTTTCCCCGGCTGCTTTCCCAAGCCCTTCCAGCTCAAACTATGTCGTTGCTCCTCTGGAAGGATCCCTGCACCGCGACGTAGTTTTTCAGAAGAAGCCCTGCGTTTGCAAGAGCAAAGGAGCAATTCGTTGCAGGAAAGAGGAAGGAAAGAAAGTTTCTCTCCCTCTGCCTGCTTTGCTCAGAGAACTGGATGAAGTCAGGGAGTTCTCCCTTTCACTGAGAAACGTGCGGGCTGCTGTTGCCTGTGCGCTCTCTTCTTTGCAAAAGAGTCTGCAGTTCCACGCTTTGAACCGTGGAAAGGCGCCGGGCTCTGCTAAGACTTCCCCCGGCGCTTCGTTTGCCCTGGGCCAAAGCGAGCCTTCACAATAGCTGAACGCTAACACTGCATACTCGTTCCACTTCCAGAACAGGGCTACCGCGAGGCAGTTCTCCGGGGGAAAACGGCCCTTCGCGAAGGGCAGATCTGCCGAGCTCATTGCGGGAAAGCGAAAGCAAAGGACGCTTTTCTCCCTCTAACCGCTTTCGTCAGAGGAATGGGGGAAGTCACAGTGTTCTTTCTCTCACTGAGATACACACAATCTGACGTTGCCTCTGAGCTCCGTTGCTGGCAAAGAACTGAAACTGACATACATTCCTGTGGGGAAATACAGGGCTTTGCTAGGATTTCTCTAGGCAGTGTGATTTCCCTGGGCCTCACTGTAGCAACACTATCTCGCCAGGGCAACACTGCGTGGGATTTCCTCTTCCAAGAGAGCTGCTGCTTTGTAGTTTGTGCTGGGAAACCTTGCTTTGGCAAGTGCGAATTGACCGCATTCAGGCAGAAAGAAAAGAGAACAGCAAGAGGCCATTTTTCCCCGGCTGCTTTCCCAAGCCCTTCCAGCTCAAACTATGTCGTTGCTCCTCTGGAAGGATCCCTGCACCGCGACGTAGTTTTTCAGAAGAAGCCCTGCGTTTGCAAGAGCAAAGGAGCAATTCGTTGCAGGAAAGAGGAAGGAAAGAAAGTTTCTCTCCCTCTGCCTGCTTTGCTCAGAGAACTGGATGAAGTCAGGGAGTTCTCCCTTTCACTGAGAAACGTGCGGGCTGCTGTTGCCTGTGCGCTCTCTTCTTTGCAAAAGAGTCTGCAGTTCCACGCTTTGAACCGTGGAAAGGCGCCGGGCTCTGCTAAGACTTCCCCCGGCGCTTCGTTTGCCCTGGGCCAAAGCGAGCCTTCACAATAGCTGAACGCTAACACTGCATACTCGTTCCACTTCCAGAACAGGGCTACCGCGAGGCAGTTCTCCGGGGGAAAACGGCCCTTCGCGAAGGGCAGATCTGCCGAGCTCATTGCGGGAAAGCGAAAGCAAAGGACGCTTTTCTCCCTCTAACCGCTTTCGTCAGAGGAACGGGGGAAGTCACAGTGTTCTTTCTCTCACTGAGATACACACAATCTGACGTTGCCTCTGAGCTCCGTTGCTGGCAAAGAACTGAAACTGACATACATTCCTGTGGGGAAACACAGGGCTTTGCTAGGATTTCTCTAGGCAGTGTGATTTCCCTGGGCCTCACTGTAGCAACACTATCTCGCCAGGGCAACACTGCGTGGGATTTCCTCTTCCAAGAGAGCTGCTGCTTTGTAGTTTGTGCTGGGAAACCTTGCTTTGGCAAGTGCGAATTGACCGCATTCAGGCAGAAAGAAAAGAGAACAGCAAGAGGCCTTTTTTCCCCGGCTGCTTTCCCAAGCCCTTCCAGCTCAAACTATGTCGTCGCTCCTCTGGAAGGATCCTTGCACCGCGACGTAGTTTTTCAGAAGAAGCCTGCTTTTGCAAGAGCAAATGAGGAATTCGTTGCAGGAAAGAGGAAGGAAAGAAAGTTTCTCTCCCTCTGCCTGCTTTGCTCAGAGAACTGGATGAAGTCAGGGAGTTCTCCCTTTCACTGAGAAACGTGCGGGCTGCTGTTGCCTGTGCGCTCTCTTCTTTGCAAAAGAGTCTGCAGTTCCACGCTTTGAACCGTGGAAAGGCGCCGGGCTCTGCTAAGACTTCCCCCGGCGCTTCGTTTGCCCTGGGCCAAAGCGAGCCTTCACAGTAGCTGAACGCTAACACTGCATACTCGTTCCACTTCCAGAACAGGGCTACCGCGAGGCAGTTCTCCGGGGGAAAACGGCCCTTCGCGAAGGGCAGATCTGCCGAGCTCATTGCGGGAAAGCGAAAGCAAAGGACGCTTTTCTCCCTCTAACCGCTTTCGTCAGAGGAACGGGGGAAGTCACAATGTTCTTTCTCTCACTGAGATACACACAATCTGACGTTGCCTCTGAGCTCCTTTGCTGGCAAAGAACTGAAACTGACATACATTCCTGTGGGGAAACACAGGGCTTTGCTAGGATTTCTCTAGGCAGTGTGATTTCCCTGGGCCTCACTGCAGCAACACTATCTCGCCAGGGCAACACTGCGTGGGATTTCCTCTTCCAAGAGAGCTGCTGCTTTGTAGTTTGTGCTGGGAAACCTTACTTTGGCAAGTGCGAATTGACCGCATTCAGGCAGAAAGAAAAGAGAACAGCAAGAGGCCTTTTTTCCCCGGCTGCTTTCCCAAGCCCTTCCAGCTCAAACTATGTGGTTGCTCCTCTGGAAGGATCCTTGCACCGCGACGTAGTTTTTCAGAAGAAGCCCTGCTTTTGCAAGAGCAAATGAGGAATTCGTTGCAGGAAAGAGGAAGGAAAGAAAGTTTCTCTCCCTCTGCCTGCTTTGCTCAGAGAACTGGATGAAGTCAGGGAGTTCTCCCTTTCACTGAGAAACGTGTGGGCTGCTTTTGCCTGTGCGCTCTCTTCTTTGCAAAAGAGTCTGCAGTTCCACGCTTTGAACCGTGGAAAGGCGCCGGGCTCTGCTCAGACTTCCCCCGGCGTTTCGTTTGCCCTGGGCCAAAGCGAGCCTTCACAATAGCTGAACGCTAACACTGCATACTCGTTCCACTTCCAGAACAGGGCTACCGCGAGGCAGTTCTCCGGGGGAAAACGGCCCTTCGCGAAGGGCAGATCTGCCGAGCTCATTGCGGGAAAGCGAAAGCAAAGGACGCTTTTCTCCCTCTAACCGCTTTCGTCAGAGGAACGGGGGAAGTCACAGTGTTCTTTCTCTCACTGAGATACACACAATCTGACGTTGCCTCTGAGCTCCGTTGCTGGCAAAGAACTGAAACTGACATACATTCCTGTGGGGAAACACAGGGCTTTGCTAGGATTTCTCTAGGCAGTGTGATTTCCCTGGGCCTCACTGTAGCAACACTATCTCGCCAGGGCAACACTGCGTGGGATTTCCTCTTCCAAGAGAGCTGCTGCTTTGTAGTTTGTGCTGGGAAACCTTGCTTTGGCAAGTGCGAATTGACCGCATTCAGGCAGAAAGAAAAGAGAACAGCAAGAGGCCTTTTTTCCCCGGCTGCTTTCCCAAGCCCTTCCAGCTCAAACTATGTCGTTGCTCCTCTGGAAGGATCCCTGCACCGCGACGTAGTTTTTCAGAAGAAGCCCTGCGTTTGCAAGAGCAAAGGAGCAATTCGTTGCAGGAAAGAGGAAGGAAAGAAAGTTTCTCTCCCTCTGCCTGCTTTGCTCAGAGAACTGGATGAAGTCAGGGAGTTCTCCCTTTCACTGAGAAACGTGCGGGCTGCTGTTGCCTGTGCGCTCTCTTCTTTGCAAAAGAGTCTGCAGTTCCACGCTTTGAACCGTGGAAAGGCGCCGGGCTCTGCTAAGACTTCCCCCGGCGCTTCGTTTGCCCTGGGCCAAAGCGAGCCTTCACAATAGCTGAACGCTAACACTGCATACTCGTTCCACTTCCAGAACAGGGCTACCGCGAGGCAGTTCTCCGGGGGAAAACGGCCCTTCGCGAAGGGCAGATCTGCCGAGCTCATTGCGGGAAAGCGAAAGCAAAGGACGCTTTTCTCCCTCTAACCGCTTTCGTCAGAGGAACGGGGGAAGTCACAGTGTTCTTTCTCTCACTGAGATACACACAATCTGACGTTGCCTCTGAGCTCCGTTGCTGGCAAAGAACTGAAACTGACATACATTCCTGTGGGGAAACACAGGGCTTTGCTAGGATTTCTCTAGGCAGTGTGATTTCCATGGGCCTCACTGTAGCAACACTATCTCGCCAGGGCAACACTGCGTGGGATTTCCTCTTCCAAGAGAGCTGCTGCTTTGTAGTTTGTGCTGGGAAACCTTGCTTTGGCAAGTGCGAATTGACCGCATTCAGGCAGAAAGAAAAGAGAACAGCAAGAGGCCTTTTTTCCCCGGCTGCTTTCCCAAGCCCTTCCAGCTCAAACTATGTCGTTGCTCCTCTGGAAGGATCCCTGCACCGCGACGTAGTTTTTCAGAAGAAGCCCTGCGTTTGCAAGAGCAAAGGAGCAATTCGTTGCAGGAAAGAGGAAGGAAAGAAAGTTTCTCTCCCTCTGCCTGCTTTGCTCAGAGAACTGGATGAAGTCAGGGAGTTCTCCCTTTCACTGAGAAACGTGCGGGCTGCTGTTGCCTGTGCGCTCTCTTCTTTGCAAAAGAGTCTGCAGTTCCACGCTTTGAACCGTGGAAAGGCGCCGGGCTCTGCTAAGACTTCCCCCGGCGCTTCGTTTGCCCTGGGCCAAAGCGAGCCTTCACAATAGCTGAACGCTAACACTGCATACTCGTTCCACTTCCAGAACAGGGCTACCGCGAGGCAGTTCTCCGGGGGAAAACGGCCCTTCGCGAAGGGCAGATCTGCCGAGCTCATTGCGGGAAAGCGAAAGCAAAGGACGCTTTTCTCCCTCTAACCGCTTTCGTCAGAGGAATGGGGGAAGTCACAGTGTTCTTTCTCTCACTGAGATACACACAATCTGACGTTGCCTCTGAGCTCCGTTGCTGGCAAAGAACTGAAACTGACATACATTCCTGTGGGGAAATACAGGGCTTTGCTAGGATTTCTCTAGGCAGTGTGATTTCCCTGGGCCTCACTGTAGCAACACTATCTCGCCAGGGCAACACTGCGTGGGATTTCCTCTTCCAAGAGAGCTGCTGCTTTGTAGTTTGTGCTGGGAAACCTTGCTTTGGCAAGTGCGAATTGACCGCATTCAGGCAGAAAGAAAAGAGAACAGCAAGAGGCCATTTTTCCCCGGCTGCTTTCCCAAGCCCTTCCAGCTCAAACTATGTCGTTGCTCCTCTGGAAGGATCCCTGCACCGCGACGTAGTTTTTCAGAAGAAGCCCTGCGTTTGCAAGAGCAAAGGAGCAATTCGTTGCAGGAAAGAGGAAGGAAAGAAAGTTTCTCTCCCTCTGCCTGCTTTGCTCAGAGAACTGGATGAAGTCAGGGAGTTCTCCCTTTCACTGAGAAACGTGCGGGCTGCTGTTGCCTGTGCGCTCTCTTCTTTGCAAAAGAGTCTGCAGTTCCACGCTTTGAACCGTGGAAAGGCGCCGGGCTCTGCTAAGACTTCCCCCGGCGCTTCGTTTGCCCTGGGCCAAAGCGAGCCTTCACAATAGCTGAACGCTAACACTGCATACTCGTTCCACTTCCAGAACAGGGCTACCGCGAGGCAGTTCTCCGGGGGAAAACGGCCCTTCGCGAAGGGCAGATCTGCCGAGCTCATTGCGGGAAAGCGAAAGCAAAGGACGCTTTTCTCCCTCTAACCGCTTTCGTCAGAGGAACGGGGGAAGTCACAGTGTTCTTTCTCTCACTGAGATACACACAATCTGACGTTGCCTCTGAGCTCCGTTGCTGGCAAAGAACTGAAACTGACATACATTCCTGTGGGGAAACACAGGGCTTTGCTAGGATTTCTCTAGGCAGTGTGATTTCCCTGGGCCTCACTGTAGCAACACTATCTCGCCAGGGCAACACTGCGTGGGATTTCCTCTTCCAAGAGAGCTGCTGCTTTGTAGTTTGTGCTGGGAAACCTTGCTTTGGCAAGTGCGAATTGACCGCATTCAGGCAGAAAGAAAAGAGAACAGCAAGAGGCCTTTTTTCCCCGGCTGCTTTCCCAAGCCCTTCCAGCTCAAACTATGTCGTCGCTCCTCTGGAAGGATCCTTGCACCGCGACGTAGTTTTTCAGAAGAAGCCTGCTTTTGCAAGAGCAAATGAGGAATTCGTTGCAGGAAAGAGGAAGGAAAGAAAGTTTCTCTCCCTCTGCCTGCTTTGCTCAGAGAACTGGATGAAGTCAGGGAGTTCTCCCTTTCACTGAGAAACGTGCGGGCTGCTGTTGCCTGTGCGCTCTCTTCTTTGCAAAAGAGTCTGCAGTTCCACGCTTTGAACCGTGGAAAGGCGCCGGGCTCTGCTAAGACTTCCCCCGGCGCTTCGTTTGCCCTGGGCCAAAGCGAGCCTTCACAGTAGCTGAACGCTAACACTGCATACTCGTTCCACTTCCAGAACAGGGCTACCGCGAGGCAGTTCTCCGGGGGAAAACGGCCCTTCGCGAAGGGCAGATCTGCCGAGCTCATTGCGGGAAAGCGAAAGCAAAGGACGCTTTTCTCCCTCTAACCGCTTTCGTCAGAGGAACGGGGGAAGTCACAATGTTCTTTCTCTCACTGAGATACACACAATCTGACGTTGCCTCTGAGCTCCTTTGCTGGCAAAGAACTGAAACTGACATACATTCCTGTGGGGAAACACAGGGCTTTGCTAGGATTTCTCTAGGCAGTGTGATTTCCCTGGGCCTCACTGCAGCAACACTATCTCGCCAGGGCAACACTGCGTGGGATTTCCTCTTCCAAGAGAGCTGCTGCTTTGTAGTTTGTGCTGGGAAACCTTACTTTGGCAAGTGCGAATTGACCGCATTCAGGCAGAAAGAAAAGAGAACAGCAAGAGGCCTTTTTTCCCCGGCTGCTTTCCCAAGCCCTTCCAGCTCAAACTATGTGGTTGCTCCTCTGGAAGGATCCTTGCACCGCGACGTAGTTTTTCAGAAGAAGCCCTGCTTTTGCAAGAGCAAATGAGGAATTCGTTGCAGGAAAGAGGAAGGAAAGAAAGTTTCTCTCCCTCTGCCTGCTTTGCTCAGAGAACTGGATGAAGTCAGGGAGTTCTCCCTTTCACTGAGAAACGTGTGGGCTGCTTTTGCCTGTGCGCTCTCTTCTTTGCAAAAGAGTCTGCAGTTCCACGCTTTGAACCGTGGAAAGGCGCCGGGCTCTGCTCAGACTTCCCCCGGCGTTTCGTTTGCCCTGGGCCAAAGCGAGCCTTCACAATAGCTGAACGCTAACACTGCATACTCGTTCCACTTCCAGAACAGGGCTACCGCGAGGCAGTTCTCCGGGGGAAAACGGCCCTTCGCGAAGGGCAGATCTGCCGAGCTCATTGCGGGAAAGCGAAAGCAAAGGACGCTTTTCTCCCTCTAACCGCTTTCGTCAGAGGAACGGGGGAAGTCACAGTGTTCTTTCTCTCACTGAGATACACACAATCTGACGTTGCCTCTGAGCTCCGTTGCTGGCAAAGAACTGAAACTGACATACATTCCTGTGGGGAAACACAGGGCTTTGCTAGGATTTCTCTAGGCAGTGTGATTTCCCTGGGCCTCACTGTAGCAACACTATCTCGCCAGGGCAACACTGCGTGGGATTTCCTCTTCCAAGAGAGCTGCTGCTTTGTAGTTTGTGCTGGGAAACCTTGCTTTGGCAAGTGCGAATTGACCGCATTCAGGCAGAAAGAAAAGAGAACAGCAAGAGGCCTTTTTTCCCCGGCTGCTTTCCCAAGCCCTTCCAGCTCAAACTATGTCGTTGCTCCTCTGGAAGGATCCCTGCACCGCGACGTAGTTTTTCAGAAGAAGCCCTGCGTTTGCAAGAGCAAAGGAGCAATTCGTTGCAGGAAAGAGGAAGGAAAGAAAGTTTCTCTCCCTCTGCCTGCTTTGCTCAGAGAACTGGATGAAGTCAGGGAGTTCTCCCTTTCACTGAGAAACGTGCGGGCTGCTGTTGCCTGTGCGCTCTCTTCTTTGCAAAAGAGTCTGCAGTTCCACGCTTTGAACCGTGGAAAGGCGCCGGGCTCTGCTAAGACTTCCCCCGGCGCTTCGTTTGCCCTGGGCCAAAGCGAGCCTTCACAATAGCTGAACGCTAACACTGCATACTCGTTCCACTTCCAGAACAGGGCTACCGCGAGGCAGTTCTCCGGGGGAAAACGGCCCTTCGCGAAGGGCAGATCTGCCGAGCTCATTGCGGGAAAGCGAAAGCAAAGGACGCTTTTCTCCCTCTAACCGCTTTCGTCAGAGGAACGGGGGAAGTCACAGTGTTCTTTCTCTCACTGAGATACACACAATCTGACGTTGCCTCTGAGCTCCGTTGCTGGCAAAGAACTGAAACTGACATACATTCCTGTGGGGAAACACAGGGCTTTGCTAGGATTTCTCTAGGCAGTGTGATTTCCCTGGGCCTCACTGTAGCAACACTATCTCGCCAGGGCAACACTGCGTGGGATTTCCTCTTCCAAGAGAGCTGCTGCTTTGTAGTTTGTGCTGGGAAACCTTGCTTTGGCAAGTGCGAATTGACCGCATTCAGGCAGAAAGAAAAGAGAACAGCAAGAGGCCTTTTTTCCCCGGCTGCTTTCCCAAGCCCTTCCAGCTCAAACTATGTGGTTGCTCCTCTGGAAGGATCCTTGCACCGCGACGTAGTTTTTCAGAAGAAGCCCTGCTTTTGCAAGAGCAAAGGAGCAATTCGTTGCAGGAAAGAGGAAGGAAAGAAAGTTTCTCTCCCTCTGCCTGCTTTGCTCAGAGAACTGGATGAAGTCAGGGAGTTCTCCCTTTCACTGAGAAACGTGCGGGCTGCTGTTGCCTGTGCGCTCTCTTCTTTGCAAAAGAGTCTGCAGTTCCACGCTTTGAACCGTGGAAAGGCGCCGGGCTCTGCTAAGACTTCCCCCGGCGCTTCGTTTGCCCTGGGCCAAAGCGAGCCTTCACAATAGCTGAACGCTAACACTGCATACTCGTTCCACTTCCAGAACAGGGCTACCGCGAGGCAGTTCTCCGGGGGAAAACGGCCCTTCGCGAAGGGCAGATCTGCCGAGCTCATTGCGGGAAAGCGAAAGCAAAGGACGCTTTTCTCCCTCTAACCGCTTTCGTCAGAGGAACGGGGGAAGTCACAGTGTTCTTTCTCTCACTGAGATACACACAATCTAACGTTGCCTCTGAGCTCCGTTGCTGGCAAAGAACTGAAACTGACATACATTCCTGTGGGGAAACACAGGGCTTTGCTAGGATTTCTCTAGGCAGTGTGTTTTCCCTGGACCTCACTGCAGCAACACTATCTCGCCAGGGCAACACTGCGTGGGATTTCCTCTTCCAAGAGAGCTGCTGCTTTGTAGTTTGTGCTGGGAAACCTTGCTTTGGCAAGTGCGAATTGACTGCATTCAGGCAGAAAGAAAAGAGAACAGCAAGAGGCCTTTTATCCCCGGCTGCTTTCCCAAGCCCTTCCAGCTCAAACTATGTCGTTGCTCCTCTGGAAGGATCCCTGCACCGCGACGTAGTTTCTCAGAAGAAGCCCTGCTTTTGCAAGAGCAAAGGAGCAATTCGTTGCAGGAAAGAGGAAGGAAAGAAAGTTTCTCTCCCTCTGCCTGCTTTGCTCAGAGAACTGGATGAAGTCAGGGAGTTCTCCCTTTCACTGAGAAACGTGCGGGCTGCTGTTGCCTGTGCGCTCTCTTCTTTGCAAAAGAGTCTGCAGTTCCACGCTTTGAACCGTGGAAAGGCGCCGGGCTCTGCTAAGACTTCCCCCGGCGCTTCGTTTGCCCTGGGCCAAAGCGAGCCTTCACAATAGCTGAACGCTAACACTGCATACTCGTTCCACTTCCAGAACAGGGCTACCGCGAGGCAGTTCTCCGGGGGAAAACGGCCCTTTGCGAAGGGCAGATCTGCCGAGCTCATTGCGGGAAAGCGAAAGCAAAGGACGCTTTTCTCCCTCTAACCGCTTTCGTCAGAGGAACGGGGGAAGTCACAGTGTTCTTTCTCTCACTGAGATACACACAATCTGACGTTGCCTCTGAGCTCCGTTGCTGGCAAAGAACTGAAACTGACATACATTCCTGTGGGGAAACACAGGGCTTTGCTAGGATTTCTCTAGGCAGTGTGATTTCCCTGGGCCTCACTGTAGCAACACTATCTCGCCAGGGCAACACTGCGTGGGATTTCCTCTTCCAAGAGAGCTGCTGCTTTGTAGTTTGTGCTGGGAAACCTTGCTTTGGCAAGTGCGAATTGACCGCATTCAGGCAGAAAGAAAAGAGAACAGCAAGAGGCCTTTTTTCCCCGGCTGCTTTCCCAAGCCCTTCCAGCTCAAACTATGTCGTCGCTCCTCTGGAAGGATCCTTGCACCGCGACGTAGTTTTTCAGAAGAAGCCTGCTTTTGCAAGAGCAAATGAGGAATTCGTTGCAGGAAAGAGGAAGGAAAGAAAGTTTCTCTCCCTCTGCCTGCTTTGCTCAGAGGACCGGATGAAGTCAGGGAGTTCTCCCTTTCACTGAGAAACGTGCGGGCTGCTGTTGCCTGTGCGCTCTCTTCTTTGCAAAAGAGTCTGCAGTTCCACGCTTTGAACCGTGGAAAGGCGCCGGGCTCTGCTAAGACTTCCCCCGGCGCTTCGTTTGCCCTGGGCCAAAGCGAGCCTTCACAGTAGCTGAACGCTAACACTGCATACTCGTTCCACTTCCAGAACAGGGCTACCGCGAGGCAGTTCTCCGGGGGAAAACGGCCCTTCGCGAAGGGCAGATCTGCCGAGCTCATTGCGGGAAAGCGAAAGCAAAGGACGCTTTTCTCCCTCTAACCGCTTTCGTCAGAGGAACGGAGGAAGTCACAGTGTTCTTTCTCTCACTGAGATACACACAATCTGACGTTGCCTCTGAGCTCCTTTGCTGGCAAAGAACTGAAACTGACATACATTCCTGTGGGGAAACACAGGGCTTTGCTAGGATTTCTCTAGGCAGTGTGATTTCCCTGGGCCTCACTGCAGCAACACTATCTCGCCAGGGCAACACTGCGTGGGATTTCCTCTTCCAAGAGAGCTGCTGCTTTGTAGTTTGTGCTGGGAAACCTTACTTTGGCAAGTGCGAATTGACCGCATTCAGGCAGAAAGAAAAGAGAACAGCAAGAGGCCTTTTTTCCCCGGCTGCTTTCCCAAGCCCTTCCAGCTCAAACTACGTGGTTGCTCCTCTGGAAGGATCCTTGCACCGCGACGTAGTTTTTCAGAAGAAGCCCTGCTTTTGCAAGAGCAAATGAGGAATTCGTTGCAGGAAAGAGGAAGGAAAGAAAGTTTCTCTCCCTCTGCCTGCTTTGCTCAGAGAACTGGATGAAGTCAGGGAGTTCTCCCTTTCACTGAGAAACGTGCGGGCTGCTGTTGCCTGTGCGCTCTCTTCTTTGCAAAAGAGTCTGCAGTTCCACGCTTTGAACCGTGGAAAGGCGCCGGGCTCTGCTAAGACTTCCCCCGGCGCTTCGTTTGCCCTGGGCCAAAGCGAGCCTTCACAATAGCTGAACGCTAACACTGCATACTCGTTCCACTTCCAGAACAGGGCTACCGCGAGGCAGTTCTCCGGGGGAAAACGGCCCTTCGCGAAGGGCAGATCTGCCGAGCTCATTGCGGGAAAGCGAAAGCAAAGGACGCTTTTCTCCCTCTAACCGCTTTCGTCAGAGGAACGGGGGAAGTCACAGTGTTCTTTCTCTCACTGAGATACACACAATCTGACGTTGCCTCTGAGCTCCGTTGCTGGCAAAGAACTGAAACTGACATACATTCCTGTGGGGAAACACAGGGCTTTGCTAGGATTTCTCTAGGCAGTGTGATTTCCCTGGGCCTCACTGTAGCAACACTATCTCGCCAGGGCAACACTGCGTGGGATTTCCTCTTCCAAGAGAGCTGCTGCTTTGTAGTTTGCGCTGGGAAACCTTGCTTTGGCAAGTGCGAATTGACCGCATTCAGGCAGAAAGAAAAGAGAACAGCAAGAGGCCTTTTTTCCCCGGCTGCTTTCCCAAGCCCTTCCAGCTCAAACTATGTCGTTGCTCCTCTGGAAGGATCCCTGCACCGCGACGTAGTTTTTCAGAAGAAGCCCTGCGTTTCCAAGAGCAAAGGAGCAATTCGTTGCAGGAAAGAGGAAGGAAAGAAAGTTTCTCTCCCTCTGCCTGCTTTGCTCAGAGAACTGGATGAAGTCAGGGAGTTCTCCCTTTCACTGAGAAACGTGCGGGCTGCTGTTGCCTGTGCGCTCTCTTCTTTGCAAAAGAGTCTGCAGTTCCACGCTTTGAACCGTGGAAAGGCGCCGGGCTCTGCTAAGACTTCCCCCGGCGCTTCGTTTGCCCTGGGCCAAAGCGAGCCTTCACAATAGCTGAACGCTAACACTGCATACTCGTTCCACTTCCAGAACAGGGCTACCGCGAGGCAGTTCTCCGGGGGAAAACGGCCCTTCGCGAAGGGCAGATCTGCCGAGCTCATTGCGGGAAAGCGAAAGCAAAGGACGCTTTTCTCCCTCTAACCGCTTTCGTCAGAGGAACGGGGGAAGTCACAGTGTTCTTTCTCTCACTGAGATACACACAATCTGACGTTGCCTCTGAGCTCCGTTGCTGGCAAAGAACTGAAACTGACATACATTCCTGTGGGGAAACACAGGGCTTTGCTAGGATTTCTCTAGGCAGTGTGATTTCCCTGGGCCTCACTGTAGCAACACTATCTCGCCAGGGCAACACTGCGTGGGATTTCCTCTTCCAAGAGAGCTGCTGCTTTGTAGTTTGTGCTGGGAAACCTTGCTTTGGCAAGTGCGAATTGACCGCATTCAGGCAGAAAGAAAAGAGAACAGCAAGAGGCCTTTTTTCCCCGGCTGCTTTCCCAAGCCCTTCCAGCTCAAACTATGTCGTCGCTCCTCTGGAAGGATCCTTGCACCGCGACGTAGTTTTTCAGAAGAAGCCTGCTTTTGCAAGAGCAAATGAGGAATTCGTTGCAGGAAAGAGGAAGGAAAGAAAGTTTCTCTCCCTCTGCCTGCTTTGCTCAGAGAACTGGATGAAGTCAGGGAGTTCTCCCTTTCACTGAGAAACGTGCGGGCTGCTGTTGCCTGTGCGCTCTCTTCTTTGCAAAAGAGTCTGCAGTTCCACGCTTTGAACCGTGGAAAGGCGCCGGGCTCTGCTAAGACTTCCCCCGGCGCTTCGTTTGCCCTGGGCCAAAGCGAGCCTTCACAGTAGCTGAACGCTAACACTGCATACTCGTTCCACTTCCAGAACAGGGCTACCGCGAGGCAGTTCTCCGGGGGAAAACGGCCCTTCGCGAAGGGCAGATCTGCCGAGCTCATTGCGGGAAAGCGAAAGCAAAGGACGCTTTTCTCCCTCTAACCGCTTTCGTCAGAGGAACGGGGGAAGTCACAGTGTTCTTTCTCTCACTGAGATACACACAATCTGACGTTGCCTCTGAGCTCCTTTGCTGGCAAAGAACTGAAACTGACATACATTCCTGTGGGGAAACACAGGGCTTTGCTAGGATTTCTCTAGGCAGTGTGATTTCCCTGGGCCTCACTGCAGCAACACTATCTCGCCAGGGCAACACTGCGTGGGATTTCCTCTTCCAAGAGAGCTGCTGCTTTGTAGTTTGTGCTGGGAAACCTTACTTTGGCAAGTGCGAATTGACCGCATTCAGGCAGAAAGAAAAGAGAACAGCAAGAGGCCTTTTTTCCCCGGCTGCTTTCCCAAGCCCTTCCAGCTCAAACTATGTGGTTGCTCCTCTGGAAGGATCCCTGCACCGCGACGTAGTTTCTCAGAAGAAGCCCTGCTTTTGCAAGAGCAAAGGAGCAATTCGTTGCAGGAAAGAGGAAGGAAAGAAAGTTTCTCTCCCTCTGCCTGCTTTGCTCAGAGAACTGGATGAAGTCAGGGAGTTCTCCCTTTCACTGAGAAACGTGCGGGCTGCTGTTGCCTGTGCGCTCTCTTCTTTGCAAAAGAGTCTGCAGTTCCACGCTTTGAACCGTGGAAAGGCGCCGGGCTCTGCTAAGACTTCCCCCGGCGCTTCGTTTGCCCTGGGCCAAAGCGAGCCTTCACAATAGCTGAACGCTAACACTGCATACTCGTTCCACTTCCAGAACAGGGCTACCGCGAGGCAGTTCTCCGGGGGAAAACGGCCCTTTGCGAAGGGCAGATCTGCCGAGCTCATTGCGGGAAAGCGAAAGCAAAGGACGCTTTTCTCCCTCTAACCGCTTTCGTCAGAGGAACGGGGGAAGTCACAGTGTTCTTTCTCTCACTGAGATACACACAATCTGACGTTGCCTCTGAGCTCCGTTGCTGGCAAAGAACTGAAACTGACATACATTCCTGTGGGGAAACACAGGGCTTTGCTAGGATTTCTCTAGGCAGTGTGATTTCCCTGGGCCTCACTGTAGCAACACTATCTCGCCAGGGCAACACTGCGTGGGATTTCCTCTTCCAAGAGAGCTGCTGCTTTGTAGTTTGTGCTGGGAAACCTTGCTTTGGCAAGTGCGAATTGACCGCATTCAGGCAGAAAGAAAAGAGAACAGCAAGAGGCCTTTTTTCCCCGGCTGCTTTCCCAAGCCCTTCCAGCTCAAACTATGTCGTCGCTCCTCTGGAAGGATCCTTGCACCGCGACGTAGTTTTTCAGAAGAAGCCTGCTTTTGCAAGAGCAAATGAGGAATTCGTTGCAGGAAAGAGGAAGGAAAGAAAGTTTCTCTCCCTCTGCCTGCTTTGCTCAGAGAACTGGATGAAGTCAGGGAGTTCTCCCTTTCACTGAGAAACGTGCGGGCTGCTGTTGCCTGTGCGCTCTCTTCTTTGCAAAAGAGTCTGCAGTTCCACGCTTTGAACCGTGGAAAGGCGCTGGGCTCTGCTAAGACTTCCCCCGGCGCTTCGTTTGCCCTGGGCCAAAGCGAGCCTTCACAGTAGCTGAACGCTAACACTGCATACTCGTTCCACTTCCAGAACAGGGCTACCGCGAGGCAGTTCTCCGGGGGAAAACGGCCCTTCGCGAAGGGCAGATCTGCCGAGCTCATTGCGGGAAAGCGAAAGCAAAGGACGCTTTTCTCCCTCTAACCGCTTTCGTCAGAGGAACGGAGGAAGTCACAGTGTTCTTTCTCTCACTGAGATACACACAATCTGACGTTGCCTCTGAGCTCCTTTGCTGGCAAAGAACTGAAACTGACATACATTCCTGTGGGGAAACACAGGGCTTTGCTAGGATTTCTCTAGGCAGTGTGATTTCCCTGGGCCTCACTGCAGCAACACTATCTCGCCAGGGCAACACTGCGTGGGATTTCCTCTTCCAAGAGAGCTGCTGCTTTGTAGTTTGTGCTGGGAAACCTTACTTTGGCAAGTGCGAATTGACCGCATTCAGGCAGAAAGAAAAGAGAACAGCAAGAGGCCTTTTTTCCCCGGCTGCTTTCCCAAGCCCTTCCAGCTCAAACTATGTGGTTGCTCCTCTGGAAGGATCCTTGCACCGCGACGTAGTTTTTCAGAAGAAGCCCTGCTTTTGCAAGAGCAAATGAGGAATTCGTTGCAGGAAAGAGGAAGGAAAGAAAGTTTCTCTCCCTCTGCCTGCTTTGCTCAGAGAACTGGATGAAGTCAGGGAGTTCTCCCTTTCACTGAGAAACGTGCGGGCTGCTGTTGCCTGTGCGCTCTCTTCTTTGCAAAAGAGTCTGCAGTTCCACGCTTTGAACCGTGGAAAGGCGCCGGGCTCTGCTAAGACTTCCCCCGGCGCTTCGTTTGCCCTGGGCCAAAGCGAGCCTTCACAATAGCTGAACGCTAACACTGCATACTCGTTCCACTTCCAGAACAGGGCTACCGCGAGGCAGTTCTCCGGGGGAAAACGGCCCTTCGCGAAGGGCAGATCTGCCGAGCTCATTGCGGGAAAGCGAAAGCAAAGGACGCTTTTCTCCCTCTAACCGCTTTCGTCAGAGGAACGGGGGAAGTCACAGTGTTCTTTCTCTCACTGAGATACACACAATCTGACGTTGCCTCTGAGCTCCGTTGCTGGCAAAGAACTGAAACTGACATACATTCCTGTGGGGAAACACAGGGCTTTGCTAGGATTTCTCTAGGCAGTGTGTTTTCCCTGGACCTCACTGCAGCAACACTATCTCGCCAGGGCAACACTGCGTGGGATTTCCTCTTCCAAGAGAGCTGCTGCTTTGTAGTTTGTGCTGGGAAACCTTGCTTTGGCAAGTGCGAATTGACTGCATTCAGGCAGAAAGAAAAGAGAACAGCAAGAGGCCTTTTATCCCCGGCTGCTTTCCCAAGCCCTTCCAGCTCAAACTATGTCGTTGCTCCTCTGGAAGGATCCCTGCACCGCGACGTAGTTTCTCAGAAGAAGCCCTGCTTTTGCAAGAGCAAAGGAGCAATTCGTTGCAGGAAAGAGGAAGGAAAGAAAGTTTCTCTCCCTCTGCCTGCTTTGCTCAGAGAACTGGATGAAGTCAGGGAGTTCTCCCTTTCACTGAGAAACGTGCGGGCTGCTGTTGCCTGTGCGCTCTCTTCTTTGCAAAAGAGTCTGCAGTTCCACGCTTTGAACCGTGGAAAGGCGCCGGGCTCTGCTAAGACTTCCCCCGGCGCTTCGTTTGCCCTGGGCCAAAGCGAGCCTTCACAATAGCTGAACGCTAACACTGCATACTCGTTCCACTTCCAGAACAGGGCTACCGCGAGGCAGTTCTCCGGGGGAAAACGGCCCTTCGCGAAGGGCAGATCTGCCGAGCTCATTGCGGGAAAGCGAAAGCAAAGGACGCTTTTCTCCCTCTAACCGCTTTCGTCAGAGGAACGGGGGAAGTCACAGTGTTCTTTCTCTCACTGAGATACACACAATCTGACGTTGCCTCTGAGCTCCGTTGCTGGCAAAGAACTGAAACTGACATACATTCCTGTGGGGAAACACAGGGCTTTGCTAGGATTTCTCTAGGCAGTGTGATTTCCCTGGGCCTCACTGTAGCAACACTATCTCGCCAGGGCAACACTGCGTGGGATTTCCTCTTCCAAGAGAGCTGCTGCTTTGTAGTTTGTGCTGGGAAACCTTGCTTTGGCAAGTGCGAATTGACCGCATTCAGGCAGAAAGAAAAGAGAACAGCAAGAGGCCTTTTTTCCCCGGCTGCTTTCCCAAGCCCTTCCAGCTCAAACTATGTCGTCGCTCCTCTGGAAGGATCCTTGCACCGCGACGTAGTTTTTCAGAAGAAGCCTGCTTTTGCAAGAGCAAATGAGGAATTCGTTGCAGGAAAGAGGAAGGAAAGAAAGTTTCTCTCCCTCTGCCTGCTTTGCTCAGAGAACTGGATGAAGTCAGGGAGTTCTCCCTTTCACTGAGAAACGTGCGGGCTGCTGTTGCCTGTGCGCTCTCTTCTTTGCAAAAGAGTCTGCAGTTCCACGCTTTGAACCGTGGAAAGGCGCCGGGCTCTGCTAAGACTTCCCCCGGCGCTTCGTTTGCCCTGGGCCAAAGCGAGCCTTCACAGTAGCTGAACGCTAACACTGCATACTCGTTCCACTTCCAGAACAGGGCTACCGCGAGGCAGTTCTCCGGGGGAAAACGGCCCTTCGCGAAGGGCAGATCTGCCGAGCTCATTGCGGGAAAGCGAAAGCAAAGGACGCTTTTCTCCCTCTAACCGCTTTCGTCAGAGGAACGGGGGAAGTCACAGTGTTCTTTCTCTCACTGAGATACACACAATCTGACGTTGCCTCTGAGCTCCGTTGCTGGCAAAGAACTGAAACTGACATACATTCCTGTGGGGAAACACAGGGCTTTGCTAGGATTTCTCTAGGCAGTGTGATTTCCCTGGGCCTCACTGCAGCAACACTATCTCGCCAGGGCAACACTGCGTGGGATTTCCTCTTCCAAGAGAGCTGCTGCTTTGTAGTTTGTGCTGGGAAACCTTACTTTGGCAAGTGCGAATTGACCGCATTCAGGCAGAAAGAAAAGAGAACAGCAAGAGGCCTTTTTTCCCCGGCTGCTTTTCCAAGCCCTTCCAGCTCAAACTATGTGGTTGCTCCTCTGGAAGGATCCTTGCACCGCGACGTAGTTTTTCAGAAGAAGCCCTGCTTTTGCAAGAGCAAATGAGGAATTCGTTGCAGGAAAGAGGAAGGAAAGAAAGTTTCTCTCCCTCTGCCTGCTTTGCTCAGAGAACTGGATGAAGTCAGGGAGTTCTCCCTTTCACTGAGAAACGTGCGGGCTGCTGTTGCCTGTGCGCTCTCTTCTTTGCAAAAGAGTCTGCAGTTCCACGCTTTGAACCGTGGAAAGGCGCCGGGCTCTGCTAAGACTTCCCCCGGCGCTTCGTTTGCCCTGGGCCAAAGCGAGCCTTCACAATAGCTGAACGCTAACACTGCATACTCGTTCCACTTCCAGAACAGGGCTACCGCGAGGCAGTTCTCCGGGGGAAAACGGCCCTTCGCGAAGGGCAGATCTGCCGAGCTCATTGCGGGAAAGCGAAAGCAAAGGACGCTTTTCTCCCTCTAACCGCTTTCGTCAGAGGAACGGGGGAAGTCACAGTGTTCTTTCTCTCACTGAGATACACACAATCTGACGTTGCCTCTGAGCTCCGTTGCTGGCAAAGAACTGAAACTGACATACATTCCTGTGGGGAAACACAGGGCTTTGCTAGGATTTCTCTAGGCAGTGTGATTTCCCTGGGCCTCACTGTAGCAACACTATCTCGCCAGGGCAACACTGCGTGGGATTTCCTCTTCCAAGAGAGCTGCTGCTTTGTAGTTTGTGCTGGGAAACCTTGCTTTGGCAAGTGCGAATTGACCGCATTCAGGCAGAAAGAAAAGAGAACAGCAAGAGGCCTTTTTCCCCCGGCTGCTTTCCCAAGCCCTTCCAGCTCAAACTATGTCGTCGCTCCTCTGGAAGGATCCTTGCACCGCGACGTAGTTTTTCAGAAGAAGCCTGCTTTTGCAAGAGCAAATGAGGAATTCGTTGCAGGAAAGAGGAAGGAAAGAAAGTTTCTCTCCCTCTGCCTGCTTTGCTCAGAGAACTGGATGAAGTCAGGGAGTTCTCCCTTTCACTGAGAAACGTGCGGGCTGCTGTTGCCTGTGCGCTCTCTTCTTTGCAAAAGAGTCTGCAGTTCCACGCTTTGAACCGTGGAAAGGCGCCGGGCTCTGCTAAGACTTCCCCCGGCGCTTCGTTTGCCCTGGGCCAAAGCGAGCCTTCACAGTAGCTGAACGCTAACACTGCATACTCGTTCCACTTCCAGAACAGGGCTACCGCGAGGCAGTTCTCCGGGGGAAAACGGCCCTTCGCGAAGGGCAGATCTGCCGAGCTCATTCCGGGAAAGCGAAAGCAAAGGACGCTTTTCTCCCTCTAACCGCTTTCGTCAGAGGAACGGGGGAAGTCACAGTGTTCTTTCTCTCACTGAGATACACACAATCTGACGTTGCCTCTGAGCTCCTTTGCTGGCAAAGAACTGAAAGTGACATACATTCCTGTGGGGAAACACAGGGCTTTGCTAGGATTTCTCTAGGCAGTGTGATTTCCCTGGGCCTCACTGCAGCAACACTATCTCGCCAGGGCAACACTGCGTGGGATTTCCTCTTCCAAGAGAGCTGCTGCTTTGTAGTTTGTGCTGGGAAACCTTACTTTGGCAAGTGCGAATTGACCGCATTCAGGCAGAAAGAAAAGAGAACAGCAAGAGGCCTTTTTTCCCCGGCTGCTTTCCCAAGCCCTTCCAGCTCAAACTATGTGGTTGCTCCTCTGGAAGGATCCTTGCACCGCGACGTAGTTTTTCAGAAGAAGCCCTGCGTTTGCAAGAGCAAAGGAGCAATTCGTTGCAGGAAAGAGGAAGGAAAGAAAGTTTCTCTCCCTCTGCCTGCTTTGCTCAGAGAACTGGATGAAGTCAGGGAGTTCTCCCTTTCACTGAGAAACGTGCGGACTGCTGTTGCCTGTGCGCTCTCTTCTTTGCAAAAGAGTCTGCAGTTCCACGCTTTGAACCGTGGAAAGGCGCCGGGCTCTGCTAAGACTTTCCCCGGCGCTTCGTTTGCCCTGGGCCAAAGCGAGCCTTCACAATAGCTGAACGCTAACACTGCATACTCGTTCCACTTCCAGAACAGGGCTACCGCGAGGCAGTTCTCCGGGGGAAAACGGCCCTTCGCGAAGGGCAGATCTGCCGAGCTCATTGCGGGAAAGCGAAAGCAAAGGACGCTTTTCTCCCTCTAACCGCTTTCGTCAGAGGAACGGGGGAAGTCACAGTGTTCTTTCTCTCACTGAGATACACACAATCTAACGTTGCCTCTGAGCTCCGTTGCTGGCAAAGAACTGAAACTGACATACATTCCTGTGGGGAAACACAGGGCTTTGCTAGGATTTCTCTGGGCAGTGTGTTTTCCCTGGACCTCACTGCAGCAACACTATCTCGCCAGGGCAACACTGCGTGGGATTTCCTCTTCCAAGAGAGCTGCTGCTTTGTAGTTTGTGCTGGGAAACCTTGCTTTGGCAAGTGCGAATTGACTGCATTCAGGCAGAAAGAAAAGAGAACAGCAAGAGGCCTTTTATCCCCGGCTGCTTTCCCAAGCCCTTCCAGCTCAAACTATGTCGTTGCTCCTCTGGAAGGATCCCTGCACCGCGACGTAGTTTCTCAGAAGAAGCCCTGCTTTTGCAAGAGCAAAGGAGCAATTCGTTGCAGGAAAGAGGAAGGAAAGAAAGTTTCTCTCCCTCTGCCTGCTTTGCTCAGAGAACTGGATGAAGTCAGGGAGTTCTCCCTTTCACTGAGAAACGTGTGGGCTGCTTTTGCCTGTGCGCTCTCTTCTTTGCAAAAGAGTCTGCAGTTCCACACTTTGAACCGTGGAAAGGCGCCGGGCTCTGCTCAGACTTCCCCCGGCGTTTCGTTTGCCCTGGGCCAAAGCGAGCCTTCACAATAGCTGAACGCTAACACTGCATACTCGTTCCACTTCCAGAACAGGGCTACCGCGAGGCAGTTCTCCGGGGGAAAACGGCCCTTCGCGAAGGGCAGATCTGCCGAGCTCATTGCGGGAAAGCGAAAGCAAAGGACGCTTTTCTCCCTCTAACCGCTTTCGTCAGAGGAACGGGGGAAGTCACAGTGTTCTTTCTCTCACTGAGATACACACAATCTGACGTTGCCTCTGAGCTCCGTTGCTGGCAAAGAACTGAAACTGACATACATTCCTGTGGGGAAACACAGGGCTTTGCTAGGATTTCTCTAGGCAGTGTGATTTCCCTGGGCCTCACTGTAGCAACACTATCTCGCCAGGGCAACACTGCGTGGGATTTCCTCTTCCAAGAGAGCTGCTGCTTTGTAGTTTGTGCTGGGAAACCTTGCTTTGGCAAGTGCGAATTGACCGCATTCAGGCAGAAAGAAAAGAGAACAGCAAGAGGCCTTTTTTCCCCGGCTGCTTTCCCAAGCCCTTCCAGCTCAAACTATGTCGTTGCTCCTCTGGAAGGATCCCTGCACCGCGACGTAGTTTTTCAGAAGAAGCCCTGCGTTTGCAAGAGCAAAGGAGCAATTCGTTGCAGGAAAGAGGAAGGAAAGAAAGTTTCTCTCCCTCTGCCTGCTTTGCTCAGAGAACTGGATGAAGTCAGGGAGTTCTCCCTTTCACTGAGAAACGTGCGGGCTGCTGTTGCCTGTGCGCTCTCTTCTTTGCAAAAGAGTCTGCAGTTCCACGCTTTGAACCGTGGAAAGGCGCCGGGCTCTGCTAAGACTTCCCCCGGCGCTTCGTTTGCCCTGGGCCAAAGCGAGCCTTCACAATAGCTGAACGCTAACACTGCATACTCGTTCCACTTCCAGAACAGGGCTACCGCGAGGCAGTTCTCCGGGGGAAAACGGCCCTTCGCGAAGGGCAGATCTGCCGAGCTCATTGCGGGAAAGCGAAAGCAAAGGACGCTTTTCTCCCTCTAACCGCTTTCGTCAGAGGAACGGGGGAAGTCACAGTGTTCTTTCTCTCACTGAGATACACACAATCTGACGTTGCCTCTGAGCTCCGTTGCTGGCAAAGAACTGAAACTGACATACATTCCTGTGGGGAAACACAGGGCTTTGCTAGGATTTCTCTAGGCAGTGTGATTTCCCTGGGCCTCACTGTAGCAACACTATCTCGCCAGGGCAACACTGCGTGGGATTTCCTCTTCCAAGAGAGCTGCTGCTTTGTAGTTTGTGCTGGGAAACCTTACTTTGGCAAGTGCGAATTGACCGCATTCAGGCAGAAAGAAAAGAGAACAGCAAGAGGCCTTTTTTCCCCGGCTGCTTTCCCAAGCCCTTCCAGCTCAAACTATGTCGTCGCTCCTCTGGAAGGATCCTTGCACCGCGACGTAGTTTTTCAGAAGAAGCCTGCTTTTGCAAGAGCAAATGAGGAATTCGTTGCAGGAAAGAGGAAGGAAAGAAAGTTTCTCTCCCTCTGCCTGCTTTGCTCAGAGAACTGGATGAAGTCAGGGAGTTCTCCCTTTCACTGAGAAACGTGCGGGCTGCTGTTGCCTGTGCGCTCTCTTCTTTGCAAAAGAGTCTGCAGTTCCACGCTTTGAACCGTGGAAAGGCGCCGGGCTCTGCTAAGACTTCCCCCGGCGCTTCGTTTGCCCTGGGCCAAAGCGAGCCTTCACAATAGCTGAACGCTAACACTGCATACTCGTTCCACTTCCAGAACAGGGCTACCGCGAGGCAGTTCTCCGGGGGAAAACGGCCCTTCGCGAAGGGCAGATCTGCCGAGCTCATTGCGGGAAAGCGAAAGCAAAGGACGCTTTTCTCCCTCTAACCGCTTTCGTCAGAGGAACGGGGGAAGTCACAGTGTTCTTTCTCTCACTGAGATACACACAATCTGACGTTGCCTCTGAGCTCCGTTGCTGGCAAAGAACTGAAACTGACATACATTCCTGTGGGGAAACACAGGGCTTTGCTAGGATTTCTCTAGGCAGTGTGATTTCCCTGGGCCTCACTGTAGCAACACTATCTCGCCAGGGCAACACTGCGTGGGATTTCCTCTTCCAAGAGAGCTGCTGCTTTGTAGTTTGTGCTGGGAAACCTTGCTTTGGCAAGTGCGAATTGACCGCATTCAGGCAGAAAGAAAAGAGAACAGCAAGAGGCCTTTTTTCCCCGGCTGCTTTCCCAAGCCCTTCCAGCTCAAACTATGTCGTTGCTCCTCTGGAAGGATCCCTGCACCGCGACGTAGTTTTTCAGAAGAAGCCCTGCGTTTGCAAGAGCAAAGGAGCAATTCGTTGCAGGAAAGAGGAAGGAAAGAAAGTTTCTCTCCCTCTGCCTGCTTTGCTCAGAGAACTGGATGAAGTCAGGGAGTTCTCCCTTTCACTGAGAAACGTGCGGGCTGCTGTTGCCTGTGCGCTCTCTTCTTTGCAAAAGAGTCTGCAGTTCCACGCTTTGAACCGTGGAAAGGCGCCGGGCTCTGCTAAGACTTCCCCCGGCGCTTCGTTTGCCCTGGGCCAAAGCGAGCCTTCACAGTAGCTGAACGCTAACACTGCATACTCGTTCCACTTCCAGAACAGGGCTACCGCGAGGCAGTTCTCCGGGGGAAAACGGCCCTTCGCGAAGGGCAGATCTGCCGAGCTCATTGCGGGAAAGCGAAAGCAAAGGACGCTTTTCTCCCTCTAACCGCTTTCGTCAGAGGAACGGGGGAAGTCACAGTGTTCTTTCTCTCACTGAGATACACACAATCTGACGTTGCCTCTGAGCTCCGTTGCTGGCAAAGAACTGAAACTGACATACATTCCTGTGGGGAAACACAGGGCTTTGCTAGGATTTCTCTAGGCAGTGTGATTTCCCTGGGCCTCACTGTAGCAACACTATCTCGCCAGGGCAACACTGCGTGGGATTTCCTCTTCCAAGAGAGCTGCTGCTTTGTAGTTTGTGCTGGGAAACCTTGCTTTGGCAAGTGCGAATTGACCGCATTCAGGCAGAAAGAAAAGAGAACAGCAAGAGGCCTTTTTTCCCCGGCTGCTTTCCCAAGCCCTTCCAGCTCAAACTATGTCGTTGCTCCTCTGGAAGGATCCCTGCACCGCGACGTAGTTTTTCAGAAGAAGCCCTGCGTTTGCAAGAGCAAAGGAGCAATTCGTTGCAGGAAAGAGGAAGGAAAGAAAGTTTCTCTCCCTCTGCCTGCTTTGCTCAGAGAACTGGATGAAGTCAGGGGGTTCTCCCTTTCACTGAGAAACGTGCGGGCTGCTGTTGCCTGTGCGCTCTCTTCTTTGCAAAAGAGTCTGCAGTTCCACGCTTTGAACCGTGGAAAGGCGCCGGGCTCTGCTAAGACTTCCCCCGGCGCTTCGTTTGCCCTGGGCCAAAGCGAGCCTTCACAATAGCTGAACGCTAACACTGCATACTCGTTCCACTTCCAGAACAGGGCTACCGCGAGGCAGTTCTCCGGGGGAAAACGGCCCTTCGCGAAGGGCAGATCTGCCGAGCTCATTGCGGGAAAGCGAAAGCAAAGGACGCTTTTCTCCCTCTAACCGCTTTCGTCAGAGGAACGGGGGAAGTCACAGTGTTCTTTCTCTCACTGAGATACACACAATCTGACGTTGCCTCTGAGCTCCGTTGCTGGCAAAGAACTGAAACTGACATACATTCCTGTGGGGAAACACAGGGCTTTGCTAGGATTTCTCTAGGCAGTGTGATTTCCCTGGGCCTCACTGTAGCAACACTATCTCGCCAGGGCAACACTGCGTGGGATTTCCTCTTCCAAGAGAGCTGCTGCTTTGTAGTTTGTGCTGGGAAACCTTGCTTTGGCAAGTGCGAATTGACCGCATTCAGGCAGAAAGAAAAGAGAACAGCAAGAGGCCTTTTTTCCCCGGCTGCTTTCCCAAGCCCTTCCAGCTCAAACTATGTCGTTGCTCCTCTGGAAGGATCCCTGCACCGCGACGTAGTTTTTCAGAAGAAGCCCTGCGTTTGCAAGAGCAAAGGAGCAATTCGTTGCAGGAAAGAGGAAGGAAAGAAAGTTTCTCTCCCTCTGCCTGCTTTGCTCAGAGAACTGGATGAAGTCAGGGAGTTCTCCCTTTCACTGAGAAACGTGCGGGCTGCTGTTGCCTGTGCGCTCTCTTCTTTGCAAAAGAGTCTGCAGTTCCACGCTTTGAACCGTGGAAAGGCGCCGGGCTCTGCTAAGACTTCCCCCGGCGCTTCGTTTGCCCTGGGCCAAAGCGAGCCTTCACAGTAGCTGAACGCTAACACTGCATACTCGTTCCACTTCCAGAACAGGGCTACCGCGAGGCAGTTCTCCGGGGGAAAACGGCCCTTCGCGAAGGGCAGATCTGCCGAGCTCATTGCGGGAAAGCGAAAGCAAAGGACGCTTTTCTCCCTCTAACCGCTTTCGTCAGAGGAACGGGGGAAGTCACAGTGTTCTTTCTCTCACTGAGATACACACAATCTGACGTTGCCTCTGAGCTCCTTTGCTGGCAAAGAACTGAAACTGACATACATTCCTGTGGGGAAACACAGGGCTTTGCTAGGATTTCTCTAGGCAGTGTGATTTCCCTGGGCCTCACTGCAGCAACACTATCTCGCCAGGGCAACACTGCGTGGGATTTCCTCTTCCAAGAGAGCTGCTGCTTTGTAGTTTGTGCTGGGAAACCTTGCTTTGGCAAGTGCGAATTGACCGCATTCAGGCAGAAAGAAAAGAGAACAGCAAGAGGCCTTTTTTCCCCGGCTGCTTTCCCAAGCCCTTCCAGCTCAAACTATGTCGTCGCTCCTCTGGAAGGATCCTTGCACCGCGACGTAGTTTTTCAGAAGAAGCCTGCTTTTGCAAGAGCAAATGAGGAATTCGTTGCAGGAAAGAGGAAGGAAAGAAAGTTTCTCTCCCTCTGCCTGCTTTGCTCAGAGAACTGGATGAAGTCAGGGAGTTCTCCCTTTCACTGAGAAACGTGCGGGCTGCTGTTGCCTGTGCGCTCTCTTCTTTGCAAAAGAGTCTGCAGTTCCACGCTTTGAACCGTGGAAAGGCGCCGGGCTCTGCTAAGACTTCCCCCGGCGCTTCGTTTGCCCTGGGCCAAAGCGAGCCTTCACAATAGCTGAACGCTAACACTGCATACTCGTTCCACTTCCAGAACAGGGCTACCGCGAGGCAGTTCTCCGGGGGAAAACGGCCCTTCGCGAAGGGCAGATCTGCCGAGCTCATTGCGGGAAAGCGAAAGCAAAGGACGCTTTTCTCCCTCTAACCGCTTTCGTCAGAGGAACGGGGGAAGTCACAGTGTTCTTTCTCTCACTGAGATACACACAATCTGACGTTGCCTCTGAGCTCCGTTGCTGGCAAAGAACTGAAACTGACATACATTCCTGTGGGGAAACACAGGGCTTTGCTAGGATTTCTCTAGGCAGTGTGATTTCCCTGGGCCTCACTGTAGCAACACTATCTCGCCAGGGCAACACTGCGTGGGATTTCCTCTTCCAAGAGAGCTGCTGCTTTGTAGTTTGTGCTGGGAAACCTTGCTTTGGCAAGTGCGAATTGACCGCATTCAGGCAGAAAGAAAAGAGAACAGCAAGAGGCCTTTTTTCCCCGGCTGCTTTCCCAAGCCCTTCCAGCTCAAACTATGTCGTTGCTCCTCTGGAAGGATCCCTGCACCGCGACGTAGTTTTTCAGAAGAAGCCCTGCGTTTGCAAGAGCAAAGGAGCAATTCGTTGCAGGAAAGAGGAAGGAAAGAAAGTTTCTCTCCCTCTGCCTGCTTTGCTCAGAGAACTGGATGAAGTCAGGGAGTTCTCCCTTTCACTGAGAAACGTGCGGGCTGCTGTTGCCTGTGCGCTCTCTTCTTTGCAAAAGAGTCTGCAGTTCCACGCTTTGAACCGTGGAAAGGCGCCGGGCTCTGCTAAGACTTCCCCCGGCGCTTCGTTTGCCCTGGGCCAAAGCGAGCCTTCACAGTAGCTGAACGCTAACACTGCATACTCGTTCCACTTCCAGAACAGGGCTACCGCGAGGCAGTTCTCCGGGGGAAAACGGCCCTTCGCGAAGGGCAGATCTGCCGAGCTCATTCCGGGAAAGCGAAAGCAAAGGACGCTTTTCTCCCTCTAACCGCTTTCGTCAGAGGAACGGGGGAAGTCACAGTGTTCTTTCTCTCACTGAGATACACACAATCTGACGTTGCCTCTGAGCTCCTTTGCTGGCAAAGAACTGAAACTGACATACATTCCTGTGGGGAAACACAGGGCTTTGCTAGGATTTCTCTAGGCAGTGTGATTTCCCTGGGCCTCACTGCAGCAACACTATCTCGCCAGGGCAACACTGCGTGGGATTTCCTCTTCCAAGAGAGCTGCTGCTTTGTAGTTTGTGCTGGGAAACCTTACTTTGGCAAGTGCGAATTGACCGCATTCAGGCAGAAAGAAAAGAGAACAGCAAGAGGCCTTTTTTCCCCGGCTGCTTTCCCAAGCCCTTCCAGCTCAAACTATGTCGTTGCTCCTCTGGAAGGATCCCTGCACCGCGACGTAGTTTTTCAGAAGAAGCCCTGCGTTTGCAAGAGCAAAGGAGCAATTCGTTGCAGGAAAGAGGAAGGAAAGAAAGTTTCTCTCCCTCTGCCTGCTTTGCTCAGAGAACTGGATGAAGTCAGGGAGTTCTCCCTTTCACTGAGAAACGTGCGGGCTGCTGTTGCCTGTGCGCTCTCTTCTTTGCAAAAGAGTCTGCAGTTCCACGCTTTGAACCGTGGAAAGGCGCCGGGCTCTGCTAAGACTTCCCCCGGCGCTTCGTTTGCCCTGGGCCAAAGCGAGCCTTCACAATAGCTGAACGCTAACACTGCATACTCGTTCCACTTCCAGAACAGGGCTACCGCGAGGCAGTTCTCCGGGGGAAAACGGCCCTTCGCGAAGGGCAGATCTGCCGAGCTCATTGCGGGAAAGCGAAAGCAAAGGACGCTTTTCTCCCTCTAACCGCTTTCGTCAGAGGAACGGGGGAAGTCACAGTGTTCTTTCTCTCACTGAGATACACACAATCTAACGTTGCCTCTGAGCTCCGTTGCTGGCAAAGAACTGAAACTGACATACATTCCTGTGGGGAAACACAGGGCTTTGCTAGGATTTCTCTAGGCAGTGTGTTTTCCCTGGACCTCACTGCAGCAACACTATCTCGCCAGGGCAACACTGCGTGGGATTTCCTCTTCCAAGAGAGCTGCTGCATTGTAGTTTGTGCTGGGAAACCTTGCTTTGGCAAGTGCGAATTGACTGCATTCAGGCAGAAAGAAAAGAGAACAGCAAGAGGCCTTTTATCCCCGGCTGCTTTCCCAAGCCCTTCCAGCTCAAACTATGTCGTTGCTCCTCTGGAAGGATCCCTGCACCGCGACGTAGTTTCTCAGAAGAAGCCCTGCTTTTGCAAGAGCAAAGGAGCAATTCGTTGCAGGAAAGAGGAAGGAAAGAAAGTTTCTCTCCCTCTGCCTGCTTTGCTCAGAGAACTGGATGAAGTCAGGGAGTTCTCCCTTTCACTGAGAAACGTGTGGGCTGCTTTTGCCTGTGCGCTCTCTTCTTTGCAAAAGAGTCTGCAGTTCCACACTTTGAACCGTGGAAAGGCGCCGGGCTCTGCTCAGACTTCCCCCGGCGTTTCGTTTGCCCTGGGCCAAAGCGAGCCTTCACAATAGCTGAACGCTAACACTGCATACTCGTTCCACTTCCAGAACAGGGCTACCGCGAGGCAGTTCTCCGGGGGAAAACGGCCCTTCGCGAAGGGCAGATCTGCCGAGCTCATTGCGGGAAAGCGAAAGCAAAGGACGCTTTTCTCCCTCTAACCGCTTTCGTCAGAGGAACGGGGGAAGTCACAGTGTTCTTTCTCTCACTGAGATACACACAATCTGACGTTGCCTCTGAGCTCCGTTGCTGGCAAAGAACTGAAACTGACATACATTCCTGTGGGGAAACACAGGGCTTTGCTAGGATTTCTCTAGGCAGTGTGATTTCCCTGGGCCTCACTGTAGCAACACTATCTCGCCAGGGCAACACTGCGTGGGATTTCCTCTTCCAAGAGAGCTGCTGCTTTGTAGTTTGTGCTGGGAAACCTTACTTTGGCAAGTGCGAATTGACCGCATTCAGGCAGAAAGAAAAGAGAACAGCAAGAGGCCTTTTTTCCCCGGCTGCTTTCCCAAGCCCTTCCAGCTCAAACTATGTCGTCGCTCCTCTGGAAGGATCCTTGCACCGCGACGTAGTTTTTCAGAAGAAGCCTGCTTTTGCAAGAGCAAATGAGGAATTCGTTGCAGGAAAGAGGAAGGAAAGAAAGTTTCTCTCCCTCTGCCTGCTTTGCTCAGAGAACTGGATGAAGTCAGGGAGTTCTCCCTTTCACTGAGAAACGTGCGGGCTGCTGTTGCCTGTGCGCTCTCTTCTTTGCAAAAGAGTCTGCAGTTCCACGCTTTGAACCGTGGAAAGGCGCCGGGCTCTGCTAAGACTTCCCCCGGCGCTTCGTTTGCCCTGGGCCAAAGCGAGCCTTCACAATAGCTGAACGCTAACACTGCATACTCGTTCCACTTCCAGAACAGGGCTACCGCGAGGCAGTTCTCCGGGGGAAAACGGCCCTTCGCGAAGGGCAGATCTGCCGAGCTCATTGCGGGAAAGCGAAAGCAAAGGACGCTTTTCTCCCTCTAACCGCTTTCGTCAGAGGAACGGGGGAAGTCACAGTGTTCTTTCTCTCACTGAGATACACACAATCTGACGTTGCCTCTGAGCTCCGTTGCTGGCAAAGAACTGAAACTGACATACATTCCTGTGGGGAAACACAGGGCTTTGCTAGGATTTCTCTAGGCAGTGTGATTTCCCTGGGCCTCACTGTAGCAACACTATCTCGCCAGGGCAACACTGCGTGGGATTTCCTCTTCCAAGAGAGCTGCTGCTTTGTAGTTTGTGCTGGGAAACCTTGCTTTGGCAAGTGCGAATTGACCGCATTCAGGCAGAAAGAAAAGAGAACAGCAAGAGGCCTTTTTTCCCCGGCTGCTTTCCCAAGCCCTTCCAGCTCAAACTATGTCGTTGCTCCTCTGGAAGGATCCCTGCACCGCGACGTAGTTTTTCAGAAGAAGCCCTGCGTTTGCAAGAGCAAAGGAGCAATTCGTTGCAGGAAAGAGGAAGGAAAGAAAGTTTCTCTCCCTCTGCCTGCTTTGCTCAGAGAACTGGATGAAGTCAGGGAGTTCTCCCTTTCACTGAGAAACGTGCGGGCTGCTGTTGCCTGTGCGCTCTCTTCTTTGCAAAAGAGTCTGCAGTTCCACGCTTTGAACCGTGGAAAGGCGCCGGGCTCTGCTAAGACTTCCCCCGGCGCTTCGTTTGCCCTGGGCCAAAGCGAGCCTTCACAGTAGCTGAACGCTAACACTGCATACTCGTTCCACTTCCAGAACAGGGCTACCGCGAGGCAGTTCTCCGGGGGAAAACGGCCCTTCGCGAAGGGCAGATCTGCCGAGCTCATTGCGGGAAAGCGAAAGCAAAGGACGCTTTTCTCCCTCTAACCGCTTTCGTCAGAGGAACGGGGGAAGTCACAGTGTTCTTTCTCTCACTGAGATACACACAATCTGACGTTGCCTCTGAGCTCCTTTGCTGGCAAAGAACTGAAACTGACATACATTCCTGTGGGGAAACACAGGGCTTTGCTAGGATTTCTCTAGGCAGTGTGATTTCCCTGGGCCTCACTGCAGCAACACTATCTCGCCAGGGCAACACTGCGTGGGATTTCCTCTTCCAAGAGAGCTGCTGCTTTGTAGTTTGTGCTGGGAAACCTTGCTTTGGCAAGTGCGAATTGACCGCATTCAGGCAGAAAGAAAAGAGAACAGCAAGAGGCCTTTTTTCCCCGGCTGCTTTCCCAAGCCCTTCCAGCTCAAACTATGTCGTCGCTCCTCTGGAAGGATCCTTGCACCGCGACGTAGTTTTTCAGAAGAAGCCTGCTTTTGCAAGAGCAAATGAGGAATTCGTTGCAGGAAAGAGGAAGGAAAGAAAGTTTCTCTCCCTCTGCCTGCTTTGCTCAGAGAACTGGATGAAGTCAGGGAGTTCTCCCTTTCACTGAGAAACGTGCGGGCTGCTGTTGCCTGTGCGCTCTCTTCTTTGCAAAAGAGTCTGCAGTTCCACGCTTTGAACCGTGGAAAGGCGCCGGGCTCTGCTAAGACTTCCCCCGGCGCTTCGTTTGCCCTGGGCCAAAGCGAGCCTTCACAATAGCTGAACGCTAACACTGCATACTCGTTCCACTTCCAGAACAGGGCTACCGCGAGGCAGTTCTCCGGGGGAAAACGGCCCTTCGCGAAGGGCAGATCTGCCGAGCTCATTGCGGGAAAGCGAAAGCAAAGGACGCTTTTCTCCCTCTAACCGCTTTCGTCAGAGGAACGGGGGAAGTCACAGTGTTCTTTCTCTCACTGAGATACACACAATCTGACGTTGCCTCTGAGCTCCGTTGCTGGCAAAGAACTGAAACTGACATACATTCCTGTGGGGAAACACAGGGCTTTGCTAGGATTTCTCTAGGCAGTGTGATTTCCCTGGGCCTCACTGTAGCAACACTATCTCGCCAGGGCAACACTGCGTGGGATTTCCTCTTCCAAGAGAGCTGCTGCTTTGTAGTTTGTGCTGGGAAACCTTGCTTTGGCAAGTGCGAATTGACCGCATTCAGGCAGAAAGAAAAGAGAACAGCAAGAGGCCTTTTTTCCCCGGCTGCTTTCCCAAGCCCTTCCAGCTCAAACTATGTCGTTGCTCCTCTGGAAGGATCCCTGCACCGCGACGTAGTTTTTCAGAAGAAGCCCTGCGTTTGCAAGAGCAAAGGAGCAATTCGTTGCAGGAAAGAGGAAGGAAAGAAAGTTTCTCTCCCTCTGCCTGCTTTGCTCAGAGAACTGGATGAAGTCAGGGAGTTCTCCCTTTCACTGAGAAACGTGCGGGCTGCTGTTGCCTGTGCGCTCTCTTCTTTGCAAAAGAGTCTGCAGTTCCACGCTTTGAACCGTGGAAAGGCGCCGGGCTCTGCTAAGACTTCCCCCGGCGCTTCGTTTGCCCTGGGCCAAAGCGAGCCTTCACAGTAGCTGAACGCTAACACTGCATACTCGTTCCACTTCCAGAACAGGGCTACCGCGAGGCAGTTCTCCGGGGGAAAACGGCCCTTCGCGAAGGGCAGATCTGCCGAGCTCATTCCGGGAAAGCGAAAGCAAAGGACGCTTTTCTCCCTCTAACCGCTTTCGTCAGAGGAACGGGGGAAGTCACAGTGTTCTTTCTCTCACTGAGATACACACAATCTGACGTTGCCTCTGAGCTCCTTTGCTGGCAAAGAACTGAAACTGACATACATTCCTGTGGGGAAACACAGGGCTTTGCTAGGATTTCTCTAGGCAGTGTGATTTCCCTGGGCCTCACTGCAGCAACACTATCTCGCCAGGGCAACACTGCGTGGGATTTCCTCTTCCAAGAGAGCTGCTGCTTTGTAGTTTGTGCTGGGAAACCTTACTTTGGCAAGTGCGAATTGACCGCATTCAGGCAGAAAGAAAAGAGAACAGCAAGAGGCCTTTTTTCCCCGGCTGCTTTCCCAAGCCCTTCCAGCTCAAACTATGTCGTTGCTCCTCTGGAAGGATCCCTGCACCGCGACGTAGTTTTTCAGAAGAAGCCCTGCGTTTGCAAGAGCAAAGGAGCAATTCGTTGCAGGAAAGAGGAAGGAAAGAAAGTTTCTCTCCCTCTGCCTGCTTTGCTCAGAGAACTGGATGAAGTCAGGGAGTTCTCCCTTTCACTGAGAAACGTGCGGGCTGCTGTTGCCTGTGCGCTCTCTTCTTTGCAAAAGAGTCTGCAGTTCCACGCTTTGAACCGTGGAAAGGCGCCGGGCTCTGCTAAGACTTCCCCCGGCGCTTCGTTTGCCCTGGGCCAAAGCGAGCCTTCACAATAGCTGAACGCTAACACTGCATACTCGTTCCACTTCCAGAACAGGGCTACCGCGAGGCAGTTCTCCGGGGGAAAACGGCCCTTCGCGAAGGGCAGATCTGCCGAGCTCATTGCGGGAAAGCGAAAGCAAAGGACGCTTTTCTCCCTCTAACCGCTTTCGTCAGAGGAACGGGGGAAGTCACAGTGTTCTTTCTCTCACTGAGATACACACAATCTAACGTTGCCTCTGAGCTCCGTTGCTGGCAAAGAACTGAAACTGACATACATTCCTGTGGGGAAACACAGGGCTTTGCTAGGATTTCTCTAGGCAGTGTGTTTTCCCTGGACCTCACTGCAGCAACACTATCTCGCCAGGGCAACACTGCGTGGGATTTCCTCTTCCAAGAGAGCTGCTGCATTGTAGTTTGTGCTGGGAAACCTTGCTTTGGCAAGTGCGAATTGACTGCATTCAGGCAGAAAGAAAAGAGAACAGCAAGAGGCCTTTTATCCCCGGCTGCTTTCCCAAGCCCTTCCAGCTCAAACTATGTCGTTGCTCCTCTGGAAGGATCCCTGCACCGCGACGTAGTTTCTCAGAAGAAGCCCTGCTTTTGCAAGAGCAAAGGAGCAATTCGTTGCAGGAAAGAGGAAGGAAAGAAAGTTTCTCTCCCTCTGCCTGCTTTGCTCAGAGAACTGGATGAAGTCAGGGAGTTCTCCCTTTCACTGAGAAACGTGTGGGCTGCTTTTGCCTGTGCGCTCTCTTCTTTGCAAAAGAGTCTGCAGTTCCACACTTTGAACCGTGGAAAGGCGCCGGGCTCTGCTCAGACTTCCCCCGGCGTTTCGTTTGCCCTGGGCCAAAGCGAGCCTTCACAATAGCTGAACGCTAACACTGCATACTCGTTCCACTTCCAGAACAGGGCTACCGCGAGGCAGTTCTCCGGGGGAAAACGGCCCTTCGCGAAGGGCAGATCTGCCGAGCTCATTGCGGGAAAGCGAAAGCAAAGGACGCTTTTCTCCCTCTAACCGCTTTCGTCAGAGGAACGGGGGAAGTCACAGTGTTCTTTCTCTCACTGAGATACACACAATCTGACGTTGCCTCTGAGCTCCGTTGCTGGCAAAGAACTGAAACTGACATACATTCCTGTGGGGAAACACAGGGCTTTGCTAGGATTTCTCTAGGCAGTGTGATTTCCCTGGGCCTCACTGTAGCAACACTATCTCGCCAGGGCAACACTGCGTGGGATTTCCTCTTCCAAGAGAGCTGCTGCTTTGTAGTTTGTGCTGGGAAACCTTGCTTTGGCAAGTGCGAATTGACCGCATTCAGGCAGAAAGAAAAGAGAACAGCAAGAGGCCTTTTTTCCCCGGCTGCTTTCCCAAGCCCTTCCAGCTCAAACTATGTCGTTGCTCCTCTGGAAGGATCCCTGCACCGCGACGTAGTTTTTCAGAAGAAGCCCTGCGTTTGCAAGAGCAAAGGAGCAATTCGTTGCAGGAAAGAGGAAGGAAAGAAAGTTTCTCTCCCTCTGCCTGCTTTGCTCAGAGAACTGGATGAAGTCAGGGAGTTCTCCCTTTCACTGAGAAACGTGCGGGCTGCTGTTGCCTGTGCGCTCTCTTCTTTGCAAAAGAGTCTGCAGTTCCACGCTTTGAACCGTGGAAAGGCGCCGGGCTCTGCTAAGACTTCCCCCGGCGCTTCGTTTGCCCTGGGCCAAAGCGAGCCTTCACAGTAGCTGAACGCTAACACTGCATACTCGTTCCACTTCCAGAACAGGGCTACCGCGAGGCAGTTCTCCGGGGGAAAACGGCCCTTCGCGAAGGGCAGATCTGCCGAGCTCATTGCGGGAAAGCGAAAGCAAAGGACGCTTTTCTCCCTCTAACCGCTTTCGTCAGAGGAACGGGGGAAGTCACAGTGTTCTTTCTCTCACTGAGATACACACAATCTGACGTTGCCTCTGAGCTCCTTTGCTGGCAAAGAACTGAAACTGACATACATTCCTGTGGGGAAACACAGGGCTTTGCTAGGATTTCTCTAGGCAGTGTGATTTCCCTGGGCCTCACTGCAGCAACACTATCTCGCCAGGGCAACACTGCGTGGGATTTCCTCTTCCAAGAGAGCTGCTGCTTTGTAGTTTGTGCTGGGAAACCTTGCTTTGGCAAGTGCGAATTGACCGCATTCAGGCAGAAAGAAAAGAGAACAGCAAGAGGCCTTTTTTCCCCGGCTGCTTTCCCAAGCCCTTCCAGCTCAAACTATGTCGTCGCTCCTCTGGAAGGATCCTTGCACCGCGACGTAGTTTTTCAGAAGAAGCCTGCTTTTGCAAGAGCAAATGAGGAATTCGTTGCAGGAAAGAGGAAGGAAAGAAAGTTTCTCTCCCTCTGCCTGCTTTGCTCAGAGAACTGGATGAAGTCAGGGAGTTCTCCCTTTCACTGAGAAACGTGCGGGCTGCTGTTGCCTGTGCGCTCTCTTCTTTGCAAAAGAGTCTGCAGTTCCACGCTTTGAACCATGGAAAGGCGCCGGGCTCTGCTAAGACTTCCCCCGGCGCTTCGTTTGCCCTGGGCCAAAGCGAGCCTTCACAATAGCTGAACGCTAACACTGCATACTCGTTCCACTTCCAGAACAGGGCTACCGCGAGGCAGTTCTCCGGGGGAAAACGGCCCTTCGCGAAGGGCAGATCTGCCGAGCTCATTGCGGGAAAGCGAAAGCAAAGGACGCTTTTCTCCCTCTAACTGCTTTCGTCAGAGGAACGGGGGAAGTCACAGTGTTCTTTCTCTCACTGAGATACACACAATCTGACGTTGCCTCTGAGCTCCGTTGCTGGCAAAGAACTGAAACTGACATACATTCCTGTGGGGAAACACAGGGCTTTGCTAGGATTTCTCTAGGCAGTGTGATTTCCCTGGGCCTCACTGTAGCAACACTATCTCGCCAGGGCAACACTGCGTGGGATTTCCTCTTCCAAGAGAGCTGCTGCTTTGTAGTTTGTGCTGGGAAACCTTGCTTTGGCAAGTGCGAATTGACCGCATTCAGGCAGAAAGAAAAGAGAACAGCAAGAGGCCTTTTTTCCCCGGCTGCTTTCCCAAGCCCTTCCAGCTCAAACTATGTCGTTGCTCCTCTGGAAGGATCCCTGCACCGCGACGTAGTTTTTCAGAAGAAGCCCTGCGTTTGCAAGAGCAAAGGAGCAATTCGTTGCAGGAAAGAGGAAGGAAAGAAAGTTTCTCTCCCTCTGCCTGCTTTGCTCAGAGAACTGGATGAAGTCAGGGAGTTCTCCCTTTCACTGAGAAACGTGCGGGCTGCTGTTGCCTGGGCGCTCTCTTCTTTGCAAAAGAGTCTGCAGTTCCACGCTTTGAACCGTGGAAAGGCGCCGGGCTCTGCTAAGACTTCCCCCGGCGCTTCGTTTGCCCTGGGCCAAAGCGAGCCTTCACAGTAGCTGAACGCTAACACTGCATACTCGTTCCACTTCCAGAACAGGGCTACCGCGAGGCAGTTCTCCGGGGGAAAACGGCCCTTCGCGAAGGGCAGATCTGCCGAGCTCATTCCGGGAAAGCGAAAGCAAAGGACGCTTTTCTCCCTCTAACCGCTTTCGTCAGAGGAACGGGGGAAGTCACAGTGTTCTTTCTCTCACTGAGATACACACAATCTGACGTTGCCTCTGAGCTCCTTTGCTGGCAAAGAACTGAAACTGACATACATTCCTGTGGGGAAACACAGGGCTTTGCTAGGATTTCTCTAGGCAGTGTGATTTCCCTGGGCCTCACTGCAGCAACATTATCTCGCCAGGGCAACACTGCGTGGGATTTCCTCTTCCAAGAGAGCTGCTGCTTTGTAGTTTGTGCTGGGAAACCTTACTTTGGCAAGTGCGAATTGACCGCATTCAGGCAGAAAGAAAAGAGAACAGCAAGAGGCCTTTTTTCCCCGGCTGCTTTCCCAAGCCCTTCCAGCTCAAACTATGTCGTTGCTCCTCTGGAAGGATCCCTGCACCGCGACGTAGTTTTTCAGAAGAAGCCCTGCGTTTGCAAGAGCAAAGGAGCAATTCGTTGCAGGAAAGAGGAAGGAAAGAAAGTTTCTCTCCCTCTGCCTGCTTTGCTCAGAGAACTGGATGAAGTCAGGGAGTTCTCCCTTTCACTGAGAAACGTGCGGGCTGCTGTTGCCTGTGCGCTCTCTTCTTTGCAAAAGAGTCTGCAGTTCCACGCTTTGAACCGTGGAAAGGCGCCGGGCTCTGCTAAGACTTCCCCCGGCGCTTCGTTTGCCCTGGGCCAAAGCGAGCCTTCACAATAGCTGAACGCTAACACTGCATACTCGTTCCACTTCCAGAACAGGGCTACCGCGAGGCAGTTCTCCGGGGGAAAACGGCCCTTCGCGAAGGGCAGATCTGCCGAGCTCATTGCGGGAAAGCGAAAGCAAAGGACGCTTTTCTCCCTCTAACCGCTTTCGTCAGAGGAACGGGGGAAGTCACAGTGTTCTTTCTCTCACTGAGATACACACAATCTAACGTTGCCTCTGAGCTCCGTTGCTGGCAAAGAACTGAAACTGACATACATTCCTGTGGGGAAACACAGGGCTTTGCTAGGATTTCTCTAGGCAGTGTGATTTCCCTGGGCCTCACTGTAGCAACACTATCTCGCCAGGGCAACACTGCGTGGGATTTCCTCTTCCAAGAGAGCTGCTGCTTTGTAGTTTGTGCTGGGAAACCTTGCTTTGGCAAGTGCGAATTGACCGCATTCAGGCAGAAAGAAAAGAGAACAGCAAGAGGCCTTTTTTCCCCGGCTGCTTTCCCAAGCCCTTCCAGCTCAAACTATGTCGTCGCTCCTCTGGAAGGATCCTTGCACCGCGACGTAGTTTTTCAGAAGAAGCCTGCTTTTGCAAGAGCAAATGAGGAATTCGTTGCAGGAAAGAGGAAGGAAAGAAAGTTTCTCTCCCTCTGCCTGCTTTGCTCAGAGAACTGGATGAAGTCAGGGAGTTCTCCCTTTCACTGAGAAACGTGCGGGCTGCTGTTGCCTGTGCGCTCTCTTCTTTGCAAAAGAGTCTGCAGTTCCACGCTTTGAACCGTGGAAAGGCGCCGGGCTCTGCTAAGACTTCCCCCGGCGCTTCGTTTGCCCTGGGCCAAAGCGAGCCTTCACAATAGCTGAACGCTAACACTGCATACTCGTTCCACTTCCAGAACAGGGCTACCGCGAGGCAGTTCTCCGGGGGAAAACGGCCCTTCGCGAAGGGCAGATCTGCCGAGCTCATTGCGGGAAAGCGAAAGCAAAGGACGCTTTTCTCCCTCTAACCGCTTTCGTCAGAGGAACGGGGGAAGTCACAGTGTTCTTTCTCTCACTGAGATACACACAATCTGACGTTGCCTCTGAGCTCCGTTGCTGGCAAAGAACTGAAACTGACATACATTCCTGTGGGGAAACACAGGGCTTTGCTAGGATTTCTCTAGGCAGTGTGATTTCCCTGGGCCTCACTGTAGCAACACTATCTCGCCAGGGCAACACTGCGTGGGATTTCCTCTTCCAAGAGAGCTGCTGCTTTGTAGTTTGTGCTGGGAAACCTTGCTTTGGCAAGTGCGAATTGACCGCATTCAGGCAGAAAGAAAAGAGAACAGCAAGAGGCCTTTTTTCCCCGGCTGCTTTCCCAAGCCCTTCCAGCTCAAACTATGTCGTTGCTCCTCTGGAAGGATCCCTGCACCGCGACGTAGTTTTTCAGAAGAAGCCCTGCGTTTGCAAGAGCAAAGGAGCAATTCGTTGCAGGAAAGAGGAAGGAAAGAAAGTTTCTCTCCCTCTGCCTGCTTTGCTCAGAGAACTGGATGAAGTCAGGGAGTTCTCCCTTTCACTGAGAAACGTGCGGGCTGCTGTTGCCTGGGCGCTCTCTTCTTTGCAAAAGAGTCTGCAGTTCCACGCTTTGAACCGTGGAAAGGCGCCGGGCTCTGCTAAGACTTCCCCCGGCGCTTCGTTTGCCCTGGGCCAAAGCGAGCCTTCACAGTAGCTGAACGCTAACACTGCATACTCGTTCCACTTCCAGAACAGGGCTACCGCGAGGCAGTTCTCCGGGGGAAAACGGCCCTTCGCGAAGGGCAGATCTGCCGAGCTCATTGCAGGAAAGCGAAAGCAAAGGACGCTTTTCTCCCTCTAACCGCTTTCGTCAGAGGAACGGGGGAAGTCACAGTGTTCTTTCTCTCACTGAGATACACACAATCTAACGTTGCCTCTGAGCTCCTTTGCTGGCAAAGAACTGAAACTGACATACATTCCTGTGGGGAAACACAGGGCTTTGCTAGGATTTCTCTAGGCAGTGTGTTTTCCCTGGACCTCACTGCAGCAACACTATCTCGCCAGGGCAACACTGCGTGGGATTTCCTCTTCCAAGAGAGCTGCTGCTTTGTAGTTTGTGCTGGGAAACCTTGCTTTGGCAAGTGCGAATTGACTGCATTCAGGCAGAAAGAAAAGAGAACAGCAAGAGGCCTTTTATCCCCGGCTGCTTTCCCAAGCCCTTCCAGCTCAAACTATGTCGTTGCTCCTCTGGAAGGATCCCTGCACCGCGACGTAGTTTCTCAGAAGAAGCCCTGCTTTTGCAAGAGCAAAGGAGCAATTCGTTGCAGGAAAGAGGAAGGAAAGAAAGTTTCTCTCCCTCTGCCTGCTTTGCTCAGAGAACTGGATGAAGTCAGGGAGTTCTCCCTTTCACTGAGAAACGTGTGGGCTGCTTTTGCCTGTGCGCTCTCTTCTTTGCAAAAGAGTCTGCAGTTCCACACTTTGAACCGTGGAAAGGCGCCGGGCTCTGCTCAGACTTCCCCCGGCGTTTCGTTTGCCCTGGGCCAAAGCGAGCCTTCACAATAGCTGAACGCTAACACTGCATACTCGTTCCACTTCCAGAACAGGGCTACCGCGAGGCAGTTCTCCGGGGGAAAACGGCCCTTCGCGAAGGGCAGATCTGCCGAGCTCATTGCGGGAAAGCGAAAGCAAAGGACGCTTTTCTCCCTCTAACCGCTTTCGTCAGAGGAACGGGGGAAGTCACAGTGTTCTTTCTCTCACTGAGATACACACAATCTGACGTTGCCTCTGAGCTCCTTTGCTGGCAAAGAACTGAAACTGACATACATTCCTGTGGGGAAACACAGGGCTTTGCTAGGATTTCTCTAGGCAGTGTGATTTCCCTGGGCCTCACTGCAGCAACACTATCTCGCCAGGGCAACACTGCGTGGGATTTCCTCTTCCAAGAGAGCTGCTGCTTTGTAGTTTGTGCTGGGAAACCTTGCTTTGGCAAGTGCGAATTGACCGCATTCAGGCAGAAAGAAAAGAGAACAGCAAGAGGCATTTTTTCCCCGGCTGCTTTCCCAAGCCCTTCCAGCTCAAACTATGTCGTCGCTCCTCTGGAAGGATCCTTGCACCGCGACGTAGTTTTTCAGAAGAAGCCTGCTTTTGCAAGAGCAAATGAGGAATTCGTTGCAGGAAAGAGGAAGGAAAGAAAGTTTCTCTCCCTCTGCCTGCTTTGCTCAGAGAACTGGATGAAGTCAGGGAGTTCTCCCTTTCACTGAGAAACGTGCGGGCTGCTGTTGCCTGTGCGCTCTCTTCTTTGCAAAAGAGTCTGCAGTTCCACGCTTTGAACCGTGGAAAGGCGCCGGGCTCTGCTAAGACTTCCCCCGGCGCTTCGTTTGCCCTGGGCCAAAGCGAGCCTTCACAATAGCTGAACGCTAACACTGCATACTCGTTCCACTTCCAGAACAGGGCTACCGCGAGGCAGTTCTCCGGGGGAAAACGGCCCTTCGCGAAGGGCAGATCTGCCGAGCTCATTGCGGGAAAGCGAAAGCAAAGGACGCTTTTCTCCCTCTAACCGCTTTCGTCAGAGGAACGGGGGAAGTCACAGTGTTCTTTCTCTCACTGAGATACACACAATCTGACGTTGCCTCTGAGCTCCGTTGCTGGCAAAGAACTGAAACTGACATACATTCCTGTGGGGAAACACAGGGCTTTGCTAGGATTTCTCTAGGCAGTGTGATTTCCCTGGGCCTCACTGTAGCAACACTATCTCGCCAGGGCAACACTGCGTGGGATTTCCTCTTCCAAGAGAGCTGCTGCTTTGTAGTTTGTGCTGGGAAACCTTGCTTTGGCAAGTGCGAATTGACCGCATTCAGGCAGAAAGAAAAGAGAACAGCAAGAGGCCTTTTTTCCCCGGCTGCTTTCCCAAGCCCTTCCAGCTCAAACTATGTCGTTGCTCCTCTGGAAGGATCCCTGCACCGCGACGTAGTTTTTCAGAAGAAGCCCTGCGTTTGCAAGAGCAAAGGAGCAATTCGTTGCAGGAAAGAGGAAGGAAAGAAAGTTTCTCTCCCTCTGCCTGCTTTGCTCAGAGAACTGGATGAAGTCAGGGAGTTCTCCCTTTCACTGAGAAACGTGCGGGCTGCTGTTGCCTGTGCGCTCTCTTCTTTGCAAAAGAGTCTGCAGTTCCACGCTTTGAACCGTGGAAAGGCGCCGGGCTCTGCTAAGACTTCCCCCGGCGCTTCGTTTGCCCTGGGCCAAAGCGAGCCTTCACAATAGCTGAACGCTAACACTGCATACTCGTTCCACTTCCAGAACAGGGCTACCGCGAGGCAGTTCTCCGGGGGAAAACGGCCCTTCGCGAAGGGCAGATCTGCCGAGCTCATTGCGGGAAAGCGAAAGCAAAGGACGCTTTTCTCCCTCTAACCGCTTTCGTCAGAGGAACGGGGGAAGTCACAGTGTTCTTTCTCTCACTGAGATACACACAATCTGACGTTGCCTCTGAGCTCCGTTGCTGGCAAAGAACTGAAACTGACATACATTCCTGTGGGGAAACACAGGGCTTTGCTAGGATTTCTCTAGGCAGTGTGATTTCCCTGGGCCTCACTGTAGCAACACTATCTCGCCAGGGCAACACTGCGTGGGATTTCCTCTTCCAAGAGAGCTGCTGCTTTGTAGTTTGTGCTGGGAAACCTTACTTTGGCAAGTGCGAATTGACCGCATTCAGGCAGAAAGAAAAGAGAACAGCAAGAGGCCTTTTTTCCCCGGCTGCTTTCCCAAGCCCTTCCAGCTCAAACTATGTCGTCGCTCCTCTGGAAGGATCCTTGCACCGCGACGTAGTTTTTCAGAAGAAGCCTGCTTTTGCAAGAGCAAATGAGGAATTCGTTGCAGGAAAGAGGAAGGAAAGAAAGTTTCTCTCCCTCTGCCTGCTTTGCTCAGAGAACTGGATGAAGTCAGGGAGTTCTCCCTTTCACTGAGAAACGTGCGGGCTGCTGTTGCCTGTGCGCTCTCTTCTTTGCAAAAGAGTCTGCAGTTCCACGCTTTGAACCGTGGAAAGGCGCCGGGCTCTGCTAAGACTTCCCCCGGCGCTTCGTTTGCCCTGGGCCAAAGCGAGCCTTCACAATAGCTGAACGCTAACACTGCATACTCGTTCCACTTCCAGAACAGGGCTACCGCGAGGCAGTTCTCCGGGGGAAAACGGCCCTTCGCGAAGGGCAGATCTGCCGAGCTCATTGCGGGAAAGCGAAAGCAAAGGACGCTTTTCTCCCTCTAACCGCTTTCGTCAGAGGAACGGGGGAAGTCACAGTGTTCTTTCTCTCACTGAGATACACACAATCTGACGTTGCCTCTGAGCTCCGTTGCTGGCAAAGAACTGAAACTGACATACATTCCTGTGGGGAAACACAGGGCTTTGCTAGGATTTCTCTAGGCAGTGTGATTTCCCTGGGCCTCACTGTAGCAACACTATCTCGCCAGGGCAACACTGCGTGGGATTTCCTCTTCCAAGAGAGCTGCTGCTTTGTAGTTTGTGCTGGGAAACCTTGCTTTGGCAAGTGCGAATTGACCGCATTCAGGCAGAAAGAAAAGAGAACAGCAAGAGGCCTTTTTTCCCCGGCTGCTTTCCCAAGCCCTTCCAGCTCAAACTATGTCGTTGCTCCTCTGGAAGGATCCCTGCACCGCGACGTAGTTTTTCAGAAGAAGCCCTGCGTTTGCAAGAGCAAAGGAGCAATTCGTTGCAGGAAAGAGGAAGGAAAGAAAGTTTCTCTCCCTCTGCCTGCTTTGCTCAGAGAACTGGATGAAGTCAGGGAGTTCTCCCTTTCACTGAGAAACGTGCGGGCTGCTGTTGCCTGTGCGCTCTCTTCTTTGCAAAAGAGTCTGCAGTTCCACGCTTTGAACCGTGGAAAGGCGCCGGGCTCTGCTAAGACTTCCCCCGGCGCTTCGTTTGCCCTGGGCCAAAGCGAGCCTTCACAGTAGCTGAACGCTAACACTGCATACTCGTTCCACTTCCAGAACAGGGCTACCGCGAGGCAGTTCTCCGGGGGAAAACGGCCCTTCGCGAAGGGCAGATCTGCCGAGCTCATTGCGGGAAAGCGAAAGCAAAGGACGCTTTTCTCCCTCTAACCGCTTTCGTCAGAGGAACGGGGGAAGTCACAGTGTTCTTTCTCTCACTGAGATACACACAATCTGACGTTGCCTCTGAGCTCCTTTGCTGGCAAAGAACTGAAACTGACATACATTCCTGTGGGGAAACACAGGGCTTTGCTAGGATTTCTCTAGGCAGTGTGATTTCCCTGGGCCTCACTGCAGCAACACTATCTCGCCAGGGCAACACTGCGTGGGATTTCCTCTTCCAAGAGAGCTGCTGCTTTGTAGTTTGTGCTGGGAAACCTTGCTTTGGCAAGTGCGAATTGACCGCATTCAGGCAGAAAGAAAAGAGAACAGCAAGAGGCCTTTTTTCCCCGGCTGCTTTCCCAAGCCCTTCCAGCTCAAACTATGTCGTCGCTCCTCTGGAAGGATCCTTGCACCGCGACGTAGTTTTTCAGAAGAAGCCTGCTTTTGCAAGAGCAAATGAGGAATTCGTTGCAGGAAAGAGGAAGGAAAGAAAGTTTCTCTCCCTCTGCCTGCTTTGCTCAGAGAACTGGATGAAGTCAGGGAGTTCTCCCTTTCACTGAGAAACGTGCGGGCTGCTGTTGCCTGTGCGCTCTCTTCTTTGCAAAAGAGTCTGCAGTTCCACGCTTTGAACCGTGGAAAGGCGCCGGGCTCTGCTAAGACTTCCCCCGGCGCTTCGTTTGCCCTGGGCCAAAGCGAGCCTTCACAATAGCTGAACGCTAACACTGCATACTCGTTCCACTTCCAGAACAGGGCTACCGCGAGGCAGTTCTCCGGGGGAAAACGGCCCTTCGCGAAGGGCAGATCTGCCGAGCTCATTGCGGGAAAGCGAAAGCAAAGGACGCTTTTCTCCCTCTAACCGCTTTCGTCAGAGGAACGGGGGAAGTCACAGTGTTCTTTCTCTCACTGAGATACACACAATCTAACGTTGCCTCTGAGCTCCGTTGCTGGCAAAGAACTGAAACTGACATACATTCCTGTGGGGAAACACAGGGCTTTGCTAGGATTTCTCTAGGCAGTGTGTTTTCCCTGGACCTCACTGCAGCAACACTATCTCGCCAGGGCAACACTGCGTGGGATTTCCTCTTCCAAGAGAGCTGCTGCATTGTAGTTTGTGCTGGGAAACCTTGCTTTGGCAAGTGCGAATTGACTGCATTCAGGCAGAAAGAAAAGAGAACAGCAAGAGGCCTTTTATCCCCGGCTGCTTTCCCAAGCCCTTCCAGCTCAAACTATGTCGTTGCTCCTCTGGAAGGATCCCTGCACCGCGACGTAGTTTCTCAGAAGAAGCCCTGCTTTTGCAAGAGCAAAGGAGCAATTCGTTGCAGGAAAGAGGAAGGAAAGAAAGTTTCTCTCCCTCTGCCTGCTTTGCTCAGAGAACTGGATGAAGTCAGGGAGTTCTCCCTTTCACTGAGAAACGTGTGGGCTGCTTTTGCCTGTGCGCTCTCTTCTTTGCAAAAGAGTCTGCAGTTCCACACTTTGAACCGTGGAAAGGCGCCGGGCTCTGCTCAGACTTCCCCCGGCGTTTCGTTTGCCCTGGGCCAAAGCGAGCCTTCACAATAGCTGAACGCTAACACTGCATACTCGTTCCACTTCCAGAACAGGGCTACCGCGAGGCAGTTCTCCGGGGGAAAACGGCCCTTCGCGAAGGGCAGATCTGCCGAGCTCATTGCGGGAAAGCGAAAGCAAAGGACGCTTTTCTCCCTCTAACCGCTTTCGTCAGAGGAACGGGGGAAGTCACAGTGTTCTTTCTCTCACTGAGATACACACAATCTGACGTTGCCTCTGAGCTCCGTTGCTGGCAAAGAACTGAAACTGACATACATTCCTGTGGGGAAACACAGGGCTTTGCTAGGATTTCTCTAGGCAGTGTGATTTCCCTGGGCCTCACTGTAGCAACACTATCTCGCCAGGGCAACACTGCGTGGGATTTCCTCTTCCAAGAGAGCTGCTGCTTTGTAGTTTGTGCTGGGAAACCTTGCTTTGGCAAGTGCGAATTGACCGCATTCAGGCAGAAAGAAAAGAGAACAGCAAGAGGCCTTTTTTCCCCGGCTGCTTTCCCAAGCCCTTCCAGCTCAAACTATGTCGTCGCTCCTCTGGAAGGATCCTTGCACCGCGACGTAGTTTTTCAGAAGAAGCCTGCTTTTGCAAGAGCAAATGAGGAATTCGTTGCAGGAAAGAGGAAGGAAAGAAAGTTTCTCTCCCTCTGCCTGCTTTGCTCAGAGAACTGGATGAAGTCAGGGAGTTCTCCCTTTCACTGAGAAACGTGCGGGCTGCTGTTGCCTGTGCGCTCTCTTCTTTGCAAAAGAGTCTGCAGTTCCACACTTTGAACCGTGGAAAGGCGCCGGGCTCTGCTAAGACTTCCCCCGGCGCTTCGTTTGCCCTGGGCCAAAGCGAGCCTTCACAATAGCTGAACGCTAACACTGCATACTCGTTCCACTTCCAGAACAGGGCTACCGCGAGGCAGTTCTCCGGGGGAAAACGGCCCTTCGCGAAGGGCAGATCTGCCGAGCTCATTGCGGGAAAGCGAAAGCAAAGGACGCTTTTCTCCCTCTAACCGCTTTCGTCAGAGGAACGGGGGAAGTCACAGTGTTCTTTCTCTCACTGAGATACACACAATCTGACGTTGCCTCTGAGCTCCGTTGCTGGCAAAGAACTGAAACTGACATACATTCCTGTGGGGAAACACAGGGCTTTGCTAGGATTTCTCTAGGCAGTGTGATTTCCCTGGGCCTCACTGTAGCAACACTATCTCGCCAGGGCAACACTGCGTGGGATTTCCTCTTCCAAGAGAGCTGCTGCTTTGTAGTTTGTGCTGGGAAACCTTGCTTTGGCAAGTGCGAATTGACCGCATTCAGGCAGAAAGAAAAGAGAACAGCAAGAGGCCTTTTTTCCCCGGCTGCTTTCCCAAGCCCTTCCAGCTCAAACTATGTCGTTGCTCCTCTGGAAGGATCCCTGCACCGCGACGTAGTTTTTCAGAAGAAGCCCTGCGTTTGCAAGAGCAAAGGAGCAATTCGTTGCAGGAAAGAGGAAGGAAAGAAAGTTTCTCTCCCTCTGCCTGCTTTGCTCAGAGAACTGGATGAAGTCAGGGAGTTCTCCCTTTCACTGAGAAACGTGCGGGCTGCTGTTGCCTGGGCGCTCTCTTCTTTGCAAAAGAGTCTGCAGTTCCACGCTTTGAACCGTGGAAAGGCGCCGGGCTCTGCTAAGACTTCCCCCGGCGCTTCGTTTGCCCTGGGCCAAAGCGAGCCTTCACAGTAGCTGAACGCTAACACTGCATACTCGTTCCACTTCCAGAACAGGGCTACCGCGAGGCAGTTCTCCGGGGGAAAACGGCCCTTCGCGAAGGGCAGATCTGCCGAGCTCATTGCGGGAAAGCGAAAGCAAAGGACGCTTTTCTCCCTCTAACCGCTTTCGTCAGAGGAACGGGGGAAGTCACAGTGTTCTTTCTCTCACTGAGATACACACAATCTAACGTTGCCTCTGAGCTCCTTTGCTGGCAAAGAACTGAAACTGACATACATTCCTGTGGGGAAACACAGGGCTTTGCTAGGATTTCTCTAGGCAGTGTGTTTTCCCTGGACCTCACTGCAGCAACACTATCTCGCCAGGGCAACACTGCGTGGGATTTCCTCTTCCAAGAGAGCTGCTGCTTTGTAGTTTGTGCTGGGAAACCTTGCTTTGGCAAGTGCGAATTGACTGCATTCAGGCAGAAAGAAAAGAGAACAGCAAGAGGCCTTTTATCCCCGGCTGCTTTCCCAAGCCCTTCCAGCTCAAACTATGTCGTTGCTCCTCTGGAAGGATCCCTGCACCGCGACGTAGTTTCTCAGAAGAAGCCCTGCTTTTGCAAGAGCAAAGGAGCAATTCGTTGCAGGAAAGAGGAAGGAAAGAAAGTTTCTCTCCCTCTGCCTGCTTTGCTCAGAGAACTGGATGAAGTCAGGGAGTTCTCCCTTTCACTGAGAAACGTGTGGGCTGCTTTTGCCTGTGCGCTCTCTTCTTTGCAAAAGAGTCTGCAGTTCCACACTTTGAACCGTGGAAAGGCGCCGGGCTCTGCTCAGACTTCCCCCGGCGTTTCGTTTGCCCTGGGCCAAAGCGAGCCTTCACAATAGCTGAACGCTAACACTGCATACTCGTTCCACTTCCAGAACAGGGCTACCGCGAGGCAGTTCTCCGGGGGAAAACGGCCCTTCGCGAAGGGCAGATCTGCCGAGCTCATTGCGGGAAAGCGAAAGCAAAGGACGCTTTTCTCCCTCTAACCGCTTTCGTCAGAGGAACGGGGGAAGTCACAGTGTTCTTTCTCTCACTGAGATACACACAATCTGACGTTGCCTCTGAGCTCCGTTGCTGGCAAAGAACTGAAACTGACATACATTCCTGTGGGGAAACACAGGGCTTTGCTAGGATTTCTCTAGGCAGTGTGATTTCCCTGGGCCTCACTGTAGCAACACTATCTCGCCAGGGCAACACTGCGTGGGATTTCCTCTTCCAAGAGAGCTGCTGCTTTGTAGTTTGTGCTGGGAAACCTTGCTTTGGCAAGTGCGAATTGACCGCATTCAGGCAGAAAGAAAAGAGAACAGCAAGAGGCCTTTTATCCCCGGCTGCTTTCCCAAGCCCTTCCAGCTCAAACTATGTCGTTGCTCCTCTGGACAGATCCCTGCACCGCGACGTAGTTTCTCAGAAGAAGCCCTGCTTTTGCAAGAGCAAAGGAGCAATTCGTTGCAGGAAAGAGGAAGGAAAGAAAGTTTCTCTCCCTCTGCCTGCTTTGCTCAGAGAACTGGATGAAGTCAGGGAGTTCTCCCTTTCACTGAGAAACGTGTGGGCTGCTTTTGCCTGTGCGCTCTCTTCTTTGCAAAAGAGTCTGCAGTTCCACACTTTGAACCGTGGAAAGGCGCCGGGCTCTGCTCAGACTTCCCCCGGCGTTTCGTTTGCCCTGGGCCAAAGCGAGCCTTCACAATAGCTGAACGCTAACACTGCATACTCGTTCCACTTCCAGAACAGGGCTACCGCGAGGCAGTTCTCCGGGGGAAAACGGCCCTTCGCGAAGGGCAGATCTGCCGAGCTCATTGCGGGAAAGCGAGAGCAAAGGACGCTTTTCTCCCTCTAACCGCTTTCGTCAGAGGAACGGGGGAAGTCACAGTGTTCTTTCTCTCACTGAGATACACACAATCTGACGTTGCCTCTGAGCTCCGTTGCTGGCAAAGAACTGAAACTGACATACATTCCTGTGGGGAAACACAGGGCTTTGCTAGGATTTCTCTAGGCAGTGTGATTTCCATGGGCCTCACTGTAGCAACACTATCTCGCCAGGGCAACACTGCGTGGGATTTCCTCTTCCAAGAGAGCTGCTGCTTTGTAGTTTGTGCTGGGAAACCTTGCTTTGGCAAGTGCGAATTGACCGCATTCAGGCAGAAAGAAAAGAGAACAGCAAGAGGCCTTTTTTCCCCGGCTGCTTTCCCAAGCCCTTCCAGCTCAAACTATGTCGTTGCTCCTCTGGAAGGATCCCTGCACCGCGACGTAGTTTTTCAGAAGAAGCCCTGCGTTTGCAAGAGCAAAGGAGCAATTCGTTGCAGGAAAGAGGAAGGAAAGAAAGTTTCTCTCCCTCTGCCTGCTTTGCTCAGAGAACTGGATGAAGTCAGGGAGTTCTCCCTTTCACTGAGAAACGTGCGGGCTGCTGTTGCCTGTGCGCTCTCTTCTTTGCAAAAGAGTCTGCAGTTCCACGCTTTGAACCGTGGAAAGGCGCCGGGCTCTGCTAAGACTTCCCCCGGCGCTTCGTTTGCCCTGGGCCAAAGCGAGCCTTCACAATAGCTGAACGCTAACACTGCATACTCGTTCCACTTCCAGAACAGGGCTACCGCGAGGCAGTTCTCCGGGGGAAAACGGCCCTTCGCGAAGGGCAGATCTGCCGAGCTCATTGCGGGAAAGCGAAAGCAAAGGACGCTTTTCTCCCTCTAACCGCTTTCGTCAGAGGAACGGGGGAAGTCACAGTGTTCTTTCTCTCACTGAGATACACACAATCTGACGTTGCCTCTGAGCTCCGTTGCTGGCAAAGAACTGAAACTGACATACATTCCTGTGGGGAAACACAGGGCTTTGCTAGGATTTCTCTAGGCAGTGTGATTTCCCTGGGCCTCACTGTAGCAACACTATCTCGCCAGGGCAACACTGCGTGGGATTTCCTCTTCCAAGAGAGCTGCTGCTTTGTAGTTTGTGCTGGGAAACCTTGCTTTGGCAAGTGCGAATTGACCGCATTCAGGCAGAAAGAAAAGAGAACAGCAAGAGGCCTTTTTTCCCCGGCTGCTTTCCCAAGCCCTTCCAGCTCAAACTATGTCGTCGCTCCTCTGGAAGGATCCTTGCACCGCGACGTAGTTTTTCAGAAGAAGCCTGCTTTTGCAAGAGCAAATGAGGAATTCGTTGCAGGAAAGAGGAAGGAAAGAAAGTTTCTCTCCCTCTGCCTGCTTTGCTCAGAGAACTGGATGAAGTCAGGGAGTTCTCCCTTTCACTGAGAAACGTGCGGGCTGCTGTTGCCTGTGCGCTCTCTTCTTTGCAAAAGAGTCTGCAGTTCCACGCTTTGAACCGTGGAAAGGCGCCGGGCTCTGCTAAGACTTCCCCCGGCGCTTCGTTTGCCCTGGGCCAAAGCGAGCCTTCACAGTAGCTGAACGCTAACACTGCATACTCGTTCCACTTCCAGAACAGGGCTACCGCGAGGCAGTTCTCCGGGGGAAAACGGCCCTTCGCGAAGGGCAGATCTGCCGAGCTCATTGCGGGAAAGCGAAAGCAAAGGACGCTTTTCTCCCTCTAACCGCTTTCGTCAGAGGAACGGGGGAAGTCACAGTGTTCTTTCTCTCACTGAGATACACACAATCTAACGTTGCCTCTGAGCTCCGTTGCTGGCAAAAAACTGAAACTGACATACATTCCTGTGGGGAAACACAGGGCTTTGCTAGGATTTCTCTAGGCAGTGTGTTTTCCCTGGACCTCACTGCAGCAACACTATCTCGCCAGGGCAACACTGCGTGGGATTTCCTCTTCCAAGAGAGCTGCTGCTTTGTAGTTTGTGCTGGGAAACCTTGCTTTGGCAAGTGCGAATTGACTGCATTCAGGCAGAAAGAAAAGAGAACAGCAAGAGGCCTTTTATCCCCGGCTGCTTTCCCAAGCCCTTCCAGCTCAAACTATGTGGTTGCTAATCTGGAAGGATCCCTGCACCGCGACGTAGTTTCTCAGAAGAAGCCCTGCTTTTGCAAGAGCAAAGGAGCAATTCGTTGCAGGAAAGAGGAAGGAAAGAAAGTTTCTCTCCCTCTGCCTGCTTTGCTCAGAGAACTGGATGAAGTCAGGGAGTTCTCCCTTTCACTGAGAAACGTGTGGGCTGCTTTTGCCTGTGCGCTCTCTTCTTTGCAAAAGAGTCTGCAGTTCCACACTTTGAACCGTGGAAAGGCGCCGGGCTCTGCTCAGACTTCCCCCGGCGTTTCGTTTGCCCTGGGCCAAAGCGAGCCTTCACAATAGCTGAACGCTAACACTGCATACTCGTTCCACTTCCAGAACAGGGCTACCGCGAGGCAGTTCTCCGGGGGAAAACGGCCCTTCGCGAAGGGCAGATCTGCCGAGCTCATTGCGGGAAAGCGAAAGCAAAGGACGCTTTTCTCCCTCTAACCGCTTTCGTCAGAGGAACGGGGGAAGTCACAGTGTTCTTTCTCTCACTGAGATACACACAATCTGACGTTGCCTCTGAGCTCCGTTGCTGGCAAAGAACTGAAACTGACATACATTCCTGTGGGGAAACACAGGGCTTTGCTAGGATTTCTCTAGGCAGTGTGATTTCCCTGGGCCTCACTGTAGCAACACTATCTCGCCAGGGCAACACTGCGTGGGATTTCCTCTTCCAAGAGAGCTGCTGCTTTGTAGTTTGTGCTGGGAAACCTTGCTTTGGCAAGTGCGAATTGACCGCATTCAGGCAGAAAGAAAAGAGAACAGCAAGAGGCCTTTTTTCCCCGGCTGCTTTCCCAAGCCCTTCCAGCTCAAACTATGTCGTTGCTCCTCTGGAAGGATCCCTGCACCGCGACGTAGTTTTTCAGAAGAAGCCCTGCGTTTGCAAGAGCAAAGGAGCAATTCGTTGCAGGAAAGAGGAAGGAAAGAAAGTTTCTCTCCCTCTGCCTGCTTTGCTCAGAGAACTGGATGAAGTCAGGGAGTTCTCCCTTTCACTGAGAAACGTGCGGGCTGCTGTTGCCTGTGCGCTCTCTTCTTTGCAAAAGAGTCTGCAGTTCCACGCTTTGAACCGTGGAAAGGCGCCGGGCTCTGCTAAGACTTCCCCCGGCGCTTCGTTTGCCCTGGGCCAAAGCGAGCCTTCACAATAGCTGAACGCTAACACTGCATACTCGTTCCACTTCCAGAACAGGGCTACCGCGAGGCAGTTCTCCGGGGGAAAACGGCCCTTCGCGAAGGGCAGATCTGCCGAGCTCATTGCGGGAAAGCGAAAGCAAAGGACGCTTTTCTCCCTCTAACCGCTTTCGTCAGAGGAACGGGGGAAGTCACAGTGTTCTTTCTCTCACTGAGATACACACAATCTGACGTTGCCTCTGAGCTCCGTTGCTGGCAAAGAACTGAAACTGACATACATTCCTGTGGGGAAACACAGGGCTTTGCTAGGATTTCTCTAGGCAGTGTGATTTCCCTGGGCCTCACTGTAGCAACACTATCTCGCCAGGGCAACACTGCGTGGGATTTCCTCTTCCAAGAGAGCTGCTGCTTTGTAGTTTGTGCTGGGAAACCTTGCTTTGGCAAGTGCGAATTGACCGCATTCAGGCAGAAAGAAAAGAGAACAGCAAGAGGCCTTTTTTCCCCGGCTGCTTTCCCAAGCCCTTCCAGCTCAAACTATGTCGTCGCTCCTCTGGAAGGATCCTTGCACCGCGACGTAGTTTTTCAGAAGAAGCCTGCTTTTGCAAGAGCAAATGAGGAATTCGTTGCAGGAAAGAGGAAGGAAAGAAAGTTTCTCTCCCTCTGCCTGCTTTGCTCAGAGAACTGGATGAAGTCAGGGAGTTCTCCCTTTCACTGAGAAACGTGCGGGCTGCTGTTGCCTGTGCGCTCTCTTCTTTGCAAAAGAGTCTGCAGTTCCACGCTTTGAACCGTGGAAAGGCGCCGGGCTCTGCTAAGACTTCCCCCGGCGCTTCGTTTGCCCTGGGCCAAAGCGAGCCTTCACAATAGCTGAACGCTAACACTGCATACTCGTTCCACTTCCAGAACAGGGCTACCGCGAGGCAGTTCTCCGGGGGAAAACGGCCCTTCGCGAAGGGCAGATCTGCCGAGCTCATTGCGGGAAAGCGAAAGCAAAGGACGCTTTTCTCCCTCTAACCGCTTTCGTCAGAGGAACGGGGGAAGTCACAGTGTTCTTTCTCTCACTGAGATACACACAATCTGACGTTGCCTCTGAGCTCCGTTGCTGGCAAAGAACTGAAACTGACATACATTCCTGTGGGGAAACACAGGGCTTTGCTAGGATTTCTCTAGGCAGTGTGATTTCCCTGGGCCTCACTGTAGCAACACTATCTCGCCAGGGCAACACTGCGTGGGATTTCCTCTTCCAAGAGAGCTGCTGCTTTGTAGTTTGTGCTGGGAAACCTTGCTTTGGCAAGTGCGAATTGACCGCATTCAGGCAGAAAGAAAAGAGAACAGCAAGAGGCCTTTTTTCCCCGGCTGCTTTCCCAAGCCCTTCCAGCTCAAACTATGTCGTTGCTCCTCTGGAAGGATCCCTGCACCGCGACGTAGTTTTTCAGAAGAAGCCCTGCGTTTGCAAGAGCAAATGAGGAATTCGTTGCAGGAAAGAGGAAGGAAAGAAAGTTTCTCTCCCTCTGCCTGCTTTGCTCAGAGAACTGGATGAAGTCAGGGAGTTCTCCCTTTCACTGAGAAACGTGCGGGCTGCTGTTGCCTGTGCGCTCTCTTCTTTGCAAAAGAGTCTGCAGTTCCACGCTTTGAACCGTGGAAAGGCGCCGGGCTCTGCTAAGACTTCCCCCGGCGCTTCGTTTGCCCTGGGCCAAAGCGAGCCTTCACAGTAGCTGAACGCTAACACTGCATACTCGTTCCACTTCCAGAACAGGGCTACCGCGAGGCAGTTCTCCGGGGGAAAACGGCCCTTCGCGAAGGGCAGATCTGCCGAGCTCATTGCGGGAAAGCGAAAGCAAAGGACGCTTTTCTCCCTCTAACCGCTTTCGTCAGAGGAACGGGGGAAGTCACAGTGTTCTTTCTCTCACTGAGATACACACAATCTGACGTTGCCTCTGAGCTCCGTTGCTGGCAAAGAACTGAAACTGACATACATTCCTGTGGGGAAACACAGGGCTTTGCTAGGATTTCTCTAGGCAGTGTGATTTCCCTGGGCCTCACTGTAGCAACACTATCTCGCCAGGGCAACACTGCGTGGGATTTCCTCTTCCAAGAGAGCTGCTGCTTTGTAGTTTGTGCTGGGAAACCTTGCTTTGGCAAGTGCGAATTGACCGCATTCAGGCAGAAAGAAAAGAGAACAGCAAGAGGCCTTTTTTCCCCGGCTGCTTTCCCAAGCCCTTCCAGCTCAAACTATGTCGTCGCTCCTCTGGAAGGATCCTTGCACCGCGACGTAGTTTTTCAGAAGAAGCCTGCTTTTGCAAGAGCAAATGAGGAATTCGTTGCAGGAAAGAGGAAGGAAAGAAAGTTTCTCTCCCTCTGCCTGCTTTGCTCAGAGAACTGGATGAAGTCAGGGAGTTCTCCCTTTCACTGAGAAACGTGCGGGCTGCTGTTGCCTGTGCGCTCTCTTCTTTGCAAAAGAGTCTGCAGTTCCACGCTTTGAACCGTGGAAAGGCGCCGGGCTCTGCTAAGACTTCCCCCGGCGCTTCGTTTGCCCTGGGCCAAAGCGAGCCTTCACAGTAGCTGAACGCTAACACTGCATACTCGTTCCACTTCCAGAACAGGGCTACCGCGAGGCAGTTCTCCGGGGGAAAACGGCCCTTCGCGAAGGGCAGATCTGCCGAGCTCATTGCGGGAAAGCGAAAGCAAAGGACGCTTTTCTCCCTCTAACCGCTTTCGTCAGAGGAACGGGGGAAGTCACAGTGTTCTTTCTCTCACTGAGATACACACAATCTGACGTTGCCTCTGAGCTCCTTTGCTGGCAAAGAACTGAAACTGACATACATTCCTGTGGGGAAACACAGGGCTTTGCTAGGATTTCTCTAGGCAGTGTGATTTCCCTGGGCCTCACTGCAGCAACACTATCTCGCCAGGGCAACACTGCGTGGGATTTCCTCTTCCAAGAGAGCTGCTGCTTTGTAGTTTGTGCTGGGAAACCTTACTTTGGCAAGTGCGAATTGACCGCATTCAGGCAGAAAGAAAAGAGAACAGCAAGAGGCCTTTTTTCCCCGGCTGCTTTCCCAAGCCCTTCCAGCTCAAACTATGTGGTTGCTCCTCTGGAAGGATCCTTGCACCGCGACGTAGTTTTTCAGAAGAAGCCCTGCTTTTGCAAGAGCAAATGAGGAATTCGTTGCAGGAAAGAGGAAGGAAAGAAAGTTTCTCTCCCTCTGCCTGCTTTGCTCAGAGAACTGGATGAAGTCAGGGAGTTCTCCCTTTCACTGAGAAACGTGCGGGCTGCTGTTGCCTGTGCGCTCTCTTCTTTGCAAAAGAGTCTGCAGTTCCACGCTTTGAACCGTGGAAAGGCGCCGGGCTCTGCTAAGACTTCCCCCGGCGCTTCGTTTGCCCTGGGCCAAAGCGAGCCTTCACAATAGCTGAACGCTAACACTGCATACTCGTTCCACTTCCAGAACAGGGCTACCGCGAGGCAGTTCTCCGGGGGAAAACGGCCCTTCGCGAAGGGCAGATCTGCCGAGCTCATTGCGGGAAAGCGAAAGCAAAGGACGCTTTTCTCCCTCTAACCGCTTTCGTCAGAGGAACGGGGGAAGTCACAGTGTTCTTTCTCTCACTGAGATACACACAATCTAACGTTGCCTCTGAGCTCCGTTGCTGGCAAAAAACTGAAACTGACATACATTCCTGTGGGGAAACACAGGGCTTTGCTAGGATTTCTCTAGGCAGTGTGTTTTCCCTGGACCTCACTGCAGCAACACTATCTCGCCAGGGCAACACTGCGTGGGATTTCCTCTTCCAAGAGAGCTGCTGCTTTGTAGTTTGTGCTGGGAAACCTTGCTTTGGCAAGTGCGAATTGACTGCATTCAGGCAGAAAGAAAAGAGAACAGCAAGAGGCCTTTTATCCCCGGCTGCTTTCCCAAGCCCTTCCAGCTCAAACTATGTGGTTGCTAATCTGGAAGGATCCCTGCACCGCGACGTAGTTTCTCAGAAGAAGCCCTGCTTTTGCAAGAGCAAAGGAGCAATTCGTTGCAGGAAAGAGGAAGGAAAGAAAGTTTCTCTCCCTCTGCCTGCTTTGCTCAGAGAACTGGATGAAGTCAGGGAGTTCTCCCTTTCACTGAGAAACGTGCGGGCTGCTGTTGCCTGTGCGCTCTCTTCTTTGCAAAAGAGTCTGCAGTTCCACGCTTTGAACCGTGGAAAGGCGCCGGGCTCTGCTAAGACTTCCCCCGGCGCTTCGTTTGCCCTGGGCCAAAGCGAGCCTTCACAATAGCTGAACGCTAACACTGCATACTCGTTCCACTTCCAGAACAGGGCTACCGCGAGGCAGTTCTCCGGGGGAAAACGGCCCTTCGCGAAGGGCAGATCTGCCGAGCTCATTGCGGGAAAGCGAAAGCAAAGGACGCTTTTCTCCCTCTAACCGCTTTCGTCAGAGGAACGGGGGAAGTCACAGTGTTCTTTCTCTCACTGAGATACACACAATCTGACGTTGCCTCTGAGCTCCGTTGCTGGCAAAGAACTGAAACTGACATACATTCCTGTGGGGAAACACAGGGCTTTGCTAGGATTTCTCTAGGCAGTGTGATTTCCCTGGGCCTCACTGTAGCAACACTATCTCGCCAGGGCAACACTGCGTGGGATTTCCTCTTCCAAGAGAGCTGCTGCTTTGTAGTTTGTGCTGGGAAACCTTGCTTTGGCAAGTGCGAATTGACCGCATTCAGGCAGAAAGAAAAGAGAACAGCAAGAGGCCTTTTTTCCCCGGCTGCTTTCCCAAGCCCTTCCAGCTCAAACTATGTCGTTGCTCCTCTGGAAGGATCCTTGCACCGCGACGTAGTTTTTCAGAAGAAGCCCTGCGTTTGCAAGAGCAAAGGAGCAATTCGTTGCAGGAAAGAGGAAGGAAAGAAAGTTTCTCTCCCTCTGCCTGCTTTGCTCAGAGAACTGGATGAAGTCAGGGAGTTCTCCCTTTCACTGAGAAACGTGCGGGCTGCTGTTGCCTGTGCGCTCTCTTCTTTGCAAAAGAGTCTGCAGTTCCACGCTTTGAACCGTGGAAAGGCGCCGGGCTCTGCTAAGACTTCCCCCGGCGCTTCGTTTGCCCTGGGCCAAAGCGAGCCTTCACAATAGCTGAACGCTAACACTGCATACTCGTTCCACTTCCAGAACAGGGCTACCGCGAGGCAGTTCTCCGGGGGAAAACGGCCCTTCGCGAAGGGCAGATCTGCCGAGCTCATTGCGGGAAAGCGAAAGCAAAGGACGCTTTTCTCCCTCTAACCGCTTTCGTCAGAGGAACGGGGGAAGTCACAGTGTTCTTTCTCTCACTGAGATACACACAATCTGACGTTGCCTCTGAGCTCCGTTGCTGGCAAAGAACTGAAACTGACATACATTCCTGTGGGGAAACACAGGGCTTTGCTAGGATTTCTCTAGGCAGTGTGATTTCCCTGGGCCTCACTGTAGCAACACTATCTCGCCAGGGCAACACTGCGTGGGATTTCCTCTTCCAAGAGAGCTGCTGCTTTGTAGTTTGTGCTGGGAAACCTTGCTTTGGCAAGTGCGAATTGACCGCATTCAGGCAGAAAGAAAAGAGAACAGCAAGAGGCCTTTTTTCCCCGGCTGCTTTCCCAAGCCCTTCCAGCTCAAACTATGTCGTCGCTCCTCTGGAAGGATCCTTGCACCGCGACGTAGTTTTTCAGAAGAAGCCTGCTTTTGCAAGAGCAAATGAGGAATTCGTTGCAGGAAAGAGGAAGGAAAGAAAGTTTCTCTCCCTCTGCCTGCTTTGCTCAGAGAACTGGATGAAGTCAGGGAGTTCTCCCTTTCACTGAGAAACGTGCGGGCTGCTGTTGCCTGTGCGCTCTCTTCTTTGCAAAAGAGTCTGCAGTTCCACGCTTTGAACCGTGGAAAGGCGCCGGGCTCTGCTAAGACTTCCCCCGGCGCTTCGTTTGCCCTGGGCCAAAGCGAGCCTTCACAATAGCTGAACGCTAACACTGCATACTCGTTCCACTTCCAGAACAGGGCTACCGCGAGGCAGTTCTCCGGGGGAAAACGGCCCTTCGCGAAGGGCAGATCTGCCGAGCTCATTGCGGGAAAGCGAAAGCAAAGGACGCTTTTCTCCCTCTAACCGCTTTCGTCAGAGGAACGGGGGAAGTCACAGTGTTCTTTCTCTCACTGAGATACACACAATCTGACGTTGCCTCTGAGCTCCGTTGCTGGCAAAGAACTGAAACTGACATACATTCCTGTGGGGAAACACAGGGCTTTGCTAGGATTTCTCTAGGCAGTGTGATTTCCCTGGGCCTCACTGTAGCAACACTATCTCGCCAGGGCAACACTGCGTGGGATTTCCTCTTCCAAGAGAGCTGCTGCTTTGTAGTTTGTGCTGGGAAACCTTGCTTTGGCAAGTGCGAATTGACCGCATTCAGGCAGAAAGAAAAGAGAACAGCAAGAGGCCTTTTTTCCCCGGCTGCTTTCCCAAGCCCTTCCAGCTCAAACTATGTCGTTGCTCCTCTGGAAGGATCCCTGCACCGCGACGTAGTTTTTCAGAAGAAGCCCTGCGTTTGCAAGAGCAAAGGAGCAATTCGTTGCAGGAAAGAGGAAGGAAAGAAAGTTTCTCTCCCTCTGCCTGCTTTGCTCAGAGAACTGGATGAAGTCAGGGAGTTCTCCCTTTCACTGAGAAACGTGCGGGCTGCTGTTGCCTGTGCGCTCTCTTCTTTGCAAAAGAGTCTGCAGTTCCACGCTTTGAATCGTGGAAAGGCGCCGGGCTCTGCTAAGACTTCCCCCGGCGCTTCGTTTGCCCTGGGCCAAAGCGAGCCTTCACAGTAGCTGAACGCTAACACTGCATACTCGTTCCACTTCCAGAACAGGGCTACCGCGAGGCAGTTCTCCGGGGGAAAACGGCCCTTCGCGAAGGGCAGATCTGCCGAGCTCATTGCGGGAAAGCGAAAGCAAAGGACGCTTTTCTCCCTCTAACCGCTTTCGTCAGAGGAACGGGGGAAGTCACAGTGTTCTTTCTCTCACTGAGATACACACAATCTGACGTTGCCTCTGAGCTCCTTTGCTGGCAAAGAACTGAAACTGACATACATTCCTGTGGGGAAACACAGGGCTTTGCTAGGATTTCTCTAGGCAGTGTGATTTCCCTGGGCCTCACTGCAGCAACACTATCTCGCCAGGGCAACACTGCGTGGGATTTCCTCTTCCAAGAGAGCTGCTGCTTTGTAGTTTGTGCTGGGAAACCTTACTTTGGCAAGTGCGAATTGACCGCATTCAGGCAGAAAGAAAAGAGAACAGCAAGAGGCCTTTTTTCCCCGGCTGCTTTCCCAAGCCCTTCCAGCTCAAACTATGTGGTTGCTCCTCTGGAAGGATCCTTGCACCGCGACGTAGTTTTTCAGAAGAAGCCCTGCTTTTGCAAGAGCAAATGAGGAATTCGTTGCAGGAAAGAGGAAGGAAAGAAAGTTTCTCTCCCTCTGCCTGCTTTGCTCAGAGAACTGGATGAAGTCAGGGAGTTCTCCCTTTCACTGAGAAACGTGCGGGCTGCTGTTGCCTGTGCGCTCTCTTCTTTGCAAAAGAGTCTGCAGTTCCACGCTTTGAACCGTGGAAAGGCGCCGGGCTCTGCTAAGACTTCCCCCGGCGCTTCGTTTGCCCTGGGCCAAAGCGAGCCTTCACAATAGCTGAACGCTAACACTGCATACTCGTTCCACTTCCAGAACAGGGCTACCGCGAGGCAGTTCTCCGGGGGAAAACGGCCCTTCGCGAAGGGCAGATCTGCCGAGCTCATTGCGGGAAAGCGAAAGCAAAGGACGCTTTTCTCCCTCTAACCGCTTTCGTCAGAGGAACGGGGGAAGTCACAGTGTTCTTTCTCTCACTGAGATACACACAATCTAACGTTGCCTCTGAGCTCCGTTGCTGGCAAAAAACTGAAACTGACATACATTCCTGTGGGGAAACACAGGGCTTTGCTAGGATTTCTCTAGGCAGTGTGTTTTCCCTGGACCTCACTGCAGCAACACTATCTCGCCAGGGCAACACTGCGTGGGATTTCCTCTTCCAAGAGAGCTGCTGCTTTGTAGTTTGTGCTGGGAAACCTTGCTTTGGCAAGTGCGAATTGACTGCATTCAGGCAGAAAGAAAAGAGAACAGCAAGAGGCCTTTTATCCCCGGCTGCTTTCCCAAGCCCTTCCAGCTCAAACTATGTGGTTGCTAATCTGGAAGGATCCCTGCACCGCGACGTAGTTTCTCAGAAGAAGCCCTGCTTTTGCAAGAGCAAAGGAGCAATTCGTTGCAGGAAAGAGGAAGGAAAGAAAGTTTCTCTCCCTCTGCCTGCTTTGCTCAGAGAACTGGATGAAGTCAGGGAGTTCTCCCTTTCACTGAGAAACGTGTGGGCTGCTTTTGCCTGTGCGCTCTCTTCTTTGCAAAAGAGTCTGCAGTTCCACACTTTGAACCGTGGAAAGGCGCCGGGCTCTGCTCAGACTTCCCCCGGCGTTTCGTTTGCCCTGGGCCAAAGCGAGCCTTCACAATAGCTGAACGCTAACACTGCATACTCGTTCCACTTCCAGAACAGGGCTACCGCGAGGCAGTTCTCCGGGGGAAAACGGCCCTTCGCGAAGGGCAGATCTGCCGAGCTCATTGCGGGAAAGCGAAAGCAAAGGACGCTTTTCTCCCTCTAACCGCTTTCGTCAGAGGAACGGGGGAAGTCACAGTGTTCTTTCTCTCACTGAGATACACACAATCTGACGTTGCCTCTGAGCTCCGTTGCTGGCAAAGAACTGAAACTGACATACATTCCTGTGGGGAAACACAGGGCTTTGCTAGGATTTCTCTAGGCAGTGTGATTTCCCTGGGCCTCACTGTAGCAACACTATCTCGCCAGGGCAACACTGCGTGGGATTTCCTCTTCCAAGAGAGCTGCTGCTTTGTAGTTTGTGCTGGGAAACCTTGCTTTGGCAAGTGCGAATTGACCGCATTCAGGCAGAAAGAAAAGAGAACAGCAAGAGGCCTTTTTTCCCGGCTGCTTTCCCAAGCCCTTCCAGCTCAAACTATGTCGTTGCTCCTCTGGAAGGATCCCTGCACCGCGACGTAGTTTTTCAGAAGAAGCCCTGCGTTTGCAAGAGCAAAGGAGCAATTCGTTGCAGGAAAGAGGAAGGAAAGAAAGTTTCTCTCCCTCTGCCTGCTTTGCTCAGAGAACTGGATGAAGTCAGGGAGTTCTCCCTTTCACTGAGAAACGTGCGGGCTGCTGTTGCCTGTGCGCTCTCTTCTTTGCAAAAGAGTCTGCAGTTCCACGCTTTGAACCGTGGAAAGGCGCCGGGCTCTGCTAAGACTTCCCCCGGCGCTTCGTTTGCCCTGGGCCAAAGCGAGCCTTCACAATAGCTGAACGCTAACACTGCATACTCGTTCCACTTCCAGAACAGGGCTACCGCGAGGCAGTTCTCCGGGGGAAAACGGCCCTTCGCGAAGGGCAGATCTGCCGAGCTCATTGCGGGAAAGCGAAAGCAAAGGACGCTTTTCTCCCTCTAACCGCTTTCGTCAGAGGAACGGGGGAAGTCACAGTGTTCTTTCTCTCACTGAGATACACACAATCTGACGTTGCCTCTGAGCTCCGTTGCTGGCAAAGAACTGAAACTGACATACATTCCTGTGGGGAAACACAGGGCTTTGCTAGGATTTCTCTAGGCAGTGTGATTTCCCTGGGCCTCACTGTAGCAACACTATCTCGCCAGGGCAACACTGCGTGGGATTTCCTCTTCCAAGAGAGCTGCTGCTTTGTAGTTTGTGCTGGGAAACCTTGCTTTGGCAAGTGCGAATTGACCGCATTCAGGCAGAAAGAAAAGAGAACAGCAAGAGGCCTTTTTTCCCCGGCTGCTTTCCCAAGCCCTTCCAGCTCAAACTATGTCGTCGCTCCTCTGGAAGGATCCTTGCACCGCGACGTAGTTTTTCAGAAGAAGCCTGCTTTTGCAAGAGCAAATGAGGAATTCGTTGCAGGAAAGAGGAAGGAAAGAAAGTTTCTCTCCCTCTGCCTGCTTTGCTCAGAGAACTGGATGAAGTCAGGGAGTTCTCCCTTTCACTGAGAAACGTGCGGGCTGCTGTTGCCTGTGCGCTCTCTTCTTTGCAAAAGAGTCTGCAGTTCCACGCTTTGAACCGTGGAAAGGCGCCGGGCTCTGCTAAGACTTCCCCCGGCGCTTCGTTTGCCCTGGGCCAAAGCGAGCCTTCACAATAGCTGAACGCTAACACTGCATACTCGTTCCACTTCCAGAACAGGGCTACCGCGAGGCAGTTCTCCGGGGGAAAACGGCCCTTCGCGAAGGGCAGATCTGCCGAGCTCATTGCGGGAAAGCGAAAGCAAAGGACGCTTTTCTCCCTCTAACCGCTTTCGTCAGAGGAACGGGGGAAGTCACAGTGTTCTTTCTCTCACTGAGATACACACAATCTGACGTTGCCTCTGAGCTCCGTTGCTGGCAAAGAACTGAAACTGACATACATTCCTGTGGGGAAACACAGGGCTTTGCTAGGATTTCTCTAGGCAGTGTGATTTCCCTGGGCCTCACTGTAGCAACACTATCTCGCCAGGGCAACACTGCGTGGGATTTCCTCTTCCAAGAGAGCTGCTGCTTTGTAGTTTGTGCTGGGAAACCTTGCTTTGGCAAGTGCGAATTGACCGCATTCAGGCAGAAAGAAAAGAGAACAGCAAGAGGCCTTTTTTCCCCGGCTGCTTTCCCAAGCCCTTCCAGCTCAAACTATGTCGTCGCTCCTCTGGAAGGATCCCTGCACCGCGACGTAGTTTTTCAGAAGAAGCCCTGCGTTTGCAAGAGCAAATGAGGAATTCGTTGCAGGAAAGAGGAAGGAAAGAAAGTTTCTCTCCCTCTGCCTGCTTTGCTCAGAGAACTGGATGAAGTCAGGGAGTTCTCCCTTTCACTGAGAAACGTGCGGGCTGCTGTTGCCTGTGCGCTCTCTTCTTTGCAAAAGAGTCTGCAGTTCCACGCTTTGAACCGTGGAAAGGCGCCGGGCTCTGCTAAGACTTCCCCCGGCGCTTCGTTTGCCCTGGGCCAAAGCGAGCCTTCACAGTAGCTGAACGCTAACACTGCATACTCGTTCCACTTCCAGAACAGGGCTACCGCGAGGCAGTTCTCCGGGGGAAAACGGCCCTTCGCGAAGGGCAGATCTGCCGAGCTCATTGCGGGAAAGCGAAAGCAAAGGACGCTTTTCTCCCTCTAACCGCTTTCGTCAGAGGAACGGGGGAAGTCACAGTGTTCTTTCTCTCACTGAGATACACACAATCTGACGTTGCCTCTGAGCTCCGTTGCTGGCAAAGAACTGAAACTGACATACATTCCTGTGGGGAAACACAGGGCTTTGCTAGGATTTCTCTAGGCAGTGTGTTTTCCCTGGACCTCACTGCAGCAACACTATCTCGCCAGGGCAACACTGCGTGGGATTTCCTCTTCCAAGAGAGCTGCTGCTTTGTAGTTTGTGCTGGGAAACCTTGCTTTGGCAAGTGCGAATTGACTGCATTCAGGCAGAAAGAAAAGAGAACAGCAAGAGGCCTTTTATCCCCGGCTGCTTTCCCAAGCCCTTCCAGCTCAAACTATGTCGTTGCTCCTCTGGAAGGATCCCTGCACCGCGACGTAGTTTCTCAGAAGAAGCCCTGCTTTTGCAAGAGCAAAGGAGCAATTCGTTGCAGGAAAGAGGAAGGAAAGAAAGTTTCTCTCCCTCTGCCTGCTTTGCTCAGAGAACTGGATGAAGTCAGGGAGTTCTCCCTGTCACTGAGAAACGTGCGGGCTGCTGTTGCCTGTGCGCTCTCTTCTTTGCAAAAGAGTCTGCAGTTCCACGCTTTGAACCGTGGAAAGGCGCCGGGCTCTGCTAAGACTTCCCCCGGCGCTTCGTTTGCCCTGGGCCAAAGCGAGCCTTCACAATAGCTGAACGCTAACACTGCATACTCGTTCCACTTCCAGAACAGGGCTACCGCGAGGCAGTTCTCCGGGGGAAAACGGCCCTTCGCGAAGGGCAGATCTGCCGAGCTCATTGCGGGAAAGCGAAAGCAAAGGACGCTTTTCTCCCTCTAACCGCTTTCGTCAGAGGAACGGGGGAAGTCACAGTGTTCTTTCTCTCACTGAGATACACACAATCTGACGTTGCCTCTGAGCTCCGTTGCTGACAAAGAACTGAAACTGACATACATTCCTGTGGGGAAACACAGGGCTTTGCTAGGATTTCTCTAGGCAGTGTGATTTCCCTGGGCCTCACTGTAGCAACACTATCTCGCCAGGGCAACACTGCGTGGGATTTCCTCTTCCAAGAGAGCTGCTGCTTTGTAGTTTGTGCTGGGAAACCTTGCTTTGGCAAGTGCGAATTGACCGCATTCAGGCAGAAAGAAAAGAGAACAGCAAGAGGCCTTTTTTCCCCGGCTGCTTTCCCAAGCCCTTCCAGCTCAAACTATGTCGTCGCTCCTCTGGAAGGATCCTTGCACCGCGACGTAGTTTTTCAGAAGAAGCCTGCTTTTGCAAGAGCAAATGAGGAATTCGTTGCAGGAAAGAGGAAGGAAAGAAAGTTTCTCTCCCTCTGCCTGCTTTGCTCAGAGAACTGGATGAAGTCAGGGAGTTCTCCCTTTCACTGAGAAACGTGCGGGCTGCTGTTGCCTGTGCGCTCTCTTCTTTGCAAAAGAGTCTGCAGTTCCACGCTTTGAACCGTGGAAAGGCGCCGGGCTCTGCTAAGACTTCCCCCGGCGCTTCGTTTGCCCTGGGCCAAAGCGAGCCTTCACAGTAGCTGAACGCTAACACTGCATACTCGTTCCACTTCCAGAACAGGGCTACCGCGAGGCAGTTCTCCGGGGGAAAACGGCCCTTCGCGAAGGGCAGATCTGCCGAGCTCATTGCGGGAAAGCGAAAGCAAAGGACGCTTTTCTCCCTCTAACCGCTTTCGTCAGAGGAACGGGGGAAGTCACAGTGTTCTTTCTCTCACTGAGATACACACAATCTGACGTTGCCTCTGAGCTCCTTTGCTGGCAAAGAACTGAAACTGACATACATTCCTGTGGGGAAACACAGGGCTTTGCTAGGATTTCTCTAGGCAGTGTGATTTCCCTGGGCCTCACTGCAGCAACACTATCTCGCCAGGGCAACACTGCGTGGGATTTCCTCTTCCAAGAGAGCTGCTGCTTTGTAGTTTGTGCTGGGAAACCTTACTTTGGCAAGTGCGAATTGACCGCATTCAGGCAGAAAGAAAAGAGAACAGCAAGAGGCCTTTTTTCCCCGGCTGCTTTCCCAAGCCCTTCCAGCTCAAACTATGTGGTTGCTCCTCTGGAAGGATCCTTGCACCGCGACGTAGTTTTTCAGAAGAAGCCCTGCTTTTGCAAGAGCAAATGAGGAATTCGTTGCAGGAAAGAGGAAGGAAAGAAAGTTTCTCTCCCTCTGCCTGCTTTGCTCAGAGAACTGGATGAAGTCAGGGAGTTCTCCCTTTCACTGAGAAACGTGCGGGCTGCTGTTGCCTGTGCGCTCTCTTCTTTGCAAAAGAGTCTGCAGTTCCACGCTTTGAACCGTGGAAAGGCGCCGGGCTCTGCTAAGACTTCCCCCGGCGCTTCGTTTGCCCTGGGCCAAAGCGAGCCTTCACAATAGCTGAACGCTAACACTGCATACTCGTTCCACTTCCAGAACAGGGCTACCGCGAGGCAGTTCTCCGGGGGAAAACGGCCCTTCGCGAAGGGCAGATCTGCCGAGCTCATTGCGGGAAAGCGAAAGCAAAGGACGCTTTTCTCCCTCTAACCGCTTTCGTCAGAGGAACGGGGGAAGTCACAGTGTTCTTTCTCTCACTGAGATACACACAATCTAACGTTGCCTCTGAGCTCCGTTGCTGGCAAAAAACTGAAACTGACATACATTCCTGTGGGGAAACACAGGGCTTTGCTAGGATTTCTCTAGGCAGTGTGTTTTCCCTGGACCTCACTGCAGCAACACTATCTCGCCAGGGCAACACTGCGTGGGATTTCCTCTTCCAAGAGAGCTGCTGCTTTGTAGTTTGTGCTGGGAAACCTTGCTTTGGCAAGTGCGAATTGACTGCATTCAGGCAGAAAGAAAAGAGAACAGCAAGAGGCCTTTTATCCCCGGCTGCTTTCCCAAGCCCTTCCAGCTCAAACTATGTGGTTGCTAATCTGGAAGGATCCCTGCACCGCGACGTAGTTTCTCAGAAGAAGCCCTGCTTTTGCAAGAGCAAAGGAGCAATTCGTTGCAGGAAAGAGGAAGGAAAGAAAGTTTCTCTCCCTCTGCCTGCTTTGCTCAGAGAACTGGATGAAGTCAGGGAGTTCTCCCTTTCACTGAGAAACGTGTGGGCTGCTTTTGCCTGTGCGCTCTCTTCTTTGCAAAAGAGTCTGCAGTTCCACACTTTGAACCGTGGAAAGGCGCCGGGCTCTGCTCAGACTTCCCCCGGCGTTTCGTTTGCCCTGGGCCAAAGCGAGCCTTCACAATAGCTGAACGCTAACACTGCATACTCGTTCCACTTCCAGAACAGGGCTACCGCGAGGCAGTTCTCCGGGGGAAAACGGCCCTTCGCGAAGGGCAGATCTGCCGAGCTCATTGCGGGAAAGCGAAAGCAAAGGACGCTTTTCTCCCTCTAACCGCTTTCGTCAGAGGAACGGGGGAAGTCACAGTGTTCTTTCTCTCACTGAGATACACACAATCTGACGTTGCCTCTGAGCTCCGTTGCTGGCAAAGAACTGAAACTGACATACATTCCTGTGGGGAAACACAGGGCTTTGCTAGGATTTCTCTAGGCAGTGTGATTTCCCTGGGCCTCACTGTAGCAACACTATCTCGCCAGGGCAACACTGCGTGGGATTTCCTCTTCCAAGAGAGCTGCTGCTTTGTAGTTTGTGCTGGGAAACCTTGCTTTGGCAAGTGCGAATTGACCGCATTCAGGCAGAAAGAAAAGAGAACAGCAAGAGGCCTTTTTTCCCGGCTGCTTTCCCAAGCCCTTCCAGCTCAAACTATGTCGTTGCTCCTCTGGAAGGATCCCTGCACCGCGACGTAGTTTTTCAGAAGAAGCCCTGCGTTTGCAAGAGCAAAGGAGCAATTCGTTGCAGGAAAGAGGAAGGAAAGAAAGTTTCTCTCCCTCTGCCTGCTTTGCTCAGAGAACTGGATGAAGTCAGGGAGTTCTCCCTTTCACTGAGAAACGTGCGGGCTGCTGTTGCCTGTGCGCTCTCTTCTTTGCAAAAGAGTCTGCAGTTCCACGCTTTGAACCGTGGAAAGGCGCCGGGCTCTGCTAAGACTTCCCCCGGCGCTTCGTTTGCCCTGGGCCAAAGCGAGCCTTCACAATAGCTGAACGCTAACACTGCATACTCGTTCCACTTCCAGAACAGGGCTACCGCGAGGCAGTTCTCCGGGGGAAAACGGCCCTTCGCGAAGGGCAGATCTGCCGAGCTCATTGCGGGAAAGCGAAAGCAAAGGACGCTTTTCTCCCTCTAACCGCTTTCGTCAGAGGAACGGGGGAAGTCACAGTGTTCTTTCTCTCACTGAGATACACACAATCTGACGTTGCCTCTGAGCTCCGTTGCTGGCAAAGAACTGAAACTGACATACATTCCTGTGGGGAAACACAGGGCTTTGCTAGGATTTCTCTAGGCAGTGTGATTTCCCTGGGCCTCACTGTAGCAACACTATCTCGCCAGGGCAACACTGCGTGGGATTTCCTCTTCCAAGAGAGCTGCTGCTTTGTAGTTTGTGCTGGGAAACCTTGCTTTGGCAAGTGCGAATTGACCGCATTCAGGCAGAAAGAAAAGAGAACAGCAAGAGGCCTTTTTTCCCCGGCTGCTTTCCCAAGCCCTTCCAGCTCAAACTATGTCGTCGCTCCTCTGGAAGGATCCTTGCACCGCGACGTAGTTTTTCAGAAGAAGCCTGCTTTTGCAAGAGCAAATGAGGAATTCGTTGCAGGAAAGAGGAAGGAAAGAAAGTTTCTCTCCCTCTGCCTGCTTTGCTCAGAGAACTGGATGAAGTCAGGGAGTTCTCCCTTTCACTGAGAAACGTGCGGGCTGCTGTTGCCTGTGCGCTCTCTTCTTTGCAAAAGAGTCTGCAGTTCCACGCTTTGAACCGTGGAAAGGCGCCGGGCTCTGCTAAGACTTCCCCCGGCGCTTCGTTTGCCCTGGGCCAAAGCGAGCCTTCACAATAGCTGAACGCTAACACTGCATACTCGTTCCACTTCCAGAACAGGGCTACCGCGAGGCAGTTCTCCGGGGGAAAACGGCCCTTCGCGAAGGGCAGATCTGCCGAGCTCATTGCGGGAAAGCGAAAGCAAAGGACGCTTTTCTCCCTCTAACCGCTTTCGTCAGAGGAACGGGGGAAGTCACAGTGTTCTTTCTCTCACTGAGATACACACAATCTGACGTTGCCTCTGAGCTCCGTTGCTGGCAAAGAACTGAAACTGACATACATTCCTGTGGGGAAACACAGGGCTTTGCTAGGATTTCTCTAGGCAGTGTGATTTCCCTGGGCCTCACTGTAGCAACACTATCTCGCCAGGGCAACACTGCGTGGGATTTCCTCTTCCAAGAGAGCTGCTGCTTTGTAGTTTGTGCTGGGAAACCTTGCTTTGGCAAGTGCGAATTGACCGCATTCAGGCAGAAAGAAAAGAGAACAGCAAGAGGCCTTTTTTCCCCGGCTGCTTTCCCAAGCCCTTCCAGCTCAAACTATGTCGTCGCTCCTCTGGAAGGATCCCTGCACCGCGACGTAGTTTTTCAGAAGAAGCCCTGCGTTTGCAAGAGCAAATGAGGAATTCGTTGCAGGAAAGAGGAAGGAAAGAAAGTTTCTCTCCCTCTGCCTGCTTTGCTCAGAGAACTGGATGAAGTCAGGGAGTTCTCCCTTTCACTGAGAAACGTGCGGGCTGCTGTTGCCTGTGCGCTCTCTTCTTTGCAAAAGAGTCTGCAGTTCCACGCTTTGAACCGTGGAAAGGCGCCGGGCTCTGCTAAGACTTCCCCCGGCGCTTCGTTTGCCCTGGGCCAAAGCGAGCCTTCACAGTAGCTGAACGCTAACACTGCATACTCGTTCCACTTCCAGAACAGGGCTACCGCGAGGCAGTTCTCCGGGGGAAAACGGCCCTTCGCGAAGGGCAGATCTGCCGAGCTCATTGCGGGAAAGCGAAAGCAAAGGACGCTTTTCTCCCTCTAACCGCTTTCGTCAGAGGAACGGGGGAAGTCACAGTGTTCTTTCTCTCACTGAGATACACACAATCTGACGTTGCCTCTGAGCTCCGTTGCTGGCAAAGAACTGAAACTGACATACATTCCTGTGGGGAAACACAGGGCTTTGCTAGGATTTCTCTAGGCAGTGTGTTTTCCCTGGACCTCACTGCAGCAACACTATCTCGCCAGGGCAACACTGCGTGGGATTTCCTCTTCCAAGAGAGCTGCTGCTTTGTAGTTTGTGCTGGGAAACCTTGCTTTGGCAAGTGCGAATTGACTGCATTCAGGCAGAAAGAAAAGAGAACAGCAAGAGGCCTTTTATCCCCGGCTGCTTTCCCAAGCCCTTCCAGCTCAAACTATGTCGTTGCTCCTCTGGAAGGATCCCTGCACCGCGACGTAGTTTCTCAGAAGAAGCCCTGCTTTTGCAAGAGCAAAGGAGCAATTCGTTGCAGGAAAGAGGAAGGAAAGAAAGTTTCTCTCCCTCTGCCTGCTTTGCTCAGAGAACTGGATGAAGTCAGGGAGTTCTCCCTGTCACTGAGAAACGTGCGGGCTGCTGTTGCCTGTGCGCTCTCTTCTTTGCAAAAGAGTCTGCAGTTCCACGCTTTGAACCGTGGAAAGGCGCCGGGCTCTGCTAAGACTTCCCCCGGCGCTTCGTTTGCCCTGGGCCAAAGCGAGCCTTCACAATAGCTGAACGCTAACACTGCATACTCGTTCCACTTCCAGAACAGGGCTACCGCGAGGCAGTTCTCCGGGGGAAAACGGCCCTTCGCGAAGGGCAGATCTGCCGAGCTCATTGCGGGAAAGCGAAAGCAAAGGACGCTTTTCTCCCTCTAACCGCTTTCGTCAGAGGAACGGGGGAAGTCACAGTGTTCTTTCTCTCACTGAGATACACACAATCTGACGTTGCCTCTGAGCTCCGTTGCTGGCAAAGAACTGAAACTGACATACATTCCTGTGGGGAAACACAGGGCTTTGCTAGGATTTCTCTAGGCAGTGTGATTTCCCTGGGCCTCACTGTAGCAACACTATCTCGCCAGGGCAACACTGCGTGGGATTTCCTCTTCCAAGAGAGCTGCTGCTTTGTAGTTTGTGCTGGGAAACCTTGCTTTGGCAAGTGCGAATTGACCGCATTCAGGCAGAAAGAAAAGAGAACAGCAAGAGGCCTTTTTTCCCCGGCTGCTTTCCCAAGCCCTTCCAGCTCAAACTATGTCGTCGCTCCTCTGGAAGGATCCTTGCACCGCGACGTAGTTTTTCAGAAGAAGCCTGCTTTTGCAAGAGCAAATGAGGAATTCGTTGCAGGAAAGAGGAAGGAAAGAAAGTTTCTCTCCCTCTGCCTGCTTTGCTCAGAGAACTGGATGAAGTCAGGGAGTTCTCCCTTTCACTGAGAAACGTGCGGGCTGCTGTTGCCTGTGCGCTCTCTTCTTTGCAAAAGAGTCTGCAGTTCCACGCTTTGAACCGTGGAAAGGCGCCGGGCTCTGCTAAGACTTCCCCCGGCGCTTCGTTTGCCCTGGGCCAAAGCGAGCCTTCACAGTAGCTGAACGCTAACACTGCATACTCGTTCCACTTCCAGAACAGGGCTACCGCGAGGCAGTTCTCCGGGGGAAAACGGCCCTTCGCGAAGGGCAGATCTGCCGAGCTCATTGCGGGAAAGCGAAAGCAAAGGACGCTTTTCTCCCTCTAACCGCTTTCGTCAGAGGAACGGGGGAAGTCACAGTGTTCTTTCTCTCACTGAGATACACACAATCTGACGTTGCCTCTGAGCTCCTTTGCTGGCAAAGAACTGAAACTGACATACATTCCTGTGGGGAAACACAGGGCTTTGCTAGGATTTCTCTAGGCAGTGTGATTTCCCTGGGCCTCACTGCAGCAACACTATCTCGCCAGGGCAACACTGCGTGGGATTTCCTCTTCCAAGAGAGCTGCTGCTTTGTAGTTTGTGCTGGGAAACCTTACTTTGGCAAGTGCGAATTGACCGCATTCAGGCAGAAAGAAAAGAGAACAGCAAGAGGCCTTTTTTCCCCGGCTGCTTTCCCAAGCCCTTCCAGCTCAAACTATGTCGTTGCTCCTCTGGAAGGATCCCTGCACCGCGACGTAGTTTTTCAGAAGAAGCCCTGCGTTTGCAAGAGCAAAGGAGCAATTCGTTGCAGGAAAGAGGAAGGAAAGAAAGTTTCTCTCCCTCTGCCTGCTTTGCTCAGAGAACTGGATGAAGTCAGGGAGTTCTCCCTTTCACTGAGAAACGTGCGGGCTGCTGTTGCCTGTGCGCTCTCTTCTTTGCAAAAGAGTCTGCAGTTCCACGCTTTGAACCGTGGAAAGGCGCCGGGCTCTGCTAAGACTTCCCCCGGCGCTTCGTTTGCCCTGGGCCAAAGCGAGCCTTCACAATAGCTGAACGCTAACACTGCATACTCGTTCCACTTCCAGAACAGGGCTACCGCGAGGCAGTTCTCCGGGGGAAAACGGCCCTTCGCGAAGGGCAGATCTGCCGAGCTCATTGCGGGAAAGCGAAAGCAAAGGACGCTTTTCTCCCTCTAACCGCTTTCCTCAGAGGAACGGGGGAAGTCACAGTGTTCTTTCTCTCACTGAGATACACACAATCTGACGTTGCCTCTGAGCTCCGTTGCTGGCAAAGAACTGAAACTGACATACATTCCTGTGGGGAAACACAGGGCTTTGCTAGGATTTCTCTAGGCAGTGTGATTTCCCTGGGCCTCACTGTAGCAACACTATCTCGCCAGGGCAACACTGCGTGGGATTTCCTCTTCCAAGAGAGCTGCTGCTTTGTAGTTTGTGCTGGGAAACCTTGCTTTGGCAAGTGCGAATTGACCGCATTCAGGCAGAAAGAAAAGAGAACAGCAAGAGGCCTTTTTTCCCCGGCTGCTTTCCCAAGCCCTTCCAGCTCAAACTATGTCGTTGCTCCTCTGGAAGGATCCTTGCACCGCGACGTAGTTTTTCAGAAGAAGCCTGCTTTTGCAAGAGCAAATGAGGAATTCGTTGCAGGAAAGAGGAAGGAAAGAAAGTTTCTCTCCCTCTGCCTGCTTTGCTCAGAGAACTGGATGAAGTCAGGGAGTTCTCCCTTTCACTGAGAAACGTGCGGGCTGCTGTTGCCTGTGCGCTCTCTTCTTTGCAAAAGAGTCTGCAGTTCCACGCTTTGAACCGTGGAAAGGCGCCGGGCTCTGCTAAGACTTCCCCCGGCGCTTCGTTTGCCCTGGGCCAAAGCGAGCCTTCACAGTAGCTGAACGCTAACACTGCATACTCGTTCCACTTCCAGAACAGGGCTACCGCGAGGCAGTTCTCCGGGGGAAAACGGCCCTTCGCGAAGGGCAGATCTGCCGAGCTCATTGCGGGAAAGCGAAAGCAAAGGACGCTTTTCTCCCTCTAACCGCTTTCGTCAGAGGAACGGGGGAAGTCACAGTGTTCTTTCTCTCACTGAGATACACACAATCTGACGTTGCCTCTGAGCTCCTTTGCTGGCAAAGAACTGAAACTGACATACATTCCTGTGGGGAAACACAGGGCTTTGCTAGGATTTCTCTAGGCAGTGTGATTTCCCTGGGCCTCACTGCAGCAACACTATCTCGCCAGGGCAACACTGCGTGGGATTTCCTCTTCCAAGAGAGCTGCTGCTTTGTAGTTTGTGCTGGGAAACCTTACTTTGGCAAGTGCGAATTGACCGCATTCAGGCAGAAAGAAAAGAGAACAGCAAGAGGCCTTTTTTCCCCGGCTGCTTTCCCAAGCCCTTCCAGCTCAAACTATGTGGTTGCTCCTCTGGAAGGATCCTTGCACCGCGACGTAGTTTCTCAGAAGAAGCCCTGCTTTTGCAAGAGCAAATGAGGAATTCGTTGCAGGAAAGAGGAAGGAAAGAAAGTTTCTCTCCCTCTGCCTGCTTTGCTCAGAGAACTGGATGAAGTCAGGGAGTTCTCCCTTTCACTGAGAAACGTGCGGGCTGCTGTTGCCTGTGCGCTCTCTTCTTTGCAAAAGAGTCTGCAGTTCCACGCTTTGAACCGTGGAAAGGCGCCGGGCTCTGCTAAGACTTCCCCCGGCGCTTCGTTTGCCCTGGGCCAAAGCGAGCCTTCACAATAGCTGAACGCTAACACTGCATACTCGTTCCACTTCCAGAACAGGGCTACCGCGAGGCAGTTCTCCGGGGGAAAACGGCCCTTCGCGAAGGGCAGATCTGCCGAGCTCATTGCGGGAAAGCGAAAGCAAAGGACGCTTTTCTCCCTCTAACCGCTTTCGTCAGAGGAACGGGGGAAGTCACAGTGTTCTTTCTCTCACTGAGATACACACAATCTAACGTTGCCTCTGAGCTCCGTTGCTGGCAAAGAACTGAAACTGACATACATTCCTGTGGGGAAACACAGGGCTTTGCTAGGATTTCTCTAGGCAGTGTGTTTTCCCTGGACCTCACTGCAGCAACACTATCTCGCCAGGGCAACACTGCGTGGGATTTCCTCTTCCAAGAGAGCTGCTGCTTTGTAGTTTGTGCTGGGAAACCTTGCTTTGGCAAGTGCGAATTGACTGCATTCAGGCAGAAAGAAAAGAGAACAGCAAGAGGCCTTTTATCCCCGGCTGCTTTCCCAAGCCCTTCCAGCTCAAACTATGTCGTTGCTCCTCTGGAAGGATCCCTGCACCGCGACGTAGTTTCTCAGAAGAAGCCCTGCTTTTGCAAGAGCAAAGGAGCAATTCGTTGCAGGAAAGAGGAAGGAAAGAAAGTTTCTCTCCCTCTGCCTGCTTTGCTCAGAGAACTGGATGAAGTCAGGGAGTTCTCCCTTTCACTGAGAAACGTGTGGGCTGCTTTTGCCTGTGCGCTCTCTTCTTTGCAAAAGAGTCTGCAGTTCCACACTTTGAACCGTGGAAAGGCGCCGGGCTCTGCTCAGACTTCCCCCGGCGTTTCGTTTGCCCTGGGCCAAAGCGAGCCTTCACAATAGCTGAACGCTAACACTGCATACTCGTTCCACTTCCAGAACAGGGCTACCGCGAGGCAGTTCTCCGGGGGAAAACGGCCCTTCGCGAAGGGCAGATCTGCCGAGCTCATTGCGGGAAAGCGAAAGCAAAGGACGCTTTTCTCCCTCTAACCGCTTTCGTCAGAGGAACGGGGGAAGTCACAGTGTTCTTTCTCTCACTGAGATACACACAATCTGACGTTGCCTCTGAGCTCCGTTGCTGGCAAAGAACTGAAACTGACATACATTCCTGTGGGGAAACACAGGGCTTTGCTAGGATTTCTCTAGGCAGTGTGATTTCCCTGGGCCTCACTGTAGCAACACTATCTCGCCAGGGCAACACTGCGTGGGATTTCCTCTTCCAAGAGAGCTGCTGCTTTGTAGTTTGTGCTGGGAAACCTTGCTTTGGCAAGTGCGAATTGACTGCATTCAGGCAGAAAGAAAAGAGAACAGCAAGAGGCCTTTTTTCCCCGGCTGCTTTCCCAAGCCCTTCCAGCTCAAACTATGTCGTTGCTCCTCTGGAAGGATCCTTGCACCGCGACGTAGTTTTTCAGACGAAGCCTGCTTTTGCAAGAGCAAATGAGGAATTCGTTGCAGGAAAGAGGAAGGAAAGAAAGTTTCTCTCCCTCTGCCTGCTTTGCTCAGAGAACTGGATGAAGTCAGGGAGTTCTCCCTTTCACTGAGAAACGTGCGGGCTGCTGTTGCCTGTGCGCTCTCTTCTTTGCAAAAGAGTCTGCAGTTCCACGCTTTGAACCGTGGAAAGGCGCCGGGCTCTGCTAAGACTTCCCCCGGCGCTTCGTTTGCCCTGGGCCAAAGCGAGCCTTCACAGTAGCTGAACGCTAACACTGCATACTCGTTCCACTTCCAGAACAGGGCTACCGCGAGGCAGTTCTCCGGGGGAAAACGGCCCTTCGCGAAGTGCAGATCTGCCGAGCTCATTGCGGGAAAGCGAAAGCAAAGGACGCTTTTCTCCCTCTAACCGCTTTCGTCAGAGGAACGGGGGAAGTCACAGTGTTCTTTCTCTCACTGAGATACACACAATCTGACGTTGCCTCTGAGCTCCTTTGCTGGCAAAGAACTGAAACTGACATACATTCCTGTGGGGAAACACAGGGCTTTGCTAGGATTTCTCTAGGCAGTGTGATTTCCCTGGGCCTCACTGCAGCAACACTATCTCGCCAGGGCAACACTGCGTGGGATTTCCTCTTCCAAAAGAGCTGCTGCTTTGTAGTTTGTGCTGGGAAACCTTACTTTGGCAAGTGCGAATTGACCGCATTCAGGCAGAAAGAAAAGAGAACAGCAAGAGGCCTTTTTTCCCCGGCTGCTTTCCCAAGCCCTTCCAGCTCAAACTATGTGGTTGCTCCTCTGGAAGGATCCTTGCACCGCGACGTAGTTTTTCAGAAGAAGCCCTGCTTTTGCAAGAGCAAATGAGGAATTCGTTGCAGGAAAGAGGAAGGAAAGAAAGTTTCTCTCCCTCTGCCTGCTTTGCTCAGAGAACTGGATGAAGTCAGGGAGTTCTCCCTTTCACTGAGAAACGTGCGGGCTGCTGTTGCCTGTGCGCTCTCTTCTTTGCAAAAGAGTCTGCAGTTCCACGCTTTGAACCGTGGAAAGGCGCCGGGCTCTGCTAAGACTTCCCCCGGCGCTTCGTTTGCCCTGGGCCAAAGCGAGCCTTCACAATAGCTGAACGCTAACACTGCGTACTCGTTCCACTTCCAGAACAGGGCTACCGCGAGGCAGTTCTCCGGGGGAAAACGGCCCTTCGCGAAGGGCAGATCTGCCGAGCTCATTGCGGGAAAGCGAAAGCAAAGGACGCTTTTCTCCCTCTAACCGCTTTCGTCAGAGGAACGGGGGAAGTCACAGTGTTCTTTCTCTCACTGAGATACACACAATCTGACGTTGCCTCTGAGCTCCGTTGCTGGCAAAGAACTGAAACTGACATACATTCCTGTGGGGAAACACAGGGCTTTGCTAGGATTTCTCTAGGCAGTGTGTTTTCCCTGGACCTCACTGCAGCAACACTATCTCGCCAGGGCAACACTGCGTGGGACTTCCTCTTCCAAGAGAGCTGCTGCTTTGCAGTTTGTGCTGGGAAACCTTGCTTTGGCAAGTGCGAATTGACTGCATTCAGGCAGAAAGAAAAGAGAACAGCAAGAGGCCTTTTCTCCCCGGCTGCTTTCCCAAGCCCTTCCAGCTCAAACTATGTCGTTGCTCCTCTGGAAGGATCCCTGCACCGCGACGTAGTTTCTCAGAAGAAGCCCTGCTTTTGCAAGAGCAAAGGAGCAATTCGTTGCAGGAAAGAGGAAGGAAAGAAAGTTTCTCTCCCTCTGCCTGCTTTGCTCAGAGAACTGGATGAAGTCAGGGAGTTCTCCCTTTCACTGAGAAACGTGTGGGCTGCTTTTGCCTGTGCGCTCTCTTCTTTGCAAAAGAGTCTGCAGTTCCACACTTTGAACCGTGGAAAGGCGCCGGGCTCTGCTCAGACTTCCCCCGGCGTTTCGTTTGCCCTGGGCCAAAGCGAGCCTTCACAATAGCTGAACGCTAACACTGCATACTCGTTCCACTTCCAGAACAGGGCTACCGCGAGGCAGTTCTCCGGGGGAAAACGGCCCTTCGCGAAGGGCAGATCTGCCGAGCTCATTGCGGGAAAGCGAAAGCAAAGGACGCTTTTCTCCCTCTAACCGCTTTCGTCAGAGGAACGGGGGAAGTCACAGTGTTCTTTCTCTCACTGAGATACACACAATCTGACGTTGCCTCTGAGCTCCGTTGCTGGCAAAGAACTGAAACTGACATACATTCCTGTGGGGAAACACAGGGCTTTGCTAGGATTTCTCTAGGCAGTGTGATTTCCCTGGGCCTCACTGTAGCAACACTATCTCGCCAGGGCAACACTGCGTGGGATTTCCTCTTCCAAGAGAGCTGCTGCTTTGTAGTTTGTGCTGGGAAACCTTGCTTTGGCAAGTGCGAATTGACTGCATTCAGGCAGAAAGAAAAGAGAACAGCAAGAGGCCTTTTTTCCCCGGCTGCTTTCCCAAGCCCTTCCAGCTCAAACTATGTCGTTGCTCCTCTGGAAGGATCCTTGCACCGCGACGTAGTTTTTCAGACGAAGCCTGCTTTTGCAAGAGCAAATGAGGAATTCGTTGCAGGAAAGAGGAAGGAAAGAAAGTTTCTCTCCCTCTGCCTGCTTTGCTCAGAGAACTGGATGAAGTCAGGGAGTTCTCCCTTTCACTGAGAAACGTGCGGGCTGCTGTTGCCTGTGCGCTCTCTTCTTTGCAAAAGAGTCTGCAGTTCCACGCTTTGAACCGTGGAAAGGCGCCGGGCTCTGCTAAGACTTCCCCCGGCGCTTCGTTTGCCCTGGGCCAAAGCGAGCCTTCACAGTAGCTGAACGCTAACACTGCATACTCGTTCCACTTCCAGAACAGGGCTACCGCGAGGCAGTTCTCCGGGGGAAAACGGCCCTTCGCGAAGTGCAGATCTGCCGAGCTCATTGCGGGAAAGCGAAAGCAAAGGACGCTTTTCTCCCTCTAACCGCTTTCGTCAGAGGAACGGGGGAAGTCACAGTGTTCTTTCTCTCACTGAGATACACACAATCTGACGTTGCCTCTGAGCTCCTTTGCTGGCAAAGAACTGAAACTGACATACATTCCTGTGGGGAAACACAGGGCTTTGCTAGGATTTCTCTAGGCAGTGTGATTTCCCTGGGCCTCACTGCAGCAACACTATCTCGCCAGGGCAACACTGCGTGGGATTTCCTCTTCCAAAAGAGCTGCTGCTTTGTAGTTTGTGCTGGGAAACCTTACTTTGGCAAGTGCGAATTGACCGCATTCAGGCAGAAAGAAAAGAGAACAGCAAGAGGCCTTTTTTCCCCGGCTGCTTTCCCAAGCCCTTCCAGCTCAAACTATGTGGTTGCTCCTCTGGAAGGATCCTTGCACCGCGACGTAGTTTTTCAGAAGAAGCCCTGCTTTTGCAAGAGCAAATGAGGAATTCGTTGCAGGAAAGAGGAAGGAAAGAAAGTTTCTCTCCCTCTGCCTGCTTTGCTCAGAGAACTGGATGAAGTCAGGGAGTTCTCCCTTTCACTGAGAAACGTGCGGGCTGCTGTTGCCTGTGCGCTCTCTTCTTTGCAAAAGAGTCTGCAGTTCCACGCTTTGAACCGTGGAAAGGCGCCGGGCTCTGCTAAGACTTCCCCCGGCGCTTCGTTTGCCCTGGGCCAAAGCGAGCCTTCACAATAGCTGAACGCTAACACTGCGTACTCGTTCCACTTCCAGAACAGGGCTACCGCGAGGCAGTTCTCCGGGGGAAAACGGCCCTTCGCGAAGGGCAGATCTGCCGAGCTCATTGCGGGAAAGCGAAAGCAAAGGACGCTTTTCTCCCTCTAACCGCTTTCGTCAGAGGAACGGGGGAAGTCACAGTGTTCTTTCTCTCACTGAGATACACACAATCTGACGTTGCCTCTGAGCTCCGTTGCTGGCAAAGAACTGAAACTGACATACATTCCTGTGGGGAAACACAGGGCTTTGCTAGGATTTCTCTAGGCAGTGTGTTTTCCCTGGACCTCACTGCAGCAACACTATCTCGCCAGGGCAACACTGCGTGGGACTTCCTCTTCCAAGAGAGCTGCTGCTTTGCAGTTTGTGCTGGGAAACCTTGCTTTGGCAAGTGCGAATTGACTGCATTCAGGCAGAAAGAAAAGAGAACAGCAAGAGGCCTTTTCTCCCCGGCTGCTTTCCCAAGCCCTTCCAGCTCAAACTATGTCGTTGCTCCTCTGGAAGGATCCCTGCACCGCGACGTAGTTTCTCAGAAGAAGCCCTGCTTTTGCAAGAGCAAAGGAGCAATTCGTTGCAGGAAAGAGGAAGGAAAGAAAGTTTCTCTCCCTCTGCCTGCTTTGCTCAGAGAACTGGATGAAGTCAGGGAGTTCTCCCTTTCACTGAGAAACGTGTGGGCTGCTTTTGCCTGTGCGCTCTCTTCTTTGCAAAAGAGTCTGCAGTTCCACACTTTGAACCGTGGAAAGGCGCCGGGCTCTGCTCAGACTTCCCCCGGCGTTTCGTTTGCCCTGGGCCAAAGCGAGCCTTCACAATAGCTGAACGCTAACACTGCATACTCGTTCCACTTCCAGAACAGGGCTACCGCGAGGCAGTTCTCCGGGGGAAAACGGCCCTTCGCGAAGGGCAGATCTGCCGAGCTCATTGCGGGAAAGCGAAAGCAAAGGACGCTTTTCTCCCTCTAACCGCTTTCGTCAGAGGAACGGGGGAAGTCACAGTGTTCTTTCTCTCACTGAGATACACACAATCTGACGTTGCCTCTGAGCTCCGTTGCTGGCAAAGAACTGAAACTGACATACATTCCTGTGGGGAAACACAGGGCTTTGCTAGGATTTCTCTAGGCAGTGTGATTTCCCTGGGCCTCACTGCAGCAACACTATCTCGCCAGGGCAACACTGCGTGGGATTTCCTCTTCCAAGAGAGCTGCTGCTTTGTAGTTTGTGCTGGGAAACCTTGCTTTGGCAAGTGCGAATTGACTGCATTCAGGCAGAAAGAAAAGAGAACAGCAAGAGGCCTTTTTTCCCCGGCTGCTTTCCCAAGCCCTTCCAGCTCAAACTATGTCGTTGCTCCTCTGGAAGGATCCCTGCACCGCGACGTAGTTTCTCAGAAGAAGCCCTGCTTTTGCAAGAGCAAAGGAGCAATTCGTTGCAGGAAAGAGGAAGGAAAGAAAGTTTCTCTCCCTCTGCCTGCTTTGCTCAGAGAACTGGATGAAGTCAGGGAGTTCTCCCTTTCACTGAGAAACGTGTGGGCTGCTTTTGCCTGTGCGCTCTCTTCTTTGCAAAAGAGTCTGCAGTTCCACACTTTGAACCGTGGAAAGGCGCCGGGCTCTGCTCAGACTTCCCCCGGCGTTTCGTTTGCCCTGGGCCAAAGCGAGCCTTCGCAATAGCTGAACGCTAACACTGCATACTCGTTCCACTTCCAGAACAGGGCTACCGCGAGGCAGTTCTCCGGGGGAAAACGGCCCTTCGCGAAGGGCAGATCTGCCGAGCTCATTGCGGGAAAGCGAAAGCAAAGGACGCTTTTCTCCCTCTAACCGCTTTCGTCAGAGGAACGGGGGAAGTCACAGTGTTCTTTCTCTCACTGAGATACACACAATCTGACGTTGCCTCTGAGCTCCGTTGCTGGCAAAGAACTGAAACTGACATACATTCCTGTGGGGAAACACAGGGCTTTGCTAGGATTTCTCTAGGCAGTGTGATTTCCATGGGCCTCACTGTAGCAACACTATCGCGCCAGGGCAACACTGCGTGGGATTTCCTCTTCCAAGAGAGCTGCTGCTTTGTAGTTTGTGCTGGGAAACCTTGCTTTCGCAAGTGCGAATTGACCGCATTCAGGCAGAAAGAAAAGAGAACAGCAAGAGGCCTTTTTTCCCCGGCTGCTTTCCCAAGCCCTTCCAGCTCAAACTATGTCGTTGCTCCTCTGGATGGATCCCTGCACCGCGACGTAGTTTTTCAGAAGAAGCCCTGCGTTTGCAAGAGCAAAGGAGCAATTCGTTGCAGGAAAGAGGAAGGAAAGAAAGTTTCTCTCCCTCTGCCTGCTTTGCTCAGAGAACTGGATGAAGTCAGGGAGTTCTCCCTTTCACTGAGAAACGTGCGGGCTGCTGTTGCCTGTGCGCTCTCTTCTTTGCAAAAGAGTCTGCAGTTCCACGCTTTGAACCGTGGAAAGGCGCCGGGCTCTGCTAAGACTTCCCCCGGCGCTTCGTTTGCCCTGGGCCAAAGCGAGCCTTCACAGTAGCTGAACGCTAACACTGCATACTCGTTCCACTTCCAGAACAGGGCTACCGCGAGGCAGTTCTCCGGGGGAAAACGGCCCTTCGCGAAGGGCAGATCTGCCGAGCTCATTGCGGGAAAGCGAAAGCAAAGGACGCTTTTCTCCCTCTAACCGCTTTCGTCAGAGGAACGGGGGAAGTCACAGTGTTCTTTCTCTCACTGAGATACACACAATCTGACGTTGCCTCTGAGCTCCGTTGCTGGCAAAGAACTGAAACTGACATACATTCCTGTGGGGAAACACAGGGCTTTGCTAGGATTTCTCTAGGCAGTGTGATTTCCCTGGGCCTCACTGCAGCAACACTATCTCGCCAGGGCAACACTGCGTGGGATTTCCTCTTCCAAGAGAGCTGCTGCTTTGTAGTTTGTGCTGGGAAACCTTGCTTTGGCAAGTGCGAATTGACCGCATTCAGGCAGAAAGAAAAGAGAACAGCAAGAGGCCTTTTTTCCCCGGCTGCTTTCCCAAGCCCTTCCAGCTCAAACTATGTCGTTGCTCCTCTGGAAGGATCCTTGCACCGCGACGTAGTTTTTCAGAAGAAGCCTGCTTTTGCGAGAGCAAATGAGGAATTCGTTGCAGGAAAGAGGAAGGAAAGAAAGTTTCTCTCCCTCTGCCTGCTTTGCTCAGAGAACTGGATGAAGTCAGGGAGTTCTCCCTTTCACTGAGAAACGTGCGGGCTGCTGTTGCCTGTGCGCTCTCTTCTTTGTAAAAGAGTCTGCAGTTCCACGCTTTGAACCGTGGAAAGGCGCCGGGCTCTGCTAAGACTTCCCCCGGCGCTTCGTTTGCCCTGGGCCAAAGCGAGCCTTCACAGTAGCTGAACGCTAACACTGCATACTCGTTCCACTTCCAGAACAGGGCTACCGCGAGGCAGTTCTCCGGGGGAAAACGGCCCTTCGCGAAGGGCAGATCTGCCGAGCTCATTGCGGGAAAGCGAAAGCAAAGGACGCTTTTCTCCCTCTAACCGCTTTCGTCAGAGGAACGGGGGAAGTCACAGTGTTCTTTCTCTCACTGAGATACACACAATCTAACGTTGCCTCTGAGCTCCGTTGCTGGCAATGAACTGAAACTGACATACATTCCTGTGGGGAAACACAGGGCTTTGCTAGGATTTCTCTAGGCAGTGTGTTTTCCCTGGACCTCACTGCAGCAACACTATCTCGCCAGGGCAACACTGCGTGGGATTTCCTCTTCCAAGAGAGCTGCTGCTTTGTAGTTTGTGCTGGGAAACCTTGCTTTGGCAAGTGCGAATTGACTGCATTCAGGCAGAAAGAAAAGAGAACAGCAAGAGGCCTTTTATCCCCGGCTGCTTTCCCAAGCCCTTCCAGCTCAAACTATGTCGTTGCTCCTCTGGAAGGATCCCTGCACCGCGACGTAGTTTCTCAGAAGAAGCCCTGCTTTTGCAAGAGCAAAGGAGCAATTCGTTGCAGGAAAGAGGAAGGAAAGAAAGTTTCTCTCCCTCTGCCTGCTTTGCTCAGAGAACTGGATGAAGTCAGGGAGTTCTCCCTTTCACTGAGAAACGTGTGGGCTGCTTTTGCCTGTGCGCTCTCTTCTTTGCAAAAGAGTCTGCAGTTCCACACTTTGAACCGTGGAAAGGCGCCGGGCTCTGCTCAGACTTCCCCCGGCGTTTCGTTTGCCCTGGGCCAAAGCGAGCCTTCACAATAGCTGAACGCTAACACTGCATACTCGTTCCACTTCCAGAACAGGGCTACCGCGAGGCAGTTCTCCGGGGGAAAACGGCCCTTCGCGAAGGGCAGATCTGCCGAGCTCATTGCGGGAAAGCGAAAGCAAAGGACGCTTTTCTCCCTCTAACCGCTTTCGTCAGAGGAACGGGGGAAGTCACAGTGTTCTTTCTCTCACTGAGATACACACAATCTGACGTTGCCTCTGAGCTCCGTTGCTGGCAAAGAACTGAAACTGACATACATTCCTGTGGGGAAACACAGGGCTTTGCTAGGATTTCTCTAGGCAGTGTGTTTTCCCTGGACCTCACTGCAGCAACACTATCTCGCCAGGGCAACACTGCGTGGGATTTCCTCTTCCAAGAGAGCTGCTGCTTTGTAGTTTGTGCTGGGAAACCTTGCTTTGGCAAGTGCGAATTGACCGCATTCAGGCAGAAAGAAAAGAGAACAGCAAGAGGCCTTTTATCCCCGGCTGCTTTCCCAAGCCCTTCCAGCTCAAACTATGTCGTTGCTCCTCTGGAAGGATCCCTGCACCGCCACGTAGTTTCTCAGAAGAAGCCCGGCTTTTGCAAGAGCAAAGGAGCAATTCGTTGCAGGAAAGAGGAAGGAAAGAAAGTTTCTCTCCCTCTGCCTGCTTTGCTCAGAGAACTGGATGAAGTCAGGGAGTTCTCCCTTTCACTGAGAAACGTGTGGGCTGCTTTTGCCTGTGTGCTCTCTTCTTTGCAAAAGAGTCTGCAGTTCCACGCTTTGAACCGTGGAAAGGCGCCGGGCTCTGCTAAGACTTCCCCCGGCGCTTCGTTTGCCCTGGGCCAAAGCGAGCCTTCACAATAGCTGAACGCTAACACTGCATACTCGTTCCACTTCCAGAACAGGGCTACCGCGAGGCAGTTCTCCGGGGGAAAACGGCCCTTCGCGAAGGGCAGATCTGCCGAGCTCATTGCGGGAAAGCGAAAGCAAAGGACGCTTTTCTCCCTCTAACCGCTTTCGTCAGAGGAACGGGGGAAGTCACAGTGTTCTTTCTCTCACTGAGATACACACAATCTAACGTTGCCTCTGAGCTCCGTTGCTGGCAAAGAACTGAAACTGACATACATTCCTGTGGGGAAACACAGGGCTTTGCTAGGATTTCTCTAGGCAGTGTGTTTTCCCTGGGCCTCACTGTAGCAACACTATCTCGCCAGGGCAACACTGCGTGGGATTTCCTCTTCCAAGAGAGCTGCTGCTTTGTAGTTTGTGCTGGGAAACCTTGCTTTGGCAAGTGCGAATTGACTGCATTCAGGCAGAAAGAAAAGAGAACTGCAAGAGGCCTTTTATCCCCGGCTGCTTTCCCAAGCCCTTCCAGCTCAAACTATGTCGTTGCTCCTCTGGAAGGATCCCTGCACCGCGACGTAGTTTCTCAGAAGAAGCCCTGCTTTTGCAAGAGCAAAGGAGCAATTCGTTGCAGGAAAGAGGAAGGAAAGAAAGTTTCTCTCCCTCTGCCTGCTTTGCTCAGAGAACTGGATGAAGTCAGGGAGTTCTCCCTTTCACTGAGAAACGTGTGGGCTGCTTTTGCCTGTGCGCTCTCTTCTTTGCAAAAGAGTCTGCAGTTCCACACTTTGAACCGTGGAAAGGCGCCGGGCTCTGCTCAGACTTCCCCCGGCGTTTCGTTTGCCCTGGGCCAAAGCGAGCCTTCACAATAGCTGAACGCTAACACTGCATACTCGTTCCACTTCCAGAACAGGGCTACCGCGAGGCAGTTCTCCGGGGGAAAACGGCCCTTCGCGAAGGGCAGATCTGCCGAGCTCATTGCGGGAAAGCGAAAGCAAAGGACGCTTTTCTCCCTCTAACCGCTTTCGTCAGAGGAACGGGGGAAGTCACAGTGTTCTTTCTCTCACTGAGATACACACAATCTGACGTTGCCTCTGAGCTCCGTTGCTGGCAAAGAACTGAAACTGACATACATTCCTGTGGGGAAACACAGGGCTTTGCTAGGATTTCTCTAGGCAGTGTGATTTCCCTGGGCCTCACTGTAGCAACACTATCTCGCCAGGGCAACACTGCGTGGGATTTCCTCTTCCAAGAGAGCTGCTGCTTTGTAGTTTGTGCTGGGAAACCTTGATTTGGCAAGTGCGAATTGACCGCATTCAGGCAGAAAGAAAAGAGAACAGCAAGAGGCCTTTTTTCCCCGGCTGCTTTCCCAAGCCCTTCCAGCTCAAACTATGTCGTTGCTCCTCTGGAAGGATCCCTGCACCGCGACGTAGTTTTTCAGAAGAAGCCCTGCGTTTGCAAGAGCAAAGGAGCAATTCGTTGCAGGAAAGAGGAAGGAAAGAAAGTTTCTCTCCCTCTGCCTGCTTTGCTCAGAGAACTGGATGAAGTCAGGGAGTTCTCCCTTTCACTGAGAAACGTGCGGGCTGCTGTTGCCTGTGCGCTCTCTTCTTTGCAAAAGAGTCTGCAGTTCCACGCTTTGAACCGTGGAAAGGCGCCGGGCTCTGCTAAGACTTCCCCCGGCGCTTCGTTTGCCCTGGGCCAAAGCGAGCCTTCACAATAGCTGAACGCTAACACTGCATACTCGTTCCACTTCCAGAACAGGGCTACCGCGAGGCAGTTCTCCGGGGGAAAACGGCCCTTCGCGAAGGGCAGATCTGCCGAGCTCATTGCGGGAAAGCGAAAGCAAAGGACGCTTTTCTCCCTCTAACCGCTTTCGTCAGAGGAACGGGGGAAGTCACGGTGTTCTTTCTCTCACTGAGATACACACAATCTGACGTTGCCTCTGAGCTCCGTTGCTGGCAAAGAACTGAAAGTGACATACATTCCTGTGGGGAAACACAGGGCTTTGCTAGGATTTCTCTAGGCAGTGTGTTTTCCCTGGACCTCACTGCAGCAACACTATCTCGCCAGGGCAACACTGCGTGGGATTTCCTCTTCCAAGAGAGCTGCTGCTTTGTAGTTTGTGCTGGGAAACCTTGCTTTGGCAAGTGCGAATTGACCGCATTCAGGCAGAAAGAAAAGAGAACAGCAAGAGGCCTTTTATCCCCGGCTGCTTTCCCAAGCCCTTCCAGCTCAAACTATGTCGTTGCTCCTCTGGAAGGATCCTTGCACCGCGACGTAGTTTTTCAGAAGAAGCCCTGCTTTTGCAAGAGCAAATGAGGAATTCGTTGCAGGAAAGAGGAAGGAAAGAAAGTTTCTCTCCCTCTGCCTGCTTTGCTCAGAGGACTGGATGAAGTCAGGGAGTTCTCCCTTTCACTGAGAAACGTGCGGGCTGCTGTTGCCTGGGCGCTCTCTTCTTTGCAAAAGAGTCTGCAGTTCCACGCTTTGAACCGTGGAAAGGCGCCGGGCTCTGCTAAGACTTCCCCCGGCGCTTCGTTTGCCCTGGGCCAGAGCGAGCCTTCACAATAGCTGAACGCTAACACTGCATACTCGTTCCACTTCCAGAACAGGGCTACCGCGAGGCAGTTCTCCGGGGGAAAACGGCCCTTCGCGAAGGGCAGATCTGCCGAGCTCATTGCGGGAAAGCGAAAGCAAAGAACGCTTTTCTCCCTCTAACCGCTTTCGTCAGAGGAACGGGGGAAGTCACGGTGTTCTTTCTCTCACTGAGATACACACAATCTGACGTTGCCTCTGAGCTCCGTTGCTGGCAAAGAACTGAAACTGACATACATTCCTGTGGGGAAACACAGGGCTTTGCTAGGATTTCTCTAGGCAGTGTGTTTTCCCTGGGCCTCACTGTAGCAACACGATCTCGCCAGGGCAACACTGCATGGCACTTCCTCCGCCAGGAGAGAGCTGCTGCTTTGTAGTTTGTGCTGGGAAACCTTGCTTTGGCAAGTGCGAATTGACCGCATTCAGGCAGAAAGAAAAGAGAATAGCAAGAGGCCTTTTCTCCCCGGCTGCTCTGCCAAGCCCTTCCAGCTCAAACTATGTCGTTGCTCCTCTGGAAGGATCCCTGCACCGCGGCGTAGTTTTTCCGAAGAAGCCCTGCGTTTGCAAGAGCAAATGAGGAATTCGTGGCAGGAAAGAGGAAGGAAAGAAAGTTTCTCTCCCTCTGCCTGCTTTGCTCAGAGGACCGGATGAAGTCAGGGAGTTCTCCCTTTCACTGAGAAACGTGCGGGCTGCTGTTGCCTGGGCGCTCTCTTCTTTGCAAAAGAGTCTGCAGTTCCACGCTTTGAACCGTGGAAAGGCGCCGGGCTCTGCTAAGATTTCCCCCGGCGCTTCGTTTGCCCTGGGCCAGAGCGAGCCTTCACAATAGCTGAACGCTAACACTGCATACTCGTTCCACTTCCAGAACAGGGCTACCGCGAGGCAGTTCTCCGGGGGAAAACGGCCCTTCGCGAAGGGCAGATCTGCCGAGCTCATTGCGGGAAAGCGAAAGCAAAGGACGCTTTTCTCCCTCTAACCGCTTTCGTCAGAGGAACGGGGGAAGTCACGGTGTTCTTTCTCTCACTGAGATACACACAATCTGACGTTGCCTCTGAGCTCCGTTGCTGGCAAAGAACTGAAACTGACATACATTCCTGTGGGGAAACACAGGGCTTTGCTAGGATTTCTCTAGGCAGTGTGATTTCCCTGGGCCTCACTGTAGCAACACTATCTCGCCAGGGCAACACTGCGTGGGATTTCCTCTTCCAAGAGAGCTGCTGCTTTGTAGTTTGTGCTGGGAAACCTTGCTTTGGCAAGTGCGAATTGACCGCATTCAGGCAGAAAGAAAAGAGAACAGCAAGAGGCCTTTTTTCCCCGGCTGCTTTCCCAAGCCCTTCCAGCTCAAACTATGTCGTTGCTCCTCTGGATGGATCCCTGCACCGCGACGTAGTTTTTCAGAAGAAGCCCTGCGTTTGCAAGAGCAAAGGAGCAATTCGTTGCAGGAAAGAGGAAGGAAAGAAAGTTTCTCTCCCTCTGCCTGCTTTGCTCAGAGAACTGGATGAAGTCAGGGAGTTCTCCCTTTCACTGAGAAACGTGCGGGCTGCTGTTGCCTGTGCGCTCTCTTCTTTGCAAAAGAGTCTGCAGTTCCACGCTTTGAACCGTGGAAAGGCGCCGGGCTCTGCTAAGACTTCCCCCGGCGCTTCGTTTGCCCTGGGCCAAAGCGAGCCTTCACAGTAGCTGAACGCTAACACTGCATACTCGTTCCACTTCCAGAACAGGGCTACCGCGAGGCAGTTCTCCGGGGGAAAACGGCCCTTCGCGAAGGGCAGATCTGCCGAGCTCATTGCGGGAAAGCGAAAGCAAAGGACGCTTTTCTCCCTCTAACCGCTTTCGTCAGAGGAACGGGGGAAGTCACGGTGTTCTTTCTCTCACTGAGATACACACAATCTGACGTTGCCTCTGAGCTCCTTTGCTGGCAAAGAACTGAAACTGACATACATTCCTGTGGGGAAACACAGGGCTTTGCTAGGATTTCTCTAGGCAGTGTGATTTCCCTGGGCCTCACTACAGCAACACTATCTCGCCAGGGCAACACTGCGTGGGATTTCCTCTTCCAAGAGAGCTGCTGCTTTGTAGTTTGTGCTGGGAAACCTTACTTTGGCAAGTGCGAATTGACCGCATTCAGGCAGAAAGAAAAGAGAACAGCAAGAGGCCTTTTTTCCCCGGCTGCTTTCCCAAGCCCTTCCAGCTCAAACTATGTGGTTGCTCCTCTGGAAGGATCCTTGCACCGCGACGTAGTTTTTCAGAAGAAGCCCTGCTTTTGCAAGAGCAAATGAGGAATTCGTTGCAGGAAAGAGGAAGGAAAGAAAGTTTCTCTCCCTCTGCCTGCTTTGCTCAGAGAACTGGATGAAGTCAGGGAGTTCTCCCTTTCACTGAGAAACGTGCGGGCTGCTGTTGCCTGTGCGCTCTCTTCTTTGCAAAAGAGTCTGCAGTTCCACGCTTTGAACCGTGGAAAGGCGCCGGGCTCTGCTAAGACTTCCCCCGGCGCTTCGTTTGCCCTGGGCCAAAGCGAGCCTTCACAATAGCTGAACGCTAACACTGCATACTCGTTCCACTTCCAGAACAGGGCTACCGCGAGGCAGTTCTCCGGTGGAAAACGGCCCTTCGCGAAGGGCAGATCTGCCGAGCTCATTGCGGGAAAGCGAAAGCAAAGGACGCTTTTCTCCCTCTAACCGCTTTCGTCAGAGGAACGGGGGAAGTCACAGTGTTCTTTCTCTCACTGAGATACACACAATCTAACGTTGCCTCTGAGCTCCGTTGCTGGCAAAGAACTGAAACTGACATACATTCCTGTGGGGAAACACAGGGCTTTGCTAGGATTTCTCTAGGCAGTGTGTTTTCCCTGGACCTCACTGCAGCAACACTATCTCGCCAGGGCAACACTGCGTGGGATTTCCTCTTCCAAGAGAGCTGCTGCTTTGTAGTTTGTGCTGGGAAACCTTGCTTTGGCAAGTGCGAATTGACTGCATTCAGGCAGAAAGAAAAGAGAACAGCAAGAGGCCTTTTCTCCCCGGCTGCTTTCCCAAGCCCTTCCAGCTCAAACTATGTCGTTGCTCCTCTGGAAGGATCCCTGCACCGCGACGTAGTTTCTCAGAAGAAGCCCTGCTTTTGCAAGAGCAAAGGAGCAATTCGTTGCAGGAAAGAGGAAGGAAAGAAAGTTTCTCTCCCTCTGCCTGCTTTGCTCAGAGAACTGGATGAAGTCAGGGAGTTCTCCCTTTCACTGAGAAACGTGTGCGCTGCTTTTGCCTGTGCGCTCTCTTCTTTGCAAAAGAGTCTGCAGTTCCACACTTTGAACCGTGGAAAGGCGCCGGGCTCTGCTCAGACTTCCCCCGGCGTTTCGTTTGCCCTGGGCCAAAGCGAGCCTTCACAATAGCTGAACGCTAACACTGCATACTCGTTCCACTTCCAGAACAGGGCTACCGCGAGGCAGTTCTCCGGGGGAAAACGGCCCTTCGCGAAGGGCAGATCTGCCGAGCTCATTGCGGGAAAGCGAAAGCAAAGGACGCTTTTCTCCCTCTAACCGCTTTCGTCAGAGGAACGGGGGAAGTCACAGTGTTCTTTCTCTCACTGAGATACACACAATCTGACGTTGCCTCTGAGCTCCGTTGCTGGCAAAGAACTGAAACTGACATACATTCCTGTGGGGAAACACAGGGCTTTGCTAGGATTTCTCTAGGCAGTGTGTTTTCCCTGGACCTCACTGCAGCAACACTATCTCGCCAGGGCAACACTGCGTGGGATTTCCTCTTCCAAGAGAGCTGCTGCTTTGTAGTTTGTGCTGGGAAACCTTGCTTTGGCAAGTGCGAATTGACCGCATTCAGGCAGAAAGAAAAGAGAACAGCAAGAGGCCTTTTATCCCCGGCTGCTTTCCCAAGCCCTTCCAGCTCAAACTATGTCGTTGCTCCTCTGGAAGGATCCCTGCACCGCGACGTAGTTTCTCAGAAGAAGCCCTGCTTTTGCAAGAGCAAAGGAGCAATTCGTTGCAGGAAAGAGGAAGGAAAGAAAGTTTCTCTCCCTCTGCCTGCTTTGCTCAGAGAACTGGATGAAGTCAGGGAGTTCTCCCTTTCACTGAGAAACGTGTGGGCTGCTTTTGCCTGTGTGCTCTCTTCTTTGCAAAAGAGTCTGCAGTTCCACGCTTTGAACCGTGGAAAGGCGCCGGGCTCTGCTAAGACTTCCCCCGGCGCTTCGTTTGCCCTGGGCCAAAGCGAGCCTTCACAATAGCTGAACGCTAACACTGCATACTCGTTCCACTTCCAGAACAGGGCTACCGCGAGGCAGTTCTCCGGGGGAAAACGGCCCTTCGCGAAGGGCAGATCTGCCGAGCTCATTGCGGGAAAGCGAAAGCAAAGGACGCTTTTCTCCCTCTAACCGCTTTCGTCAGAGGAATGGGGGAAGTCACAGTGTTCTTTCTCTCACTGAGATACACACAATCTAACGTTGCCTCTGAGCTCCGTTGCTGGCAAAGAACTGAAACTGACATACATTCCTGTGGGGAAACACAGGGCTTTGCTAGGATTTCTCTAGGCAGTGTGTTTTCCCTGGACCTCACTGCAGCAACACTATCTCGCCAGGGCAACACTGCGTGGGATTTCCTCTTCCAAGAGAGCTGCTGCTTTGTAGTTTGTGCTGGGAAACCTTGCTTTGGCAAGTGCGAATTGACTGCATTCAGGCAGAAAGAAAAGAGAACAGCAAGAGGCCTTTTATCCCCGGCTGCTTTCCCAAGCCCTTCCAGCTCAAACTATGTCGTTGCTCCTCTGGAAGGATCCCTGCACCGCGACGTAGTTTCTCAGAAGAAGCCCTGCTTTTGCAAGAGCAAAGGAGCAATTCGTTGCAGGAAAGAGGAAGGAAAGAAAGTTTCTCTCCCTCTGCCTGCTTTGCTCAGAGAACTGGATGAAGTCAGGGAGTTCTCCCTTTCACTGAGAAACGTGTGGGCTGCTTTTGCCTGTGCGCTCTCTTCTTTGCAAAAGAGTCTGCAGTTCCACACTTTGAACCGTGGAAAGGCGCCGGGCTATGCTCAGACTTCCCCCGGCGTTTCGTTTGCCCTGGGCCAAAGCGAGCCTTCACAATAGCTGAACGCTAACACTGCATACTCGTTCCACTTCCAGAACAGGGCTACCGCGAGGCAGTTCTCCGGGGAAAACGGCCCTTCGCGAAGGGCAGATCTGCCGAGCTCATTGCGGGAAAGCGAAAGCAAAGGACGCTTTTCTCCCTCTAACCGCTTTCGTCAGAGGAACGGGGGAAGTCACGGTGTTCTTTCTCTCACTGAGATACACACAATCTGACGTTGCCTCTGAGCTCCGTTGCTGGCAAAGAACTGAAACTGACATACATTCCTGTGGGGAAACACAGGGCTTTGCTAGGATTTCTCTAGGCAGTGTGATTTCCCTGGGCCTCACTGTAGCAACACTATCTCGCCAGGGCAACACTGCGTGGGATTTCCTCTTCCAAGAGAGCTGCTGCTTTGTAGTTTGTGCTGGGAAACCTTGCTTTGGCAAGTGCGAATTGACCGCATTCAGGCAGAAAGAAAAGAGAACAGCAAGAGGCCTTTTTTCCCCGGCTGCTTTCCCAAGCCCTTCCAGCTCAAACTATGTCGTTGCTCCTCTGGAAGGATCCTTGCACCGCGACGTAGTTTTTCAGAAGAAGCCTGCTTTTGCAAGAGCAAATGAGGAATTCGTTGCAGGAAAGAGGAAGGAAAGAAAGTTTCTCTCCCTCTGCCTGCTTTGCTCAGAGAACTGGATGAAGTCAGGGAGTTCTCCCTTTCACTGAGAAACGTGCGGGCTGCTGTTGCCTGTGCGCTCTCTTCTTTGCAAAAGAGTCTGCAGTTCCACGCTTTGAACCGTGGAAAGGCGCCGGGCTCTGCTCAGACTTCCCCCGGCGTTTCGTTTGCCCTGGGCCAAAGCGAGCCTTCACAGTAGCTGAACGCTAACACTGCATACTCGTTCCACTTCCAGAACAGGGCTACCGCGAGGCAGTTCTCCGGGGGAAAACGGCCCTTCGCGAAGGGCAGATCTGCCGAGCTCATTGCGGGAAAGCGAAAGCAAAGGACGCTTTTCTCCCTCTAACCGCTTTCGTCAGAGGAACGGGGGAAGTCACAGTGTTCTTTCTCTCACTGAGATACACACAATCTGACGTTGCCTCTGAGCTCCTTTGCTGGCAAAGAACTGAAACTGACATACATTCCTGTGGGGAAACACAGGGCTTTGCTAGGATTTCTCTAGGCAGTGTGATTTCCCTGGGCCTCACTACAGCAACACTATCTCGCCAGGGCAACACTGCGTGGGATTTCCTCTTCCAAGAGAGCTGCTGCTTTGTAGTTTGTGCTGGGAAACCTTACTTTGGCAAGTGCGAATTGACCGCATTCAGGCAGAAAGAAAAGAGAACAGCAAGAGGCCTTTTTTCCCCGGCTGCTTTCCCAAGCCCTTCCAGCTCAAACTATGTGGTTGCTCCTCTGGAAGGATCCTTGCACCGCGACGTAGTTTTTCAGAAGAAGCCCTGCTTTTGCAAGAGCAAATGAGGAATTCGTTGCAGGAAAGAGGAAGGAAAGAAAGTTTCTCTCCCTCTGCCTGCTTTGCTCAGAGAACTGGATGAAGTCAGGGAGTTCTCCCTTTCACTGAGAAACGTGCGGGCTGCTGTTGCCTGTGCGCTCTCTTCTTTGCAAAAGAGTCTGCAGTTCCACGCTTTGAACCGTGGAAAGGCGCCGGGCTCTGCTAAGACTTCCCCCGGCGCTTCGTTTGCCCTGGGCCAAAGCGAGCCTTCACAATAGCTGAACGCTAACACTGCATACTCGTTCCACTTCCAGAACAGGGCTTCCGCGAGGCAGTTCTCCGGTGGAAAACGGCCCTTCGCGAAGGGCAGATCTGCCGAGCTCATTGCGGGAAAGCGAAAGCAAAGGACGCTTTTCTCCCTCTAACCGCTTTCGTCAGAGGAACGGGGGAAGTCACAGTGTTCTTTCTCTCACTGAGATACACACAATCTAACGTTGCCTCTGAGCTCCGTTGCTGGCAAAGAACTGAAACTGACATACATTCCTGTGGGGAAACACAGGGCTTTGCTAGGATTTCTCTAGGCAGTGTGTTTTCCCTGGACCTCACTGCAGCAACACTATCTCGCCAGGGCAACACTGCGTGGGATTTCCTCTTCCAAGAGAGCTGCTGCTTTGTAGTTTGTGCTGGGAAACCTTGCTTTGGCAAGTGCGAATTGACTGCATTCAGGCAGAAAGAAAAGAGAACAGCAAGAGGCCTTTTATCCCCGGCTGCTTTCCCAAGCCCTTCCAGCTCAAACTATGTCGTTGCTCCTCTGGAAGGATCCCTGCACCGCGACGTAGTTTCTCAGAAGAAGCCCTGCTTTTGCAAGAGCAAAGGAGCAATTCGTTGCAGGAAAGAGGAAGGAAAGAAAGTTTCTCTCCCTCTGCCTGCTTTGCTCAGAGAACTGGATGAAGTCAGGGAGTTCTCCCTTTCACTGAGAAACGTGTGGGCTGCTTTTGCCTGTGCGCTCTCTTCTTTGCAAAAGAGTCTGCAGTTCCACACTTTGAACCGTGGAAAGGCGCCGGGCTCTGCTCAGACTTCCCCCGGCGTTTCGTTTGCCCTGGGCCAAAGCGAGCCTTCACAATAGCTGAACGCTAACACTGCATACTCGTTCCACTTCCAGAACAGGGCTACCGCGAGGCAGTTCTCCGGGGAAAACGGCCCTTCGCGAAGGGCAGATCTGCCGAGCTCATTGCGGGAAAGCGAAAGCAAAGGACGCTTTTCTCCCTCTAACCGCTTTCGTCAGAGGAACGGGGGAAGTCACAGTGTTCTTTCTCTCACTGAGATACACACAATCTAACGTTGCCTCTGAGCTCCGTTGCTGGCAAAGAACTGAAACTGACATACATTCCTGTGGGGAAACACAGGGCTTTGCTAGGATTTCTCTAGGCAGTGTGTTTTCCCTGGACCTCACTGCAGCAACACTATCTCGCCAGGGCAACACTGCGTGGGATTTCCTCTTCCAAGAGAGCTGCTGCTTTGTAGTTTGTGCTGGGAAACCTTATTTTGGCAAGTGCGAATTGACCGCATTCAGGCAGAAAGAAAAGAGAACAGCAAGAGGCCTTTTTTCCCCGGCTGCTTTCCCAAGCCCTTCCAGCTCAAACTATGTCGTTGCTCCTCTGGAAGGATCCTTGCACCGCGACGTAGTTTTTCAGAAGAAGCCTGCTTTTGCAAGAGCAAATGAGGAATTCGTTGCAGGAAAGAGGAAGGAAAGAAAGTTTCTCTCCCTCTGCCTGCTTTGCTCAGAGAACTGGATGAAGTCAGGGAGTTCTCCCTTTCACTGAGAAACGTGCGGGCTGCTGTTGCCTGTGCGCTCTCTTCTTTGCAAAAGAGTCTGCAGTTCCACGCTTTGAACCGTGGAAAGGCGCCGGGCTCTGCTAAGACTTCCCCCGGCGCTTCGTTTGCCCTGGGCCAAAGCGAGCCTTCACAGTAGCTGAACGCTAACACTGCATACTCGTTCCACTTCCAGAACAGGGCTACCGCGAGGCAGTTCTCCGGGGGAAAACGGCCCTTCGCGAAGGGCAGATCTGCCGAGCTCATTGCGGGAAAGCGAAAGCAAAGGACGCTTTTCTCCCTCTAACCGCTTTCGTCAGAGGAACGGGGGAAGTCACAGTGTTCTTTCTCTCACTGAGATACACACAATCTGACGTTGCCTCTGAGCTCCTTTGCTGGCAAAGAACTGAAACTGACATACATTCCTGTGGGGAAACACAGGGCTTTGCTAGGATTTCTCTAGGCAGTGTGATTTCCCTGGGCCTCACTACAGCAACACTATCTCGCCAGGGCAACACTGCGTGGGATTTCCTCTTCCAAGAAAGCTGCTGCTTTGTAGTTTGTGCTGGGAAACCTTACTTTGGCAAGTGCGAATTGACCGCATTCAGGCAGAAAGAAAAGAGAACAGCAAGAGGCCTTTTTTCCCCGGCTGCTTTCCCAAGCCCTTCCAGCTCAAACTATGTGGTTGCTCCTCTGGAAGGATCCTTGCACCGCGACGTAGTTTTTCAGAAGAAGCCCTGCTTTTGCAAGAGCAAATGAGGAATTCGTTGCAGGAAAGAGGAAGGAAAGAAAGTTTCTCTCCCTCTGCCTGCTTTGCTCAGAGAACTGGATGAAGTCAGGGAGTTCTCCCTTTCACTGAGAAACGTGCGGGCTGCTGTTGCCTGTGCGCTCTCTTCTTTGCAAAAGAGTCTGCAGTTCCACGCTTTGAACCGTGGAAAGGCGCCGGGCTCTGCTAAGACTTCCCCCGGCGCTTCGTTTGCCCTGGGCCAAAGCGAGCCTTCACAATAGCTGAACGCTAACACTGCATACTCGTTCCACTTCCAGAACAGGGCTACCGCGAGGCAGTTCTCCGGTGGAAAACGGCCCTTCGCGAAGGGCAGATCTGCCGAGCTCATTGCGGGAAAGCGAAAGCAAAGGACGCTTTTCTCCCTCTAACCGCTTTCGTCAGAGGAACGGGGGAAGTCACAGTGTTCTTTCTCTCACTGAGATACACACAATCTAACGTTGCCTCTGAGCTCCGTTGCTGGCAAAGAACTGAAACTGACATACATTCCTGTGGGGAAACACAGGGCTTTGCTAGGATTTCTCTAGGCAGTGTGTTTTCCCTGGACCTCACTGCAGCAACACTATCTCGCCAGGGCAACACTGCGTGGGATTTCCTCTTCCAAGAGAGCTGCTGCTTTGTAGTTTGTGCTGGGAAACCTTGCTTTGGCAAGTGCGAATTGACTGCATTCAGGCAGAAAGAAAAGAGAACAGCAAGAGGCCTTTTTTCCCCGGCTGCTTTCCCAAGCCCTTCCAGCTCAAACTATGTCGTTGCTCCTCTGGAAGGATCCTTGCACCGCGACGTAGTTTTTCAGAAGAAGCCTGCTTTTGCAAGAGCAAATGAGGAATTCGTTGCAGGAAAGAGGAAGGAAAGAAAGTTTCTCTCCCTCTGCCTGCTTTGCTCAGAGAACTGGATGAAGTCAGGGAGTTCTCCCTTTCACTGAGAAACGTGCGGGCTGCTGTTGCCTGTGCGCTCTCTTCTTTGCAAAAGAGTCTGCAGTTCCACGCTTTGAACCGTGGAAAGGCGCCGGGCTCTGCTAAGACTTCCCCCGGCGCTTCGTTTGCCCTGGGCCAAAGCGAGCCTTCACAGTAGCTGAACGCTAACACTGCATACTCGTTCCACTTCCAGAACAGGGCTACCGCGAGGCAGTTCTCCGGGGGAAAACGGCCCTTCGCGAAGGGCAGATCTGCCGAGCTCATTGCGGGAAAGCGAAAGCAAAGGACGCTTTTCTCCCTCTAACCGCTTTCGTCAGAGGAACGGGGGAAGTCACAGTGTTCTTTCTCTCACTGAGATACACACAATCTGACGTTGCCTCTGAGCTCCTTTGCTGGCAAAGAACTGAAACTGACATACATTCCTGTGGGGAAACACAGGGCTTTGCTAGGATTTCTCTAGGCAGTGTGATTTCCCTGGGCCTCACTACAGCAACACTATCTCGCCAGGGCAACACTGCGTGGGATTTCCTCTTCCAAGAAAGCTGCTGCTTTGTAGTTTGTGCTGGGAAACCTTACTTTGGCAAGTGCGAATTGACCGCATTCAGGCAGAAAGAAAAGAGAACAGCAAGAGGCCTTTTTTCCCCGGCTGCTTTCCCAAGCCCTTCCAGCTCAAACTATGTGGTTGCTCCTCTGGAAGGATCCTTGCACCGCGACGTAGTTTTTCAGAAGAAGCCCTGCTTTTGCAAGAGCAAATGAGGAATTCGTTGCAGGAAAGAGGAAGGAAAGAAAGTTTCTCTCCCTCTGCCTGCTTTGCTCAGAGAACTGGATGAAGTCAGGGAGTTCTCCCTTTCACTGAGAAACGTGCGGGCTGCTGTTGCCTGTGCGCTCTCTTCTTTGCAAAAGAGTCTGCAGTTCCACGCTTTGAACCGTGGAAAGGCGCCGGGCTCTGCTAAGACTTCCCCCGGCGCTTCGTTTGCCCTGGGCCAAAGCGAGCCTTCACAATAGCTGAACGCTAACACTGCATACTCGTTCCACTTCCAGAACAGGGCTACCGCGAGGCAGTTCTCCGGTGGAAAACGGCCCTTCGCGAAGGGCAGATCTGCCGAGCTCATTGCGGGAAAGCGAAAGCAAAGGACGCTTTTCTCCCTCTAACCGCTTTCGTCAGAGGAACGGGGGAAGTCACAGTGTTCTTTCTCTCACTGAGATACACACAATCTAACGTTGCCTCTGAGCTCCGTTGCTGGCAAAGAACTGAAACTGACATACATTCCTGTGGGGAAACACAGGGCTTTGCTAGGATTTCTCTAGGCAGTGTGTTTTCCCTGGACCTCACTGCAGCAACACTATCTCGCCAGGGCAACACTGCGTGGGATTTCCTCTTCCAAGAGAGCTGCTGCTTTGTAGTTTGTGCTGGGAAACCTTGCTTTGGCAAGTGCGAATTGACTGCATTCAGGCAGAAAGAAAAGAGAACTGCAAGAGGCCTTTTATCCCCGGCTGCTTTCCCAAGCCCTTCCAGCTCAAACTATGTCGTTGCTCCTCTGGAAGGATCCCTGCACCGCGACGTAGTTTTTCAGAAGAAGCCCTGCGTTTGCAAGAGCAAAGGAGCAATTCGTTGCAGGAAAGAGGAAGGAAAGAAAGTTTCTCTCCCTCTGCCTGCTTTGCTCAGAGAACTGGATGAAGTCAGGGAGTTCTCCCTTTCACTGAGAAACGTGCGGGCTGCTGTTGCCTGTGCGCTCTCTTCTTTGCAAAAGAGTCTGCAGTTCCACGCTTTGAACCGTGGAAAGGCGCCGGGCTCTGCTAAGACTTCCCCCGGCGCTTCGTTTGCCCTGGGCCAAAGCGAGCCTTCACAATAGCTGAACGCTAACACTGCATACTCGTTCCACTTCCAGAACAGGGCTACCGCGAGGCAGTTCTCCGGGGGAAAACGGCCCTTCGCGAAGGGCAGATCTGCCGAGCTCATTGCGGGAAAGCGAAAGCAAAGGACGCTTTTCTCCCTCTAACCGCTTTCGTCAGAGGAACGGGGGAAGTCACGGTGTTCTTTCTCTCACTGAGATACACACAATCTGACGTTGCCTCTGAGCTCCGTTGCTGGCAAAGAACTGAAAGTGACATACATTCCTGTGGGGAAACACAGGGCTTTGCTAGGATTTCTCTAGGCAGTGTGTTTTCCCTGGACCTCACTGCAGCAACACTATCTCGCCAGGGCAACACTGCGTGGGATTTCCTCTTCCAAGAGAGCTGCTGCTTTGTAGTTTGTGCTGGGAAACCTTGCTTTGGCAAGTGCGAATTGACCGCATTCAGGCAGAAAGAAAAGAGAACAGCAAGAGGCCTTTTATCCCCGGCTGCTTTCCCAAGCCCTTCCAGCTCAAACTATGTCGTTGCTCCTCTGGAAGGATCCTTGCACCGCGACGTAGTTTTTCAGAAGAAGCCCTGCTTTTGCAAGAGCAAATGAGGAATTCGTTGCAGGAAAGAGGAAGGAAAGAAAGTTTCTCTCCCTCTGCCTGCTTTGCTCAGAGGACTGGATGAAGTCAGGGAGTTCTCCCTTTCACTGAGAAACGTGCGGGCTGCTGTTGCCTGTGCGCTCTCTTCTTTGCAAAAGAGTCTGCAGTTCCACGCTTTGAACCGTGGAAAGGCGCCGGGCTCTGCTAAGACTTCCCCCGGCGCTTCGTTTGCCCTGGGCCAAAGCGAGCCTTCACAATAGCTGAACGCTAACACTGCATACTCGTTCCACTTCCAGAACAGGGCTACCGCGAGGCAGTTCTCCGGTGGAAAACGGCCCTTCGCGAAGGGCAGATCTGCCGAGCTCATTGCGGGAAAGCGAAAGCAAAGGACGCTTTTCTCCCTCTAACCGCTTTCGTCAGAGGAACGGGGGAAGTCACAGTGTTCTTTCTCTCACTGAGATACACACAATCTAACGTTGCCTCTGAGCTCCGTTGCTGGCAAAGAACTGAAACTGACATACATTCCTGTGGGGAAACACAGGGCTTTGCTAGGATTTCTCTAGGCAGTGTGTTTTCCCTGGACCTCACTGCAGCAACACTATCTCGCCAGGGCAACACTGCGTGGGATTTCCTCTTCCAAGAGAGCTGCTGCTTTGTAGTTTGTGCTGGGAAACCTTGCTTTGGCAAGTGCGAATTGACTGCATTCAGGCAGAAAGAAAAGAGAACAGCAAGAGGCCTTTTCTCCCCGGCTGCTTTCCCAAGCCCTTCCAGCTCAAACTATGTCGTTGCTCCTCTGGAAGGATCCCTGCACCGCGACGTAGTTTCTCAGAAGAAGCCCTGCTTTTGCAAGAGCAAAGGAGCAATTCGTTGCAGGAAAGAGGAAGGAAAGAAAGTTTCTCTCCCTCTGCCTGCTTTGCTCAGAGAACTGGATGAAGTCAGGGAGTTCTCCCTTTCACTGAGAAACGTGTGGGCTGCTTTTGCCTGTGCGCTCTCTTCTTTGCAAAAGAGTCTGCAGTTCCACACTTTGAACCGTGGAAAGGCGCCGGGCTATGCTCAGACTTCCCCCGGCGTTTCGTTTGCCCTGGGCCAAAGCGAGCCTTCACAATAGCTGAACGCTAACACTGCATACTCGTTCCACTTCCAGAACAGGGCTACCGCGAGGCAGTTCTCCGGGGAAAACGGCCCTTCGCGAAGGGCAGATCTGCCGAGCTCATTGCGGGAAAGCGAAAGCAAAGGACGCTTTTCTCCCTCTAACCGCTTTCGTCAGAGGAACGGGGGAAGTCACGGTGTTCTTTCTCTCACTGAGATACACACAATCTGACGTTGCCTCTGAGCTCCGTTGCTGGCAAAGAACTGAAACTGACATACATTCCTGTGGGGAAACACAGGGCTTTGCTAGGATTTCTCTAGGCAGTGTGATTTCCCTGGGCCTCACTGTAGCAACACTATCTCGCCAGGGCAACACTGCGTGGGATTTCCTCTTCCAAGAGAGCTGCTGCTTTGTAGTTTGTGCTGGGAAACCTTATTTTGGCAAGTGCGAATTGACCGCATTCAGGCAGAAAGAAAAGAGAACAGCAAGAGGCCTTTTATCCCCGGCTGCTTTCCCAAGCCCTTCCAGCTCAAACTATGTCGTTGCTCCTCTGGAAGGATCCTTGCACCGCGACGTAGTTTTTCAGAAGAAGCCTGCTTTTGCAAGAGCAAATGAGGAATTCGTTGCAGGAAAGAGGAAGGAAAGAAAGTTTCTCTCCCTCTGCCTGCTTTGCTCAGAGAACTGGATGAAGTCAGGGAGTTCTCCCTTTCACTGAGAAACGTGCGGGCTGCTGTTGCCTGTGCGCTCTCTTCTTTGCAAAAGAGTCTGCAGTTCCACGCTTTGAACCGTGGAAAGGCGCCGGGCTCTGCTAAGACTTCCCCCGGCGCTTCGTTTGCCCTGGGCCAAAGCGAGCCTTCACAGTAGCTGAACGCTAACACTGCATACTCGTTCCACTTCCAGAACAGGGCTACCGCGAGGCAGTTCTCCGGGGGAAAACGGCCCTTCGCGAAGGGCAGATCTGCCGAGCTCATTGCGGGAAAGCGAAAGCAAAGGACGCTTTTCTCCCTCTAACCGCTTTCGTCAGAGGAACGGGGGAAGTCACAGTGTTCTTTCTCTCACTGAGATACACACAATCTGACGTTGCCTCTGAGCTCCTTTGCTGGCAAAGAACTGAAACTGACATACATTCCTGTGGGGAAACACAGGGCTTTGCTAGGATTTCTCTAGGCAGTGTGATTTCCCTGGGCCTCACTACAGCAACACTATCTCGCCAGGGCAACACTGCGTGGGATTTCCTCTTCCAAGAAAGCTGCTGCTTTGTAGTTTGTGCTGGGAAACCTTACTTTGGCAAGTGCGAATTGACCGCATTCAGGCAGAAAGAAAAGAGAACAGCAAGAGGCCTTTTTTCCCCGGCTGCTTTCCCAAGCCCTTCCAGCTCAAACTATGTGGTTGCTCCTCTGGAAGGATCCTTGCACCGCGACGTAGTTTTTCAGAAGAAGCCCTGCTTTTGCAAGAGCAAATGAGGAATTCGTTGCAGGAAAGAGGAAGGAAAGAAAGTTTCTCTCCCTCTGCCTGCTTTGCTCAGAGAACTGGATGAAGTCAGGGAGTTCTCCCTTTCACTGAGAAACATGCGGGCTGCTGTTGCCTGTGCGCTCTCTTCTTTGCAAAAGAGTCTGCAGTTCCACGCTTTGAACCGTGGAAAGGTGCCGGGCTCTGCTAAGACTTCCCCCGGCGCTTCGTTTGCCCTGGGCCAAAGCGAGCCTTCACAATAGCTGAACGCTAACACTGCATACTCGTTCCACTTCCAGAACAGGGCTACCGCGAGGCAGTTCTCCGGTGGAAAACGGCCCTTCGCGAAGGGCAGATCTGCCGAGCTCATTGCGGGAAAGCGAAAGCAAAGGACGCTTTTCTCCCTCTAACCGCTTTCGTCAGAGGAACGGGGGAAGTCACAGTGTTCTTTCTCTCACTGAGATACACACAATCTAACGTTGCCTCTGAGCTCCGTTGCTGGCAAAGAACTGAAACTGACATACATTCCTGTGGGGAAACACAGGGCTTTGCTAGGATTTCTCTAGGCAGTGTGTTTTCCCTGGACCTCACTGCAGCAACACTATCTCGCCAGGGCAACACTGCGTGGGATTTCCTCTTCCAAGAGAGCTGCTGCTTTGTAGTTTGTGCTGGGAAACCTTGCTTTGGCAAGTGCGAATTGACTGCATTCAGGCAGAAAGAAAAGAGAACTGCAAGAGGCCTTTTATCCCCGGCTGCTTTCCCAAGCCCTTCCAGCTCAAACTATGTCGTTGCTCCTCTGGAAGGATCCCTGCACCGCGACGTAGTTTCTCAGAAGAAGCCCTGCTTTTGCAAGAGCAAAGGAGCAATTCGTTGCAGGAAAGAGGAAGGAAAGAAAGTTTCTCTCCCTCTGCCTGCTTTGCTCAGAGAACTGGATGAAGTCAGGGAGTTCTCCCTTTCACTGAGAAACGTGTGGGCTGCTTTTGCCTGTGCGCTCTCTTCTTTGCAAAAGAGTCTGCAGTTCCACACTTTGAACCGTGGAAAGGCGCCGGGCTCTGCTCAGACTTCCCCCGGCGTTTCGTTTGCCCTGGGCCAAAGCGAGCCTTCACAATAGCTGAACGCTAACACTGCATACTCGTTCCACTTCCAGAACAGGGCTACCGCGAGGCAGTTCTCCGGGGGAAAACGGCCCTTCGCGAAGGGCAGATCTGCCGAGCTCATTGCGGGAAAGCGAAAGCAAAGGACGCTTTTCTCCCTCTAACCGCTTTCGTCAGAGGAACGGGGGAAGTCACAGTGTTCTTTCTCTCACTGAGATACACACAATCTGACGTTGCCTCTGAGCTCCGTTGCTGGCAAAGAACTGAAACTGACATACATTCCTGTGGGGAAACACAGGGCTTTGCTAGGATTTCTCTAGGCAGTGTGATTTCCCTGGGCCTCACTGTAGCAACACTATCTCGCCAGGGCAACACTGCGTGGGATTTCCTCTTCCAAGAGAGCTGCTGCTTTGTAGTTTGTGCTGGGAAACCTTGATTTGGCAAGTGCGAATTGACCGCATTCAGGCAGAAAGAAAAGAGAACAGCAAGAGGCCTTTTTTCCCCGGCTGCTTTCCCAAGCCCTTCCAGCTCAAACTATGTCGTTGCTCCTCTGGAAGGATCCCTGCACCGCGACGTAGTTTTTCAGAAGAAGCCCTGCGTTTGCAAGAGCAAAGGAGCAATTCGTTGCAGGAAAGAGGAAGGAAAGAAAGTTTCTCTCCCTCTGCCTGCTTTGCTCAGAGAACTGGATGAAGTCAGGGAGTTCTCCCTTTCACTGAGAAACGTGCGGGCTGCTGTTGCCTGTGCGCTCTCTTCTTTGCAAAAGAGTCTGCAGTTCCACGCTTTGAACCGTGGAAAGGCGCCGGGCTCTGCTAAGACTTCCCCCGGCGCTTCGTTTGCCCTGGGCCAAAGCGAGCCTTCACAATAGCTGAACGCTAACACTGCATACTCGTTCCACTTCCAGAACAGGGCTACCGCGAGGCAGTTCTCCGGGGGAAAACGGCCCTTCGCGAAGGGCAGATCTGCCGAGCTCATTGCGGGAAAGCGAAAGCAAAGGACGCTTTTCTCCCTCTAACCGCTTTCGTCAGAGGAACGGGGGAAGTCACGGTGTTCTTTCTCTCACTGAGATACACACAATCTGACGTTGCCTCTGAGCTCCGTTGCTGGCAAAGAACTGAAAGTGACATACATTCCTGTGGGGAAACACAGGGCTTTGCTAGGATTTCTCTAGGCAGTGTGTTTTCCCTGGACCTCACTGCAGCAACACTATCTCGCCAGGGCAACACTGCGTGGGATTTCCTCTTCCAAGAGAGCTGCTGCTTTGTAGTTTGTGCTGGGAAACCTTGCTTTGGCAAGTGCGAATTGACCGCATTCAGGCAGAAAGAAAAGAGAACAGCAAGAGGCCTTTTATCCCCGGCTGCTTTCCCAAGCCCTTCCAGCTCAAACTATGTCGTTGCTCCTCTGGAAGGATCCTTGCACCGCGACGTAGTTTTTCAGAAGAAGCCCTGCTTTTGCAAGAGCAAATGAGGAATTCGTTGCAGGAAAGAGGAAGGAAAGAAAGTTTCTCTCCCTCTGCCTGCTTTGCTCAGAGGACTGGATGAAGTCAGGGAGTTCTCCCTTTCACTGAGAAACGTGCGGGCTGCTGTTGCCTGGGCGCTCTCTTCTTTGCAAAAGAGTCTGCAGTTCCACGCTTTGAACCGTGGAAAGGCGCCGGGCTCTGCTAAGACTTCCCCCGGCGCTTCGTTTGCCCTGGGCCAGAGCGAGCCTTCACAATAGCTGAACGCTAACACTGCATACTCGTTCCACTTCCAGAACAGGGCTACCGCGAGGCAGTTCTCCGGGGGAAAACGGCCCTTCGCGAAGGGCAGATCTGCCGAGCTCATTGCGGGAAAGCGAAAGCAAAGGACGCTTTTCTCCCTCTAACCGCTTTCGTCAGAGGAACGGGGGAAGTCACGGTGTTCTTTCTCTCACTGAGATACACACAATCTGACGTTGCCTCTGAGCTCCGTTGCTGGCAAAGAACTGAAACTGACATACATTCCTGTGGGGAAACACAGGGCTTTGCTAGGATTTCTCTAGGCAGTGTGTTTTCCCTGGGCCTCACTGTAGCAACACGATCTCGCCAGGGCAACACTGCATGGCACTTCCTCCGCCAGGAGAGAGCTGCTGCTTTGTAGTTTGTGCTGGGAAACCTTGCTTTGGCAAGTGCGAATTGACCGCATTCAGGCAGAAAGAAAAGAGAATAGCAAGAGGCCTTTTCTCCCCGGCTGCTCTGCCAAGCCCTTCCAGCTCAAACTATGTCGTTGCTCCTCTGGAAGGATCCCTGCACCGCGGCGTAGTTTTTCCGAAGAAGCCCTGCGTTTGCAAGAGCAAATGAGGAATTCGTGGCAGGAAAGAGGAAGGAAAGAAAGTTTCTCTCCCTCTGCCTGCTTTGCTCAGAGGACCGGATGAAGTCAGGGAGTTCTCCCTTTCACTGAGAAACGTGCGGGCTGCTGTTGCCTGGGCGCTCTCTTCTTTGCAAAAGAGTCTGCAGTTCCACGCTTTGAACCGTGGAAAGGCGCCGGGCTCTGCTAAGATTTCCCCCGGCGCTTCGTTTGCCCTGGGCCAAAGCGAGCCTTCACAATAGCTGAACGCTAACACTGCATACTCGTTCCACTTCCAGAACCGGGCTACGGCGAGGCAGTTCTCCGGGGGAAAACGGCCCTTCGCGAAGGGCAGATCTGCCGAGCTCATTGCGGGAAAGCGAAAGCAAAGGACGCTTTTCTCCCTCTAACCGCTTTCGTCAGAGGAACGGGGGAAGTCACAGTGTTCTTCCTCTCCCTGAGATACACACAATCTGACGTTGCCTCTGAGCTCCGTTGCTGGCAAAGAACTGAAAGTGACATACATTCCTGTGGGGAAACACAGGGCTTTGCTAGGATTTCTCTAGGCAGTGTGTTTTCCCTGGGCCTCACTGTAGCAACACGATCTCGCCAGGGCAGAACTGCATGGGATTTCCTCCGCCAGGAGAGAGCTGCTGCTTTGTAGTTTGTGCTGGGAAACCTTGCTTTGGCAAGTGCGAATTGACCGCATTCAGGCAGAAAGAAAAGAGAATAGCAAGAGGCCTTTTCTCCCCGGCTGCTCTGCCAAGCCCTTCCAGCTCAAACTATGTCGTTGCTCCTCTGGAAGGATCCCTGCACCGCGGCGTAGTTTTTCCGAAGAAGCCCTGCGTTTGCAAGAGCAAATGAGGAATTCGTGGCAGGAAAGAGGAAGGAAAGAAAGTTTCTCTCCCTCTGCCTGCTTTGCTCAGAGGACCGGATGAAGTCAGGGAGTTCTCCCTTTCACTGAGAAACGTGCGGGCTGCTGTTGCCTGGGCGCTCTCTTCTTTGCAAAAGAGTCTGCAGTTCCACGCTTTGAACCGTGGAAAGGCGCCGGGCTCTGCTAAGATTTCCCCCGGCGCTTCGTTTGCCCTGGGCCAAAGCGAGCCTTCACAATAGCTGAACGCTAACACTGCATACTCGTTCCACTTCCAGAACCGGGCTACGGCGAGGCAGTTCTCCGGGGGAAAACGGCCCTTCGCGAAGGGCAGATCTGCCGAGCTCATTGCGGGAAAGCGAAAGCAAAGGACGCTTTTCTCCCTCTAACCGCTTTCGTCAGAGGAACGGGGGAAGTCACAGTGTTCTTCCTCTCCCTGAGATACACACAATCTGACGTTGCCTCTGAGCTCCGTTGCTGGCAAAGAACTGAAAGTGACATACATTCCTGTGGGGAAACACAGGGCTTTGCTAGGATTTCTCTAGGCAGTGTGTTTTCCCTGGGCCTCACTGTAGCAACACGATCTCGCCAGGGCAACACTGCATGGCACTTCCTCCGCCAGGAGAGAGCTGCTGCTTTGTAGTTTGTGCTGGGAAACCTTGCTTTGGCAAGTGCGAATTGACCGCATTCAGGCAGAAAGAAAAGAGAATAGCAAGAGGCCTTTTCTCCCCGGCTGCTCTGCCAAGCCCTTCCAGCTCAAACTATGTCGTTGCTCCTCTGGAAGGATCCCTGCACCGCGGCGTAGTTTTTCCGAAGAAGCCCTGCGTTTGCAAGAGCAAATGAGGAATTCGTGGCAGGAAAGAGGAAGGAAAGAAAGTTTCTCTCCCTCTGCCTGCTTTGCTCAGAGGACCGGATGAAGTCAGGGAGTTCTCCCTTTCACTGAGAAACGTGCGGGCTGCTGTTGCCTGGGCGCTCTCTTCTTTGCAAAAGAGTCTGCAGTTCCACGCTTTGAACCGTGGAAAGGCGCTGGGCTCTGCTAAGATTTCCCCCGGCGCTTCGTTTGCCCTGGGCCAAAGCGAGCCTTCACAATAGCTGAACGCTAACACTGCATACTCGTTCCACTTCCAGAACCGGGCTACGGCGAGGCAGTTCTCCGGGGGAAAACGGCCCTTCGCGAAGGGCAGATCTGCCGAGCTCATTGCGGGAAAGCGAAAGCAAAGGACGCTTTTCTCCCTCTAACCGCTTTCGTCAGAGGAACGGGGGAAGTCACAGTGTTCTTCCTCTCCCTGAGATACACACAATCTGACGTTGCCTCTGAGCTCCGTTGCTGGCAAAGAACTGAAAGTGACATACATTCCTGTGGGGAAACACAGGGCTTTGCTAGGATTTCTCTAGGCAGTGTGTTTTCCCTGGGCCTCACTGTAGCAACACGATCTCGCCAGGGCAGAACTGCATGGGATTTCCTCCGCCAGGAGAGAGCTGCTGCTTTGTAGTTTGTGCTGGGAAACCTTGCTTTGGCAAGTGCGAATTGACCGCATTCAGGCAGAAAGAAAAGAGAATAGCAAGAGGCCTTTTCTCCCCGGCTGCTCTGCCAAGCCCTTCCAGCTCAAACTATGTCGTTGCTCCTCTGGAAGGATCCCTGCACCGCGGCGTAGTTTTTCCGAAGAAGCCCTGCGTTTGCACGAGCAAATGAGGAATTCGTGGCAGGAAAGAGGAAGGAAAGAAAGTTTCTCTCCCTCTGCCTGCTTTGCTCAGAGGACCGGATGAAGTCAGGGAGTTCTCCCTTTCACTGAGAAACGTGCGGGCTGCTGTTGCCTGGGCGCTCTCTTCTTTGCAAAAGAGTCTGCAGTTCCACGCTTTGAACCGTGGAAAGGCGCCGGGCTCTGCTAAGATTTCCCCCGGCGCTTCGTTTGCCCTGGGCCAAAGCGAGCCTTCACAATAGCTGAACGCTAACACTGCATACTCGTTCCACTTCCAGAACCGGGCTACGGCGAGGCAGTTCTCCGGGGGAAAACGGCCCTTCGCGAAGGGCAGATCTGCCGAGCTCATTGCGGGAAAGCGAAAGCAAAGGACGCTTTTCTCCCTCTAACCGCTTTCGTCAGAGGAACGGGGGAAGTCACAGTGTTCTTCCTCTCCCTGAGATACACACAATCTGACGTTGCCTCTGAGCTCCGTTGCTGGCAAAGAACTGAAAGTGACATACATTCCTGTGGGGAAACACAGGGCTTTGCTAGGATTTCTCTAGGCAGTGTGTTTTCCCTGGGCCTCACTGTAGCAACACGATCTCGCCAGGGCAGAACTGCATGGGATTTCCTCCGCCAGGAGAGAGCTGCTGCTTTGTAGTTTGTGCTGGGAAACCTTGCTTTGGCAAGTGCGAATTGACCGCATTCAGGCAGAAAGAAAAGAGAATAGCAAGAGGCCTTTTCTCCCCGGCTGCTCTGCCAAGCCCTTCCAGCTCAAACTATGTCGTTGCTCCTCTGGAAGGATCCCTGCACCGCGGCGTAGTTTTTCCGAAGAAGCCCTGCGTTTGCACGAGCAAATGAGGAATTCGTGGCAGGAAAGAGGAAGGAAAGAAAGTTTCTCTCCCTCTGCCTGCTTTGCTCAGAGGACCGGATGAAGTCAGGGAGTTCTCCCTTTCACTGAGAAACGTGCGGGCTGCTGTTGCCTGGGCGCTCTCTTCTTTGCAAAAGAGTCTGCAGTTCCACGCTTTGAACCGTGGAAAGGCGCCGGGCTCTGCTAAGATTTCCCCGGGCGCTTCGTTTGCCCTGGGCCAAAGCGAGCCTTCACAATAGCTGAACGCTAACACTGCATACTCGTTCCACTTCCAGAACCGGGCTACGGCGAGGCAGTTCTCCGGGGGAAAACGGCCCTTCGCGAAGGGCAGATCTGCCGAGCTCATTGCGGGAAAGCGAAAGCAAAGGACGCTTTTCTCCCTCTAACCGCTTTCGTCAGAGGAACGGGGGAAGTCACAGTGTTCTTCCTCTCCCTGAGATACACACAATCTGACGTTGCCTCTGAGCTCCGTTGCTGGCAAAGAACTGAAAGTGACATACATTCCTGTGGGGAAACACAGGGCTTTGCTAGGATTTCTCTAGGCAGTGTGTTTTCCCTGGGCCTCACTGTAGCAACACGATCTCGCCAGGGCAACACTGCATGGCACTTCCTCCGCCAGGAGAGAGCTGCTGCTTTGTAGTTTGTGCTGGGAAACCTTGCTTTGGCAAGTGCGAATTGACCGCATTCAGGCAGAAAGAAAAGAGAATAGCAAGAGGCCTTTTCTCCCCGGCTGCTCTGCCAAGCCCTTCCAGCTCAAACTATGTCGTTGCTCCTCTGGAAGGATCCCTGCACCGCGGCGTAGTTTTTCCGAAGAAGCCCTGCGTTTGCAAGAGCAAATGAGGAATTCGTGGCAGGAAAGAGGAAGGAAAGAAAGTTTCTCTCCCTCTGCCTGCTTTGCTCAGAGGACCGGATGAAGTCAGGGAGTTCTCCCTTTCACTGAGAAACGTGCGGGCTGCTGTTGCCTGGGCGCTCTCTTCTTTGCAAAAGAGTCTGCAGTTCCACGCTTTGAACCGTGGAAAGGCGCCGGGCTCTGCTAAGATTTCCCCCGGCGCTTCGTTTGCCCTGGGCCAAAGCGAGCCTTCACAATAGCTGAACGCTAACACTGCATACTCGTTCCACTTCCAGAACCGGGCTACGGCGAGGCAGTTCTCCGGGGGAAAACGGCCCTTCGCGAAGGGCAGATCTGCCGAGCTCATTGCGGGAAAGCGAAAGCAAAGGACGCTTTTCTCCCTCTAACCGCTTTCGTCAGAGGAACGGGGGAAGACACAGTGTTCTTCCTCTCCCTGAGATACACACAATCTGACGTTGCCTCTGAGCTCCGTTGCTGGCAAAGAACTGAAAGTGACATACATTCCTGTGGGGAAACACAGGGCTTTGCTAGGATTTCTCTAGGCAGTGTGTTTTCCCTGGGCCTCACTGTAGCAACACGATCTCGCCAGGGCAGAACTGCATGGGATTTCCTCCGCCAGGAGTGAGCTGCTGCTTTGTAGTTTGTGCTGGGAAACCTTGCTTTGGCAAGTGCGAATTGACCGCATTCAGGCAGAAAGAAAAGAGAATAGCAAGAGGCCTTTTCTCCCCGGCTGCTCTGCCAAGCCCTTCCAGCTCAAACTATGTCGTTGCTCCTCTGGAAGGATCCCTGCACCGCGGCGTAGTTTTTCCGAAGAAGCCCTGCGTTTGCACGAGCAAATGAGGAATTCGTGGCAGGAAAGAGGAAGGAAAGAAAGTTTCTCTCCCTCTGCCTGCTTTGCTCAGAGGACCGGATGAAGTCAGGGAGTTCTCCCTTTCACTGAGAAACGTGCGGGCTGCTGTTGCCTGGGCGCTCTCTTCTTTGCAAAAGAGTCTGCAGTTCCACGCTTTGAACCGTGGAAAGGCGCCGGGCTCTGCTAAGATTTCCCCCGGCGCTTCGTTTGCCCTGGGCCAAAGCGAGCCTTCACAATAGCTGAACGCTAACACTGCATACTCGTTCCACTTCCAGAACCGGGCTACGGCGAGGCAGTTCTCCGGGGGAAAATGGCCCTTCGCGAAGGGCAGATCTGCCGAGCTCATTGCGCGAAAGCGAAAGCAAAGGACGCTTTTCTCCCTCTAACCGCTTTCGTCAGAGGAACGGGGGAAGTCACAGTGTTCTTTCTCTCCCTGAGATACACACAATCTGACGTTGCCTCTGAGCTCCGTTGCTGGCAAAGAACTGAAAGTGACATACATTCCTGTGGGGAAACACAGGGCTTTGCTAGGATTTCTCTAGGCAGTGTGTTTTCCCTGGGCCTCACTGTAGCAACACGATCTCGCCAGGGCAGAACTGCATGGGATTTCCTCCGCCAGGAGTGAGCTGCTGCTTTGTAGTTTGTGCTGGGAAACCTTGCTTTGGCAAGTGCGAATTGACCGCATTCAGGCAGAAAGAAAAGAGAATAGCAAGAGGCCTTTTCTCCCCGGCTGCTCTGCCAAGCCCTTCCAGCTCAAACTATGTCGTTGCTCCTCTGGAAGGATCCCTGCACCGCGGCGTAGTTTTTCCGAAGAAGCCCTGCGTTTGCACGAGCAAATGAGGAATTCGTGGCAGGAAAGAGGAAGGAAAGAAAGTTTCTCTCCCTCTGCCTGCTTTGCTCAGAGGACCGGATGAAGTCAGGGAGTTCTCCCTTTCACTGAGAAACGTGCGGGCTGCTGTTGCCTGGGCGCTCTCTTCTTTGCAAAAGAGTCTGCAGTTCCACGCTTTGAACCGTGGAAAGGCGCCGGGCTCTGCTAAGATTTCCCCCGGCGCTTCGTTTGCCCTGGGCCAAAGCGAGCCTTCACAATAGCTGAACGCTAACACTGCATACTCGTTCCACTTCCAGAACCGGGCTACGGCGAGGCAGTTCTCCGGGGGAAAACGGCCCTTCGCGAAGGGCAGATCTGCCGAGCTCATTGCGCGAAAGCGAAAGCAAAGGACGCTTTTCTCCCTCTAACCGCTTTCGTCAGAGGAACGGGGGAAGTCACAGTGTTCTTCCTCTCCCTGAGATACACACAATCTGACGTTGCCTCTGAGCTCCGTTGCTGGCAAAGAACTGAAAGTGACATACATTCCTGTGGGGAAACACAGGGCTTTGCTAGGATTTCTCTAGGCAGTGTGTTTTCCCTGGGCCTCACTGTAGCAACACGATCTCGCCAGGGCAGAACTGCATGGGATTTCCTCCGCCAGGAGAGAGCTGCTGCTTTGTAGTTTGTGCTGGGAAACCTTGCTTTGGCAAGTGCGAATTGACCGCATTCAGGCAGAAAGAAAAGAGAATAGCAAGAGGCCTTTTCTCCCCGGCTGCTCTGCCAAGCCCTTCCAGCTCAAACTATGTCGTTGCTCCTCTGGAAGGATCCCTGCACCGCGGCGTAGTTTTTCCGAAGAAGCCCTGCGTTTGCACGAGCAAATGAGGAATTCGTGGCAGGAAAGAGGAAGGAAAGAAAGTTTCTCTCCCTCTGCCTGCTTTGCTCAGAGGACCGGATGAAGTCAGGGAGTTCTCCCTTTCACTGAGAAACGTGCGGGCTGCTGTTGCCTGGGCGCTCTCTTCTTTGCAAAAGAGTCTGCAGTTCCACGCTTTGAACCGTGGAAAGGCGCCGGGCTCTGCTAAGATTTCCCCCGGCGCTTCGTTTGCCCTGGGCCAAAGCGAGCCTTCACAATAGCTGAACGCTAACACTGCATACTCGTTCCACTTCCAGAACCGGGCTACGGCGAGGCAGTTCTCCGGGGGAAAACGGCCCTTCGCGAAGGGCAGATCTGCCGAGCTCATTGCGGGAAAGCGAAAGCAAAGGACGCTTTTCTCCCTCTAACCGCTTTCGTCAGAGGAACGGGGGAAGTCACAGTGTTCTTTCTCTCCCTGAGATACACACAATCTGACGTTGCCTCTGAGCTCCGTTGCTGGCAAAGAACTGAAAGTGACATACATTCCTGTGGGGAAACACAGGGCTTTGCTAGGATTTCTCTAGGCAGTGTGTTTTCCCTGGGCCTCACTGTAGCAACACTATCTCGCCAGGGCAACACTGCATGGCACTTCCTCTGCCAGGAGAGAGCTGCTGCTTTGTAGTTTGTGCTGGGAAACCTTGCTTTGGCAAGTGCGAATTGACCGCATTCAGGCAGAAAGAAAAGAGAATAGCAAGAGGCCTTTTCTCCCCGGCTGCTCTGCCAAGCCCTTCCAGCTCAAACAATGTCGTTGCTCCTCTGGAAGGATCCCTGCACCGCGGCGTAGTTTTTCCGAAGAAGCCCTGCGTTTGCACGAGCAAATGAGGAATTCGTGGCAGGAAAGAGGAAGGAAAGAAAGTTTCTCTCCCTCTGCTTGCTTTGCTCAGAGGACCGGATGAAGTCAGGGAGTTTTCCCTTTCACTGAGAAACGTGCGGGCTGCTGTTGCCTGGGCGCTCTCTTCTTTGCAAAAGAGTCTGCAGTTCCACGCTTTGAACCGTGGAAAGGCGCCGGGCTCTGCTAAGATTTCCCCCGGCGCTTCGTTTGCCCTGGGCCAAAGCGAGCCTTCACAATAGCTGAACGCTAACACTGCATACTCGTTCCACTTCCAGAACCGGGCTACGGCGAGGCAGTTCTCCGGGGGAAAATGGCCCTTCGCGAAGGGCAGATCTGCCGAGCTCATTGCGCGAAAGCGAAAGCAAAGGACGCTTTTCTCCCTCTAACCGCTTTCGTCAGAGGAACGGGGGAAGTCACAGTGTTCTTTCTCTCCCTGAGATACACACAATCTGACGTTGCCTCTGAGCTCCGTTGCTGGCAAAGAACTGAAAGTGACATACATTCCTGTGGGGAAACACAGGGCTTTGCTAGGATTTCTCTAGGCAGTGTGTTTTCCCTGGGCCTCACTGTAGCAACACGATCTCGCAAGGGCAGAACTGCATGGGATTTCCTCTGCCAGGAGAGAGCTGCTGCTTTGTAGTTTGTGCTGGGAAACCTTGCTTTGGCAAGTGCGAATTGACCGCATTCAGGCAGAAAGAAAAGAGAATAGCAAGAGGCCTTTTCTCCCCGGCTGCTCTGCCAAGCCCTTCCAGCTCAAACTATGTCGTTGCTCCTCTGGAAGGATCCCTGCACCGCGGCGTAGTTTTTCCGAAGAAGCCCTGCGTTTGCACGAGCAAATGAGGAATTCGTGGCAGGAAAGAGGAAGGAAAGAAAGTTTCTCTCCCTCTGCTTGCTTTGCTCAGAGGACCGGATGAAGTCAGGGAGTTCTCCCTTTCACTGAGAAACGTGCGGGCTGCTGTTGCCTGGGCGCTCTCTTCTTTGCAAAAGAGTCTGCAGTTCCACGCTTTGAACCGTGGAAAGGCGCCGGGCTCTGCTAAGATTTCCCCCGGCGCTTCGTTTGCCCTGGGCCAAAGCGAGCCTTCACAATAGCTGAACGCTAACACTGCATACTCGTTCCACTTCCAGAACCGGGCTACGGCGAGGCAGTTCTCCGGGGGAAAACGGCCCTTCGCGAAGGGCAGATCTGCCGAGCTCATTGCGCGAAAGCGAAAGCAAAGGACGCTTTTCTCCCTCTAACCGCTTTCGTCAGAGGAACGGGGGAAGTCACAGTGTTCTTTCTCTCCCTGAGATACACACAATCTGACGTTGCCTCTGAGCTCCGTTGCTGGCAAAGAACTGAAAGTGACATACATTCCTGTGGGGAAACACAGGGCTTTGCTAGGATTTCTCTAGGCAGTGTGTTTTCCCTGGGCCTCACTGTAGCAACACGATCTCGCAAGGGCAGAACTGCATGGGATTTCCTCCGCCAGGAGAGAGCTGCTGCTTTGTAGTTTGTGCTGGGAAACCTTGCTTTGGCAAGTGCGAATTGACCGCATTCAGGCAGAAAGAAAAGAGAATAGCAAGAGGCCTTTTCTCCCCGGCTGCTCTGCCAAGCCCTTCCAGCTCAAACTATGTCGTTGCTCCTCTGGAAGGATCCCTGCACCGCGGCGTAGTTTTTCCGAAGAAGCCCTGCGTTTGCACGAGCAAATGAGGAATTCGTGGCAGGAAAGAGGAAGGAAAGAAAGTTTCTCTCCCTCTGCCTGCTTTGCTCAGAGGACCGGATGAAGTCAGGGAGTTCTCCCTTTCACTGAGAAACGTGCGGGCTGCTGTTGCCTGGGCGCTCTCTTCTTTGCAAAAGAGTCTGCAGTTCCACGCTTTGAACCGTGGAAAGGCGCCGGGCTCTGCTAAGATTTCCCCCGGCGCTTCGTTTGCCCTGGGCCAAAGCGAGCCTTCACAATAGCTGAACGCTAACACTGCATACTCGTTCCACTTCCAGAACCGGGCTACGGCGAGGCAGTTCTCCGGGGGAAAACGGCCCTTCGCGAAGGGCAGATCTGCCGAGCTCATTGCGGGAAAGCGAAAGCAAAGGACGCTTTTCTCCCTCTAACCGCTTTCGTCAGAGGAACGGGGGAAGTCACAGTGTTCTTTCTCTCCCTGAGATACACACAATCTGACGTTGCCTCTGAGCTCCGTTGCTGGCAAAGAACTGAAAGTGACATACATTCCTGTGGGGAAACACAGGGCTTTGCTAGGATTTCTCTAGGCAGTGTGTTTTCCCTGGGCCTCACTGTAGGAACACGATCTCGCAAGGGCAGAACTGCATGGGATTTCCTCTGCCAGGAGAGAGCTGCTGCTTTGTAGTTTGTGCTGGGAAACCTTGCTTTGGCAAGTGCGAATTGACCGCATTCAGGCAGAAAGAAAAGAGAATAGCAAGAGGCCTTTTCTCCCCGGCTGCTCTGCCAAGCCCTTCCAGCTCAAACTATGTCGTTGCTCCTCTGGAAGGATCCCTGCACCGCGGCGTAGTTTTTCCGAAGAAGCCCTGCGTTTGCACGAGCAAATGAGGAATTCGTGGCAGGAAAGAGGAAGGAAAGAAAGTTTCTCTCCCTCTGCCTGCTTTGCTCAGAGGACCGGATGAAGTCAGGGAGTTCTCCCTTTCACTGAGAAACGTGCGGGCTGCTGTTGCCTGGGCGCTCTCTTCTTTGCAAAAGAGTCTGCAGTTCCACGCTTTGAACCGTGGAAAGGCGCCGGGCTCTGCTAAGATTTCCCCCGGCGCCTCGTTTGCCCTGGGCCAAAGCGAGCCTTCACAATAGCTGAACGCTAACACTGCATACTCGTTCCACTTCCAGAACCGGGCTACGGCGAGGCAGTTCTCCGGGGGAAAACGGCCCTTCGCGAAGGGCAGATCTGCCGAGCTCATTGCGGGAAAGCGAAAGCAAAGGACGCTTTTCTCCCTCTAACCGCTTTCGTCAGAGGAACGGGGGAAGTCACAGTGTTCTTTCTCTCCCTGAGATACACACAATCTGACGTTGCCTCTGAGCTCCGTTGCTGGCAAAGAACTGAAAGTGACATACATTCCTGTGGGGAAACACAGGGCTTTGCTAGGATTTCTCTAGGCAGTGTGTTTTCCCTGGGCCTCACTGTAGCAACACGATCTCGCAAGGGCAGAACTGCATGGGATTTCCTCTGCCAGGAGAGAGCTGCTGCTTTGTAGTTTGTGCTGGGAAACCTTGCTTTGGCAAGTGCGAATTGACCGCATTCAGGCAGAAAGAAAAGAGAATAGCAAGAGGCCTTTTCTCCCCGGCTGCTCTGCCAAGCCCTTCCAGCTCAAACTATGTCGTTGCTCCTCTGGAAGGATCCCTGCACCGCGGCGTAGTTTTTCCGAAGAAGCCCTGCGTTTGCAAGAGCAAATGAGGAATTCGTGGCAGGAAAGAGGAAGGAAAGAAAGTTTCTCTCCCTCTGCCTGCTTTGCTCAGAGGACCGGATGAAGTCAGGGAGTTCTCCCTTTCACTGAGAAACGTGCGGGCTGCTGTTGCCTGGGCGCTCTCTTCTTTGCAAAAGAGTCTGCAGTTCCACGCTTTGAACCGTGGAAAGGCGCCGGGCTCTGCTAAGATTTCCCCGGCGCTTCGTTTGCCCTGGGCCAAAGCGAGCCTTCACAATAGCTGAACGCTAACACTGCATACTCGTTCCACTTCCAGAACCGGGCTACGGCGAGGCAGTTCTCCGGGGGAAAACGGCCCTTCGCGAAGGGCAGATCTGCCGAGCTCATTGCGGGAAAGCGAAAGCAAAGGACGCTTTTCTCCCTCTAACCGCTTTCGTCAGAGGAACGGGGGAAGTCACAGTGTTCTTTCTCTCCCTGAGATACACACAATCTGACGTTGCCTCTGAGCTCCGTTGCTGGCAAAGAACTGAAAGTGACATACATTCCTGTGGGGAAACACAGGGCTTTGCTAGGATTTCTCTAGGCAGTGTGTTTTCCCTGGGCCTCACTGTAGCAACACGATCTCGCCAGGGCAACACTGCATGGCACTTCCTCTGCCAGGAGAGAGCTGCTGCTTTGTAGTTTGTGCTGGGAAACCTTGCTTTGGCAAGTGCGAATTGACCGCATTCAGGCAGAAAGAAAAGAGAATAGCAAGAGGCCTTTTCTCCCCGGCTGCTCTGCCAAGCCCTTCCAGCTCAAACAATGTCGTTGCTCCTCTGGAAGGATCCCTGCACCGCGGCGTAGTTTTTCCGAAGAAGCCCTGCGTTTGCACGAGCAAATGAGGAATTCGTGGCAGGAAAGAGGAAGGAAAGAAAGTTTCTCTCCCTCTGCTTGCTTTGCTCAGAGGACCGGATGAAGTCAGGGAGTTCTCCCTTTCACTGAGAAACGTGCGGGCTGCTGTTGCCTGGGCGCTCTCTTCTTTGCAAAAGAGTCTGCAGTTCCACGCTTTGAACCGTGGAAAGGCGCCGGGCTCTGCTAAGATTTCCCCCGGCGCTTCGTTTGCCCTGGGCCAAAGCGAGCCTTCACAATAGCTGAACGCTAACACTGCATACTCGTTCCACTTCCAGAACCGGGCTACGGCGAGGCAGTTCTCCGGGGGAAAACGGCCCTTCGCGAAGGGCAGATCTGCCGAGCTCATTGCGGGAAAGCGAAAGCAAAGGACGCTTTTCTCCCTCTAACCGCTTTCGTCAGAGGAACGGGGGAAGTCACAGTGTTCTTTCTCTCCCTGAGATACACACAATCTGACGTTGCCTCTGAGCTCCGTTGCTGGCAAAGAACTGAAAGTGACATACATTCCTGTGGGGAAACACAGGGCTTTGCTAGGATTTCTCTAGGCAGTGTGTTTTCCCTGGGCCTCACTGTAGGAACACGATCTCGCAAGGGCAGAACTGCATGGGATTTCCTCTGCCAGGAGAGAGCTGCTGCTTTGTAGTTTGTGCTGGGAAACCTTGCTTTGGCAAGTGCGAATTGACCGCATTCAGGCAGAAAGAAAAGAGAATAGCAAGAGGCCTTTTCTCCCCGGCTGCTCTGCCAAGCCCTTCCAGCTCAAACTATGTCGTTGCTCCTCTGGAAGGATCCCTGCACCGCGGCGTAGTTTTTCCGAAGAAGCCCTGCGTTTGCACGAGCAAATGAGGAATTCGTGGCAGGAAAGAGGAAGGAAAGAAAGTTTCTCTCCCTCTGCCTGCTTTGCTCAGAGGACCGGATGAAGTCAGGGAGTTCTCCCTTTCACTGAGAAACGTGCGGGCTGCTGTTGCCTGGGCGCTCTCTTCTTTGCAAAAGAGTCTGCAGTTCCACGCTTTGAACCGTGGAAAGGCGCCGGGCTCTGCTAAGATTTCCCCCGGCGCTTCGTTTGCCCTGGGCCAAAGCGAGCCTTCACAATAGCTGAACGCTAACACTGCATACTCGTTCCACTTCCAGAACCGGGCTACGGCGAGGCAGTTCTCCGGGGGAAAACGGCCCTTCGCGAAGGGCAGATCTGCCGAGCTCATTGCGGGAAAGCGAAAGCAAAGGACGCTTTTCTCCCTCTAACCGCTTTCGTCAGAGGAACGGGGGAAGTCACAGTGTTCTTTCTCTCCCTGAGATACACACAATCTGACGTTGCCTCTGAGCTCCGTTGCTGGCAAAGAACTGAAAGTGACATACATTCCTGTGGGGAAACACAGGGCTTTGCTAGGATTTCTCTAGGCAGTGTGTTTTCCCTGGGCCTCACTGTAGCAACACGATCTCGCAAGGGCAGAACTGCATGGGATTTCCTCTGCCAGGAGAGAGCTGCTGCTTTGTAGTTTGTGCTGGGAAACCTTGCTTTGGCAAGTGCGAATTGACCGCATTCAGGCAGAAAGAAAAGAGAATAGCAAGAGGCCTTTTCTCCCCGGCTGCTCTGCCAAGCCCTTCCAGCTCAAACTATGTCGTTGCTCCTCTGGAAGGATCCCTGCACCGCGGCGTAGTTTTTCCGAAGAAGCCCTGCGTTTGCAAGAGCAAATGAGGAATTCGTGGCAGGAAAGAGGAAGGAAAGAAAGTTTCTCTCCCTCTGCCTGCTTTGCTCAGAGGACCGGATGAAGTCAGGGAGTTCTCCCTTTCACTGAGAAACGTGCGGGCTGCTGTTGCCTGGGCGCTCTCTTCTTTGCAAAAGAGTCTGCAGTTCCACGCTTTGAACCGTGGAAAGGCGCCGGGCTCTGCTAAGATTTCCCCGGCGCTTCGTTTGCCCTGGGCCAAAGCGAGCCTTCACAATAGCTGAACGCTAACACTGCATACTCGTTCCACTTCCAGAACCGGGCTACGGCGAGGCAGTTCTCCGGGGGAAAACGGCCCTTCGCGAAGGGCAGATCTGCCGAGCTCATTGCGGGAAAGCGAAAGCAAAGGACGCTTTTCTCCCTCTAACCGCTTTCGTCAGAGGAACGGGGGAAGTCACAGTGTTCTTTCTCTCCCTGAGATACACACAATCTGACGTTGCCTCTGAGCTCCGTTGCTGGCAAAGAACTGAAAGTGACATACATTCCTGTGGGGAAACACAGGGCTTTGCTAGGATTTCTCTAGGCAGTGTGTTTTCCCTGGGCCTCACTGTAGCAACACGATCTCGCCAGGGCAACACTGCATGGCACTTCCTCTGCCAGGAGAGAGCTGCTGCTTTGTAGTTTGTGCTGGGAAACCTTGCTTTGGCAAGTGCGAATTGACCGCATTCAGGCAGAAAGAAAAGAGAATAGCAAGAGGCCTTTTCTCCCCGGCTGCTCTGCCAAGCCCTTCCAGCTCAAACAATGTCGTTGCTCCTCTGGAAGGATCCCTGCACCGCGGCATAGTTTTTCCGAAGAAGCCCTGCGTTTGCACGAGCAAATGAGGAATTCGTGGCAGGAAAGAGGAAGGAAAGAAAGTTTCTCTCCCTCTGCTTGCTTTGCTCAGAGGACCGGATGAAGTCAGGGAGTTCTCCCTTTCACTGAGAAACGTGCGGGCTGCTGTTGCCTGGGCGCTCTCTTCTTTGCAAAAGAGTCTGCAGTTCCACGCTTTGAACCGTGGAAAGGCGCCGGGCTCTGCTAAGATTTCCCCCGGCGCTTCGTTTGCCCTGGGCCAAAGCGAGCCTTCACAATAGCTGAACGCTAACACTGCATACTCGTTCCACTTCCAGAACCGGGCTACGGCGAGGCAGTTCTCCGGGGGAAAACGGCCCTTCGCGAAGGGCAGATCTGCCGAGCTCATTGCGCGAAAGCGAAAGCAAAGGACGCTTTTCTCCCTCTAACCGCTTTCGTCAGAGGAACGGGGGAAGTCACAGTGTTCTTTCTCTCCCTGAGATACACACAATCTGACGTTGCCTCTGAGCTCCGTTGCTGGCAAAGAACTGAAAGTGACATACATTCCTGTGGGGAAACACAGGGCTTTGCTAGGATTTCTCTAGGCAGTGTGTTTTCCCTGGGCCTCACTGTAGCAACACGATCTCGCAAGGGCAGAACTGCATGGGATTTCCTCTGCCAGGAGAGAGCTGCTGCTTTGTAGTTTGTGCTGGGAAACCTTGCTTTGGCAAGTGCGAATTGACCGCATTCAGGCAGAAAGAAAAGAGAATAGCAAGAGGCCTTTTCTCCCCGGCTGCTCTGCCAAGCCCTTCCAGCTCAAACTATGTCGTTGCTCCTCTGGAAGGATCCCTGCACCGCGGCGTAGTTTTTCCGAAGAAGCCCTGCGTTTGCAAGAGCAAATGAGGAATTCGTGGCAGGAAAGAGGAAGGAAAGAAAGTTTCTCTCCCTCTGCCTGCTTTGCTCAGAGGACCGGATGAAGTCAGGGAGTTCTCCCTTTCACTGAGAAACGTGCGGGCTGCTGTTGCCTGGGCGCTCTCTTCTTTGCAAAAGAGTCTGCAGTTCCACGCTTTGAACCGTGGAAAGGCGCCGGGCTCTGCTAAGATTTCCCCGGCGCTTCGTTTGCCCTGGGCCAAAGCGAGCCTTCACAATAGCTGAACGCTAACACTGCATACTCGTTCCACTTCCAGAACCGGGCTACGGCGAGGCAGTTCTCCGGGGGAAAACGGCCCTTCGCGAAGGGCAGATCTGCCGAGCTCATTGCGGGAAAGCGAAAGCAAAGGACGCTTTTCTCCCTCTAACCGCTTTCGTCAGAGGAACGGGGGAAGTCACAGTGTTCTTTCTCTCCCTGAGATACACACAATCTGACGTTGCCTCTGAGCTCCGTTGCTGGCAAAGAACTGAAAGTGACATACATTCCTGTGGGGAAACACAGGGCTTTGCTAGGATTTCTCTAGGCAGTGTGTTTTCCCTGGGCCTCACTGTAGCAACACGATCTCGCCAGGGCAACACTGCATGGCACTTCCTCTGCCAGGAGAGAGCTGCTGCTTTGTAGTTTGTGCTGGGAAACCTTGCTTTGGCAAGTGCGAATTGACCGCATTCAGGCAGAAAGAAAAGAGAATAGCAAGAGGCCTTTTCTCCCCGGCTGCTCTGCCAAGCCCTTCCAGCTCAAACAATGTCGTTGCTCCTCTGGAAGGATCCCTGCACCGCGGCATAGTTTTTCCGAAGAAGCCCTGCGTTTGCACGAGCAAATGAGGAATTCGTGGCAGGAAAGAGGAAGGAAAGAAAGTTTCTCTCCCTCTGCTTGCTTTGCTCAGAGGACCGGATGAAGTCAGGGAGTTCTCCCTTTCACTGAGAAACGTGCGGGCTGCTGTTGCCTGGGCGCTCTCTTCTTTGCAAAAGAGTCTGCAGTTCCACGCTTTGAACCGTGGAAAGGCGCCGGGCTCTGCTAAGATTTCCCCCGGCGCTTCGTTTGCCCTGGGCCAAAGCGAGCCTTCACAATAGCTGAACGCTAACACTGCATACTCGTTCCACTTCCAGAACCGGGCTACGGCGAGGCAGTTCTCCGGGGGAAAACGGCCCTTCGCGAAGGGCAGATCTGCCGAGCTCATTGCGGGAAAGCGAAAGCAAAGGACGCTTTTCTCCCTCTAACCGCTTTCGTCAGAGGAACGGGGGAAGTCACAGTGTTCTTTCTCTCCCTGAGATACACACAATCTGACGTTGCCTCTGAGCTCCGTTGCTGGCAAAGAACTGAAAGTGACATACATTCCTGTGGGGAAACACAGGGCTTTGCTAGGATTTCTCTAGGCAGTGTGTTTTCCCTGGGCCTCACTGTAGCAACACGATCTCGCAAGGGCAGAACTGCATGGGATTTCCTCTGCCAGGAGAGAGCTGCTGCTTTGTAGTTTGTGCTGGGAAACCTTGCTTTGGCAAGTGCGAATTGACCGCATTCAGGCAGAAAGAAAAGAGAATAGCAAGAGGCCTTTTCTCCCCGGCTGCTCTGCCAAGCCCTTCCAGCTCAAACTATGTCGTTGCTCCTCTGGAAGGATCCCTGCACCGCGGCGTAGTTTTTCCGAAGAAGCCCTGCGTTTGCACGAGCAAATGAGGAATTCGTGGCAGGAAAGAGGAAGGAAAGAAAGTTTCTCTCCCTCTGCCTGCTTTGCTCAGAGGACCGGATGAAGTCAGGGAGTTCTCCCTTTCACTGAGAAACGTGTGGGCTGCTGTTGCCTGGGCGCTCTCTTCTTTGCAAAAGAGTCTGCAGTTCCACGCTTTGAACCGTGGAAAGGCGCCGGGCTCTGCTAAGATTTCCCCCGGCGCTTCGTTTGCCCTGGGCCAAAGCGAGCCTTCACAATAGCTGAACGCTAACACTGCATACTCGTTCCACTTCCAGAACCGGGCTACGGCGAGGCAGTTCTCCGGGGGAAAACGGCCCTTCGCGAAGGGCAGATCTGCGGAGCTCATTGCGGGAAAGCGAAAGCAAAGGACGCTTTTCTCCCTCTAACCGCTTTCGTCAGAGGAACGGGGGAAGTCACAGTGTTCTTTCTCTCCCTGAGATACACACAATCTGACGTTGCCTCTGAGCTCCGTTGCTGGCAAAGAACTGAAAGTGACATACATTCCTGTGGGGAAACACAGGGCTTTGCTAGGATTTCTCTAGGCAGTGTGTTTTCCCTGGGCCTCACTGTAGCAACACGATCTCGCCAGGGCAACACTGCATGGCACTTCCTCCGCCAGGAGAGAGCTGCTGCTCTGTAGTTTGTGCTGGGAAACCTTGCTTTGGCAAGTGCGAATTGACCGCATTCAGGCAGAAAGAAAAGAGAATAGCAAGAGGCCTTTTCTCCCCGGCTGCTCTGCCAAGCCCTTCCAGCTCAAACTATGTCGTTGCTCCTCTGGAAGGATCCCTGCACCGCGGCGTAGTTTTTCCGAAGAAGCCCTGCGTTTGCACGAGCAAATGAGGAATTCGTGGCAGGAAAGAGGAAGGAAAGAAAGTTTCTCTCCCTCTGCCTGCTTTGCTCAGAGGACCGGATGAAGTCAGGGAGTTCTCCCTTTCACTGAGAAACGTGCGGGCTGCTGTTGCCTGGGCGCTCTCTTCTTTGCAAAAGAGTCTGCAGTTCCACGCTTTGAACCGTGGAAAGGCGCCGGGCTCTGCTAAGATTTCCCCGGCGCTTCGTTTGCCCTGGGCCAAAGCGAGCCTTCACAATAGCTGAACGCTAACACTGCATACTCGTTCCACTTCCAGAACCGGGCTACGGCGAGGCAGTTCTCCGGGGGAAAACGGCCCTTCGCGAAGGGCAGATCTGCCGAGCTCATTGCGGGAAAGCGAAAGCAAAGGACGCTTTTCTCCCTCTAACCGCTTTCGTCAGAGGAACGGGGGAAGTCACAGTGTTCTTTCTCTCCCTGAGATACACACAATCTGACGTTGCCTCTGAGCTCCGTTGCTGGCAAAGAACTGAAAGTGACATACATTCCTGTGGGGAAACACAGGGCTTTGCTAGGATTTCTCTAGGCAGTGTGTTTTCCCTGGGCCTCACTGTAGCAACACGATCTCGCAAGGGCAGAACTGCATGGGATTTCCTCTGCCAGGAGAGAGCTGCTGCTTTGTAGTTTGTGCTGGGAAACCTTGCTTTGGCAAGTGCGAATTGACCGCATTCAGGCAGAAAGAAAAGAGAATAGCAAGAGGCCTTTTCTCCCCGGCTGCTCTGCCAAGCCCTTCCAGCTCAAACTATGTCGTTGCTCCTCTGGAAGGATCCCTGCACCGCGGCGTAGTTTTTCCGAAGAAGCCCTGCGTTTGCACGAGCAAATGAGGAATTCGTGGCAGGAAAGAGGAAGGAAAGAAAGTTTCTCTCCCTCTGCCTGCTTTGCTCAGAGGACCGGATGAAGTCAGGGAGTTCTCCCTTTCACTGAGAAACGTGCGGGCTGCTGTTGCCTGGGCGCTCTCTTCTTTGCAAAAGAGTCTGCAGTTCCACGCTTTGAACCGTGGAAAGGCGCCGGGCTCTGCTAAGATTTCCCCCGGCGCTTCGTTTGCCCTGGGCCAAAGCGAGCCTTCACAATAGCTGAACGCTAACACTGCATACTCGTTCCACTTCCAGAACCGGGCTACGGCGAGGCAGTTCTCCGGGGGAAAACGGCCCTTCGCGAAGGGCAGATCTGCCGAGCTCATTGCGGGAAAGCGAAAGCAAAGGACGCTTTTCTCCCTCTAACCGCTTTCGTCAGAGGAACGGGGGAAGTCACAGTGTTCTTTCTCTCCCTGAGATACACACAATCTGACGTTGCCTCTGAGCTCCGTTGCTGGCAAAGAACTGAAAGTGACATACATTCCTGTGGGGAAACACAGGGCTTTGCTAGGATTTCTCTAGGCAGTGTGTTTTCCCTGGGCCTCACTGTAGCAACACGATCTCGCAAGGGCAGAACTGCATGGGATTTCCTCTGCCAGGAGAGAGCTGCTGCTTTGTAGTTTGTGCTGGGAAACCTTGCTTTGGCAAGTGCGAATTGACCGCATTCAGGCAGAAAGAAAAGAGAATAGCAAGAGGCCTTTTCTCCCCGGCTGCTCTGCCAAGCCCTTCCAGCTCAAACTATGTCGTTGCTCCTCTGGAAGGATCCCTGCACCGCGGCGTAGTTTTTCCGAAGAAGCCCTGCGTTTGCACGAGCAAATGAGGAATTCGTGGCAGGAAAGAGGAAGGAAAGAAAGTTTCTCTCCCTCTGCCTGCTTTGCTCAGAGGACCGGATGAAGTCAGGGAGTTCTCCCTTTCACTGAGAAACGTGCGGGCTGCTGTTGCCTGGGCGCTCTCTTCTTTGCAAAAGAGTCTGCAGTTCCACGCTTTGAACCGTGGAAAGGCGCCGGGCTCTGCTAAGATTTCCCCCGGCGCTTCGTTTGCCCTGGGCCAAAGCGAGCCTTCACAATAGCTGAACGCTAACACTGCATACTCGTTCCACTTCCAGAACCGGGCTACGGCGAGGCAGTTCTCCGGGGGAAAACGGCCCTTCGCGAAGGGCAGATCTGCCGAGCTCATTGCGGGAAAGCGAAAGCAAAGGACGCTTTTCTCCCTCTAACCGCTTTCGTCAGAGGAACGGGGGAAGTCACAGTGTTCTTTCTCTCCCTGAGATACACACAATCTGACGTTGCCTCTGAGCTCCGTTGCTGGCAAAGAACTGAAAGTGACATACATTCCTGTGGGGAAACACAGGGCTTTGCTAGGATTTCTCTAGGCAGTGTGTTTTCCCTGGGCCTCACTGTAGCAACACGATCTCGCAAGGGCAGAACTGCATGGGATTTCCTCTGCCAGGAGAGAGCTGCTGCTTTGTAGTTTGTGCTGGGAAACCTTGCTTTGGCAAGTGCGAATTGACCGCATTCAGGCAGAAAGAAAAGAGAATAGCAAGAGGCCTTTTCTCCCCGGCTGCTCTGCCAAGCCCTTCCAGCTCAAACTATGTCGTTGCTCCTCTGGAAGGATCCCTGCACCGCGGCGTAGTTTTTCCGAAGAAGCCCTGCGTTTGCAAGAGCAAATGAGGAATTCGTGGCAGGAAAGAGGAAGGAAAGAAAGTTTCTCTCCCTCTGCCTGCTTTGCTCAGAGGACTGGATGAAGTCAGGGAGTTCTCCCTTTCACTGAGAAACGTGCGGGCTGCTGTTGCCTGGGCGCTCTCTTCTCTGCAAAAGAGTCTGCAGTTCCACGCTTTGAACCGTGGAAAGGCGCCGGGCTCTGCTAAGATTTCCCCCGGCGCTTCGTTTGCCCTGGGCCAAAGCGAGCCTTCACAATAGCTGAACGCTAACACTGCATACTCGTTCCACTTCCAGAACCGGGCTACGGCGAGGCAGTTCTCCGGGGGAAAACGGCCCTTCGCGAAGGGCAGATCTGCCGAGCTCATTGCGGGAAAGCGAAAGCAAAGGACGCTTTTCTCCCTCTAACCGCTTTCGTCAGAGGAACGGGGGAAGTCACAGTGTTCTTTCTCTCCCTGAGATACACACAATCTGACGTTGCCTCTGAGCTCCGTTGCGGGCAAAGAACTGAAAGTGACATACATTCCTGTGGGGAAACACAGGGCTTTGCTAGGATTTCTCTAGGCAGTGTGTTTTCCCTGGGCCTCACTGTAGGAACACGATCTCGCAAGGGCAGAACTGCATGGGATTTCCTCTGCCAGGAGAGAGCTGCTGCTTTGTAGTTTGTGCTGGGAAACCTTGCTTTGGCAAGTGCGAATTGACCGCATTCAGGCAGAAAGAAAAGAGAATAGCAAGAGGCCTTTTCTCCCCGGCTGCTCTGCCAAGCCCTTCCAGCTCAAACTATGTCGTTGCTCCTCTGGAAGGATCCCTGCACCGCGGCGTAGTTTTTCCGAAGAAGCCCTGCGTTTGCACGAGCAAATGAGGAATTCGTGGCAGGAAAGAGGAAGGAAAGAAAGTTTCTCTCCCTCTGCCTGCTTTGCTCAGAGGACCGGATGAAGTCAGGGAGTTCTCCCTTTCACTGAGAAACGTGCGGGCTGCTGTTGCCTGGGCGCTCTCTTCTTTGCAAAAGAGTCTGCAGTTCCACGCTTTGAACCGTGGAAAGGCGCCGGGCTCTGCTAAGATTTCCCCCGGCGCCTCGTTTGCCCTGGGCCAAAGCGAGCCTTCACAATAGCTGAACGCTAACACTGCATACTCGTTCCACTTCCAGAACCGGGCTACGGCGAGGCAGTTCTCCGGGGGAAAACGGCCCTTCGCGAAGGGCAGATCTGCCGAGCTCATTGCGGGAAAGCGAAAGCAAAGGACGCTTTTCTCCCTCTAACCGCTTTCGTCAGAGGAACGGGGGAAGTCACAGTGTTCTTTCTCTCCCTGAGATACACACAATCTGACGTTGCCTCTGAGCTCCGTTGCTGGCAAAGAACTGAAAGTGACATACATTCCTGTGGGGAAACACAGGGCTTTGCTAGGATTTCTCTAGGCAGTGTGTTTTCCCTGGGCCTCACTGTAGCAACACGATCTCGCAAGGGCAGAACTGCATGGGATTTCCTCTGCCAGGAGAGAGCTGCTGCTTTGTAGTTTGTGCTGGGAAACCTTGCTTTGGCAAGTGCGAATTGACCGCATTCAGGCAGAAAGAAAAGAGAATAGCAAGAGGCCTTTTCTCCCCGGCTGCTCTGCCAAGCCCTTCCAGCTCAAACTATGTCGTTGCTCCTCTGGAAGGATCCCTGCACCGCGGCGTAGTTTTTCCGAAGAAGCCCTGCGTTTGCAAGAGCAAATGAGGAATTCGTGGCAGGAAAGAGGAAGGAAAGAAAGTTTCTCTCCCTCTGCCTGCTTTGCTCAGAGGACCGGATGAAGTCAGGGAGTTCTCCCTTTCACTGAGAAACGTGCGGGCTGCTGTTGCCTGGGCGCTCTCTTCTTTGCAAAAGAGTCTGCAGTTCCACGCTTTGAACCGTGGAAAGGCGCCGGGCTCTGCTAAGATTTCCCCCGGCGCTTCGTTTGCCCTGGGCCAAAGCGAGCCTTCACAATAGCTGAACGCTAACACTGCATACTCGTTCCACTTCCAGAACCGGGCTACGGCGAGGCAGTTCTCCGGGGGAAAACGGCCCTTCGCGAAGGGCAGATCTGCCGAGCTCATTGCGGGAAAGCGAAAGCAAAGGACGCTTTTCTCCCTCTAACCGCTTTCGTCAGAGGAACGGGGGAAGTCACAGTGTTCTTTCTCTCCCTGAGATACACACAATCTGACGTTGCCTCTGAGCTCCGTTGCTGGCAAAGAACTGAAAGTGACATACATTCCTGTGGGGAAACACAGGGCTTTGCTAGGATTTCTCTAGGCAGTGTGTTTTCCCTGGGCCTCACTGTAGCAACACTATCTCGCCAGGGCAACACTGCATGGCACTTCCTCCGCCAGGAGAGAGCTGCTGCTCTGTAGTTTGTGCTGGGAAACCTTGCTTTGGCAAGTGCGAATTGACCGCATTCAGGCAGAAAGAAAAGAGAATAGCAAGAGGCCTTTTCTCCCCGGCTGCTCTGCCAAGCCCTTCCAGCTCAAACTATGTCGTTGCTCCTCTGGAAGGATCCCTGCACCGCGGCGTAGTTTTTCCGAAGAAGCCCTGCGTTTGCACGAGCAAATGAGGAATTCGTGGCAGGAAAGAGGAAGGAAAGAAAGTTTCTCTCCCTCTGCCTGCTTTGCTCAGAGGACCGGATGAAGTCAGGGAGTTCTCCCTTTCACTGAGAAACGTGCGGGCTGCTGTTGCCTGGGCGCTCTCTTCTTTGCAAAAGAGTCTGCAGTTCCACGCTTTGAACCGTGGAAAGGCGCCGGGCTCTGCTAAGATTTCCCCCGGCGCTTCGTTTGCCCTGGGCCAAAGCGAGCCTTCACAATAGCTGAACGCTAACACTGCATACTCGTTCCACTTCCAGAACCGGGCTACGGCGAGGCAGTTCTCCGGGGGAAAACGGCCCTTCGCGAAGGGCAGATCTGCCGAGCTCATTGCGGGAAAGCGAAAGCAAAGGACGCTTTTCTCCCTCTAACCGCTTTCGTCAGAGGAACGGGGGAAGTCACAGTGTTCTTTCTCTCCCTGAGATACACACAATCTGACGTTGCCTCTGAGCTCCGTTGCTGGCAAAGAACTGAAAGTGACATACATTCCTGTGGGGAAACACAGGGCTTTGCTAGGATTTCTCTAGGCAGTGTGTTTTCCCTGGGCCTCACTGTAGCAACACGATCTCGCAAGGGCAGAACTGCATGGGATTTCCTCTGCCAGGAGAGAGCTGCTGCTTTGTAGTTTGTGCTGGGAAACCTTGCTTTGGCAAGTGCGAATTGACCGCATTCAGGCAGAAAGAAAAGAGAATAGCAAGAGGCCTTTTCTCCCCGGCTGCTCTGCCAAGCCCTTCCAGCTCAAACTATGTCGTTGCTCCTCTGGAAGGATCCCTGCACCGCGGCGTAGTTTTTCCGAAGAAGCCCTGCGTTTGCAAGAGCAAATGAGGAATTCGTGGCAGGAAAGAGGAAGGAAAGAAAGTTTCTCTCCCTCTGCCTGCTTTGCTCAGAGGACTGGATGAAGTCAGGGAGTTCTCCCTTTCACTGAGAAACGTGCGGGCTGCTGTTGCCTGGGCGCTCTCTTCTCTGCAAAAGAGTCTGCAGTTCCACGCTTTGAACCGTGGAAAGGCGCCGGGCTCTGCTAAGATTTCCCCCGGCGCTTCGTTTGCCCTGGGCCAAAGCGAGCCTTCACAATAGCTGAACGCTAACACTGCATACTCGTTCCACTTCCAGAACCGGGCTACGGCGAGGCAGTTCTCCGGGGGAAAACGGCCCTTCGCGAAGGGCAGATCTGCCGAGCTCATTGCGGGAAAGCGAAAGCAAAGGACGCTTTTCTCCCTCTAACCGCTTTCGTCAGAGGAACGGGGGAAGTCACAGTGTTCTTTCTCTCCCTGAGATACACACAATCTGACGTTGCCTCTGAGCTCCGTTGCGGGCAAAGAACTGAAAGTGACATACATTCCTGTGGGGAAACACAGGGCTTTGCTAGGATTTCTCTAGGCAGTGTGTTTTCCCTGGGCCTCACTGTAGGAACACGATCTCGCAAGGGCAGAACTGCATGGGATTTCCTCTGCCAGGAGAGAGCTGCTGCTTTGTAGTTTGTGCTGGGAAACCTTGCTTTGGCAAGTGCGAATTGACCGCATTCAGGCAGAAAGAAAAGAGAATAGCAAGAGGCCTTTTCTCCCCGGCTGCTCTGCCAAGCCCTTCCAGCTCAAACTATGTCGTTGCTCCTCTGGAAGGATCCCTGCACCGCGGCGTAGTTTTTCCGAAGAAGCCCTGCGTTTGCACGAGCAAATGAGGAATTCGTGGCAGGAAAGAGGAAGGAAAGAAAGTTTCTCTCCCTCTGCCTGCTTTGCTCAGAGGACCGGATGAAGTCAGGGAGTTCTCCCTTTCACTGAGAAACGTGCGGGCTGCTGTTGCCTGGGCGCTCTCTTCTTTGCAAAAGAGTCTGCAGTTCCACGCTTTGAACCGTGGAAAGGCGCCGGGCTCTGCTAAGATTTCCCCCGGCGCCTCGTTTGCCCTGGGCCAAAGCGAGCCTTCACAATAGCTGAACGCTAACACTGCATACTCGTTCCACTTCCAGAACCGGGCTACGGCGAGGCAGTTCTCCGGGGGAAAACGGCCCTTCGCGAAGGGCAGATCTGCCGAGCTCATTGCGGGAAAGCGAAAGCAAAGGACGCTTTTCTCCCTCTAACCGCTTTCGTCAGAGGAACGGGGGAAGTCACAGTGTTCTTTCTCTCCCTGAGATACACACAATCTGACGTTGCCTCTGAGCTCCGTTGCTGGCAAAGAACTGAAAGTGACATACATTCCTGTGGGGAAACACAGGGCTTTGCTAGGATTTCTCTAGGCAGTGTGTTTTCCCTGGGCCTCACTGTAGCAACACGATCTCGCAAGGGCAGAACTGCATGGGATTTCCTCTGCCAGGAGAGAGCTGCTGCTTTGTAGTTTGTGCTGGGAAACCTTGCTTTGGCAAGTGCGAATTGACCGCATTCAGGCAGAAAGAAAAGAGAATAGCAAGAGGCCTTTTCTCCCCGGCTGCTCTGCCAAGCCCTTCCAGCTCAAACTATGTCGTTGCTCCTCTGGAAGGATCCCTGCACCGCGGCGTAGTTTTTCCGAAGAAGCCCTGCGTTTGCAAGAGCAAATGAGGAATTCGTGGCAGGAAAGAGGAAGGAAAGAAAGTTTCTCTCCCTCTGCCTGCTTTGCTCAGAGGACCGGATGAAGTCAGGGAGTTCTCCCTTTCACTGAGAAACGTGCGGGCTGCTGTTGCCTGGGCGCTCTCTTCTTTGCAAAAGAGTCTGCAGTTCCACGCTTTGAACCGTGGAAAGGCGCCGGGCTCTGCTAAGATTTCCCCCGGCGCTTCGTTTGCCCTGGGCCAAAGCGAGCCTTCACAATAGCTGAACGCTAACACTGCATACTCGTTCCACTTCCAGAACCGGGCTACGGCGAGGCAGTTCTCCGGGGGAAAACGGCCCTTCGCGAAGGGCAGATCTGCCGAGCTCATTGCGGGAAAGCGAAAGCAAAGGACGCTTTTCTCCCTCTAACCGCTTTCGTCAGAGGAACGGGGGAAGTCACAGTGTTCTTTCTCTCCCTGAGATACACACAATCTGACGTTGCCTCTGAGCTCCGTTGCTGGCAAAGAACTGAAAGTGACATACATTCCTGTGGGGAAACACAGGGCTTTGCTAGGATTTCTCTAGGCAGTGTGTTTTCCCTGGGCCTCACTGTAGCAACACTATCTCGCCAGGGCAACACTGCATGGCACTTCCTCCGCCAGGAGAGAGCTGCTGCTCTGTAGTTTGTGCTGGGAAACCTTGCTTTGGCAAGTGCGAATTGACCGCATTCAGGCAGAAAGAAAAGAGAATAGCAAGAGGCCTTTTCTCCCCGGCTGCTCTGCCAAGCCCTTCCAGCTCAAACTATGTCGTTGCTCCTCTGGAAGGATCCCTGCACCGCGGCGTAGTTTTTCCGAAGAAGCCCTGCGTTTGCACGAGCAAATGAGGAATTCGTGGCAGGAAAGAGGAAGGAAAGAAAGTTTCTCTCCCTCTGCCTGCTTTGCTCAGAGGACTGGATGAAGTCAGGGAGTTCTCCCTTTCACTGAGAAACGTGCGGGCTGCTGTTGCCTGGGCGCTCTCTTCTTTGCAAAAGAGTCTGCAGTTCCACGCTTTGAACCGTGGAAAGGCGCCGGGCTCTGCTAAGATTTCCCCCGGCGCTTCGTTTGCCCTGGGCCAAAGCGAGCCTTCACAATAGCTGAACGCTAACACTGCATACTCGTTCCACTTCCAGAACCGGGCTACGGCGAGGCAGTTCTCCGGGGGAAAACGGCCCTTCGCGAAGGGCAGATCTGCCGAGCTCATTGCGCGAAAGCGAAAGCAAAGGACGCTTTTCTCCCTCTAACCGCTTTCGTCAGAGGAACGGGGGAAGTCACAGTGTTCTTTCTCTCCCTGAGATACACACAATCTGACGTTGCCTCTGAGCTCCGTTGCTGGCAAAGAACTGAAAGTGACATACATTCCTGTGGGGAAACACAGGGCTTTGCTAGGATTTCTCTAGGCAGTGTGTTTTCCCTGGGCCTCACTGTAGCAACACGATCTCGCAAGGGCAGAACTGCATGGGATTTCCTCTGCCAGGAGAGAGCTGCTGCTTTGTAGTTTGTGCTGGGAAACCTTGCTTTGGCAAGTGCGAATTGACCGCATTCAGGCAGAAAGAAAAGAGAATAGCAAGAGGCCTTTTCTCCCCGGCTGCTCTGCCAAGCCCTTCCAGCTCAAACTATGTCGTTGCTCCTCTGGAAGGATCCCTGCACCGCGGCGTAGTTTTTCCGAAGAAGCCCTGCGTTTGCACGAGCAAATGAGGAATTCGTGGCAGGAAAGAGGAAGGAAAGAAAGTTTCTCTCCCTCTGCCTGCTTTGCTCAGAGGACCGGATGAAGTCAGGGAGTTCTCCCTTTCACTGAGAAACGTGCGGGCTGCTGTTGCCTGGGCGCTCTCTTCTTTGCAAAAGAGTCTGCAGTTCCACGCTTTGAACCGTGGAAAGGCGCCGGGCTCTGCTAAGATTTCCCCCGGCGCTTCGTTTGCCCTGGGCCAAAGCGAGCCTTCACAATAGCTGAACGCTAACACTGCATACTCGTTCCACTTCCAGAACCGGGCTACGGCGAGGCAGTTCTCCGGGGGAAAACGGCCCTTCGCGAAGGGCAGATCTGCCGAGCTCATTGCGCGAAAGCGAAAGCAAAGGACGCTTTTCTCCCTCTAACCGCTTTCGTCAGAGGAACGGGGGAAGTCACAGTGTTCTTTCTCTCCCTGAGATACACACAATCTGACGTTGCCTCTGAGCTCCGTTGCTGGCAAAGAACTGAAAGTGACATACATTCCTGTGGGGAAACACAGGGCTTTGCTAGGATTTCTCTAGGCAGTGTGTTTTCCCTGGGCCTCACTGTAGCAACACGATCTCGCAAGGGCAGAACTGCATGGGATTTCCTCTGCCAGGAGAGAGCTGCTGCTTTGTAGTTTGTGCTGGGAAACCTTGCTTTGGCAAGTGCGAATTGACCGCATTCAGGCAGAAAGAAAAGAGAATAGCAAGAGGCCTTTTCTCCCCGGCTGCTCTGCCAAGCCCTTCCAGCTCAAACTATGTCGTTGCTCCTCTGGAAGGATCCCTGCACCGCGGCGTAGTTTTTCCGAAGAAGCCCTGCGTTTGCAAGAGCAAATGAGGAATTCGTGGCAGGAAAGAGGAAGGAAAGAAAGTTTCTCTCCCTCTGCCTGCTTTGCTCAGAGGACCGGATGAAGTCAGGGAGTTCTCCCTTTCACTGAGAAACGTGCGGGCTGCTGTTGCCTGGGCGCTCTCTTCTTTGCAAAAGAGTCTGCAGTTCCACGCTTTGAACCGTGGAAAGGCGCCGGGCTCTGCTAAGATTTCCCCGGCGCTTCGTTTGCCCTGGGCCAAAGCGAGCCTTCACAATAGCTGAACGCTAACACTGCATACTCGTTCCACTTCCAGAACCGGGCTACGGCGAGGCAGTTCTCCGGGGGAAAACGGCCCTTCGCGAAGGGCAGATCTGCCGAGCTCATTGCGGGAAAGCGAAAGCAAAGGACGCTTTTCTCCCTCTAACCGCTTTCGTCAGAGGAACGGGGGAAGTCACAGTGTTCTTTCTCTCCCTGAGATACACACAATCTGACGTTGCCTCTGAGCTCCGTTGCTGGCAAAGAACTGAAAGTGACATACATTCCTGTGGGGAAACACAGGGCTTTGCTAGGATTTCTCTAGGCAGTGTGTTTTCCCTGGGCCTCACTGTAGCAACACGATCTCGCCAGGGCAACACTGCATGGCACTTCCTCTGCCAGGAGAGAGCTGCTGCTTTGTAGTTTGTGCTGGGAAACCTTGCTTTGGCAAGTGCGAATTGACCGCATTCAGGCAGAAAGAAAAGAGAATAGCAAGAGGCCTTTTCTCCCCGGCTGCTCTGCCAAGCCCTTCCAGCTCAAACAATGTCGTTGCTCCTCTGGAAGGATCCCTGCACCGCGGCATAGTTTTTCCGAAGAAGCCCTGCGTTTGCACGAGCAAATGAGGAATTCGTGGCAGGAAAGAGGAAGGAAAGAAAGTTTCTCTCCCTCTGCTTGCTTTGCTCAGAGGACCGGATGAAGTCAGGGAGTTCTCCCTTTCACTGAGAAACGTGCGGGCTGCTGTTGCCTGGGCGCTCTCTTCTTTGCAAAAGAGTCTGCAGTTCCACGCTTTGAACCGTGGAAAGGCGCCGGGCTCTGCTAAGATTTCCCCCGGCGCTTCGTTTGCCCTGGGCCAAAGCGAGCCTTCACAATAGCTGAACGCTAACACTGCATACTCGTTCCACTTCCAGAACCGGGCTACGGCGAGGCAGTTCTCCGGGGGAAAACGGCCCTTCGCGAAGGGCAGATCTGCCGAGCTCATTGCGGGAAAGCGAAAGCAAAGGACGCTTTTCTCCCTCTAACCGCTTTCGTCAGAGGAACGGGGGAAGTCACAGTGTTCTTTCTCTCCCTGAGATACACACAATCTGACGTTGCCTCTGAGCTCCGTTGCTGGCAAAGAACTGAAAGTGACATACATTCCTGTGGGGAAACACAGGGCTTTGCTAGGATTTCTCTAGGCAGTGTGTTTTCCCTGGGCCTCACTGTAGCAACACGATCTCGCAAGGGCAGAACTGCATGGGATTTCCTCTGCCAGGAGAGAGCTGCTGCTTTGTAGTTTGTGCTGGGAAACCTTGCTTTGGCAAGTGCGAATTGACCGCATTCAGGCAGAAAGAAAAGAGAATAGCAAGAGGCCTTTTCTCCCCGGCTGCTCTGCCAAGCCCTTCCAGCTCAAACTATGTCGTTGCTCCTCTGGAAGGATCCCTGCACCGCGGCGTAGTTTTTCCGAAGAAGCCCTGCGTTTGCACGAGCAAATGAGGAATTCGTGGCAGGAAAGAGGAAGGAAAGAAAGTTTCTCTCCCTCTGCCTGCTTTGCTCAGAGGACCGGATGAAGTCAGGGAGTTCTCCCTTTCACTGAGAAACGTGTGGGCTGCTGTTGCCTGGGCGCTCTCTTCTTTGCAAAAGAGTCTGCAGTTCCACGCTTTGAACCGTGGAAAGGCGCCGGGCTCTGCTAAGATTTCCCCCGGCGCTTCGTTTGCCCTGGGCCAAAGCGAGCCTTCACAATAGCTGAACGCTAACACTGCATACTCGTTCCACTTCCAGAACCGGGCTACGGCGAGGCAGTTCTCCGGGGGAAAACGGCCCTTCGCGAAGGGCAGATCTGCCGAGCTCATTGCGGGAAAGCGAAAGCAAAGGACGCTTTTCTCCCTCTAACCGCTTTCGTCAGAGGAACGGGGGAAGTCACAGTGTTCTTTCTCTCCCTGAGATACACACAATCTGACGTTGCCTCTGAGCTCCGTTGCTGGCAAAGAACTGAAAGTGACATACATTCCTGTGGGGAAACACAGGGCTTTGCTAGGATTTCTCTAGGCAGTGTGTTTTCCCTGGGCCTCACTGTAGCAACACGATCTCGCCAGGGCAACACTGCATGGCACTTCCTCCGCCAGGAGAGAGCTGCTGCTCTGTAGTTTGTGCTGGGAAACCTTGCTTTGGCAAGTGCGAATTGACCGCATTCAGGCAGAAAGAAAAGAGAATAGCAAGAGGCCTTTTCTCCCCGGCTGCTCTGCCAAGCCCTTCCAGCTCAAACTATGTCGTTGCTCCTCTGGAAGGATCCCTGCACCGCGGCGTAGTTTTTCCGAAGAAGCCCTGCGTTTGCACGAGCAAATGAGGAATTCGTGGCAGGAAAGAGGAAGGAAAGAAAGTTTCTCTCCCTCTGCCTGCTTTGCTCAGAGGACCGGATGAAGTCAGGGAGTTCTCCCTTTCACTGAGAAACGTGCGGGCTGCTGTTGCCTGGGCGCTCTCTTCTTTGCAAAAGAGTCTGCAGTTCCACGCTTTGAACCGTGGAAAGGCGCCGGGCTCTGCTAAGATTTCCCCGGCGCTTCGTTTGCCCTGGGCCAAAGCGAGCCTTCACAATAGCTGAACGCTAACACTGCATACTCGTTCCACTTCCAGAACCGGGCTACGGCGAGGCAGTTCTCCGGGGGAAAACGGCCCTTCGCGAAGGGCAGATCTGCCGAGCTCATTGCGGGAAAGCGAAAGCAAAGGACGCTTTTCTCCCTCTAACCGCTTTCGTCAGAGGAACGGGGGAAGTCACAGTGTTCTTTCTCTCCCTGAGATACACACAATCTGACGTTGCCTCTGAGCTCCGTTGCTGGCAAAGAACTGAAAGTGACATACATTCCTGTGGGGAAACACAGGGCTTTGCTAGGATTTCTCTAGGCAGTGTGTTTTCCCTGGGCCTCACTGTAGCAACACGATCTCGCAAGGGCAGAACTGCATGGGATTTCCTCTGCCAGGAGAGAGCTGCTGCTTTGTAGTTTGTGCTGGGAAACCTTGCTTTGGCAAGTGCGAATTGACCGCATTCAGGCAGAAAGAAAAGAGAATAGCAAGAGGCCTTTTCTCCCCGGCTGCTCTGCCAAGCCCTTCCAGCTCAAACTATGTCGTTGCTCCTCTGGAAGGATCCCTGCACCGCGGCGTAGTTTTTCCGAAGAAGCCCTGCGTTTGCACGAGCAAATGAGGAATTCGTGGCAGGAAAGAGGAAGGAAAGAAAGTTTCTCTCCCTCTGCCTGCTTTGCTCAGAGGACCGGATGAAGTCAGGGAGTTCTCCCTTTCACTGAGAAACGTGCGGGCTGCTGTTGCCTGGGCGCTCTCTTCTTTGCAAAAGAGTCTGCAGTTCCACGCTTTGAACCGTGGAAAGGCGCCGGGCTCTGCTAAGATTTCCCCCGGCGCTTCGTTTGCCCTGGGCCAAAGCGAGCCTTCACAATAGCTGAACGCTAACACTGCATACTCGTTCCACTTCCAGAACCGGGCTACGGCGAGGCAGTTCTCCGGGGGAAAACGGCCCTTCGCGAAGGGCAGATCTGCCGAGCTCATTGCGGGAAAGCGAAAGCAAAGGACGCTTTTCTCCCTCTAACCGCTTTCGTCAGAGGAACGGGGGAAGTCACAGTGTTCTTTCTCTCCCTGAGATACACACAATCTGACGTTGCCTCTGAGCTCCGTTGCTGGCAAAGAACTGAAAGTGACATACATTCCTGTGGGGAAACACAGGGCTTTGCTAGGATTTCTCTAGGCAGTGTGTTTTCCCTGGGCCTCACTGTAGCAACACGATCTCGCAAGGGCAGAACTGCATGGGATTTCCTCTGCCAGGAGAGAGCTGCTGCTTTGTAGTTTGTGCTGGGAAACCTTGCTTTGGCAAGTGCGAATTGACCGCATTCAGGCAGAAAGAAAAGAGAATAGCAAGAGGCCTTTTCTCCCCGGCTGCTCTGCCAAGCCCTTCCAGCTCAAACTATGTCGTTGCTCCTCTGGAAGGATCCCTGCACCGCGGCGTAGTTTTTCCGAAGAAGCCCTGCGTTTGCACGAGCAAATGAGGAATTCGTGGCAGGAAAGAGGAAGGAAAGAAAGTTTCTCTCCCTCTGCCTGCTTTGCTCAGAGGACCGGATGAAGTCAGGGAGTTCTCCCTTTCACTGAGAAACGTGCGGGCTGCTGTTGCCTGGGCGCTCTCTTCTTTGCAAAAGAGTCTGCAGTTCCACGCTTTGAACCGTGGAAAGGCGCCGGGCTCTGCTAAGATTTCCCCCGGCGCTTCGTTTGCCCTGGGCCAAAGCGAGCCTTCACAATAGCTGAACGCTAACACTGCATACTCGTTCCACTTCCAGAACCGGGCTACGGCGAGGCAGTTCTCCGGGGGAAAACGGCCCTTCGCGAAGGGCAGATCTGCCGAGCTCATTGCGGGAAAGCGAAAGCAAAGGACGCTTTTCTCCCTCTAACCGCTTTCGTCAGAGGAACGGGGGAAGTCACAGTGTTCTTTCTCTCCCTGAGATACACACAATCTGACGTTGCCTCTGAGCTCCGTTGCTGGCAAAGAACTGAAAGTGACATACATTCCTGTGGGGAAACACAGGGCTTTGCTAGGATTTCTCTAGGCAGTGTGTTTTCCCTGGGCCTCACTGTAGCAACACGATCTCGCAAGGGCAGAACTGCATGGGATTTCCTCTGCCAGGAGAGAGCTGCTGCTTTGTAGTTTGTGCTGGGAAACCTTGCTTTGGCAAGTGCGAATTGACCGCATTCAGGCAGAAAGAAAAGAGAATAGCAAGAGGCCTTTTCTCCCCGGCTGCTCTGCCAAGCCCTTCCAGCTCAAACTATGTCGTTGCTCCTCTGGAAGGATCCCTGCACCGCGGCGTAGTTTTTCCGAAGAAGCCCTGCGTTTGCAAGAGCAAATGAGGAATTCGTGGCAGGAAAGAGGAAGGAAAGAAAGTTTCTCTCCCTCTGCCTGCTTTGCTCAGAGGACTGGATGAAGTCAGGGAGTTCTCCCTTTCACTGAGAAACGTGCGGGCTGCTGTTGCCTGGGCGCTCTCTTCTCTGCAAAAGAGTCTGCAGTTCCACGCTTTGAACCGTGGAAAGGCGCCGGGCTCTGCTAAGATTTCCCCCGGCGCTTCGTTTGCCCTGGGCCAAAGCGAGCCTTCACAATAGCTGAACGCTAACACTGCATACTCGTTCCACTTCCAGAACCGGGCTACGGCGAGGCAGTTCTCCGGGGGAAAACGGCCCTTCGCGAAGGGCAGATCTGCCGAGCTCATTGCGGGAAAGCGAAAGCAAAGGACGCTTTTCTCCCTCTAACCGCTTTCGTCAGAGGAACGGGGGAAGTCACAGTGTTCTTTCTCTCCCTGAGATACACACAATCTGACGTTGCCTCTGAGCTCCGTTGCGGGCAAAGAACTGAAAGTGACATACATTCCTGTGGGGAAACACAGGGCTTTGCTAGGATTTCTCTAGGCAGTGTGTTTTCCCTGGGCCTCACTGTAGGAACACGATCTCGCAAGGGCAGAACTGCATGGGATTTCCTCTGCCAGGAGAGAGCTGCTGCTTTGTAGTTTGTGCTGGGAAACCTTGCTTTGGCAAGTGCGAATTGACCGCATTCAGGCAGAAAGAAAAGAGAATAGCAAGAGGCCTTTTCTCCCCGGCTGCTCTGCCAAGCCCTTCCAGCTCAAACTATGTCGTTGCTCCTCTGGAAGGATCCCTGCACCGCGGCGTAGTTTTTCCGAAGAAGCCCTGCGTTTGCACGAGCAAATGAGGAATTCGTGGCAGGAAAGAGGAAGGAAAGAAAGTTTCTCTCCCTCTGCCTGCTTTGCTCAGAGGACCGGATGAAGTCAGGGAGTTCTCCCTTTCACTGAGAAACGTGCGGGCTGCTGTTGCCTGGGCGCTCTCTTCTTTGCAAAAGAGTCTGCAGTTCCACGCTTTGAACCGTGGAAAGGCGCCGGGCTCTGCTACGATTTCCCCCGGCGCCTCGTTTGCCCTGGGCCAAAGCGAGCCTTCACAATAGCTGAACGCTAACACTGCATACTCGTTCCACTTCCAGAACCGGGCTACGGCGAGGCAGTTCTCCGGGGGAAAACGGCCCTTCGCGAAGGGCAGATCTGCCGAGCTCATTGCGGGAAAGCGAAAGCAAAGGACGCTTTTCTCCCTCTAACCGCTTTCGTCAGAGGAACGGGGGAAGTCACAGTGTTCTTTCTCTCCCTGAGATACACACAATCTGACGTTGCCTCTGAGCTCCGTTGCTGGCAAAGAACTGAAAGTGACATACATTCCTGTGGGGAAACACAGGGCTTTGCTAGGATTTCTCTAGGCAGTGTGTTTTCCCTGGGCCTCACTGTAGCAACACGATCTCGCAAGGGCAGAACTGCATGGGATTTCCTCTGCCAGGAGAGAGCTGCTGCTTTGTAGTTTGTGCTGGGAAACCTTGCTTTGGCAAGTGCGAATTGACCGCATTCAGGCAGAAAGAAAAGAGAATAGCAAGAGGCCTTTTCTCCCCGGCTGCTCTGCCAAGCCCTTCCAGCTCAAACTATGTCGTTGCTCCTCTGGAAGGATCCCTGCACCGCGGCGTAGTTTTTCCGAAGAAGCCCTGCGTTTGCAAGAGCAAATGAGGAATTCGTGGCAGGAAAGAGGAAGGAAAGAAAGTTTCTCTCCCTCTGCCTGCTTTGCTCAGAGGACCGGATGAAGTCAGGGAGTTCTCCCTTTCACTGAGAAACGTGCGGGCTGCTGTTGCCTGGGCGCTCTCTTCTTTGCAAAAGAGTCTGCAGTTCCACGCTTTGAACCGTGGAAAGGCGCCGGGCTCTGCTAAGATTTCCCCCGGCGCTTCGTTTGCCCTGGGCCAAAGCGAGCCTTCACAATAGCTGAACGCTAACACTGCATACTCGTTCCACTTCCAGAACCGGGCTACGGCGAGGCAGTTCTCCGGGGGAAAACGGCCCTTCGCGAAGGGCAGATCTGCCGAGCTCATTGCGGGAAAGCGAAAGCAAAGGACGCTTTTCTCCCTCTAACCGCTTTCGTCAGAGGAACGGGGGAAGTCACAGTGTTCTTTCTCTCCCTGAGATACACACAATCTGACGTTGCCTCTGAGCTCCGTTGCTGGCAAAGAACTGAAAGTGACATACATTCCTGTGGGGAAACACAGGGCTTTGCTAGGATTTCTCTAGGCAGTGTGTTTTCCCTGGGCCTCACTGTAGCAACACTATCTCGCCAGGGCAACACTGCATGGCACTTCCTCCGCCAGGAGAGAGCTGCTGCTCTGTAGTTTGTGCTGGGAAACCTTGCTTTGGCAAGTGCGAATTGACCGCATTCAGGCAGAAAGAAAAGAGAATAGCAAGAGGCCTTTTCTCCCCGGCTGCTCTGCCAAGCCCTTCCAGCTCAAACTATGTCGTTGCTCCTCTGGAAGGATCCCTGCACCGCGGCGTAGTTTTTCCGAAGAAGCCCTGCGTTTGCACGAGCAAATGAGGAATTCGTGGCAGGAAAGAGGAAGGAAAGAAAGTTTCTCTCCCTCTGCCTGCTTTGCTCAGAGGACTGGATGAAGTCAGGGAGTTCTCCCTTTCACTGAGAAACGTGCGGGCTGCTGTTGCCTGGGCGCTCTCTTCTTTGCAAAAGAGTCTGCAGTTCCACGCTTTGAACCGTGGAAAGGCGCCGGGCTCTGCTAAGATTTCCCCCGGCGCTTCGTTTGCCCTGGGCCAAAGCGAGCCTTCACAATAGCTGAACGCTAACACTGCATACTCGTTCCACTTCCAGAACCGGGCTACGGCGAGGCAGTTCTCCGGGGGAAAACGGCCCTTCGCGAAGGGCAGATCTGCCGAGCTCATTGCGCGAAAGCGAAAGCAAAGGACGCTTTTCTCCCTCTAACCGCTTTCGTCAGAGGAACGGGGGAAGTCACAGTGTTCTTTCTCTCCCTGAGATACACACAATCTGACGTTGCCTCTGAGCTCCGTTGCTGGCAAAGAACTGAAAGTGACATACATTCCTGTGGGGAAACACAGGGCTTTGCTAGGATTTCTCTAGGCAGTGTGTTTTCCCTGGGCCTCACTGTAGCAACACGATCTCGCAAGGGCAGAACTGCATGGGATTTCCTCTGCCAGGAGAGAGCTGCTGCTTTGTAGTTTGTGCTGGGAAACCTTGCTTTGGCAAGTGCGAATTGACCGCATTCAGGCAGAAAGAAAAGAGAATAGCAAGAGGCCTTTTCTCCCCGGCTGCTCTGCCAAGCCCTTCCAGCTCAAACTATGTCGTTGCTCCTCTGGAAGGATCCCTGCACCGCGGCGTAGTTTTTCCGAAGAAGCCCTGCGTTTGCACGAGCAAATGAGGAATTCGTGGCAGGAAAGAGGAAGGAAAGAAAGTTTCTCTCCCTCTGCCTGCTTTGCTCAGAGGACCGGATGAAGTCAGGGAGTTCTCCCTTTCACTGAGAAACGTGCGGGCTGCTGTTGCCTGGGCGCTCTCTTCTTTGCAAAAGAGTCTGCAGTTCCACGCTTTGAACCGTGGAAAGGCGCCGGGCTCTGCTAAGATTTCCCCCGGCGCTTCGTTTGCCCTGGGCCAAAGCGAGCCTTCACAATAGCTGAACGCTAACACTGCATACTCGTTCCACTTCCAGAACCGGGCTACGGCGAGGCAGTTCTCCGGGGGAAAACGGCCCTTCGCGAAGGGCAGATCTGCCGAGCTCATTGCGGGAAAGCGAAAGCAAAGGACGCTTTTCTCCCTCTAACCGCTTTCGTCAGAGGAACGGGGGAAGTCACAGTGTTCTTTCTCTCCCTGAGATACACACAATCTGACGTTGCCTCTGAGCTCCGTTGCTGGCAAAGAACTGAAAGTGACATACATTCCTGTGGGGAAACACAGGGCTTTGCTAGGATTTCTCTAGGCAGTGTGTTTTCCCTGGGCCTCACTGTAGCAACACTATCTCGCCAGGGCAACACTGCATGGCACTTCCTCCGCCAGGAGAGAGCTGCTGCTCTGTAGTTTGTGCTGGGAAACCTTGCTTTGGCAAGTGCGAATTGACCGCATTCAGGCAGAAAGAAAAGAGAATAGCAAGAGGCCTTTTCTCCCCGGCTGCTCTGCCAAGCCCTTCCAGCTCAAACTATGTCGTTGCTCCTCTGGAAGGATCCCTGCACCGCGGCGTAGTTTTTCCGAAGAAGCCCTGCGTTTGCACGAGCAAATGAGGAATTCGTGGCAGGAAAGAGGAAGGAAAGAAAGTTTCTCTCCCTCTGCCTGCTTTGCTCAGAGGACTGGATGAAGTCAGGGAGTTCTCCCTTTCACTGAGAAACGTGCGGGCTGCTGTTGCCTGGGCGCTCTCTTCTTTGCAAAAGAGTCTGCAGTTCCACGCTTTGAACCGTGGAAAGGCGCCGGGCTCTGCTAAGATTTCCCCCGGCGCTTCGTTTGCCCTGGGCCAAAGCGAGCCTTCACAATAGCTGAACGCTAACACTGCATACTCGTTCCACTTCCAGAACCGGGCTACGGCGAGGCAGTTCTCCGGGGGAAAACGGCCCTTCGCGAAGGGCAGATCTGCCGAGCTCATTGCGGGAAAGCGAAAGCAAAGGACGCTTTTCTCCCTCTAACCGCTTTCGTCAGAGGAACGGGGGAAGTCACAGTGTTCTTTCTCTCCCTGAGATACACACAATCTGACGTTGCCTCTGAGCTCCGTTGCTGGCAAAGAACTGAAAGTGACATACATTCCTGTGGGGAAACACAGGGCTTTGCTAGGATTTCTCTAGGCAGTGTGTTTTCCCTGGGCCTCACTGTAGGAACACGATCTCGCAAGGGCAGAACTGCATGGGATTTCCTCTGCCAGGAGAGAGCTGCTGCTTTGTAGTTTGTGCTGGGAAACCTTGCTTTGGCAAGTGCGAATTGACCGCATTCAGGCAGAAAGAAAAGAGAATAGCAAGAGGCCTTTTCTCCCCGGCTGCTCTGCCAAGCCCTTCCAGCTCAAACTATGTCGTTGCTCCTCTGGAAGGATCCCTGCACCGCGGCGTAGTTTTTCCGAAGAAGCCCTGCGTTTGCACGAGCAAATGAGGAATTCGTGGCAGGAAAGAGGAAGGAAAGAAAGTTTCTCTCCCTCTGCCTGCTTTGCTCAGAGGACCGGATGAAGTCAGGGAGTTCTCCCTTTCACTGAGAAACGTGCGGGCTGCTGTTGCCTGGGCGCTCTCTTCTTTGCAAAAGAGTCTGCAGTTCCACGCTTTGAACCGTGGAAAGGCGCCGGGCTCTGCTAAGATTTCCCCCGGCGCCTCGTTTGCCCTGGGCCAAAGCGAGCCTTCACAATAGCTGAACGCTAACACTGCATACTCGTTCCACTTCCAGAACCGGGCTACGGCGAGGCAGTTCTCCGGGGGAAAACGGCCCTTCGCGAAGGGCAGATCTGCCGAGCTCATTGCGGGAAAGCGAAAGCAAAGGACGCTTTTCTCCCTCTAACCGCTTTCGTCAGAGGAACGGGGGAAGTCACAGTGTTCTTTCTCTCCCTGAGATACACACAATCTGACGTTGCCTCTGAGCTCCGTTGCTGGCAAAGAACTGAAAGTGACATACATTCCTGTGGGGAAACACAGGGCTTTGCTAGGATTTCTCTAGGCAGTGTGTTTTCCCTGGGCCTCACTGTAGCAACACGATCTCGCAAGGGCAGAACTGCATGGGATTTCCTCTGCCAGGAGAGAGCTGCTGCTTTGTAGTTTGTGCTGGGAAACCTTGCTTTGGCAAGTGCGAATTGACCGCATTCAGGCAGAAAGAAAAGAGAATAGCAAGAGGCCTTTTCTCCCCGGCTGCTCTGCCAAGCCCTTCCAGCTCAAACTATGTCGTTGCTCCTCTGGAAGGATCCCTGCACCGCGGCGTAGTTTTTCCGAAGAAGCCCTGCGTTTGCACGAGCAAATGAGGAATTCGTGGCAGGAAAGAGGAAGGAAAGAAAGTTTCTCTCCCTCTGCCTGCTTTGCTCAGAGGACCGGATGAAGTCAGGGAGTTCTCCCTTTCACTGAGAAACGTGCGGGCTGCTGTTGCCTGGGCGCTCTCTTCTTTGCAAAAGAGTCTGCAGTTCCACGCTTTGAACCGTGGAAAGGCGCCGGGCTCTGCTAAGATTTCCCCGGCGCTTCGTTTGCCCTGGGCCAAAGCGAGCCTTCACAATAGCTGAACGCTAACACTGCATACTCGTTCCACTTCCAGAACCGGGCTACGGCGAGGCAGTTCTCCGGGGGAAAACGGCCCTTCGCGAAGGGCAGATCTGCCGAGCTCATTGCGGGAAAGCGAAAGCAAAGGACGCTTTTCTCCCTCTAACCGCTTTCGTCAGAGGAACGGGGGAAGTCACAGTGTTCTTTCTCTCCCTGAGATACACACAATCTGACGTTGCCTCTGAGCTCCGTTGCTGGCAAAGAACTGAAACTGACATACATTCCTGTGGGGAAACACAGGGCTTTGCTAGGATTTCTCTAGGCAGTGTGTTTTCCCTGGGCCTCACTGTAGCAACACGATCTCGCCAGGGCAACACTGCATGGCACTTCCTCTGCCAGGAGAGAGCTGCTGCTTTGTAGTTTGTGCTGGGAAACCTTGCTTTGGCAAGTGCGAATTGACCGCATTCAGGCAGAAAGAAAAGAGAATAGCAAGAGGCCTTTTCTCCCCGGCTGCTCTGCCAAGCCCTTCCAGCTCAAACAATGTCGTTGCTCCTCTGGAAGGATCCCTGCACCGCGGCGTAGTTTTTCCGAAGAAGCCCTGAGTTTGCACGAGCAAATGAGGAATTCGTGGCAGGAAAGAGGAAGGAAAGAAAGTTTCTCTCCCTCTGCTTGCTTTGCTCAGAGGACCGGATGAAGTCAGGGAGTTCTCCCTTTCACTGAGAAACGTGCGGGCTGCTGTTGCCTGGGCGCTCTCTTCTTTGCAAAAGAGTCTGCAGTTCCACGCTTTGAACCGTGGAAAGGCGCCGGGCTCTGCTAAGATTTCCCCCGGCGCTTCGTTTGCCCTGGGCCAAAGCGAGCCTTCACAATAGCTGAACGCTAACACTGCATACTCGTTCCACTTCCAGAACCGGGCTACGGCGAGGCAGTTCTCCGGGGGAAAACGGCCCTTCGCGAAGGGCAGATCTGCCGAGCTCATTGCGCGAAAGCGAAAGCAAAGGACGCTTTTCTCCCTCTAACCGCTTTCGTCAGAGGAACGGGGGAAGTCACAGTGTTCTTTCTCTCCCTGAGATACACACAATCTGACGTTGCCTCTGAGCTCCGTTGCTGGCAAAGAACTGAAAGTGACATACATTCCTGTGGGGAAACACAGGGCTTTGCTAGGATTTCTCTAGGCAGTGTGTTTTCCCTGGGCCTCACTGTAGCAACACGATCTCGCCAGGGCAACACTGCATGGCACTTCCTCCGCCAGGAGAGAGCTGCTGCTCTGTAGTTTGTGCTGGGAAACCTTGCTTTGGCAAGTGCGAATTGACCGCATTCAGGCAGAAAGAAAAGAGAATAGCAAGAGGCCTTTTCTCCCCGGCTGCTCTGCCAAGCCCTTCCAGCTCAAACTATGTCGTTGCTCCTCTGGAAGGATCCCTGCACCGTGGCGTAGTTTTTCCGAAGAAGCCCTGCGTTTGCACGAGCAAATGAGGAATTCGTGGCAGGAAAGAGGAAGGAAAGAAAGTTTCTCTCCCTCTGCCTGCTTTGCTCAGAGGACCGGATGAAGTCAGGGAGTTCTCCCTTTCACTGAGAAACGTGCGGGCTGCTGTTGCCTGGGCGCTCTCTTCTTTGCAAAAGAGTCTGCAGTTCCACGCTTTGAACCGTGGAAAGGCGCCGGGCTCTGCTAAGATTTCCCCCGGCGCTTCGTTTGCCCTGGGCCAAAGCGAGCCTTCACAATAGCTGAACGCTAACACTGCATACTCGTTCCACTTCCAGAACCGGGCTACGGCGAGGCAGTTCTCCGGGGGAAAACGGCCCTTCGCGAAGGGCAGATCTGCCGAGCTCATTGCGGGAAAGCGAAAGCAAAGGACGCTTTTCTCCCTCTAACCGCTTTCGTCAGAGGAACGGGGGAAGTCACAGTGTTCTTTCTCTCCCTGAGATACACACAATCTGACGTTGCCTCTGAGCTCCGTTGCTGGCAAAGAACTGAAAGTGACATACATTCCTGTGGGGAAACACAGGGCTTTGCTAGGATTTCTCTAGGCAGTGTGTTTTCCCTGGGCCTCACTGTAGCAACACGATCTCGCAAGGGCAGAACTGCATGGGATTTCCTCTGCCAGGAGAGAGCTGCTGCTTTGTAGTTTGTGCTGGGAAACCTTGCTTTGGCAAGTGCGAATTGACCGCATTCAGGCAGAAAGAAAAGAGAATAGCAAGAGGCCTTTTCTCCCCGGCTGCTCTGCCAAGCCCTTCCAGCTCAAACTATGTCGTTGCTCCTCTGGAAGGATCCCTGCACCGCGGCGTAGTTTTTCCGAAGAAGCCCTGCGTTTGCAAGAGCAAATGAGGAATTCGTGGCAGGAAAGAGGAAGGAAAGAAAGTTTCTCTCCCTCTGCCTGCTTTGCTCAGAGGACCGGATGAAGTCAGGGAGTTCTCCCTTTCACTGAGAAACGTGCGGGCTGCTGTTGCCTGGGCGCTCTCTTCTTTGCAAAAGAGTCTGCCGTTCCACGCTTTGAACCGTGGAAAGGCGCCGGGCTCTGCTAAGATTTCCCCCGGCGCTTCGTTTGCCCTGGGCCAAAGCGAGCCTTCACAATAGCTGAACGCTAACACTGCATACTCGTTCCACTTCCAGAACCGGGCTACGGCGAGGCAGTTCTCCGGGGGAAAACGGCCCTTCGCGAAGGGCAGATCTGCCGAGCTCATTGCGGGAAAGCGAAAGCAAAGGACGCTTTTCTCCCTCTAACCGCTTTCGTCAGAGGAACGGGGGAAGTCACAGTGTTCTTTCTCTCCCTGAGATACACACAATCTGACGTTGCCTCTGAGCTCCGTTGCTGGCAAAGAACTGAAAGTGACATACATTCCTGTGGGGAAACACAGGGCTTTGCTAGGATTTCTCTAGGCAGTGTGTTTTCCCTGGGCCTCACTGTAGCAACACTATCTCGCCAGGGCAACACTGCATGGCACTTCCTCTGCCAGGAGAGAGCTGCTGCTTTGTAGTTTGTGCTGGGAAACCTTGCTTTGGCAAGTGCGAATTGACCGCATTCAGGCAGAAAGAAAAGAGAATAGCAAGAGGCCTTTTCTCCCCGGCTGCTCTGCCAAGCCCTTCCAGCTCAAACAATGTCGTTGCTCCTCTGGAAGGATCCCTGCACCGCGGCGTAGTTTTTCCGAAGAAGCCCTGCGTTTGCACGAGCAAATGAGGAATTCGTGGCAGGAAAGAGGAAGGAAAGAAAGTTTCTCTCCCTCTGCTTGCTTTGCTCAGAGGACCGGATGAAGTCAGGGAGTTCTCCCTTTCACTGAGAAACGTGCGGGCTGCTGTTGCCTGGGCGCTCTCTTCTTTGCAAAAGAGTGTGCAGTTCCACGCTTTGAACCGTGGAAAGGCGCCGGGCTCTGCTAAGATTTCCCCCGGCGCTTCGTTTGCCCTGGGCCAAAGCGAGCCTTCACAATAGCTGAACGCTAACACTGCATACTCGTTCCACTTCCAGAACCGGGCTACGGCGAGGCAGTTCTCCGGGGGAAAACGGCCCTTCGCGAAGGGCAGATCTGCCGAGCTCATTGCGCGAAAGCGAAAGCAAAGGACGCTTTTCTCCCTCTAACCGCTTTCGTCAGAGGAACGGGGGAAGTCACAGTGTTCTTTCTCTCCCTGAGATACACACAATCTGACGTTGCCTCTGAGCTCCGTTGCTGGCAAAGAACTGAAAGTGACATACATTCCTGTGGGGAAACACAGGGCTTTGCTAGGATTTCTCTAGGCAGTGTGTTTTCCCTGGGCCTCACTGTAGCAACACGATCTCGCAAGGGCAGAACTGCATGGGATTTCCTCCGCCAGGAGAGAGCTGCTGCTTTGTAGTTTGTGCTGGGAAACCTTGCTTTGGCAAGTGCGAATTGACCGCATTCAGGCAGAAAGAAAAGAGAATAGCAAGAGGCCTTTTCTGCCCGGCTGCTCTGCCAAGCCCTTCCAGCTCAAACTATGTCGTTGCTCCTCTGGAAGGATCCCTGCACCGCGGCGTAGTTTTTCCGAAGAAGCCCTGCGTTTGCACGAGCAAATGAGGAATTCGTGGCAGGAAAGAGGAAGGAAAGAAAGTTTCTCTCCCTCTGCCTGCTTTGCTCAGAGGACCGGATGAAGTCAGGGAGTTCTCCCTTTCACTGAGAAACGTGCGGGCTGCTGTTGCCTGGGCGCTCTCTTCTTTGCAAAAGAGTCTGCAGTTCCACGCTTTGAACCGTGGAAAAGCGCCGGGCTCTGCTAAGATTTCCCCCGGCGCTTCGTTTGCCCTGGGCCAAAGCGAGCCTTCACAATAGCTGAACGCTAACACTGCATACTCGTTCCACTTCCAGAACCGGGCTACGGCGAGGCAGTTCTCCGGGGGAAAACGGCCCTTCGCGAAGGGCAGATCTGCCGAGCTCATTGCGGGAAAGCGAAAGCAAAGGACGCTTTTCTCCCTCTAACCGCTTTCGTCAGAGGAACGGGGGAAGTCACAGTGTTCTTTCTCTCCCTGAGATACACACAATCTGACGTTGCCTCTGAGCTCCGTTGCTGGCAAAGAACTGAAAGTGACATACATTCCTGTGGGGAAACACAGGGCTTTGCTAGGATTTCTCTAGGCAGTGTGTTTTCCCTGGGCCTCACTGTAGCAACACGATCTCGCAAGGGCAGAACTGCATGGGATTTCCTCCGCCAGGAGAGAGCTGCTGCTTTGTAGTTTGTGCTGGGAAACCTTGCTTTGGCAAGTGCGAATTGACCGCATTCAGGCAGAAAGAAAAGAGAATAGCAAGAGGCCTTTTCTCCCCGGCTGCTCTGCCAAGCCCTTCCAGCTCAAACTATGTCGTTGCTCCTCTGGAAGGATCCCTGCACCGCGGCGTAGTTTTTCCGAAGAAGCCCTGCGTTTGCACGAGCAAATGAGGAATTCGTGGCAGGAAAGAGGAAGGAAAGAAAGTTTCTCTCCCTCTGCCTGCTTTGCTCAGAGGACCGGATGAAGTCAGGGAGTTCTCCCTTTCACTGAGAAACGTGCGGGCTGCTGTTGCCTGGGCGCTCTCTTCTTTGCAAAAGAGTCTGCAGTTCCACGCTTTGAACCGTGGAAAGGCGCCGGGCTCTGCTAAGATTTCCCCCGGCGCTTCGTTTGCCCTGGGCCAAAGCGAGCCTTCACAATAGCTGAACGCTAACACTGCATACTCGTTCCACTTCCAGAACCGGGCTACGGCGAGGCAGTTCTCCGGGGGAAAACGGCCCTTCGCGAAGGGCAGATCTGCCGAGCTCATTGCGGGAAAGCGAAAGCAAAGGACGCTTTTCTCCCTCTAACCGCTTTCGTCAGAGGAACGGGGGAAGTCACAGTGTTCTTTCTCTCCCTGAGATACACACAATCTGACGTTGCCTCTGAGCTCCGTTGCTGGCAAAGAACTGAAAGTGACATACATTCCTGTGGGGAAACACAGGGCTTTGCTAGGATTTCTCTAGGCAGTGTGTTTTCCCTGGGCCTCACTGTAGCAACACTATCTCGCCAGGGCAACACTGCATGGCACTTCCTCCGCCAGGAGAGAGCTGCTGCTCTGTAGTTTGTGCTGGGAAACCTTGCTTTGGCAAGTGCGAATTGACCGCATTCAGGCAGAAAGAAAAGAGAATAGCAAGAGGCCTTTTCTCCCCGGCTGCTCTGCCAAGCCCTTCCAGCTCAAACTATGTCGTTGCTCCTCTGGAAGGATCCCTGCACCGCGGCGTAGTTTTTCCGAAGAAGCCCTGCGTTTGCACGAGCAAATGAGGAATTCGTGGCAGGAAAGAGGAAGGAAAGAAAGTTTCTCTCCCTCTGCCTGCTTTGCTCAGAGGACCGGATGAAGTCAGGGAGTTCTCCCTTTCACTGAGAAACGTGCGGGCTGCTGTTGCCTGGGCGCTCTCTTCTTTGCAAAAGAGTCTGCAGTTCCACGCTTTGAACCGTGGAAAGGCGCCGGGCTCTGCTAAGATTTCCCCCGGCGCTTCGTTTGCCCTGGGCCAAAGCGAGCCTTCACAATAGCTGAACGCTAACACTGCATACTCGTTCCACTTCCAGAACCGGGCTACGGCGAGGCAGTTCTCCGGGGGAAAACGGCCCTTCGCGAAGGGCAGATCTGCCGAGCTCATTGCGGGAAAGCGAAAGCAAAGGACGCTTTTCTCCCTCTAACCGCTTTCGTCAGAGGAACGGGGGAAGTCACAGTGTTCTTTCTCTCCCTGAGATACACACAATCTGACGTTGCCTCTGAGCTCCGTTGCTGGCAAAGAACTGAAAGTGACATACATTCCTGTGGGGAAACACAGGGCTTTGCTAGGATTTCTCTAGGCAGTGTGTTTTCCCTGGGCCTCACTGTAGCAACACGATCTCGCAAGGGCAGAACTGCATGGGATTTCCTCTGCCAGGAGAGAGCTGCTGCTTTGTAGTTTGTGCTGGGAAACCTTGCTTTGGCAAGTGCGAATTGACCGCATTCAGGCAGAAAGAAAAGAGAATAGCAAGAGGCCTTTTCTCCCCGGCTGCTCTGCCAAGCCCTTCCAGCTCAAACTATGTCGTTGCTCCTCTGGAAGGATCCCTGCACCGCGGCGTAGTTTTTCCGAAGAAGCCCTGCGTTTGCACGAGCAAATGAGGAATTCGTGGCAGGAAAGAGGAAGGAAAGAAAGTTTCTCTCCCTCTGCCTGCTTTGCTCAGAGGACCGGATGAAGTCAGGGAGTTCTCCCTTTCACTGAGAAACGTGCGGGCTGCTGTTGCCTGGGCGCTCTCTTCTTTGCAAAAGAGTCTGCAGTTCCACGCTTTGAACCGTGGAAAGGCGCCGGGCTCTGCTAAGATTTCCCCCGGCGCTTCGTTTGCCCTGGGCCAAAGCGAGCCTTCACAATAGCTGAACGCTAACACTGCATACTCGTTCCACTTCCAGAACCGGGCTACGGCGAGGCAGTTCTCCGGGGGAAAACGGCCCTTCGCGAAGGGCAGATCTGCCGAGCTCATTGCGGGAAAGCGAAAGCAAAGGACGCTTTTCTCCCTCTAACCGCTTTCGTCAGAGGAACGGGGGAAGTCACAGTGTTCTTTCTCTCCCTGAGATACACACAATCTGACGTTGCCTCTGAGCTCCGTTGCTGGCAAAGAACTGAAAGTGACATACATTCCTGTGGGGAAACACAGGGCTTTGCTAGGATTTCTCTAGGCAGTGTGTTTTCCCTGGGCCTCACTGTAGCAACACTATCTCGCCAGGGCAACACTGCATGGCACTTCCTCCGCCAGGAGAGAGCTGCTGCTCTGTAGTTTGTGCTGGGAAACCTTGCTTTGGCAAGTGCGAATTGACCGCATTCAGGCAGAAAGAAAAGAGAATAGCAAGAGGCCTTTTCTCCCCGGCTGCTCTGCCAAGCCCTTCCAGCTCAAACTATGTCGTTGCTCCTCTGGAAGGATCCCTGCACCGCGGCGTAGTTTTTCCGAAGAAGCCCTGCGTTTGCACGAGCAAATGAGGAATTCGTGGCAGGAAAGAGGAAGGAAAGAAAGTTTCTCTCCCTCTGCTTGCTTTGCTCAGAGGACCGGATGAAGTCAGGGAGTTCTCCCTTTCACTGAGAAACGTGCGGGCTGCTGTTGCCTGGGCGCTCTCTTCTTTGCAAAAGAGTCTGCAGTTCCACGCTTTGAACCGTGGAAAGGCGCCGGGCTCTGCTAAGATTTCCCCCGGCGCTTCGTTTGCCCTGGGCCAAAGCGAGCCTTCACAATAGCTGAACGCTAACACTGCATACTCGTTCCACTTCCAGAACCGGGCTACGGCGAGGCAGTTCTCCGGGGGAAAACGGCCCTTCGCGAAGGGCAGATCTGCCGAGCTCATTGCGCGAAAGCGAAAGCAAAGGACGCTTTTCTCCCTCTAACCGCTTTCGTCAGAGGAACGGGGGAAGTCACAGTGTTCTTTCTCTCCCTGAGATACACACAATCTGACGTTGCCTCTGAGCTCCGTTGCTGGCAAAGAACTGAATGTGACATACATTCCTGTGGGGAAACACAGGGCTTTGCTAGGATTTCTCTAGGCAGTGTGTTTTCCCTGGGCCTCACTGTAGCAACACGATCTCGCCAGGGCAACACTGCATGGCACTTCCTCTGCCAGGAGAGAGCTGCTGCTTTGTAGTTTGTGCTGGGAAACCTTGCTTTGGCAAGTGCGAATTGACCGCATTCAGGCAGAAAGAAAAGAGAATAGCAAGAGGCCTTTTCTCCCCGGCTGCTCTGCCAAGCCCTTCCAGCTCAAACAATGTCGTTGCTCCTCTGGAAGGATCCCTGCACCGCGGCGTAGTTTTTCCGAAGAAGCCCTGCGTTTGCACGAGCATATGAGGAATTCGTGGCAGGAAAGAGGAAGGAAAGAAAGTTTCTCTCCCTCTGCTTGCTTTGCTCAGAGGACCGGATGAAGTCAGGGAGTTCTCCCTTTCACTGAGAAACGTGCGGGCTGCTGTTGCCTGGGCGCTCTCTTCTTTGCAAAAGAGTCTGCAGTTCCACGCTTTGAACCGTGGAAAGGCGCCGGGCTCTGCTAAGATTTCCCCCGGCGCTTCGTTTGCCCTGGGCCAAAGCGAGCCTTCACAATAGCTGAACGCTAACACTGCATACTCGTTCCACTTCCAGAACCGGGCTACGGCGAGGCAGTTCTCCGGGGGAAAACGGCCCTTCGCGAAGGGCAGATCTGCCGAGCTCATTGCGCGAAAGCGAAAGCAAAGGACGCTTTTCTCCCTCTAACCGCTTTCGTCAGAGGAACGGGGGAAGTCACAGTTTTCTTTCTCTCCCTGAGATACACACAATCTGACGTTGCCTCTGAGCTCCGTTGCTGGCAAAGAACTGAAAGTGACATACATTCCTGTGGGGAAACACAGGGCTTTGCTAGGATTTCTCTAGGCAGTGTGTTTTCCCTGGGCCTCACTGTAGCAACACGATCTCGCAAGGGCAGAACTGCATGGGATTTCCTCTGCCAGGAGAGAGCTGCTGCTTTGTAGTTTGTGCTGGGAAACCTTGCTTTGGCAAGTGCGAATTGACCGCATTCAGGCAGAAAGAAAAGAGAATAGCAAGAGGCCTTTTCTCCCCGGCTGCTCTGCCAAGCCCTTCCAGCTCAAACTATGTCGTTGCTCCTCTGGAAGGATCCCTGCACCGCGGCGTAGTTTTTCCGAAGAAGCCCTGCGTTTGCACGAGCACATGAGGAATTCGTGGCAGGAAAGAGGAAGGAAAGAAAGTTTCTCTCCCTCTGCCTGCTTTGCTCAGAGGACCGGATGAAGTCAGGGAGTTCTCCCTTTCACTGAGAAACGTGCGGGCTGCTGTTGCCTGGGCGCTCTCTTCTTTGCAAAAGAGTCTGCAGTTCCACGCTTTGAACCGTGGAAAGGCGCCGGGCTCTGCTAAGATTTCCCCCGGCGCTTCGTTTGCCCTGGGCCAAAGCGAGCCTTCACAATAGCTGAACGCTAACACTGCATACTCGTTCCACTTCCAGAACCGGGCTACGGCGAGGCAGTTCTCCGGGGGAAAACGGCCCTTCGCGAAGGGCAGATCTGCCGAGCTCATTGCGGGAAAGCGAAAGCAAAGGACGCTTTTCTCCCTCTAACCGCTTTCGTCAGAGGAACGGGGGAAGTCACAGTGTTCTTTCTCTCCCTGAGATACACACAATCTGACGTTGCCTCTGAGCTCCGTTGCTGGCAAAGAACTGAAAGTGACATACATTCCTGTGGGGAAACACAGGGCTTTGCTAGGATTTCTCTAGGCAGTGTGTTTTCCCTGGGCCTCACTGTAGCAACACGATCTCGCCAGGGCAACACTGCATGGCACTTCCTCCGCCAGGAGAGAGCTGCTGCTCTGTAGTTTGTGCTGGGAAACCTTGCTTTGGCAAGTGCGAATTGACCGCATTCAGGCAGAAAGAAAAGAGAATAGCAAGAGGCCTTTTCTCCCCGGCTGCTCTGCCAAGCCCTTCCAGCTCAAACTATGTCGTTGCTCCTCTGGAAGGATCCCTGCACCGCGGCGTAGTTTTTCCGAAGAAGCCCTGCGTTTGCACGAGCAAATGAGGAATTCGTGGCAGGAAAGAGGAAGGAAAGAAAGTTTCTCTCCCTCTGCCTGCTTTGCTCAGAGGACCGGATGAAGTCAGGGAGTTCTCCCTTTCACTGAGAAACGTGCGGGCTGCTGTTGCCTGGGCGCTCTCTTCTTTGCAAAAGAGTCTGCAGTTCCACGCTTTGAACCGTGGAAAGGCGCCGGGCTCTGCTAAGATTTCCCCCGGCGCTTCGTTTGCCCTGGGCCAAAGCGAGCCTTCACAATAGCTGAACGCTAACACTGCATACTCGTTCCACTTCCAGAACCGGGCTACGGCGAGGCAGTTCTCCGGGGGAAAACGGCCCTTCGCGAAGGGCAGATCTGCCGAGCTCATTGCGGGAAAGCGAAAGCAAAGGACGCTTTTCTCCCTCTAACCGCTTTCGTCAGAGGAACGGGGGAAGTCACAGTGTTCTTTCTCTCCCTGAGATACACACAATCTGACGTTGCCTCTGAGCTCCGTTGCTGGCAAAGAACTGAAAGTGACATACATTCCTGTGGGGAAACACAGGGCTTTGCTAGGATTTCTCTAGGCAGTGTGTTTTCCCTGGGCCTCACTGTAGCAACACGATCTCGCAAGGGCAGAACTGCATGGGATTTCCTCTGCCAGGAGAGAGCTGCTGCTTTGTAGTTTGTGCTGGGAAACCTTGCTTTGGCAAGTGCGAATTGACCGCATTCAGGCAGAAAGAAAAGAGAATAGCAAGAGGCCTTTTCTCCCCGGCTGCTCTGCCAAGCCCTTCCAGCTCAAACTATGTCGTTGCTCCTCTGGAAGGATCCCTGCACCGCGGCGTAGTTTTTCCGAAGAAGCCCTGCGTTTGCAAGAGCAAATGAGGAATTCGTGGCAGGAAAGAGGAAGGAAAGAAAGTTTCTCTCCCTCTGCCTGCTTTGCTCAGAGGACCGGATGAAGTCAGGGAGTTCTCCCTTTCACTGAGAAACGTGCGGGCTGCTGTTGCCTGGGCGCTCTCTTCTTTGCAAAAGAGTCTGCAGTTCCACGCTTTGAACCGTGGAAAGGCGCCGGGCTCTGCTAAGATTTCCCCCGGCGCTTCGTTTGCCCTGGGCCAAAGCGAGCCTTCACAATAGCTGAACGCTAACACTGCATACTCGTTCCACTTCCAGAACCGGGCTACGGCGAGGCAGTTCTCCGGGGGAAAACGGCCCTTCGCGAAGGGCAGATCTGCCGAGCTCATTGCGGGAAAGCGAAAGCAAAGGACGCTTTTCTCCCTCTAACCGCTTTCGTCAGAGGAACGGGGGAAGTCACAGTGTTCTTTCTCTCCCTGAGATACACACAATCTGACGTTGCCTCTGAGCTCCGTTGCTGGCAAAGAACTGAAAGTGACATACATTCCTGTGGGGAAACACAGGGCTTTGCTAGGATTTCTCTAGGCAGTGTGTTTTCCCTGGGCCTCACTGTAGCAACACGATCTCGCCAGGGCAGAACTGCATGGGATTTCCTCTGCCAGGAGAGAGCTGCTGCTTTGTAGTTTGTGCTGGGAAACCTTGCTTTGGCAAGTGCGAATTGACCGCATTCAGGCAGAAAGAAAAGAGAATAGCAAGAGGCCTCTTCTCCCCGGCTGCTCTGCCAAGCCCTTCCAGCTCAAACTATGTCGTTGCTCCTCTGGAAGGATCCCTGCACCGCGGCGTAGTTTTTCCGAAGAAGCCCTGCGTTTGCAAGAGCAAATGAGGAATTCGTGGCAGGAAAGAGGAAGGAAAGAAAGTTTCTCTCCCTCTGCCTGCTTTGCTCAGAGGACCGGATGAAGTCAGGGAGTTCTCCCTTTCACTGAGAAACGTGCGGGCTGCTGTTGCCTGGACGCTCTCTTCTTTGCAAAAGAGTCTGCAGTTCCACGCTTTGAACCGTGGAAAGGCGCCGGGCTCTGCTAAGATTTCCCCCGGCGCTTCGTTTGCCCTGGGCCAAAGCGAGCCTTCACAATAGCTGAACGCTAACACTGCATACTCGTTCCACTTCCAGAACTGGGCTACGGCGAGGCAGTTCTCCGGGGGAAAACGGCCCTTCGCGAAGGGCAGATCTGCCGAGCTCATTGCGGGAAAGCGAAAGCAAAGGACGCTTTTCTCCCTCTAACCGCTTTCGTCAGAGGAACGGGGGAAGTCACAGTGTTCTTTCTCTCCCTGAGATACACACAATCTGACGTTGCCTCTGAGCTCCGTTGCTGGCAAAGAACTGAAAGTGACATACATTCCTGTGGGGAAACACAGGGCTTTGCTAGGATTTCTCTAGGCAGTGTGTTTTCCCTGGGCCTCACTGGAGCAACACGATCTCGCCAGGGCAACACTGCATGGCACTTCCTCCGCCAGGAGAGAGCTGCTGCTTTGTAGTTTGTGCTGGGAAACCTTGCTTTGGCAAGTGCGAATTGACCGCATTCAGGCAGAAAGAAAAGAGAATAGCAAGAGGCCTTTTCTCCCCGGCTGCTCTGCCAAGCCCTTCCAGCTCAAACTATGTCGTTGCTCCTCTGGAAGGATCCCTGCACCGCGGCGTAGTTTTTCCGAAGAAGCCCTGCGTTTGCACGAGCAAATGAGGAATTCGTGGCAGGAAAGAGGAAGGAAAGAAAGTTTCTCTCCCTCTGCCTGCTTTGCTCAGAGGACCGGATGAAGTCAGGGAGTTCTCCCTTTCACTGAGAAACGTGCGGGCTGCTGTTGCCTGGGCGCTCTCTTCTTTGCAAAAGAGTCTGCAGTTCCACGCTTTGAACCGTGGAAAGGCGCCGGGCTCTGCTAAGATTTCCCCCGGCGCTTCGTTTGCCCTGGGCCAAAGCGAGCCTTCACAATAGCTGAACGCTAACACTGCATACTCGTTCCACTTCCAGAACCGGGCTACGGCGAGGCAGTTCTCCGGGGGAAAACGGCCCTTCGCGAAGGGCAGATCTGCCGAGCTCATTGCGGGAAAGCGAAAGCAAAGGACGCTTTTCTCCCTCTAACCGCTTTCGTCAGAGGAACGGGGGAAGTCACAGTGTTCTTTCTCTCCCTGAGATACACACAATCTGACGTTGCCTCTGAGCTCCGTTGCTGGCAAAGAACTGAAAGTGACATACATTCCTGTGGGGAAACACAGGGCTTTGCTAGGATTTCTCTAGGCAGTGTGTTTTCCCTGGGCCTCACTGTAGCAACACTATCTCGCCAGGGCAACACTGCATGGCACTTCCTCCGCCAGGAGAGAGCTGCTGCTCTGTAGTTTGTGCTGGGAAACCTTGCTTTGGCAAGTGCGAATTGACCGCATTCAGGCAGAAAGAAAAGAGAATAGCAAGAGGCCTTTTCTCCCCGGCTGCTCTGCCAAGCCCTTCCAGCTCAAACTATGTCGTTGCTCCTCTGGAAGGATCCCTGCACCGCGGCGTAGTTTTTTCGAAGAAGCCCTGCGTTTGCAAGAGCAAATGAGGAATTCGTGGCAGGAAAGAGGAAGGAAAGAAAGTTTCTCTCCCTCTGCCTGCTTTGCTCAGAGGACCGGATGAAGTCAGGGAGTTCTCCCTTTCACTGAGAAACGTGCGGGCTGCTGTTGCCTGGGCGCTCTCTTCTTTGCAAAAGAGTCTGCAGTTCCACGCTTTGAACCGTGGAAAGGCGCCGGGCTCTGCTAAGATTTCCCCCGGCGCTTCGTTTGCCCTGGGCCAAAGCGAGCCTTCACAATAGCTGAACGCTAACACTGCATACTCGTTCCACTTCCAGAACCGGGCTACGGCGAGGCAGTTCTCCGGGGGAAAACGGCCCTTCGCGAAGGGCAGATCTGCCGAGCTCATTGCGGGAAAGCGAAAGCAAAGGACGCTTTTCTCCCTCTAACCGCTTTCGTCAGAGGAACGGGGGAAGTCACAGTGTTCTTTCTCTCCCTGAGATACACACAATCTGACGTTGCCTCTGAGCTCCGTTGCTGGCAAAGAACTGAAAGTGACATACATTCCTGTGGGGAAACACAGGGCTTTGCTAGGATTTCTCTAGGCAGTGTGTTTTCCCTGGGCCTCACTGTAGCAACACTATCTCGCCAGGGCAACACTGCATGGCACTTCCTCCGCCAGGAGAGAGCTGCTGCTTTGTAGTTTGTGCTGGGAAACCTTGCTTTGGCAAGTGCGAATTGACCGCATTCAGGCAGAAAGAAAAGAGAATAGCAAGAGGCCTTTTCTCCCCGGCTGCTCTGCCAAGCCCTTCCAGCTCAAACTATGTCGTTGCTCCTCTGGAAGGATCCCTGCACCGCGGCGTAGTTTTTCCGAAGAAGCCCTGCGTTTGCAAGAGCAAATGAGGAATTCGTGGCAGGAAAGAGGAAGGAAAGAAAGTTTCTCTCCCTCTGCCTGCTTTGCTCAGAGGACCGGATGAAGTCAGGGAGTTCTCCCTTTCACTGAGAAACGTGCGGGCTGCTGTTGCCTGGGCGCTCTCTTCTTTGCAAAAGAGTCTGCAGTTCCACGCTTTGAACCGTGGAAAGGCGCCGGGCTCTGCTAAGATTTCCCCCGGCGCTTCGTTTGCCCTGGGCCAAAGCGAGCCTTCACAATAGCTGAACGCTAACACTGCATACTCGTTCCACTTCCAGAACCGGGCTACGGCGAGGCAGTTCTCCGGGGGAAAACGGCCCTTCGCGAAGGGCAGATCTGCCGAGCTCATTGCGGGAAAGCGAAAGCAAAGGACGCTTTTCTCCCTCTAACCGCTTTCGTCAGAGGAACGGGGGAAGTCACAGTGTTCTTTCTCTCCCTGAGATACACACAATCTGACGTTGCCTCTGAGCTCCGTTGCTGGCAAAGAACTGAAAGTGACATACATTCCTGTGGGGAAACACAGGGCTTTGCTAGGATTTCTCTAGGCAGTGTGTTTTCCCTGGGCCTCACTGTAGCAACACTATCTCGCCAGGGCAACACTGCATGGCACTTCCTCTGCCAGGAGAGAGCTGCTGCTCTGTAGTTTGTGCTGGGAAACCTTGCTTTGGCAAGTGCGAATTGACCGCATTCAGGCAGAAAGAAAAGAGAATAGCAAGAGGCCTTTTCTCCCCGGCTGCTCTGCCAAGCCCTTCCAGCTCAAACTATGTCGTTGCTCCTCTGGAAGGATCCCTGCACCGCGGCGTAGTTTTTCCGAAGAAGCCCTGCGTTTGCACGAGCAAATGAGGAATTCGTGGCAGGAAAGAGGAAGGAAAGAAAGTTTCTCTCCCTCTGCCTGCTTTGCTCAGAGGACCGGATGAAGTCAGGGAGTTCTCCCTTTCACTGAGAAACGTGCGGGCTGCTGTTGCCTGGGCGCTCTCTTCTTTGCAAAAGAGTCTGCAGTTCCACGCTTTGAACCGTGGAAAGGCGCCGGGCTCTGCTAAGATTTCCCCCGGCGCTTCGTTTGCCCTGGGCCAAAGCGAGCCTTCACAATAGCTGAACGCTAACACTGCATACTCGTTCCACTTCCAGAACCGGGCTACGGCGAGGCAGTTCTCCGGGGGAAAACGGCCCTTCGCGAAGGGCAGATCTGCCGAGCTCATTGCGGGAAAGCGAAAGCAAAGGACGCTTTTCTCCCTCTAACCGCTTTCGTCAGAGGAACGGGGGAAGTCACAGTGTTCTTTCTCTCCCTGAGATACACACAATCTGACGTTGCCTCTGAGCTCCGTTGCTGGCAAAGAACTGAAAGTGACATACATTCCTGTGGGGAAACACAGGGCTTTGCTAGGATTTCTCTAGGCAGTGTGTTTTCCCTGGGCCTCACTGTAGCAACACGATCTCGCCAGGGCAGAACTGCATGGGATTTCCTCCGCCAGGAGAGAGCTGCTGCTTTGTAGTTTGTGCTGGGAAACCTTGCTTTGGCAAGTGCGAATTGACCGCATGCAGGCAGAAAGAAAACAGAATAGCAAGAGGCCTCTTCTCCCCGGCTGCTCTGCCAAGCCCTTCCAGCTCAAACTATGTCGTTGCTCCTCTGGAAGGATCCCTGCACCGCGGCGTAGTTTTTCCGAAGAAGCCCTGCGTTTGCACGAGCAAATGAGGAATTCGTGGCAGGAAAGAGGAAGGAAAGAAAGTTTCTCTCCCTCTGCCTGCTTTGCTCAGAGGACCGGATGAAGTCAGGGAGTTCTCCCTTTCACTGAGAAACGTGCGGGCTGCTGTTGCCTGGGCGCTCTCTTCTTTGCAAAAGAGTCTGCAGTTCCACGCTTTGAACCGTGGAAAGGCGCCGGGCTCTGCTAAGATTTCCCCCGGCGCTTCGTTTGCCCTGGGCCAAAGCGAGCCTTCACAATAGCTGAACGCTAACACTGCATACTCGTTCCACTTCCAGAACCGGGCTACGGCGAGGCAGTTCTCCGGGGGAAAACGGCCCTTCGCGAAGGGCAGATCTGCCGAGCTCATTGCGGGAAAGCGAAAGCAAAGGACGCTTTTCTCCCTCTAACCGCTTTCGTCAGAGGAACGGGGGAAGTCACAGTGTTCTTTCTCTCCCTGAGATACACACAATCTGACGTTGCCTCTGAGCTCCGTTGCTGGCAAAGAACTGAAAGTGACATACATTCCTGTGGGGAAACACAGGGCTTTGCTAGGATTTCTCTAGGCAGTGTGTTTTCCCTGGGCCTCACTGTAGCAACACTATCTCGCCAGGGCAACACTGCATGGCACTTCCTCCGCCAGGAGAGAGCTGCTGCTTTGTAGTTTGTGCTGGGAAACCTTGCTTTGGCAAGTGCGAATTGACCGCATTCAGGCAGAAAGAAAACAGAATAGCAAGAGGCCTTTTCTGCCCGGCTGCTCTGCCAAGCCCTTCCAGCTCAAACTATGTCGTTGCTCCTCTGGAAGGATCCCTGCACCGCGGCGTAGTTTTTCCGAAGAAGCCCTGCGTTTGCACGAGCAAATGAGGAATTCGTGGCAGGAAAGAGGAAGGAAAGAAAGTTTCTCTCCCTCTGCCTGCTTTGCTCAGAGGACCGGATGAAGTCAGGGAGTTCTCCCTTTCACTGAGAAACGTGCGGGCTGCTGTTGCCTGGGCGCTCTCTTCTTTGCAAAAGAGTCTGCAGTTCCACGCTTTGAACCGTGGAAAGGCGCCGGGCTCTGCTAAGATTTCCCCCGGCGCTTCGTTTGCCCTGGGCCAAAGCGAGCCTTCACAATAGCTGAACGCTAACACTGCATACTCGTTCCACTTCCAGAACCGGGCTACGGCGAGGCAGTTCTCCGGGGGAAAACGGCCCTTCGCGAAGGGCAGATCTGCCGAGCTCATTGCGGGAAAGCGAAAGCAAAGGACGCTTTTCTCCCTCTAACCGCTTTCGTCAGAGGAACGGGGGAAGTCACAGTGTTCTTTCTCTCCCTGAGATACACACAATCTGACGTTGCCTCTGAGCTCCGTTGCTGGCAAAGAACTGAAAGTGACATACATTCCTGTGGGGAAACACAGGGCTTTGCTAGGATTTCTCTAGGCAGTGTGTTTTCCCTGGGCCTCACTGTAGCAACACTATCTCGCCAGGGCAACACTGCATGGCACTTCCTCCGCCAGGAGAGAGCTGCTGCTTTGTAGTTTGTGCTGGGAAACCTTGCTTTGGCAAGTGCGAATTGACCGCATTCAGGCAGAAAGAAAACAGAATAGCAAGAGGCCTTTTCTGCCCGGCTGCTCTGCCAAGCCCTTCCAGCTCAAACTATGTCGTTGCTCCTCTGGAAGGATCCCTGCACCGCGGCGTAGTTTTTCCGAAGAAGCCCTGCGTTTGCACGAGCAAATGAGGAATTCGTGGCAGGAAAGAGGAAGGAAAGAAAGTTTCTCTCCCTCTGCCTGCTTTGCTCAGAGGACTGGATGAAGTCAGGGAGTTCTCCCTTTCACTGAGAAACGTGCGGGCTGCTGTTGCCTGGGCGCTCTCTTCTTTGCAAAAGAGTCTACAGTTCCACGCTTTGAACCGTGGAAAGGCGCTGGGCTCTGCTAAGATTTCCCCCGGCGCTTCGTTTGCCCTGGGCCAAAGCGAGCCTTCACAATAGCTGAACGCTAACACTGCATACTCGTTCCACTTCCAGAACCGGGCTACGGCGAGGCAGTTCTCCGGGGGAAAACGGCCCTTCGCGAAGGGCAGATCTGCCGAGCTCATTGCGGGAAAGCGAAAGCAAAGGACGCTTTTCTCCCTCTAACCGCTTTCGTCAGAGGAACGGGGGAAGTCACAGTGTTCTTTCTCTCCCTGAGATACACACAATCTGACGTTGCCTCTGAGCTCCGTTGCTGGCAAAGAACTGAAAGTGACATACATTCCTGTGGGGAAACACAGGGCTTTGCTAGGATTTCTCTAGGCAGTGTGTTTTCCCTGGGCCTCACTGTAGCAACACTATCTCGCCAGGGCAACACTGCATGGCACTTCCTCTGCCAGGAGAGAGCTGCTGCTCTGTAGTTTGTGCTGGGAAACCTTGCTTTGGCAAGTGCGAATTGACCGCATTCAGGCAGAAAGAAAAGAGAATAGCAAGAGGCCTTTTCTCCCCGGCTGCTCTGCCAAGCCCTTCCAGCTCAAACTATGTCGTTGCTCCTCTGGAAGGATCCCTGCACCGCGGCGTAGTTTTTCCAAAGAAGCCCTGCGTTTGCACGAGCAAATGAGGAATTCGTGGCAGGAAAGAGGAAGGAAAGAAAGTTTCTCTCCCTCTGCCTGCTTTGCTCAGAGGACCGGATGAAGTCAGGGAGTTCTCCCTTTCACTGAGAAACGTGCGGGCTGCTGTTGCCTGGGCGCTCTCTTCTTTGCAAAAGAGTCTGCAGTTCCACGCTTTGAACCGTGGAAAGGCGCCGGGCTCTGCTAAGATTTCCCCCGGCGCTTCGTTTGCCCTGGGCCAAAGCGAGCCTTCACAATAGCTGAACGCTAACACTGCATACTCGTTCCACTTCCAGAACCGGGCTACGGCGAGGCAGTTCTCCGGGGGAAAACGGCCCTTCGCGAAGGGCAGATCTGCCGAGCTCATTGCGGGAAAGCGAAAGCAAAGGACGCTTTTCTCCCTCTAACCGCTTTCGTCAGAGGAACGGGGGAAGTCACAGTGTTCTTTCTCTCCCTGAGATACACACAATCTGACGTTGCCTCTGAGCTCCGTTGCTGGCAAAGAACTGAAAGTGACATACATTCCTGTGGGGAAACACAGGGCTTTGCTAGGATTTCTCTAGGCAGTGTGTTTTCCCTGGGCCTCACTGTAGCAACACTATCTCGCCAGGGCAACACTGCATGGCACTTCCTCCGCCAGGAGAGAGCTGCTGCTTTGTAGTTTGTGCTGGGAAACCTTGCTTTGGCAAGTGCGAATTGACCGCATTCAGGCAGAAAGAAAACAGAATAGCAAGAGGCCTTTTCTGCCCGGCTGCTCTGCCAAGCCCTTCCAGCTCAAACTATGTCGTTGCTCCTCTGGAAGGATCCCTGCACCGCGGCGTAGTTTTTCCGAAGAAGCCCTGCGTTTGCACGAGCAAATGAGGAATTCGTGGCAGGAAAGAGGAAGGAAAGAAAGTTTCTCTCCCTCTGCCTGCTTTGCTCAGAGGACCGGATGAAGTCAGGGAGTTCTCCCTTTCACTGAGAAACGTGCGGGCTGCTGTTGCCTGGGCGCTCTCTTCTTTGCAAAAGAGTCTGCAGTTCCACGCTTTGAACCGTGGAAAGGCGCCGGGCTCTGCTAAGATTTCCCCCGGCGCTTCGTTTGCCCTGGGCCAAAGCGAGCCTTCACAATAGCTGAACGCTAACACTGCATACTCGTTCCACTTCCAGAACCGGGCTACGGCGAGGCAGTTCTCCGGGGGAAAACGGCCCTTCGCGAAGGGCAGATCTGCCGAGCTCATTGCGGGAAAGCGAAAGCAAAGGACGCTTTTCTCCCTCTAACCGCTTTCGTCAGAGGAACGGGGGAAGTCACAGTGTTCTTTCTCTCCCTGAGATACACACAATCTGACGTTGCCTCTGAGCTCCGTTGCTGGCAAAGAACTGAAAGTGACATACATTCCTGTGGGGAAACACAGGGCTTTGCTAGGATTTCTCTAGGCAGTGTGTTTTCCCTGGGCCTCACTGTAGCAACACTATCTCGCCAGGGCAACACTGCATGGCACTTCCTCCGCCAGGAGAGAGCTGCTGCTTTGTAGTTTGTGCTGGGAAACCTTGCTTTGGCAAGTGCGAATTGACCGCATTCAGGCAGAAAGAAAACAGAATAGCAAGAGGCCTTTTCTCCCCGGCTGCTCTGCCAAGCCCTTCCAGCTCAAACTATGTCGTTGCTCCTCTGGAAGGATCCCTGCACCGCGGCGTAGTTTTTCCGAAGAAGCCCTGCGTTTGCACGAGCAAATGAGGAATTCGTGGCAGGAAAGAGGAAGGAAAGAAAGTTTCTCTCCCTCTGCCTGCTTTGCTCAGAGGACTGGATGAAGTCAGGGAGTTCTCCCTTTCACTGAGAAACGTGCGGGCTGCTGTTGCCTGGGCGCTCTCTTCTTTGCAAAAGAGTCTGCAGTTCCACGCTTTGAACCGTGGAAAGGCGCCGGGCTCTGCTAAGATTTCCCCCGGCGCTTCGTTTGCCCTGGGCCAAAGCGAGCCTTCACAATAGCTGAACGCTAACACTGCATACTCGTTCCACTTCCAGAACCGGGCTACGGCGAGGCAGTTCTCCGGGGGAAAACGGCCCTTCGCGAAGGGCAGATCTGCCGAGCTCATTGCGGGAAAGCGAAAGCAAAGGACGCTTTTCTCCCTCTAACCGCTTTCGTCAGAGGAACGGGGGAAGTCACAGTGTTCTTTCTCTCCCTGAGATACACACAATCTGACGTTGCCTCTGAGCTCCGTTGCTGGCAAAGAACTGAAAGTGACATACATTCCTGTGGGGAAACACAGGGCTTTGCTAGGATTTCTCTAGGCAGTGTGTTTTCCCTGGGCCTCACTGTAGCAACACTATCTCGCCAGGGCAACACTGCATGGCACTTCCTCCGCCAGGAGAGAGCTGCTGCTTTGTAGTTTGTGCTGGGAAACCTTGCTTTGGCAAGTGCGAATTGACCGCATTCAGGCAGAAAGAAAACAGAATAGCAAGAGGCCTTTTCTCCCCGGCTGCTCTGCCAAGCCCTTCCAGCTCAAACTATGTCGTTGCTCCTCTGGAAGGATCCCTGCACCGCGGCGTAGTTTTTCCGAAGAAGCCCTGCGTTTGCACGAGCAAATGAGGAATTCGTGGCAGGAAAGAGGAAGGAAAGAAAGTTTCTCTCCCTCTGCCTGCTTTGCTCAGAGGACTGGATGAAGTCAGGGAGTTCTCCCTTTCACTGAGAAACGTGCGGACTGCTGTTGCCTGGGCGCTCTCTTCTTTGCAAAAGAGTCTGCAGTTCCACGCTTTGAACCGTGGAAAGGCGCCGGGCTCTGCTAAGATTTCCCCCGGCGCTTCGTTTGCCCTGGGCCAAAGCGAGCCTTCACAATAGCTGAACGCTAACACTGCATACTCGTTCCACTTCCAGAACCGGGCTACGGCGAGGCAGTTCTCCGGGGGAAAACGGCCCTTCGCGAAGGGCAGATCTGCCGAGCTCATTGCGGGAAAGCGAAAGCAAAGGACGCTTTTCTCCCTCTAACCGCTTTCGTCAGAGGAACGGGGGAAGTCACAGTGTTCTTTCTCTCCCTGAGATACACACAATCTGACGTTGCCTCTGAGCTCCGTTGCTGGCAAAGAACTGAAAGTGACATACATTCCTGTGGGGAAACACAGGGCTTTGCTAGGATTTCTCTAGGCAGTGTGTTTTCCCTGGGCCTCACTGTAGCAACACTATCTCGCCAGGGCAACACTGCATGGCACTTCCTCTGCCAGGAGAGAGCTGCTGCTCTGTAGTTTGTGCTGGGAAACCTTGCTTTGGCAAGTGCGAATTGACCGCATTCAGGCAGAAAGAAAAGAGAATAGCAAGAGGCCTTTTCTCCCCGGCTGCTCTGCCAAGCCCTTCCAGCTCAAACTATGTCGTTGCTCCTCTGGAAGGATCCCTGCACCGCGGCGTAGTTTTTCCGAAGAAGCCCTGCGTTTGCACGAGCAAATGAGGAATTCGTGGCAGGAAAGAGGAAGGAAAGAAAGTTTCTCTCCCTCTGCCTGCTTTGCTCAGAGGACCGGATGAAGTCAGGGAGTTCTCCCTTTCACTGAGAAACGTGCGGGCTGCTGTTGCCTGGGCGCTCTCTTCTTTGCAAAAGAGTCTGCAGTTCCACGCTTTGAACCGTGGAAAGGCGCCGGGCTCTGCTAAGATTTCCCCCGGCGCTTCGTTTGCCCTGGGCCAAAGCGAGCCTTCACAATAGCTGAACGCTAACACTGCATACTCGTTCCACTTCCAGAACCGGGCTACGGCGAGGCAGTTCTCCGGGGGAAAACGGCCCTTCGCGAAGGGCAGATCTGCCGAGCTCATTGCGGGAAAGCGAAAGCAAAGGACGCTTTTCTCCCTCTAACCGCTTTCGTCAGAGGAACGGGGAAGTCACAGTGTTCTTTCTCTCCCTGAGATACACACAATCTGACGTTGCCTCTGAGCTCCGTTGCTGGCAAAGAACTGAAAGTGACATACATTCCTGTGGGGAAACACAGGGCTTTGCTAGGATTTCTCTAGGCAGTGTGTTTTCCCTGGGCCTCACTGTAGCAACACTATCTCGCCAGGGCAACACTGCATGGCACTTCCTCCGCCAGGAGAGAGCTGCTGCTTTGTAGTTTGTGCTGGGAAACCTTGCTTTGGCAAGTGCGAATTGACCGCATTCAGGCAGAAAGAAAACAGAATAGCAAGAGGCCTTTTCTGCCCGGCTGCTCTGCCAAGCCCTTCCAGCTCAAACTATGTCGTTGCTCCTCTGGAAGGATCCCTGCACCGCGGCGTAGTTTTTCCGAAGAAGCCCTGCGTTTGCACGAGCAAATGAGGAATTCGTGGCAGGAAAGAGGAAGGAAAGAAAGTTTCTCTCCCTCTGCCTGCTTTGCTCAGAGGACCGGATGAAGTCAGGGAGTTCTCCCTTTCACTGAGAAACGTGCGGGCTGCTGTTGCCTGGGCGCTCTCTTCTTTGCAAAAGAGTCTGCAGTTCCACGCTTTGAACCGTGGAAAGGCGCCGGGCTCTGCTAAGATTTCCCCCGGCGCTTCGTTTGCCCTGGGCCAAAGCGAGCCTTCACAATAGCTGAACGCTAACACTGCATACTCGTTCCACTTCCAGAACCGGGCTACGGCGAGGCAGTTCTCCGGGGGAAAACGGCCCTTCGCGAAGGGCAGATCTGCCGAGCTCATTGTGGGAAAGCGAAAGCAAAGGACGCTTTTCTCCCTCTAACCGCTTTCGTCAGAGGAACGGGGGAAGTCACAGTGTTCTTTCTCTCCCTGAGATACACACAATCTGACGTTGCCTCTGAGCTCCGTTGCTGGCAAAGAACTGAAAGTGACATACATTCCTGTGGGGAAACACAGGGCTTTGCTAGGATTTCTCTAGGCAGTGTGTTTTCCCTGGGCCTCACTGTAGCAACACTATCTCGCCAGGGCAACACTGCATGGCACTTCCTCCGCCAGGAGAGAGCTGCTGCTTTGTAGTTTGTGCTGGGAAACCTTGCTTTGGCAAGTGCGAATTGACCGCATTCAGGCAGAAAGAAAACAGAATAGCAAGAGGCCTTTTCTCCCCGGCTGCTCTGCCAAGCCCTTCCAGCTCAAACTATGTCGTTGCTCCTCTGGAAGGATCCCTGCACCGCGGCGTAGTTTTTCCGAAGAAGCCCTGCGTTTGCACGAGCAAATGAGGAATTCGTGGCAGGAAAGAGGAAGGAAAGAAAGTTTCTCTCCCTCTGCCTGCTTTGCTCAGAGGACTGGATGAAGTCAGGGAGTTCTCCCTTTCACTGAGAAACGTGCGGGCTGCTGTTGCCTGGGCGCTCTCTTCTTTGCAAAAGAGTCTGCAGTTCCACGCTTTGAACCGTGGAAAGGCGCCGGGCTCTGCTAAGATTTCCCCCGGCGCTTCGTTTGCCCTGGGCCAAAGCGAGCCTTCACAATAGCTGAACGCTAACACTGCATACTCGTTCCACTTCCAGAACCGGGCTACGGCGAGGCAGTTCTCCGGGGGAAAACGGCCCTTCGCGAAGGGCAGATCTGCCGAGCTCATTGCGGGAAAGCGAAAGCAAAGGACGCTTTTCTCCCTCTAACCGCTTTCGTCAGAGGAACGGGGGAAGTCACAGTGTTCTTTCTCTCACTGAGATACACACAATCTGACGTTGCCTCTGAGCTCCGTTGCTGGCAAAGAACTGAAAGTGACATACATTCCTGTGGGGAAACACAGGGCTTTGCTAGGATTTCTCTAGGCAGTGTGTTTTCCCTGGGCCTCACTGTAGCAACACTATCTCGCCAGGGCAACACTGCATGGCACTTCCTCCGCCCGGAGAGAGCTGCTGCTTTGTAGTTTGTGCTGGGAAACCTTGCTTTGGCAAGTGCGAATTGACCGCATTCAGGCAGAAAGAAAAGAGAATAGCAAGAGGCCTTTTCTCCCCGGCTGCTCTGCCAAGCCCTTCCAGCTCAAACTATGTCGTTGCTCCTCTGGAAGGATCCCTGCACCGCGGCGTAGTTTTTCCGAAGAAGCCCTGCGTTTGCACGAGCAAATGAGGAATTCGTGGCAGGAAAGAGGAAGGAAAGAAAGTTTCTCTCCCTCTGCCTGCTTTGCTCAGAGGACCGGATGAAGTCAGGGAGTTCTCCCTTTCACTGAGAAACGTGCGGGCTGCTGTTGCCTGGGCGCTCTCTTCTTTGCAAAAGAGTCTGCAGTTCCACGCTTTGAACCGTGGAAAGGCGCCGGGCTCTGCTAAGATTTCCCCCGGCGCTTCGTTTGCCCTGGGCCAAAGCGAGCCTTCACAATAGCTGAACGCTAACACTGCATAGTGGTTCCACTTCCAGAACCGGGCTACGGCGAGGCAGTTCTCCGGGGGAAAACGGCCCTTCGCGAAGGGCAGATCTGCCGAGCTCATTGCGGGAAAGCGAAAGCAAAGGACGCTTTTCTCCCTCTAACCGCTTTCGTCAGAGGAACGGGGGAAGTCACAGTGTTCTTTCTCTCCCTGAGATACACACAATCTGACGTTGCCTCTGAGCTCCGTTGCTGGCAAAGAACTGAAAGTGACATACATTCCTGTGGGGAAACACAGGGCTTTGCTAGGATTTCTCTAGGCAGTGTGTTTTCCCTGGGCCTCACTGTAGCAACACGATCTCGCAAGGGCAGAACTGCATGGGATTTCCTCTGCCAGGAGAGAGCTGCTGCTTTGTAGTTTGTGCTGGGAAACCTTGCTTTGGCAAGTGCGAATTGACCGCATTCAGGCAGAAAGAAAAGAGAATAGCAAGAGGCCTTTTCTCCCCGGCTGCTCTGCCAAGCCCTTCCAGCTCAAACTATGTCGTTGCTCCTCTGGAAGGATCCCTGCACCGCGGCGTAGTTTTTCCGAAGAAGACCTGCGTTTGCAAGAGCAAATGAGGAATTCGTGGCAGGAAAGAGGAAGGAAAGAAAGTTTCTCTCCCTCTGCCTGCTTTGCTCAGAGGACCGGATGAAGTCAGGGAGTTCTCCCTTTCACTGAGAAACGTGCGGGCTGCTGTTGCCTGGGCGCTCTCTTCTTTGCAAAAGAGTCTGCAGTTCCACGCTTTGAACCGTGGAAAGGCGCCGGGCTCTGCTAAGATTTCCCCCGGCGCTTCGTTTGCCCTGGGCCAAAGCGAGCCTTCACAATAGCTGAACGCTAACACTGCATACTCGTTCCACTTCCAGAACCGGGCTACGGCGAGGCAGTTCTCCGGGGGAAAACGGCCCTTCGCGAAGGGCAGATCTGCCGAGCTCATTGCGGGAAAGCGAAAGCAAAGGACGCTTTTCTCCCTCTAACCGCTTTCGTCAGAGGAACGGGGGAAGTCACAGTGTTCTTTCTCTCCCTGAGATACACACAATCTGACGTTGCCTCTGAGCTCCGTTGCTGGCAAAGAACTGAAAGTGACATACATTCCTGTGGGGAAACACAGGGCTTTGCTAGGATTTCTCTAGGCAGTGTGTTTTCCCTGGGCCTCACTGTAGCAACACGATCTCGCAAGGGCAGAACTGCATGGGATTTCCTCCGCCCGGAGAGAGCTGCTGCTTTGTAGTTTGTGCTGGGAAACCTTGCTTTGGCAAGTGCGAATTGACCGCATTCAGGCAGAAAGAAAAGAGAATAGCAAGAGGCCTTTTCTCCCCGGCTGCTCTGCCAAGCCCTTCCAGCTCAAACTATGTCGTTGCTCCTCTGGAAGGATCCCTGCACCGCGGCGTAGTTTTTCCGAAGAAGCCCTGCGTTTGCACGAGCAAATGAGGAATTCGTGGCAGGAAAGAGGAAGGAAAGAAAGTTTCTCTCCCTCTGCCTGCTTTGCTCAGAGGACCGGATGAAGTCAGGGAGTTCTCCCTTTCACTGAGAAACGTGCGGGCTGCTGTTGCCTGGGCGCTCTCTTCTTTGCAAAAGAGTCTGCAGTTCCACGCTTTGAACCGTGGAAAGGCGCCGGGCTCTGCTAAGATTTCCCCCGGCGCTTCGTTTGCCCTGGGCCAAAGCGAGCCTTCACAATAGCTGAACGCTAACACTGCATACTCGTTCCACTTCCAGAACTGGGCTACGGCGAGGCAGTTCTCCGGGGGAAAACGGCCCTTCGCGAAGGGCAGATCTGCCGAGCTCATTGCGGGAAAGCGAAAGCAAAGGACGCTTTTCTCCCTCTAACCGCTTTCGTCAGAGGAACGGGGGAAGTCACAGTGTTCTTTCTCTCCCTGAGATACACACAATCTGACGTTGCCTCTGAGCTCCGTTGCTGGCAAAGAACTGAAAGTGACATACATTCCTGTGGGGAAACACAGGGCTTTGCTAGGATTTCTCTAGGCAGTGTGTTTTCCCTGGGCCTCACTGTAGCAACACTATCTCGCCAGGGCAACACTGCATGGCACTTCCTCCGCCAGGAGAGAGCTGCTGCTCTGTAGTTTGTGCTGGGAAACCTTGCTTTGGCAAGTGCGAATTGACCGCATTCAGGCAGAAAGAAAAGAGAATAGCAAGAGGCCTTTTCTCCCCGGCTGCTCTGCCAAGCCCTTCCAGCTCAAACTATGTCGTTGCTCCTCTGGAAGGATCCCTGCACCGCGGCGTAGTTTTTCCGAAGAAGCCCTGCGTTTGCACGAGCAAATGAGGAATTCGTGGCAGGAAAGAGGAAGGAAAGAAAGTTTCTCTCCCTCTGCCTGCTTTGCTCAGAGGACCGGATGAAGTCAGGGAGTTCTCCCTTTCACTGAGAAACGTGCGGGCTGCTGTTGCCTGGGCGCTCTCTTCTTTGCAAAAGAGTCTGCAGTTCCACGCTTTGAACCGTGGAAAGGCGCCGGGCTCTGCTAAGATTTCCCCCGGCGCTTCGTTTGCCCTGGGCCAAAGCGAGCCTTCACAATAGCTGAACGCTAACACTGCATACTCGTTCCACTTCCAGAACCGGGCTACGGCGAGGCAGTTCTCCGGGGGAAAACGGCCCTTCGCGAAGGGCAGATCTGCCGAGCTCATTGCGGGAAAGCGAAAGCAAAGGACGCTTTTCTCCCTCTAACCGCTTTCGTCAGAGGAACGGGGGAAGTCACAGTGTTCTTTCTCTCCCTGAGATACACACAATCTGACGTTGCCTCTGAGCTCCGTTGCTGGCAAAGAACTGAAAGTGACATACATTCCTGTGGGGAAACACAGGGCTTTGCTAGGATTTCTCTAGGCAGTGTGTTTTCCCTGGGCCTCACTGTAGCAACACTATCTCGCCAGGGCAACACTGCATGGCACTTCCTCCGCCAGGAGAGAGCTGCTGCTTTGTAGTTTGTGCTGGGAAACCTTGCTTTGGCAAGTGCGAATTGACCGCATTCAGGCAGAAAGAAAACAGAATAGCAAGAGGCCTTTTCTGCCCGGCTGCTCTGCCAAGCCCTTCCAGCTCAAACTATGTCGTTGCTCCTCTGGAAGGATCCCTGCACCGCGGCGTAGTTTTTCCGAAGAAGCCCTGCGTTTGCACGAGCAAATGAGGAATTCGTGGCAGGAAAGAGGAAGGAAAGAAAGTTTCTCTCCCTCTGCCTGCTTTGCTCAGAGGACTGGATGAAGTCAGGGAGTTCTCCCTTTCACTGAGAAACGTGCGGGCTGCTGTTGCCTGGGCGCTCTCTTCTTTGCAAAAGAGTCTGCAGTTCCACGCTTTGAACCGTGGAAAGGCGCCGGGCTCTGCTAAGATTTCCCCCGGCGCTTCGTTTGCCCTGGGCCAAAGCGAGCCTTCACAATAGCTGAACGCTAACACTGCATACTCGTTCCACTTCCAGAACCGGGCTACGGCGAGGCAGTTCTCCGGGGGAAAACGGCCCTTCGCGAAGGGCAGATCTGCCGAGCTCATTGCGGGAAAGCGAAAGCAAAGGACGCTTTTCTCCCTCTAACCGCTTTCGTCAGAGGAACGGGGGAAGTCACAGTGTTCTTTCTCTCCCTGAGATACACACAATCTGACGTTGCCTCTGAGCTCCGTTGCTGGCAAAGAACTGAAAGTGACATACATTCCTGTGGGGAAACACAGGGCTTTGCTAGGATTTCTCTAGGCAGTGTGTTTTCCCTGGGCCTCACTGTAGCAACACTATCTCGCCAGGGCAACACTGCATGGCACTTCCTCTGCCAGGAGAGAGCTGCTGCTCTGTAGTTTGTGCTGGGAAACCTTGCTTTGGCAAGTGCGAATTGACCGCATTCAGGCAGAAAGAAAAGAGAATAGCAAGAGGCCTTTTCTCCCCGGCTGCTCTGCCAAGCCCTTCCAGCTCAAACTATGTCGTTGCTCCTCTGGAAGGATCCCTGCACCGCGGCGTAGTTTTTCCGAAGAAGCCCTGCGTTTGCACGAGCAAATGAGGAATTCGTGGCAGGAAAGAGGAAGGAAAGAAAGTTTCTCTCCCTCTGCCTGCTTTGCTCAGAGGACCGGATGAAGTCAGGGAGTTCTCCCTTTCACTGAGAAACGTGCGGGCTGCTGTTGCCTGGGCGCTCTCTTCTTTGCAAAAGAGTCTGCAGTTCCACGCTTTGAACCGTGGAAAGGCGCCGGGCTCTGCTAAGATTTCCCCCGGCGCTTCGTTTGCCCTGGGCCAAAGCGAGCCTTCACAATAGCTGAACGCTAACACTGCATACTCGTTCCACTTCCAGAACCGGGCTACGGCGAGGCAGTTCTCCGGGGGAAAACGGCCCTTCGCGAAGGGCAGATCTGCCGAGCTCATTGCGGGAAAGCGAAAGCAAAGGACGCTTTTCTCCCTCTAACCGCTTTCGTCAGAGGAACGGGGGAAGTCACAGTGTTCTTTCTCTCCCTGAGATACACACAATCTGACGTTGCCTCTGAGCTCCGTTGCTGGCAAAGAACTGAAAGTGACATACATTCCTGTGGGGAAACACAGGGCTTTGCTAGGATTTCTCTAGGCAGTGTGTTTTCCCTGGGCCTCACTGTAGCAACACTATCTCGCCAGGGCAACACTGCATGGCACTTCCTCTGCCAGGAGAGAGCTGCTGCTCTGTAGTTTGTGCTGGGAAACCTTGCTTTGGCAAGTGCGAATTGACCGCATTCAGGCAGAAAGAAAAGAGAATAGCAAGAGGCCTTTTCTCCCCGGCTGCTCTGCCAAGCCCTTCCAGCTCAAACTATGTCGTTGCTCCTCTGGAAGGATCCCTGCACCGCGGCGTAGTTTTTCCGAAGAAGCCCTGCGTTTGCACGAGCAAATGAGGAATTCGTGGCAGGAAAGAGGAAGGAAAGAAAGTTTCTCTCCCTCTGCCTGCTTTGCTCAGAGGACCGGATGAAGTCAGGGAGTTCTCCCTTTCACTGAGAAACGTGCGGGCTGCTGTTGCCTGGGCGCTCTCTTCTTTGCAAAAGAGTCTGCAGTTCCACGCTTTGAACCGTGGAAAGGCGCCGGGCTCTGCTAAGATTTCCCCCGGCGCTTCGTTTGCCCTGGGCCAAAGCGAGCCTTCACAATAGCTGAACGCTAACACTGCATACTCGTTCCACTTCCAGAACCGGGCTACGGCGAGGCAGTTCTCCGGGGGAAAACGGCCCTTCGCGAAGGGCAGATCTGCCGAGCTCATTGCGGGAAAGCGAAAGCAAAGGACGCTTTTCTCCCTCTAACCGCTTTCGTCAGAGGAACGGGGGAAGTCACAGTGTTCTTTCTCTCCCTGAGATACACACAATCTGACGTTGCCTCTGAGCTCCGTTGCTGGCAAAGAACTGAAAGTGACATACATTCCTGTGGGGAAACACAGGGCTTTGCTAGGATTTCTCTAGGCAGTGTGTTTTCCCTGGGCCTCACTGTAGCAACACTATCTCGCCAGGGCAACACTGCATGGCACTTCCTCCGCCAGGAGAGAGCTGCTGCTCTGTAGTTTGTGCTGGGAAACCTTGCTTTGGCAAGTGCGAATTGACCGCATTCAGGCAGAAAGAAAAGAGAATAGCAAGAGGCCTTTTCTCCCCGGCTGCTCTGCCAAGCCCTTCCAGCTCAAACTATGTCGTTGCTCCTCTGGAAGGATCCCTGCACCGCGGCGTAGTTTTTCCGAAGAAGCCCTGCGTTTGCACGAGCAAATGAGGAATTCGTGGCAGGAAAGAGGAAGGAAAGAAAGTTTCTCTCCCTCTGCCTGCTTTGCTCAGAGGACCGGATGAAGTCAGGGAGTTCTCCCTTTCACTGAGAAACGTGCGGGCTGCTGTTGCCTGGGCGCTCTCTTCTTTGCAAAAGAGTCTGCAGTTCCACGCTTTGAACCGTGGAAAGGCGCCGGGCTCTGCTAAGATTTCCCCCGGCGCTTCGTTTGCCCTGGGCCAAAGCGAGCCTTCACAATAGCTGAACGCTAACACTGCATACTCGTTCCACTTCCAGAACCGGGCTACGGCGAGGCAGTTCTCCGGGGGAAAACGGCCCTTCGCGAAGGGCAGATCTGCCGAGCTCATTGCGGGAAAGCGAAAGCAAAGGACGCTTTTCTCCCTCTAACCGCTTTCGTCAGAGGAACGGGGGAAGTCACAGTGTTCTTTCTCTCCCTGAGATACACACAATCTGACGTTGCCTCTGAGCTCCGTTGCTGGCAAAGAACTGAAAGTGACATACATTCCTGTGGGGAAACACAGGGCTTTGCTAGGATTTCTCTAGGCAGTGTGTTTTCCCTGGGCCTCACTGTAGCAACACTATCTCGCCAGGGCAACACTGCATGGCACTTCCTCTGCCAGGAGAGAGCTGCTGCTCTGTAGTTTGTGCTGGGAAACCTTGCTTTGGCAAGTGCGAATTGACCGCATTCAGGCAGAAAGAAAAGAGAATAGCAAGAGGCCTTTTCTCCCCGGCTGCTCTGCCAAGCCCTTCCAGCTCAAACTATGTCGTTGCTCCTCTGGAAGGATCCCTGCACCGCGGCGTAGTTTTTCCGAAGAAGCCCTGCGTTTGCAAGAGCAAATGAGGAATTCGTGGCAGGAAAGAGGAAGGAAAGAAAGTTTCTCTCCCTCTGCCTGCTTTGCTCAGAGGACCGGATGAAGTCAGGGAGTTCTCCCTTTCACTGAGAAACGTGCGGGCTGCTGTTGCCTGGGCGCTCTCTTCTTTGCAAAAGAGTCTGCAGTTCCACGCTTTGAACCGTGGAAAGGCGCCGGGCTCTGCTAAGATTTCCCCCGGCGCTTCGTTTGCCCTGGGCCAAAGCGAGCCTTCACAATAGCTGAACGCTAACACTGCATACTCGTTCCACTTCCAGAACTGGGCTACGGCGAGGCAGTTCTCCGGGGGAAAACGGCCCTTCGCGAAGGGCAGATCTGCCGAGCTCATTGCGGGAAAGCGAAAGCAAAGGACGCTTTTCTCCCTCTAACCGCTTTCGTCAGAGGAACGCGGGAAGTCACAGTGTTCTTTCTCTCCCTGAGATACACACAATCTGACGTTGCCTCTGAGCTCCGTTGCTGGCAAAGAACTGAAAGTGACATACATTCCTGTGGGGAAACACAGGGCTTTGCTAGGATTTCTCTAGGCAGTGTGTTTTCCCTGGGCCTCACTGTAGCAACACTATCTCGCCAGGGCAACACTGCATGGCACTTCCTCCGCCAGGAGAGAGCTGCTGCTCTGTAGTTTGTGCTGGGAAACCTTGCTTTGGCAAGTGCGAATTGACCGCATTCAGGCAGAAAGAAAAGAGAATAGCAAGAGGCCTTTTCTCCCCGGCTGCTCTGCCAAGCCCTTCCAGCTCAAACTATGTCGTTGCTCCTCTGGAAGGATCCCTGCACCGCGGCGTAGTTTTTCCGAAGAAGCCCTGCGTTTGCACGAGCAAATGAGGAATTCGTGGCAGGAAAGAGGAAGGAAAGAAAGTTTCTCTCCCTCTGCCTGCTTTGCTCAGAGGACTGGATGAAGTCAGGGAGTTCTCCCTTTCACTGAGAAACGTGCGGGCTGCTGTTGCCTGGGCGCTCTCTTCTTTGCAAAAGAGTCTGCAGTTCCACGCTTTGAACCGTGGAAAGGCGCCGGGCTCTGCTAAGATTTCCCCCGGCGCTTCGTTTGCCCTGGGCCAAAGCGAGCCTTCACAATAGCTGAACGCTAACACTGCATACTCGTTCCACTTCCAGAACCGGGCTACGGCGAGGCAGTTCTCCGGGGGAAAACGGCCCTTCGCGAAGGGCAGATCTGCCGAGCTCATTGCGGGAAAGCGAAAGCAAAGGACGCTTTTCTCCCTCTAACCGCTTTCGTCAGAGGAACGGGGGAAGTCACAGTGTTCTTTCTCTCCCTGAGATACACACAATCTGACGTTGCCTCTGAGCTCCGTTGCTGGCAAAGAACTGAAAGTGACATACATTCCTGTGGGGAAACACAGGGCTTTGCTAGGATTTCTCTAGGCAGTGTGTTTTCCCTGGGCCTCACTGTAGCAACACTATCTCGCCAGGGCAACACTGCATGGCACTTCCTCTGCCAGGAGAGAGCTGCTGCTCTGTAGTTTGTGCTGGGAAACCTTGCTTTGGCAAGTGCGAATTGACCGCATTCAGGCAGAAAGAAAAGAGAATAGCAAGAGGCCTTTTCTCCCCGGCTGCTCTGCCAAGCCCTTCCAGCTCAAACTATGTCGTTGCTCCTCTGGAAGGATCCCTGCACCGCGGCGTAGTTTTTCCGAAGAAGCCCTGCGTTTGCACGAGCAAATGAGGAATTCGTGGCAGGAAAGAGGAAGGAAAGAAAGTTTCTCTCCCTCTGCCTGCTTTGCTCAGAGGACCGGATGAAGTCAGGGAGTTCTCCCTTTCACTGAGAAACGTGCGGGCTGCTGTTGCCTGGGCGCTCTCTTCTTTGCAAAAGAGTCTGCAGTTCCACGCTTTGAACCGTGGAAAGGTGCCGGGCTCTGCTAAGATTTCCCCCGGCGCTTCGTTTGCCCTGGGCCAAAGCGAGCCTTCACAATAGCTGAACGCTAACACTGCATACTCGTTCCACTTCCAGAACCGGGCTACGGCGAGGCAGTTCTCCGGGGGAAAACGGCCCTTCGCGAAGGGCAGATCTGCCGAGCTCATTGCGGGAAAGCGAAAGCAAAGGACGCTTTTCTCCCTCTAACCGCTTTCGTCAGAGGAACGGGGGAAGTCACAGTGTTCTTTCTCTCCCTGAGATACACACAATCTGACGTTGCCTCTGAGCTCCGTTGCTGGCAAAGAACTGAAAGTGACATACATTCCTGTGGGGAAACACAGGGCTTTGCTAGGATTTCTCTAGGCAGTGTGTTTTCCCTGGGCCTCACTGTAGCAACACTATCTCGCCAGGGCAACACTGCATGGCACTTCCTCCGCCAGGAGAGAGCTGCTGCTTTGTAGTTTGTGCTGGGAAACCTTGCTTTGGCAAGTGCGAATTGACCGCATTCAGGCAGAAAGAAAACAGAATAGCAAGAGGCCTTTTCTCCCCGGCTGCTCTGCCAAGCCCTTCCAGCTCAAACTATGTCGTTGCTCCTCTGGAAGGATCCCTGCACCGCGGCGTAGTTTTTCCGAAGAAGCCCTGCGTTTGCACGAGCAAATGAGGAATTCGTGGCAGGAAAGAGGAAGGAAAGAAAGTTTCTCTCCCTCTGCCTGCTTTGCTCAGAGGACCGGATGAAGTCAGGGAGTTCTCCCTTTCACTGAGAAACGTGCGGGCTGCTGTTGCCTGGGCGCTCTCTTCTTTGCAAAAGAGTCTGCAGTTCCACGCTTTGAACCGTGGAAAGGCGCCGGGCTCTGCTAAGATTTCCCCCGGCGCTTCGTTTGCCCTGGGCCAAAGCGAGCCTTCACAATAGCTGAACGCTAACACTGCATACTCGTTCCACTTCCAGAACCGGGCTACGGCGAGGCAGTTCTCCGGGGGAAAACGGCCCTTCGCGAAGGGCAGATCTGCCGAGCTCATTGCGGGAAAGCGAAAGCAAAGGACGCTTTTCTCCCTCTAACCGCTTTCGTCAGAGGAACGGGGGAAGTCACAGTGTTCTTTCTCTCCCTGAGATACACACAATCTGACGTTGCCTCTGAGCTCCGTTGCTGGCAAAGAACTGAAAGTGACATACATTCCTGTGGGGAAACACAGGGCTTTGCTAGGATTTCTCTAGGCAGTGTGTTTTCCCTGGGCCTCACTGTAGCAACACTATCTCGCCAGGGCAACACTGCATGGCACTTCCTCCGCCAGGAGAGAGCTGCTGCTCTGTAGTTTGTGCTGGGAAACCTTGCTTTGGCAAGTGCGAATTGACCGCATTCAGGCAGAAAGAAAACAGAATAGCAAGAGGCCTTTTCTCCCCGGCTGCTCTGCCAAGCCCTTCCAGCTCAAACTATGTCGTTGCTCCTCTGGAAGGATCCCTGCACCGCGGCGTAGTTTTTCCGAAGAAGCCCTGCGTTTGCACGAGCAAATGAGGAATTCGTGGCAGGAAAGAGGAAGGAAAGAAAGTTTCTCTCCCTCTGCCTGCTTTGCTCAGAGGACTGGATGAAGTCAGGGAGTTCTCCCTTTCACTGAGAAACGTGCGGGCTGCTGTTGCCTGGGCGCTCTCTTCTTTGCAAAAGAGTCTGCAGTTCCACGCTTTGAACCGTGGAAAGGCGCCGGGCTCTGCTAAGATTTCCCCCGGCGCTTCGTTTGCCCTGGGCCAAAGCGAGCCTTCACAATAGCTGAACGCTAACACTGCATACTCGTTCCACTTCCAGAACCGGGCTACGGCGAGGCAGTTCTCCGGGGGAAAACGGCCCTTCGCGAAGGGCAGATCTGCCGAGCTCATTGCGGGAAAGCGAAAGCAAAGGACGCTTTTCTCCCTCTAACCGCTTTCGTCAGAGGAACGGGGGAAGTCACAGTGTTCTTTCTCTCCCTGAGATACACACAATCTGACGTTGCCTCTGAGCTCCGTTGCTGGCAAAGAACTGAAAGTGACATACATTCCTGTGGGGAAACACAGGGCTTTGCTAGGATTTCTCTAGGCAGTGTGTTTTCCCTGGGCCTCACTGTAGCAACACTATCTCGCCAGGGCAACACTGCATGGCACTTCCTCTGCCAGGAGAGAGCTGCTGCTCTGTAGTTTGTGCTGGGAAACCTTGCTTTGGCAAGTGCGAATTGACCGCATTCAGGCAGAAAGAAAAGAGAATAGCAAGAGGCCTTTTCTCCCCGGCTGCTCTGCCAAGCCCTTCCAGCTCAAACTATGTCGTTGCTCCTCTGGAAGGATCCCTGCACCGCGGCGTAGTTTTTCCGAAGAAGCCCTGCGTTTGCACGAGCAAATGAGGAATTCGTGGCAGGAAAGAGGAAGGAAAGAAAGTTTCTCTCCCTCTGCCTGCTTTGCTCAGAGGACCGGATGAAGTCAGGGAGTTCTCCCTTTCACTGAGAAACGTGCGGGCTGCTGTTGCCTGGGCGCTCTCTTCTTTGCAAAAGAGTCTGCAGTTCCACGCTTTGAACCGTGGAAAGGTGCCGGGCTCTGCTAAGATTTCCCCCGGCGCTTCGTTTGCCCTGGGCCAAAGCGAGCCTTCACAATAGCTGAACGCTAACACTGCATACTCGTTCCACTTCCAGAACCGGGCTACGGCGAGGCAGTTCTCCGGGGGAAAACGGCCCTTCGCGAAGGGCAGATCTGCCGAGCTCATTGCGGGAAAGCGAAAGCAAAGGACGCTTTTCTCCCTCTAACCGCTTTCGTCAGAGGAACGGGGGAAGTCACAGTGTTCTTTCTCTCCCTGAGATACACACAATCTGACGTTGCCTCTGAGCTCCGTTGCTGGCAAAGAACTGAAAGTGACATACATTCCTGTGGGGAAACACAGGGCTTTGCTAGGATTTCTCTAGGCAGTGTGTTTTCCCTGGGCCTCACTGTAGCAACACTATCTCGCCAGGGCAACACTGCATGGCACTTCCTCCGCCAGGAGAGAGCTGCTGCTTTGTAGTTTGTGCTGGGAAACCTTGCTTTGGCAAGTGCGAATTGACCGCATTCAGGCAGAAAGAAAACAGAATAGCAAGAGGCCTTTTCTGCCCGGCTGCTCTGCCAAGCCCTTCCAGCTCAAACTATGTCGTTGCTCCTCTGGAAGGATCCCTGCACCGCGGCGTAGTTTTTCCGAAGAAGCCCTGCGTTTGCACGAGCAAATGAGGAATTCGTGGCAGGAAAGAGGAAGGAAAGAAAGTTTCTCTCCCTCTGCCTGCTTTGCTCAGAGGACCGGATGAAGTCAGGGAGTTCTCCCTTTCACTGAGAAACGTGCGGGCTGCTGTTGCCTGGGCGCTCTCTTCTTTGCAAAAGAGTCTGCAGTTCCACGCTTTGAACCGTGGAAAGGCGCCGGGCTCTGCTAAGATTTCCCCCGGCGCTTCGTTTGCCCTGGGCCAAAGCGAGCCTTCACAATAGCTGAACGCTAACACTGCATACTCGTTCCACTTCCAGAACCGGGCTACGGCGAGGCAGTTCTCCGGGGGAAAACGGCCCTTCGCGAAGGGCAGATCTGCCGAGCTCATTGCGGGAAAGCGAAAGCAAAGGACGCTTTTCTCCCTCTAACCGCTTTCGTCAGAGGAACGGGGGAAGTCACAGTGTTCTTTCTCTCCCTGAGATACACACAATCTGACGTTGCCTCTGAGCTCCGTTGCTGGCAAAGAACTGAAAGTGACATACATTCCTGTGGGGAAACACAGGGCTTTGCTAGGATTTCTCTAGGCAGTGTGTTTTCCCTGGGCCTCACTGTAGCAACACTATCTCGCCAGGGCAACACTGCATGGCACTTCCTCCGCCAGGAGAGAGCTGCTGCTTTGTAGTTTGTGCTGGGAAACCTTGCTTTGGCAAGTGCGAATTGACCGCATTCAGGCAGAAAGAAAACAGAATAGCAAGAGGCCTTTTCTCCCCGGCTGCTCTGCCAAGCCCTTCCAGCTCAAACTATGTCGTTGCTCCTCTGGAAGGATCCCTGCACCGCGGCGTAGTTTTTCCGAAGAAGCCCTGCGTTTGCACGAGCAAATGAGGAATTCGTGGCAGGAAAGAGGAAGGAAAGAAAGTTTCTCTCCCTCTGCCTGCTTTGCTCAGAGGACTGGATGAAGTCAGGGAGTTCTCCCTTTCACTGAGAAACGTGCGGGCTGCTGTTGCCTGGGCGCTCTCTTCTTTGCAAAAGAGTCTGCAGTTCCACGCTTTGAACCGTGGAAAGGCGCCGGGCTCTGCTAAGATTTCCCCCGGCGCTTCGTTTGCCCTGGGCCAAAGCGAGCCTTCACAATAGCTGAACGCTAACACTGCATACTCGTTCCACTTCCAGAACCGGGCTACGGCGAGGCAGTTCTCCGGGGGAAAACGGCCCTTCGCGAAGGGCAGATCTGCCGAGCTCATTGCGGGAAAGCGAAAGCAAAGGACGCTTTTCTCCCTCTAACCGCTTTCGTCAGAGGAACGGGGGAAGTCACAGTGTTCTTTCTCTCCCTGAGATACACACAATCTGACGTTGCCTCTGAGCTCCGTTGCTGGCAAAGAACTGAAAGTGACATACATTCCTGTGGGGAAACACAGGGCTTTGCTAGGATTTCTCTAGGCAGTGTGTTTTCCCTGGGCCTCACTGTAGCAACACTATCTCGCCAGGGCAACACTGCATGGCACTTCCTCCGCCAGGAGAGAGCTGCTGCTTTGTAGTTTGTGCTGGGAAACCTTGCTTTGGCAAGTGCGAATTGACCGCATTCAGGCAGAAAGAAAAGAGAATAGCAAGAGGCCTTTTCTCCCCGGCTGCTCTGCCAAGCCCTTCCAGCTCAAACTATGTCGTTGCTCCTCTGGAAGGATCCCTGCACCGCGGCGTAGTTTTTCCGAAGAAGCCCTGCGTTTGCACGAGCAAATGAGGAATTCGTGGCAGGAAAGAGGAAGGAAAGAAAGTTTCTCTCCCTCTGCCTGCTTTGCTCAGAGGACTGGATGAAGTCAGGGAGTTCTCCCTTTCACTGAGAAACGTGCGGGCTGCTGTTGCCTGGGCGCTCTCTTCTTTGCAAAAGAGTCTGCAGTTCCACGCTTTGAACCGTGGAAAGGCGCCGGGCTCTGCTAAGATTTCCCCCGGCGCTTCGTTTGCCCTGGGCCAAAGCGAGCCTTCACAATAGCTGAACGCTAACACTGCATACTCGTTCCACTTCCAGAACCGGGCTACGGCGAGGCAGTTCTCCGGGGGAAAACGGCCCTTCGCGAAGGGCAGATCTGCCGAGCTCATTGCGGGAAAGCGAAAGCAAAGGACGCTTTTCTCCCTCTAACCGCTTTCGTCAGAGGAACGGGGGAAGTCACAGTGTTCTTTCTCTCCCTGAGATACACACAATCTGACGTTGCCTCTGAGCTCCGTTGCTGGCAAAGAACTGAAAGTGACATACATTCCTGTGGGGAAACACAGGGCTTTGCTAGGATTTCTCTAGGCAGTGTGTTTTCCCTGGGCCTCACTGTAGCAACACTATCTCGCCAGGGCAACACTGCATGGCACTTCCTCTGCCAGGAGAGAGCTGCTGCTCTGTAGTTTGTGCTGGGAAACCTTGCTTTGGCAAGTGCGAATTGACCGCATTCAGGCAGAAAGAAAAGAGAATAGCAAGAGGCCTTTTCTCCCCGGCTGCTCTGCCAAGCCCTTCCAGCTCAAACTATGTCGTTGCTCCTCTGGAAGGATCCCTGCACCGCGGCGTAGTTTTTCCGAAGAAGCCCTGCGTTTGCACGAGCAAATGAGGAATTCGTGGCAGGAAAGAGGAAGGAAAGAAAGTTTCTCTCCCTCTGCCTGCTTTGCTCAGAGGACCGGATGAAGTCAGGGAGTTCTCCCTTTCACTGAGAAACGTGCGGGCTGCTGTTGCCTGGGCGCTCTCTTCTTTGCAAAAGAGTCTGCAGTTCCACGCTTTGAACCGTGGAAAGGCGCCGGGCTCTGCTAAGATTTCCCCCGGCGCTTCGTTTGCCCTGGGCCAAAGCGAGCCTTCACAATAGCTGAACGCTAACACTGCATACTCGTTCCACTTCCAGAACCGGGCTACGGCGAGGCAGTTCTCCGGGGGAAAACGGCCCTTCGCGAAGGGCAGATCTGCCGAGCTCATTGCGGGAAAGCGAAAGCAAAGGACGCTTTTCTCCCTCTAACCGCTTTCGTCAGAGGAACGGGGGAAGTCACAGTGTTCTTTCTCTCCCTGAGATACACACAATCTGACGTTGCCTCTGAGCTCCGTTGCTGGCAAAGAACTGAAAGTGACATACATTCCTGTGGGGAAACACAGGGCTTTGCTAGGATTTCTCTAGGCAGTGTGTTTTCCCTGGGCCTCACTGTAGCAACACTATCTCGCCAGGGCAACACTGCATGGCACTTCCTCCGCCAGGAGAGAGCTGCTGCTTTGTAGTTTGTGCTGGGAAACCTTGCTTTGGCAAGTGCGAATTGACCGCATTCAGGCAGAAAGAAAACAGAATAGCAAGAGGCCTTTTCTGCCCGGCTGCTCTGCCAAGCCCTTCCAGCTCAAACTATGTCGTTGCTCCTCTGGAAGGATCCCTGCACCGCGGCGTAGTTTTTCCGAAGAAGCCCTGCGTTTGCACGAGCAAATGAGGAATTCGTGGCAGGAAAGAGGAAGGAAAGAAAGTTTCTCTCCCTCTGCCTGCTTTGCTCAGAGGACCGGATGAAGTCAGGGAGTTCTCCCTTTCACTGAGAAACGTGCGGGCTGCTGTTGCCTGGGCGCTCTCTTCTTTGCAAAAGAGTCTGCAGTTCCACGCTTTGAACCGTGGAAAGGCGCCGGGCTCTGCTAAGATTTCCCCCGGCGCTTCGTTTGCCCTGGGCCAAAGCGAGCCTTCACAATAGCTGAACGCTAACACTGCATACTCGTTCCACTTCCAGAACCGGGCTACGGCGAGGCAGTTCTCCGGGGGAAAACGGCCCTTCGCGAAGGGCAGATCTGCCGAGCTCATTGCGGGAAAGCGAAAGCAAAGGACGCTTTTCTCCCTCTAACCGCTTTCGTCAGAGGAACGGGGGAAGTCACAGTGTTCTTTCTCTCCCTGAGATACACACAATCTGACGTTGCCTCTGAGCTCCGTTGCTGGCAAAGAACTGAAAGTGACATACATTCCTGTGGGGAAACACAGGGCTTTGCTAGGATTTCTCTAGGCAGTGTGTTTTCCCTGGGCCTCACTGTAGCAACACTATCTCGCCAGGGCAACACTGCATGGCACTTCCTCCGCCAGGAGAGAGCTGCTGCTTTGTAGTTTGTGCTGGGAAACCTTGCTTTGGCAAGTGCGAATTGACCGCATTCAGGCAGAAAGAAAACAGAATAGCAAGAGGCCTTTTCTCCCCGGCTGCTCTGCCAAGCCCTTCCAGCTCAAACTATGTCGTTGCTCCTCTGGAAGGATCCCTGCACCGCGGCGTAGTTTTTCCGAAGAAGCCCTGCGTTTGCACGAGCAAATGAGGAATTCGTGGCAGGAAAGAGGAAGGAAAGAAAGTTTCTCTCCCTCTGCCTGCTTTGCTCAGAGGACTGGATGAAGTCAGGGAGTTCTCCCTTTCACTGAGAAACGTGCGGGCTGCTGTTGCCTGGGCGCTCTCTTCTTTGCAAAAGAGTCTGCAGTTCCACGCTTTGAACCGTGGAAAGGCGCCGGGCTCTGCTAAGATTTCCCCCGGCGCTTCGTTTGCCCTGGGCCAAAGCGAGCCTTCACAATAGCTGAACGCTAACACTGCATACTCGTTCCACTTCCAGAACCGGGCTACGGCGAGGCAGTTCTCCGGGGGAAAACGGCCCTTCGCGAAGGGCAGATCTGCCGAGCTCATTGCGGGAAAGCGAAAGCAAAGGACGCTTTTCTCCCTCTAACCGCTTTCGTCAGAGGAACGGGGGAAGTCACAGTGTTCTTTCTCTCCCTGAGATACACACAATCTGACGTTGCCTCTGAGCTCCGTTGCTGGCAAAGAACTGAAAGTGACATACATTCCTGTGGGGAAACACAGGGCTTTGCTAGGATTTCTCTAGGCAGTGTGTTTTCCCTGGGCCTCACTGTAGCAACACTATCTCGCCAGGGCAACACTGCATGGCACTTCCTCCGCCAGGAGAGAGCTGCTGCTTTGTAGTTTGTGCTGGGAAACCTTGCTTTGGCAAGTGCGAATTGACCGCATTCAGGCAGAAAGAAAACAGAATAGCAAGAGGCCTTTTCTCCCCGGCTGCTCTGCCAAGCCCTTCCAGCTCAAACTATGTCGTTGCTCCTCTGGAAGGATCCCTGCACCGCGGCGTAGTTTTTCCGAAGAAGCCCTGCGTTTGCACGAGCAAATGAGGAATTCGTGGCAGGAAAGAGGAAGGAAAGAAAGTTTCTCTCCCTCTGCCTGCTTTGCTCAGAGGACTGGATGAAGTCAGGGAGTTCTCCCTTTCACTGAGAAACGTGCGGGCTGCTGTTGCCTGGGCGCTCTCTTCTTTGCAAAAGAGTCTGCAGTTCCACGCTTTGAACCGTGGAAAGGCGCCGGGCTCTGCTAAGATTTCCCCCGGCGCTTCGTTTGCCCTGGGCCAAAGCGAGCCTTCACAATAGCTGAACGCTAACACTGCATACTCGTTCCACTTCCAGAACCGGGCTACGGCGAGGCAGTTCTCCGGGGGAAAACGGCCCTTCGCGAAGGGCAGATCTGCCGAGCTCATTGCGGGAAAGCGAAAGCAAAGGACGCTTTTCTCCCTCTAACCGCTTTCGTCAGAGGAACGGGGGAAGTCACAGTGTTCTTTCTCTCCCTGAGATACACACAATCTGACGTTGCCTCTGAGCTCCGTTGCTGGCAAAGAACTGAAAGTGACATACATTCCTGTGGGGAAACACAGGGCTTTGCTAGGATTTCTCTAGGCAGTGTGTTTTCCCTGGGCCTCACTGTAGCAACACTATCTCGCCAGGGCAACACTGCATGGCACTTCCTCTGCCAGGAGAGAGCTGCTGCTCTGTAGTTTGTGCTGGGAAACCTTGCTTTGGCAAGTGCGAATTGACCGCATTCAGGCAGAAAGAAAAGAGAATAGCAAGAGGCCTTTTCTCCCCGGCTGCTCTGCCAAGCCCTTCCAGCTCAAACTATGTCGTTGCTCCTCTGGAAGGATCCCTGCACCGCGGCGTAGTTTTTCCGAAGAAGCCCTGCGTTTGCACGAGCAAATGAGGAATTCGTGGCAGGAAAGAGGAAGGAAAGAAAGTTTCTCTCCCTCTGCCTGCTTTGCTCAGAGGACCGGATGAAGTCAGGGAGTTCTCCCTTTCACTGAGAAACGTGCGGGCTGCTGTTGCCTGGGCGCTCTCTTCTTTGCAAAAGAGTCTGCAGTTCCACGCTTTGAACCGTGGAAAGGCGCCGGGCTCTGCTAAGATTTCCCCCGGCGCTTCGTTTGCCCTGGGCCAAAGCGAGCCTTCACAATAGCTGAACGCTAACACTGCATAGTGGTTCCACTTCCAGAACCGGGCTACGGCGAGGCAGTTCTCCGGGGGAAAACGGCCCTTCGCGAAGGGCAGATCTGCCGAGCTCATTGCGGGAAAGCGAAAGCAAAGGACGCTTTTCTCCCTCTAACCGCTTTCGTCAGAGGAACGGGGGAAGTCACAGTGTTCTTTCTCTCCCTGAGATACACACAATCTGACGTTGCCTCTGAGCTCCGTTGCTGGCAAAGAACTGAAAGTGACATACATTCCTGTGGGGAAACACAGGGCTTTGCTAGGATTTCTCTAGGCAGTGTGTTTTCCCTGGGCCTCACTGTAGCAACACTATCTCGCCAGGGCAACACTGCATGGCACTTCCTCCGCCAGGAGAGAGCTGCTGCTTTGTAGTTTGTGCTGGGAAACCTTGCTTTGGCAAGTGCGAATTGACCGCATTCAGGCAGAAAGAAAACAGAATAGCAAGAGGCCTTTTCTGCCCGGCTGCTCTGCCAAGCCCTTCCAGCTCAAACTATGTCGTTGCTCCTCTGGAAGGATCCCTGCACCGCGGCGTAGTTTTTCCGAAGAAGCCCTGCGTTTGCACGAGCAAATGAGGAATTCGTGGCAGGAAAGAGGAAGGAAAGAAAGTTTCTCTCCCTCTGCCTGCTTTGCTCAGAGGACCGGATGAAGTCAGGGAGTTCTCCCTTTCACTGAGAAACGTGCGGGCTGCTGTTGCCTGGGCGCTCTCTTCTTTGCAAAAGAGTCTGCAGTTCCACGCTTTGAACCGTGGAAAGGCGCCGGGCTCTGCTAAGATTTCCCCCGGCGCTTCGTTTGCCCTGGGCCAAAGCGAGCCTTCACAATAGCTGAACGCTAACACTGCATACTCGTTCCACTTCCAGAACCGGGCTACGGCGAGGCAGTTCTCCGGGGGAAAACGGCCCTTCGCGAAGGGCAGATCTGCCGAGCTCATTGCGGGAAAGCGAAAGCAAAGGACGCTTTTCTCCCTCTAACCGCTTTCGTCAGAGGAACGGGGGAAGTCACAGTGTTCTTTCTCTCCCTGAGATACACACAATCTGACGTTGCCTCTGAGCTCCGTTGCTGGCAAAGAACTGAAAGTGACATACATTCCTGTGGGGAAACACAGGGCTTTGCTAGGATTTCTCTAGGCAGTGTGTTTTCCCTGGGCCTCACTGTAGCAACACTATCTCGCCAGGGCAACACTGCATGGCACTTCCTCCGCCAGGAGAGAGCTGCTGCTCTGTAGTTTGTGCTGGGAAACCTTGCTTTGGCAAGTGCGAATTGACCGCATTCAGGCAGAAAGAAAAGAGAATAGCAAGAGGCCTTTTCTCCCCGGCTGCTCTGCCAAGCCCTTCCAGCTCAAACTATGTCGTTGCTCCTCTGGAAGGATCCCTGCACCGCGGCGTAGTTTTTCCGAAGAAGCCCTGCGTTTGCACGAGCAAATGAGGAATTCGTGGCAGGAAAGAGGAAGGAAAGAAAGTTTCTCTCCCTCTGCCTGCTTTGCTCAGAGGACCGGATGAAGTCAGGGAGTTCTCCCTTTCACTGAGAAACGTGCGGGCTGCTGTTGCCTGGGCGCTCTCTTCTTTGCAAAAGAGTCTGCAGTTCCACGCTTTGAACCGTGGAAAGGCGCCGGGCTCTGCTAAGATTTCCCCCGGCGCTTCGTTTGCCCTGGGCCAAAGCGAGCCTTCACAATAGCTGAACGCTAACACTGCATACTCGTTCCACTTCCAGAACCGGGCTACGGCGAGGCAGTTCTCCGGGGGAAAACGGCCCTTCGCGAAGGGCAGATCTGCCGAGCTCACTGCGGGAAAGCGAAAGCAAAGGACGCTTTTCTCCCTCTAACCGCTTTCGTCAGAGGAACGGGGGAAGTCACAGTGTTCTTTCTCTCCCTGAGATACACACAATCTGACGTTGCCTCTGAGCTCCGTTGCTGGCAAAGAACTGAAAGTGACATACATTCCTGTGGGGAAACACAGGGCTTTGCTAGGATTTCTCTAGGCAGTGTGTTTTCCCTGGGCCTCACTGTAGCAACACGATCTCGCAAGGGCAGAACTGCATGGGATTTCCTCTGCCCGGAGAGAGCTGCTGCTTTGTAGTTTGTGCTGGGAAACCTTGCTTTGGCAAGTGCGAATTGACCGCATTCAGGCAGAAAGAAAAGAGAATAGCAAGAGGCCTTTTCTCCCCGGCTGCTCTGCCAAGCCCTTCCAGCTCAAACTATGTCGTTGCTCCTCTGGAAGGATCCCTGCACCGCGGCGTAGTTTTTCCGAAGAAGCCCTGCGTTTGCAAGAGCAAATGAGGAATTCGTGGCAGGAAAGAGGAAGGAAAGAAAGTTTCTCTCCCTCTGCCTGCTTTGCTCAGAGGACCGGATGAAGTCAGGGAGTTCTCCCTTTCACTGAGAAACGTGCGGGCTGCTGTTGCCTGGGCGCTCTCTTCTTTGCAAAAGAGTCTGCAGTTCCACGCTTTGAACCGTGGAAAGGCGCCGGGCTCTGCTAAGATTTCCCCCGGCGCTTCGTTTGCCCTGGGCCAAAGCGAGCCTTCACAATAGCTGAACGCTAACACTGCATACTCGTTCCACTTCCAGAACCGGGCTACGGCGAGGCAGTTCTCCGGGGGAAAACGGCCCTTCGCGAAGGGCAGATCTGCCGAGCTCATTGCGGGAAAGCGAAAGCAAAGGACGCTTTTCTCCCTCTAACCGCTTTCGTCAGAGGAACGGGGAAGTCACAGTGTTCTTTCTCTCCCTGAGATACACACAATCTGACGTTGCCTCTGAGCTCCGTTGCTGGCAAAGAACTGAAAGTGACATACATTCCTGTGGGGAAACACAGGGCTTTGCTAGGATTTCTCTAGGCAGTGTGTTTTCCCTGGGCCTCACTGTAGCAACACTATCTCGCCAGGGCAACACTGCATGGCACTTCCTCCGCCCGGAGAGAGCTGCTGCTTTGTAGTTTGTGCTGGGAAACCTTGCTTTGGCAAGTGCGAATTGACCGCATTCAGGCAGAAAGAAAAGAGAATAGCAAGAGGCCTTTTCTCCCCGGCTGCTCTGCCAAGCCCTTCCAGCTCAAACTATGTCGTTGCTCCTCTGGAAGGATCCCTGCACCGCGGCGTAGTTTTTCCGAAGAAGCCCTGCGTTTGCACGAGCAAATGAGGAATTCGTGGCAGGAAAGAGGAAGGAAAGAAAGTTTCTCTCCCTCTGCCTGCTTTGCTCAGAGGACTGGATGAAGTCAGGGAGTTCTCCCTTTCACTGAGAAACGTGCGGGCTGCTGTTGCCTGGGCGCTCTCTTCTTTGCAAAAGAGTCTGCAGTTCCACGCTTTGAACCGTGGAAAGGCGCCGGGCTCTGCTAAGATTTCCCCCGGCGCTTCGTTTGCCCTGGGCCAAAGCGAGCCTTCACAATAGCTGAACGCTAACACTGCATACTCGTTCCACTTCCAGAACCGGGCTACGGCGAGGCAGTTCTCCGGGGGAAAACGGCCCTTCGCGAAGGGCAGATCTGCCGAGCTCATTGCGGGAAAGCGAAAGCAAAGGACGCTTTTCTCCCTCTAACCGCTTTCGTCAGAGGAACGGGGGAAGTCACAGTGTTCTTTCTCTCCCTGAGATACACACAATCTGACGTTGCCTCTGAGCTCCGTTGCTGGCAAAGAACTGAAAGTGACATACATTCCTGTGGGGAAACACAGGGCTTTGCTAGGATTTCTCTAGGCAGTGTGTTTTTCCTGGGCCTCACTGTAGCAACACTATCTCGCCAGGGCAACACTGCATGGCACTTCCTCTGCCAGGAGAGAGCTGCTGCTCTGTAGTTTGTGCTGGGAAACCTTGCTTTGGCAAGTGCGAATTGACCGCATTCAGGCAGAAAGAAAAGAGAATAGCAAGAGGCCTTTTCTCCCCGGCTGCTCTGCCAAGCCCTTCCAGCTCAAACTATGTCGTTGCTCCTCTGGAAGGATCCCTGCACCGCGGCGTAGTTTTTCCGAAGAAGCCCTGCGTTTGCACGAGCAAATGAGGAATTCGTGGCAGGAAAGAGGAAGGAAAGAAAGTTTCTCTCCCTCTGCCTGCTTTGCTCAGAGGACCGGATGAAGTCAGGGAGTTCTCCCTTTCACTGAGAAACGTGCGGGCTGCTGTTGCCTGGGCGCTCTCTTCTTTGCAAAAGAGTCTGCAGTTCCACGCTTTGAACCGTGGAAAGGCGCCGGGCTCTGCTAAGATTTCCCCCGGCGCTTCGTTTGCCCTGGGCCAAAGCGAGCCTTCACAATAGCTGAACGCTAACACTGCATACTCGTTCCACTTCCAGAACCGGGCTACGGCGAGGCAGTTCTCCGGGGGAAAACGGCCCTTCGCGAAGGGCAGATCTGCCGAGCTCATTGCGGGAAAGCGAAAGCAAAGGACGCTTTTCTCCCTCTAACCGCTTTCGTCAGAGGAACGGGGGAAGTCACAGTGTTCTTTCTCTCCCTGAGATACACACAATCTGACGTTGCCTCTGAGCTCCGTTGCTGGCAAAGAACTGAAAGTGACATACATTCCTGTGGGGAAACACAGGGCTTTGCTAGGATTTCTCTAGGCAATGTGTTTTCCCTGGGCCTCACTGTAGCAACACTATCTCGCCAGGGCAACACTGCATGGCACTTCCTCCGCCAGGAGAGAGCTGCTGCTCTGTAGTTTGTGCTGGGAAACCTTGCTTTGGCAAGTGCGAATTGACCGCATTCAGGCAGAAAGAAAAGAGAATAGCAAGAGGCCTTTTCTCCCCGGCTGCTCTGCCAAGCCCTTCCAGCTCAAACTATGTCGTTGCTCCTCTGGAAGGATCCCTGCACCGCGGCGTAGTTTTTCCGAAGAAGCCCTGCGTTTGCACGAGCAAATGAGGAATTCGTGGCAGGAAAGAGGAAGGAAAGAAAGTTTCTCTCCCTCTGCCTGCTTTGCTCAGAGGACCGGATGAAGTCAGGGAGTTCTCCCTTTCACTGAGAAACGTGCGGGCTGCTGTTGCCTGGGCGCTCTCTTCTTTGCAAAAGAGTCTGCAGTTCCACGCTTTGAACCGTGGAAAGGCGCCGGGCTCTGCTAAGATTTCCCCCGGCGCTTCGTTTGCCCTGGGCCAAAGCGAGCCTTCACAATAGCTGAACGCTAACACTGCATACTCGTTCCACTTCCAGAACCGGGCTACGGCGAGGCAGTTCTCCGGGGGAAAACGGCCCTTCGCGAAGGGCAGATCTGCCGAGCTCACTGCGGGAAAACGAAAGCAAAGGACGCTTTTCTCCCTCTAACCGCTTTCGTCAGAGGAACGGGGGAAGTCACAGTGTTCTTTCTCTCCCTGAGATACACACAATCTGACGTTGCCTCTGAGCTCCGTTGCTGGCAAAGAACTGAAAGTGACATACATTCCTGTGGGGAAACACAGGGCTTTGCTAGGATTTCTCTAGGCAGTGTGTTTTCCCTGGGCCTCACTGTAGCAACACGATCTCGCAAGGGCAGAACTGCATGGGATTTCCTCTGCCCGGAGAGAGCTGCTGCTTTGTAGTTTGTGCTGGGAAACCTTGCTTTGGCAAGTGCGAATTGACCGCATTCAGGCAGAAAGAAAAGAGAATAGCAAGAGGCCTTTTCTCCCCGGCTGCTCTGCCAAGCCCTTCCAGCTCAAACTATGTCGTTGCTCCTCTGGAAGGATCCCTGCACCGCGGCGTAGTTTTTCCGAAGAAGCCCTGCGTTTGCAAGAGCAAATGAGGAATTCGTGGCAGGAAAGAGGAAGGAAAGAAAGTTTCTCTCCCTCTGCCTGCTTTGCTCAGAGGACCGGATGAAGTCAGGGAGTTCTCCCTTTCACTGAGAAACGTGCGGGCTGCTGTTGCCTGGGCGCTCTCTTCTTTGCAAAAGAGTCTGCAGTTCCACGCTTTGAACCGTGGAAAGGCGCCGGGCTCTGCTAAGATTTCCCCCGGCGCTTCGTTTGCCCTGGGCCAAAGCGAGCCTTCACAATAGCTGAACGCTAACACTGCATACTCGTTCCACTTCCAGAACCGGGCTACGGCGAGGCAGTTCTCCGGGGGAAAACGGCCCTTCGCGAAGGGCAGATCTGCCGAGCTCATTGCGGGAAAGCGAAAGCAAAGGACGCTTTTCTCCCTCTAACCGCTTTCGTCAGAGGAACGGGGAAGTCACAGTGTTCTTTCTCTCCCTGAGATACACACAATCTGACGTTGCCTCTGAGCTCCGTTGCTGGCAAAGAACTGAAAGTGACATACATTCCTGTGGGGAAACACAGGGCTTTGCTAGGATTTCTCTAGGCAGTGTGTTTTCCCTGGGCCTCACTGTAGCAACACTATCTCGCCAGGGCAACACTGCATGGCACTTCCTCCGCCCGGAGAGAGCTGCTGCTTTGTAGTTTGTGCTGGGAAACCTTGCTTTGGCAAGTGCGAATTGACCGCATTCAGGCAGAAAGAAAAGAGAATAGCAAGAGGCCTTTTCTCCCCGGCTGCTCTGCCAAGCCCTTCCAGCTCAAACTATGTCGTTGCTCCTCTGGAAGGATCCCTGCACCGCGGCGTAGTTTTTCCGAAGAAGCCCTGCGTTTGCACGAGCAAATGAGGAATTCGTGGCAGGAAAGAGGAAGGAAAGAAAGTTTCTCTCCCTCTGCCTGCTTTGCTCAGAGGACTGGATGAAGTCAGGGAGTTCTCCCTTTCACTGAGAAACGTGCGGGCTGCTGTTGCCTGGGCGCTCTCTTCTTTGCAAAAGAGTCTGCAGTTCCACGCTTTGAACCGTGGAAAGGCGCCGGGCTCTGCTAAGATTTCCCCCGGCGCTTCGTTTGCCCTGGGCCAAAGCGAGCCTTCACAATAGCTGAACGCTAACACTGCATACTCGTTCCACTTCCAGAACCGGGCTACGGCGAGGCAGTTCTCCGGGGGAAAACGGCCCTTCGCGAAGGGCAGATCTGCCGAGCTCATTGCGGGAAAGCGAAAGCAAAGGACGCTTTTCTCCCTCTAACCGCTTTCGTCAGAGGAACGGGGGAAGTCACAGTGTTCTTTCTCTCCCTGAGATACACACAATCTGACGTTGCCTCTGAGCTCCGTTGCTGGCAAAGAACTGAAAGTGACATACATTCCTGTGGGGAAACACAGGGCTTTGCTAGGATTTCTCTAGGCAGTGTGTTTTCCCTGGGCCTCACTGTAGCAACACTATCTCGCCAGGGCAACACTGCATGGCACTTCCTCTGCCAGGAGAGAGCTGCTGCTCTGTAGTTTGTGCTGGGAAACCTTGCTTTGGCAAGTGCGAATTGACCGCATTCAGGCAGAAAGAAAAGAGAATAGCAAGAGGCCTTTTCTCCCCGGCTGCTCTGCCAAGCCCTTCCAGCTCAAACTATGTCGTTGCTCCTCTGGAAGGATCCCTGCACCGCGGCGTAGTTTTTCCGAAGAAGCCCTGCGTTTGCACGAGCAAATGAGGAATTCGTGGCAGGAAAGAGGAAGGAAAGAAAGTTTCTCTCCCTCTGCCTGCTTTGCTCAGAGGACCGGATGAAGTCAGGGAGTTCTCCCTTTCACTGAGAAACGTGCGGGCTGCTGTTGCCTGGGCGCTCTCTTCTTTGCAAAAGAGTCTGCAGTTCCACGCTTTGAACCGTGGAAAGGCGCCGGGCTCTGCTAAGATTTCCCCCGGCGCTTCGTTTGCCCTGGGCCAAAGCGAGCCTTCACAATAGCTGAACGCTAACACTGCATAGTGGTTCCACTTCCAGAACCGGGCTACGGCGAGGCAGTTCTCCGGGGGAAAACGGCCCTTCGCGAAGGGCAGATCTGCCGAGCTCATTGCGGGAAAGCGAAAGCAAAGGACGCTTTTCTCCCTCTAACCGCTTTCGTCAGAGGAACGGGGGAAGTCACAGTGTTCTTTCTCTCCCTGAGATACACACAATCTGACGTTGCCTCTGAGCTCCGTTGCTGGCAAAGAACTGAAAGTGACATACATTCCTGTGGGGAAACACAGGGCTTTGCTAGGATTTCTCTAGGCAGTGTGTTTTCCCTGGGCCTCACTGTAGCAACACTATCTCGCCAGGGCAACACTGCATGGCACTTCCTCCGCCAGGAGAGAGCTGCTGCTTTGTAGTTTGTGCTGGGAAACCTTGCTTTGGCAAGTGCGAATTGACCGCATTCAGGCAGAAAGAAAACAGAATAGCAAGAGGCCTTTTCTGCCCGGCTGCTCTGCCAAGCCCTTCCAGCTCAAACTATGTCGTTGCTCCTCTGGAAGGATCCCTGCACCGCGGCGTAGTTTTTCCGAAGAAGCCCTGCGTTTGCACGAGCAAATGAGGAATTCGTGGCAGGAAAGAGGAAGGAAAGAAAGTTTCTCTCCCTCTGCCTGCTTTGCTCAGAGGACCGGATGAAGTCAGGGAGTTCTCCCTTTCACTGAGAAACGTGCGGGCTGCTGTTGCCTGGGCGCTCTCTTCTTTGCAAAAGAGTCTGCAGTTCCACGCTTTGAACCGTGGAAAGGCGCCGGGCTCTGCTAAGATTTCCCCCGGCGCTTCGTTTGCCCTGGGCCAAAGCGAGCCTTCACAATAGCTGAACGCTAACACTGCATACTCGTTCCACTTCCAGAACCGGGCTACGGCGAGGCAGTTCTCCGGGGGAAAACGGCCCTTCGCGAAGGGCAGATCTGCCGAGCTCATTGCGGGAAAGCGAAAGCAAAGGACGCTTTTCTCCCTCTAACCGCTTTCGTCAGAGGAACGGGGGAAGTCACAGTGTTCTTTCTCTCCCTGAGATACACACAATCTGACGTTGCCTCTGAGCTCCGTTGCTGGCAAAGAACTGAAAGTGACATACATTCCTGTGGGGAAACACAGGGCTTTGCTAGGATTTCTCTAGGCAGTGTGTTTTCCCTGGGCCTCACTGTAGCAACACTATCTCGCCAGGGCAACACTGCATGGCACTTCCTCCGCCAGGAGAGAGCTGCTGCTCTGTAGTTTGTGCTGGGAAACCTTGCTTTGGCAAGTGCGAATTGACCGCATTCAGGCAGAAAGAAAAGAGAATAGCAAGAGGCCTTTTCTCCCCGGCTGCTCTGCCAAGCCCTTCCAGCTCAAACTATGTCGTTGCTCCTCTGGAAGGATCCCTGCACCGCGGCGTAGTTTTTCCGAAGAAGCCCTGCGTTTGCACGAGCAAATGAGGAATTCGTGGCAGGAAAGAGGAAGGAAAGAAAGTTTCTCTCCCTCTGCCTGCTTTGCTCAGAGGACCGGATGAAGTCAGGGAGTTCTCCCTTTCACTGAGAAACGTGCGGGCTGCTGTTGCCTGGGCGCTCTCTTCTTTGCAAAAGAGTCTGCAGTTCCACGCTTTGAACCGTGGAAAGGCGCCGGGCTCTGCTAAGATTTCCCCCGGCGCTTCGTTTGCCCTGGGCCAAAGCGAGCCTTCACAATAGCTGAACGCTAACACTGCATACTCGTTCCACTTCCAGAACCGGGCTACGGCGAGGCAGTTCTCCGGGGGAAAACGGCCCTTCGCGAAGGGCAGATCTGCCGAGCTCACTGCGGGAAAGCGAAAGCAAAGGACGCTTTTCTCCCTCTAACCGCTTTCGTCAGAGGAACGGGGGAAGTCACAGTGTTCTTTCTCTCCCTGAGATACACACAATCTGACGTTGCCTCTGAGCTCCGTTGCTGGCAAAGAACTGAAAGTGACATACATTCCTGTGGGGAAACACAGGGCTTTGCTAGGATTTCTCTAGGCAGTGTGTTTTCCCTGGGCCTCACTGTAGCAACACGATCTCGCAAGGGCAGAACTGCATGGGATTTCCTCTGCCCGGAGAGAGCTGCTGCTTTGTAGTTTGTGCTGGGAAACCTTGCTTTGGCAAGTGCGAATTGACCGCATTCAGGCAGAAAGAAAAGAGAATAGCAAGAGGCCTTTTCTCCCCGGCTGCTCTGCCAAGCCCTTCCAGCTCAAACTATGTCGTTGCTCCTCTGGAAGGATCCCTGCACCGCGGCGTAGTTTTTCCGAAGAAGCCCTGCGTTTGCAAGAGCAAATGAGGAATTCGTGGCAGGAAAGAGGAAGGAAAGAAAGTTTCTCTCCCTCTGCCTGCTTTGCTCAGAGGACCGGATGAAGTCAGGGAGTTCTCCCTTTCACTGAGAAACGTGCGGGCTGCTGTTGCCTGGGCGCTCTCTTCTTTGCAAAAGAGTCTGCAGTTCCACGCTTTGAACCGTGGAAAGGCGCCGGGCTCTGCTAAGATTTCCCCCGGCGCTTCGTTTGCCCTGGGCCAAAGCGAGCCTTCACAATAGCTGAACGCTAACACTGCATACTCGTTCCACTTCCAGAACCGGGCTACGGCGAGGCAGTTCTCCGGGGGAAAACGGCCCTTCGCGAAGGGCAGATCTGCCGAGCTCATTGCGGGAAAGCGAAAGCAAAGGACGCTTTTCTCCCTCTAACCGCTTTCGTCAGAGGAACGGGGAAGTCACAGTGTTCTTTCTCTCCCTGAGATACACACAATCTGACGTTGCCTCTGAGCTCCGTTGCTGGCAAAGAACTGAAAGTGACATACATTCCTGTGGGGAAACACAGGGCTTTGCTAGGATTTCTCTAGGCAGTGTGTTTTCCCTGGGCCTCACTGTAGCAACACTATCTCGCCAGGGCAACACTGCATGGCACTTCCTCCGCCAGGAGAGAGCTGCTGCTTTGTAGTTTGTGCTGGGAAACCTTGCTTTGGCAAGTGCGAATTGACCGCATTCAGGCAGAAAGAAAAGAGAATAGCAAGAGGCCTTTTCTCCCCGGCTGCTCTGCCAAGCCCTTCCAGCTCAAACTATGTCGTTGCTCCTCTGGAAGGATCCCTGCACCGCGGCGTAGTTTTTCCGAAGAAGCCCTGCGTTTGCACGAGCAAATGAGGAATTCGTGGCAGGAAAGAGGAAGGAAAGAAAGTTTCTCTCCCTCTGCCTGCTTTGCTCAGAGGACCGGATGAAGTCAGGGAGTTCTCCCTTTCACTGAGAAACGTGCGGGCTGCTGTTGCCTGGGCGCTCTCTTCTTTGCAAAAGAGTCTGCAGTTCCACGCTTTGAACCGTGGAAAGGCGCCGGGCTCTGCTAAGATTTCCCCCGGCGCTTCGTTTGCCCTGGGCCAAAGCGAGCCTTCACAATAGCTGAACGCTAACACTGCATACTCGTTCCACTTCCAGAACCGGGCTACGGCGAGGCAGTTCTCCGGGGGAAAACGGCCCTTCGCGAAGGGCAGATCTGCCGAGCTCATTGCGGGAAAGCGAAAGCAAAGGACGCTTTTCTCCCTCTAACCGCTTTCGTCAGAGGAACGGGGGAAGTCACAGTGTTCTTTCTCTCCCTGAGATACACACAATCTGACGTTGCCTCTGAGCTCCGTTGCTGGCAAAGAACTGAAAGTGACATACATTCCTGTGGGGAAACACAGGGCTTTGCTAGGATTTCTCTAGGCAGTGTGTTTTCCCTGGGCCTCACTGTAGCAACACGATCTCGCCAGGGCAGAACTGCATGGGATTTCCTCTGCCAGGAGAGAGCTGCTGCTTTGTAGTTTGTGCTGGGAAACCTTGCTTTGGCAAGTGCGAATTGACCGCATTCAGGCAGAAAGAAAAGAGAATAGCAAGAGGCCTTTTCTCCCCGGCTGCTCTGCCAAGCCCTTCCAGCTCAAACTATGTCGTTGCTCCTCTGGAAGGATCCCTGCACCGCGGCGTAGTTTTTCCGAAGAAGCCCTGCGTTTGCACGAGCAAATGAGGAATTCGTGGCAGGAAAGAGGAAGGAAAGAAAGTTTCTCTCCCTCTGCCTGCTTTGCTCAGAGGACCGGATGAAGTCAGGGAGTTCTCCCTTTCACTGAGAAACGTGCGGGCTGCTGTTGCCTGGGCGCTCTCTTCTTTGCAAAAGAGTCTGCAGTTCCACGCTTTGAACCGTGGAAAGGCGCCGGGCTCTGCTAAGATTTCCCCCGGCGCTTCGTTTGCCCTGGGCCAAAGCGAGCCTTCACAATAGCTGAACGCTAACACTGCATACTCGTTCCACTTCCAGAACCGGGCTACGGCGAGGCAGTTCTCCGGGGGAAAACGGCCCTTCGCGAAGGGCAGATCTGCCGAGCTCACTGCGGGAAAGCGAAAGCAAAGGACGCTTTTCTCCCTCTAACCGCTTTCGTCAGAGGAACGGGGGAAGTCACAGTGTTCTTTCTCTCCCTGAGATACACACAATCTGACGTTGCCTCTGAGCTCCGTTGCTGGCAAAGAACTGAAAGTGACATACATTCCTGTGGGGAAACACAGGGCTTTGCTAGGATTTCTCTAGGCAGTGTGTTTTCCCTGGGCCTCACTGTAGCAACACGATCTCGCAAGGGCAGAACTGCATGGGATTTCCTCTGCCCGGAGAGAGCTGCTGCTTTGTAGTTTGTGCTGGGAAACCTTGCTTTGGCAAGTGCGAATTGACCGCATTCAGGCAGAAAGAAAAGAGAATAGCAAGAGGCCTTTTCTCCCCGGCTGCTCTGCCAAGCCCTTCCAGCTCAAACTATGTCGTTGCTCCTCTGGAAGGATCCCTGCACCGCGGCGTAGTTTTTCCGAAGAAGCCCTGCGTTTGCAAGAGCAAATGAGGAATTCGTGGCAGGAAAGAGGAAGGAAAGAAAGTTTCTCTCCCTCTGCCTGCTTTGCTCAGAGGACCGGATGAAGTCAGGGAGTTCTCCCTTTCACTGAGAAACGTGCGGGCTGCTGTTGCCTGGGCGCTCTCTTCTTTGCAAAAGAGTCTGCAGTTCCACGCTTTGAACCGTGGAAAGGCGCCGGGCTCTGCTAAGATTTCCCCCGGCGCTTCGTTTGCCCTGGGCCAAAGCGAGCCTTCACAATAGCTGAACGCTAACACTGCATACTCGTTCCACTTCCAGAACCGGGCTACGGCGAGGCAGTTCTCCGGGGGAAAACGGCCCTTCGCGAAGGGCAGATCTGCCGAGCTCATTGCGGGAAAGCGAAAGCAAAGGACGCTTTTCTCCCTCTAACCGCTTTCGTCAGAGGAACGGGGAAGTCACAGTGTTCTTTCTCTCCCTGAGATACACACAATCTGACGTTGCCTCTGAGCTCCGTTGCTGGCAAAGAACTGAAAGTGACATACATTCCTGTGGGGAAACACAGGGCTTTGCTAGGATTTCTCTAGGCAGTGTGTTTTCCCTGGGCCTCACTGTAGCAACACTATCTCGCCAGGGCAACACTGCATGGCACTTCCTCCGCCCGGAGAGAGCTGCTGCTTTGTAGTTTGTGCTGGGAAACCTTGCTTTGGCAAGTGCGAATTGACCGCATTCAGGCAGAAAGAAAAGAGAATAGCAAGAGGCCTTTTCTCCCCGGCTGCTCTGCCAAGCCCTTCCAGCTCAAACTATGTCGTTGCTCCTCTGGAAGGATCCCTGCACCGCGGCGTAGTTTTTCCGAAGAAGCCCTGCGTTTGCACGAGCAAATGAGGAATTCGTGGCAGGAAAGAGGAAGGAAAGAAAGTTTCTCTCCCTCTGCCTGCTTTGCTCAGAGGACTGGATGAAGTCAGGGAGTTCTCCCTTTCACTGAGAAACGTGCGGGCTGCTGTTGCCTGGGCGCTCTCTTCTTTGCAAAAGAGTCTGCAGTTCCACGCTTTGAACCGTGGAAAGGCGCCGGGCTCTGCTAAGATTTCCCCCGGCGCTTCGTTTGCCCTGGGCCAAAGCGAGCCTTCACAATAGCTGAACGCTAACACTGCATACTCGTTCCACTTCCAGAACCGGGCTACGGCGAGGCAGTTCTCCGGGGGAAAACGGCCCTTCGCGAAGGGCAGATCTGCCGAGCTCATTGCGGGAAAGCGAAAGCAAAGGACGCTTTTCTCCCTCTAACCGCTTTCGTCAGAGGAACGGGGGAAGTCACAGTGTTCTTTCTCTCCCTGAGATACACACAATCTGACGTTGCCTCTGAGCTCCGTTGCTGGCAAAGAACTGAAAGTGACATACATTCCTGTGGGGAAACACAGGGCTTTGCTAGGATTTCTCTAGGCAGTGTGTTTTTCCTGGGCCTCACTGTAGCAACACTATCTCGCCAGGGCAACACTGCATGGCACTTCCTCTGCCAGGAGAGAGCTGCTGCTCTGTAGTTTGTGCTGGGAAACCTTGCTTTGGCAAGTGCGAATTGACCGCATTCAGGCAGAAAGAAAAGAGAATAGCAAGAGGCCTTTTCTCCCCGGCTGCTCTGCCAAGCCCTTCCAGCTCAAACTATGTCGTTGCTCCTCTGGAAGGATCCCTGCACCGCGGCGTAGTTTTTCCGAAGAAGCCCTGCGTTTGCACGAGCAAATGAGGAATTCGTGGCAGGAAAGAGGAAGGAAAGAAAGTTTCTCTCCCTCTGCCTGCTTTGCTCAGAGGACCGGATGAAGTCAGGGAGTTCTCCCTTTCACTGAGAAACGTGCGGGCTGCTGTTGCCTGGGCGCTCTCTTCTTTGCAAAAGAGTCTGCAGTTCCACGCTTTGAACCGTGGAAAGGCGCCGGGCTCTGCTAAGATTTCCCCCGGCGCTTCGTTTGCCCTGGGCCAAAGCGAGCCTTCACAATAGCTGAACGCTAACACTGCATACTCGTTCCACTTCCAGAACCGGGCTACGGCGAGGCAGTTCTCCGGGGGAAAACGGCCCTTCGCGAAGGGCAGATCTGCCGAGCTCATTGCGGGAAAGCGAAAGCAAAGGACGCTTTTCTCCCTCTAACCGCTTTCGTCAGAGGAACGGGGGAAGTCACAGTGTTCTTTCTCTCCCTGAGATACACACAATCTGACGTTGCCTCTGAGCTCCGTTGCTGGCAAAGAACTGAAAGTGACATACATTCCTGTGGGGAAACACAGGGCTTTGCTAGGATTTCTCTAGGCAATGTGTTTTCCCTGGGCCTCACTGTAGCAACACTATCTCGCCAGGGCAACACTGCATGGCACTTCCTCCGCCAGGAGAGAGCTGCTGCTCTGTAGTTTGTGCTGGGAAACCTTGCTTTGGCAAGTGCGAATTGACCGCATTCAGGCAGAAAGAAAAGAGAATAGCAAGAGGCCTTTTCTCCCCGGCTGCTCTGCCAAGCCCTTCCAGCTCAAACTATGTCGTTGCTCCTCTGGAAGGATCCCTGCACCGCGGCGTAGTTTTTCCGAAGAAGCCCTGCGTTTGCACGAGCAAATGAGGAATTCGTGGCAGGAAAGAGGAAGGAAAGAAAGTTTCTCTCCCTCTGCCTGCTTTGCTCAGAGGACCGGATGAAGTCAGGGAGTTCTCCCTTTCACTGAGAAACGTGCGGGCTGCTGTTGCCTGGGCGCTCTCTTCTTTGCAAAAGAGTCTGCAGTTCCACGCTTTGAACCGTGGAAAGGCGCCGGGCTCTGCTAAGATTTCCCCCGGCGCTTCGTTTGCCCTGGGCCAAAGCGAGCCTTCACAATAGCTGAACGCTAACACTGCATACTCGTTCCACTTCCAGAACCGGGCTACGGCGAGGCAGTTCTCCGGGGGAAAACGGCCCTTCGCGAAGGGCAGATCTGCCGAGCTCACTGCGGGAAAGCGAAAGCAAAGGACGCTTTTCTCCCTCTAACCGCTTTCGTCAGAGGAACGGGGGAAGTCACAGTGTTCTTTCTCTCCCTGAGATACACACAATCTGACGTTGCCTCTGAGCTCCGTTGCTGGCAAAGAACTGAAAGTGACATACATTCCTGTGGGGAAACACAGGGCTTTGCTAGGATTTCTCTAGGCAGTGTGTTTTCCCTGGGCCTCACTGTAGCAACACGATCTCGCAAGGGCAGAACTGCATGGGATTTCCTCTGCCCGGAGAGAGCTGCTGCTTTGTAGTTTGTGCTGGGAAACCTTGCTTTGGCAAGTGCGAATTGACCGCATTCAGGCAGAAAGAAAAGAGAATAGCAAGAGGCCTTTTCTCCCCGGCTGCTCTGCCAAGCCCTTCCAGCTCAAACTATGTCGTTGCTCCTCTGGAAGGATCCCTGCACCGCGGCGTAGTTTTTCCGAAGAAGCCCTGCGTTTGCAAGAGCAAATGAGGAATTCGTGGCAGGAAAGAGGAAGGAAAGAAAGTTTCTCTCCCTCTGCCTGCTTTGCTCAGAGGACCGGATGAAGTCAGGGAGTTCTCCCTTTCACTGAGAAACGTGCGGGCTGCTGTTGCCTGGGCGCTCTCTTCTTTGCAAAAGAGTCTGCAGTTCCACGCTTTGAACCGTGGAAAGGCGCCGGGCTCTGCTAAGATTTCCCCCGGCGCTTCGTTTGCCCTGGGCCAAAGCGAGCCTTCACAATAGCTGAACGCTAACACTGCATACTCGTTCCACTTCCAGAACCGGGCTACGGCGAGGCAGTTCTCCGGGGGAAAACGGCCCTTCGCGAAGGGCAGATCTGCCGAGCTCATTGCGGGAAAGCGAAAGCAAAGGACGCTTTTCTCCCTCTAACCGCTTTCGTCAGAGGAACGGGGAAGTCACAGTGTTCTTTCTCTCCCTGAGATACACACAATCTGACGTTGCCTCTGAGCTCCGTTGCTGGCAAAGAACTGAAAGTGACATACATTCCTGTGGGGAAACACAGGGCTTTGCTAGGATTTCTCTAGGCAGTGTGTTTTCCCTGGGCCTCACTGTAGCAACACTATCTCGCCAGGGCAACACTGCATGGCACTTCCTCCGCCCGGAGAGAGCTGCTGCTTTGTAGTTTGTGCTGGGAAACCTTGCTTTGGCAAGTGCGAATTGACCGCATTCAGGCAGAAAGAAAAGAGAATAGCAAGAGGCCTTTTCTCCCCGGCTGCTCTGCCAAGCCCTTCCAGCTCAAACTATGTCGTTGCTCCTCTGGAAGGATCCCTGCACCGCGGCGTAGTTTTTCCGAAGAAGCCCTGCGTTTGCACGAGCAAATGAGGAATTCGTGGCAGGAAAGAGGAAGGAAAGAAAGTTTCTCTCCCTCTGCCTGCTTTGCTCAGAGGACTGGATGAAGTCAGGGAGTTCTCCCTTTCACTGAGAAACGTGCGGGCTGCTGTTGCCTGGGCGCTCTCTTCTTTGCAAAAGAGTCTGCAGTTCCACGCTTTGAACCGTGGAAAGGCGCCGGGCTCTGCTAAGATTTCCCCCGGCGCTTCGTTTGCCCTGGGCCAAAGCGAGCCTTCACAATAGCTGAACGCTAACACTGCATACTCGTTCCACTTCCAGAACCGGGCTACGGCGAGGCAGTTCTCCGGGGGAAAACGGCCCTTCGCGAAGGGCAGATCTGCCGAGCTCATTGCGGGAAAGCGAAAGCAAAGGACGCTTTTCTCCCTCTAACCGCTTTCGTCAGAGGAACGGGGGAAGTCACAGTGTTCTTTCTCTCCCTGAGATACACACAATCTGACGTTGCCTCTGAGCTCCGTTGCTGGCAAAGAACTGAAAGTGACATACATTCCTGTGGGGAAACACAGGGCTTTGCTAGGATTTCTCTAGGCAGTGTGTTTTCCCTGGGCCTCACTGTAGCAACACTATCTCGCCAGGGCAACACTGCATGGCACTTCCTCTGCCAGGAGAGAGCTGCTGCTCTGTAGTTTGTGCTGGGAAACCTTGCTTTGGCAAGTGCGAATTGACCGCATTCAGGCAGAAAGAAAAGAGAATAGCAAGAGGCCTTTTCTCCCCGGCTGCTCTGCCAAGCCCTTCCAGCTCAAACTATGTCGTTGCTCCTCTGGAAGGATCCCTGCACCGCGGCGTAGTTTTTCCGAAGAAGCCCTGCGTTTGCACGAGCAAATGAGGAATTCGTGGCAGGAAAGAGGAAGGAAAGAAAGTTTCTCTCCCTCTGCCTGCTTTGCTCAGAGGACCGGATGAAGTCAGGGAGTTCTCCCTTTCACTGAGAAACGTGCGGGCTGCTGTTGCCTGGGCGCTCTCTTCTTTGCAAAAGAGTCTGCAGTTCCACGCTTTGAACCGTGGAAAGGCGCCGGGCTCTGCTAAGATTTCCCCCGGCGCTTCGTTTGCCCTGGGCCAAAGCGAGCCTTCACAATAGCTGAACGCTAACACTGCATAGTGGTTCCACTTCCAGAACCGGGCTACGGCGAGGCAGTTCTCCGGGGGAAAACGGCCCTTCGCGAAGGGCAGATCTGCCGAGCTCATTGCGGGAAAGCGAAAGCAAAGGACGCTTTTCTCCCTCTAACCGCTTTCGTCAGAGGAACGGGGGAAGTCACAGTGTTCTTTCTCTCCCTGAGATACACACAATCTGACGTTGCCTCTGAGCTCCGTTGCTGGCAAAGAACTGAAAGTGACATACATTCCTGTGGGGAAACACAGGGCTTTGCTAGGATTTCTCTAGGCAGTGTGTTTTCCCTGGGCCTCACTGTAGCAACACTATCTCGCCAGGGCAACACTGCATGGCACTTCCTCCGCCAGGAGAGAGCTGCTGCTTTGTAGTTTGTGCTGGGAAACCTTGCTTTGGCAAGTGCGAATTGACCGCATTCAGGCAGAAAGAAAACAGAATAGCAAGAGGCCTTTTCTGCCCGGCTGCTCTGCCAAGCCCTTCCAGCTCAAACTATGTCGTTGCTCCTCTGGAAGGATCCCTGCACCGCGGCGTAGTTTTTCCGAAGAAGCCCTGCGTTTGCACGAGCAAATGAGGAATTCGTGGCAGGAAAGAGGAAGGAAAGAAAGTTTCTCTCCCTCTGCCTGCTTTGCTCAGAGGACCGGATGAAGTCAGGGAGTTCTCCCTTTCACTGAGAAACGTGCGGGCTGCTGTTGCCTGGGCGCTCTCTTCTTTGCAAAAGAGTCTGCAGTTCCACGCTTTGAACCGTGGAAAGGCGCCGGGCTCTGCTAAGATTTCCCCCGGCGCTTCGTTTGCCCTGGGCCAAAGCGAGCCTTCACAATAGCTGAACGCTAACACTGCATACTCGTTCCACTTCCAGAACCGGGCTACGGCGAGGCAGTTCTCCGGGGGAAAACGGCCCTTCGCGAAGGGCAGATCTGCCGAGCTCATTGCGGGAAAGCGAAAGCAAAGGACGCTTTTCTCCCTCTAACCGCTTTCGTCAGAGGAACGGGGGAAGTCACAGTGTTCTTTCTCTCCCTGAGATACACACAATCTGACGTTGCCTCTGAGCTCCGTTGCTGGCAAAGAACTGAAAGTGACATACATTCCTGTGGGGAAACACAGGGCTTTGCTAGGATTTCTCTAGGCAGTGTGTTTTCCCTGGGCCTCACTGTAGCAACACTATCTCGCCAGGGCAACACTGCATGGCACTTCCTCCGCCAGGAGAGAGCTGCTGCTCTGTAGTTTGTGCTGGGAAACCTTGCTTTGGCAAGTGCGAATTGACCGCATTCAGGCAGAAAGAAAAGAGAATAGCAAGAGGCCTTTTCTCCCCGGCTGCTCTGCCAAGCCCTTCCAGCTCAAACTATGTCGTTGCTCCTCTGGAAGGATCCCTGCACCGCGGCGTAGTTTTTCCGAAGAAGCCCTGCGTTTGCACGAGCAAATGAGGAATTCGTGGCAGGAAAGAGGAAGGAAAGAAAGTTTCTCTCCCTCTGCCTGCTTTGCTCAGAGGACCGGATGAAGTCAGGGAGTTCTCCCTTTCACTGAGAAACGTGCGGGCTGCTGTTGCCTGGGCGCTCTCTTCTTTGCAAAAGAGTCTGCAGTTCCACGCTTTGAACCGTGGAAAGGCGCCGGGCTCTGCTAAGATTTCCCCCGGCGCTTCGTTTGCCCTGGGCCAAAGCGAGCCTTCACAATAGCTGAACGCTAACACTGCATACTCGTTCCACTTCCAGAACCGGGCTACGGCGAGGCAGTTCTCCGGGGGAAAACGGCCCTTCGCGAAGGGCAGATCTGCCGAGCTCACTGCGGGAAAGCGAAAGCAAAGGACGCTTTTCTCCCTCTAACCGCTTTCGTCAGAGGAACGGGGGAAGTCACAGTGTTCTTTCTCTCCCTGAGATACACACAATCTGACGTTGCCTCTGAGCTCCGTTGCTGGCAAAGAACTGAAAGTGACATACATTCCTGTGGGGAAACACAGGGCTTTGCTAGGATTTCTCTAGGCAGTGTGTTTTCCCTGGGCCTCACTGTAGCAACACGATCTCGCCAGGGCAGAACTGCATGGGATTTCCTCTGCCAGGAGAGAGCTGCTGCTTTGTAGTTTGTGCTGGGAAACCTTGCTTTGGCAAGTGCGAATTGACCGCATTCAGGCAGAAAGAAAAGAGAATAGCAAGAGGCCTTTTCTCCCCGGCTGCTCTGCCAAGCCCTTCCAGCTCAAACTATGTCGTTGCTCCTCTGGAAGGATCCCTGCACCGCGGCGTAGTTTTTCCGAAGAAGCCCTGCGTTTGCACGAGCAAATGAGGAATTCGTGGCAGGAAAGAGGAAGGAAAGAAAGTTTCTCTCCCTCTGCCTGCTTTGCTCAGAGGACCGGATGAAGTCAGGGAGTTCTCCCTTTCACTGAGAAACGTGCGGGCTGCTGTTGCCTGGGCGCTCTCTTCTTTGCAAAAGAGTCTGCAGTTCCACGCTTTGAACCGTGGAAAGGCGCCGGGCTCTGCTAAGATTTCCCCCGGCGCTTCGTTTGCCCTGGGCCAAAGCGAGCCTTCACAATAGCTGAACGCTAACACTGCATACTCGTTCCACTTCCAGAACCGGGCTACGGCGAGGCAGTTCTCCGGGGGAAAACGGCCCTTCGCGAAGGGCAGATCTGCCGAGCTCATTGCGGGAAAGCGAAAGCAAAGGACGCTTTTCTCCCTCTAACCGCTTTCGTCAGAGGAACGGGGGAAGTCACAGTGTTCTTTCTCTCCCTGAGATACACACAATCTGACGTTGCCTCTGAGCTCCGTTGCTGGCAAAGAACTGAAAGTGACATACATTCCTGTGGGGAAACACAGGGCTTTGCTAGGATTTCTCTAGGCAGTGTGTTTTCCCTGGGCCTCACTGTAGCAACACTATCTCGCCAGGGCAACACTGCATGGCACTTCCTCCGCCAGGAGAGAGCTGCTGCTTTGTAGTTTGTGCTGGGAAACCTTGCTTTGGCAAGTGCGAATTGACCGCATTCAGGCAGAAAGAAAACAGAATAGCAAGAGGCCTTTTCTGCCCGGCTGCTCTGCCAAGCCCTTCCAGCTCAAACTATGTCGTTGCTCCTCTGGAAGGATCCCTGCACCGCGGCGTAGTTTTTCCGAAGAAGCCCTGCGTTTGCACGAGCAAATGAGGAATTCGTGGCAGGAAAGAGGAAGGAAAGAAAGTTTCTCTCCCTCTGCCTGCTTTGCTCAGAGGACCGGATGAAGTCAGGGAGTTCTCCCTTTCACTGAGAAACGTGCGGGCTGCTGTTGCCTGGGCGCTCTCTTCTTTGCAAAAGAGTCTGCAGTTCCACGCTTTGAACCGTGGAAAGGCGCCGGGCTCTGCTAAGATTTCCCCCGGCGCTTCGTTTGCCCTGGGCCAAAGCGAGCCTTCACAATAGCTGAACGCTAACACTGCATACTCGTTCCACTTCCAGAACCGGGCTACGGCGAGGCAGTTCTCCGGGGGAAAACGGCCCTTCGCGAAGGGCAGATCTGCCGAGCTCATTGCGGGAAAGCGAAAGCAAAGGACGCTTTTCTCCCTCTAACCGCTTTCGTCAGAGGAATGGGGGAAGTCACAGTGTTCTTTCTCTCCCTGAGATACACACAATCTGACGTTGCCTCTGAGCTCCGTTGCTGGCAAAGAACTGAAAGTGACATACATTCCTGTGGGGAAACACAGGGCTTTGCTAGGATTTCTCTAGGCAGTGTGTTTTCCCTGGGCCTCACTGTAGCAACACTATCTCGCCAGGGCAACACTGCATGGCACTTCCTCCGCCAGGAGAGAGCTGCTGCTCTGTAGTTTGTGCTGGGAAACCTTGCTTTGGCAAGTGCGAATTGACCGCATTCAGGCAGAAAGAAAAGAGAATAGCAAGAGGCCTTTTCTCCCCGGCTGCTCTGCCAAGCCCTTCCAGCTCAAACTATGTCGTTGCTCCTCTGGAAGGATCCCTGCACCGCGGCGTAGTTTTTCCGAAGAAGCCCTGCGTTTGCACGAGCAAATGAGGAATTCGTGGCAGGAAAGAGGAAGGAAAGAAAGTTTCTCTCCCTCTGCCTGCTTTGCTCAGAGGACCGGATGAAGTCAGGGAGTTCTCCCTTTCACTGAGAAACAAACGTGCGGGCTGCTGTTGCTGGGCGCTCTCTTCTTTGCAAAAGAGTCTGCAGTTCCACGCTTTGAACCGTGGAAAGGCGCCGGGCTCTGCTAAGATTTCCCCCGGCGCTTCGTTTGCCCTGGGCCAAAGCGAGCCTTCACAATAGCTGAACGCTAACACTGCATACTCGTTCCACTTCCAGAACCGGGCTACGGCGAGGCAGTTCTCCGGGGGAAAACGGCCCTTCGCGAAGGGCAGATCTGCCGAGCTCATTGCGGAAAGCGAAAGCAAAGGACGCTTTTCTCCCTCTAACCGCATTCGTCAGAGGAACGGGGGAAGTCACAGTGTTCTTTCTCTCCCTGAGATACACACAATCTGACGTTGCCTCTGAGCTCCGTTGCTGGCAAAGAACTGAAACTGACATACATTCCTGTGGGAAACACAGGGCTTTGCTAGGATTTCTCTAGGCAGTGTGTTTTCCCTGGGCCTCACTGTAGCAACACTATCTCGCCAGGGCAACACTGCATGGCACTTCCTCTGCCAGGAGAGAGCTGCTGCTCTGTAGTTTGTGCTGGGAAACCTTGCTTTGGCAAGTGCGAATTGACCGCATTCAGGCAGAAAGAAAAGAGAATAGCAAGAGGCCTTTTCCTCCCCGGCTGCTCTGCCAAGCCCTTCCAGCTCAAACTATGTCGTTGCTCCTCTGAAGGATCCCTGCACCGCGGCGTAGTTTTTCCGAAGAAGCCCTGCGTTTGCACGAGCAAATGAGGAATTCGTGGCAGGAAAGAGGAAGGAAGAAAGTTTCTCTCCCTCTGCCTGCTTTGCTCAGAGGACCGGATGAAGTCAGGGAGTTCTCCCTTTCACTGAGAAACGTGCGGGCTGCTGTTGCCTGGGCGCTCTCTTCTTTGCAAAAGAGTCTGCCGTTCCACGCTTTGAACCGTGGAAAGGCGCCGGGCTCTGCTAAGATTTCCCCCGGCGCTTCGTTTGCCCTGGGCCAAAGCGAGCCTTCACAATAGCTGAACGCTAACACTGCATACTCGTTCCACTTCCAGAACCGGGCTACGGCGAGGCAGTTCTCCGGGGGAAAACGGCCCTTCGCGAAGGGCAGATCTGCCGAGCTCATTGCGGGAAAGCGAAAGCAAAGGACGCTTTTCTCCCTCTAACCGCTTTCGTCAGAGGAACGGGGGAAGTCACAGTGTTCTTTCTCTCCCTGAGATACACACAATCTGACGTTGCCTCTGAGCTCCGTTGCTGGCAAAGAACTGAAAGTGACATACATTCCTGTGGGGAAACACAGGGCTTTGCTAGGATTTCTCTAGGCAGTGTGTTTTCCTGGGCCTCACTGTAGCAACACTATCTCGCCAGGGCAGAACTGCATGGGATTTCCTCCGACAGGAGAGAGCTGCTGCTTTGTAGTTTGTGCTGGGAAACCTTGCTTGGCAAGTGCGAATTGACCGCATTCAGGCAGAAAGAAAAGAGAATAGCAAGAGGCCTTTTCTCCCCGGCTGCTCTGCCAAGCCCCTTCCAGCTCAAACTATGTCGTTGCTCCTCTGGAAGGATCCCTGCACCGCGGCGTAGTTTTTCCGAAGAAGCCCTGCGTTTGCACGGAGCAAATGAGGAATTCGTGGCAGGAAAGAGGAAGGAAAGAAAGTTTCTCTCCCTCTGCCTGCTTTGCTCAGAGGACCGGATGAAGTCAGGGAGTTCTCCCTTTCACTGAGAAACGTGCGGGCTGCTGTTGCCTGGGCGCTCTCTTCTTTGCAAAAGAGTCTGCAGTTCCACGCTTTGAACCGTGGAAAGGCGCCGGGCTCTGCTAAGATTTCCCCCGGCGCTTCGTTGCCCTGGGCCAAAGCGAGCCTTCACAATAGCTGAACGCTAACACTGCATACTCGTTCCACTTCCAGAACCGGGCTACGGCGAGGCAGTTCTCCGGGGAAAACGGCCCTTCGCGAAGGGCAGATCTGCCGAGCTCATTGCGGGAAAGCGAAAGCAAAGGACGCTTTTCTCCCTCTAACCGCTTTCGTCAGAGGAACGGGGGAAGTCACAGTGTTCTTTCTCTCCCTGAGATACACACAATCTGACGTTGCCTCTGAGCTCCGTTGCTGGCAAAGAACTGAAAGTGACATACATTCCTGTGGGGAAACACAGGCTTTGCTAGGATTTCTCTAGGCAGTGTGTTTTCCCTGGGCCTCACTGTAGCAACACTATCTCGCCAGGGCAACACTGCATGGCACTTCCTCCGCCAGGAGAGAGCTGCTGCTTGTAGTTTGTGCTGGGAAACCTTGCTTTGGCAAGTGCGAATTGACCGCATTCAGGCAGAAAGAAAAGAGAATAGCAAGAGGCCTTTTCTCCCCGGCTGCTCTGCCAAGCCCTTCCAGCTCAAACTATGTCGTTGCTCCTCTGGAAGGATCCCTGCACCGCGGCGTAGTTTTTCCGAAGAAGCCCTGCGTTTGCACGAGCAAATGAGGAATTCGTGGCAGGAAAGAGGAAGGAAAGAAAGTTTCTCTCCCTCTGCCTGCTTTGCTCAGAGGACCGGATGAAGTCAGGGAGTTCTCCCTTTCACTGAGAAACGTGCGGGCTGCTGTTGCCTGGGCGCTCTCTTCTTTGCAAAAGAGTCTGCAGTTCCACGCTTTGAACCGTGGAAAGGCGCCGGGCTCTGCTAAGATTTCCCCCGGCGCTTCGTTTGCCCTGGGCCAAAGCGAGCCTTCACAATAGCTGAACGCTAACACTGCATACTCGTTCCACTTCCAGAACCGGGCTACGGCGAGGCAGTTCTCCGGGGGAAAACGGCCCTTCGCGAAGGGCAGATCTGCCGAGCTCATTGCGGGAAAGCGAAAGCAAAGGACGCTTTTCTCCCTCTAACCGCTTTCGTCAGAGGAACGGGGGAAGTCACAGTGTTCTTTCTCTCCCTGAGATACACACAATCTGACGTTGCCTCTGAGCTCCGTTGCTGGCAAAGAACTGAAAGTGACATACATTCCTGTGGGGAAACACAGGGCTTTGCTAGGATTTCTCTAGGCAGTGTGTTTTCCCTGGGCCTCACTGTAGCAACACTATCTCGCCAGGGCAACACTGCATGGCACTTCCTCTGCCAGGAGAGAGCTGCTGCTCTGTAGTTTGTGCTGGGAAACCTTGCTTTGGCAAGTGCGAATTGACCGCATTCAGGCAGAAAGAAAAGAGAATAGCAAGAGGCCTTTTCTCCCCGGCTGCTCTGCCAAGCCCTTCCAGCTCAAACTATGTCGTTGCTCCTCTGGAAGGATCCCTGCACCGCGGCGTAGTTTTTCCAAAGAAGCCCTGCGTTTGCACGAGCAAATGAGGAATTCGTGGCAGGAAAGAGGAAGGAAAGAAAGTTTCTCTCCCTCTGCCTGCTTTGCTCAGAGGACCGGATGAAGTCAGGGAGTTCTCCCTTTCACTGTGAAACGTGCGGGCTGCTGTTGCCTGGGCGGCTCTCTTCTTTGCAAAAGAGTCTGCAGTTCCACGCTTTGAACCGTGGAAAGGCGCCGGGCTCTGCTAAGATTTCCCCGGCGCTTCGTTTGCCCTGGGCCAAAGCGAGCCTTCACAATAGCTGAACGCTAACACTGCATACTCGTTCCACTTCCAGAACCGGGCTACGGCGAGGCAGTTCTCCGGGGGAAAACGGCCCTTCGCGAAGGGCAGATCTGCCGAGCTCATTGCGGGAAAGCGAAAGCAAAGGACGCTTTTCTCCCTCTAACCGCTTTCGTCAGAGGAACGGGGGAAGTCACAGTGTTCTTTCTCTCCCTGAGATACACACAATCTGACGTTGCCTCTGAGCTCCGTTGCTGGGCAAAGAACTGAAAGTGACATACATTCCTGTGGGGAAACACAGGGCTTTGCTAGGATTTCTCTAGGCAGTGTGTTTTCCCTGGGCCTCACTGTAGCAACACGATCTCGCCAGGGCAGAACTGCATGGGATTTCCTCCGCCAGGAGAGAGCTGCTGCTTTGTAGTTTGTGCTGGAAACCTTGCTTTGGCAAGTGCGAATTGACCGCATTCAGGCAGAAAGAAAAGAGAATAGCAAGAGGCCTTTTCTCCCCGGCTGCTCTGCCAAGCCCTTCCAGCTCAAACTATGTCGTTGCTCCTCTGGGAAGGATCCCTGCACCGCGGCGTAGTTTTTCCGAAGAAGCCCTGCGTTTGCAAGAGCAGATGAGGAATTCGTGGCAGGGGGAAAGAGGAAGGAAAGAAAGTTTCTCTCCCTCTGCCTGCTTTGCTCAGAGGACCGGATGAAGTCAGGGAGTTCTCCCTTTCACTGAGAAACGTGCGGGCTGCTGTTGCCTGGGCCGCTCTCTTCTTTGCAAAAGAGTCTGCAGTTCCACGCTTTGAACCGTGGAAAGGCGCCGGGCTCTGCTAAGATTTTCCCCCGGCGCTTCGTTTGCCCTGGGCCAAAGCGAGCCTTCACAATAGCTGAACGCTAACACTGCATACTCGTTCCACTTCCAGAACCGGGCTACGGCGAGGCAGTTCTCCCGGGGGGAAAACGGCCCTTCGCGAAGGGCAGATCTGCCGAGCTCATTGCGGGAAAGCGAAAGCAAAGGACGCTTTTCTCCCTCTAACCGCTTTCGTCAGAGGAACGGGGGAAGTCACAGTGTTCTTTCTCTCCCTGAGATACACACAATCTGACGTTGCCTCTGAGCTCCGTGCTGGCAAAGAACTGAAAGTGACATACATTCCTGTGGGGAAACACAGGGCTTTGCTAGGATTTCTCTAGGCAGTGTGTTTTCCCTGGGCCTCACTGTAGCAACACGATCTCGCAAGGGGCAGAACTGCATGGGATTTCCTCCGCCAGGAGAGAGCTGCTGCTTTGTAGTTTGTGCTGGGAAACCTTGCTTTGGCAAGTGCGAATTGACCGCATTCAGGCAGAAAGAAAAGAGAATAGCAAGAGGCCTTTTTCTCCCCGGCTGCTCTGCCAAGCCCTTCCAGCTCAAACTATGTCGTTGCTCCTCTGGAAGATCCCTGCACCGCTGCGTAGTTTTTCCGAAGAAGCCCTGCGTTGCACGAGCAGATGAGGAATTCGTGGCAGGAAAGAGGAAGGAAAGAAAGTTTCTCTCCCTCTGCCTGCTTTGCTCAGAGGACCGGATGAAGTCAGGGAGTTCTCCCTTTCACTGAGAAACGTGCGGGCTGCTGTTGCCTGGGGCGCTCTCTTCTTTGCAAAAGAGTCTGCAGTTCCACGCTTTGAACCGTGGAAAGGCGCGGGCTCTGCTAAGATTTCCCCCGGCGCTTCGTTTGCCCTGGGCCAAAGCGAGCCTTCACAATAGCTGAACGCTAACACTGCATACTCGTTCCACTTCCAGAACCGGGCTACGGCGAGGCAGTTCTCCGGGGGAAAACGGCCCTTCGCGAAGGGCAGATCTGCCGAGCTCATTGCGGGAAAGCGAAAGCAAAGGACGCTTTTCTCCCTCTAACCGCTTTCGTCAGAGGAACGGGGGAAGTCACAGTGTTCTTTCTCTCCCTGAGATACACACAATCTGACGTTGCCTCTGAGCTCCGTTGCTGGCAAAGAACTGAAAGTGACATACATTCCTGTGGGGAAACACAGGGCTTTGCTAGGATTTCTCTAGGCAGTGTGTTTTCCCTGGGCCTCACTGTAGCAACACGATCTCGCCAGGGCAGAACTGCATGGGATTTCCTCCGCCAGGAGAGAGCTGCTGCTTTGTAGTTTGTGCTGGGAAACCTTGCTTTGGCAAGTGCGAATTGACCGCATTCAGGCAGAAAGAAAAGAGAATAGCAAGAGGCCTTTTCTCCCCGGCTGCTCTGCCAAGCCCTTCCAGCTCAAACTATGTCGTTGCTCCTCTGGAAGGATCCCTGCACCGCGGCGTAGTTTTTCCAAAGAAGCCCTGCGTTTGCACGAGCAAATGAGGAATTCGTGGCAGGAAAGAGGAAGGAAAGAAAGTTTCTCTCCCTCTGCCTGCTTTGCTCAGAGGACCGGATGAAGTCAGGGAGTTCTCCCTTTCACTGAGAAACGTGCGGGCTGCTGTTGCCTGGGCGCTCTCTTCTTTGCAAAAGAGTCTGCAGTTCCACGCTTTGAACCGTGGAAAGGCGCCGGGCTCTGCTAAGATTTCCCCCGGCGCTTCGTTTGCCCTGGGCCAAAGCGAGCCTTCACAATAGCTGAACGCTAACACTGCATACTCGTTCCACTTCCAGAACCGGGCTACGGCGAGGCAGTTCTCCGGGGGAAAACGGCCCTTCGCGAAGGGCAGATCTGCCGAGCTCATTGCGGGAAAGCGAAAGCAAAGGACGCTTTTCTCCCTCTAACCGCTTTCGTCAGAGGAACGGGGGAAGTCACAGTGTTCTTTCTCTCCCTGAGATACACACAATCTGACGTTGCCTCTGAGCTCCGTTGCTGGCAAAGAACTGAAAGTGACATACATTCCTGTGGGGAAACACAGGGCTTTGCTAGGATTTCTCTAGGCAGTGTGTTTTCCCTGGGCCTCACTGTAGCAACACGATCTCGCCAGGGCAGAACTGCATGGGATTTCCTCCGCCAGGAGAGAGCTGCTGCTTTGTAGTTTGTGCTGGGAAACCTTGCTTTGGCAAGTGCGAATTGACCGCATTCAGGCAGAAAGAAAAGAGAATAGCAAGAGGCCTTTTCTCCCCGGCTGCTCTGCCAAGCCCTTCCAGCTCAAACTATGTCGTTGCTCCTCTGGAAGGATCCCTGCACCGCGGCGTAGTTTTTCCGAAGAAGCCCTGCGTTTGCAAGAGCAGATGAGGAATTCGTGGCAGGAAAGAGGAAGGAAAGAAAGTTTCTCTCCCTCTGCCTGCTTTGCTCAGAGGACCGGATGAAGTCAGGGAGTTCTCCCTTTCACTGAGAAACGTGCGGGCTGCTGTTGCCTGGGCGCTCTCTTCTTTGCAAAAGAGTCTGCAGTTCCACGCTTTGAACCGTGGAAAGGCGCCGGGCTCTGCTAAGATTTCCCCCGGCGCTTCGTTTGCCCTGGGCCAAAGCGAGCCTTCACAATAGCTGAACGCTAACACTGCATACTCGTTCCACTTCCAGAACCGGGCTACGGCGAGGCAGTTCTCCGGGGGAAAACGGCCCTTCGCGAAGGGCAGATCTGCCGAGCTCATTGCGGGAAAGCGAAAGCAAAGGACGCTTTTCTCCCTCTAACCGCTTTCGTCAGAGGAACGGGGGAAGTCACAGTGTTCTTTCTCTCCCTGAGATACACACAATCTGACGTTGCCTCTGAGCTCCGTTGCTGGCAAAGAACTGAAAGTGACATACATTCCTGTGGGGAAACACAGGGCTTTGCTAGGATTTCTCTAGGCAGTGTGTTTTCCCTGGGCCTCACTGTAGCAACACGATCTCGCAAGGGCAGAACTGCATGGGATTTCCTCCGCCAGGAGAGAGCTGCTGCTTTGTAGTTTGTGCTGGGAAACCTTGCTTTGGCAAGTGCGAATTGACCGCATTCAGGCAGAAAGAAAAGAGAATAGCAAGAGGCCTTTTCTCCCCGGCTGCTCTGCCAAGCCCTTCCAGCTCAAACTATGTCGTTGCTCCTCTGGAAGGATCCCTGCACCGCGGCGTAGTTTTTCCGAAGAAGCCCTGCGTTTGCACGAGCAGATGAGGAATTCGTGGCAGGAAAGAGGAAGGAAAGAAAGTTTCTCTCCCTCTGCCTGCTTTGCTCAGAGGACCGGATGAAGTCAGGGAGTTCTCCCTTTCACTGAGAAACGTGCGGGCTGCTGTTGCCTGGGCGCTCTCTTCTTTGCAAAAGAGTCTGCAGTTCCACGCTTTGAACCGTGGAAAGGCGCCGGGCTCTGCTAAGATTTCCCCCGGCGCTTCGTTTGCCCTGGGCCAAAGCGAGCCTTCACAATAGCTGAACGCTAACACTGCATACTCGTTCCACTTCCAGAACCGGGCTACGGCGAGGCAGTTCTCCGGGGGAAAACGGCCCTTCGCGAAGGGCAGATCTGCCGAGCTCATTGCGGGAAAGCGAAAGCAAAGGACGCTTTTCTCCCTCTAACCGCTTTCGTCAGAGGAACGGGGGAAGTCACAGTGTTCTTTCTCTCCCTGAGATACACACAATCTGACGTTGCCTCTGAGCTCCGTTGCTGGCAAAGAACTGAAAGTGACATACATTCCTGTGGGGAAACACAGGGCTTTGCTAGGATTTCTCTAGGCAGTGTGTTTTCCCTGGGCCTCACTGTAGCAACACGATCTCGCCAGGGCAGAACTGCATGGGATTTCCTCCGCCAGGAGAGAGCTGCTGCTTTGTAGTTTGTGCTGGGAAACCTTGCTTTGGCAAGTGCGAATTGACCGCATTCAGGCAGAAAGAAAAGAGAATAGCAAGAGGCCTTTTCTCCCCGGCTGCTCTGCCAAGCCCTTCCAGCTCAAACTATGTCGTTGCTCCTCTGGAAGGATCCCTGCACCGCGGCGTAGTTTTTCCGAAGAAGCCCTGCGTTTGCACGAGCAGATGAGGAATTCGTGGCAGGAAAGAGGAAGGAAAGAAAGTTTCTCTCCCTCTGCCTGCTTTGCTCAGAGGACCGGATGAAGTCAGGGAGTTCTCCCTTTCACTGAGAAACGTGCGGGCTGCTGTTGCCTGGGCGCTCTCTTCTTTGCAAAAGAGTCTGCAGTTCCACGCTTTGAACCGTGGAAAGGCGCCGGGCTCTGCTAAGATTTCCCCCGGCGCTTCGTTTGCCCTGGGCCAAAGCGAGCCTTCACAATAGCTGAACGCTAACACTGCATACTCGTTCCACTTCCAGAACCGGGCTACGGCGAGGCAGTTCTCCGGGGGAAAACGGCCCTTCGCGAAGGGCAGATCTGCCGAGCTCATTGCGGGAAAGCGAAAGCAAAGGACGCTTTTCTCCCTCTAACCGCTTTCGTCAGAGGAACGGGGGAAGTCACAGTGTTCTTTCTCTCCCTGAGATACACACAATCTGACGTTGCCTCTGAGCTCCGTTGCTGGCAAAGAACTGAAAGTGACATACATTCCTGTGGGGAAACACAGGGCTTTGCTAGGATTTCTCTAGGCAGTGTGTTTTCCCTGGGCCTCACTGTAGCAACACGATCTCGCCAGGGCAGAACTGCATGGGATTTCCTCCGCCAGGAGAGAGCTGCTGCTTTGTAGTTTGTGCTGGGAAACCTTGCTTTGGCAAGTGCGAATTGACCGCATTCAGGCAGAAAGAAAAGAGAATAGCAAGAGGCCTTTTCTCCCCGGCTGCTCTGCCAAGCCCTTCCAGCTCAAACTATGTCGTTGCTCCTCTGGAAGGATCCCTGCACCGCGGCGTAGTTTTTCCGAAGAAGCCCTGCGTTTGCACGAGCAAATGAGGAATTCGTGGCAGGAAAGAGGAAGGAAAGAAAGTTTCTCTCCCTCTGCCTGCTTTGCTCAGAGGACCGGATGAAGTCAGGGAGTTCTCCCTTTCACTGAGAAACGTGCGGGCTGCTGTTGCCTGGGCGCTCTCTTCTTTGCAAAAGAGTCTGCAGTTCCACGCTTTGAACCGTGGAAAGGCGCCGGGCTCTGCTAAGATTTCCCCCGGCGCTTCGTTTGCCCTGGGCCAAAGCGAGCCTTCACAATAGCTGAACGCTAACACTGCATACTCGTTCCACTTCCAGAACCGGGCTACGGCGAGGCAGTTCTCCGGGGGAAAACGGCCCTTCGCGAAGGGCAGATCTGCCGAGCTCATTGCGGGAAAGCGAAAGCAAAGGACGCTTTTCTCCCTCTAACCGCTTTCGTCAGAGGAACGGGGGAAGTCACAGTGTTCTTTCTCTCCCTGAGATACACACAATCTGACGTTGCCTCTGAGCTCCGTTGCTGGCAAAGAACTGAAAGTGACATACATTCCTGTGGGGAAACACAGGGCTTTGCTAGGATTTCTCTAGGCAGTGTGTTTTCCCTGGGCCTCACTGTAGCAACACTATCTCGCCAGGGCAACACTGCATGGCACTTCCTCCGCCAGGAGAGAGCTGCTGCTTTGTAGTTTGTGCTGGGAAACCTTGCTTTGGCAAGTGCGAATTGACCGCATTCAGGCAGAAAGAAAAGAGAATAGCAAGAGGCCTTTTCTCCCCGGCTGCTCTGCCAAGCCCTTCCAGCTCAAACTATGTCGTTGCTCCTCTGGAAGGATCCCTGCACCGCGGCGTAGTTTTTCCGAAGAAGCCCTGCGTTTGCACGAGCAAATGAGGAATTCGTGGCAGGAAAGAGGAAGGAAAGAAAGTTTCTCTCCCTCTGCCTGCTTTGCTCAGAGGACCGGATGAAGTCAGGGAGTTCTCCCTTTCACTGAGAAACGTGCGGGCTGCTGTTGCCTGGGCGCTCTCTTCTTTGCAAAAGAGTCTGCAGTTCCACGCTTTGAACCGTGGAAAGGCGCCGGGCTCTGCTAAGATTTCCCCCGGCGCTTCGTTTGCCCTGGGCCAAAGCGAGCCTTCACAATAGCTGAACGCTAACACTGCATAGTGGTTCCACTTCCAGAACCGGGCTACGGCGAGGCAGTTCTCCGGGGGAAAACGGCCCTTCGCGAAGGGCAGATCTGCCGAGCTCATTGCGGGAAAGCGAAAGCAAAGGACGCTTTTCTCCCTCTAACCGCTTTCGTCAGAGGAACGGGGGAAGTCACAGTGTTCTTTCTCTCCCTGAGATACACACAATCTGACGTTGCCTCTGAGCTCCGTTGCTGGCAAAGAACTGAAAGTGACATACATTCCTGTGGGGAAACACAGGGCTTTGCTAGGATTTCTCTAGGCAGTGTGTTTTCCCTGGGCCTCACTGTAGCAACACGATCTCGCAAGGGCAGAACTGCATGGGATTTCCTCCGCCAGGAGAGAGCTGCTGCTTTGTAGTTTGTGCTGGGAAACCTTGCTTTGGCAAGTGCGAATTGACCGCATTCAGGCAGAAAGAAAAGAGAATAGCAAGAGGCCTTTTCTCCCCGGCTGCTCTGCCAAGCCCTTCCAGCTCAAACTATGTCGTTGCTCCTCTGGAAGGATCCCTGCACCGCGGCGTAGTTTTTCCGAAGAAGCCCTGCGTTTGCACGAGCAGATGAGGAATTCGTGGCAGGAAAGAGGAAGGAAAGAAAGTTTCTCTCCCTCTGCCTGCTTTGCTCAGAGGACCGGATGAAGTCAGGGAGTTCTCCCTTTCACTGAGAAACGTGCGGGCTGCTGTTGCCTGGGCGCTCTCTTCTTTGCAAAAGAGTCTGCAGTTCCACGCTTTGAACCGTGGAAAGGCGCCGGGCTCTGCTAAGATTTCCCCCGGCGCTTCGTTTGCCCTGGGCCAAAGCGAGCCTTCACAATAGCTGAACGCTAACACTGCATACTCGTTCCACTTCCAGAACCGGGCTACGGCGAGGCAGTTCTCCGGGGGAAAACGGCCCTTCGCGAAGGGCAGATCTGCCGAGCTCATTGCGGGAAAGCGAAAGCAAAGGACGCTTTTCTCCCTCTAACCGCTTTCGTCAGAGGAACGGGGGAAGTCACAGTGTTCTTTCTCTCCCTGAGATACACACAATCTGACGTTGCCTCTGAGCTCCGTTGCTGGCAAAGAACTGAAAGTGACATACATTCCTGTGGGGAAACACAGGGCTTTGCTAGGATTTCTCTAGGCAGTGTGTTTTCCCTGGGCCTCACTGTAGCAACACGATCTCGCAAGGGCAGAACTGCATGGGATTTCCTCCGCCAGGAGAGAGCTGCTGCTTTGTAGTTTGTGCTGGGAAACCTTGCTTTGGCAAGTGCGAATTGACCGCATTCAGGCAGAAAGAAAAGAGAATAGCAAGAGGCCTTTTCTCCCCGGCTGCTCTGCCAAGCCCTTCCAGCTCAAACTATGTCGTTGCTCCTCTGGAAGGATCCCTGCACCGCGGCGTAGTTTTTCCGAAGAAGCCCTGCGTTTGCACGAGCAAATGAGGAATTCGTGGCAGGAAAGAGGAAGGAAAGAAAGTTTCTCTCCCTCTGCCTGCTTTGCTCAGAGGACCGGATGAAGTCAGGGAGTTCTCCCTTTCACTGAGAAACGTGCGGGCTGCTGTTGCCTGGGCGCTCTCTTCTTTGCAAAAGAGTCTGCAGTTCCACGCTTTGAACCGTGGAAAGGCGCCGGGCTCTGCTAAGATTTCCCCCGGCGCTTCGTTTGCCCTGGGCCAAAGCGAGCCTTCACAATAGCTGAACGCTAACACTGCATACTCGTTCCACTTCCAGAACCGGGCTACGGCGAGGCAGTTCTCCGGGGGAAAACGGCCCTTCGCGAAGGGCAGATCTGCCGAGCTCATTGCGGGAAAGCGAAAGCAAAGGACGCTTTTCTCCCTCTAACCGCTTTCGTCAGAGGAACGGGGGAAGTCACAGTGTTCTTTCTCTCCCTGAGATACACACAATCTGACGTTGCCTCTGAGCTCCGTTGCTGGCAAAGAACTGAAAGTGACATACATTCCTGTGGGGAAACACAGGGCTTTGCTAGGATTTCTCTAGGCAGTGTGTTTTCCCTGGGCCTCACTGTAGCAACACGATCTCGCCAGGGCAGAACTGCATGGGATTTCCTCCGCCAGGAGAGAGCTGCTGCTTTGTAGTTTGTGCTGGGAAACCTTGCTTTGGCAAGTGCGAATTGACCGCATTCAGGCAGAAAGAAAAGAGAATAGCAAGAGGCCTTTTCTCCCCGGCTGCTCTGCCAAGCCCTTCCAGCTCAAACTATGTCGTTGCTCCTCTGGAAGGATCCCTGCACCGCGGCGTAGTTTTTCCGAAGAAGCCCTGCGTTTGCACGAGCAGATGAGGAATTCGTGGCAGGAAAGAGGAAGGAAAGAAAGTTTCTCTCCCTCTGCCTGCTTTGCTCAGAGGACCGGATGAAGTCAGGGAGTTCTCCCTTTCACTGAGAAACGTGCGGGCTGCTGTTGCCTGGGCGCTCTCTTCTTTGCAAAAGAGTCTGCAGTTCCACGCTTTGAACCGTGGAAAGGCGCCGGGCTCTGCTAAGATTTCCCCCGGCGCTTCGTTTGCCCTGGGCCAAAGCGAGCCTTCACAATAGCTGAACGCTAACACTGCATACTCGTTCCACTTCCAGAACCGGGCTACGGCGAGGCAGTTCTCCGGGGGAAAACGGCCCTTCGCGAAGGGCAGATCTGCCGAGCTCATTGCGGGAAAGCGAAAGCAAAGGACGCTTTTCTCCCTCTAACCGCTTTCGTCAGAGGAACGGGGGAAGTCACAGTGTTCTTTCTCTCCCTGAGATACACACAATCTGACGTTGCCTCTGAGCTCCGTTGCTGGCAAAGAACTGAAAGTGACATACATTCCTGTGGGGAAACACAGGGCTTTGCTAGGATTTCTCTAGGCAGTGTGTTTTCCCTGGGCCTCACTGTAGCAACACGATCTCGCCAGGGCAGAACTGCATGGGATTAACTCCGCCAGGAGAGAGCTGCTGCTTTGTAGTTTGTGCTGGGAAACCTTGCTTTGCCAAGTGCGAATTGACCGCATTCAGGCAGAAAGAAAAGAGAATAGCAAGAGGCCTTTTCTCCCCGGCTGCTCTGCCAAGCCCTTCCAGCTCAAACTATGTCGTTGCTCCTCTGGAAGGATCCCTGCACCGCGGCGTAGTTTTTCCGAAGAAGCCCTGCGTTTGCACGAGCAGATGAGGAATTCGTGGCAGGAAAGAGGAAGGAAAGAAAGTTTCTCTCCCTCTGCCTGCTTTGCTCAGAGGACCGGATGAAGTCAGGGAGTTCTCCCTTTCACTGAGAAACGTGCGGGCTGCTGTTGCCTGGGCGCTCTCTTCTTTGCAAAAGAGTCTGCAGTTCCACGCTTTGAACCGTGGAAAGGCGCCGGGCTCTGCTAAGATTTCCCCCGGCGCTTCGTTTGCCCTGGGCCAAAGCGAGCCTTCACAATAGCTGAACGCTAACACTGCATACTCGTTCCACTTCCAGAACCGGGCTACGGCGAGGCAGTTCTCCGGGGGAAAACGGCCCTTCGCGAAGGGCAGATCTGCCGAGCTCACTGCGGGAAAGCGAAAGCAAAGGACGCTTTTCTCCCTCTAACCGCTTTCGTCAGAGGAACGGGGGAAGTCACAGTGTTCTTTCTCTCCCTGAGATACACACAATCTGACGTTGCCTCTGAGCTCCGTTGCTGGCAAAGAACTGAAAGTGACATACATTCCTGTGGGGAAACACAGGGCTTTGCTAGGATTTCTCTAGGCAGTGTGTTTTCCCTGGGCCTCACTGTAGCAACACGATCTCGCAAGGGCAGAACTGCATGGGATTTCCTCCGCCAGGAGAGAGCTGCTGCTTTGTAGTTTGTGCTGGGAAACCTTGCTTTGGCAAGTGCGAATTGACCGCATTCAGGCAGAAAGAAAAGAGAATAGCAAGAGGCCTTTTCTCCCCGGCTGCTCTGCCAAGCCCTTCCAGCTCAAACTATGTCGTTGCTCCTCTGGAAGGATCCCTGCACCGCGGCGTAGTTTTTCCGAAGAAGCCCTGCGTTTGCAAGAGCAAATGAGGAATTCGTGGCAGGAAAGAGGAAGGAAAGAAAGTTTCTCTCCCTCTGCCTGCTTTGCTCAGAGGACCGGATGAAGTCAGGGAGTTCTCCCTTTCACTGAGAAACGTGCGGGCTGCTGTTGCCTGGGCGCTCTCTTCTTTGCAAAAGAGTCTGCAGTTCCACGCTTTGAACCGTGGAAAGGCGCCGGGCTCTGCTAAGATTTCCCCCGGCGCTTCGTTTGCCCTGGGCCAAAGCGAGCCTTCACAATAGCTGAACGCTAACACTGCATACTCGTTCCACTTCCAGAACCGGGCTACGGCGAGGCAGTTCTCCGGGGGAAAACGGCCCTTCGCGAAGGGCAGATCTGCCGAGCTCACTGCGGGAAAGCGAAAGCAAAGGACGCTTTTCTCCCTCTAACCGCTTTCGTCAGAGGAACGGGGGAAGTCACAGTGTTCTTTCTCTCCCTGAGATACACACAATCTGACGTTGCCTCTGAGCTCCGTTGCTGGCAAAGAACTGAAAGTGACATACATTCCTGTGGGGAAACACAGGGCTTTGCTAGGATTTCTCTAGGCAGTGTGTTTTCCCTGGGCCTCACTGTAGCAACACTATCTCGCCAGGGCAACACTGCATGGCACTTCCTCCGCCAGGAGAGAGCTGCTGCTTTGTAGTTTGTGCTGGGAAACCTTGCTTTGGCAAGTGCGAATTGACCGCATTCAGGCAGAAAGAAAAGAGAATAGCAAGAGGCCTTTTCTCCCCGGCTGCTCTGCCAAGCCCTTCCAGCTCAAACTATGTCGTTGCTCCTCTGGAAGGATCCCTGCACCGCGGCGTAGTTTTTCCGAAGAAGCCCTGCGTTTGCACGAGCAAATGAGGAATTCGTGGCAGGAAAGAGGAAGGAAAGAAAGTTTCTCTCCCTCTGCCTGCTTTGCTCAGAGGACCGGATGAAGTCAGGGAGTTCTCCCTTTCACTGAGAAACGTGCGGGCTGCTGTTGCCTGGGCGCTCTCTTCTTTGCAAAAGAGTCTGCAGTTCCACGCTTTGAACCGTGGAAAGGCGCCGGGCTCTGCTAAGATTTCCCCCGGCGCTTCGTTTGCCCTGGGCCAAAGCGAGCCTTCACAATAGCTGAACGCTAACACTGCATACTCGTTCCACTTCCAGAACCGGGCTACGGCGAGGCAGTTCTCCGGGGGAAAACGGCCCTTCGCGAAGGGCAGATCTGCCGAGCTCATTGCGGGAAAGCGAAAGCAAAGGACGCTTTTCTCCCTCTAACCGCTTTCGTCAGAGGAACGGGGGAAGTCACAGTGTTCTTTCTCTCCCTGAGATACACACAATCTGACGTTGCCTCTGAGCTCCGTTGCTGGCAAAGAACTGAAAGTGACATACATTCCTGTGGGGAAACACAGGGCTTTGCTAGGATTTCTCTAGGCAGTGTGTTTTCCCTGGGCCTCACTGTAGCAACACTATCTCGCCAGGGCAACACTGCATGGCACTTCCTCCGCCAGGAGAGAGCTGCTGCTTTGTAGTTTGTGCTGGGAAACCTTGCTTTGGCAAGTGCGAATTGACCGCATTCAGGCAGAAAGAAAAGAGAATAGCAAGAGGCCTTTTCTCCCCGGCTGCTCTGCCAAGCCCTTCCAGCTCAAACTATGTCGTTGCTCCTCTGGAAGGATCCCTGCACCGCGGCGTAGTTTTTCCGAAGAAGCCCTGCGTTTGCACGAGCAAATGAGGAATTCGTGGCAGGAAAGAGGAAGGAAAGAAAGTTTCTCTCCCTCTGCCTGCTTTGCTCAGAGGACCGGATGAAGTCAGGGAGTTCTCCCTTTCACTGAGAAACGTGCGGGCTGCTGTTGCCTGGGCGCTCTCTTCTTTGCAAAAGAGTCTGCAGTTCCACGCTTTGAACCGTGGAAAGGCGCCGGGCTCTGCTAAGATTTCCCCCGGCGCTTCGTTTGCCCTGGGCCAAAGCGAGCCTTCACAATAGCTGAACGCTAACACTGCATAGTGGTTCCACTTCCAGAACCGGGCTACGGCGAGGCAGTTCTCCGGGGGAAAACGGCCCTTCGCGAAGGGCAGATCTGCCGAGCTCATTGCGGGAAAGCGAAAGCAAAGGACGCTTTTCTCCCTCTAACCGCTTTCGTCAGAGGAACGGGGGAAGTCACAGTGTTCTTTCTCTCCCTGAGATACACACAATCTGACGTTGCCTCTGAGCTCCGTTGCTGGCAAAGAACTGAAAGTGACATACATTCCTGTGGGGAAACACAGGGCTTTGCTAGGATTTCTCTAGGCAGTGTGTTTTCCCTGGGCCTCACTGTAGCAACACGATCTCGCCAGGGCAGAACTGCATGGGATTTCCTCCGCCAGGAGAGAGCTGCTGCTTTGTAGTTTGTGCTGGGAAACCTTGCTTTGGCAAGTGCGAATTGACCGCATTCAGGCAGAAAGAAAAGAGAATAGCAAGAGGCCTTTTCTCCCCGGCTGCTCTGCCAAGCCCTTTCAGCTCAAACTATGTCGTTGCTCCTCTGAAAGGATCCCTGCACCGCGGCGTAGTTTTTCCGAAGAAGCCCTGCGTTTGCACGAGCAGATGAGGAATTCGTGGCAGGAAAGAGGAAGGAAAGAAAGTTTCTCTCCCTCTGCCTGCTTTGCTCAGAGGACCGGATGAAGTCAGGGAGTTCTCCCTTTCACTGAGAAACGTGCGGGCTGCTGTTGCCTGGGCGCTCTCTTCTTTGCAAAAGAGTCTGCAGTTCCACGCTTTGAACCGTGGAAAGGCGCCGGGCTCTGCTAAGATTTCCCCCGGCGCTTCGTTTGCCCTGGGCCAAAGCGAGCCTTCACAATAGCTGAACGCTAACACTGCATACTCGTTCCACTTCCAGAACCGGGCTACGGCGAGGCAGTTCTCCGGGGGAAAACGGCCCTTCGCGAAGGGCAGATCTGCCGAGCTCATTGCGGGAAAGCGAAAGCAAAGGACGCTTTTCTCCCTCTAACCGCTTTCGTCAGAGGAACGGGGGAAGTCACAGTGTTCTTTCTCTCCCTGAGATACACACAATCTGACGTTGCCTCTGAGCTCCGTTGCTGGCAAAGAACTGAAAGTGACATACATTCCTGTGGGGAAACACAGGGCTTTGCTAGGATTTCTCTAGGCAGTGTGTTTTCCCTGGGCCTCACTGTAGCAACACGATCTCGCAAGGGCAGAACTGCATGGGATTTCCTCCGCCAGGAGAGAGCTGCTGCTTTGTAGTTTGTGCTGGGAAACCTTGCTTTGGCAAGTGCGAATTGACCGCATTCAGGCAGAAAGAAAAGAGAATAGCAAGAGGCCTTTTCTCCCCGGCTGCTCTGCCAAGCCCTTCCAGCTCAAACTATGTCGTTGCTCCTCTGGAAGGATCCCTGCACCGCGGCGTAGTTTTTCCGAAGAAGCCCTGCGTTTGCACGAGCAAATGAGGAATTCGTGGCAGGAAAGAGGAAGGAAAGAAAGTTTCTCTCCCTCTGCCTGCTTTGCTCAGAGGACCGGATGAAGTCAGGGAGTTCTCCCTTTCACTGAGAAACGTGCGGGCTGCTGTTGCCTGGGCGCTCTCTTCTTTGCAAAAGAGTCTGCAGTTCCACGCTTTGAACCGTGGAAAGGCGCCGGGCTCTGCTAAGATTTCCCCCGGCGCTTCGTTTGCCCTGGGCCAAAGCGAGCCTTCACAATAGCTGAACGCTAACACTGCATACTCGTTCCACTTCCAGAACCGGGCTACGGCGAGGCAGTTCTCCGGGGGAAAACGGCCCTTCGCGAAGGGCAGATCTGCCGAGCTCATTGCGGGAAAGCGAAAGCAAAGGACGCTTTTCTCCCTCTAACCGCTTTCGTCAGAGGAACGGGGGAAGTCACAGTGTTCTTTCTCTCCCTGAGATACACACAATCTGACGTTGCCTCTGAGCTCCGTTGCTGGCAAAGAACTGAAAGTGACACACATTCCTGTGGGGAAACACAGGGCTTTGCTAGGATTTCTCTAGGCAGTGTGTTTTCCCTGGGCCTCACTGTAGCAACACTATCTCGCCAGGGCAACACTGCATGGCACTTCCTCCGCCAGGAGAGAGCTGCTGCTTTGTAGTTTGTGCTGGGAAACCTTGCTTTGGCAAGTGCGAATTGACCGCATTCAGGCAGAAAGAAAAGAGAATAGCAAGAGGCCTTTTCTCCCCGGCTGCTCTGCCAAGCCCTTCCAGCTCAAACTATGTCGTTGCTCCTCTGGAAGGATCCCTGCACCGCGGCGTAGTTTTTCCGAAGAAGCCCTGCGTTTGCACGAGCAAATGAGGAATTCGTGGCAGGAAAGAGGAAGGAAAGAAAGTTTCTCTCCCTCTGCCTGCTTTGCTCAGAGGACCGGATGAAGTCAGGGAGTTCTCCCTTTCACTGAGAAACGTGCGGGCTGCTGTTGCCTGGGCGCTCTCTTCTTTGCAAAAGAGTCTGCAGTTCCACGCCTTGAACCGTGGAAAGGCGCCGGGCTCTGCTAAGATTTCCCCCGGCGCTTCGTTTGCCCTGGGCCAAAGCGAGACCAAACGATGTGATTCGACGCTATTCAGTGACAGTCGGTGTGATTCAGCTTGATTCGGCTCGATTAGGTGCGATTCGGCACTATACGGCTCTTTTCGGCTCTATTCAGCTCTATTTTCTCTAACCGTCTCTATTCGGCCTATTCGGCTCTATTGGACTCTATTCGAGTCTATTCGACCCTACTCTTTCCCACTCTATTCTATTCTTTCTATTCTCTTCTAATCTCTTCTTTCTACTCTACTTTATTCTATTCTACCCTCCCCTCCCCTTCTCTAATCTGTACGTTTCAATTGGATTTGACGCGCTGAACACAATTCGACGCGATTAAGCTTCAATCGCAATGATTCGAATTGATTTGGCTCCATTTGGCTCCATTCGGCTCCTTTTGGCTTGAATTGCTTCCATTATGCTCGATTCAGCCTTTTTCAGCCCTAAACTGCGCTTTTCGACTCTTTTCTACTCTATTCGTCTCTATTCTAAGCATTTCACACCATCCTACACTATTCTGCTCTACCCTAACCTACACCGCTCTAATTTACTCTAATTGATTCGACGCGATTCCTCGCAATTCGTCTCCATTCGGCTCTACTCTATTATCCTCTAGGCTACTCTATTGTACTCTAACCTACTCTTCTCTATTATATTGTTTCTGTTCTATTCTACTCTATTCTACCCTACCCTATGCTGCCCAACTCTAATCTATTCTAATCCATTTGTTTGGATTTGATTCAACCCATTTCGACGCGATTCGCCTCGATTTGGCTCTGTTCAAATCTCTTCTGCTCTGCTCTATTCCCCTCTACTCTAGCCTACTCTTCTGTATTTGTTCTGTATTGCTCTATTCTGTTCTGTTCTATTCTATTCTGTTTTATTCTATTCTACTCTACTCTATTCTGCCCTGCCCTACCCTACCATACTGAACCTCCCCTACTCTAATCTATTCAAATCGATTCGACGAATTTGGACGTGATTCGGGTCGAATCACTTCCATTCGTGTCCGTTCGGTTCCATTTGGCTCGAAGAGTGTCGATCCGGCTTGATTAGGCTCGATTTGACTCCATTAGGCTCGATTCACTGGATTCGGCTCCTTTGGGCTCAATTCAGCTCGATTCGGCCCTCCTCGGCCCTATTCTGCTCTATTCAGCTCTTTTCTACTCTATTTAACTCCATTCGGTTCCATTGCATAGGATTCTACCCCATTCTACTCCTCCCTACTCTAATTTCATGGAATTGATTCGATGGGATTCTACGTGGTTTGTCTTGTTTCGTCTCCATTTGGCTCGATTCGACTCTGTTCTTCTCTACTCTACACTATTCTGCTCTGCTCTACCCTTTTCTACTCTATTTTGTTGTATTCTTTTTATTCTCTTCTACTGTGTTTGATTCTATTTTACTCTATTCTATCCTACCCTATTCTAATCTCTTCTACTGGATTCGATTCCACGCATTTCAATGTGATTCGGCTCAACTCGGCTCCGTTGCACTCCATTCATCCCCCTTCAGCTCAAGTCGTTTCGATTCAGCTGTAATCGGCTCCATTGGGCTCTAGTCAGCTCTATTCGGCTCTATTAGACTCTACTCAACTCTATTATCTCTTTTCCATTCCATTAGACTCCATTAACTCCATTCTACACCATTCTACTCCATCCTTCTCTATTCTATTGTATTGTACTCTAATCTACTCTAGGCTATTCTAATCGATTGGATGTGATTTGACTTGAATCGATGGGATTCAATGCAATTCGATGGGATCCGACGCGATACGGCACGATTGCGCAGGATTCGGCGCGATTCGCCTAGATTTCTATCGCTTCGGCTTTTGGGCTCTATATGGCTGTATTTGGCTCTATTTGGCAATATTCAGCTCTATTCTTCTCTACTCTTCTCTACTCTACAGTACTTGACCCTATCCTATTCTTTCAGTTCTGTTCTGTTCTATCCTGTTCTGTGCTACTGCATTCTATTCTAGCCTACCCTACACTAACTTACCCTACTCTAATCTCTTCTTCTATTGTATTCAACACTCTTGAACGGGATTCAACCTGACTTGGGTCATATCGGCTCGATTCAGCTCCTTTCTGCGCCATCAACTCGATTCGGTTCTGATCGGCTCTTTTCCGCTCTATTTTGTCTTTTCAGCACTATTCGATTCTAGTCTACTCTACTCTATTCTTTCTGTTCTGTTCTAGTCTACTCTATTCTATTCTACCCTACCCTACCCTAACCTTACCTGCCCTGCGCTAATCTATTTGATTTGATTCGACGCATTTCAATCCGATTCAACGTGATTCGTCTCGATTCACCTAGAATTTGGTCGATGCAGCTGCATTCAGCTCTGTTCGGCTCTATTCAACTCTATTTAGACTCTATTCCATTGTACTCGTCTCTGCTTAATTGTATTCTATTGTTTCTGTTGTGTTCTACTCTAACCCCTCCTACCCTACTCTACTCTACTCCAATCGATTCGATTCGATTCGATGCATTTTGAACGCAATTCCATGTCGTTAGGCTTGAATCGGCTTGATTTAGCTCGATTTGCCTGGAATTGGGTCCATTCGGCTCGATTCTGCTCGATTCAGCATAATTAGGCTCGTTCCAACCTTATTCGGCCCTGTTCGGCTCTATCCAACACTTTTCTAATTCATTCGTCTCTATTTGGCTCCATTCAACACCATTTCACACCATTCTACTCTCTTCGACTCCATTCTACACTATTCTGCTCTGTTCTAGTCTGCACTACTCTAATCTATTGTAATTGATTCGATTCATCGCGATTTGTCTCTTTTCCTCTCCATTCGCCTCGATTCAGCTCGAATTGGATCTGTGCATCTCTATTCTGCACTATTCAACTCTGACTATTTTACTCTACTCAACTCTACTCCATTGTCCTCTTTGCATTCTCTTCTCTTCTACTCTATTCTATTTTTCTGTGCCCTACCCTACCGAATCCCAGCCTAACTTACATACACTACTCTAATCTGTTCAGTTTAATTCGATTCCATTCAATTCGACCCCATTTGACACAATTGGACGGGATTTGGTGAGATTCCACGAGATTCGACGGGTTTTGGTAGGATTTGATGGAATTCGACGAGATTCGCTGCAATCGGATGTGATTAGGTGCGATTTGGCTCGATTTAGCTCGGCTCATTTTGTTTGTCTCTGTTTGGCTCGTTCCAGCTCCATTCGGCTCCATTCAGCTCGAATCTGGTCGATTTGACTCGATTTGGCTCGATTCGGCTCTATTGGGTGCTATTCGGCTCTATCCAACTCTTCTCTACTCTATTCATCTCTCTTCGATTCCATTTGGCTCCATTCCACACCATTCCACACTATTCTATTCTACACAACCCTATCCCACCCTGCTGTGTCCTAATCTAGTCTGTTCTTTTCTATTCTGTTTTATTCTAGTCTCATTTTCAATTTTCTCCTTTCCATCCTATGCTATTCTACCATACCCTACACTAAGCTAACCTATCCTGACCTATGCTGTTCTATTCTATTTTCTCTCTTCCACCGTATGCTACCCTACTCTATTCTACCCCAGTGTACCATACCCTACTACATAGGGGTACTCAATAAGAGTACTAATTAAGGGTACTTGTTTGGGCAAGGGTACTAGTTCAGGCTAGTAGTTAAAGCCACTTTACTAGTTAAGAGTACTAGTTAGGGCAAGGATACTAGTTAAGACGACTAGGCAAGGCAAGGGTACTAGTTAAGGGTACATGTTAAGGGAAGAGTCCTAGGTCAGGCTACTAGTTGAGGCAAGGGTACTAGTTAATAGTACTACTTAAGGCAAGAGTACTAGTTAAGACTACTGGTTAAGGCAAGCCTACTAGTTCAGCATACTAGTATGGCAAAGGTACTAGTTAAGAAAACTAGTTCAGGCAAGACAACTAGTTAAGGGTGCTAGTTAAGGCAAGCCTACTAGTTAAGGTTAGTAGTCAGGCTAGGGTACTCGTTCAGATTACTAATTTAGGGTACTTGTCAAGGCAAAGGTACTATTCAAGGCTAGTTGTCTAGGCTACTGATATATGCCACTAGTCTTGCTGACTAGTCCAGCTGACTAGTCCAGGCTACTACTCTAGCCTTCTCTTGTCTACTATACTGTAGTCTACCTTCGTCTACCCTAGTCTACCCTATCATAAACTACCCTACCCTAACCTTTTCTAATCTATTCGATTGGATTCCATTCAAAGCATTTCGATGCTTTTGGACGCGATTACGCTTGAATCGGCTCGATTCGGCTCGATTCGGCACCATCAGCTCGATTCAGCTCGATTTGGCTCAAATCCCTTCGATTCAGCTCGTTTCGGCTCGATTCGACTCGGTTCAGCCTTATTCGGCCCTATTCGGCTCGATTCGACTCTTTTCTACTCTATTTGTCTCTATGCGACTCCATTTTCACTCCGTTCTTCTCCATTCTACTCCATTCTCTTCTACCCTACCCTGCCTTACTCTAATCTATTCTCATGGATTCCATTCGACGCGATTCGAAACAATTTGACACGATTCATCTCGTTTTGTTTCCGTTTGGCTCGATTCGCCTAGAATTGGCTCTATTCAGCCATATCCTGCACCCTTTGACTCTATGCAACTCTATTTGACTCCATTCTACTCTACTCTTCTCTACTTTTCTCTGCTCTACCCTACTGTACTATATTCTGTTCTTTCTATTCTGTACTGTTCTATTCTATTCTGTTTTACCCTCCCAGCCCCTCCCCTCCCCTTCTCTAATCGATTTCATTCGGTTCGATTCCACGCGATTCGACGCGATTGGGCTTGAATCAGCTCGATTCACTTCGAGTCAGCTCGATTTGGCTCCGATTCACTCCGTGCGGCTCGATTTGGCTCGAATTGCATCGATTCTGCTCGGTTCTGCCCGATTAGGCCTTCTTTGGCCCTATTTGGCCCTATTCGACTCTATTCGCCTCTATCCGTCTCTATTCGACTCCATTCTATTCCATTCCACACCATTCTACACTAGTCTCTATTCTACCCTTCCCTACCCTAATCTCTTCTAATCGATTCGATTTGATTTCACCCGACTCGAAGCGATTCAACGCGATTCATCTCGTTTGGTCTCCATTCGGCTCAATTTGGCTAGCTTCTGCACTATTTGATGCTTTTCTACTCTACTCTATTCTGTTGTATTCTTTCGATTGTGTTCTGTTCTGTTCTAGCCTATTCTGTTGTACTCTATTCTACTCTACCCTACCCAACCCTACTGCACCCCACCCAAACCTTAAGCCCTACTTTAATCTATTGGATTGAATTTGATTCATTTCGACGCGATTTGACAGGATTCGACGGCATTCGACAAGGTCCGAAGGTATTCGACGGGATTCAAGGAGATTTGACGAGATTCCATGCGATTTGACGAGATTCAGCAGAATTCTGCGATTGGACGCAATTCGAAGTTATTCGACGTGATGCGACGCGATTCCCTGTGATTCGACGGCACTCGACGCAATTCGACACGATACGAAGCGATTCGACACGGTTTGACACCAAACGATGTGATTCGACGCTATTCAGTGACAGTCGGTGTGATTCAGCTTGATTCGGCTCGATTAGGTGCGATTCGGCACTATACGGCTCTTTTCGGCTCTATTCAGCTCTATTTTCTCTAACCGTCTCTATTCGGCCTATTCGGCTCTATTGGACTCTATTCGAGTCTATTCGACCCTACTCTTTCCCACTCTATTCTATTCTTTCTATTCTCTTCTAATCTCTTCTTTCTACTCTACTTTATTCTATTCTACCCTCCCCTCCCCTTCTCTAATCTGTACGTTTCAATTGGATTTGACGCGCTGAACGCAATTCGACGCGATTAAGCTTCAATCGCAATGATTCGAATTGATTTGGCTCCATTTGGCTCCATTCGGCTCCTTTTGGCTTGAATTGCTTCCATTATGCTCGATTCAGCCTTTTTCAGCCCTAAACTGCGCTTTTCGACTCTTTTCTACTCTATTCGTCTCTATTCTAAGCATTTCACACCATCCTACACTATTCTGCTCTACCCTAACCTACACCGCTCTAATTTACTCTAATTGATTCGACGCGATTCCTCGCAATTCGTCTCCATTCGGCTCTACTCTATTATCCTCTAGGCTACTCTATTGTACTCTAACCTACTCTTCTCTATTATATTGTTTCTGTTCTATTCTACTCTATTCTACCCTACCCTATGCTGCCCAACTCTAATCTATTCTAATCCATTTGTTTGGATTTGATTCAACCCATTTCGACGCGATTCGCCTCGATTTGGCTCTGTTCAAATCTCTTCTGCTCTGCTCTATTCCCCTCTACTCTAGCCTACTCTTCTGTATTTGTTCTGTATTGCTCTATTCTGTTCTGTTCTATTCTATTCTGTTTTATTCTATTCTACTCTACTCTATTCTGCCCTGCCCTACCCTACCATACTGAACCTCCCCTACTCTAATCTATTCAAATCGATTCGACGAATTTGGACGTGATTCGGGTCGAATCACTTCCATTCGTGTCCGTTCGGTTCCATTTGGCTCGAAGAGTGTCGATCCGGCTTGATTAGGCTCGATTTGACTCCATTAGGCTCGATTCACTGGATTCGGCTCCTTTGGGCTCAATTCAGCTCGATTCGGCCCTCCTCGGCCCTATTCTGCTCTATTCAGCTCTTTTCTACTCTATTTAACTCCATTCGGTTCCATTGCATAGGATTCTACCCCATTCTACTCCTCCCTACTCTAATTTCATGGAATTGATTCGATGGGATTCTACGTGGTTTGTCTTGTTTCGTCTCCATTTGGCTCGATTCGACTCTGTTCTTCTCTACTCTACACTATTCTGCTCTGCTCTACCCTTTTCTACTCTATTTTGTTGTATTCTTTTTATTCTCTTCTACTGTGTTTGATTCTATTTTACTCTATTCTATCCTACCCTATTCTAATCTCTTCTACTGGATTCGATTCCACGCATTTCAATGTGATTCGGCTCAACTCGGCTCCGTTGCACTCCATTCATCCCCCTTCAGCTCAAGTCGTTTCGATTCAGCTGTAATCGGCTCCATTGGGCTCTAGTCAGCTCTATTCGGCTCTATTAGACTCTACTCAACTCTATTATCTCTTTTCCATTCCATTAGACTCCATTAACTCCATTCTACACCATTCTACTCCATCCTTCTCTATTCTATTGTATTGTACTCTAATCTACTCTAGGCTATTCTAATCGATTGGATGTGATTTGACTTGAATCGATGGGATTCAATGCAATTCGATGGGATCCGACGCGATACGGCACGATTGCGCAGGATTCGGCGCGATTCGCCTAGATTTCTATCGCTTCGGCTTTTGGGCTCTATATGGCTGTATTTGGCTCTATTTGGCAATATTCAGCTCTATTCTTCTCTACTCTTCTCTACTTTACAGTACTTGACCCTATCCTATTCTTTCAGTTCTGTTCTGTTCTATCCTGTTCTGTGCTACTGCATTCTATTCTAGCCTACCCTACACTAACTTACCCTACTCTAATCTCTTCTTCTATTGTATTCAACACTCTTGAACGGGATTCAACCTGACTTGGGTCATATCGGCTCGATTCAGCTCCTTTCTGCGCCATCAACTCGATTCGGTTCTGATCGGCTCTTTTCCGCTCTATTTTGTCTTTTCAGCACTATTCGATTCTATTTGACTCTAGTCTACTCTACTCTATTCTTTCTGTTCTGTTCTAGTCTACTCTATTCTATTCTACCCTACCCTACCCTAACCTTACCTGCCCTGCGCTAATCTATTTGATTTGATTCGACGCATTTCAATCCGATTCAACGTGATTCGTCTCGATTCACCTAGAATTTGGTCGATGCAGCTGCATTCAGCTCTGTTCGGCTCTATTCAACTCTATTTAGACTCTATTCCATTGTACTCGTCTCTGCTTAATTGTATTCTATTGTTTCTGTTGTGTTCTACTCTAACCCCTCCTACCCTACTCTACTCTACTCCAATCGATTCGATTCGATTCGATGCATTTTGAACGCAATTCCATGTCGTTAGGCTTGAATCGGCTTGATTTAGCTCGATTTGCCTGGAATTGGGTCCATTCGGCTCGATTCTGCTCGATTCAGCATAATTAGGCTCGTTCCAACCTTATTCGGCCCTGTTCGGCTCTATCCAACACTTTTCTAATTCATTCGTCTCTATTTGGCTCCATTCAACACCATTTCACACCATTCTACTCTCTTCGACTCCATTCTACACTATTCTGCTCTGTTCTAGTCTGCACTACTCTAATCTATTGTAATTGATTCGATTCATCGCGATTTGTCTCTTTTCCTCTCCATTCGCCTCGATTCAGCTCGAATTGGATCTGTGCATCTCTATTCTGCACTATTCAACTCTGACTATTTTACTCTACTCAACTCTACTCCATTGTCCTCTTTGCATTCTCTTCTCTTCTACTCTATTCTATTTTTCTGTGCCCTACCCTACCGAATCCCAGCCTAACTTACATACACTACTCTAATCTGTTCAGTTTAATTCGATTCCATTCAATTCGACCCCATTTGACACAATTGGACGGGATTTGGTGAGATTCCACGAGATTCGACGGGTTTTGGTAGGATTTGATGGAATTCGACGAGATTCGCTGCAATCGGATGTGATTAGGTGCGATTTGGCTCGATTTAGCTCGGCTCATTTTGTTTGTCTCTGTTTGGCTCGTTCCAGCTCCATTCGGCTCCATTCAGCTCGAATCTGGTCGATTTGACTCGATTTGGCTCGATTCGGCTCTATTGGGTGCTATTCGGCTCTATCCAACTCTTCTCTACTCTATTCATCTCTCTTCGATTCCATTTGGCTCCATTCCACACCATTCCACACTATTCTATTCTACACAACCCTATCCCACCCTGCTGTGTCCTAATCTAGTCTGTTCTTTTCTATTCTGTTTTATTCTAGTCTCATTTTCAATTTTCTCCTTTCCATCCTATGCTATTCTACCATACCCTACACTAAGCTAACCTATCCTGACCTATGCTGTTCTATTCTATTTTCTCTCTTCCACCGTATGCTACCCTACTCTATTCTACCCCAGTGTACCATACCCTACTACATAGGGGTACTCAATAAGAGTACTAATTAAGGGTACTTGTTTGGGCAAGGGTACTAGTTCAGGCTAGTAGTTAAAGCCACTTTACTAGTTAAGAGTACTAGTTAGGGCAAGGATACTAGTTAAGACGACTAGGCAAGGCAAGGGTACTAGTTAAGGGTACATGTTAAGGGAAGAGTCCTAGGTCAGGCTACTAGTTGAGGCAAGGGTACTAGTTAATAGTACTACTTAAGGCAAGAGTACTAGTTAAGACTACTGGTTAAGGCAAGCCTACTAGTTCAGCATACTAGTATGGCAAAGGTACTAGTTAAGAAAACTAGTTCAGGCAAGACAACTAGTTAAGGGTGCTAGTTAAGGCAAGCCTACTAGTTAAGGTTAGTAGTCAGGCTAGGGTACTCGTTCAGATTACTAATTTAGGGTACTTGTCAAGGCAAAGGTACTATTCAAGGCTAGTTGTCTAGGCTACTGATATATGCCACTAGTCTTGCTGACTAGTCCAGCTGACTAGTCCAGGCTACTACTCTAGCCTTCTCTTGTCTACTATACTGTAGTCTACCTTCGTCTACCCTAGTCTACCCTATCATAAACTACCCTACCCTAACCTTTTCTAATCTATTCGATTGGATTCCATTCAAAGCATTTCGATGCTTTTGGACGCGATTACGCTTGAATCGGCTCGATTCGGCTCGATTCGGCACCATCAGCTCGATTCAGCTCGATTTGGCTCAAATCCCTTCGATTCAGCTCGTTTCGGCTCGATTCGACTCGGTTCAGCCTTATTCGGCCCTATTCGGCTCGATTCGACTCTTTTCTACTCTATTTGTCTCTATGCGACTCCATTTTCACTCCGTTCTTCTCCATTCTACTCCATTCTCTTCTACCCTACCCTGCCTTACTCTAATCTATTCTCATGGATTCCATTCGACGCGATTCGAAACAATTTGACACGATTCATCTCGTTTTGTTTCCGTTTGGCTCGATTCGCCTAGAATTGGCTCTATTCAGCCATATCCTGCACCCTTTGACTCTATGCAACTCTATTTGACTCCATTCTACTCTACTCTTCTCTACTTTTCTCTGCTCTACCCTACTGTACTATATTCTGTTCTTTCTATTCTGTACTGTTCTATTCTATTCTGTTTTACCCTCCCAGCCCCTCCCCTCCCCTTCTCTAATCGATTTCATTCGGTTCGATTCCACGCGATTCGACGCGATTGGGCTTGAATCAGCTCGATTCACTTCGAGTCAGCTCGATTTGGCTCCGATTCACTCCGTGCGGCTCGATTTGGCTCGAATTGCATCGATTCTGCTCGGTTCTGCCCGATTAGGCCTTCTTTGGCCCTATTTGGCCCTATTCGACTCTATTCGCCTCTATCCGTCTCTATTCGACTCCATTCTATTCCATTCCACACCATTCTACACTAGTCTCTATTCTACCCTTCCCTACCCTAATCTCTTCTAATCGATTCGATTTGATTTCACCCGACTCGAAGCGATTCAACGCGATTCATCTCGTTTGGTCTCCATTCGGCTCAATTTGGCTAGCTTCTGCACTATTTGATGCTTTTCTACTCTACTCTATTCTGTTGTATTCTTTCGATTGTGTTCTGTTCTGTTCTAGCCTATTCTGTTGTACTCTATTCTACTCTACCCTACCCAACCCTACTGCACCCCACCCAAACCTTAAGCCCTACTTTAATCTATTGGATTGAATTTGATTCATTTCGACGCGATTTGACAGGATTCGACGGCATTCGACAAGGTCCGAAGGTATTCGACGGGATTCAAGGAGATTTGACGAGATTCCATGCGATTTGACGAGATTCAGCAGAATTCTGCGATTGGACGCAATTCGAAGTTATTCGACGTGATGCGACGCGATTCCCTGTGATTCGACGGCACTCGACGCAATTCGACACGATACGAAGCGATTCGACACGGTTTGACACCAAACGATGTGATTCGACGCTATTCAGTGACAGTCGGTGTGATTCAGCTTGATTCGGCTCGATTAGGTGCGATTCGGCACTATACGGCTCTTTTCGGCTCTATTCAGCTCTATTTTCTCTAACCGTCTCTATTCGGCCTATTCGGCTCTATTGGACTCTATTCGAGTCTATTCGACCCTACTCTTTCCCACTCTATTCTATTCTTTCTATTCTCTTCTAATCTCTTCTTTCTACTCTACTTTATTCTATTCTACCCTCCCCTCCCCTTCTCTAATCTGTACGTTTCAATTGGATTTGACGCGCTGAACGCAATTCGACGCGATTAAGCTTCAATCGCAATGATTCGAATTGATTTGGCTCCATTTGGCTCCATTCGGCTCCTTTTGGCTTGAATTGCTTCCATTATGCTCGATTCAGCCTTTTTCAGCCCTAAACTGCGCTTTTCGACTCTTTTCTACTCTATTCGTCTCTATTCTAAGCATTTCACACCATCCTACACTATTCTGCTCTACCCTAACCTACACCGCTCTAATTTACTCTAATTGATTCGACGCGATTCCTCGCAATTCGTCTCCATTCGGCTCTACTCTATTATCCTCTAGGCTACTCTATTGTACTCTAACCTACTCTTCTCTATTATATTGTTTCTGTTCTATTCTACTCTATTCTACCCTACCCTATGCTGCCCAACTCTAATCTATTCTAATCCATTTGTTTGGATTTGATTCAACCCATTTCGACGCGATTCGCCTCGATTTGGCTCTGTTCAAATCTCTTCTGCTCTGCTCTATTCCCCTCTACTCTAGCCTACTCTTCTGTATTTGTTCTGTATTGCTCTATTCTGTTCTGTTCTATTCTATTCTGTTTTATTCTATTCTACTCTACTCTATTCTGCCCTGCCCTACCCTACCATACTGAACCTCCCCTACTCTAATCTATTCAAATCGATTCGACGAATTTGGACGTGATTCGGGTCGAATCACTTCCATTCGTGTCCGTTCGGTTCCATTTGGCTCGAAGAGTGTCGATCCGGCTTGATTAGGCTCGATTTGACTCCATTAGGCTCGATTCACTGGATTCGGCTCCTTTGGGCTCAATTCAGCTCGATTCGGCCCTCCTCGGCCCTATTCTGCTCTATTCAGCTCTTTTCTACTCTATTTAACTCCATTCGGTTCCATTGCATAGGATTCTACCCCATTCTACTCCTCCCTACTCTAATTTCATGGAATTGATTCGATGGGATTCTACGTGGTTTGTCTTGTTTCGTCTCCATTTGGCTCGATTCGACTCTGTTCTTCTCTACTCTACACTATTCTGCTCTGCTCTACCCTTTTCTACTCTATTTTGTTGTATTCTTTTTATTCTCTTCTACTGTGTTTGATTCTATTTTACTCTATTCTATCCTACCCTATTCTAATCTCTTCTACTGGATTCGATTCCACGCATTTCAATGTGATTCGGCTCAACTCGGCTCCGTTGCACTCCATTCATCCCCCTTCAGCTCAAATCGTTTCGATTCAGCTGTAATCGGCTCCATTGGGCTCTAGTCAGCTCTATTCGGCTCTATTAGACTCTACTCAACTCTATTATCTCTTTTCCATTCCATTAGACTCCATTAACTCCATTCTACACCATTCTACTCCATCCTTCTCTATTCTATTGTATTGTACTCTAATCTACTCTAGGCTATTCTAATCGATTGGATGTGATTTGACTTGAATCGATGGGATTCAATGCAATTCGATGGGATCCGACGCAATACGGCACGATTGCGCAGGATTCGGCGCGATTCGCCTAGATTTCTATCGCTTCGGCTTTTGGGCTCTATATGGCTGTATTTGGCTCTATTTGGCAATATTCAGCTCTATTCTTCTCTACTCTTCTCTACTCTACAGTACTTGACCCTATCCTATTCTTTCAGTTCTGTTCTGTTCTATCCTGTTCTGTGCTACTGCATTCTATTCTAGCCTACCCTACACTAACTTACCCTACTCTAATCTCTTCTTCTATTGTATTCAACACTCTTGAACGGGATTCAACCTGACTTGGGTCATATCGGCTCGATTCAGCTCCTTTCTGCGCCATCAACTCGATTCGGTTCTGATCGGCTCTTTTCCGCTCTATTTTGTCTTTTCAGCACTATTCGATTCTATTTGACTCTAGTCTACTCTACTCTATTCTTTCTGTTCTGTTCTAGTCTACTCTATTCTATTCTACCCTACCCTACCCTAACCTTACCTGCCCTGCGCTAATCTATTTGATTTGATTCGACGCATTTCAATCCGATTCAACGTGATTCGTCTCGATTCACCTAGAATTTGGTCGATGCAGCTGCATTCAGCTCTGTTCGGCTCTATTCAACTCTATTTAGACTCTATTCCATTGTACTCGTCTCTGCTTAATTGTATTCTATTGTTTCTGTTGTGTTCTACTCTAACCCCTCCTACCCTACTCTACTCTACTCCAATCGATTCGATTCGATCCGATGCATTTTGAACGCAATTCCATGTCGTTAGGCTTGAATCGGCTTGATTTAGCTCGATTTGCCTGGAATTGGGTCCATTCGGCTCGATTCTGCTCGATTCAGCATAATTAGGCTCGTTCCAACCTTATTCGGCCCTGTTCGGCTCTATCCAACACTTTTCTAATTCATTCGTCTCTATTTGGCTCCATTCAACACCATTTCACACCATTCTACTCTCTTCGACTCCATTCTACACTATTCTGCTCTGTTCTAGTCTGCACTACTCTAATCTATTGTAATTGATTCGATTCATCGCGATTTGTCTCTTTTCCTCTCCATTCGCCTCGATTCAGCTCGAATTGGATCTGTGCATCTCTATTCTGCACTATTCAACTCTGACTATTTTACTCTACTCAACTCTACTCCATTGTCCTCTTTGCATTCTCTTCTCTTCTACTCTATTCTATTTTTCTGTGCCCTACCCTACCGAATCCCAGCCTAACTTACATACACTACTCTAATCTGTTCAGTTTAATTCGATTCCATTCAATTCGACCCCATTTGACACAATTGGACGGGATTTGGTGAGATTCCACGAGATTCGACGGGTTTTGGTAGGATTTGATGGAATTCGACGAGATTCGCTGCAATCGGATGTGATTAGGTGCGATTTGGCTCGATTTAGCTCGGCTCATTTTGTTTGTCTCTGTTTGGCTCGTTCCAGCTCCATTCGGCTCCATTCAGCTCGAATCTGGTCGATTTGACTCGATTTGGCTCGATTCGGCTCTATTCGGTGCTATTCGGCTCTATCCAACTCTTCTCTACTCTATTCATCTCTCTTCGATTCCATTTGGCTCCATTCCACACCATTCCACACTATTCTATTCTACACAACCCTATCCCACCCTGCTGTGTCCTAATCTAGTCTGTTCTTTTCTATTCTGTTTTATTCTAGTCTCATTTTCAATTTTCTCCTTTCCATCCTATGCTATTCTACCATACCCTACACTAAGCTAACCTATCCTGACCTATGCTGTTCTATTCTATTTTCTCTCTTCCACCGTATGCTACCCTACTCTATTCTACCCCAGTGTACCATACCCTACTACATAGGGGTACTCAATAAGAGTACTAATTAAGGGTACTTGTTTGGGCAAGGGTACTAGTTCAGGCTAGTAGTTAAAGCCACTTTACTAGTTAAGAGTACTAGTTAGGGCAAGGATACTAGTTAAGACGACTAGGCAAGGCAAGGGTACTAGTTAAGGGCACATGTTAAGGGAAGAGTCCTAGGTCAGGCTACTAGTTGAGGCAAGGGTACTAGTTAATAGTACTACTTAAGGCAAGAGTACTAGTTAAGACTACTGGTTAAGGCAAGCCTACTAGTTCAGCATACTAGTATGGCAAAGGTACTAGTTAAGAAAACTAGTTCAGGCAAGACAACTAGTTAAGGGTGCTAGTTAAGGCAAGCCTACTAGTTAAGGTTAGTAGTCAGGCTAGGGTACTCGTTCAGATTACTAATTTAGGGTACTTGTCAAGGCAAAGGTACTATTCAAGGCTAGTTGTCTAGGCTACTGATATATGCCACTAGTCTTGCTGACTAGTCCAGCTGACTAGTCCAGGCTACTACTCTAGCCTTCTCTTGTCTACTATACTGTAGTCTACTTTCGTCTACCCTAGTCTACCCTATCATAAACTACCCTACCCTAACCTTTTCTAATCCATTCGATTGGATTCCATTCAAAGCATTTCGATGCTTTTGGACGCGATTACGCTTGAATCGGCTCGATTCGGCTCGATTCGGCACCATCAGCTCGATTCAGCTCGATTTGGCTCAAATCCCTTCGATTCAGCTCGTTTCGGCTCGATTCGACTCGGTTCAGCCTTATTCGGCCCTATTCGGCTCGATTCGACTCTTTTCTACTCTATTTGTCTCTATGCGACTCCATTTTCACTCCGTTCTTCTCCATTCTACTCCATTCTCTTCTACCCTACCCTGCCTTACTCTAATCTATTCTCATGGATTCCATTCGACGCGATTCGAAACAATTTGACACGATTCATCTCGTTTTGTTTCCGTTTGGCTCGATTCGCCTAGAATTGGCTCTATTCAGCCATATCCTGCACCCTTTGACTCTATGCAACTCTATTTGACTCCATTCTACTCTACTCTTCTCTACTTTTCTCTGCTCTACCCTACTGTACTATATTCTGTTCTTTCTATTCTGTACTGTTCTATTCTATTCTGTTTTACCCTCCCAGCCCCTCCCCTCCCCTTCTCTAATCGATTTCATTCGGTTCGATTCCACGCGATTCGACGCGATTGGGCTTGAATCAGCTCGATTCACTTCGAGTCAGCTCGATTTGGCTCCGATTCACTCCGTGCGGCTCGATTTGGCTCGAATTGCATCGATTCTGCTCGGTTCTGCCCGATTAGGCCTTCTTTGGCCCTATTTGGCCCTATTCGACTCTATTCGCCTCTATCCGTCTCTATTCGACTCCATTCTATTCCATTCCACACCATTCTACACTAGTCTCTATTCTACCCTTCCCTACCCTAATCTCTTCTAATCGATTCGATTTGATTTCACCCGACTCGAAGCGATTCAACGCGATTCATCTCGTTTGGTCTCCATTCGGCTCAATTTGGCTAGCTTCTGCACTATTTGATGCTTTTCTACTCTACTCTATTCTGTTGTATTCTTTCGATTGTGTTCTGTTCTGTTCTAGCCTATTCTGTTGTACTCTATTCTACTCTACCCTACCCAACCCTACTGCACCCCACCCAAACCTTAAGCCCTACTTTAATCTATTGGATTGAATTTGATTCATTTCGACGCGATTTGACAGGATTCGACGGCATTCGACAAGGTCCGAAGGTATTCGACGGGATTCAAGGAGATTTGACGAGATTCCATGCGATTTGACGAGATTCAGCAGAATTCTGCGATTGGACGCAATTCGAAGTTATTCGACGTGATGCGACGCGATTCCCTGTGATTCGACGGCACTCGACGCAATTCGACACGATACGAAGCGATTCGACACGGTTTGACACCAAACGATGTGATTCGACGCTATTCAGTGACAGTCGGTGTGATTCAGCTTGATTCGGCTCGATTAGGTGCGATTCGGCACTATACGGCTCTTTTCGGCTCTATTCAGCTCTATTTTCTCTAACCGTCTCTATTCGGCCTATTCGGCTCTATTGGACTCTATTCGAGTCTATTCGACCCTACTCTTTCCCACTCTATTCTATTCTTTCTATTCTCTTCTAATCTCTTCTTTCTACTCTACTTTATTCTATTCTACCCTCCCCTCCCCTTCTCTAATCTGTACGTTTCAATTGGATTTGACGCGCTGAACGCAATTCGACGCGATTAAGCTTCAATCGCAATGATTCGAATTGATTTGGCTCCATTTGGCTCCATTCGGCTCCTTTTGGCTTGAATTGCTTCCATTATGCTCGATTCAGCCTTTTTCAGCCCTAAACTGCGCTTTTCGACTCTTTTCTACTCTATTCGTCTCTATTCTAAGCATTTCACACCATCCTACACTATTCTGCTCTACCCTAACCTACACCGCTCTAATTTACTCTAATTGATTCGACGCGATTCCTCGCAATTCGTCTCCATTCGGCTCTACTCTATTATCCTCTAGGCTACTCTATTGTACTCTAACCTACTCTTCTCTATTATATTGTTTCTGTTCTATTCTACTCTATTCTACCCTACCCTATGCTGCCCAACTCTAATCTATTCTAATCCATTTGTTTGGATTTGATTCAACCCATTTCGACGCGATTCGCCTCGATTTGGCTCTGTTCAAATCTCTTCTGCTCTGCTCTATTCCCCTCTACTCTAGCCTACTCTTCTGTATTTGTTCTGTATTGCTCTATTCTGTTCTGTTCTATTCTATTCTGTTTTATTCTATTCTACTCTACTCTATTCTGCCCTGCCCTACCCTACCATACTGAACCTCCCCTACTCTAATCTATTCAAATCGATTCGACGAATTTGGACGTGATTCGGGTCGAATCACTTCCATTCGTGTCCGTTCGGTTCCATTTGGCTCGAAGAGTGTCGATCCGGCTTGATTAGGCTCGATTTGACTCCATTAGGCTCGATTCACTGGATTCGGCTCCTTTGGGCTCAATTCAGCTCGATTCGGCCCTCCTCGGCCCTATTCTGCTCTATTCAGCTCTTTTCTACTCTATTTAACTCCATTCGGTTCCATTGCATAGGATTCTACCCCATTCTACTCCTCCCTACTCTAATTTCATGGAATTGATTCGATGGGATTCTACGTGGTTTGTCTTGTTTCGTCTCCATTTGGCTCGATTCGACTCTGTTCTTCTCTACTCTACACTATTCTGCTCTGCTCTACCCTTTTCTACTCTATTTTGTTGTATTCTTTTTATTCTCTTCTACTGTGTTTGATTCTATTTTACTCTATTCTATCCTACCCTATTCTAATCTCTTCTACTGGATTCGATTCCACGCATTTCAATGTGATTCGGCTCAACTCGGCTCCGTTGCACTCCATTCATCCCCCTTCAGCTCAAATCGTTTCGATTCAGCTGTAATCGGCTCCATTGGGCTCTAGTCAGCTCTATTCGGCTCTATTAGACTCTACTCAACTCTATTATCTCTTTTCCATTCCATTAGACTCCATTAACTCCATTCTACACCATTCTACTCCATCCTTCTCTATTCTATTGTATTGTACTCTAATCTACTCTAGGCTATTCTAATCGATTGGATGTGATTTGACTTGAATCGATGGGATTCAATGCAATTCGATGGGATCCGACGCGATACGGCACGATTGCGCAGGATTCGGCGCGATTCGCCTAGATTTCTATCGCTTCGGCTTTTGGGCTCTATATGGCTGTATTTGGCTCTATTTGGCAATATTCAGCTCTATTCTTCTCTACTCTTCTCTACTCTACAGTACTTGACCCTATCCTATTCTTTCAGTTCTGTTCTGTTCTATCCTGTTCTGTGCTACTGCATTCTATTCTAGCCTACCCTACACTAACTTACCCTACTCTAATCTCTTCTTCTATTGTATTCAACACTCTTGAACGGGATTCAACCTGACTTGGGTCATATCGGCTCGATTCAGCTCCTTTCTGCGCCATCAACTCGATTCGGTTCTGATCGGCTCTTTTCCGCTCTATTTTGTCTTTTCAGCACTATTCGATTCTATTTGACTCTAGTCTACTCTACTCTATTCTTTCTGTTCTGTTCTAGTCTACTCTATTCTATTCTACCCTACCCTACCCTAACCTTACCTGCCCTGCGCTAATCTATTTGATTTGATTCGACGCATTTCAATCCGATTCAACGTGATTCGTCTCGATTCACCTAGAATTTGGTCGATGCAGCTGCATTCAGCTCTGTTCGGCTCTATTCAACTCTATTTAGACTCTATTCCATTGTACTCGTCTCTGCTTAATTGTATTCTATTGTTTCTGTTGTGTTCTACTCTAACCCCTCCTACCCTACTCTACTCTACTCCAATCGATTCGATTCGATCCGATGCATTTTGAACGCAATTCCATGTCGTTAGGCTTGAATCGGCTTGATTTAGCTCGATTTGCCTGGAATTGGGTCCATTCGGCTCGATTCTGCTCGATTCAGCATAATTAGGCTCGTTCCAACCTTATTCGGCCCTGTTCGGCTCTATCCAACACTTTTCTAATTCATTCGTCTCTATTTGGCTCCATTCAACACCATTTCACACCATTCTACTCTCTTCGACTCCATTCTACACTATTCTGCTCTGTTCTAGTCTGCACTACTCTAATCTATTGTAATTGATTCGATTCATCGCGATTTGTCTCTTTTCCTCTCCATTCGCCTCGATTCAGCTCGAATTGGATCTGTGCATCTCTATTCTGCACTATTCAACTCTGACTATTTTACTCTACTCAACTCTACTCCATTGTCCTCTTTGCATTCTCTTCTCTTCTACTCTATTCTATTTTTCTGTGCCCTACCCTACCGAATCCCAGCCTAACTTACATACACTACTCTAATCTGTTCAGTTTAATTCGATTCCATTCAATTCGACCCCATTTGACACAATTGGACGGGATTTGGTGAGATTCCACGAGATTCGACGGGTTTTGGTAGGATTTGATGGAATTCGACGAGATTCGCTGCAATCGGATGTGATTAGGTGCGATTTGGCTCGATTTAGCTCGGCTCATTTTGTTTGTCTCTGTTTGGCTCGTTCCAGCTCCATTCGGCTCCATTCAGCTCGAATCTGGTCGATTTGACTCGATTTGGCTCGATTCGGCTCTATTCGGTGCTATTCGGCTCTATCCAACTCTTCTCTACTCTATTCATCTCTCTTCGATTCCATTTGGCTCCATTCCACACCATTCCACACTATTCTATTCTACACAACCCTATCCCACCCTGCTGTGTCCTAATCTAGTCTGTTCTTTTCTATTCTGTTTTATTCTAGTCTCATTTTCAATTTTCTCCTTTCCATCCTATGCTATTCTACCATACCCTACACTAAGCTAACCTATCCTGACCTATGCTGTTCTATTCTATTTTCTCTCTTCCACCGTATGCTACCCTACTCTATTCTACCCCAGTGTACCATACCCTACTACATAGGGGTACTCAATAAGAGTACTAATTAAGGGTACTTGTTTGGGCAAGGGTACTAGTTCAGGCTAGTAGTTAAAGCCACTTTACTAGTTAAGAGTACTAGTTAGGGCAAGGATACTAGTTAAGACGACTAGGCAAGGCAAGGGTACTAGTTAAGGGCACATGTTAAGGGAAGAGTCCTAGGTCAGGCTACTAGTTGAGGCAAGGGTACTAGTTAATAGTACTACTTAAGGCAAGAGTACTAGTTAAGACTACTGGTTAAGGCAAGCCTACTAGTTCAGCATACTAGTATGGCAAAGGTACTAGTTAAGAAAACTAGTTCAGGCAAGACAACTAGTTAAGGGTGCTAGTTAAGGCAAGCCTACTAGTTAAGGTTAGTAGTCAGGCTAGGGTACTCGTTCAGATTACTAATTTAGGGTACTTGTCAAGGCAAAGGTACTATTCAAGGCTAGTTGTCTAGGCTACTGATATATGCCACTAGTCTTGCTGACTAGTCCAGCTGACTAGTCCAGGCTACTACTCTAGCCTTCTCTTGTCTACTATACTGTAGTCTACTTTCGTCTACCCTAGTCTACCCTATCATAAACTACCCTACCCTAACCTTTTCTAATCCATTCGATTGGATTCCATTCAAAGCATTTCGATGCTTTTGGACGCGATTACGCTTGAATCGGCTCGATTCGGCTCGATTCGGCACCATCAGCTCGATTCAGCTCGATTTGGCTCAAATCCCTTCGATTCAGCTCGTTTCGGCTCGATTCGACTCGGTTCAGCCTTATTCGGCCCTATTCGGCTCGATTCGACTCTTTTCTACTCTATTTGTCTCTATGCGACTCCATTTTCACTCCGTTCTTCTCCATTCTACTCCATTCTCTTCTACCCTACCCTGCCTTACTCTAATCTATTCTCATGGATTCCATTCGACGCGATTCGAAACAATTTGACACGATTCATCTCGTTTTGTTTCCGTTTGGCTCGATTCGCCTAGAATTGGCTCTATTCAGCCATATCCTGCACCCTTTGACTCTATGCAACTCTATTTGACTCCATTCTACTCTACTCTTCTCTACTTTTCTCTGCTCTACCCTACTGTACTATATTCTGTTCTTTCTATTCTGTACTGTTCTATTCTATTCTGTTTTACCCTCCCAGCCCCTCCCCTCCCCTTCTCTAATCGATTTCATTCGGTTCGATTCCACGCGATTCGACGCGATTGGGCTTGAATCAGCTCGATTCACTTCGAGTCAGCTCGATTTGGCTCCGATTCACTCCGTGCGGCTCGATTTGGCTCGAATTGCATCGATTCTGCTCGGTTCTGCCCGATTAGGCCTTCTTTGGCCCTATTTGGCCCTATTCGACTCTATTCGCCTCTATCCGTCTCTATTCGACTCCATTTTATTCCATTCCACACCATTCTACACTAGTCTCTATTCTACCCTTCCCTACCCTAATCTCTTCTAATCGATTCGATTTGATTTCACCCGACTCGAAGCGATTCAACGCGATTCATCTCGTTTGGTCTCCATTCGGCTCAATTTGGCTAGCTTCTGCACTATTTGATGCTTTTCTACTCTACTCTATTCTGTTGTATTCTTTCGATTGTGTTCTGTTCTGTTCTAGCCTATTCTGTTGTACTCTATTCTACTCTACCCTACCCAACCCTACTGCACCCCACCCAAACCTTAAGCCCTACTTTAATCTATTGGATTGAATTTGATTCATTTCGACGCGATTTGACAGGATTCGACGGCATTCGACAAGGTCCGAAGGTATTCGACGGGATTCAAGGAGATTTGACGAGATTCCATGCGATTTGACGAGATTCAGCAGAATTCTGCGATTGGACGCAATTCGAAGTTATTCGACGTGATGCGACGCGATTCCCTGTGATTCGACGGCACTCGACGCAATTCGACACGATACGAAGCGATTCGACACGGTTTGACACCAAACGATGTGATTCGACGCTATTCAGTGACAGTCGGTGTGATTCAGCTTGATTCGGCTCGATTAGGTGCGATTCGGCACTATACGGCTCTTTTCGGCTCTATTCAGCTCTATTTTCTCTAACCGTCTCTATTCGGCCTATTCGGCTCTATTGGACTCTATTCGAGTCTATTCGACCCTACTCTTTCCCACTCTATTCTATTCTTTCTATTCTCTTCTAATCTCTTCTTTCTACTCTACTTTATTCTATTCTACCCTCCCCTCCCCTTCTCTAATCTGTACGTTTCAATTGGATTTGACGCGCTGAACGCAATTCGACGCGATTAAGCTTCAATCGCAATGATTCGAATTGATTTGGCTCCATTTGGCTCCATTCGGCTCCTTTTGGCTTGAATTGCTTCCATTATGCTCGATTCAGCCTTTTTCAGCCCTAAACTGCGCTTTTCGACTCTTTTCTACTCTATTCGTCTCTATTCTAAGCATTTCACACCATCCTACACTATTCTGCTCTACCCTAACCTACACCGCTCTAATTTACTCTAATTGATTCGACGCGATTCCTCGCAATTCGTCTCCATTCGGCTCTACTCTATTATCCTCTAGGCTACTCTATTGTACTCTAACCTACTCTTCTCTATTATATTGTTTCTGTTCTATTCTACTCTATTCTACCCTACCCTATGCTGCCCAACTCTAATCTATTCTAATCCATTTGTTTGGATTTGATTCAACCCATTTCGACGCGATTCGCCTCGATTTGGCTCTGTTCAAATCTCTTCTGCTCTGCTCTATTCCCCTCTACTCTAGCCTACTCTTCTGTATTTGTTCTGTATTGCTCTATTCTGTTCTGTTCTATTCTATTCTGTTTTATTCTATTCTACTCTACTCTATTCTGCCCTGCCCTACCCTACCATACTGAACCTCCCCTACTCTAATCTATTCAAATCGATTCGACGAATTTGGACGTGATTCGGGTCGAATCACTTCCATTCGTGTCCGTTCGGTTCCATTTGGCTCGAAGAGTGTCGATCCGGCTTGATTAGGCTCGATTTGACTCCATTAGGCTCGATTCACTGGATTCGGCTCCTTTGGGCTCAATTCAGCTCGATTCGGCCCTCCTCGGCCCTATTCTGCTCTATTCAGCTCTTTTCTACTCTATTTAACTCCATTCGGTTCCATTGCATAGGATTCTACCCCATTCTACTCCTCCCTACTCTAATTTCATGGAATTGATTCGATGGGATTCTACGTGGTTTGTCTTGTTTCGTCTCCATTTGGCTCGATTCGACTCTGTTCTTCTCTACTCTACACTATTCTGCTCTGCTCTACCCTTTTCTACTCTATTTTGTTGTATTCTTTTTATTCTCTTCTACTGTGTTTGATTCTATTTTACTCTATTCTATCCTACCCTATTCTAATCTCTTCTACTGGATTCGATTCCACGCATTTCAATGTGATTCGGCTCAACTCGGCTCCGTTGCACTCCATTCATCCCCCTTCAGCTCAAATCGTTTCGATTCAGCTGTAATCGGCTCCATTGGGCTCTAGTCAGCTCTATTCGGCTCTATTAGACTCTACTCAACTCTATTATCTCTTTTCCATTCCATTAGACTCCATTAACTCCATTCTACACCATTCTACTCCATCCTTCTCTATTCTATTGTATTGTACTCTAATCTACTCTAGGCTATTCTAATCGATTGGATGTGATTTGACTTGAATCGATGGGATTCAATGCAATTCGATGGGATCCGACGCGATACGGCACGATTGCGCAGGATTCGGCGCGATTCGCCTAGATTTCTATCGCTTCGGCTTTTGGGCTCTATATGGCTGTATTTGGCTCTATTTGGCAATATTCAGCTCTATTCTTCTCTACTCTTCTCTACTCTACAGTACTTGACCCTATCCTATTCTTTCAGTTCTGTTCTGTTCTATCCTGTTCTGTGCTACTGCATTCTATTCTAGCCTACCCTACACTAACTTACCCTACTCTAATCTCTTCTTCTATTGTATTCAACACTCTTGAACGGGATTCAACCTGACTTGGGTCATATCGGCTCGATTCAGCTCCTTTCTGCGCCATCAACTCGATTCGGTTCTGATCGGCTCTTTTCCGCTCTATTTTGTCTTTTCAGCACTATTCGATTCTATTTGACTCTAGTCTACTCTACTCTATTCTTTCTGTTCTGTTCTAGTCTACTCTATTCTATTCTACCCTACCCTACCCTAACCTTACCTGCCCTGCGCTAATCTATTTGATTTGATTCGACGCATTTCAATCCGATTCAACGTGATTCGTCTCGATTCACCTAGAATTTGGTCGATGCAGCTGCATTCAGCTCTGTTCGGCTCTATTCAACTCTATTTAGACTCTATTCCATTGTACTCGTCTCTGCTTAATTGTATTCTATTGTTTCTGTTGTGTTCTACTCTAACCCCTCCTACCCTACTCTACTCTACTCCAATCGATTCGATTCGATCCGATGCATTTTGAACGCAATTCCATGTCGTTAGGCTTGAATCGGCTTGATTTAGCTCGATTTGCCTGGAATTGGGTCCATTCGGCTCGATTCTGCTCGATTCAGCATAATTAGGCTCGTTCCAACCTTATTCGGCCCTGTTCGGCTCTATCCAACACTTTTCTAATTCATTCGTCTCTATTTGGCTCCATTCAACACCATTTCACACCATTCTACTCTCTTCGACTCCATTCTACACTATTCTGCTCTGTTCTAGTCTGCACTACTCTAATCTATTGTAATTGATTCGATTCATCGCGATTTGTCTCTTTTCCTCTCCATTCGCCTCGATTCAGCTCGAATTGGATCTGTGCATCTCTATTCTGCACTATTCAACTCTGACTATTTTACTCTACTCAACTCTACTCCATTGTCCTCTTTGCATTCTCTTCTCTTCTACTCTATTCTATTTTTCTGTGCCCTACCCTACCGAATCCCAGCCTAACTTACATACACTACTCTAATCTGTTCAGTTTAATTCGATTCCATTCAATTCGACCCCATTTGACACAATTGGACGGGATTTGGTGAGATTCCACGAGATTCGACGGGTTTTGGTAGGATTTGATGGAATTCGACGAGATTCGCTGCAATCGGATGTGATTAGGTGCGATTTGGCTCGATTTAGCTCGGCTCATTTTGTTTGTCTCTGTTTGGCTCGTTCCAGCTCCATTCGGCTCCATTCAGCTCGAATCTGGTCGATTTGACTCGATTTGGCTCGATTCGGCTCTATTCGGTGCTATTCGGCTCTATCCAACTCTTCTCTACTCTATTCATCTCTCTTCGATTCCATTTGGCTCCATTCCACACCATTCCACACTATTCTATTCTACACAACCCTATCCCACCCTGCTGTGTCCTAATCTAGTCTGTTCTTTTCTATTCTGTTTTATTCTAGTCTCATTTTCAATTTTCTCCTTTCCATCCTATGCTATTCTACCATACCCTACACTAAGCTAACCTATCCTGACCTATGCTGTTCTATTCTATTTTCTCTCTTCCACCGTATGCTACCCTACTCTATTCTACCCCAGTGTACCATACCCTACTACATAGGGGTACTCAATAAGAGTACTAATTAAGGGTACTTGTTTGGGCAAGGGTACTAGTTCAGGCTAGTAGTTAAAGCCACTTTACTAGTTAAGAGTACTAGTTAGGGCAAGGATACTAGTTAAGACGACTAGGCAAGGCAAGGGTACTAGTTAAGGGCACATGTTAAGGGAAGAGTCCTAGGTCAGGCTACTAGTTGAGGCAAGGGTACTAGTTAATAGTACTACTTAAGGCAAGAGTACTAGTTAAGACTACTGGTTAAGGCAAGCCTACTAGTTCAGCATACTAGTATGGCAAAGGTACTAGTTAAGAAAACTAGTTCAGGCAAGACAACTAGTTAAGGGTGCTAGTTAAGGCAAGCCTACTAGTTAAGGTTAGTAGTCAGGCTAGGGTACTCGTTCAGATTACTAATTTAGGGTACTTGTCAAGGCAAAGGTACTATTCAAGGCTAGTTGTCTAGGCTACTGATATATGCCACTAGTCTTGCTGACTAGTCCAGCTGACTAGTCCAGGCTACTACTCTAGCCTTCTCTTGTCTACTATACTGTAGTCTACTTTCGTCTACCCTAGTCTACCCTATCATAAACTACCCTACCCTAACCTTTTCTAATCCATTCGATTGGATTCCATTCAAAGCATTTCGATGCTTTTGGACGCGATTACGCTTGAATCGGCTCGATTCGGCTCGATTCGGCACCATCAGCTCGATTCAGCTCGATTTGGCTCAAATCCCTTCGATTCAGCTCGTTTCGGCTCGATTCGACTCGGTTCAGCCTTATTCGGCCCTATTCGGCTCGATTCGACTCTTTTCTACTCTATTTGTCTCTATGCGACTCCATTTTCACTCCGTTCTTCTCCATTCTACTCCATTCTCTTCTACCCTACCCTGCCTTACTCTAATCTATTCTCATGGATTCCATTCGACGCGATTCGAAACAATTTGACACGATTCATCTCGTTTTGTTTCCGTTTGGCTCGATTCGCCTAGAATTGGCTCTATTCAGCCATATCCTGCACCCTTTGACTCTATGCAACTCTATTTGACTCCATTCTACTCTACTCTTCTCTACTTTTCTCTGCTCTACCCTACTGTACTATATTCTGTTCTTTCTATTCTGTACTGTTCTATTCTATTCTGTTTTACCCTCCCAGCCCCTCCCCTCCCCTTCTCTAATCGATTTCATTCGGTTCGATTCCACGCGATTCGACGCGATTGGGCTTGAATCAGCTCGATTCACTTCGAGTCAGCTCGATTTGGCTCCGATTCACTCCGTGCGGCTCGATTTGGCTCGAATTGCATCGATTCTGCTCGGTTCTGCCCGATTAGGCCTTCTTTGGCCCTATTTGGCCCTATTCGACTCTATTCGCCTCTATCCGTCTCTATTCGACTCCATTCTATTCCATTCCACACCATTCTACACTAGTCTCTATTCTACCCTTCCCTACCCTAATCTCTTCTAATCGATTCGATTTGATTTCACCCGACTCGAAGCGATTCAACGCGATTCATCTCGTTTGGTCTCCATTCGGCTCAATTTGGCTAGCTTCTGCACTATTTGATGCTTTTCTACTCTACTCTATTCTGTTGTATTCTTTCGATTGTGTTCTGTTCTGTTCTAGCCTATTCTGTTGTACTCTATTCTACTCTACCCTACCCAACCCTACTGCACCCCACCCAAACCTTAAGCCCTACTTTAATCTATTGGATTGAATTTGATTCATTTCGACGCGATTTGACAGGATTCGACGGCATTCGACAAGGTCCGAAGGTATTCGACGGGATTCAAGGAGATTTGACGAGATTCCATGCGATTTGACGAGATTCAGCAGAATTCTGCGATTGGACGCAATTCGAAGTTATTCGACGTGATGCGACGCGATTCCCTGTGATTCGACGGCACTCGACGCAATTCGACACGATACGAAGCGATTCGACACGGTTTGACACCAAACGATGTGATTCGACGCTATTCAGTGACAGTCGGTGTGATTCAGCTTGATTCGGCTCGATTAGGTGCGATTCGGCACTATACGGCTCTTTTCGGCTCTATTCAGCTCTATTTTCTCTAACCGTCTCTATTCGGCCTATTCGGCTCTATTGGACTCTATTCGAGTCTATTCGACCCTACTCTTTCCCACTCTATTCTATTCTTTCTATTCTCTTCTAATCTCTTCTTTCTACTCTACTTTATTCTATTCTACCCTCCCCTCCCCTTCTCTAATCTGTACGTTTCAATTGGATTTGACGCGCTGAACGCAATTCGACGCGATTAAGCTTCAATCGCAATGATTCGAATTGATTTGGCTCCATTTGGCTCCATTCGGCTCCTTTTGGCTTGAATTGCTTCCATTATGCTCGATTCAGCCTTTTTCAGCCCTAAACTGCGCTTTTCGACTCTTTTCTACTCTATTCGTCTCTATTCTAAGCATTTCACACCATCCTACACTATTCTGCTCTACCCTAACCTACACCGCTCTAATTTACTCTAATTGATTCGACGCGATTCCTCGCAATTCGTCTCCATTCGGCTCTACTCTATTATCCTCTAGGCTACTCTATTGTACTCTAACCTACTCTTCTCTATTATATTGTTTCTGTTCTATTCTACTCTATTCTACCCTACCCTATGCTGCCCAACTCTAATCTATTCTAATCCATTTGTTTGGATTTGATTCAACCCATTTCGACGCGATTCGCCTCGATTTGGCTCTGTTCAAATCTCTTCTGCTCTGCTCTATTCCCCTCTACTCTAGCCTACTCTTCTGTATTTGTTCTGTATTGCTCTATTCTGTTCTGTTCTATTCTATTCTGTTTTATTCTATTCTACTCTACTCTATTCTGCCCTGCCCTACCCTACCATACTGAACCTCCCCTACTCTAATCTATTCAAATCGATTCGACGAATTTGGACGTGATTCGGGTCGAATCACTTCCATTCGTGTCCGTTCGGTTCCATTTGGCTCGAAGAGTGTCGATCCGGCTTGATTAGGCTCGATTTGACTCCATTAGGCTCGATTCACTGGATTCGGCTCCTTTGGGCTCAATTCAGCTCGATTCGGCCCTCCTCGGCCCTATTCTGCTCTATTCAGCTCTTTTCTACTCTATTTAACTCCATTCGGTTCCATTGCATAGGATTCTACCCCATTCTACTCCTCCCTACTCTAATTTCATGGAATTGATTCGATGGGATTCTACGTGGTTTGTCTTGTTTCGTCTCCATTTGGCTCGATTCGACTCTGTTCTTCTCTACTCTACACTATTCTGCTCTGCTCTACCCTTTTCTACTCTATTTTGTTGTATTCTTTTTATTCTCTTCTACTGTGTTTGATTCTATTTTACTCTATTCTATCCTACCCTATTCTAATCTCTTCTACTGGATTCGATTCCACGCATTTCAATGTGATTCGGCTCAACTCGGCTCCGTTGCACTCCATTCATCCCCCTTCAGCTCAAATCGTTTCGATTCAGCTGTAATCGGCTCCATTGGGCTCTAGTCAGCTCTATTCGGCTCTATTAGACTCTACTCAACTCTATTATCTCTTTTCCATTCCATTAGACTCCATTAACTCCATTCTACACCATTCTACTCCATCCTTCTCTATTCTATTGTATTGTACTCTAATCTACTCTAGGCTATTCTAATCGATTGGATGTGATTTGACTTGAATCGATGGGATTCAATGCAATTCGATGGGATCCGACGCGATACGGCACGATTGCGCAGGATTCGGCGCGATTCGCCTAGATTTCTATCGCTTCGGCTTTTGGGCTCTATATGGCTGTATTTGGCTCTATTTGGCAATATTCAGCTCTATTCTTCTCTACTCTTCTCTACTCTACAGTACTTGACCCTATCCTATTCTTTCAGTTCTGTTCTGTTCTATCCTGTTCTGTGCTACTGCATTCTATTCTAGCCTACCCTACACTAACTTACCCTACTCTAATCTCTTCTTCTATTGTATTCAACACTCTTGAACGGGATTCAACCTGACTTGGGTCATATCGGCTCGATTCAGCTCCTTTCTGCGCCATCAACTCGATTCGGTTCTGATCGGCTCTTTTCCGCTCTATTTTGTCTTTTCAGCACTATTCGATTCTATTTGACTCTAGTCTACTCTACTCTATTCTTTCTGTTCTGTTCTAGTCTACTCTATTCTATTCTACCCTACCCTACCCTAACCTTACCTGCCCTGCGCTAATCTATTTGATTTGATTCGACGCATTTCAATCCGATTCAACGTGATTCGTCTCGATTCACCTAGAATTTGGTCGATGCAGCTGCATTCAGCTCTGTTCGGCTCTATTCAACTCTATTTAGACTCTATTCCATTGTACTCGTCTCTGCTTAATTGTATTCTATTGTTTCTGTTGTGTTCTACTCTAACCCCTCCTACCCTACTCTACTCTACTCCAATCGATTCGATTCGATCCGATGCATTTTGAACGCAATTCCATGTCGTTAGGCTTGAATCGGCTTGATTTAGCTCGATTTGCCTGGAATTGGGTCCATTCGGCTCGATTCTGCTCGATTCAGCATAATTAGGCTCGTTCCAACCTTATTCGGCCCTGTTCGGCTCTATCCAACACTTTTCTAATTCATTCGTCTCTATTTGGCTCCATTCAACACCATTTCACACCATTCTACTCTCTTCGACTCCATTCTACACTATTCTGCTCTGTTCTAGTCTGCACTACTCTAATCTATTGTAATTGATTCGATTCATCGCGATTTGTCTCTTTTCCTCTCCATTCGCCTCGATTCAGCTCGAATTGGATCTGTGCATCTCTATTCTGCACTATTCAACTCTGACTATTTTACTCTACTCAACTCTACTCCATTGTCCTCTTTGCATTCTCTTCTCTTCTACTCTATTCTATTTTTCTGTGCCCTACCCTACCGAATCCCAGCCTAACTTACATACACTACTCTAATCTGTTCAGTTTAATTCGATTCCATTCAATTCGACCCCATTTGACACAATTGGACGGGATTTGGTGAGATTCCACGAGATTCGACGGGTTTTGGTAGGATTTGATGGAATTCGACGAGATTCGCTGCAATCGGATGTGATTAGGTGCGATTTGGCTCGATTTAGCTCGGCTCATTTTGTTTGTCTCTGTTTGGCTCGTTCCAGCTCCATTCGGCTCCATTCAGCTCGAATCTGGTCGATTTGACTCGATTTGGCTCGATTCGGCTCTATTCGGTGCTATTCGGCTCTATCCAACTCTTCTCTACTCTATTCATCTCTCTTCGATTCCATTTGGCTCCATTCCACACCATTCCACACTATTCTATTCTACACAACCCTATCCCACCCTGCTGTGTCCTAATCTAGTCTGTTCTTTTCTATTCTGTTTTATTCTAGTCTCATTTTCAATTTTCTCCTTTCCATCCTATGCTATTCTACCATACCCTACACTAAGCTAACCTATCCTGACCTATGCTGTTCTATTCTATTTTCTCTCTTCCACCGTATGCTACCCTACTCTATTCTACCCCAGTGTACCATACCCTACTACATAGGGGTACTCAATAAGAGTACTAATTAAGGGTACTTGTTTGGGCAAGGGTACTAGTTCAGGCTAGTAGTTAAAGCCACTTTACTAGTTAAGAGTACTAGTTAGGGCAAGGATACTAGTTAAGACGACTAGGCAAGGCAAGGGTACTAGTTAAGGGCACATGTTAAGGGAAGAGTCCTAGGTCAGGCTACTAGTTGAGGCAAGGGTACTAGTTAATAGTACTACTTAAGGCAAGAGTACTAGTTAAGACTACTGGTTAAGGCAAGCCTACTAGTTCAGCATACTAGTATGGCAAAGGTACTAGTTAAGAAAACTAGTTCAGGCAAGACAACTAGTTAAGGGTGCTAGTTAAGGCAAGCCTACTAGTTAAGGTTAGTAGTCAGGCTAGGGTACTCGTTCAGATTACTAATTTAGGGTACTTGTCAAGGCAAAGGTACTATTCAAGGCTAGTTGTCTAGGCTACTGATATATGCCACTAGTCTTGCTGACTAGTCCAGCTGACTAGTCCAGGCTACTACTCTAGCCTTCTCTTGTCTACTATACTGTAGTCTACTTTCGTCTACCCTAGTCTACCCTATCATAAACTACCCTACCCTAACCTTTTCTAATCCATTCGATTGGATTCCATTCAAAGCATTTCGATGCTTTTGGACGCGATTACGCTTGAATCGGCTCGATTCGGCTCGATTCGGCACCATCAGCTCGATTCAGCTCGATTTGGCTCAAATCCCTTCGATTCAGCTCGTTTCGGCTCGATTCGACTCGGTTCAGCCTTATTCGGCCCTATTCGGCTCGATTCGACTCTTTTCTACTCTATTTGTCTCTATGCGACTCCATTTTCACTCCGTTCTTCTCCATTCTACTCCATTCTCTTCTACCCTACCCTGCCTTACTCTAATCTATTCTCATGGATTCCATTCGACGCGATTCGAAACAATTTGACACGATTCATCTCGTTTTGTTTCCGTTTGGCTCGATTCGCCTAGAATTGGCTCTATTCAGCCATATCCTGCACCCTTTGACTCTATGCAACTCTATTTGACTCCATTCTACTCTACTCTTCTCTACTTTTCTCTGCTCTACCCTACTGTACTATATTCTGTTCTTTCTATTCTGTACTGTTCTATTCTATTCTGTTTTACCCTCCCAGCCCCTCCCCTCCCCTTCTCTAATCGATTTCATTCGGTTCGATTCCACGCGATTCGACGCGATTGGGCTTGAATCAGCTCGATTCACTTCGAGTCAGCTCGATTTGGCTCCGATTCACTCCGTGCGGCTCGATTTGGCTCGAATTGCATCGATTCTGCTCGGTTCTGCCCGATTAGGCCTTCTTTGGCCCTATTTGGCCCTATTCGACTCTATTCGCCTCTATCCGTCTCTATTCGACTCCATTCTATTCCATTCCACACCATTCTACACTAGTCTCTATTCTACCCTTCCCTACCCTAATCTCTTCTAATCGATTCGATTTGATTTCACCCGACTCGAAGCGATTCAACGCGATTCATCTCGTTTGGTCTCCATTCGGCTCAATTTGGCTAGCTTCTGCACTATTTGATGCTTTTCTACTCTACTCTATTCTGTTGTATTCTTTCGATTGTGTTCTGTTCTGTTCTAGCCTATTCTGTTGTACTCTATTCTACTCTACCCTACCCAACCCTACTGCACCCCACCCAAACCTTAAGCCCTACTTTAATCTATTGGATTGAATTTGATTCATTTCGACGCGATTTGACAGGATTCGACGGCATTCGACAAGGTCCGAAGGTATTCGACGGGATTCAAGGAGATTTGACGAGATTCCATGCGATTTGACGAGATTCAGCAGAATTCTGCGATTGGACGCAATTCGAAGTTATTCGACGTGATGCGACGCGATTCCCTGTGATTCGACGGCACTCGACGCAATTCGACACGATACGAAGCGATTCGACACGGTTTGACACCAAACGATGTGATTCGACGCTATTCAGTGACAGTCGGTGTGATTCAGCTTGATTCGGCTCGATTAGGTGCGATTCGGCACTATACGGCTCTTTTCGGCTCTATTCAGCTCTATTTTCTCTAACCATCTCTATTCGGCCTATTCGGCTCTATTGGACTCTATTCGAGTCTATTCGACCCTACTCTTTCCCACTCTATTCTATTCTTTCTATTCTCTTCTAATCTCTTCTTTCTACTCTACTTTATTCTATTCTACCCTCCCCTCCCCTTCTCTAATCTGTACGTTTCAATTGGATTTGACGCGCTGAACGCAATTCGACGCGATTAAGCTTCAATCGCAATGATTCGAATTGATTTGGCTCCATTTGGCTCCATTCGGCTCCTTTTGGCTTGAATTGCTTCCATTATGCTCGATTCAGCCTTTTTCAGCCCTAAACTGCGCTTTTCGACTCTTTTCTACTCTATTCGTCTCTATTCTAAGCATTTCACACCATCCTACACTATTCTGCTCTACCCTAACCTACACCGCTCTAATTTACTCTAATTGATTCGACGCGATTCCTCGCAATTCGTCTCCATTCGGCTCTACTCTATTATCCTCTAGGCTACTCTATTGTACTCTAACCTACTCTTCTCTATTATATTGTTTCTGTTCTATTCTACTCTATTCTACCCTACCCTATGCTGCCCAACTCTAATCTATTCTAATCCATTTGTTTGGATTTGATTCAACCCATTTCGACGCGATTCGCCTCGATTTGGCTCTGTTCAAATCTCTTCTGCTCTGCTCTATTCCCCTCTACTCTAGCCTACTCTTCTGTATTTGTTCTGTATTGCTCTATTCTGTTCTGTTCTATTCTATTCTGTTTTATTCTATTCTACTCTACTCTATTCTGCCCTGCCCTACCCTACCATACTGAACCTCCCCTACTCTAATCTATTCAAATCGATTCGACGAATTTGGACGTGATTCGGGTCGAATCACTTCCATTCGTGTCCGTTCGGTTCCATTTGGCTCGAAGAGTGTCGATCCGGCTTGATTAGGCTCGATTTGACTCCATTAGGCTCGATTCACTGGATTCGGCTCCTTTGGGCTCAATTCAGCTCGATTCGGCCCTCCTCGGCCCTATTCTGCTCTATTCAGCTCTTTTCTACTCTATTTAACTCCATTCGGTTCCATTGCATAGGATTCTACCCCATTCTACTCCTCCCTACTCTAATTTCATGGAATTGATTCGATGGGATTCTACGTGGTTTGTCTTGTTTCGTCTCCATTTGGCTCGATTCGACTCTGTTCTTCTCTACTCTACACTATTCTGCTCTGCTCTACCCTTTTCTACTCTATTTTGTTGTATTCTTTTTATTCTCTTCTACTGTGTTTGATTCTATTTTACTCTATTCTATCCTACCCTATTCTAATCTCTTCTACTGGATTCGATTCCACGCATTTCAATGTGATTCGGCTCAACTCGGCTCCGTTGCACTCCATTCATCCCCCTTCAGCTCAAATCGTTTCGATTCAGCTGTAATCGGCTCCATTGGGCTCTAGTCAGCTCTATTCGGCTCTATTAGACTCTACTCAACTCTATTATCTCTTTTCCATTCCATTAGACTCCATTAACTCCATTCTACACCATTCTACTCCATCCTTCTCTATTCTATTGTATTGTACTCTAATCTACTCTAGGCTATTCTAATCGATTGGATGTGATTTGACTTGAATCGATGGGATTCAATGCAATTCGATGGGATCCGACGCGATACGGCACGATTGCGCAGGATTCGGCGCGATTCGCCTAGATTTCTATCGCTTCGGCTTTTGGGCTCTATATGGCTGTATTTGGCTCTATTTGGCAATATTCAGCTCTATTCTTCTCTACTCTTCTCTACTCTACAGTACTTGACCCTATCCTATTCTTTCAGTTCTGTTCTGTTCTATCCTGTTCTGTGCTACTGCATTCTATTCTAGCCTACCCTACACTAACTTACCCTACTCTAATCTCTTCTTCTATTGTATTCAACACTCTTGAACGGGATTCAACCTGACTTGGGTCATATCGGCTCGATTCAGCTCCTTTCTGCGCCATCAACTCGATTCGGTTCTGATCGGCTCTTTTCCGCTCTATTTTGTCTTTTCAGCACTATTCGATTCTATTTGACTCTAGTCTACTCTACTCTATTCTTTCTGTTCTGTTCTAGTCTACTCTATTCTATTCTACCCTACCCTACCCTAACCTTACCTGCCCTGCGCTAATCTATTTGATTTGATTCGACGCATTTCAATCCGATTCAACGTGATTCGTCTCGATTCACCTAGAATTTGGTCGATGCAGCTGCATTCAGCTCTGTTCGGCTCTATTCAACTCTATTTAGACTCTATTCCATTGTACTCGTCTCTGCTTAATTGTATTCTATTGTTTCTGTTGTGTTCTACTCTAACCCCTCCTACCCTACTCTACTCTACTCCAATCGATTCGATTCGATTCGATGCATTTTGAACGCAATTCCATGTCGTTAGGCTTGAATCGGCTTGATTTAGCTCGATTTGCCTGGAATTGGGTCCATTCGGCTCGATTCTGCTCGATTCAGCATAATTAGGCTCGTTCCAACCTTATTCGGCCCTGTTCGGCTCTATCCAACACTTTTCTAATTCATTCGTCTCTATTTGGCTCCATTCAACACCATTTCACACCATTCTACTCTCTTCGACTCCATTCTACACTATTCTGCTCTGTTCTAGTCTGCACTACTCTAATCTATTGTAATTGATTCGATTCATCGCGATTTGTCTCTTTTCCTCTCCATTCGCCTCGATTCAGCTCGAATTGGATCTGTGCATCTCTATTCTGCACTATTCAACTCTGACTATTTTACTCTACTCAACTCTACTCCATTGTCCTCTTTGCATTCTCTTCTCTTCTACTCTATTCTATTTTTCTGTGCCCTACCCTACCGAATCCCAGCCTAACTTACATACACTACTCTAATCTGTTCAGTTTAATTCGATTCCATTCAATTCGACCCCATTTGACACAATTGGACGGGATTTGGTGAGATTCCACGAGATTCGACGGGTTTTGGTAGGATTTGATGGAATTCGACGAGATTCGCTGCAATCGGATGTGATTAGGTGCGATTTGGCTCGATTTAGCTCGGCTCATTTTGTTTGTCTCTGTTTGGCTCGTTCCAGCTCCATTCGGCTCCATTCAGCTCGAATCTGGTCGATTTGACTCGATTTGGCTCGATTCGGCTCTATTCGGTGCTATTCGGCTCTATCCAACTCTTCTCTACTCTATTCATCTCTCTTCGATTCCATTTGGCTCCATTCCACACCATTCCACACTATTCTATTCTACACAACCCTATCCCACCCTGCTGTGTCCTAATCTAGTCTGTTCTTTTCTATTCTGTTTTATTCTAGTCTCATTTTCAATTTTCTCCTTTCCATCCTATGCTATTCTACCATACCCTACACTAAGCTAACCTATCCTGACCTATGCTGTTCTATTCTATTTTCTCTCTTCCACCATATGCTACCCTACTCTATTCTACCCCAGTGTACCATACCCTACTACATAGGGGTACTCAATAAGAGTACTAATTAAGGGTACTTGTTTGGGCAAGGGTACTAGTTCAGGCTAGTAGTTAAAGCCACTTTACTAGTTAAGAGTACTAGTTAGGGCAAGGATACTAGTTAAGACGACTAGGCAAGGCAAGGGTACTAGTTAAGGGCACATGTTAAGGGAAGAGTCCTAGGTCAGGCTACTAGTTGAGGCAAGGGTACTAGTTAATAGTACTACTTAAGGCAAGAGTACTAGTTAAGACTACTGGTTAAGGCAAGCCTACTAGTTCAGCATACTAGTATGGCAAAGGTACTAGTTAAGAAAACTAGTTCAGGCAAGACAACTAGTTAAGGGTGCTAGTTAAGGCAAGCCTACTAGTTAAGGTTAGTAGTCAGGCTAGGGTACTCGTTCAGATTACTAATTTAGGGTACTTGTCAAGGCAAAGGTACTATTCAAGGCTAGTTGTCTAGGCTACTGATATATGCCACTAGTCTTGCTGACTAGTCCAGCTGACTAGTCCAGGCTACTACTCTAGCCTTCTCTTGTCTACTATACTGTAGTCTACTTTCGTCTACCCTAGTCTACCCTATCATAAACTACCCTACCCTAACCTTTTCTAATCTATTCGATTGGATTCCATTCAAAGCATTTCGATGCTTTTGGACGCGATTACGCTTGAATCGGCTCGATTCGGCTCGATTCGGCACCATCAGCTCGATTCAGCTCGATTTGGCTCAAATCCCTTCGATTCAGCTCGTTTCGGCTCGATTCGACTCGGTTCAGCCTTATTCGGCCCTATTCGGCTCGATTCGACTCTTTTCTACTCTATTTGTCTCTATGCGACTCCATTTTCACTCCGTTCTTCTCCATTCTACTCCATTCTCTTCTACCCTACCCTGCCTTACTCTAATCTATTCTCATGGATTCCATTCGACGCGATTCGAAACAATTTGACACGATTCATCTCGTTTTGTTTCCGTTTGGCTCGATTCGCCTAGAATTGGCTCTATTCAGCCATATCCTGCACCCTTTGACTCTATGCAACTCTATTTGACTCCATTCTACTCTACTCTTCTCTACTTTTCTCTGCTCTACCCTACTGTACTATATTCTGTTCTTTCTATTCTGTACTGTTCTATTCTATTCTGTTTTACCCTCCCAGCCCCTCCCCTCCCCTTCTCTAATCGATTTCATTCGGTTTGATTCCACGCGATTCGACGCGATTGGGCTTGAATCAGCTCGATTCACTTCGAGTCAGCTCGATTTGGCTCCGATTCACTCCGTGCGGCTCGATTTGGCTCGAATTGCATCGATTCTGCTCGGTTCTGCCCGATTAGGCCTTCTTTGGCCCTATTTGGCCCTATTCGACTCTATTCGCCTCTATCCGTCTCTATTCGACTCCATTCTATTCCATTCCACACCATTCTACACTAGTCTCTATTCTACCCTTCCCTACCCTAATCTCTTCTAATCGATTCGATTTGATTTCACCCGACTCGAAGCGATTCAACGCGATTCATCTCGTTTGGTCTCCATTCGGCTCAATTTGGCTAGCTTCTGCACTATTTGATGCTTTTCTACTCTACTCTATTCTGTTGTATTCTTTCGATTGTGTTCTGTTCTGTTCTAGCCTATTCTGTTGTACTCTATTCTACTCTACCCTACCCAACCCTACTGCACCCCACCCAAACCTTAAGCCCTACTTTAATCTATTGGATTGAATTTGATTCATTTCGACGCGATTTGACAGGATTCGACGGCATTCGACAAGGTCCGAAGGTATTCGACGGGATTCAAGGAGATTTGACGAGATTCCATGCGATTTGACGAGATTCAGCAGAATTCTGCGATTGGACGCAATTCGAAGTTATTCGACGTGATGCGACGCGATTCCCTGTGATTCGACGGCACTCGACGCAATTCGACACGATACGAAGCGATTCGACACGGTTTGACACCAAACGATGTGATTCGACGCTATTCAGTGACAGTCGGTGTGATTCAGCTTGATTCGGCTCGATTAGGTGCGATTCGGCACTATACGGCTCTTTTCGGCTCTATTCAGCTCTATTTTCTCTAACCGTCTCTATTCGGCCTATTCGGCTCTATTGGACTCTATTCGAGTCTATTCGACCCTACTCTTTCCCACTCTATTCTATTCTTTCTATTCTCTTCTAATCTCTTCTTTCTACTCTACTTTATTCTATTCTACCCTCCCCTCCCCTTCTCTAATCTGTACGTTTCAATTGGATTTGACGCGCTGAACGCAATTCGACGCGATTAAGCTTCAATCGCAATGATTCGAATTGATTTGGCTCCATTTGGCTCCATTCGGCTCCTTTTGGCTTGAATTGCTTCCATTATGCTCGATTCAGCCTTTTTCAGCCCTAAACTGCGCTTTTCGACTCTTTTCTACTCTATTCGTCTCTATTCTAAGCATTTCACACCATCCTACACTATTCTGCTCTACCCTAACCTACACCGCTCTAATTTACTCTAATTGATTCGACGCGATTCCTCGCAATTCGTCTCCATTCGGCTCTACTCTATTATCCTCTAGGCTACTCTATTGTACTCTAACCTACTCTTCTCTATTATATTGTTTCTGTTCTATTCTACTCTATTCTACCCTACCCTATGCTGCCCAACTCTAATCTATTCTAATCCATTTGTTTGGATTTGATTCAACCCATTTCGACGCGATTCGCCTCGATTTGGCTCTGTTCAAATCTCTTCTGCTCTGCTCTATTCCCCTCTACTCTAGCCTACTCTTCTGTATTTGTTCTGTATTGCTCTATTCTGTTCTGTTCTATTCTATTCTGTTTTATTCTATTCTACTCTACTCTATTCTGCCCTGCCCTACCCTACCATACTGAACCTCCCCTACTCTAATCTATTCAAATCGATTCGACGAATTTGGACGTGATTCGGGTCGAATCACTTCCATTCGTGTCCGTTCGGTTCCATTTGGCTCGAAGAGTGTCGATCCGGCTTGATTAGGCTCGATTTGACTCCATTAGGCTCGATTCACTGGATTCGGCTCCTTTGGGCTCAATTCAGCTCGATTCGGCCCTCCTCGGCCCTATTCTGCTCTATTCAGCTCTTTTCTACTCTATTTAACTCCATTCGGTTCCATTGCATAGGATTCTACCCCATTCTACTCCTCCCTACTCTAATTTCATGGAATTGATTCGATGGGATTCTACGTGGTTTGTCTTGTTTCGTCTCCATTTGGCTCGATTCGACTCTGTTCTTCTCTACTCTACACTATTCTGCTCTGCTCTACCCTTTTCTACTCTATTTTGTTGTATTCTTTTTATTCTCTTCTACTGTGTTTGATTCTATTTTACTCTATTCTATCCTACCCTATTCTAATCTCTTCTACTGGATTCGATTCCACGCATTTCAATGTGATTCGGCTCAACTCGGCTCCGTTGCACTCCATTCATCCCCCTTCAGCTCAAATCGTTTCGATTCAGCTGTAATCGGCTCCATTGGGCTCTAGTCAGCTCTATTCGGCTCTATTAGACTCTACTCAACTCTATTATCTCTTTTCCATTCCATTAGACTCCATTAACTCCATTCTACACCATTCTACTCCATCCTTCTCTATTCTATTGTATTGTACTCTAATCTACTCTAGGCTATTCTAATCGATTGGATGTGATTTGACTTGAATCGATGGGATTCAATGCAATTCGATGGGATCCGACGCGATACGGCACGATTGCGCAGGATTCGGCGCGATTCGCCTAGATTTCTATCGCTTCGGCTTTTGGGCTCTATATGGCTGTATTTGGCTCTATTTGGCAATATTCAGCTCTATTCTTCTCTACTCTTCTCTACTCTACAGTACTTGACCCTATCCTATTCTTTCAGTTCTGTTCTGTTCTATCCTGTTCTGTGCTACTGCATTCTATTCTAGCCTACCCTACACTAACTTACCCTACTCTAATCTCTTCTTCTATTGTATTCAACACTCTTGAACGGGATTCAACCTGACTTGGGTCATATCGGCTCGATTCAGCTCCTTTCTGCGCCATCAACTCGATTCGGTTCTGATCGGCTCTTTTCCACTCTATTTTGTCTTTTCAGCACTATTCGATTCTATTTGACTCTAGTCTACTCTACTCTATTCTTTCTGTTCTGTTCTAGTCTACTCTATTCTATTCTACCCTACCCTACCCTAACCTTACCTGCCCTGCGCTAATCTATTTGATTTGATTCGACGCATTTCAATCCGATTCAACGTGATTCGTCTCGATTCACCTAGAATTTGGTCGATGCAGCTGCATTCAGCTCTGTTCGGCTCTATTCAACTCTATTTAGACTCTATTCCATTGTACTCGTCTCTGCTTAATTGTATTCTATTGTTTCTGTTGTGTTCTACTCTAACCCCTCCTACCCTACTCTACTCTACTCCAATCGATTCGATTCGATCCGATGCATTTTGAACGCAATTCCATGTCGTTAGGCTTGAATCGGCTTGATTTAGCTCGATTTGCCTGGAATTGGGTCCATTCGGCTCGATTCTGCTCGATTCAGCATAATTAGGCTCGTTCCAACCTTATTCGGCCCTGTTCGGCTCTATCCAACACTTTTCTAATTCATTCGTCTCTATTTGGCTCCATTCAACACCATTTCACACCATTCTACTCTCTTCGACTCCATTCTACACTATTCTGCTCTGTTCTAGTCTGCACTACTCTAATCTATTGTAATTGATTCGATTCATCGCGATTTGTCTCTTTTCCTCTCCATTCGCCTCGATTCAGCTCGAATTGGATCTGTGCATCTCTATTCTGCACTATTCAACTCTGACTATTTTACTCTACTCAACTCTACTCCATTGTCCTCTTTGCATTCTCTTCTCTTCTACTCTATTCTATTTTTCTGTGCCCTACCCTACCGAATCCCAGCCTAACTTACATACACTACTCTAATCTGTTCAGTTTAATTCGATTCCATTCAATTCGACCCCATTTGACACAATTGGACGGGATTTGGTGAGATTCCACGAGATTCGACGGGTTTTGGTAGGATTTGATGGAATTCGACGAGATTCGCTGCAATCGGATGTGATTAGGTGCGATTTGGCTCGATTTAGCTCGGCTCATTTTGTTTGTCTCTGTTTGGCTCGTTCCAGCTCCATTCGGCTCCATTCAGCTCGAATCTGGTCGATTTGACTCGATTTGGCTCGATTCGGCTCTATTCGGTGCTATTCGGCTCTATCCAACTCTTCTCTACTCTATTCATCTCTCTTCGATTCCATTTGGCTCCATTCCACACCATTCCACACTATTCTATTCTACACAACCCTATCCCACCCTGCTGTGTCCTAATCTAGTCTGTTCTTTTCTATTCTGTTTTATTCTAGTCTCATTTTCAATTTTCTCCTTTCCATCCTATGCTATTCTACCATACCCTACACTAAGCTAACCTATCCTGACCTATGCTGTTCTATTCTATTTTCTCTCTTCCACTCTATTCTACCCCAGTGTACCATACCCTACTACATAGGGGTACTCAATAAGAGTACTAATTAAGGGTACTTGTTTGGGCAAGGGTACTAGTTCAGGCTAGTAGTTAAAGCCACTTTACTAGTTAAGAGTACTAGTTAGGGCAAGGATACTAGTTAAGACGACTAGGCAAGGCAAGGGTACTAGTTAAGGGCACATGTTAAGGGAAGAGTCCTAGGTCAGGCTACTAGTTGAGGCAAGGGTACTAGTTAATAGTACTACTTAAGGCAAGAGTACTAGTTAAGACTACTGGTTAAGGCAAGCCTACTAGTTCAGCATACTAGTATGGCAAAGGTACTAGTTAAGAAAACTAGTTCAGGCAAGACAACTAGTTAAGGGTGCTAGTTAAGGCAAGCCTACTAGTTAAGGTTAGTAGTCAGGCTAGGGTACTCGTTCAGATTACTAATTTAGGGTACTTGTCAAGGCAAAGGTACTATTCAAGGCTAGTTGTCTAGGCTACTGATATATGCCACTAGTCTTGCTGACTAGTCCAGCTGACTAGTCCAGGCTACTACTCTAGCCTTCTCTTGTCTACTATACTGTAGTCTACTTTCGTCTACCCTAGTCTACCCTATCATAAACTACCCTACCCTAACCTTTTCTAATCCATTCGATTGGATTCCATTCAAAGCATTTCGATGCTTTTGGACGCGATTACGCTTGAATCGGCTCGATTCGGCTCGATTCGGCACCATCAGCTCGATTCAGCTCGATTTGGCTCAAATCCCTTCGATTCAGCTCGTTTCGGCTCGATTCGACTCGGTTCAGCCTTATTCGGCCCTATTCGGCTCGATTCGACTCTTTTCTACTCTATTTGTCTCTATGCGACTCCATTTTCACTCCGTTCTTCTCCATTCTCTTCTACCCTACCCTGCCTTACTCTAATCTATTCTCATGGATTCCATTCGACGCGATTCGAAACAATTTGACACGATTCATCTCGTTTTGTTTCCGTTTGGCTCGATTCGCCTAGAATTGGCTCTATTCAGCCATATCCTGCACCCTTTGACTCTATGCAACTCTATTTGACTCCATTCTACTCTACTCTTCTCTACTTTTCTCTGCTCTACCCTACTGTACTATATTCTGTTCTTTCTATTCTGTACTGTTCTATTCTATTCTGTTTTACCCTCCCAGCCCCTCCCCTCCCCTTCTCTAATCGATTTCATTCGGTTCGATTCCACGCGATTCGACGCGATTGGGCTTGAATCAGCTCGATTCACTTCGAGTCAGCTCGATTTGGCTCCGATTCACTCCGTGCGGCTCGATTTGGCTCGAATTGCATCGATTCTGCTCGGTTCTGCCCGATTAGGCCTTCTTTGGCCCTATTTGGCCCTATTCGACTCTATTCGCCTCTATCCGTCTCTATTCGACTCCATTCTATTCCATTCCACACCATTCTACACTAGTCTCTATTCTACCCTTCCCTACCCTAATCTCTTCTAATCGATTCGATTTGATTTCACCCGACTCGAAGCGATTCAACGCGATTCATCTCGTTTGGTCTCCATTCGGCTCAATTTGGCTAGCTTCTGCACTATTTGATGCTTTTCTACTCTACTCTATTCTGTTGTATTCTTTCGATTGTGTTCTGTTCTGTTCTAGCCTATTCTGTTGTACTCTATTCTACTCTACCCTACCCAACCCTACTGCACCCCACCCAAACCTTAAGCCCTACTTTAATCTATTGGATTGAATTTGATTCATTTCGACGCGATTTGACAGGATTCGACGGCATTCGACAAGGTCCGAAGGTATTCGACGGGATTCAAGGAGATTTGACGAGATTCCATGCGATTTGACGAGATTCAGCAGAATTCTGCGATTGGACGCAATTCGAAGTTATTCGACGTGATGCGACGCGATTCCCTGTGATTCGACGGCACTCGACGCAATTCGACACGATACGAAGCGATTCGACACGGTTTGACACCAAACGATGTGATTCGACGCTATTCAGTGACAGTCGGTGTGATTCAGCTTGATTCGGCTCGATTAGGTGCGATTCGGCACTATACGGCTCTTTTCGGCTCTATTCAGCTCTATTTTCTCTAACCGTCTCTATTCGGCCTATTCGGCTCTATTGGACTCTATTCGAGTCTATTCGACCCTACTCTTTCCCACTCTATTCTATTCTTTCTATTCTCTTCTAATCTCTTCTTTCTACTCTACTTTATTCTATTCTACCCTCCCCTCCCCTTCTCTAATCTGTACGTTTCAATTGGATTTGACGCGCTGAACGCAATTCGACGCGATTAAGCTTCAATCGCAATGATTCGAATTGATTTGGCTCCATTTGGCTCCATTCGGCTCCTTTTGGCTTGAATTGCTTCCATTATGCTCGATTCAGCCTTTTTCAGCCCTAAACTGCGCTTTTCGACTCTTTTCTACTCTATTCGTCTCTATTCTAAGCATTTCACACCATCCTACACTATTCTGCTCTACCCTAACCTACACCGCTCTAATTTACTCTAATTGATTCGACGCGATTCCTCGCAATTCGTCTCCATTCGGCTCTACTCTATTATCCTCTAGGCTACTCTATTGTACTCTAACCTACTCTTCTCTATTATATTGTTTCTGTTCTATTCTACTCTATTCTACCCTACCCTATGCTGCCCAACTCTAATCTATTCTAATCTATTTGTTTGGATTTGATTCAACCCATTTCGACGCGATTCGCCTCGATTTGGCTCTGTTCAAATCTCTTCTGCTCTGCTCTATTCCCCTCTACTCTAGCCTACTCTTCTGTATTTGTTCTGTATTGCTCTATTCTGTTCTGTTCTATTCTATTCTGTTTTATTCTATTCTACTCTACTCTATTCTGCCCTGCCCTACCCTACCATACTGAACCTCCCCTACTCTAATCTATTCAAATCGATTCGACGAATTTGGACGTGATTCGGGTCGAATCACTTCCATTCGTGTCCGTTCGGTTCCATTTGGCTCGAAGAGTGTCGATCCGGCTTGATTAGGCTCGATTTGACTCCATTAGGCTCGATTCACTGGATTCGGCTCCTTTGGGCTCAATTCAGCTCGATTCGGCCCTCCTCGGCCCTATTCTGCTCTATTCAGCTCTTTTCTACTCTATTTAACTCCATTCGGTTCCATTGCATAGGATTCTACCCCATTCTACTCCTCCCTACTCTAATTTCATGGAATTGATTCGATGGGATTCTACGTGGTTTGTCTTGTTTCGTCTCCATTTGGCTCGATTCGACTCTGTTCTTCTCTACTCTACACTATTCTGCTCTGCTCTACCCTTTTCTACTCTATTTTGTTGTATTCTTTTTATTCTCTTCTACTGTGTTTGATTCTATTTTACTCTATTCTATCCTACCCTATTCTAATCTCTTCTACTGGATTCGATTCCACGCATTTCAATGTGATTCGGCTCAACTCGGCTCCGTTGCACTCCATTCATCCCCCTTCAGCTCAAATCGTTTCGATTCAGCTGTAATCGGCTCCATTGGGCTCTAGTCAGCTCTATTCGGCTCTATTAGACTCTACTCAACTCTATTATCTCTTTTCCATTCCATTAGACTCCATTAACTCCATTCTACACCATTCTACTCCATCCTTCTCTATTCTATTGTATTGTACTCTAATCTACTCTAGGCTATTCTAATCGATTGGATGTGATTTGACTTGAATCGATGGGATTCAATGCAATTCGATGGGATCCGACGCGATACGGCACGATTGCGCAGGATTCGGCGCGATTCGCCTAGATTTCTATCGCTTCGGCTTTTGGGCTCTATATGGCTGTATTTGGCTCTATTTGGCAATATTCAGCTCTATTCTTCTCTACTCTTCTCTACTCTACAGTACTTGACCCTATCCTATTCTTTCAGTTCTGTTCTGTTCTATCCTGTTCTGTGCTACTGCATTCTATTCTAGCCTACCCTACACTAACTTACCCTACTCTAATCTCTTCTTCTATTGTATTCAACACTCTTGAACGGGATTCAACCTGACTTGGGTCATATCGGCTCGATTCAGCTCCTTTCTGCGCCATCAACTCGATTCGGTTCTGATCGGCTCTTTTCCGCTCTATTTTGTCTTTTCAGCACTATTCGATTCTATTTGACTCTAGTCTACTCTACTCTATTCTTTCTGTTCTGTTCTAGTCTACTCTATTCTATTCTACCCTACCCTACCCTAACCTTACCTGCCCTGCGCTAATCTATTTGATTTGATTCGACGCATTTCAATCCGATTCAACGTGATTCGTCTCGATTCACCTAGAATTTGGTCGATGCAGCTGCATTCAGCTCTGTTCGGCTCTATTCAACTCTATTTAGACTCTATTCCATTGTACTCGTCTCTGCTTAATTGTATTCTATTGTTTCTGTTGTGTTCTACTCTAACCCCTCCTACCCTACTCTACTCTACTCCAATCGATTCGATTCGATCCGATGCATTTTGAACGCAATTCCATGTCGTTAGGCTTGAATCGGCTTGATTTAGCTCGATTTGCCTGGAATTGGGTCCATTCGGCTCGATTCTGCTCGATTCAGCATAATTAGGCTCGTTCCAACCTTATTCGGCCCTGTTCGGCTCTATCCAACACTTTTCTAATTCATTCGTCTCTATTTGGCTCCATTCAACACCATTTCACACCATTCTACTCTCTTCGACTCCATTCTACACTATTCTGCTCTGTTCTAGTCTGCACTACTCTAATCTATTGTAATTGATTCGATTCATCGCGATTTGTCTCTTTTCCTCTCCATTCGCCTCGATTCAGCTCGAATTGGATCTGTGCATCTCTATTCTGCACTATTCAACTCTGACTATTTTACTCTACTCAACTCTACTCCATTGTCCTCTTTGCATTCTCTTCTCTTCTACTCTATTCTATTTTTCTGTGCCCTACCCTACCGAATCCCAGCCTAACTTACATACACTACTCTAATCTGTTCAGTTTAATTCGATTCCATTCAATTCGACCCCATTTGACACAATTGGACGGGATTTGGTGAGATTCCACGAGATTCGACGGGTTTTGGTAGGATTTGATGGAATTCGACGAGATTCGCTGCAATCGGATGTGATTAGGTGCGATTTGGCTCGATTTAGCTCGGCTCATTTTGTTTGTCTCTGTTTGGCTCGTTCCAGCTCCATTCGGCTCCATTCAGCTCGAATCTGGTCGATTTGACTCGATTTGGCTCGATTCGGCTCTATTCGGTGCTATTCGGCTCTATCCAACTCTTCTCTACTCTATTCATCTCTCTTCGATTCCATTTGGCTCCATTCCACACCATTCCACACTATTCTATTCTACACAACCCTATCCCACCCTGCTGTGTCCTAATCTAGTCTGTTCTTTTCTATTCTGTTTTATTCTAGTCTCATTTTCAATTTTCTCCTTTCCATCCTATGCTATTCTACCATACCCTACACTAAGCTAACCTATCCTGACCTATGCTGTTCTATTCTATTTTCTCTCTTCCACCGTATGCTACCCTACTCTATTCTACCCCAGTGTACCATACCCTACTACATAGGGGTACTCAATAAGAGTACTAATTAAGGGTACTTGTTTGGGCAAGGGTACTAGTTCAGGCTAGTAGTTAAAGCCACTTTACTAGTTAAGAGTACTAGTTAGGGCAAGGATACTAGTTAAGACGACTAGGCAAGGCAAGGGTACTAGTTAAGGGCACATGTTAAGGGAAGAGTCCTAGGTCAGGCTACTAGTTGAGGCAAGGGTACTAGTTAATAGTACTACTTAAGGCAAGAGTACTAGTTAAGACTACTGGTTAAGGCAAGCCTACTAGTTCAGCATACTAGTATGGCAAAGGTACTAGTTAAGAAAACTAGTTCAGGCAAGACAACTAGTTAAGGGTGCTAGTTAAGGCAAGCCTACTAGTTAAGGTTAGTAGTCAGGCTAGGGTACTCGTTCAGATTACTAATTTAGGGTACTTGTCAAGGCAAAGGTACTATTCAAGGCTAGTTGTCTAGGCTACTGATATATGCCACTAGTCTTGCTGACTAGTCCAGCTGACTAGTCCAGGCTACTACTCTAGCCTTCTCTTGTCTACTATACTGTAGTCTACTTTCGTCTACCCTAGTCTACCCTATCATAAACTACCCTACCCTAACCTTTTCTAATCCATTCGATTGGATTCCATTCAAAGCATTTCGATGCTTTTGGACGCGATTACGCTTGAATCGGCTCGATTCGGCTCGATTCGGCACCATCAGCTCGATTCAGCTCGATTTGGCTCAAATCCCTTCGATTCAGCTCGTTTCGGCTCGATTCGACTCGGTTCAGCCTTATTCGGCCCTATTCGGCTCGATTCGACTCTTTTCTACTCTATTTGTCTCTATGCGACTCCATTTTCACTCCGTTCTTCTCCATTCTACTCCATTCTCTTCTACCCTACCCTGCCTTACTCTAATCTATTCTCATGGATTCCATTCGACGCGATTCGAAACAATTTGACACGATTCATCTCGTTTTGTTTCCGTTTGGCTCGATTCGCCTAGAATTGGCTCTATTCAGCCATATCCTGCACCCTTTGACTCTATGCAACTCTATTTGACTCCATTCTACTCTACTCTTCTCTACTTTTCTCTGCTCTACCCTACTGTACTATATTCTGTTCTTTCTATTCTGTACTGTTCTATTCTATTCTGTTTTACCCTCCCAGCCCCTCCCCTCCCCTTCTCTAATCGATTTCATTCGGTTCGATTCCACGCGATTCGACGCGATTGGGCTTGAATCAGCTCGATTCACTTCGAGTCAGCTCGATTTGGCTCCGATTCACTCCGTGCGGCTCGATTTGGCTCGAATTGCATCGATTCTGCTCGGTTCTGCCCGATTAGGCCTTCTTTGGCCCTATTTGGCCCTATTCGACTCTATTCGCCTCTATCCGTCTCTATTCGACTCCATTCTATTCCATTCCACACCATTCTACACTAGTCTCTATTCTACCCTTCCCTACCCTAATCTCTTCTAATCGATTCGATTTGATTTCACCCGACTCGAAGCGATTCAACGCGATTCATCTCGTTTGGTCTCCATTCGGCTCAATTTGGCTAGCTTCTGCACTATTTGATGCTTTTCTACTCTACTCTATTCTGTTGTATTCTTTCGATTGTGTTCTGTTCTGTTCTAGCCTATTCTGTTGTACTCTATTCTACTCTACCCTACCCAACCCTACTGCACCCCACCCAAACCTTAAGCCCTACTTTAATCTATTGGATTGAATTTGATTCATTTCGACGCGATTTGACAGGATTCGACGGCATTCGACAAGGTCCGAAGGTATTCGACGGGATTCAAGGAGATTTGACGAGATTCCATGCGATTTGACGAGATTCAGCAGAATTCTGCGATTGGACGCAATTCGAAGTTATTCGACGTGATGCGACGCGATTCCCTGTGATTCGACGGCACTCGACGCAATTCGACACGATACGAAGCGATTCGACACGGTTTGACACCAAACGATGTGATTCGACACTATTCAGTGACAGTCGGTGTGATTCAGCTTGATTCGGCTCGATTAGGTGCGATTCGGCACTATACGGCTCTTTTCGGCTCTATTCAGCTCTGTTTTCTCTAACCGTCTCTATTCGGCCTATTCGGCTCTATTGGACTCTATTCGAGTCTATTCGACCCTACTCTTTCCCACTCTATTCTATTCTTTCTATTCTCTTCTAATCTCTTCTTTCTACTCTACTTTATTCTATTCTACCCTCCCCTCCCCTTCTCTAATCTGTACGTTTCAATTGGATTTGACGCGCTGAACGCAATTCGACGCGATTAAGCTTCAATCGCAATGATTCGAATTGATTTGGCTCCATTTGGCTCCATTCGGCTCCTTTTGGCTTGAATTGCTTCCATTATGCTCGATTCAGCCTTTTTCAGCCCTAAACTGCGCTTTTCGACTCTTTTCTACTCTATTCGTCTCTATTCTAAGCATTTCACACCATCCTACACTATTCTGCTCTACCCTAACCTACACCGCTCTAATTTACTCTAATTGATTCGACGCGATTCCTCGCAATTCGTCTCCATTCGGCTCTACTCTATTATCCTCTAGGCTACTCTATTGTACTCTAACCTACTCTTCTCTATTATATTGTTTCTGTTCTATTCTACTCTATTCTACCCTACCCTATGCTGCCCAACTCTAATCTATTCTAATCCATTTGTTTGGATTTGATTCAACCCATTTCGACGCGATTCGCCTCGATTTGGCTCTGTTCAAATCTCTTCTGCTCTGCTCTATTCCCCTCTACTCTAGCCTACTCTTCTGTATTTGTTCTGTATTGCTCTATTCTGTTCTGTTCTATTCTATTCTGTTTTATTCTATTCTACTCTACTCTATTCTGCCCTGCCCTACCCTACCATACTGAACCTCCCCTACTCTAATCTATTCAAATCGATTCGACGAATTTGGACGTGATTCGGGTCGAATCACTTCCATTCGTGTCCGTTCGGTTCCATTTGGCTCGAAGAGTGTCGATCCGGCTTGATTAGGCTCGATTTGACTCCATTAGGCTCGATTCACTGGATTCGGCTCCTTTGGGCTCAATTCAGCTCGATTCGGCCCTCCTCGGCCCTATTCTGCTCTATTCAGCTCTTTTCTACTCTATTTAACTCCATTCGGTTCCATTGCATAGGATTCTACCCCATTCTACTCCTCCCTACTCTAATTTCATGGAATTGATTCGATGGGATTCTACGTGGTTTGTCTTGTTTCGTCTCCATTTGGCTCGATTCGACTCTGTTCTTCTCTACTCTACACTATTCTGCTCTGCTCTACCCTTTTCTACTCTATTTTGTTGTATTCTTTTTATTCTCTTCTACTGTGTTTGATTCTATTTTACTCTATTCTATCCTACCCTATTCTAATCTCTTCTACTGGATTCGATTCCACGCATTTCAATGTGATTCGGCTCAACTCGGCTCCGTTGCACTCCATTCATCCCCCTTCAGCTCAAATCGTTTCGATTCAGCTGTAATCGGCTCCATTGGGCTCTAGTCAGCTCTATTCGGCTCTATTAGACTCTACTCAACTCTATTATCTCTTTTCCATTCCATTAGACTCCATTAACTCCATTCTACACCATTCTACTCCATCCTTCTCTATTCTATTGTATTGTACTCTAATCTACTCTAGGCTATTCTAATCGATTGGATGTGATTTGACTTGAATCGATGGGATTCAATGCAATTCGATGGGATCCGACGCGATACGGCACGATTGCGCAGGATTCGGCGCGATTCGCCTAGATTTCTATCGCTTCGGCTTTTGGGCTCTATATGGCTGTATTTGGCTCTATTTGGCAATATTCAGCTCTATTCTTCTCTACTCTTCTCTACTCTACAGTACTTGACCCTATCCTATTCTTTCAGTTCTGTTCTGTTCTATCCTGTTCTGTGCTACTGCATTCTATTCTAGCCTACCCTACACTAACTTACCCTACTCTAATCTCTTCTTCTATTGTATTCAACACTCTTGAACGGGATTCAACCTGACTTGGGTCATATCGGCTCGATTCAGCTCCTTTCTGCGCCATCAACTCGATTCGGTTCTGATCGGCTCTTTTCCGCTCTATTTTGTCTTTTCAGCACTATTCGATTCTATTTGACTCTAGTCTACTCTACTCTATTCTTTCTGTTCTGTTCTAGTCTACTCTATTCTATTCTACCCTACCCTACCCTAACCTTACCTGCCCTGCGCTAATCTATTTGATTTGATTCGACGCATTTCAATCCGATTCAACGTGATTCGTCTCGATTCACCTAGAATTTGGTCGATGCAGCTGCATTCAGCTCTGTTCGGCTCTATTCAACTCTATTTAGACTCTATTCCATTGTACTCGTCTCTGCTTAATTGTATTCTATTGTTTCTGTTGTGTTCTACTCTAACCCCTCCTACCCTACTCTACTCTACTCCAATCGATTCGATTCGATCCGATGCATTTTGAACGCAATTCCATGTCGTTAGGCTTGAATCGGCTTGATTTAGCTCGATTTGCCTGGAATTGGGTCCATTCGGCTCGATTCTGCTCGATTCAGCATAATTAGGCTCGTTCCAACCTTATTCGGCCCTGTTCGGCTCTATCCAACACTTTTCTAATTCATTCGTCTCTATTTGGCTCCATTCAACACCATTTCACACCATTCTACTCTCTTCGACTCCATTCTACACTATTCTGCTCTGTTCTAGTCTGCACTACTGTAATCTATTGTAATTGATTCGATTCATCGCGATTTGTCTCTTTTCCTCTCCATTCGCCTCGATTCAGCTCGAATTGGATCTGTGCATCTCTATTCTGCACTATTCAACTCTGACTATTTTACTCTACTCAACTCTACTCCATTGTCCTCTTTGCATTCTCTTCTCTTCTACTCTATTCTATTTTTCTGTGCCCTACCCTACCGAATCCCAGCCTAACTTACATACACTACTCTAATCTGTTCAGTTTAATTCGATTCCATTCAATTCGACCCCATTTGACACAATTGGACGGGATTTGGTGAGATTCCACGAGATTCGACGGGTTTTGGTAGGATTTGATGGAATTCGACGAGATTCGCTGCAATCGGATGTGATTAGGTGCGATTTGGCTCGATTTAGCTCGGCTCATTTTGTTTGTCTCTGTTTGGCTCGTTCCAGCTCCATTCGGCTCCATTCAGCTCGAATCTGGTCGATTTGACTCGATTTGGCTCGATTCGGCTCTATTCGGTGCTATTCGGCTCTATCCAACTCTTCTCTACTCTATTCATCTCTCTTCGATTCCATTTGGCTCCATTCCACACCATTCCACACTATTCTATTCTACACAACCCTATCCCACCCTGCTGTGTCCTAATCTAGTCTGTTCTTTTCTATTCTGTTTTATTCTAGTCTCATTTTCAATTTTCTCCTTTCCATCCTATGCTATTCTACCATACCCTACACTAAGCTAACCTATCCTGACCTATGCTGTTCTATTCTATTTTCTCTCTTCCACCGTATGCTACCCTACTCTATTCTACCCCAGTGTACCATACCCTACTACATAGGGGTACTCAATAAGAGTACTAATTAAGGGTACTTGTTTGGGCAAGGGTACTAGTTCAGGCTAGTAGTTAAAGCCACTTTACTAGTTAAGAGTACTAGTTAGGGCAAGGATACTAGTTAAGACGACTAGGCAAGGCAAGGGTACTAGTTAAGGGCACATGTTAAGGGAAGAGTCCTAGGTCAGGCTACTAGTTGAGGCAAGGGTACTAGTTAATAGTACTACTTAAGGCAAGAGTACTAGTTAAGACTACTGGTTAAGGCAAGCCTACTAGTTCAGCATACTAGTATGGCAAAGGTACTAGTTAAGAAAACTAGTTCAGGCAAGACAACTAGTTAAGGGTGCTAGTTAAGGCAAGCCTACTAGTTAAGGTTAGTAGTCAGGCTAGGGTACTCGTTCAGATTACTAATTTAGGGTACTTGTCAAGGCAAAGGTACTATTCAAGGCTAGTTGTCTAGGCTACTGATATATGCCACTAGTCTTGCTGACTAGTCCAGCTGACTAGTCCAGGCTACTACTCTAGCCTTCTCTTGTCTACTATACTGTAGTCTACTTTCGTCTACCCTAGTCTACCCTATCATAAACTACCCTACCCTAACCTTTTCTAATCCATTCGATTGGATTCCATTCAAAGCATTTCGATGCTTTTGGACGCGATTACGCTTGAATCGGCTCGATTCGGCTCGATTCGGCACCATCAGCTCGATTCAGCTCGATTTGGCTCAAATCCCTTCGATTCAGCTCGTTTCGGCTCGATTCGACTCGGTTCAGCCTTATTCGGCCCTATTCGGCTCGATTCGACTCTTTTCTACTCTATTTGTCTCTATGCGACTCCATTTTCACTCCGTTCTTCTCCATTCTACTCCATTCTCTTCTACCCTACCCTGCCTTACTCTAATCTATTCTCATGGATTCCATTCGACGCGATTCGAAACAATTTGACACGATTCATCTCGTTTTGTTTCCGTTTGGCTCGATTCGCCTAGAATTGGCTCTATTCAGCCATATCCTGCACCCTTTGACTCTATGCAACTCTATTTGACTCCATTCTACTCTACTCTTCTCTACTTTTCTCTGCTCTACCCTACTGTACTATATTCTGTTCTTTCTATTCTGTACTGTTCTATTCTATTCTGTTTTACCCTCCCAGCCCCTCCCCTCCCCTTCTCTAATCGATTTCATTCGGTTCGATTCCACGCGATTCGACGCGATTGGGCTTGAATCAGCTCGATTCACTTCGAGTCAGCTCGATTTGGCTCCGATTCACTCCGTGCGGCTCGATTTGGCTCGAATTGCATCGATTCTGCTCGGTTCTGCCCGATTAGGCCTTCTTTGGCCCTATTTGGCCCTATTCGACTCTATTCGCCTCTATCCGTCTCTATTCGACTCCATTCTATTCCATTCCACACCATTCTACACTAGTCTCTATTCTACCCTTCCCTACCCTAATCTCTTCTAATCGATTCGATTTGATTTCACCCGACTCGAAGCGATTCAACGCGATTCATCTCGTTTGGTCTCCATTCGGCTCAATTTGGCTAGCTTCTGCACTATTTGATGCTTTTCTACTCTACTCTATTCTGTTGTATTCTTTCGATTGTGTTCTGTTCTGTTCTAGCCTATTCTGTTGTACTCTATTCTACTCTACCCTACCCAACCCTACTGCACCCCACCCAAACCTTAAGCCCTACTTTAATCTATTGGATTGAATTTGATTCATTTCGACGCGATTTGACAGGATTCGACGGCATTCGACAAGGTCCGAAGGTATTCGACGGGATTCAAGGAGATTTGACGAGATTCCATGCGATTTGACGAGATTCAGCAGAATTCTGCGATTGGACGCAATTCGAAGTTATTCGACGTGATGCGACGCGATTCCCTGTGATTCGACGGCACTCGACGCAATTCGACACGATACGAAGCGATTCGACACGGTTTGACACCAAACGATGTGATTCGACGCTATTCAGTGACAGTCGGTGTGATTCAGCTTGATTCGGCTCGATTAGGTGCGATTCGGCACTATACGGCTCTTTTCGGCTCTATTCAGCTCTGTTTTCTCTAACCGTCTCTATTCGGCCTATTCGGCTCTATTGGACTCTATTCGAGTCTATTCGACCCTACTCTTTCCCACTCTATTCTATTCTTTCTATTCTCTTCTAATCTCTTCTTTCTACTCTACTTTATTCTATTCTACCCTCCCCTCCCCTTCTCTAATCTGTACGTTTCAATTGGATTTGACGCGCTGAACGCAATTCGACGCGATTAAGCTTCAATCGCAATGATTCGAATTGATTTGGCTCCATTTGGCTCCATTCGGCTCCTTTTGGCTTGAATTGCTTCCATTATGCTCGATTCAGCCTTTTTCAGCCCTAAACTGCGCTTTTCGACTCTTTTCTACTCTATTCGTCTCTATTCTAAGCATTTCACACCATCCTACACTATTCTGCTCTACCCTAACCTACACCGCTCTAATTTACTCTAATTGATTCGACGCGATTCCTCGCAATTCGTCTCCATTCGGCTCTACTCTATTATCCTCTAGGCTACTCTATTGTACTCTAACCTACTCTTCTCTATTATATTGTTTCTGTTCTATTCTACTCTATTCTACCCTACCCTATGCTGCCCAACTCTAATCTATTCTAATCCATTTGTTTGGATTTGATTCAACCCATTTCGACGCGATTCGCCTCGATTTGGCTCTGTTCAAATCTCTTCTGCTCTGCTCTATTCCCCTCTACTCTAGCCTACTCTTCTGTATTTGTTCTGTATTGCTCTATTCTGTTCTGTTCTATTCTATTCTGTTTTATTCTATTCTACTCTACTCTATTCTGCCCTGCCCTACCCTACCATACTGAACCTCCCCTACTCTAATCTATTCAAATCGATTCGACGAATTTGGACGTGATTCGGGTCGAATCACTTCCATTCGTGTCCGTTCGGTTCCATTTGGCTCGAAGAGTGTCGATCCGGCTTGATTAGGCTCGATTTGACTCCATTAGGCTCGATTCACTGGATTCGGCTCCTTTGGGCTCAATTCAGCTCGATTCGGCCCTCCTCGGCCCTATTCTGCTCTATTCAGCTCTTTTCTACTCTATTTAACTCCATTCGGTTCCATTGCATAGGATTCTACCCCATTCTACTCCTCCCTACTCTAATTTCATGGAATTGATTCGATGGGATTCTACGTGGTTTGTCTTGTTTCGTCTCCATTTGGCTCGATTCGACTCTGTTCTTCTCTACTCTACACTATTCTGCTCTGCTCTACCCTTTTCTACTCTATTTTGTTGTATTCTTTTTATTCTCTTCTACTGTGTTTGATTCTATTTTACTCTATTCTATCCTACCCTATTCTAATCTCTTCTACTGGATTCGATTCCACGCATTTCAATGTGATTCGGCTCAACTCGGCTCCGTTGCACTCCATTCATCCCCCTTCAGCTCAAATCGTTTCGATTCAGCTGTAATCGGCTCCATTGGGCTCTAGTCAGCTCTATTCGGCTCTATTAAACTCTACTCAACTCTATTATCTCTTTTCCATTCCATTAGACTCCATTAACTCCATTCTACACCATTCTACTCCATCCTTCTCTATTCTATTGTATTGTACTCTAATCTACTCTAGGCTATTCTAATCGATTGGATGTGATTTGACTTGAATCGATGGGATTCAATGCAATTCGATGGGATCCGACGCGATACGGCACGATTGCGCAGGATTCGGCGCGATTCGCCTAGATTTCTATCGCTTCGGCTTTTGGGCTCTATATGGCTGTATTTGGCTCTATTTGGCAATATTCAGCTCTATTCTTCTCTACTCTTCTCTACTCTACAGTACTTGACCCTATCCTATTCTTTCAGTTCTGTTCTGTTCTATCCTGTTCTGTGCTACTGCATTCTATTCTAGCCTACCCTACACTAACTTACCCTACTCTAATCTCTTCTTCTATTGTATTCAACACTCTTGAACGGGATTCAACCTGACTTGGGTCATATCGGCTCGATTCAGCTCCTTTCTGCGCCATCAACTCGATTCGGTTCTGATCGGCTCTTTTCCGCTCTATTTTGTCTTTTCAGCACTATTCGATTCTATTTGACTCTAGTCTACTCTACTCTATTCTTTCTGTTCTGTTCTAGTCTACTCTATTCTATTCTACCCTACCCTACCCTAACCTTACCTGCCCTGCGCTAATCTATTTGATTTGATTCGACGCATTTCAATCCGATTCAACGTGATTCGTCTCGATTCACCTAGAATTTGGTCGATGCAGCTGCATTCAGCTCTGTTCGGCTCTATTCAACTCTATTTAGACTCTATTCCATTGTACTCGTCTCTGCTTAATTGTATTCTATTGTTTCTGTTGTGTTCTACTCTAACCCCTCCTACCCTACTCTACTCTACTCCAATCGATTCGATTCGATCCGATGCATTTTGAACGCAATTCCATGTCGTTAGGCTTGAATCGGCTTGATTTAGCTCGATTTGCCTGGAATTGGGTCCATTCGGCTCGATTCTGCTCGATTCAGCATAATTAGGCTCGTTCCAACCTTATTCGGCCCTGTTCGGCTCTATCCAACACTTTTCTAATTCATTCGTCTCTATTTGGCTCCATTCAACACCATTTCACACCATTCTACTCTCTTCGACTCCATTCTACACTATTCTGCTCTGTTCTAGTCTGCACTACTCTAATCTATTGTAATTGATTCGATTCATCGCGATTTGTCTCTTTTCCTCTCCATTCGCCTCGATTCAGCTCGAATTGGATCTGTGCATCTCTATTCTGCACTATTCAACTCTGACTATTTTACTCTACTCAACTCTACTCCATTGTCCTCTTTGCATTCTCTTCTCTTCTACTCTATTCTATTTTTCTGTGCCCTACCCTACCGAATCCCAGCCTAACTTACATACACTACTCTAATCTGTTCAGTTTAATTCGATTCCATTCAATTCGACCCCATTTGACACAATTGGACGGGATTTGGTGAGATTCCACGAGATTCGACGGGTTTTGGTAGGATTTGATGGAATTCGACGAGATTCGCTGCAATCGGATGTGATTAGGTGCGATTTGGCTCGATTTAGCTCGGCTCATTTTGTTTGTCTCTGTTTGGCTCGTTCCAGCTCCATTCGGCTCCATTCAGCTCGAATCTGGTCGATTTGACTCGATTTGGCTCGATTCGGCTCTATTCGGTGCTATTCGGCTCTATCCAACTCTTCTCTACTCTATTCATCTCTCTTCGATTCCATTTGGCTCCATTCCACACCATTCCACACTATTCTATTCTACACAACCCTATCCCACCCTGCTGTGTCCTAATCTAGTCTGTTCTTTTCTATTCTGTTTTATTCTAGTCTCATTTTCAATTTTCTCCTTTCCATCCTATGCTATTCTACCATACCCTACACTAAGCTAACCTATCCTGACCTATGCTGTTCTATTCTATTTTCTCTCTTCCACCGTATGCTACCCTACTCTATTCTACCCCAGTGTACCATACCCTACTACATAGGGGTACTCAATAAGAGTACTAATTAAGGGTACTTGTTTGGGCAAGGGTACTAGTTCAGGCTAGTAGTTAAAGCCACTTTACTAGTTAAGAGTACTAGTTAGGGCAAGGATACTAGTTAAGACGACTAGGCAAGGCAAGGGTACTAGTTAAGGGCACATGTTAAGGGAAGAGTCCTAGGTCAGGCTACTAGTTGAGGCAAGGGTACTAGTTAATAGTACTACTTAAGGCAAGAGTACTAGTTAAGACTACTGGTTAAGGCAAGCCTACTAGTTCAGCATACTAGTATGGCAAAGGTACTAGTTAAGAAAACTAGTTCAGGCAAGACAACTAGTTAAGGGTGCTAGTTAAGGCAAGCCTACTAGTTAAGGTTAGTAGTCAGGCTAGGGTACTCGTTCAGATTACTAATTTAGGGTACTTGTCAAGGCAAAGGTACTATTCAAGGCTAGTTGTCTAGGCTACTGATATATGCCACTAGTCTTGCTGACTAGTCCAGCTGACTAGTCCAGGCTACTACTCTAGCCTTCTCTTGTCTACTATACTGTAGTCTACTTTCGTCTACCCTAGTCTACCCTATCATAAACTACCCTACCCTAACCTTTTCTAATCCATTCGATTGGATTCCATTCAAAGCATTTCGATGCTTTTGGACGCGATTACGCTTGAATCGGCTCGATTCGGCTCGATTCGGCACCATCAGCTCGATTCAGCTCGATTTGGCTCAAATCCCTTCGATTCAGCTCGTTTCGGCTCGATTCGACTCGGTTCAGCCTTATTCGGCCCTATTCGGCTCGATTCGACTCTTTTCTACTCTATTTGTCTCTATGCGACTCCATTTTCACTCCGTTCTTCTCCATTCTACTCCATTCTCTTCTACCCTACCCTGCCTTACTCTAATCTATTCTCATGGATTCCATTCGACGCGATTCGAAACAATTTGACACGATTCATCTCGTTTTGTTTCCGTTTGGCTCGATTCGCCTAGAATTGGCTCTATTCAGCCATATCCTGCACCCTTTGACTCTATGCAACTCTATTTGACTCCATTCTACTCTACTCTTCTCTACTTTTCTCTGCTCTACCCTACTGTACTATATTCTGTTCTTTCTATTCTGTACTGTTCTATTCTATTCTGTTTTACCCTCCCAGCCCCTCCCCTCCCCTTCTCTAATCGATTTCATTCGGTTCGATTCCACGCGATTCGACGCGATTGGGCTTGAATCAGCTCGATTCACTTCGAGTCAGCTCGATTTGGCTCCGATTCACTCCGTGCGGCTCGATTTGGCTCGAATTGCATCGATTCTGCTCGGTTCTGCCCGATTAGGCCTTCTTTGGCCCTATTTGGCCCTATTCGACTCTATTCGCCTCTATCCGTCTCTATTCGACTCCATTCTATTCCATTCCACACCATTCTACACTAGTCTCTATTCTACCCTTCCCTACCCTAATCTCTTCTAATCGATTCGATTTGATTTCACCCGACTCGAAGCGATTCAACGCGATTCATCTCGTTTGGTCTCCATTCGGCTCAATTTGGCTAGCTTCTGCACTATTTGATGCTTTTCTACTCTACTCTATTCTGTTGTATTCTTTCGATTGTGTTCTGTTCTGTTCTAGCCTATTCTGTTGTACTCTATTCTACTCTACCCTACCCAACCCTACTGCACCCCACCCAAACCTTAAGCCCTACTTTAATCTATTGGATTGAATTTGATTCATTTCGACGCGATTTGACAGGATTCGACGGCATTCGACAAGGTCCGAAGGTATTCGACGGGATTCAAGGAGATTTGACGAGATTCCATGCGATTTGACGAGATTCAGCAGAATTCTGCGATTGGACGCAATTCGAAGTTATTCGACGTGATGCGACGCGATTCCCTGTGATTCGACGGCACTCGACGCAATTCGACACGATACGAAGCGATTCGACACGGTTTGACACCAAACGATGTGATTCGACGCTATTCAGTGACAGTCGGTGTGATTCAGCTTGATTCGGCTCGATTAGGTGCGATTCGGCACTATACGGCTCTTTTCGGCTCTATTCAGCTCTATTTTCTCTAACCGTCTCTATTCGGCCTATTCGGCTCTATTGGACTCTATTCGAGTCTATTCGACCCTACTCTTTCCCACTCTATTCTATTCTTTCTATTCTCTTCTAATCTCTTCTTTCTACTCTACTTTATTCTATTCTACCCTCCCCTCCCCTTCTCTAATCTGTACGTTTCAATTGGATTTGACGCGCTGAACGCAATTCGACGCGATTAAGCTTCAATCGCAATGATTCGAATTGATTTGGCTCCATTTGGCTCCATTCGGCTCCTTTTGGCTTGAATTGCTTCCATTATGCTCGATTCAGCCTTTTTCAGCCCTAAACTGCGCTTTTCGACTCTTTTCTACTCTATTCGTCTCTATTCTAAGCATTTCACACCATCCTACACTATTCTGCTCTACCCTAACCTACACCGCTCTAATTTACTCTAATTGATTCGACGCGATTCCTCGCAATTCGTCTCCATTCGGCTCTACTCTATTATCCTCTAGGCTACTCTATTGTACTCTAACCTACTCTTCTCTATTATATTGTTTCTGTTCTATTCTACTCTATTCTACCCTACCCTATGCTGCCCAACTCTAATCTATTCTAATCCATTTGTTTGGATTTGATTCAACCCATTTCGACGCGATTCGCCTCGATTTGGCTCTGTTCAAATCTCTTCTGCTCTGCTCTATTCCCCTCTACTCTAGCCTACTCTTCTGTATTTGTTCTGTATTGCTCTATTCTGTTCTGTTCTATTCTATTCTGTTTTATTCTATTCTACTCTACTCTATTCTGCCCTGCCCTACCCTACCATACTGAACCTCCCCTACTCTAATCTATTCAAATCGATTCGACGAATTTGGACGTGATTCGGGTCGAATCACTTCCATTCGTGTCCGTTCGGTTCCATTTGGCTCGAAGAGTGTCGATCCGGCTTGATTAGGCTCGATTTGACTCCATTAGGCTCGATTCACTGGATTCGGCTCCTTTGGGCTCAATTCAGCTCGATTCGGCCCTCCTCGGCCCTATTCTGCTCTATTCAGCTCTTTTCTACTCTATTTAACTCCATTCGGTTCCATTGCATAGGATTCTACCCCATTCTACTCCTCCCTACTCTAATTTCATGGAATTGATTCGATGGGATTCTACGTGGTTTGTCTTGTTTCGTCTCCATTTGGCTCGATTCGACTCTGTTCTTCTCTACTCTACACTATTCTGCTCTGCTCTACCCTTTTCTACTCTATTTTGTTGTATTCTTTTTATTCTCTTCTACTGTGTTTGATTCTATTTTACTCTATTCTATCCTACCCTATTCTAATCTCTTCTACTGGATTCGATTCCACGCATTTCAATGTGATTCGGCTCAACTCGGCTCCGTTGCACTCCATTCATCCCCCTTCAGCTCAAATCGTTTCGATTCAGCTGTAATCGGCTCCATTGGGCTCTAGTCAGCTCTATTCGGCTCTATTAGACTCTACTCAACTCTATTATCTCTTTTCCATTCCATTAGACTCCATTAACTCCATTCTACACCATTCTACTCCATCCTTCTCTATTCTATTGTATTGTACTCTAATCTACTCTAGGCTATTCTAATCGATTGGATGTGATTTGACTTGAATCGATGGGATTCAATGCAATTCGATGGGATCCGACGCGATACGGCACGATTGCGCAGGATTCGGCGCGATTCGCCTAGATTTCTATCGCTTCGGCTTTTGGGCTCTATATGGCTGTATTTGGCTCTATTTGGCAATATTCAGCTCTATTCTTCTCTACTCTTCTCTACTCTACAGTACTTGACCCTATCCTATTCTTTCAGTTCTGTTCTGTTCTATCCTGTTCTGTGCTACTGCATTCTATTCTAGCCTACCCTACACTAACTTACCCTACTCTAATCTCTTCTTCTATTGTATTCAACACTCTTGAACGGGATTCAACCTGACTTGGGTCATATCGGCTCGATTCAGCTCCTTTCTGCGCCATCAACTCGATTCGGTTCTGATCGGCTCTTTTCCGCTCTATTTTGTCTTTTCAGCACTATTCGATTCTATTTGACTCTAGTCTACTCTACTCTATTCTTTCTGTTCTGTTCTAGTCTACTCTATTCTATTCTACCCTACCCTACCCTAACCTTACCTGCCCTGCGCTAATCTATTTGATTTGATTCGACGCATTTCAATCCGATTCAACGTGATTCGTCTCGATTCACCTAGAATTTGGTCGATGCAGCTGCATTCAGCTCTGTTCGGCTCTATTCAACTCTATTTAGACTCTATTCCATTGTACTCGTCTCTGCTTAATTGTATTCTATTGTTTCTGTTGTGTTCTACTCTAACCCCTCCTACCCTACTCTACTCTACTCCAATCGATTCGATTCGATCCGATGCATTTTGAACGCAATTCCATGTCGTTAGGCTTGAATCGGCTTGATTTAGCTCGATTTGCCTGGAATTGGGTCCATTCGGCTCGATTCTGCTCGATTCAGCATAATTAGGCTCGTTCCAACCTTATTCGGCCCTGTTCGGCTCTATCCAACACTTTTCTAATTCATTCGTCTCTATTTGGCTCCATTCAACACCATTTCACACCATTCTACTCTCTTCGACTCCATTCTACACTATTCTGCTCTGTTCTAGTCTGCACTACTCTAATCTATTGTAATTGATTCGATTCATCGCGATTTGTCTCTTTTCCTCTCCATTCGCCTCGATTCAGCTCGAATTGGATCTGTGCATCTCTATTCTGCACTATTCAACTCTGACTATTTTACTCTACTCAACTCTACTCCATTGTCCTCTTTGCATTCTCTTCTCTTCTACTCTATTCTATTTTTCTGTGCCCTACCCTACCGAATCCCAGCCTAACTTACATACACTACTCTAATCTGTTCAGTTTAATTCGATTCCATTCAATTCGACCCCATTTGACACAATTGGACGGGATTTGGTGAGATTCCACGAGATTCGACGGGTTTTGGTAGGATTTGATGGAATTCGACGAGATTCGCTGCAATCGGATGTGATTAGGTGCGATTTGGCTCGATTTAGCTCGGCTCATTTTGTTTGTCTCTGTTTGGCTCGTTCCAGCTCCATTCGGCTCCATTCAGCTCGAATCTGGTCGATTTGACTCGATTTGGCTCGATTCGGCTCTATTCGGTGCTATTCGGCTCTATCCAACTCTTCTCTACTCTATTCATCTCTTTTCGATTCCATTTGGCTCCATTCCACACCATTCCACACTATTCTATTCTACACAACCCTATCCCACCCTGCTGTGTCCTAATCTAGTCTGTTCTTTTCTATTCTGTTTTATTCTAGTCTCATTTTCAATTTTCTCCTTTCCATCCTATGCTATTCTACCATACCCTACACTAAGCTAACCTATCCTGACCTATGCTGTTCTATTCTATTTTCTCTCTTCCACTCTATTCTACCCCAGTGTACCATACCCTACTACATAGGGGTACTCAATAAGAGTACTAATTAAGGGTACTTGTTTGGGCAAGGGTACTAGTTCAGGCTAGTAGTTAAAGCCACTTTACTAGTTAAGAGTACTAGTTAGGGCAAAGATACTAGTTAAGATGACTAGGCAAGGCAAGGGTACTAGTTAAGGGTACATGTTAAGGGAAGAGTCCTAGGTCAGGCTACTAGTTGAGGCAAGGGTACTAGTTAATAGTACTACTTAAGGCAAGAGTACTAGTTAAGACTACTGGTTAAGGCAAGCCTACTAGTTCAGCATACTAGTATGGCAAAGGTACTAGTTAAGAAAACTAGTTCAGGCAAGACAACTAGTTAAGGGTGCTAGTTAAGGCAAGCCTACTAGTTAAGGTTAGTAGTCAGGCTAGGGTACTCGTTCAGATTACTAATTTAGGGTACTTGTCAAGGCAAAGGTACTATTCAAGGCTAGTTGTCTAGGCTACTGATATATGCCACTAGTCTTGCTGACTAGTCCAGCTGACTAGTCCAGGCTACTACTCTAGCCTTCTCTTGTCTACTATACTGTAGTCTACTTTCGTCTACCCTAGTCTACCCTATCATAAACTACCCTACCCTAACCTTTTCTAATCTATTCGATTGGATTCCATTCAAAGCATTTCGATGCTTTTGGACGCGATTACGCTTGAATCGGCTCGATTCGGCTCGATTCGGCACCATCAGCTCGATTCAGCTCGATTTGGCTCAAATCCCTTCGATTCAGCTCGTTTCGGCTCGATTCGACTCGGTTCAGCCTTATTCGGCCCTATTCGGCTCGATTCGACTCTTTTCTACTCTATTTGTCTCTATGCGACTCCATTTTCACTCCGTTCTTCTCCATTCTACTCCATTCTCTTCTACCCTACCCTGCCTTACTCTAATCTATTCTCATGGATTCCATTCGACGCGATTCGAAACAATTTGACACGATTCATCTCGTTTTGTTTCCGTTTGGCTCGATTCGCCTAGAATTGGCTCTATTCAGCCATATCCTGCACCCTTTGACTCTATGCAACTCTATTTGACTCCATTCTACTCTACTCTTCTCTACTTTTCTCTGCTCTACCCTACTGTACTATATTCTGTTCTTTCTATTCTGTACTGTTCTATTCTATTCTGTTTTACCCTCCCAGCCCCTCCCCTCCCCTTCTCTAATCGATTTCATTCGGTTCGATTCCACGCGATTCGACGCGATTGGGCTTGAATCAGCTCGATTCACTTCGAGTCAGCTCGATTTGGCTCCGATTCACTCCGTGCGGCTCGATTTGGCTCGAATTGCATCGATTCTGCTCGGTTCTGCCCGATTAGGCCTTCTTTGGCCCTATTTGGCCCTATTCGACTCTATTCGCCTCTATCCGTCTCTATTCGACTCCATTCTATTCCATTCCACACCATTCTACACTAGTCTCTATTCTACCCTTCCCTACCCTAATCTCTTCTAATCGATTCGATTTGATTTCACCCGACTCGAAGCGATTCAACGCGATTCATCTCGTTTGGTCTCCATTCGGCTCAATTTGGCTAGCTTCTGCACTATTTGATGCTTTTCTACTCTACTCTATTCTGTTGTATTCTTTCGATTGTGTTCTGTTCTGTTCTAGCCTATTCTGTTGTACTCTATTCTACTCTACCCTACCCAACCCTACTGCACCCCACCCAAACCTTAAGCCCTACTTTAATCTATTGGATTGAATTTGATTCATTTCGACGCGATTTGACAGGATTCGACGGCATTCGACAAGGTCCGAAGGTATTCGACGGGATTCAAGGAGATTTGACGAGATTCCATGCGATTTGACGAGATTCAGCAGAATTCTGCGATTGGACGCAATTCGAAGTTATTCGACGTGATGCGACGCGATTCCCTGTGATTCGACGGCACTCGACGCAATTCGACACGATACGAAGCGATTCGACACGGTTTGACACCAAACGATGTGATTCGACGCTATTCAGTGACAGTCGGTGTGATTCAGCTTGATTCGGCTCGATTAGGTGCGATTCGGCACTATACGGCTCTTTTCGGCTCTATTCAGCTCTATTTTCTCTAACCGTCTCTATTCGGCCTATTCGGCTCTATTGGACTCTATTCGAGTCTATTCGACCCTACTCTTTCCCACTCTATTCTATTCTTTCTATTCTCTTCTAATCTCTTCTTTCTACTCTACTTTATTCTATTCTACCCTCCCCTCCCCTTCTCTAATCTGTACGTTTCAATTGGATTTGACGCGCTGAACGCAATTCGACGCGATTAAGCTTCAATCGCAATGATTCGAATTGATTTGGCTCCATTTGGCTCCATTCGGCTCCTTTTGGCTTGAATTGCTTCCATTATGCTCGATTCAGCCTTTTTCAGCCCTAAACTGCGCTTTTCGACTCTTTTCTACTCTATTCGTCTCTATTCTAAGCATTTCACACCATCCTACACTATTCTGCTCTACCCTAACCTACACCGCTCTAATTTACTCTAATTGATTCGACGCGATTCCTCGCAATTCGTCTCCATTCGGCTCTACTCTATTATCCTCTAGGCTACTCTATTGTACTCTAACCTACTCTTCTCTATTATATTGTTTCTGTTCTATTCTACTCTATTCTACCCTACCCTATGCTGCCCAACTCTAATCTATTCTAATCCATTTGTTTGGATTTGATTCAACCCATTTCGACGCGATTCGCCTCGATTTGGCTCTGTTCAAATCTCTTCTGCTCTGCTCTATTCCCCTCTACTCTAGCCTACTCTTCTGTATTTGTTCTGTATTGCTCTATTCTGTTCTGTTCTATTCTATTCTGTTTTATTCTATTCTACTCTACTCTATTCTGCCCTGCCCTACCCTACCATACTGAACCTCCCCTACTCTAATCTATTCAAATCGATTCGACGAATTTGGACGTGATTCGGGTCGAATCACTTCCATTCGTGTCCGTTCGGTTCCATTTGGCTCGAAGAGTGTCGATCCGGCTTGATTAGGCTCGATTTGACTCCATTAGGCTCGATTCACTGGATTCGGCTCCTTTGGGCTCAATTCAGCTCGATTCGGCCCTCCTCGGCCCTATTCTGCTCTATTCAGCTCTTTTCTACTCTATTTAACTCCATTCGGTTCCATTGCATAGGATTCTACCCCATTCTACTCCTCCCTACTCTAATTTCATGGAATTGATTCGATGGGATTCTACGTGGTTTGTCTTGTTTCGTCTCCATTTGGCTCGATTCGACTCTGTTCTTCTCTACTCTACACTATTCTGCTCTGCTCTACCCTTTTCTACTCTATTTTGTTGTATTCTTTTTATTCTCTTCTACTGTGTTTGATTCTATTTTACTCTATTCTATCCTACCCTATTCTAATCTCTTCTACTGGATTCGATTCCACGCATTTCAATGTGATTCGGCTCAACTCGGCTCCGTTGCACTCCATTCATCCCCCTTCAGCTCAAATCGTTTCGATTCAGCTGTAATCGGCTCCATTGGGCTCTAGTCAGCTCTATTCGGCTCTATTAGACTCTACTCAACTCTATTATCTCTTTTCCATTCCATTAGACTCCATTAACTCCATTCTACACCATTCTACTCCATCCTTCTCTATTCTATTGTATTGTACTCTAATCTACTCTAGGCTATTCTAATCGATTGGATGTGATTTGACTTGAATCGATGGGATTCAATGCAATTCGATGGGATCCGACGCGATACGGCACGATTGCGCAGGATTCGGCGCGATTCGCCTAGATTTCTATCGCTTCGGCTTTTGGGCTCTATATGGCTGTATTTGGCTCTATTTGGCAATATTCAGCTCTATTCTTCTCTACTCTTCTCTACTCTACAGTACTTGACCCTATCCTATTCTTTCAGTTCTGTTCTGTTCTATCCTGTTCTGTGCTACTGCATTCTATTCTAGCCTACCCTACACTAACTTACCCTACTCTAATCTCTTCTTCTATTGTATTCAACACTCTTGAACGGGATTCAACCTGACTTGGGTCATATCGGCTCGATTCAGCTCCTTTCTGCGCCATCAACTCGATTCGGTTCTGATCGGCTCTTTTCCGCTCTATTTTGTCTTTTCAGCACTATTCGATTCTATTTGACTCTAGTCTACTCTACTCTATTCTTTCTGTTCTGTTCTAGTCTACTCTATTCTATTCTACCCTACCCTACCCTAACCTTACCTGCCCTGCGCTAATCTATTTGATTTGATTCGACGCATTTCAATCCGATTCAACGTGATTCGTCTCGATTCACCTAGAATTTGGTCGATGCAGCTGCATTCAGCTCTGTTCGGCTCTATTCAACTCTATTTAGACTCTATTCCATTGTACTCGTCTGCTTAATTGTATTCTATTGTTTCTGTTGTGTTCTACTCTAACCCCTCCTACCCTACTCTACTCTACTCCAATCGATTCGATTCGATCCGATGCATTTTGAACGCAATTCCATGTCGTTAGGCTTGAATCGGCTTGATTTAGCTCGATTTGCCTGGAATTGGGTCCATTCGGCTCGATTCTGCTCGATTCAGCATAATTAGGCTCGTTCCAACCTTATTCGGCCCTGTTCGGCTCTATCCAACACTTTTCTAATTCATTCGTCTCTATTTGGCTCCATTCAACACCATTTCACACCATTCTACTCTCTTCGACTCCATTCTACACTATTCTGCTCTGTTCTAGTCTGCACTACTCTAATCTATTGTAATTGATTCGATTCATCGCGATTTGTCTCTTTTCCTCTCCATTCGCCTCGATTCAGCTCGAATTGGATCTGTGCATCTCTATTCTGCACTATTCAACTCTGACTATTTTACTCTACTCAACTCTACTCCATTGTCCTCTTTGCATTCTCTTCTCTTCTACTCTATTCTATTTTTCTGTGCCCTACCCTACCGAATCCCAGCCTAACTTACATACACTACTCTAATCTGTTCAGTTTAATTCGATTCCATTCAATTCGACCCCATTTGACACAATTGGACGGGATTTGGTGAGATTCCACGAGATTCGACGGGTTTTGGTAGGATTTGATGGAATTCGACGAGATTCGCTGCAATCGGATGTGATTAGGTGCGATTTGGCTCGATTTAGCTCGGCTCATTTTGTTTGTCTCTGTTTGGCTCGTTCCAGCTCCATTCGGCTCCATTCAGCTCGAATCTGGTCGATTTGACTCGATTTGGCTCGATTCGGCTCTATTCGGTGCTATTCGGCTCTATCCAACTCTTCTCTACTCTATTCATCTCTCTTCGATTCCATTTGGCTCCATTCCACACCATTCCACACTATTCTATTCTACACAACCCTATCCCACCCTGCTGTGTCCTAATCTAGTCTGTTCTTTTCTATTCTGTTTTATTCTAGTCTCATTTTCAATTTTCTCCTTTCCATCCTATGCTATTCTACCATACCCTACACTAAGCTAACCTATCCTGACCTATGCTGTTCTATTCTATTTTCTCTCTTCCACTCTATTCTACCCCAGTGTACCATACCCTACTACATAGGGGTACTCAATAAGAGTACTAATTAAGGGTACTTGTTTGGGCAAGGGTACTAGTTCAGGCTAGTAGTTAAAGCCACTTTACTAGTTAAGAGTACTAGTTAGGGCAAGGATACTAGTTAAGACGACTAGGCAAGGCAAGGGTACTAGTTAAGGGCACATGTTAAGGGAAGAGTCCTAGGTCAGGCTACTAGTTGAGGCAAGGGTACTAGTTAATAGTACTACTTAAGGCAAGAGTACTAGTTAAGACTACTGGTTAAGGCAAGCCTACTAGTTCAGCATACTAGTATGGCAAAGGTACTAGTTAAGAAAACTAGTTCAGGCAAGACAACTAGTTAAGGGTGCTAGTTAAGGCAAGCCTACTAGTTAAGGTTAGTAGTCAGGCTAGGGTACTCGTTCAGATTACTAATTTAGGGTACTTGTCAAGGCAAAGGTACTATTCAAGGCTAGTTGTCTAGGCTACTGATATATGCCACTAGTCTTGCTGACTAGTCCAGCTGACTAGTCCAGGCTACTACTCTAGCCTTCTCTTGTCTACTATACTGTAGTCTACTTTCGTCTACCCTAGTCTACCCTATCATAAACTACCCTACCCTAACCTTTTCTAATCCATTCGATTGGATTCCATTCAAAGCATTTCGATGCTTTTGGACGCGATTACGCTTGAATCGGCTCGATTCGGCTCGATTCGGCACCATCAGCTCGATTCAGCTCGATTTGGCTCAAATCCCTTCGATTCAGCTCGTTTCGGCTCGATTCGACTCGGTTCAGCCTTATTCGGCCCTATTCGGCTCGATTCGACTCTTTTCTACTCTATTTGTCTCTATGCGACTCCATTTTCACTCCGTTCTTCTCCATTCTACTCCATTCTCTTCTACCCTACCCTGCCTTACTCTAATCTATTCTCATGGATTCCATTCGACGCGATTCGAAACAATTTGACACGATTCATCTCGTTTTGTTTCCGTTTGGCTCGATTCGCCTAGAATTGGCTCTATTCAGCCATATCCTGCACCCTTTGACTCTATGCAACTCTATTTGACTCCATTCTACTCTACTCTTCTCTACTTTTCTCTGCTCTACCCTACTGTACTATATTCTGTTCTTTCTATTCTGTACTGTTCTATTCTATTCTGTTTTACCCTCCCAGCCCCTCCCCTCCCCTTCTCTAATCGATTTCATTCGGTTCGATTCCACGCGATTCGACGCGATTGGGCTTGAATCAGCTCGATTCACTTCGAGTCAGCTCGATTTGGCTCCGATTCACTCCGTGCGGCTCGATTTGGCTCGAATTGCATCGATTCTGCTCGGTTCTGCCCGATTAGGCCTTCTTTGGCCCTATTTGGCCCTATTCGACTCTATTCGCCTCTATCCGTCTCTATTCGACTCCATTCTATTCCATTCCACACCATTCTACACTAGTCTCTATTCTACCCTTCCCTACCCTAATCTCTTCTAATCGATTCGATTTGATTTCACCCGACTCGAAGCGATTCAACGCGATTCATCTCGTTTGGTCTCCATTCGGCTCAATTTGGCTAGCTTCTGCACTATTTGATGCTTTTCTACTCTACTCTATTCTGTTGTATTCTTTCGATTGTGTTCTGTTCTGTTCTAGCCTATTCTGTTGTACTCTATTCTACTCTACCCTACCCAACCCTACTGCACCCCACCCAAACCTTAAGCCCTACTTTAATCTATTGGATTGAATTTGATTCATTTCGACGCGATTTGACAGGATTCGACGGCATTCGACAAGGTCCGAAGGTATTCGACGGGATTCAAGGAGATTTGACGAGATTCCATGCGATTTGACGAGATTCAGCAGAATTCTGCGATTGGACGCAATTCGAAGTTATTCGACGTGATGCGACGCGATTCCCTGTGATTCGACGGCACTCGACGCAATTCGACACGATACGAAGCGATTCGACACGGTTTGACACCAAACGATGTGATTCGACGCTATTCAGTGACAGTCGGTGTGATTCAGCTTGATTCGGCTCGATTAGGTGCGATTCGGCACTATACGGCTCTTTTCGGCTCTATTCAGCTCTATTTTCTCTAACCGTCTCTATTCGGCCTATTCGGCTCTATTGGACTCTATTCGAGTCTATTCGACCCTACTCTTTCCCACTCTATTCTATTCTTTCTATTCTCTTCTAATCTCTTCTTTCTACTCTACTTTATTCTATTCTACCCTCCCCTCCCCTTCTCTAATCTGTACGTTTCAATTGGATTTGACGCGCTGAACGCAATTCGACGCGATTAAGCTTCAATCGCAATGATTCGAATTGATTTGGCTCCATTTGGCTCCATTCGGCTCCTTTTGGCTTGAATTGCTTCCATTATGCTCGATTCAGCCTTTTTCAGCCCTAAACTGCGCTTTTCGACTCTTTTCTACTCTATTCGTCTCTATTCTAAGCATTTCACACCATCCTACACTATTCTGCTCTACCCTAACCTACACCGCTCTAATTTACTCTAATTGATTCGACGCGATTCCTCGCAATTCGTCTCCATTCGGCTCTACTCTATTATCCTCTAGGCTACTCTATTGTACTCTAACCTACTCTTCTCTATTATATTGTTTCTGTTCTATTCTACTCTATTCTACCCTACCCTATGCTGCCCAACTCTAATCTATTCTAATCCATTTGTTTGGATTTGATTCAACCCATTTCGACGCGATTCGCCTCGATTTGGCTCTGTTCAAATCTCTTCTGCTCTGCTCTATTCCCCTCTACTCTAGCCTACTCTTCTGTATTTGTTCTGTATTGCTCTATTCTGTTCTGTTCTATTCTATTCTGTTTTATTCTATTCTACTCTACTCTATTCTGCCCTGCCCTACCCTACCATACTGAACCTCCCCTACTCTAATCTATTCAAATCGATTCGACGAATTTGGACGTGATTCGGGTCGAATCACTTCCATTCGTGTCCGTTCGGTTCCATTTGGCTCGAAGAGTGTCGATCCGGCTTGATTAGGCTCGATTTGACTCCATTAGGCTCGATTCACTGGATTCGGCTCCTTTGGGCTCAATTCAGCTCGATTCGGCCCTCCTCGGCCCTATTCTGCTCTATTCAGCTCTTTTCTACTCTATTTAACTCCATTCGGTTCCATTGCATAGGATTCTACCCCATTCTACTCCTCCCTACTCTAATTTCATGGAATTGATTCGATGGGATTCTACGTGGTTTGTCTTGTTTCGTCTCCATTTGGCTCGATTCGACTCTGTTCTTCTCTACTCTACACTATTCTGCTCTGCTCTACCCTTTTCTACTCTATTTTGTTGTATTCTTTTTATTCTCTTCTACTGTGTTTGATTCTATTTTACTCTATTCTATCCTACCCTATTCTAATCTCTTCTACTGGATTCGATTCCACGCATTTCAATGTGATTCGGCTCAACTCGGCTCCGTTGCACTCCATTCATCCCCCTTCAGCTCAAATCGTTTCGATTCAGCTGTAATCGGCTCCATTGGGCTCTAGTCAGCTCTATTCGGCTCTATTAGACTCTACTCAACTCTATTATCTCTTTTCCATTCCATTAGACTCCATTAACTCCATTCTACACCATTCTACTCCATCCTTCTCTATTCTATTGTATTGTACTCTAATCTACTCTAGGCTATTCTAATCGATTGGATGTGATTTGACTTGAATCGATGGGATTCAATGCAATTCGATGGGATCCGACGCGATACGGCACGATTGCGCAGGATTCGGCGCGATTCGCCTAGATTTCTATCGCTTCGGCTTTTGGGCTCTATATGGCTGTATTTGGCTCTATTTGGCAATATTCAGCTCTATTCTTCTCTACTCTTCTCTACTCTACAGTACTTGACCCTATCCTATTCTTTCAGTTCTGTTCTGTTCTATCCTGTTCTGTGCTACTGCATTCTATTCTAGCCTACCCTACACTAACTTACCCTACTCTAATCTCTTCTTCTATTGTATTCAACACTCTTGAACGGGATTCAACCTGACTTGGGTCATATCGGCTCGATTCAGCTCCTTTCTGCGCCATCAACTCGATTCGGTTCTGATCGGCTCTTTTCCGCTCTATTTTGTCTTTTCAGCACTATTCGATTCTATTTGACTCTAGTCTACTCTACTCTATTCTTTCTGTTCTGTTCTAGTCTACTCTATTCTATTCTACCCTACCCTACCCTAACCTTACCTGCCCTGCGCTAATCTATTTGATTTGATTCGACGCATTTCAATCCGATTCAACGTGATTCGTCTCGATTCACCTAGAATTTGGTCGATGCAGCTGCATTCAGCTCTGTTCGGCTCTATTCAACTCTATTTAGACTCTATTCCATTGTACTCGTCTCTGCTTAATTGTATTCTATTGTTTCTGTTGTGTTCTACTCTAACCCCTCCTACCCTACTCTACTCTACTCCAATCGATTCGATTCGATCCGATGCATTTTGAACGCAATTCCATGTCGTTAGGCTTGAATCGGCTTGATTTAGCTCGATTTGCCTGGAATTGGGTCCATTCGGCTCGATTCTGCTCGATTCAGCATAATTAGGCTCGTTCCAACCTTATTCGGCCCTGTTCGGCTCTATCCAACACTTTTCTAATTCATTCGTCTCTATTTGGCTCCATTCAACACCATTTCACACCATTCTACTCTCTTCGACTCCATTCTACACTATTCTGCTCTGTTCTAGTCTGCACTACTCTAATCTATTGTAATTGATTCGATTCATCGCGATTTGTCTCTTTTCCTCTCCATTCGCCTCGATTCAGCTCGAATTGGATCTGTGCATCTCTATTCTGCACTATTCAACTCTGACTATTTTACTCTACTCAACTCTACTCCATTGTCCTCTTTGCATTCTCTTCTCTTCTACTCTATTCTATTTTTCTGTGCCCTACCCTACCGAATCCCAGCCTAACTTACATACACTACTCTAATCTGTTCAGTTTAATTCGATTCCATTCAATTCGACCCCATTTGACACAATTGGACGGGATTTGGTGAGATTCCACGAGATTCGACGGGTTTTGGTAGGATTTGATGGAATTCGACGAGATTCGCTGCAATCGGATGTGATTAGGTGCGATTTGGCTCGATTTAGCTCGGCTCATTTTGTTTGTCTCTGTTTGGCTCGTTCCAGCTCCATTCGGCTCCATTCAGCTCGAATCTGGTCGATTTGACTCGATTTGGCTCGATTCGGCTCTATTCGGTGCTATTCGGCTCTATCCAACTCTTCTCTACTCTATTCATCTCTCTTCGATTCCATTTGGCTCCATTCCACACCATTCCACACTATTCTATTCTACACAACCCTATCCCACCCTGCTGTGTCCTAATCTAGTCTGTTCTTTTCTATTCTGTTTTATTCTAGTCTCATTTTCAATTTTCTCCTTTCCATCCTATGCTATTCTACCATACCCTACACTAAGCTAACCTATCCTGACCTATGCTGTTCTATTCTATTTTCTCTCTTCCACTCTATTCTACCCCAGTGTACCATACCCTACTACATAGGGGTACTCAATAAGAGTACTAATTAAGGGTACTTGTTTGGGCAAGGGTACTAGTTCAGGCTAGTAGTTAAAGCCACTTTACTAGTTAAGAGTACTAGTTAGGGCAAAGATACTAGTTAAGATGACTAGGCAAGGCAAGGGTACTAGTTAAGGGTACATGTTAAGGGAAGAGTCCTAGGTCAGGCTACTAGTTGAGGCAAGGGTACTAGTTAATAGTACTACTTAAGGCAAGAGTACTAGTTAAGACTACTGGTTAAGGCAAGCCTACTAGTTCAGCATACTAGTATGGCAAAGGTACTAGTTAAGAAAACTAGTTCAGGCAAGACAACTAGTTAAGGGTGCTAGTTAAGGCAAGCCTACTAGTTAAGGTTAGTAGTCAGGCTAGGGTACTCGTTCAGATTACTAATTTAGGGTACTTGTCAAGGCAAAGGTACTATTCAAGGCTAGTTGTCTAGGCTACTGATATATGCCACTAGTCTTGCTGACTAGTCCAGCTGACTAGTCCAGGCTACTACTCTAGCCTTCTCTTGTCTACTATACTGTAGTCTACTTTCGTCTACCCTAGTCTACCCTATCATAAACTACCCTACCCTAACCTTTTCTAATCCATTCGATTGGATTCCATTCAAAGCATTTCGATGCTTTTGGACGCGATTACGCTTGAATCGGCTCGATTCGGCTCGATTCGGCACCATCAGCTCGATTCAGCTCGATTTGGCTCAAATCCCTTCGATTCAGCTCGTTTCGGCTCGATTCGACTCGGTTCAGCCTTATTCGGCCCTATTCGGCTCGATTCGACTCTTTTCTACTCTATTTGTCTCTATGCGACTCCATTTTCACTCCGTTCTTCTCCATTCTACTCCATTCTCTTCTACCCTACCCTGCCTTACTCTAATCTATTCTCATGGATTCCATTCGACGCGATTCGAAACAATTTGACACGATTCATCTCGTTTTGTTTCCGTTTGGCTCGATTCGCCTAGAATTGGCTCTATTCAGCCATATCCTGCACCCTTTGACTCTATGCAACTCTATTTGACTCCATTCTACTCTACTCTTCTCTACTTTTCTCTGCTCTACCCTACTGTACTATATTCTGTTCTTTCTATTCTGTACTGTTCTATTCTATTCTGTTTTACCCTCCCAGCCCCTCCCCTCCCCTTCTCTAATCGATTTCATTCGGTTCGATTCCACGCGATTCGACGCGATTGGGCTTGAATCAGCTCGATTCACTTCGAGTCAGCTCGATTTGGCTCCGATTCACTCCGTGCGGCTCGATTTGGCTCGAATTGCATCGATTCTGCTCGGTTCTGCCCGATTAGGCCTTCTTTGGCCCTATTTGGCCCTATTCGACTCTATTCGCCTCTATCCGTCTCTATTCGACTCCATTCTATTCCATTCCACACCATTCTACACTAGTCTCTATTCTACCCTTCCCTACCCTAATCTCTTCTAATCGATTCGATTTGATTTCACCCGACTCGAAGCGATTCAACGCGATTCATCTCGTTTGGTCTCCATTCGGCTCAATTTGGCTAGCTTCTGCACTATTTGATGCTTTTCTACTCTACTCTATTCTGTTGTATTCTTTCGATTGTGTTCTGTTCTGTTCTAGCCTATTCTGTTGTACTCTATTCTACTCTACCCTACCCAACCCTACTGCACCCCACCCAAACCTTAAGCCCTACTTTAATCTATTGGATTGAATTTGATTCATTTCGACGCGATTTGACAGGATTCGACGGCATTCGACAAGGTCCGAAGGTATTCGACGGGATTCAAGGAGATTTGACGAGATTCCATGCGATTTGACGAGATTCAGCAGAATTCTGCGATTGGACGCAATTCGAAGTTATTCGACGTGATGCGACGCGATTCCCTGTGATTCGACGGCACTCGACGCAATTCGACACGATACGAAGCGATTCGACACGGTTTGACACCAAACGATGTGATTCGACGCTATTCAGTGACAGTCGGTGTGATTCAGCTTGATTCGGCTCGATTAGGTGCGATTCGGCACTATACGGCTCTTTTCGGCTCTATTCAGCTCTATTTTCTCTAACCGTCTCTATTCGGCCTATTCGGCTCTATTGGACTCTATTCGAGTCTATTCGACCCTACTCTTTCCCACTCTATTCTATTCTTTCTATTCTCTTCTAATCTCTTCTTTCTACTCTACTTTATTCTATTCTACCCTCCCCTCCCCTTCTCTAATCTGTACGTTTCAATTGGATTTGACGCGCTGAACGCAATTCGACGCGATTAAGCTTCAATCGCAATGATTCGAATTGATTTGGCTCCATTTGGCTCCATTCGGCTCCTTTTGGCTTGAATTGCTTCCATTATGCTCGATTCAGCCTTTTTCAGCCCTAAACTGCGCTTTTCGACTCTTTTCTACTCTATTCGTCTCTATTCTAAGCATTTCACACCATCCTACACTATTCTGCTCTACCCTAACCTACACCGCTCTAATTTACTCTAATTGATTCGACGCGATTCCTCGCAATTCGTCTCCATTCGGCTCTACTCTATTATCCTCTAGGCTACTCTATTGTACTCTAACCTACTCTTCTCTATTATATTGTTTCTGTTCTATTCTACTCTATTCTACCCTACCCTATGCTGCCCAACTCTAATCTATTCTAATCCATTTGTTTGGATTTGATTCAACCCATTTCGACGCGATTCGCCTCGATTTGGCTCTGTTCAAATCTCTTCTGCTCTGCTCTATTCCCCTCTACTCTAGCCTACTCTTCTGTATTTGTTCTGTATTGCTCTATTCTGTTCTGTTCTATTCTATTCTGTTTTATTCTATTCTACTCTACTCTATTCTGCCCTGCCCTACCCTACCATACTGAACCTCCCCTACTCTAATCTATTCAAATCGATTCGACGAATTTGGACGTGATTCGGGTCGAATCACTTCCATTCGTGTCCGTTCGGTTCCATTTGGCTCGAAGAGTGTCGATCCGGCTTGATTAGGCTCGATTTGACTCCATTAGGCTCGATTCACTGGATTCGGCTCCTTTGGGCTCAATTCAGCTCGATTCGGCCCTCCTCGGCCCTATTCTGCTCTATTCAGCTCTTTTCTACTCTATTTAACTCCATTCGGTTCCATTGCATAGGATTCTACCCCATTCTACTCCTCCCTACTCTAATTTCATGGAATTGATTCGATGGGATTCTACGTGGTTTGTCTTGTTTCGTCTCCATTTGGCTCGATTCGACTCTGTTCTTCTCTACTCTACACTATTCTGCTCTGCTCTACCCTTTTCTACTCTATTTTGTTGTATTCTTTTTATTCTCTTCTACTGTGTTTGATTCTATTTTACTCTATTCTATCCTACCCTATTCTAATCTCTTCTACTGGATTCGATTCCACGCATTTCAATGTGATTCGGCTCAACTCGGCTCCGTTGCACTCCATTCATCCCCCTTCAGCTCAAATCGTTTCGATTCAGCTGTAATCGGCTCCATTGGGCTCTAGTCAGCTCTATTCGGCTCTATTAGACTCTACTCAACTCTATTATCTCTTTTCCATTCCATTAGACTCCATTAACTCCATTCTACACCATTCTACTCCATCCTTCTCTATTCTATTGTATTGTACTCTAATCTACTCTAGGCTATTCTAATCGATTGGATGTGATTTGACTTGAATCGATGGGATTCAATGCAATTCGATGGGATCCGACGCGATACGGCACGATTGCGCAGGATTCGGCGCGATTCGCCTAGATTTCTATCGCTTCGGCTTTTGGGCTCTATATGGCTGTATTTGGCTCTATTTGGCAATATTCAGCTCTATTCTTCTCTACTCTTCTCTACTCTACAGTACTTGACCCTATCCTATTCTTTCAGTTCTGTTCTGTTCTATCCTGTTCTGTGCTACTGCATTCTATTCTAGCCTACCCTACACTAACTTACCCTACTCTAATCTCTTCTTCTATTGTATTCAACACTCTTGAACGGGATTCAACCTGACTTGGGTCATATCGGCTCGATTCAGCTCCTTTCTGCGCCATCAACTCGATTCGGTTCTGATCGGCTCTTTTCCGCTCTATTTTGTCTTTTCAGCACTATTCGATTCTATTTGACTCTAGTCTACTCTACTCTATTCTTTCTGTTCTGTTCTAGTCTACTCTATTCTATTCTACCCTACCCTACCCTAACCTTACCTGCCCTGCGCTAATCTATTTGATTTGATTCGACGCATTTCAATCCGATTCAACGTGATTCGTCTCGATTCACCTAGAATTTGGTCGATGCAGCTGCATTCAGCTCTGTTCGGCTCTATTCAACTCTATTTAGACTCTATTCCATTGTACTCGTCTCTGCTTAATTGTATTCTATTGTTTCTGTTGTGTTCTACTCTAACCCCTCCTACCCTACTCTACTCTACTCCAATCGATTCGATTCGATTCGATGCATTTTGAACGCAATTCCATGTCGTTAGGCTTGAATCGGCTTGATTTAGCTCGATTTGCCTGGAATTGGGTCCATTCGGCTCGATTCTGCTCGATTCAGCATAATTAGGCTCGTTCCAACCTTATTCGGCCCTGTTCGGCTCTATCCAACACTTTTCTAATTCATTCGTCTCTATTTGGCTCCATTCAACACCATTTCACACCATTCTACTCTCTTCGACTCCATTCTACACTATTCTGCTCTGTTCTAGTCTGCACTACTCTAATCTATTGTAATTGATTCGATTCATCGCGATTTGTCTCTTTTCCTCTCCATTCGCCTCGATTCAGCTCGAATTGGATCTGTGCATCTCTATTCTGCACTATTCAACTCTGACTATTTTACTCTACTCAACTCTACTCCATTGTCCTCTTTGCATTCTCTTCTCTTCTACTCTATTCTATTTTTCTGTGCCCTACCCTACCGAATCCCAGCCTAACTTACATACACTACTCTAATCTGTTCAGTTTAATTCGATTCCATTCAATTCGACCCCATTTGACACAATTGGACGGGATTTGGTGAGATTCCACGAGATTCGACGGGTTTTGGTAGGATTTGATGGAATTCGACGAGATTCGCTGCAATCGGATGTGATTAGGTGCGATTTGGCTCGATTTAGCTCGGCTCATTTTGTTTGTCTCTGTTTGGCTCGTTCCAGCTCCATTCGGCTCCATTCAGCTCGAATCTGGTCGATTTGACTCGATTTGGCTCGATTCGGCTCTATTCGGTGCTATTCGGCTCTATCCAACTCTTCTCTACTCTATTCATCTCTCTTCGATTCCATTTGGCTCCATTCCACACCATTCCACACTATTCTATTCTACACAACCCTATCCCACCCTGCTGTGTCCTAATCTAGTCTGTTCTTTTCTATTCTGTTTTATTCTAGTCTCATTTTCAATTTTCTCCTTTCCATCCTATGCTATTCTACCATACCCTACACTAAGCTAACCTATCCTGACCTATGCTGTTCTATTCTATTTTCTCTCTTCCACTCTATTCTACCCCAGTGTACCATACCCTACTACATAGGGGTACTCAATAAGAGTACTAATTAAGGGTACTTGTTTGGGCAAGGGTACTAGTTCAGGCTAGTAGTTAAAGCCACTTTACTAGTTAAGAGTACTAGTTAGGGCAAAGATACTAGTTAAGATGACTAGGCAAGGCAAGGGTACTAGTTAAGGGTACATGTTAAGGGAAGAGTCCTAGGTCAGGCTACTAGTTGAGGCAAGGGTACTAGTTAATAGTACTACTTAAGGCAAGAGTACTAGTTAAGACTACTGGTTAAGGCAAGCCTACTAGTTCAGCATACTAGTATGGCAAAGGTACTAGTTAAGAAAACTAGTTCAGGCAAGACAACTAGTTAAGGGTGCTAGTTAAGGCAAGCCTACTAGTTAAGGTTAGTAGTCAGGCTAGGGTACTCGTTCAGATTACTAATTTAGGGTACTTGTCAAGGCAAAGGTACTATTCAAGGCTAGTTGTCTAGGCTACTGATATATGCCACTAGTCTTGCTGACTAGTCCAGCTGACTAGTCCAGGCTACTACTCTAGCCTTCTCTTGTCTACTATACTGTAGTCTACTTTCGTCTACCCTAGTCTACCCTATCATAAACTACCCTACCCTAACCTTTTCTAATCCATTCGATTGGATTCCATTCAAAGCATTTCGATGCTTTTGGACGCGATTACGCTTGAATCGGCTCGATTCGGCTCGATTCGGCACCATCAGCTCGATTCAGCTCGATTTGGCTCAAATCCCTTCGATTCAGCTCGTTTCGGCTCGATTCGACTCGGTTCAGCCTTATTCGGCCCTATTCGGCTCGATTCGACTCTTTTCTACTCTATTTGTCTCTATGCGACTCCATTTTCACTCCGTTCTTCTCCATTCTACTCCATTCTCTTCTACCCTACCCTGCCTTACTCTAATCTATTCTCATGGATTCCATTCGACGCGATTCGAAACAATTTGACACGATTCATCTCGTTTTGTTTCCGTTTGGCTCGATTCGCCTAGAATTGGCTCTATTCAGCCATATCCTGCACCCTTTGACTCTATGCAACTCTATTTGACTCCATTCTACTCTACTCTTCTCTACTTTTCTCTGCTCTACCCTACTGTACTATATTCTGTTCTTTCTATTCTGTACTGTTCTATTCTATTCTGTTTTACCCTCCCAGCCCCTCCCCTCCCCTTCTCTAATCGATTTCATTCGGTTCGATTCCACGCGATTCGACGCGATTGGGCTTGAATCAGCTCGATTCACTTCGAGTCAGCTCGATTTGGCTCCGATTCACTCCGTGCGGCTCGATTTGGCTCGAATTGCATCGATTCTGCTCGGTTCTGCCCGATTAGGCCTTCTTTGGCCCTATTTGGCCCTATTCGACTCTATTCGCCTCTATCCGTCTCTATTCGACTCCATTCTATTCCATTCCACACCATTCTACACTAGTCTCTATTCTACCCTTCCCTACCCTAATCTCTTCTAATCGATTCGATTTGATTTCACCCGACTCGAAGCGATTCAACGCGATTCATCTCGTTTGGTCTCCATTCGGCTCAATTTGGCTAGCTTCTGCACTATTTGATGCTTTTCTACTCTACTCTATTCTGTTGTATTCTTTCGATTGTGTTCTGTTCTGTTCTAGCCTATTCTGTTGTACTCTATTCTACTCTACCCTACCCAACCCTACTGCACCCCACCCAAACCTTAAGCCCTACTTTAATCTATTGGATTGAATTTGATTCATTTCGACGCGATTTGACAGGATTCGACGGCATTCGACAAGGTCCGAAGGTATTCGACGGGATTCAAGGAGATTTGACGAGATTCCATGCGATTTGACGAGATTCAGCAGAATTCTGCGATTGGACGCAATTCGAAGTTATTCGACGTGATGCGACGCGATTCCCTGTGATTCGACGGCACTCGACGCAATTCGACACGATACGAAGCGATTCGACACGGTTTGACACCAAACGATGTGATTCGACGCTATTCAGTGACAGTCGGTGTGATTCAGCTTGATTCGGCTCGATTAGGTGCGATTCGGCACTATACGGCTCTTTTCGGCTCTATTCAGCTCTATTTTCTCTAACCGTCTCTATTCGGCCTATTCGGCTCTATTGGACTCTATTCGAGTCTATTCGACCCTACTCTTTCCCACTCTATTCTATTCTTTCTATTCTCTTCTAATCTCTTCTTTCTACTCTACTTTATTCTATTCTACCCTCCCCTCCCCTTCTCTAATCTGTACGTTTCAATTGGATTTGACGCGCTGAACGCAATTCGACGCGATTAAGCTTCAATCGCAATGATTCGAATTGATTTGGCTCCATTTGGCTCCATTCGGCTCCTTTTGGCTTGAATTGCTTCCATTATGCTCGATTCAGCCTTTTTCAGCCCTAAACTGCGCTTTTCGACTCTTTTCTACTCTATTCGTCTCTATTCTAAGCATTTCACACCATCCTACACTATTCTGCTCTACCCTAACCTACACCGCTCTAATTTACTCTAATTGATTCGACGCGATTCCTCGCAATTCGTCTCCATTCGGCTCTACTCTATTATCCTCTAGGCTACTCTATTGTACTCTAACCTACTCTTCTCTATTATATTGTTTCTGTTCTATTCTACTCTATTCTACCCTACCCTATGCTGCCCAACTCTAATCTATTCTAATCCATTTGTTTGGATTTGATTCAACCCATTTCGACGCGATTCGCCTCGATTTGGCTCTGTTCAAATCTCTTCTGCTCTGCTCTATTCCCCTCTACTCTAGCCTACTCTTCTGTATTTGTTCTGTATTGCTCTATTCTGTTCTGTTCTATTCTATTCTGTTTTATTCTATTCTACTCTACTCTATTCTGCCCTGCCCTACCCTACCATACTGAACCTCCCCTACTCTAATCTATTCAAATCGATTCGACGAATTTGGACGTGATTCGGGTCGAATCACTTCCATTCGTGTCCGTTCGGTTCCATTTGGCTCGAAGAGTGTCGATCCGGCTTGATTAGGCTCGATTTGACTCCATTAGGCTCGATTCACTGGATTCGGCTCCTTTGGGCTCAATTCAGCTCGATTCGGCCCTCCTCGGCCCTATTCTGCTCTATTCAGCTCTTTTCTACTCTATTTAACTCCATTCGGTTCCATTGCATAGGATTCTACCCCATTCTACTCCTCCCTACTCTAATTTCATGGAATTGATTCGATGGGATTCTACGTGGTTTGTCTTGTTTCGTCTCCATTTGGCTCGATTCGACTCTGTTCTTCTCTACTCTACACTATTCTGCTCTGCTCTACCCTTTTCTACTCTATTTTGTTGTATTCTTTTTATTCTCTTCTACTGTGTTTGATTCTATTTTACTCTATTCTATCCTACCCTATTCTAATCTCTTCTACTGGATTCGATTCCACGCATTTCAATGTGATTCGGCTCAACTCGGCTCCGTTGCACTCCATTCATCCCCCTTCAGCTCAAATCGTTTCGATTCAGCTGTAATCGGCTCCATTGGGCTCTAGTCAGCTCTATTCGGCTCTATTAGACTCTACTCAACTCTATTATCTCTTTTCCATTCCATTAGACTCCATTAACTCCATTCTACACCATTCTACTCCATCCTTCTCTATTCTATTGTATTGTACTCTAATCTACTCTAGGCTATTCTAATCGATTGGATGTGATTTGACTTGAATCGATGGGATTCAATGCAATTCGATGGGATCCGACGCGATACGGCACGATTGCGCAGGATTCGGCGCGATTCGCCTAGATTTCTATCGCTTCGGCTTTTGGGCTCTATATGGCTGTATTTGGCTCTATTTGGCAATATTCAGCTCTATTCTTCTCTACTCTTCTCTACTCTACAGTACTTGACCCTATCCTATTCTTTCAGTTCTGTTCTGTTCTATCCTGTTCTGTGCTACTGCATTCTATTCTAGCCTACCCTACACTAACTTACCCTACTCTAATCTCTTCTTCTATTGTATTCAACACTCTTGAACGGGATTCAACCTGACTTGGGTCATATCGGCTCGATTCAGCTCCTTTCTGCGCCATCAACTCGATTCGGTTCTGATCGGCTCTTTTCCGCTCTATTTTGTCTTTTCAGCACTATTCGATTCTATTTGACTCTAGTCTACTCTACTCTATTCTTTCTGTTCTGTTCTAGTCTACTCTATTCTATTCTACCCTACCCTACCCTAACCTTACCTGCCCTGCGCTAATCTATTTGATTTGATTCGACGCATTTCAATCCGATTCAACGTGATTCGTCTCGATTCACCTAGAATTTGGTCGATGCAGCTGCATTCAGCTCTGTTCGGCTCTATTCAACTCTATTTAGACTCTATTCCATTGTACTCGTCTCTGCTTAATTGTATTCTATTGTTTCTGTTGTGTTCTACTCTAACCCCTCCTACCCTACTCTACTCTACTCCAATCGATTCGATTCGATTCGATGCATTTTGAACGCAATTCCATGTCGTTAGGCTTGAATCGGCTTGATTTAGCTCGATTTGCCTGGAATTGGGTCCATTCGGCTCGATTCTGCTCGATTCAGCATAATTAGGCTCGTTCCAACCTTATTCGGCCCTGTTCGGCTCTATCCAACACTTTTCTAATTCATTCGTCTCTATTTGGCTCCATTCAACACCATTTCACACCATTCTACTCTCTTCGACTCCATTCTACACTATTCTGCTCTGTTCTAGTCTGCACTACTCTAATCTATTGTAATTGATTCGATTCATCGCGATTTGTCTCTTTTCCTCTCCATTCGCCTCGATTCAGCTCGAATTGGATCTGTGCATCTCTATTCTGCACTATTCAACTCTGACTATTTTACTCTACTCAACTCTACTCCATTGTCCTCTTTGCATTCTCTTCTCTTCTACTCTATTCTATTTTTCTGTGCCCTACCCTACCGAATCCCAGCCTAACTTACATACACTACTCTAATCTGTTCAGTTTAATTCGATTCCATTCAATTCGACCCCATTTGACACAATTGGACGGGATTTGGTGAGATTCCACGAGATTCGACGGGTTTTGGTAGGATTTGATGGAATTCGACGAGATTCGCTGCAATCGGATGTGATTAGGTGCGATTTGGCTCGATTTAGCTCGGCTCATTTTGTTTGTCTCTGTTTGGCTCGTTCCAGCTCCATTCGGCTCCATTCAGCTCGAATCTGGTCGATTTGACTCGATTTGGCTCGATTCGGCTCTATTGGGTGCTATTCGGCTCTATCCAACTCTTCTCTACTCTATTCATCTCTCTTCGATTCCATTTGGCTCCATTCCACACCATTCCACACTATTCTATTCTACACAACCCTATCCCACCCTGCTGTGTCCTAATCTAGTCTGTTCTTTTCTATTCTGTTTTATTCTAGTCTCATTTTCAATTTTCTCCTTTCCATCCTATGCTATTCTACCATACCCTACACTAAGCTAACCTATCCTGACCTATGCTGTTCTATTCTATTTTCTCTCTTCCACCGTATGCTACCCTACTCTATTCTACCCCAGTGTACCATACCCTACTACATAGGGGTACTCAATAAGAGTACTAATTAAGGGTACTTGTTTGGGCAAGGGTACTAGTTCAGGCTAGTAGTTAAAGCCACTTTACTAGTTAAGAGTACTAGTTAGGGCAAGGATACTAGTTAAGACGACTAGGCAAGGCAAGGGTACTAGTTAAGGGCACATGTTAAGGGAAGAGTCCTAGGTCAGGCTACTAGTTGAGGCAAGGGTACTAGTTAATAGTACTACTTAAGGCAAGAGTACTAGTTAAGACTACTGGTTAAGGCAAGCCTACTAGTTCAGCATACTAGTATGGCAAAGGTACTAGTTAAGAAAACTAGTTCAGGCAAGACAACTAGTTAAGGGTGCTAGTTAAGGCAAGCCTACTAGTTAAGGTTAGTAGTCAGGCTAGGGTACTCGTTCAGATTACTAATTTAGGGTACTTGTCAAGGCAAAGGTACTATTCAAGGCTAGTTGTCTAGGCTACTGATATATGCCACTAGTCTTGCTGACTAGTCCAGCTGACTAGTCCAGGCTACTACTCTAGCCTTCTCTTGTCTACTATACTGTAGTCTACTTTCGTCTACCCTAGTCTACCCTATCATAAACTACCCTACCCTAACCTTTTCTAATCCATTCGATTGGATTCCATTCAAAGCATTTCGATGCTTTTGGACGCGATTACGCTTGAATCGGCTCGATTCGGCTCGATTCGGCACCATCAGCTCGATTCAGCTCGATTTGGCTCAAATCCCTTCGATTCAGCTCGTTTCGGCTCGATTCGACTCGGTTCAGCCTTATTCGGCCCTATTCGGCTCGATTCGACTCTTTTCTACTCTATTTGTCTCTATGCGACTCCATTTTCACTCCGTTCTTCTCCATTCTACTCCATTCTCTTCTACCCTACCCTGCCTTACTCTAATCTATTCTCATGGATTCCATTCGACGCGATTCGAAACAATTTGACACGATTCATCTCGTTTTGTTTCCGTTTGGCTCGATTCGCCTAGAATTGGCTCTATTCAGCCATATCCTGCACCCTTTGACTCTATGCAACTCTATTTGACTCCATTCTACTCTACTCTTCTCTACTTTTCTCTGCTCTACCCTACTGTACTATATTCTGTTCTTTCTATTCTGTACTGTTCTATTCTATTCTGTTTTACCCTCCCAGCCCCTCCCCTCCCCTTCTCTAATCGATTTCATTCGGTTCGATTCCACGCGATTCGACGCGATTGGGCTTGAATCAGCTCGATTCACTTCGAGTCAGCTCGATTTGGCTCCGATTCACTCCGTGCGGCTCGATTTGGCTCGAATTGCATCGATTCTGCTCGGTTCTGCCCGATTAGGCCTTCTTTGGCCCTATTTGGCCCTATTCGACTCTATTCGCCTCTATCCGTCTCTATTCGACTCCATTCTATTCCATTCCACACCATTCTACACTAGTCTCTATTCTACCCTTCCCTACCCTAATCTCTTCTAATCGATTCGATTTGATTTCACCCGACTCGAAGCGATTCAACGCGATTCATCTCGTTTGGTCTCCATTCGGCTCAATTTGGCTAGCTTCTGCACTATTTGATGCTTTTCTACTCTACTCTATTCTGTTGTATTCTTTCGATTGTGTTCTGTTCTGTTCTAGCCTATTCTGTTGTACTCTATTCTACTCTACCCTACCCAACCCTACTGCACCCCACCCAAACCTTAAGCCCTACTTTAATCTATTGGATTGAATTTGATTCATTTCGACGCGATTTGACAGGATTCGACGGCATTCGACAAGGTCCGAAGGTATTCGACGGGATTCAAGGAGATTTGACGAGATTCCATGCGATTTGACGAGATTCAGCAGAATTCTGCGATTGGACGCAATTCGAAGTTATTCGACGTGATGCGACGCGATTCCCTGTGATTCGACGGCACTCGACGCAATTCGACACGATACGAAGCGATTCGACACGGTTTGACACCAAACGATGTGATTCGACGCTATTCAGTGACAGTCGGTGTGATTCAGCTTGATTCGGCTCGATTAGGTGCGATTCGGCACTATACGGCTCTTTTCGGCTCTATTCAGCTCTATTTTCTCTAACCGTCTCTATTCGGCCTATTCGGCTCTATTGGACTCTATTCGAGTCTATTCGACCCTACTCTTTCCCACTCTATTCTATTCTTTCTATTCTCTTCTAATCTCTTCTTTCTACTCTACTTTATTCTATTCTACCCTCCCCTCCCCTTCTCTAATCTGTACGTTTCAATTGGATTTGACGCGCTGAACGCAATTCGACGCGATTAAGCTTCAATCGCAATGATTCGAATTGATTTGGCTCCATTTGGCTCCATTCGGCTCCTTTTGGCTTGAATTGCTTCCATTATGCTCGATTCAGCCTTTTTCAGCCCTAAACTGCGCTTTTCGACTCTTTTCTACTCTATTCGTCTCTATTCTAAGCATTTCACACCATCCTACACTATTCTGCTCTACCCTAACCTACACCGCTCTAATTTACTCTAATTGATTCGACGCGATTCCTCGCAATTCGTCTCCATTCGGCTCTACTCTATTATCCTCTAGGCTACTCTATTGTACTCTAACCTACTCTTCTCTATTATATTGTTTCTGTTCTATTCTACTCTATTCTACCCTACCCTATGCTGCCCAACTCTAATCTATTCTAATCCATTTGTTTGGATTTGATTCAACCCATTTCGACGCGATTCGCCTCGATTTGGCTCTGTTCAAATCTCTTCTGCTCTGCTCTATTCCCCTCTACTCTAGCCTACTCTTCTGTATTTGTTCTGTATTGCTCTATTCTGTTCTGTTCTATTCTATTCTGTTTTATTCTATTCTACTCTACTCTATTCTGCCCTGCCCTACCCTACCATACTGAACCTCCCCTACTCTAATCTATTCAAATCGATTCGACGAATTTGGACGTGATTCGGGTCGAATCACTTCCATTCGTGTCCGTTCGGTTCCATTTGGCTCGAAGAGTGTCGATCCGGCTTGATTAGGCTCGATTTGACTCCATTAGGCTCGATTCACTGGATTCGGCTCCTTTGGGCTCAATTCAGCTCGATTCGGCCCTCCTCGGCCCTATTCTGCTCTATTCAGCTCTTTTCTACTCTATTTAACTCCATTCGGTTCCATTGCATAGGATTCTACCCCATTCTACTCCTCCCTACTCTAATTTCATGGAATTGATTCGATGGGATTCTACGTGGTTTGTCTTGTTTCGTCTCCATTTGGCTCGATTCGACTCTGTTCTTCTCTACTCTACACTATTCTGCTCTGCTCTACCCTTTTCTACTCTATTTTGTTGTATTCTTTTTATTCTCTTCTACTGTGTTTGATTCTATTTTACTCTATTCTATCCTACCCTATTCTAATCTCTTCTACTGGATTCGATTCCACGCATTTCAATGTGATTCGGCTCAACTCGGCTCCGTTGCACTCCATTCATCCCCCTTCAGCTCAAATCGTTTCGATTCAGCTGTAATCGGCTCCATTGGGCTCTAGTCAGCTCTATTCGGCTCTATTAGACTCTACTCAACTCTATTATCTCTTTTCCATTCCATTAGACTCCATTAACTCCATTCTACACCATTCTACTCCATCCTTCTCTATTCTATTGTATTGTACTCTAATCTACTCTAGGCTATTCTAATCGATTGGATGTGATTTGACTTGAATCGATGGGATTCAATGCAATTCGATGGGATCCGACGCGATACGGCACGATTGCGCAGGATTCGGCGCGATTCGCCTAGATTTCTATCGCTTCGGCTTTTGGGCTCTATATGGCTGTATTTGGCTCTATTTGGCAATATTCAGCTCTATTCTTCTCTACTCTTCTCTACTCTACAGTACTTGACCCTATCCTATTCTTTCAGTTCTGTTCTGTTCTATCCTGTTCTGTGCTACTGCATTCTATTCTAGCCTACCCTACACTAACTTACCCTACTCTAATCTCTTCTTCTATTGTATTCAACACTCTTGAACGGGATTCAACCTGACTTGGGTCATATCGGCTCGATTCAGCTCCTTTCTGCGCCATCAACTCGATTCGGTTCTGATCGGCTCTTTTCCGCTCTATTTTGTCTTTTCAGCACTATTCGATTCTATTTGACTCTAGTCTACTCTACTCTATTCTTTCTGTTCTGTTCTAGTCTACTCTATTCTATTCTACCCTACCCTACCCTAACCTTACCTGCCCTGCGCTAATCTATTTGATTTGATTCGACGCATTTCAATCCGATTCAACGTGATTCGTCTCGATTCACCTAGAATTTGGTCGATGCAGCTGCATTCAGCTCTGTTCGGCTCTATTCAACTCTATTTAGACTCTATTCCATTGTACTCGTCTCTGCTTAATTGTATTCTATTGTTTCTGTTGTGTTCTACTCTAACCCCTCCTACCCTACTCTACTCTACTCCAATCGATTCGATTCGATCCGATGCATTTTGAACGCAATTCCATGTCGTTAGGCTTGAATCGGCTTGATTTAGCTCGATTTGCCTGGAATTGGGTCCATTCGGCTCGATTCTGCTCGATTCAGCATAATTAGGCTCGTTCCAACCTTATTCGGCCCTGTTCGGCTCTATCCAACACTTTTCTAATTCATTCGTCTCTATTTGGCTCCATTCAACACCATTTCACACCATTCTACTCTCTTCGACTCCATTCTACACTATTCTGCTCTGTTCTAGTCTGCACTACTCTAATCTATTGTAATTGATTCGATTCATCGCGATTTGTCTCTTTTCCTCTCCATTCGCCTCGATTCAGCTCGAATTGGATCTGTGCATCTCTATTCTGCACTATTCAACTCTGACTATTTTACTCTACTCAACTCTACTCCATTGTCCTCTTTGCATTCTCTTCTCTTCTACTCTATTCTATTTTTCTGTGCCCTACCCTACCGAATCCCAGCCTAACTTACATACACTACTCTAATCTGTTCAGTTTAATTCGATTCCATTCAATTCGACCCCATTTGACACAATTGGACGGGATTTGGTGAGATTCCACGAGATTCGACGGGTTTTGGTAGGATTTGATGGAATTCGACGAGATTCGCTGCAATCGGATGTGATTAGGTGCGATTTGGCTCGATTTAGCTCGGCTCATTTTGTTTGTCTCTGTTTGGCTCGTTCCAGCTCCATTCGGCTCCATTCAGCTCGAATCTGGTCGATTTGACTCGATTTGGCTCGATTCGGCTCTATTCGGTGCTATTCGGCTCTATCCAACTCTTCTCTACTCTATTCATCTCTCTTCGATTCCATTTGGCTCCATTCCACACCATTCCACACTATTCTATTCTACACAACCCTATCCCACCCTGCTGTGTCCTAATCTAGTCTGTTCTTTTCTATTCTGTTTTATTCTAGTCTCATTTTCAATTTTCTCCTTTCCATCCTATGCTATTCTACCATACCCTACACTAAGCTAACCTATCCTGACCTATGCTGTTCTATTCTATTTTCTCTCTTCCACTCTATTCTACCCCAGTGTACCATACCCTACTACATAGGGGTACTCAATAAGAGTACTAATTAAGGGTACTTGTTTGGGCAAGGGTACTAGTTCAGGCTAGTAGTTAAAGCCACTTTACTAGTTAAGAGTACTAGTTAGGGCAAAGATACTAGTTAAGATGACTAGGCAAGGCAAGGGTACTAGTTAAGGGTACATGTTAAGGGAAGAGTCCTAGGTCAGGCTACTAGTTGAGGCAAGGGTACTAGTTAATAGTACTACTTAAGGCAAGAGTACTAGTTAAGACTACTGGTTAAGGCAAGCCTACTAGTTCAGCATACTAGTATGGCAAAGGTACTAGTTAAGAAAACTAGTTCAGGCAAGACAACTAGTTAAGGGTGCTAGTTAAGGCAAGCCTACTAGTTAAGGTTAGTAGTCAGGCTAGGGTACTCGTTCAGATTACTAATTTAGGGTACTTGTCAAGGCAAAGGTACTATTCAAGGCTAGTTGTCTAGGCTACTGATATATGCCACTAGTCTTGCTGACTAGTCCAGCTGACTAGTCCAGGCTACTACTCTAGCCTTCTCTTGTCTACTATACTGTAGTCTACTTTCGTCTACCCTAGTCTACCCTATCATAAACTACCCTACCCTAACCTTTTCTAATCCATTCGATTGGATTCCATTCAAAGCATTTCGATGCTTTTGGACGCGATTACGCTTGAATCGGCTCGATTCGGCTCGATTCGGCACCATCAGCTCGATTCAGCTCGATTTGGCTCAAATCCCTTCGATTCAGCTCGTTTCGGCTCGATTCGACTCGGTTCAGCCTTATTCGGCCCTATTCGGCTCGATTCGACTCTTTTCTACTCTATTTGTCTCTATGCGACTCCATTTTCACTCCGTTCTTCTCCATTCTACTCCATTCTCTTCTACCCTACCCTGCCTTACTCTAATCTATTCTCATGGATTCCATTCGACGCGATTCGAAACAATTTGACACGATTCATCTCGTTTTGTTTCCGTTTGGCTCGATTCGCCTAGAATTGGCTCTATTCAGCCATATCCTGCACCCTTTGACTCTATGCAACTCTATTTGACTCCATTCTACTCTACTCTTCTCTACTTTTCTCTGCTCTACCCTACTGTACTATATTCTGTTCTTTCTATTCTGTACTGTTCTATTCTATTCTGTTTTACCCTCCCAGCCCCTCCCCTCCCCTTCTCTAATCGATTTCATTCGGTTCGATTCCACGCGATTCGACGCGATTGGGCTTGAATCAGCTCGATTCACTTCGAGTCAGCTCGATTTGGCTCCGATTCACTCCGTGCGGCTCGATTTGGCTCGAATTGCATCGATTCTGCTCGGTTCTGCCCGATTAGGCCTTCTTTGGCCCTATTTGGCCCTATTCGACTCTATTCGCCTCTATCCGTCTCTATTCGACTCCATTCTATTCCATTCCACACCATTCTACACTAGTCTCTATTCTACCCTTCCCTACCCTAATCTCTTCTAATCGATTCGATTTGATTTCACCCGACTCGAAGCGATTCAACGCGATTCATCTCGTTTGGTCTCCATTCGGCTCAATTTGGCTAGCTTCTGCACTATTTGATGCTTTTCTACTCTACTCTATTCTGTTGTATTCTTTCGATTGTGTTCTGTTCTGTTCTAGCCTATTCTGTTGTACTCTATTCTACTCTACCCTACCCAACCCTACTGCACCCCACCCAAACCTTAAGCCCTACTTTAATCTATTGGATTGAATTTGATTCATTTCGACGCGATTTGACAGGATTCGACGGCATTCGACAAGGTCCGAAGGTATTCGACGGGATTCAAGGAGATTTGACGAGATTCCATGCGATTTGACGAGATTCAGCAGAATTCTGCGATTGGACGCAATTCGAAGTTATTCGACGTGATGCGACGCGATTCCCTGTGATTCGACGGCACTCGACGCAATTCGACACGATACGAAGCGATTCGACACGGTTTGACACCAAACGATGTGATTCGACGCTATTCAGTGACAGTCGGTGTGATTCAGCTTGATTCGGCTCGATTAGGTGCGATTCGGCACTATACGGCTCTTTTCGGCTCTATTCAGCTCTATTTTCTCTAACCGTCTCTATTCGGCCTATTCGGCTCTATTGGACTCTATTCGAGTCTATTCGACCCTACTCTTTCCCACTCTATTCTATTCTTTCTATTCTCTTCTAATCTCTTCTTTCTACTCTACTTTATTCTATTCTACCCTCCCCTCCCCTTCTCTAATCTGTACGTTTCAATTGGATTTGACGCGCTGAACGCAATTCGACGCGATTAAGCTTCAATCGCAATGATTCGAATTGATTTGGCTCCATTTGGCTCCATTCGGCTCCTTTTGGCTTGAATTGCTTCCATTATGCTCGATTCAGCCTTTTTCAGCCCTAAACTGCGCTTTTCGACTCTTTTCTACTCTATTCGTCTCTATTCTAAGCATTTCACACCATCCTACACTATTCTGCTCTACCCTAACCTACACCGCTCTAATTTACTCTAATTGATTCGACGCGATTCCTCGCAATTCGTCTCCATTCGGCTCTACTCTATTATCCTCTAGGCTACTCTATTGTACTCTAACCTACTCTTCTCTATTATATTGTTTCTGTTCTATTCTACTCTATTCTACCCTACCCTATGCTGCCCAACTCTAATCTATTCTAATCCATTTGTTTGGATTTGATTCAACCCATTTCGACGCGATTCGCCTCGATTTGGCTCTGTTCAAATCTCTTCTGCTCTGCTCTATTCCCCTCTACTCTAGCCTACTCTTCTGTATTTGTTCTGTATTGCTCTATTCTGTTCTGTTCTATTCTATTCTGTTTTATTCTATTCTACTCTACTCTATTCTGCCCTGCCCTACCCTACCATACTGAACCTCCCCTACTCTAATCTATTCAAATCGATTCGACGAATTTGGACGTGATTCGGGTCGAATCACTTCCATTCGTGTCCGTTCGGTTCCATTTGGCTCGAAGAGTGTCGATCCGGCTTGATTAGGCTCGATTTGACTCCATTAGGCTCGATTCACTGGATTCGGCTCCTTTGGGCTCAATTCAGCTCGATTCGGCCCTCCTCGGCCCTATTCTGCTCTATTCAGCTCTTTTCTACTCTATTTAACTCCATTCGGTTCCATTGCATAGGATTCTACCCCATTCTACTCCTCCCTACTCTAATTTCATGGAATTGATTCGATGGGATTCTACGTGGTTTGTCTTGTTTCGTCTCCATTTGGCTCGATTCGACTCTGTTCTTCTCTACTCTACACTATTCTGCTCTGCTCTACCCTTTTCTACTCTATTTTGTTGTATTCTTTTTATTCTCTTCTACTGTGTTTGATTCTATTTTACTCTATTCTATCCTACCCTATTCTAATCTCTTCTACTGGATTCGATTCCACGCATTTCAATGTGATTCGGCTCAACTCGGCTCCGTTGCACTCCATTCATCCCCCTTCAGCTCAAATCGTTTCGATTCAGCTGTAATCGGCTCCATTGGGCTCTAGTCAGCTCTATTCGGCTCTATTAGACTCTACTCAACTCTATTATCTCTTTTCCATTCCATTAGACTCCATTAACTCCATTCTACACCATTCTACTCCATCCTTCTCTATTCTATTGTATTGTACTCTAATCTACTCTAGGCTATTCTAATCGATTGGATGTGATTTGACTTGAATCGATGGGATTCAATGCAATTCGATGGGATCCGACGCGATACGGCACGATTGCGCAGGATTCGGCGCGATTCGCCTAGATTTCTATCGCTTCGGCTTTTGGGCTCTATATGGCTGTATTTGGCTCTATTTGGCAATATTCAGCTCTATTCTTCTCTACTCTTCTCTACTCTACAGTACTTGACCCTATCCTATTCTTTCAGTTCTGTTCTGTTCTATCCTGTTCTGTGCTACTGCATTCTATTCTAGCCTACCCTACACTAACTTACCCTACTCTAATCTCTTCTTCTATTGTATTCAACACTCTTGAACGGGATTCAACCTGACTTGGGTCATATCGGCTCGATTCAGCTCCTTTCTGCGCCATCAACTCGATTCGGTTCTGATCGGCTCTTTTCCGCTCTATTTTGTCTTTTCAGCACTATTCGATTCTATTTGACTCTAGTCTACTCTACTCTATTCTTTCTGTTCTGTTCTAGTCTACTCTATTCTATTCTACCCTACCCTACCCTAACCTTACCTGCCCTGCGCTAATCTATTTGATTTGATTCGACGCATTTCAATCCGATTCAACGTGATTCGTCTCGATTCACCTAGAATTTGGTCGATGCAGCTGCATTCAGCTCTGTTCGGCTCTATTCAACTCTATTTAGACTCTATTCCATTGTACTCGTCTCTGCTTAATTGTATTCTATTGTTTCTGTTGTGTTCTACTCTAACCCCTCCTACCCTACTCTACTCTACTCCAATCGATTCGATTCGATTCGATGCATTTTGAACGCAATTCCATGTCGTTAGGCTTGAATCGGCTTGATTTAGCTCGATTTGCCTGGAATTGGGTCCATTCCGCTCGATTCTGCTCGATTCAGCATAATTAGGCTCGTTCCAACCTTATTCGGCCCTGTTCGGCTCTATCCAACACTTTTCTAATTCATTCGTCTCTATTTGGCTCCATTCAACACCATTTCACACCATTCTACTCTCTTCGACTCCATTCTACACTATTCTGCTCTGTTCTAGTCTGCACTACTCTAATCTATTGTAATTGATTCGATTCATCGCGATTTGTCTCTTTTCCTCTCCATTCGCCTCGATTCAGCTCGAATTGGATCTGTGCATCTCTATTCTGCACTATTCAACTCTGACTATTTTACTCTACTCAACTCTACTCCATTGTCCTCTTTGCATTCTCTTCTCTTCTACTCTATTCTATTTTTCTGTGCCCTACCCTACCGAATCCCAGCCTAACTTACATACACTACTCTAATCTGTTCAGTTTAATTCGATTCCATTCAATTCGACCCCATTTGACACAATTGGACGGGATTTGGTGAGATTCCACGAGATTCGACGGGTTTTGGTAGGATTTGATGGAATTCGACGAGATTCGCTGCAATCGGATGTGATTAGGTGCGATTTGGCTCGATTTAGCTCGGCTCATTTTGTTTGTCTCTGTTTGGCTCGTTCCAGCTCCATTCGGCTCCATTCAGCTCGAATCTGGTCGATTTGACTCGATTTGGCTCGATTCGGCTCTATTGGGTGCTATTCGGCTCTATCCAACTCTTCTCTACTCTATTCATCTCTCTTCGATTCCATTTGGCTCCATTCCACACCATTCCACACTATTCTATTCTACACAACCCTATCCCACCCTGCTGTGTCCTAATCTAGTCTGTTCTTTTCTATTCTGTTTTATTCTAGTCTCATTTTCAATTTTCTCCTTTCCATCCTATGCTATTCTACCATACCCTACACTAAGCTAACCTATCCTGACCTATGCTGTTCTATTCTATTTTCTCTCTTCCACTCTATTCTACCCCAGTGTACCATACCCTACTACATAGGGGTACTCAATAAGAGTACTAATTAAGGGTACTTGTTTGGGCAAGGGTACTAGTTCAGGCTAGTAGTTAAAGCCACTTTACTAGTTAAGAGTACTAGTTAGGGCAAAGATACTAGTTAAGATGACTAGGCAAGGCAAGGGTACTAGTTAAGGGTACATGTTAAGGGAAGAGTCCTAGGTCAGGCTACTAGTTGAGGCAAGGGTACTAGTTAATAGTACTACTTAAGGCAAGAGTACTAGTTAAGACTACTGGTTAAGGCAAGCCTACTAGTTCAGCATACTAGTATGGCAAAGGTACTAGTTAAGAAAACTAGTTCAGGCAAGACAACTAGTTAAGGGTGCTAGTTAAGGCAAGCCTACTAGTTAAGGTTAGTAGTCAGGCTAGGGTACTCGTTCAGATTACTAATTTAGGGTACTTGTCAAGGCAAAGGTACTATTCAAGGCTAGTTGTCTAGGCTACTGATATATGCCACTAGTCTTGCTGACTAGTCCAGCTGACTAGTCCAGGCTACTACTCTAGCCTTCTCTTGTCTACTATACTGTAGTCTACTTTCGTCTACCCTAGTCTACCCTATCATAAACTACCCTACCCTAACCTTTTCTAATCTATTCGATTGGATTCCATTCAAAGCATTTCGATGCTTTTGGACGCGATTACGCTTGAATCGGCTCGATTCGGCTCGATTCGGCACCATCAGCTCGATTCAGCTCGATTTGGCTCAAATCCCTTCGATTCAGCTCGTTTCGGCTCGATTCGACTCGGTTCAGCCTTATTCGGCCCTATTCGGCTCGATTCGACTCTTTTCTACTCTATTTGTCTCTATGCGACTCCATTTTCACTCCGTTCTTCTCCATTCTACTCCATTCTCTTCTACCCTACCCTGCCTTACTCTAATCTATTCTCATGGATTCCATTCGACGCGATTCGAAACAATTTGACACGATTCATCTCGTTTTGTTTCCGTTTGGCTCGATTCGCCTAGAATTGGCTCTATTCAGCCATATCCTGCACCCTTTGACTCTATGCAACTCTATTTGACTCCATTCTACTCTACTCTTCTCTACTTTTCTCTGCTCTACCCTACTGTACTATATTCTGTTCTTTCTATTCTGTACTGTTCTATTCTATTCTGTTTTACCCTCCCAGCCCCTCCCCTCCCCTTCTCTAATCGATTTCATTCGGTTCGATTCCACGCGATTCGACGCGATTGGGCTTGAATCAGCTCGATTCACTTCGAGTCAGCTCGATTTGGCTCCGATTCACTCCGTGCGGCTCGATTTGGCTCGAATTGCATCGATTCTGCTCGGTTCTGCCCGATTAGGCCTTCTTTGGCCCTATTTGGCCCTATTCGACTCTATTCGCCTCTATCCGTCTCTATTCGACTCCATTCTATTCCATTCCACACCATTCTACACTAGTCTCTATTCTACCCTTCCCTACCCTAATCTCTTCTAATCGATTCGATTTGATTTCACCCGACTCGAAGCGATTCAACGCGATTCATCTCGTTTGGTCTCCATTCGGCTCAATTTGGCTAGCTTCTGCACTATTTGATGCTTTTCTACTCTACTCTATTCTGTTGTATTCTTTCGATTGTGTTCTGTTCTGTTCTAGCCTATTCTGTTGTACTCTATTCTACTCTACCCTACCCAACCCTACTGCACCCCACCCAAACCTTAAGCCCTACTTTAATCTATTGGATTGAATTTGATTCATTTCGACGCGATTTGACAGGATTCGACGGCATTCGACAAGGTCCGAAGGTATTCGACGGGATTCAAGGAGATTTGACGAGATTCCATGCGATTTGACGAGATTCAGCAGAATTCTGCGATTGGACGCAATTCGAAGTTATTCGACGTGATGCGACGCGATTCCCTGTGATTCGACGGCACTCGACGCAATTCGACACGATACGAAGCGATTCGACACGGTTTGACACCAAACGATGTGATTCGACGCTATTCAGTGACAGTCGGTGTGATTCAGCTTGATTCGGCTCGATTAGGTGCGATTCGGCACTATACGGCTCTTTTCGGCTCTATTCAGCTCTATTTTCTCTAACCGTCTCTATTCGGCCTATTCGGCTCTATTGGACTCTATTCGAGTCTATTCGACCCTACTCTTTCCCACTCTATTCTATTCTTTCTATTCTCTTCTAATCTCTTCTTTCTACTCTACTTTATTCTATTCTACCCTCCCCTCCCCTTCTCTAATCTGTACGTTTCAATTGGATTTGACGCGCTGAACGCAATTCGACGCGATTAAGCTTCAATCGCAATGATTCGAATTGATTTGGCTCCATTTGGCTCCATTCGGCTCCTTTTGGCTTGAATTGCTTCCATTATGCTCGATTCAGCCTTTTTCAGCCCTAAACTGCGCTTTTCGACTCTTTTCTACTCTATTCGTCTCTATTCTAAGCATTTCACACCATCCTACACTATTCTGCTCTACCCTAACCTACACCGCTCTAATTTACTCTAATTGATTCGACGCGATTCCTCGCAATTCGTCTCCATTCGGCTCTACTCTATTATCCTCTAGGCTACTCTATTGTACTCTAACCTACTCTTCTCTATTATATTGTTTCTGTTCTATTCTACTCTATTCTACCCTACCCTATGCTGCCCAACTCTAATCTATTCTAATCCATTTGTTTGGATTTGATTCAACCCATTTCGACGCGATTCGCCTCGATTTGGCTCTGTTCAAATCTCTTCTGCTCTGCTCTATTCCCCTCTACTCTAGCCTACTCTTCTGTATTTGTTCTGTATTGCTCTATTCTGTTCTGTTCTATTCTATTCTGTTTTATTCTATTCTACTCTACTCTATTCTGCCCTGCCCTACCCTACCATACTGAACCTCCCCTACTCTAATCTATTCAAATCGATTCGACGAATTTGGACGTGATTCGGGTCGAATCACTTCCATTCGTGTCCGTTCGGTTCCATTTGGCTCGAAGAGTGTCGATCCGGCTTGATTAGGCTCGATTTGACTCCATTAGGCTCGATTCACTGGATTCGGCTCCTTTGGGCTCAATTCAGCTCGATTCGGCCCTCCTCGGCCCTATTCTGCTCTATTCAGCTCTTTTCTACTCTATTTAACTCCATTCGGTTCCATTGCATAGGATTCTACCCCATTCTACTCCTCCCTACTCTAATTTCATGGAATTGATTCGATGGGATTCTACGTGGTTTGTCTTGTTTCGTCTCCATTTGGCTCGATTCGACTCTGTTCTTCTCTACTCTACACTATTCTGCTCTGCTCTACCCTTTTCTACTCTATTTTGTTGTATTCTTTTTATTCTCTTCTACTGTGTTTGATTCTATTTTACTCTATTCTATCCTACCCTATTCTAATCTCTTCTACTGGATTCGATTCCACGCATTTCAATGTGATTCGGCTCAACTCGGCTCCGTTGCACTCCATTCATCCCCCTTCAGCTCAAATCGTTTCGATTCAGCTGTAATCGGCTCCATTGGGCTCTAGTCAGCTCTATTCGGCTCTATTAGACTCTACTCAACTCTATTATCTCTTTTCCATTCCATTAGACTCCATTAACTCCATTCTACACCATTCTACTCCATCCTTCTCTATTCTATTGTATTGTACTCTAATCTACTCTAGGCTATTCTAATCGATTGGATGTGATTTGACTTGAATCGATGGGATTCAATGCAATTCGATGGGATCCGACGCGATACGGCACGATTGCGCAGGATTCGGCGCGATTCGCCTAGATTTCTATCGCTTCGGCTTTTGGGCTCTATATGGCTGTATTTGGCTCTATTTGGCAATATTCAGCTCTATTCTTCTCTACTCTTCTCTACTCTACAGTACTTGACCCTATCCTATTCTTTCAGTTCTGTTCTGTTCTATCCTGTTCTGTGCTACTGCATTCTATTCTAGCCTACCCTACACTAACTTACCCTACTCTAATCTCTTCTTCTATTGTATTCAACACTCTTGAACGGGATTCAACCTGACTTGGGTCATATCGGCTCGATTCAGCTCCTTTCTGCGCCATCAACTCGATTCGGTTCTGATCGGCTCTTTTCCGCTCTATTTTGTCTTTTCAGCACTATTCGATTCTATTTGACTCTAGTCTACTCTACTCTATTCTTTCTGTTCTGTTCTAGTCTACTCTATTCTATTCTACCCTACCCTACCCTAACCTTACCTGCCCTGCGCTAATCTATTTGATTTGATTCGACGCATTTCAATCCGATTCAACGTGATTCGTCTCGATTCACCTAGAATTTGGTCGATGCAGCTGCATTCAGCTCTGTTCGGCTCTATTCAACTCTATTTAGACTCTATTCCATTGTACTCGTCTCTGCTTAATTGTATTCTATTGTTTCTGTTGTGTTCTACTCTAACCCCTCCTACCCTACTCTACTCTACTCCAATCGATTCGATTCGATTCGATGCATTTTGAACGCAATTCCATGTCGTTAGGCTTGAATCGGCTTGATTTAGCTCGATTTGCCTGGAATTGGGTCCATTCCGCTCGATTCTGCTCGATTCAGCATAATTAGGCTCGTTCCAACCTTATTCGGCCCTGTTCGGCTCTATCCAACACTTTTCTAATTCATTCGTCTCTATTTGGCTCCATTCAACACCATTTCACACCATTCTACTCTCTTCGACTCCATTCTACACTATTCTGCTCTGTTCTAGTCTGCACTACTCTAATCTATTGTAATTGATTCGATTCATCGCGATTTGTCTCTTTTCCTCTCCATTCGCCTCGATTCAGCTCGAATTGGATCTGTGCATCTCTATTCTGCACTATTCAACTCTGACTATTTTACTCTACTCAACTCTACTCCATTGTCCTCTTTGCATTCTCTTCTCTTCTACTCTATTCTATTTTTCTGTGCCCTACCCTACCGAATCCCAGCCTAACTTACATACACTACTCTAATCTGTTCAGTTTAATTCGATTCCATTCAATTCGACCCCATTTGACACAATTGGACGGGATTTGGTGAGATTCCACGAGATTCGACGGGTTTTGGTAGGATTTGATGGAATTCGACGAGATTCGCTGCAATCGGATGTGATTAGGTGCGATTTGGCTCGATTTAGCTCGGCTCATTTTGTTTGTCTCTGTTTGGCTCGTTCCAGCTCCATTCGGCTCCATTCAGCTCGAATCTGGTCGATTTGACTCGATTTGGCTCGATTCGGCTCTATTGGGTGCTATTCGGCTCTATCCAACTCTTCTCTACTCTATTCATCTCTCTTCGATTCCATTTGGCTCCATTCCACACCATTCCACACTATTCTATTCTACACAACCCTATCCCACCCTGCTGTGTCCTAATCTAGTCTGTTCTTTTCTATTCTGTTTTATTCTAGTCTCATTTTCAATTTTCTCCTTTCCATCCTATGCTATTCTACCATACCCTACACTAAGCTAACCTATCCTGACCTATGCTGTTCTATTCTATTTTCTCTCTTCCACTCTATTCTACCCCAGTGTACCATACCCTACTACATAGGGGTACTCAATAAGAGTACTAATTAAGGGTACTTGTTTGGGCAAGGGTACTAGTTCAGGCTAGTAGTTAAAGCCACTTTACTAGTTAAGAGTACTAGTTAGGGCAAAGATACTAGTTAAGATGACTAGGCAAGGCAAGGGTACTAGTTAAGGGTACATGTTAAGGGAAGAGTCCTAGGTCAGGCTACTAGTTGAGGCAAGGGTACTAGTTAATAGTACTACTTAAGGCAAGAGTACTAGTTAAGACTACTGGTTAAGGCAAGCCTACTAGTTCAGCATACTAGTATGGCAAAGGTACTAGTTAAGAAAACTAGTTCAGGCAAGACAACTAGTTAAGGGTGCTAGTTAAGGCAAGCCTACTAGTTAAGGTTAGTAGTCAGGCTAGGGTACTCGTTCAGATTACTAATTTAGGGTACTTGTCAAGGCAAAGGTACTATTCAAGGCTAGTTGTCTAGGCTACTGATATATGCCACTAGTCTTGCTGACTAGTCCAGCTGACTAGTCCAGGCTACTACTCTAGCCTTCTCTTGTCTACTATACTGTAGTCTACTTTCGTCTACCCTAGTCTACCCTATCATAAACTACCCTACCCTAACCTTTTCTAATCTATTCGATTGGATTCCATTCAAAGCATTTCGATGCTTTTGGACGCGATTACGCTTGAATCGGCTCGATTCGGCTCGATTCGGCACCATCAGCTCGATTCAGCTCGATTTGGCTCAAATCCCTTCGATTCAGCTCGTTTCGGCTCGATTCGACTCGGTTCAGCCTTATTCGGCCCTATTCGGCTCGATTCGACTCTTTTCTACTCTATTTGTCTCTATGCGACTCCATTTTCACTCCGTTCTTCTCCATTCTACTCCATTCTCTTCTACCCTACCCTGCCTTACTCTAATCTATTCTCATGGATTCCATTCGACGCGATTCGAAACAATTTGACACGATTCATCTCGTTTTGTTTCCGTTTGGCTCGATTCGCCTAGAATTGGCTCTATTCAGCCATATCCTGCACCCTTTGACTCTATGCAACTCTATTTGACTCCATTCTACTCTACTCTTCTCTACTTTTCTCTGCTCTACCCTACTGTACTATATTCTGTTCTTTCTATTCTGTACTGTTCTATTCTATTCTGTTTTACCCTCCCAGCCCCTCCCCTCCCCTTCTCTAATCGATTTCATTCGGTTCGATTCCACGCGATTCGACGCGATTGGGCTTGAATCAGCTCGATTCACTTCGAGTCAGCTCGATTTGGCTCCGATTCACTCCGTGCGGCTCGATTTGGCTCGAATTGCATCGATTCTGCGCGGTTCTGCCCGATTAGGCCTTCTTTGGCCCTATTTGGCCCTATTCGACTCTATTCGCCTCTATCCGTCTCTATTCGACTCCATTCTATTCCATTCCACACCATTCTACACTAGTCTCTATTCTACCCTTCCCTACCCTAATCTCTTCTAATCGATTCGATTTGATTTCACCCGACTCGAAGCGATTCAACGCGATTCATCTCGTTTGGTCTCCATTCGGCTCAATTTGGCTAGCTTCTGCACTATTTGATGCTTTTCTACTCTACTCTATTCTGTTGTATTCTTTCGATTGTGTTCTGTTCTGTTCTAGCCTATTCTGTTGTACTCTATTCTACTCTACCCTACCCAACCCTACTGCACCCCACCCAAACCTTAAGCCCTACTTTAATCTATTGGATTGAATTTGATTCATTTCGACGCGATTTGACAGGATTCGACGGCATTCGACAAGGTCCGAAGGTATTCGACGGGATTCAAGGAGATTTGACGAGATTCCATGCGATTTGACGAGATTCAGCAGAATTCTGCGATTGGACGCAATTCGAAGTTATTCGACGTGATGCGACGCGATTCCCTGTGATTTGACGGCACTCGACGCAATTCGACACGATACGAAGCGATTCGACACGGTTTGACACCAAACGATGTGATTCGACGCTATTCAGTGACAGTCGGTGTGATTCAGCTTGATTCGGCTCGATTAGGTGCGATTCGGCACTATACGGCTCTTTTCGGCTCTATTCAGCTCTATTTTCTCTAACCGTCTCTATTCGGCCTATTCGGCTCTATTGGACTCTATTCGAGTCTATTCGACCCTACTCTTTCCCACTCTATTCTATTCTTTCTATTCTCTTCTAATCTCTTCTTTCTACTCTACTTTATTCTATTCTACCCTCCCCTCCCCTTCTCTAATCTGTACGTTTCAATTGGATTTGACGCGCTGAACGCAATTCGACGCGATTAAGCTTCAATCGCAATGATTCGAATTGATTTGGCTCCATTTGGCTCCATTCGGCTCCTTTTGGCTTGAATTGCTTCCATTATGCTCGATTCAGCCTTTTTCAGCCCTAAACTGCGCTTTTCGACTCTTTTCTACTCTATTCGTCTCTATTCTAAGCATTTCACACCATCCTACACTATTCTGCTCTACCCTAACCTACACCGCTCTAATTTACTCTAATTGATTCGACGCGATTCCTCGCAATTCGTCTCCATTCGGCTCTACTCTATTATCCTCTAGGCTACTCTATTGTACTCTAACCTACTCTTCTCTATTATATTGTTTCTGTTCTATTCTACTCTATTCTACCCTACCCTATGCTGCCCAACTCTAATCTATTCTAATCCATTTGTTTGGATTTGATTCAACCCATTTCGACGCGATTCGCCTCGATTTGGCTCTGTTCAAATCTCTTCTGCTCTGCTCTATTCCCCTCTACTCTAGCCTACTCTTCTGTATTTGTTCTGTATTGCTCTATTCTGTTCTGTTCTATTCTATTCTATTCTGTTTTATTCTATTCTACTCTACTCTATTCTGCCCTGCCCTACCCTACCATACTGAACCTCCCCTACTCTAATCTATTCAAATCGATTCGACGAATTTGGACGTGATTCGGGTCGAATCACTTCCATTCGTGTCCGTTCGGTTCCATTTGGCTCGAAGAGTGTCGATCCGGCTTGATTAGGCTCGATTTGACTCCATTAGGCTCGATTCACTGGATTCGGCTCCTTTGGGCTCAATTCAGCTCGATTCGGCCCTCCTCGGCCCTATTCTGCTCTATTCAGCTCTTTTCTACTCTATTTAACTCCATTCGGTTCCATTGCATAGGATTCTACCCCATTCTACTCCTCCCTACTCTAATTTCATGGAATTGATTCGATGGGATTCTACGTGGTTTGTCTTGTTTCGTCTCCATTTGGCTCGATTCGACTCTGTTCTTCTCTACTCTACACTATTCTGCTCTGCTCTACCCTTTTCTACTCTATTTTGTTGTATTCTTTTTATTCTCTTCTACTGTGTTTGATTCTATTTTACTCTATTCTATCCTACCCTATTCTAATCTCTTCTACTGGATTCGATTCCACGCATTTCAATGTGATTCGGCTCAACTCGGCTCCGTTGCACTCCATTCATCCCCCTTCAGCTCAAATCGTTTCGATTCAGCTGTAATCGGCTCCATTGGGCTCTAGTCAGCTCTATTCGGCTCTATTAGACTCTACTCAACTCTATTATCTCTTTTCCATTCCATTAGACTCCATTAACTCCATTCTACACCATTCTACTCCATCCTTCTCTATTCTATTGTATTGTACTCTAATCTACTCTAGGCTATTCTAATCGATTGGATGTGATTTGACTTGAATCGATGGGATTCAATGCAATTCGATGGGATCCGACGCGATACGGCACGATTGCGCAGGATTCGGCGCGATTCGCCTAGATTTCTATCGCTTCGGCTTTTGGGCTCTATATGGCTGTATTTGGCTCTATTTGGCAATATTCAGCTCTATTCTTCTCTACTCTTCTCTACTCTACAGTACTTGACCCTATCCTATTCTTTCAGTTCTGTTCTGTTCTATCCTGTTCTGTGCTACTGCATTCTATTCTAGCCTACCCTACACTAACTTACCCTACTCTAATCTCTTCTTCTATTGTATTCAACACTCTTGAACGGGATTCAACCTGACTTGGGTCATATCGGCTCGATTCAGCTCCTTTCTGCGCCATCAACTCGATTCGGTTCTGATCGGCTCTTTTCCGCTCTATTTTGTCTTTTCAGCACTATTCGATTCTATTTGACTCTAGTCTACTCTACTCTATTCTTTCTGTTCTGTTCTAGTCTACTCTATTCTATTCTACCCTACCCTACCCTAACCTTACCTGCCCTGCGCTAATCTATTTGATTTGATTCGACGCATTTCAATCCGATTCAACGTGATTCGTCTCGATTCACCTAGAATTTGGTCGATGCAGCTGCATTCAGCTCTGTTCGGCTCTATTCAACTCTATTTAGACTCTATTCCATTGTACTCGTCTCTGCTTAATTGTATTCTATTGTTTCTGTTGTGTTCTACTCTAACCCCTCCTACCCTACTCTACTCTACTCCAATCGATTCGATTCGATTCGATGCATTTTGAACGCAATTCCATGTCGTTAGGCTTGAATCGGCTTGATTTAGCTCGATTTGCCTGGAATTGGGTCCATTCCGCTCGATTCTGCTCGATTCAGCATAATTAGGCTCGTTCCAACCTTATTCGGCCCTGTTCGGCTCTATCCAACACTTTTCTAATTCATTCGTCTCTATTTGGCTCCATTCAACACCATTTCACACCATTCTACTCTCTTCGACTCCATTCTACACTATTCTGCTCTGTTCTAGTCTGCACTACTCTAATCTATTGTAATTGATTCGATTCATCGCGATTTGTCTCTTTTCCTCTCCATTCGCCTCGATTCAGCTCGAATTGGATCTGTGCATCTCTATTCTGCACTATTCAACTCTGACTATTTTACTCTACTCAACTCTACTCCATTGTCCTCTTTGCATTCTCTTCTCTTCTACTCTATTCTATTTTTCTGTGCCCTACCCTACCGAATCCCAGCCTAACTTACATACACTACTCTAATCTGTTCAGTTTAATTCGATTCCATTCAATTCGACCCCATTTGACACAATTGGACGGGATTTGGTGAGATTCCACGAGATTCGACGGGTTTTGGTAGGATTTGATGGAATTCGACGAGATTCGCTGCAATCGGATGTGATTAGGTGCGATTTGGCTCGATTTAGCTCGGCTCATTTTGTTTGTCTCTGTTTGGCTCGTTCCAGCTCCATTCGGCTCCATTCAGCTCGAATCTGGTCGATTTGACTCGATTTGGCTCGATTCGGCTCTATTGGGTGCTATTCGGCTCTATCCAACTCTTCTCTACTCTATTCATCTCTCTTCGATTCCATTTGGCTCCATTCCACACCATTCCACACTATTCTATTCTACACAACCCTATCCCACCCTGCTGTGTCCTAATCTAGTCTGTTCTTTTCTATTCTGTTTTATTCTAGTCTCATTTTCAATTTTCTCCTTTCCATCCTATGCTATTCTACCATACCCTACACTAAGCTAACCTATCCTGACCTATGCTGTTCTATTCTATTTTCTCTCTTCCACTCTATTCTACCCCAGTGTACCATACCCTACTACATAGGGGTACTCAATAAGAGTACTAATTAAGGGTACTTGTTTGGGCAAGGGTACTAGTTCAGGCTAGTAGTTAAAGCCACTTTACTAGTTAAGAGTACTAGTTAGGGCAAAGATACTAGTTAAGATGACTAGGCAAGGCAAGGGTACTAGTTAAGGGTACATGTTAAGGGAAGAGTCCTAGGTCAGGCTACTAGTTGAGGCAAGGGTACTAGTTAATAGTACTACTTAAGGCAAGAGTACTAGTTAAGACTACTGGTTAAGGCAAGCCTACTAGTTCAGCATACTAGTATGGCAAAGGTACTAGTTAAGAAAACTAGTTCAGGCAAGACAACTAGTTAAGGGTGCTAGTTAAGGCAAGCCTACTAGTTAAGGTTAGTAGTCAGGCTAGGGTACTCGTTCAGATTACTAATTTAGGGTACTTGTCAAGGCAAAGGTACTATTCAAGGCTAGTTGTCTAGGCTACTGATATATGCCACTAGTCTTGCTGACTAGTCCAGCTGACTAGTCCAGGCTACTACTCTAGCCTTCTCTTGTCTACTATACTGTAGTCTACTTTCGTCTACCCTAGTCTACCCTATCATAAACTACCCTACCCTAACCTTTTCTAATCTATTCGATTGGATTCCATTCAAAGCATTTCGATGCTTTTGGACGCGATTACGCTTGAATCGGCTCGATTCGGCTCGATTCGGCACCATCAGCTCGATTCAGCTCGATTTGGCTCAAATCCCTTCGATTCAGCTCGTTTCGGCTCGATTCGACTCGGTTCAGCCTTATTCGGCCCTATTCGGCTCGATTCGACTCTTTTCTACTCTATTTGTCTCTATGCGACTCCATTTTCACTCCGTTCTTCTCCATTCTACTCCATTCTCTTCTACCCTACCCTGCCTTACTCTAATCTATTCTCATGGATTCCATTCGACGCGATTCGAAACAATTTGACACGATTCATCTCGTTTTGTTTCCGTTTGGCTCGATTCGCCTAGAATTGGCTCTATTCAGCCATATCCTGCACCCTTTGACTCTATGCAACTCTATTTGACTCCATTCTACTCTACTCTTCTCTACTTTTCTCTGCTCTACCCTACTGTACTATATTCTGTTCTTTCTATTCTGTACTGTTCTATTCTATTCTGTTTTACCCTCCCAGCCCCTCCCCTCCCCTTCTCTAATCGATTTCATTCGGTTCGATTCCACGCGATTCGACGCGATTGGGCTTGAATCAGCTCGATTCACTTCGAGTCAGCTCGATTTGGCTCCGATTCACTCCGTGCGGCTCGATTTGGCTCGAATTGCATCGATTCTGCGCGGTTCTGCCCGATTAGGCCTTCTTTGGCCCTATTTGGCCCTATTCGACTCTATTCGCCTCTATCCGTCTCTATTCGACTCCATTCTATTCCATTCCACACCATTCTACACTAGTCTCTATTCTACCCTTCCCTACCCTAATCTCTTCTAATCGATTCGATTTGATTTCACCCGACTCGAAGCGATTCAACGCGATTCATCTCGTTTGGTCTCCATTCGGCTCAATTTGGCTAGCTTCTGCACTATTTGATGCTTTTCTACTCTACTCTATTCTGTTGTATTCTTTCGATTGTGTTCTGTTCTGTTCTAGCCTATTCTGTTGTACTCTATTCTACTCTACCCTACCCAACCCTACTGCACCCCACCCAAACCTTAAGCCCTACTTTAATCTATTGGATTGAATTTGATTCATTTCGACGCGATTTGACAGGATTCGACGGCATTCGACAAGGTCCGAAGGTATTCGACGGGATTCAAGGAGATTTGACGAGATTCCATGCGATTTGACGAGATTCAGCAGAATTCTGCGATTGGACGCAATTCGAAGTTATTCGACGTGATGCGACGCGATTCCCTGTGATTCGACGGCACTCGACGCAATTCGACACGATACGAAGCGATTCGACACGGTTTGACACCAAACGATGTGATTCGACGCTATTCAGTGACAGTCGGTGTGATTCAGCTTGATTCGGCTCGATTAGGTGCGATTCGGCACTATACGGCTCTTTTCGGCTCTATTCAGCTCTATTTTCTCTAACCGTCTCTATTCGGCCTATTCGGCTCTATTGGACTCTATTCGAGTCTATTCGACCCTACTCTTTCCCACTCTATTCTATTCTTTCTATTCTCTTCTAATCTCTTCTTTCTACTCTACTTTATTCTATTCTACCCTCCCCTCCCCTTCTCTAATCTGTACGTTTCAATTGGATTTGACGCGCTGAACGCAATTCGACGCGATTAAGCTTCAATCGCAATGATTCGAATTGATTTGGCTCCATTTGGCTCCATTCGGCTCCTTTTGGCTTGAATTGCTTCCATTATGCTCGATTCAGCCTTTTTCAGCCCTAAACTGCGCTTTTCGACTCTTTTCTACTCTATTCGTCTCTATTCTAAGCATTTCACACCATCCTACACTATTCTGCTCTACCCTAACCTACACCGCTCTAATTTACTCTAATTGATTCGACGCGATTCCTCGCAATTCGTCTCCATTCGGCTCTACTCTATTATCCTCTAGGCTACTCTATTGTACTCTAACCTACTCTTCTCTATTATATTGTTTCTGTTCTATTCTACTCTATTCTACCCTACCCTATGCTGCCCAACTCTAATCTATTCTAATCCATTTGTTTGGATTTGATTCAACCCATTTCGACGCGATTCGCCTCGATTTGGCTCTGTTCAAATCTCTTCTGCTCTGCTCTATTCCCCTCTACTCTAGCCTACTCTTCTGTATTTGTTCTGTATTGCTCTATTCTGTTCTGTTCTATTCTATTCTGTTTTATTCTATTCTACTCTACTCTATTCTGCCCTGCCCTACCCTACCATACTGAACCTCCCCTACTCTAATCTATTCAAATCGATTCGACGAATTTGGACGTGATTCGGGTCGAATCACTTCCATTCGTGTCCGTTCGGTTCCATTTGGCTCGAAGAGTGTCGATCCGGCTTGATTAGGCTCGATTTGACTCCATTAGGCTCGATTCACTGGATTCGGCTCCTTTGGGCTCAATTCAGCTCGATTCGGCCCTCCTCGGCCCTATTCTGCTCTATTCAGCTCTTTTCTACTCTATTTAACTCCATTCGGTTCCATTGCATAGGATTCTACCCCATTCTACTCCTCCCTACTCTAATTTCATGGAATTGATTCGATGGGATTCTACGTGGTTTGTCTTGTTTCGTCTCCATTTGGCTCGATTCGACTCTGTTCTTCTCTACTCTACACTATTCTGCTCTGCTCTACCCTTTTCTACTCTATTTTGTTGTATTCTTTTTATTCTCTTCTACTGTGTTTGATTCTATTTTACTCTATTCTATCCTACCCTATTCTAATCTCTTCTACTGGATTCGATTCCACGCATTTCAATGTGATTCGGCTCAACTCGGCTCCGTTGCACTCCATTCATCCCCCTTCAGCTCAAATCGTTTCGATTCAGCTGTAATCGGCTCCATTGGGCTCTAGTCAGCTCTATTCGGCTCTATTAGACTCTACTCAACTCTATTATCTCTTTTCCATTCCATTAGACTCCATTAACTCCATTCTACACCATTCTACTCCATCCTTCTCTATTCTATTGTATTGTACTCTAATCTACTCTAGGCTATTCTAATCGATTGGATGTGATTTGACTTGAATCGATGGGATTCAATGCAATTCGATGGGATCCGACGCGATACGGCACGATTGCGCAGGATTCGGCGCGATTCGCCTAGATTTCTATCGCTTCGGCTTTTGGGCTCTATATGGCTGTATTTGGCTCTATTTGGCAATATTCAGCTCTATTCTTCTCTACTCTTCTCTACTCTACAGTACTTGACCCTATCCTATTCTTTCAGTTCTGTTCTGTTCTATCCTGTTCTGTGCTACTGCATTCTATTCTAGCCTACCCTACACTAACTTACCCTACTCTAATCTCTTCTTCTATTGTATTCAACACTCTTGAACGGGATTCAACCTGACTTGGGTCATATCGGCTCGATTCAGCTCCTTTCTGCGCCATCAACTCGATTCGGTTCTGATCGGCTCTTTTCCGCTCTATTTTGTCTTTTCAGCACTATTCGATTCTATTTGACTCTAGTCTACTCTACTCTATTCTTTCTGTTCTGTTCTAGTCTACTCTATTCTATTCTACCCTACCCTACCCTAACCTTACCTGCCCTGCGCTAATCTATTTGATTTGATTCGACGCATTTCAATCCGATTCAACGTGATTCGTCTCGATTCACCTAGAATTTGGTCGATGCAGCTGCATTCAGCTCTGTTCGGCTCTATTCAACTCTATTTAGACTCTATTCCATTGTACTCGTCTCTGCTTAATTGTATTCTATTGTTTCTGTTGTGTTCTACTCTAACCCCTCCTACCCTACTCTACTCTACTCCAATCGATTCGATTCGATTCGATGCATTTTGAACGCAATTCCATGTCGTTAGGCTTGAATCGGCTTGATTTAGCTCGATTTGCCTGGAATTGGGTCCATTCCGCTCGATTCTGCTCGATTCAGCATAATTAGGCTCGTTCCAACCTTATTCGGCCCTGTTCGGCTCTATCCAACACTTTTCTAATTCATTCGTCTCTATTTGGCTCCATTCAACACCATTTCACACCATTCTACTCTCTTCGACTCCATTCTACACTATTCTGCTCTGTTCTAGTCTGCACTACTCTAATCTATTGTAATTGATTCGATTCATCGCGATTTGTCTCTTTTCCTCTCCATTCGCCTCGATTCAGCTCGAATTGGATCTGTGCATCTCTATTCTGCACTATTCAACTCTGACTATTTTACTCTACTCAACTCTACTCCATTGTCCTCTTTGCATTCTCTTCTCTTCTACTCTATTCTATTTTTCTGTGCCCTACCCTACCGAATCCCAGCCTAACTTACATACACTACTCTAATCTGTTCAGTTTAATTCGATTCCATTCAATTCGACCCCATTTGACACAATTGGACGGGATTTGGTGAGATTCCACGAGATTCGACGGGTTTTGGTAGGATTTGATGGAATTCGACGAGATTCGCTGCAATCGGATGTGATTAGGTGCGATTTGGCTCGATTTAGCTCGGCTCATTTTGTTTGTCTCTGTTTGGCTCGTTCCAGCTCCATTCGGCTCCATTCAGCTCGAATCTGGTCGATTTGACTCGATTTGGCTCGATTCGGCTCTATTGGGTGCTATTCGGCTCTATCCAACTCTTCTCTACTCTATTCATCTCTCTTCGATTCCATTTGGCTCCATTCCACACCATTCCACACTATTCTATTCTACACAACCCTATCCCACCCTGCTGTGTCCTAATCTAGTCTGTTCTTTTCTATTCTGTTTTATTCTAGTCTCATTTTCAATTTTCTCCTTTCCATCCTATGCTATTCTACCATACCCTACACTAAGCTAACCTATCCTGACCTATGCTGTTCTATTCTATTTTCTCTCTTCCACTCTATTCTACCCCAGTGTACCATACCCTACTACATAGGGGTACTCAATAAGAGTACTAATTAAGGGTACTTGTTTGGGCAAGGGTACTAGTTCAGGCTAGTAGTTAAAGCCACTTTACTAGTTAAGAGTACTAGTTAGGGCAAAGATACTAGTTAAGATGACTAGGCAAGGCAAGGGTACTAGTTAAGGGTACATGTTAAGGGAAGAGTCCTAGGTCAGGCTACTAGTTGAGGCAAGGGTACTAGTTAATAGTACTACTTAAGGCAAGAGTACTAGTTAAGACTACTGGTTAAGGCAAGCCTACTAGTTCAGCATACTAGTATGGCAAAGGTACTAGTTAAGAAAACTAGTTCAGGCAAGACAACTAGTTAAGGGTGCTAGTTAAGGCAAGCCTACTAGTTAAGGTTAGTAGTCAGGCTAGGGTACTCGTTCAGATTACTAATTTAGGGTACTTGTCAAGGCAAAGGTACTATTCAAGGCTAGTTGTCTAGGCTACTGATATATGCCACTAGTCTTGCTGACTAGTCCAGCTGACTAGTCCAGGCTACTACTCTAGCCTTCTCTTGTCTACTATACTGTAGTCTACTTTCGTCTACCCTAGTCTACCCTATCATAAACTACCCTACCCTAACCTTTTCTAATCTATTCGATTGGATTCCATTCAAAGCATTTCGATGCTTTTGGACGCGATTACGCTTGAATCGGCTCGATTCGGCTCGATTCGGCACCATCAGCTCGATTCAGCTCGATTTGGCTCAAATCCCTTCGATTCAGCTCGTTTCGGCTCGATTCGACTCGGTTCAGCCTTATTCGGCCCTATTCGGCTCGATTCGACTCTTTTCTACTCTATTTGTCTCTATGCGACTCCATTTTCACTCCGTTCTTCTCCATTCTACTCCATTCTCTTCTACCCTACCCTGCCTTACTCTAATCTATTCTCATGGATTCCATTCGACGCGATTCGAAACAATTTGACACGATTCATCTCGTTTTGTTTCCGTTTGGCTCGATTCGCCTAGAATTGGCTCTATTCAGCCATATCCTGCACCCTTTGACTCTATGCAACTCTATTTGACTCCATTCTACTCTACTCTTCTCTACTTTTCTCTGCTCTACCCTACTGTACTATATTCTGTTCTTTCTATTCTGTACTGTTCTATTCTATTCTGTTTTACCCTCCCAGCCCCTCCCCTCCCCTTCTCTAATCGATTTCATTCGGTTCGATTCCACGCGATTCGACGCGATTGGGCTTGAATCAGCTCGATTCACTTCGAGTCAGCTCGATTTGGCTCCGATTCACTCCGTGCGGCTCGATTTGGCTCGAATTGCATCGATTCTGCGCGGTTCTGCCCGATTAGGCCTTCTTTGGCCCTATTTGGCCCTATTCGACTCTATTCGCCTCTATCCGTCTCTATTCGACTCCATTCTATTCCATTCCACACCATTCTACACTAGTCTCTATTCTACCCTTCCCTACCCTAATCTCTTCTAATCGATTCGATTTGATTTCACCCGACTCGAAGCGATTCAACGCGATTCATCTCGTTTGGTCTCCATTCGGCTCAATTTGGCTAGCTTCTGCACTATTTGATGCTTTTCTACTCTACTCTATTCTGTTGTATTCTTTCGATTGTGTTCTGTTCTGTTCTAGCCTATTCTGTTGTACTCTATTCTACTCTACCCTACCCAACCCTACTGCACCCCACCCAAACCTTAAGCCCTACTTTAATCTATTGGATTGAATTTGATTCATTTCGACGCGATTTGACAGGATTCGACGGCATTCGACAAGGTCCGAAGGTATTCGACGGGATTCAAGGAGATTTGACGAGATTCCATGCGATTTGACGAGATTCAGCAGAATTCTGCGATTGGACGCAATTCGAAGTTATTCGACGTGATGCGACGCGATTCCCTGTGATTCGACGGCACTCGACGCAATTCGACACGATACGAAGCGATTCGACACGGTTTGACACCAAACGATGTGATTCGACGCTATTCAGTGACAGTCGGTGTGATTCAGCTTGATTCGGCTCGATTAGGTGCGATTCGGCACTATACGGCTCTTTTCGGCTCTATTCAGCTCTATTTTCTCTAACCGTCTCTATTCGGCCTATTCGGCTCTATTGGACTCTATTCGAGTCTATTCGACCCTACTCTTTCCCACTCTATTCTATTCTTTCTATTCTCTTCTAATCTCTTCTTTCTACTCTACTTTATTCTATTCTACCCTCCCCTCCCCTTCTCTAATCTGTACGTTTCAATTGGATTTGACGCGCTGAACGCAATTCGACGCGATTAAGCTTCAATCGCAATGATTCGAATTGATTTGGCTCCATTTGGCTCCATTCGGCTCCTTTTGGCTTGAATTGCTTCCATTATGCTCGATTCAGCCTTTTTCAGCCCTAAACTGCGCTTTTCGACTCTTTTCTACTCTATTCGTCTCTATTCTAAGCATTTCACACCATCCTACACTATTCTGCTCTACCCTAACCTACACCGCTCTAATTTACTCTAATTGATTCGACGCGATTCCTCGCAATTCGTCTCCATTCGGCTCTACTCTATTATCCTCTAGGCTACTCTATTGTACTCTAACCTACTCTTCTCTATTATATTGTTTCTGTTCTATTCTACTCTATTCTACCCTACCCTATGCTGCCCAACTCTAATCTATTCTAATCCATTTGTTTGGATTTGATTCAACCCATTTCGACGCGATTCGCCTCGATTTGGCTCTGTTCAAATCTCTTCTGCTCTGCTCTATTCCCCTCTACTCTAGCCTACTCTTCTGTATTTGTTCTGTATTGCTCTATTCTGTTCTGTTCTATTCTATTCTGTTTTATTCTATTCTACTCTACTCTATTCTGCCCTGCCCTACCCTACCATACTGAACCTCCCCTACTCTAATCTATTCAAATCGATTCGACGAATTTGGACGTGATTCGGGTCGAATCACTTCCATTCGTGTCCGTTCGGTTCCATTTGGCTCGAAGAGTGTCGATCCGGCTTGATTAGGCTCGATTTGACTCCATTAGGCTCGATTCACTGGATTCGGCTCCTTTGGGCTCAATTCAGCTCGATTCGGCCCTCCTCGGCCCTATTCTGCTCTATTCAGCTCTTTTCTACTCTATTTAACTCCATTCGGTTCCATTGCATAGGATTCTACCCCATTCTACTCCTCCCTACTCTAATTTCATGGAATTGATTCGATGGGATTCTACGTGGTTTGTCTTGTTTCGTCTCCATTTGGCTCGATTCGACTCTGTTCTTCTCTACTCTACACTATTCTGCTCTGCTCTACCCTTTTCTACTCTATTTTGTTGTATTCTTTTTATTCTCTTCTACTGTGTTTGATTCTATTTTACTCTATTCTATCCTACCCTATTCTAATCTCTTCTACTGGATTCGATTCCACGCATTTCAATGTGATTCGGCTCAACTCGGCTCCGTTGCACTCCATTCATCCCCCTTCAGCTCAAATCGTTTCGATTCAGCTGTAATCGGCTCCATTGGGCTCTAGTCAGCTCTATTCGGCTCTATTAGACTCTACTCAACTCTATTATCTCTTTTCCATTCCATTAGACTCCATTAACTCCATTCTACACCATTCTACTCCATCCTTCTCTATTCTATTGTATTGTACTCTAATCTACTCTAGGCTATTCTAATCGATTGGATGTGATTTGACTTGAATCGATGGGATTCAATGCAATTCGATGGGATCCGACGCGATACGGCACGATTGCGCAGGATTCGGCGCGATTCGCCTAGATTTCTATCGCTTCGGCTTTTGGGCTCTATATGGCTGTATTTGGCTCTATTTGGCAATATTCAGCTCTATTCTTCTCTACTCTTCTCTACTCTACAGTACTTGACCCTATCCTATTCTTTCAGTTCTGTTCTGTTCTATCCTGTTCTGTGCTACTGCATTCTATTCTAGCCTACCCTACACTAACTTACCCTACTCTAATCTCTTCTTCTATTGTATTCAACACTCTTGAACGGGATTCAACCTGACTTGGGTCATATCGGCTCGATTCAGCTCCTTTCTGCGCCATCAACTCGATTCGGTTCTGATCGGCTCTTTTCCGCTCTATTTTGTCTTTTCAGCACTATTCGATTCTATTTGACTCTAGTCTACTCTACTCTATTCTTTCTGTTCTGTTCTAGTCTACTCTATTCTATTCTACCCTACCCTACCCTAACCTTACCTGCCCTGCGCTAATCTATTTGATTTGATTCGACGCATTTCAATCCGATTCAACGTGATTCGTCTCGATTCACCTAGAATTTGGTCGATGCAGCTGCATTCAGCTCTGTTCGGCTCTATTCAACTCTATTTAGACTCTATTCCATTGTACTCGTCTCTGCTTAATTGTATTCTATTGTTTCTGTTGTGTTCTACTCTAACCCCTCCTACCCTACTCTACTCTACTCCAATCGATTCGATTCGATTCGATGCATTTTGAACGCAATTCCATGTCGTTAGGCTTGAATCGGCTTGATTTAGCTCGATTTGCCTGGAATTGGGTCCATTCCGCTCGATTCTGCTCGATTCAGCATAATTAGGCTCGTTCCAACCTTATTCGGCCCTGTTCGGCTCTATCCAACACTTTTCTAATTCATTCGTCTCTATTTGGCTCCATTCAACACCATTTCACACCATTCTACTCTCTTCGACTCCATTCTACACTATTCTGCTCTGTTCTAGTCTGCACTACTCTAATCTATTGTAATTGATTCGATTCATCGCGATTTGTCTCTTTTCCTCTCCATTCGCCTCGATTCAGCTCGAATTGGATCTGTGCATCTCTATTCTGCACTATTCAACTCTGACTATTTTACTCTACTCAACTCTACTCCATTGTCCTCTTTGCATTCTCTTCTCTTCTACTCTATTCTATTTTTCTGTGCCCTACCCTACCGAATCCCAGCCTAACTTACATACACTACTCTAATCTGTTCAGTTTAATTCGATTCCATTCAATTCGACCCCATTTGACACAATTGGACGGGATTTGGTGAGATTCCACGAGATTCGACGGGTTTTGGTAGGATTTGATGGAATTCGACGAGATTCGCTGCAATCGGATGTGATTAGGTGCGATTTGGCTCGATTTAGCTCGGCTCATTTTGTTTGTCTCTGTTTGGCTCGTTCCAGCTCCATTCGGCTCCATTCAGCTCGAATCTGGTCGATTTGACTCGATTTGGCTCGATTCGGCTCTATTCGGTGCTATTCGGCTCTATCCAACTCTTCTCTACTCTATTCATCTCTCTTCGATTCCATTTGGCTCCATTCCACACCATTCCACACTATTCTATTCTACACAACCCTATCCCACCCTGCTGTGTCCTAATCTAGTCTGTTCTTTTCTATTCTGTTTTATTCTAGTCTCATTTTCAATTTTCTCCTTTCCATCCTATGCTATTCTACCATACCCTACACTAAGCTAACCTATCCTGACCTATGCTGTTCTATTCTATTTTCTCTCTTCCACTCTATTCTACCCCAGTGTACCATACCCTACTACATAGGGGTACTCAATAAGAGTACTAATTAAGGGTACTTGTTTGGGCAAGGGTACTAGTTCAGGCTAGTAGTTAAAGCCACTTTACTAGTTAAGAGTACTAGTTAGGGCAAAGATACTAGTTAAGATGACTAGGCAAGGCAAGGGTACTAGTTAAGGGTACATGTTAAGGGAAGAGTCCTAGGTCAGGCTACTAGTTGAGGCAAGGGTACTAGTTAATAGTACTACTTAAGGCAAGAGTACTAGTTAAGACTACTGGTTAAGGCAAGCCTACTAGTTCAGCATACTAGTATGGCAAAGGTACTAGTTAAGAAAACTAGTTCAGGCAAGACAACTAGTTAAGGGTGCTAGTTAAGGCAAGCCTACTAGTTAAGGTTAGTAGTCAGGCTAGGGTACTCGTTCAGATTACTAATTTAGGGTACTTGTCAAGGCAAAGGTACTATTCAAGGCTAGTTGTCTAGGCTACTGATATATGCCACTAGTCTTGCTGACTAGTCCAGCTGACTAGTCCAGGCTACTACTCTAGCCTTCTCTTGTCTACTATACTGTAGTCTACTTTCGTCTACCCTAGTCTACCCTATCATAAACTACCCTACCCTAACCTTTTCTAATCTATTCGATTGGATTCCATTCAAAGCATTTCGATGCTTTTGGACGCGATTACGCTTGAATCGGCTCGATTCGGCTCGATTCGGCACCATCAGCTCGATTCAGCTCGATTTGGCTCAAATCCCTTCGATTCAGCTCGTTTCGGCTCGATTCGACTCGGTTCAGCCTTATTCGGCCCTATTCGGCTCGATTCGACTCTTTTCTACTCTATTTGTCTCTATGCGACTCCATTTTCACTCCGTTCTTCTCCATTCTACTCCATTCTCTTCTACCCTACCCTGCCTTACTCTAATCTATTCTCATGGATTCCATTCGACGCGATTCGAAACAATTTGACACGATTCATCTCGTTTTGTTTCCGTTTGGCTCGATTCGCCTAGAATTGGCTCTATTCAGCCATATCCTGCACCCTTTGACTCTATGCAACTCTATTTGACTCCATTCTACTCTACTCTTCTCTACTTTTCTCTGCTCTACCCTACTGTACTATATTCTGTTCTTTCTATTCTGTACTGTTCTATTCTATTCTGTTTTACCCTCCCAGCCCCTCCCCTCCCCTTCTCTAATCGATTTCATTCGGTTCGATTCCACGCGATTCGACGCGATTGGGCTTGAATCAGCTCGATTCACTTCGAGTCAGCTCGATTTGGCTCCGATTCACTCCGTGCGGCTCGATTTGGCTCGAATTGCATCGATTCTGCGCGGTTCTGCCCGATTAGGCCTTCTTTGGCCCTATTTGGCCCTATTCGACTCTATTCGCCTCTATCCGTCTCTATTCGACTCCATTCTATTCCATTCCACACCATTCTACACTAGTCTCTATTCTACCCTTCCCTACCCTAATCTCTTCTAATCGATTCGATTTGATTTCACCCGACTCGAAGCGATTCAACGCGATTCATCTCGTTTGGTCTCCATTCGGCTCAATTTGGCTAGCTTCTGCACTATTTGATGCTTTTCTACTCTACTCTATTCTGTTGTATTCTTTCGATTGTGTTCTGTTCTGTTCTAGCCTATTCTGTTGTACTCTATTCTACTCTACCCTACCCAACCCTACTGCACCCCACCCAAACCTTAAGCCCTACTTTAATCTATTGGATTGAATTTGATTCATTTCGACGCGATTTGACAGGATTCGACGGCATTCGACAAGGTCCGAAGGTATTCGACGGGATTCAAGGAGATTTGACGAGATTCCATGCGATTTGACGAGATTCAGCAGAATTCTGCGATTGGACGCAATTCGAAGTTATTCGACGTGATGCGACGCGATTCCCTGTGATTTGACGGCACTCGACGCAATTCGACACGATACGAAGCGATTCGACACGGTTTGACACCAAACGATGTGATTCGACGCTATTCAGTGACAGTCGGTGTGATTCAGCTTGATTCGGCTCGATTAGGTGCGATTCGGCACTATACGGCTCTTTTCGGCTCTATTCAGCTCTATTTTCTCTAACCGTCTCTATTCGGCCTATTCGGCTCTATTGGACTCTATTCGAGTCTATTCGACCCTACTCTTTCCCACTCTATTCTATTCTTTCTATTCTCTTCTAATCTCTTCTTTCTACTCTACTTTATTCTATTCTACCCTCCCCTCCCCTTCTCTAATCTGTACGTTTCAATTGGATTTGACGCGCTGAACGCAATTCGACGCGATTAAGCTTCAATCGCAATGATTCGAATTGATTTGGCTCCATTTGGCTCCATTCGGCTCCTTTTGGCTTGAATTGCTTCCATTATGCTCGATTCAGCCTTTTTCAGCCCTAAACTGCGCTTTTCGACTCTTTTCTACTCTATTCGTCTCTATTCTAAGCATTTCACACCATCCTACACTATTCTGCTCTACCCTAACCTACACCGCTCTAATTTACTCTAATTGATTCGACGCGATTCCTCGCAATTCGTCTCCATTCGGCTCTACTCTATTATCCTCTAGGCTACTCTATTGTACTCTAACCTACTCTTCTCTATTATATTGTTTCTGTTCTATTCTACTCTATTCTACCCTACCCTATGCTGCCCAACTCTAATCTATTCTAATCCATTTGTTTGGATTTGATTCAACCCATTTCGACGCGATTCGCCTCGATTTGGCTCTGTTCAAATCTCTTCTGCTCTGCTCTATTCCCCTCTACTCTAGCCTACTCTTCTGTATTTGTTCTGTATTGCTCTATTCTGTTCTGTTCTATTCTATTCTGTTTTATTCTATTCTACTCTACTCTATTCTGCCCTGCCCTACCCTACCATACTGAACCTCCCCTACTCTAATCTATTCAAATCGATTCGACGAATTTGGACGTGATTCGGGTCGAATCACTTCCATTCGTGTCCGTTCGGTTCCATTTGGCTCGAAGAGTGTCGATCCGGCTTGATTAGGCTCGATTTGACTCCATTAGGCTCGATTCACTGGATTCGGCTCCTTTGGGCTCAATTCAGCTCGATTCGGCCCTCCTCGGCCCTATTCTGCTCTATTCAGCTCTTTTCTACTCTATTTAACTCCATTCGGTTCCATTGCATAGGATTCTACCCCATTCTACTCCTCCCTACTCTAATTTCATGGAATTGATTCGATGGGATTCTACGTGGTTTGTCTTGTTTCGTCTCCATTTGGCTCGATTCGACTCTGTTCTTCTCTACTCTACACTATTCTGCTCTGCTCTACCCTTTTCTACTCTATTTTGTTGTATTCTTTTTATTCTCTTCTACTGTGTTTGATTCTATTTTACTCTATTCTATCCTACCCTATTCTAATCTCTTCTACTGGATTCGATTCCACGCATTTCAATGTGATTCGGCTCAACTCGGCTCCGTTGCACTCCATTCATCCCCCTTCAGCTCAAATCGTTTCGATTCAGCTGTAATCGGCTCCATTGGGCTCTAGTCAGCTCTATTCGGCTCTATTAGACTCTACTCAACTCTATTATCTCTTTTCCATTCCATTAGACTCCATTAACTCCATTCTACACCATTCTACTCCATCCTTCTCTATTCTATTGTATTGTACTCTAATCTACTCTAGGCTATTCTAATCGATTGGATGTGATTTGACTTGAATCGATGGGATTCAATGCAATTCGATGGGATCCGACGCGATACGGCACGATTGCGCAGGATTCGGCGCGATTCGCCTAGATTTCTATCGCTTCGGCTTTTGGGCTCTATATGGCTGTATTTGGCTCTATTTGGCAATATTCAGCTCTATTCTTCTCTACTCTTCTCTACTCTACAGTACTTGACCCTATCCTATTCTTTCAGTTCTGTTCTGTTCTATCCTGTTCTGTGCTACTGCATTCTATTCTAGCCTACCCTACACTAACTTACCCTACTCTAATCTCTTCTTCTATTGTATTCAACACTCTTGAACGGGATTCAACCTGACTTGGGTCATATCGGCTCGATTCAGCTCCTTTCTGCGCCATCAACTCGATTCGGTTCTGATCGGCTCTTTTCCGCTCTATTTTGTCTTTTCAGCACTATTCGATTCTATTTGACTCTAGTCTACTCTACTCTATTCTTTCTGTTCTGTTCTAGTCTACTCTATTCTATTCTACCCTACCCTACCCTAACCTTACCTGCCCTGCGCTAATCTATTTGATTTGATTCGACGCATTTCAATCCGATTCAACGTGATTCGTCTCGATTCACCTAGAATTTGGTCGATGCAGCTGCATTCAGCTCTGTTCGGCTCTATTCAACTCTATTTAGACTCTATTCCATTGTACTCGTCTCTGCTTAATTGTATTCTATTGTTTCTGTTGTGTTCTACTCTAACCCCTCCTACCCTACTCTACTCTACTCCAATCGATTCGATTCGATTCGATGCATTTTGAACGCAATTCCATGTCGTTAGGCTTGAATCGGCTTGATTTAGCTCGATTTGCCTGGAATTGGGTCCATTCGGCTCGATTCTGCTCGATTCAGCATAATTAGGCTCGTTCCAACCTTATTCGGCCCTGTTCGGCTCTATCCAACACTTTTCTAATTCATTCGTCTCTATTTGGCTCCATTCAACACCATTTCACACCATTCTACTCTCTTCGACTCCATTCTACACTATTCTGCTCTGTTCTAGTCTGCACTACTCTAATCTATTGTAATTGATTCGATTCATCGCGATTTGTCTCTTTTCCTCTCCATTCGCCTCGATTCAGCTCGAATTGGATCTGTGCATCTCTATTCTGCACTATTCAACTCTGACTATTTTACTCTACTCAACTCTACTCCATTGTCCTCTTTGCATTCTCTTCTCTTCTACTCTATTCTATTTTTCTGTGCCCTACCCTACCGAATCCCAGCCTAACTTACATACACTACTCTAATCTGTTCAGTTTAATTCGATTCCATTCAATTCGACCCCATTTGACACAATTGGACGGGATTTGGTGAGATTCCACGAGATTCGACGGGTTTTGGTAGGATTTGATGGAATTCGACGAGATTCGCTGCAATCGGATGTGATTAGGTGCGATTTGGCTCGATTTAGCTCGGCTCATTTTGTTTGTCTCTGTTTGGCTCGTTCCAGCTCCATTCGGCTCCATTCAGCTCGAATCTGGTCGATTTGACTCGATTTGGCTCGATTCGGCTCTATTCGGTGCTATTCGGCTCTATCCAACTCTTCTCTACTCTATTCATCTCTCTTCGATTCCATTTGGCTCCATTCCACACCATTCCACACTATTCTATTCTACACAACCCTATCCCACCCTGCTGTGTCCTAATCTAGTCTGTTCTTTTCTATTCTGTTTTATTCTAGTCTCATTTTCAATTTTCTCCTTTCCATCCTATGCTATTCTACCATACCCTACACTAAGCTAACCTATCCTGACCTATGCTGTTCTATTCTATTTTCTCTCTTCCACTCTATTCTACCCCAGTGTACCATACCCTACTACATAGGGGTACTCAATAAGAGTACTAATTAAGGGTACTTGTTTGGGCAAGGGTACTAGTTCAGGCTAGTAGTTAAAGCCACTTTACTAGTTAAGAGTACTAGTTAGGGCAAAGATACTAGTTAAGATGACTAGGCAAGGCAAGGGTACTAGTTAAGGGTACATGTTAAGGGAAGAGTCCTAGGTCAGGCTACTAGTTGAGGCAAGGGTACTAGTTAATAGTACTACTTAAGGCAAGAGTACTAGTTAAGACTACTGGTTAAGGCAAGCCTACTAGTTCAGCATACTAGTATGGCAAAGGTACTAGTTAAGAAAACTAGTTCAGGCAAGACAACTAGTTAAGGGTGCTAGTTAAGGCAAGCCTACTAGTTAAGGTTAGTAGTCAGGCTAGGGTACTCGTTCAGATTACTAATTTAGGGTACTTGTCAAGGCAAAGGTACTATTCAAGGCTAGTTGTCTAGGCTACTGATATATGCCACTAGTCTTGCTGACTAGTCCAGCTGACTAGTCCAGGCTACTACTCTAGCCTTCTCTTGTCTACTATACTGTAGTCTACTTTCGTCTACCCTAGTCTACCCTATCATAAACTACCCTACCCTAACCTTTTCTAATCTATTCGATTGGATTCCATTCAAAGCATTTCGATGCTTTTGGACGCGATTACGCTTGAATCGGCTCGATTCGGCTCGATTCGGCACCATCAGCTCGATTCAGCTCGATTTGGCTCAAATCCCTTCGATTCAGCTCGTTTCGGCTCGATTCGACTCGGTTCAGCCTTATTCGGCCCTATTCGGCTCGATTCGACTCTTTTCTACTCTATTTGTCTCTATGCGACTCCATTTTCACTCCGTTCTTCTCCATTCTACTCCATTCTCTTCTACCCTACCCTGCCTTACTCTAATCTATTCTCATGGATTCCATTCGACGCGATTCGAAACAATTTGACACGATTCATCTCGTTTTGTTTCCGTTTGGCTCGATTCGCCTAGAATTGGCTCTATTCAGCCATATCCTGCACCCTTTGACTCTATGCAACTCTATTTGACTCCATTCTACTCTACTCTTCTCTACTTTTCTCTGCTCTACCCTACTGTACTATATTCTGTTCTTTCTATTCTGTACTGTTCTATTCTATTCTGTTTTACCCTCCCAGCCCCTCCCCTCCCCTTCTCTAATCGATTTCATTCGGTTCGATTCCACGCGATTCGACGCGATTGGGCTTGAATCAGCTCGATTCACTTCGAGTCAGCTCGATTTGGCTCCGATTCACTCCGTGCGGCTCGATTTGGCTCGAATTGCATCGATTCTGCGCGGTTCTGCCCGATTAGGCCTTCTTTGGCCCTATTTGGCCCTATTCGACTCTATTCGCCTCTATCCGTCTCTATTCGACTCCATTCTATTCCATTCCACACCATTCTACACTAGTCTCTATTCTACCCTTCCCTACCCTAATCTCTTCTAATCGATTCGATTTGATTTCACCCGACTCGAAGCGATTCAACGCGATTCATCTCGTTTGGTCTCCATTCGGCTCAATTTGGCTAGCTTCTGCACTATTTGATGCTTTTCTACTCTACTCTATTCTGTTGTATTCTTTCGATTGTGTTCTGTTCTGTTCTAGCCTATTCTGTTGTACTCTATTCTACTCTACCCTACCCAACCCTACTGCACCCCACCCAAACCTTAAGCCCTACTTTAATCTATTGGATTGAATTTGATTCATTTCGACGCGATTTGACAGGATTCGACGGCATTCGACAAGGTCCGAAGGTATTCGACGGGATTCAAGGAGATTTGACGAGATTCCATGCGATTTGACGAGATTCAGCAGAATTCTGCGATTGGACGCAATTCGAAGTTATTCGACGTGATGCGACGCGATTCCCTGTGATTTGACGGCACTCGACGCAATTCGACACGATACGAAGCGATTCGACACGGTTTGACACCAAACGATGTGATTCGACGCTATTCAGTGACAGTCGGTGTGATTCAGCTTGATTCGGCTCGATTAGGTGCGATTCGGCACTATACGGCTCTTTTCGGCTCTATTCAGCTCTATTTTCTCTAACCGTCTCTATTCGGCCTATTCGGCTCTATTGGACTCTATTCGAGTCTATTCGACCCTACTCTTTCCCACTCTATTCTATTCTTTCTATTCTCTTCTAATCTCTTCTTTCTACTCTACTTTATTCTATTCTACCCTCCCCTCCCCTTCTCTAATCTGTACGTTTCAATTGGATTTGACGCGCTGAACGCAATTCGACGCGATTAAGCTTCAATCGCAATGATTCGAATTGATTTGGCTCCATTTGGCTCCATTCGGCTCCTTTTGGCTTGAATTGCTTCCATTATGCTCGATTCAGCCTTTTTCAGCCCTAAACTGCGCTTTTCGACTCTTTTCTACTCTATTCGTCTCTATTCTAAGCATTTCACACCATCCTACACTATTCTGCTCTACCCTAACCTACACCGCTCTAATTTACTCTAATTGATTCGACGCGATTCCTCGCAATTCGTCTCCATTCGGCTCTACTCTATTATCCTCTAGGCTACTCTATTGTACTCTAACCTACTCTTCTCTATTATATTGTTTCTGTTCTATTCTACTCTATTCTACCCTACCCTATGCTGCCCAACTCTAATCTATTCTAATCCATTTGTTTGGATTTGATTCAACCCATTTCGACGCGATTCGCCTCGATTTGGCTCTGTTCAAATCTCTTCTGCTCTGCTCTATTCCCCTCTACTCTAGCCTACTCTTCTGTATTTGTTCTGTATTGCTCTATTCTGTTCTGTTCTATTCTATTCTGTTTTATTCTATTCTACTCTACTCTATTCTGCCCTGCCCTACCCTACCATACTGAACCTCCCCTACTCTAATCTATTCAAATCGATTCGACGAATTTGGACGTGATTCGGGTCGAATCACTTCCATTCGTGTCCGTTCGGTTCCATTTGGCTCGAAGAGTGTCGATCCGGCTTGATTAGGCTCGATTTGACTCCATTAGGCTCGATTCACTGGATTCGGCTCCTTTGGGCTCAATTCAGCTCGATTCGGCCCTCCTCGGCCCTATTCTGCTCTATTCAGCTCTTTTCTACTCTATTTAACTCCATTCGGTTCCATTGCATAGGATTCTACCCCATTCTACTCCTCCCTACTCTAATTTCATGGAATTGATTCGATGGGATTCTACGTGGTTTGTCTTGTTTCGTCTCCATTTGGCTCGATTCGACTCTGTTCTTCTCTACTCTACACTATTCTGCTCTGCTCTACCCTTTTCTACTCTATTTTGTTGTATTCTTTTTATTCTCTTCTACTGTGTTTGATTCTATTTTACTCTATTCTATCCTACCCTATTCTAATCTCTTCTACTGGATTCGATTCCACGCATTTCAATGTGATTCGGCTCAACTCGGCTCCGTTGCACTCCATTCATCCCCCTTCAGCTCAAATCGTTTCGATTCAGCTGTAATCGGCTCCATTGGGCTCTAGTCAGCTCTATTCGGCTCTATTAGACTCTACTCAACTCTATTATCTCTTTTCCATTCCATTAGACTCCATTAACTCCATTCTACACCATTCTACTCCATCCTTCTCTATTCTATTGTATTGTACTCTAATCTACTCTAGGCTATTCTAATCGATTGGATGTGATTTGACTTGAATCGATGGGATTCAATGCAATTCGATGGGATCCGACGCGATACGGCACGATTGCGCAGGATTCGGCGCGATTCGCCTAGATTTCTATCGCTTCGGCTTTTGGGCTCTATATGGCTGTATTTGGCTCTATTTGGCAATATTCAGCTCTATTCTTCTCCACTCTTCTCTACTCTACAGTACTTGACCCTATCCTATTCTTTCAGTTCTGTTCTGTTCTATCCTGTTCTGTGCTACTGCATTCTATTCTAGCCTACCCTACACTAACTTACCCTACTCTAATCTCTTCTTCTATTGTATTCAACACTCTTGAACGGGATTCAACCTGACTTGGGTCATATCGGCTCGATTCAGCTCCTTTCTGCGCCATCAACTCGATTCGGTTCTGATCGGCTCTTTTCCGCTCTATTTTGTCTTTTCAGCACTATTCGATTCTATTTGACTCTAGTCTACTCTACTCTATTCTTTCTGTTCTGTTCTAGTCTACTCTATTCTATTCTACCCTACCCTACCCTAACCTTACCTGCCCTGCGCTAATCTATTTGATTTGATTCGACGCATTTCAATCCGATTCAACGTGATTCGTCTCGATTCACCTAGAATTTGGTCGATGCAGCTGCATTCAGCTCTGTTCGGCTCTATTCAACTCTATTTAGACTCTATTCCATTGTACTCGTCTCTGCTTAATTGTATTCTATTGTTTCTGTTGTGTTCTACTCTAACCCCTCCTACCCTACTCTACTCTACTCCAATCGATTCGATTCGATTCGATGCATTTTGAACGCAATTCCATGTCGTTAGGCTTGAATCGGCTTGATTTAGCTCGATTTGCCTGGAATTGGGTCCATTCCGCTCGATTCTGCTCGATTCAGCATAATTAGGCTCGTTCCAACCTTATTCGGCCCTGTTCGGCTCTATCCAACACTTTTCTAATTCATTCGTCTCTATTTGGCTCCATTCAACACCATTTCACACCATTCTACTCTCTTCGACTCCATTCTACACTATTCTGCTCTGTTCTAGTCTGCACTACTCTAATCTATTGTAATTGATTCGATTCATCGCGATTTGTCTCTTTTCCTCTCCATTCGCCTCGATTCAGCTCGAATTGGATCTGTGCATCTCTATTCTGCACTATTCAACTCTGACTATTTTACTCTACTCAACTCTACTCCATTGTCCTCTTTGCATTCTCTTCTCTTCTACTCTATTCTATTTTTCTGTGCCCTACCCTACCGAATCCCAGCCTAACTTACATACACTACTCTAATCTGTTCAGTTTAATTCGATTCCATTCAATTCGACCCCATTTGACACAATTGGACGGGATTTGGTGAGATTCCACGAGATTCGACGGGTTTTGGTAGGATTTGATGGAATTCGACGAGATTCGCTGCAATCGGATGTGATTAGGTGCGATTTGGCTCGATTTAGCTCGGCTCATTTTGTTTGTCTCTGTTTGGCTCGTTCCAGCTCCATTCGGCTCCATTCAGCTCGAATCTGGTCGATTTGACTCGATTTGGCTCGATTCGGCTCTATTGGGTGCTATTCGGCTCTATCCAACTCTTCTCTACTCTATTCATCTCTCTTCGATTCCATTTGGCTCCATTCCACACCATTCCACACTATTCTATTCTACACAACCCTATCCCACCCTGCTGTGTCCTAATCTAGTCTGTTCTTTTCTATTCTGTTTTATTCTAGTCTCATTTTCAATTTTCTCCTTTCCATCCTATGCTATTCTACCATACCCTACACTAAGCTAACCTATCCTGACCTATGCTGTTCTATTCTATTTTCTCTCTTCCACTCTATTCTACCCCAGTGTACCATACCCTACTACATAGGGGTACTCAATAAGAGTACTAATTAAGGGTACTTGTTTGGGCAAGGGTACTAGTTCAGGCTAGTAGTTAAAGCCACTTTACTAGTTAAGAGTACTAGTTAGGGCAAAGATACTAGTTAAGATGACTAGGCAAGGCAAGGGTACTAGTTAAGGGTACATGTTAAGGGAAGAGTCCTAGGTCAGGCTACTAGTTGAGGCAAGGGTACTAGTTAATAGTACTACTTAAGGCAAGAGTACTAGTTAAGACTACTGGTTAAGGCAAGCCTACTAGTTCAGCATACTAGTATGGCAAAGGTACTAGTTAAGAAAACTAGTTCAGGCAAGACAACTAGTTAAGGGTGCTAGTTAAGGCAAGCCTACTAGTTAAGGTTAGTAGTCAGGCTAGGGTACTCGTTCAGATTACTAATTTAGGGTACTTGTCAAGGCAAAGGTACTATTCAAGGCTAGTTGTCTAGGCTACTGATATATGCCACTAGTCTTGCTGACTAGTCCAGCTGACTAGTCCAGGCTACTACTCTAGCCTTCTCTTGTCTACTATACTGTAGTCTACTTTCGTCTACCCTAGTCTACCCTATCATAAACTACCCTACCCTAACCTTTTCTAATCTATTCGATTGGATTCCATTCAAAGCATTTCGATGCTTTTGGACGCGATTACGCTTGAATCGGCTCGATTCGGCTCGATTCGGCACCATCAGCTCGATTCAGCTCGATTTGGCTCAAATCCCTTCGATTCAGCTCGTTTCGGCTCGATTCGACTCGGTTCAGCCTTATTCGGCCCTATTCGGCTCGATTCGACTCTTTTCTACTCTATTTGTCTCTATGCGACTCCATTTTCACTCCGTTCTTCTCCATTCTACTCCATTCTCTTCTACCCTACCCTGCCTTACTCTAATCTATTCTCATGGATTCCATTCGACGCGATTCGAAACAATTTGACACGATTCATCTCGTTTTGTTTCCGTTTGGCTCGATTCGCCTAGAATTGGCTCTATTCAGCCATATCCTGCACCCTTTGACTCTATGCAACTCTATTTGACTCCATTCTACTCTACTCTTCTCTACTTTTCTCTGCTCTACCCTACTGTACTATATTCTGTTCTTTCTATTCTGTACTGTTCTATTCTATTCTGTTTTACCCTCCCAGCCCCTCCCCTCCCCTTCTCTAATCGATTTCATTCGGTTCGATTCCACGCGATTCGACGCGATTGGGCTTGAATCAGCTCGATTCACTTCGAGTCAGCTCGATTTGGCTCCGATTCACTCCGTGCGGCTCGATTTGGCTCGAATTGCATCGATTCTGCGCGGTTCTGCCCGATTAGGCCTTCTTTGGCCCTATTTGGCCCTATTCGACTCTATTCGCCTCTATCCGTCTCTATTCGACTCCATTCTATTCCATTCCACACCATTCTACACTAGTCTCTATTCTACCCTTCCCTACCCTAATCTCTTCTAATCGATTCGATTTGATTTCACCCGACTCGAAGCGATTCAACGCGATTCATCTCGTTTGGTCTCCATTCGGCTCAATTTGGCTAGCTTCTGCACTATTTGATGCTTTTCTACTCTACTCTATTCTGTTGTATTCTTTCGATTGTGTTCTGTTCTGTTCTAGCCTATTCTGTTGTACTCTATTCTACTCTACCCTACCCAACCCTACTGCACCCCACCCAAACCTTAAGCCCTACTTTAATCTATTGGATTGAATTTGATTCATTTCGACGCGATTTGACAGGATTCGACGGCATTCGACAAGGTCCGAAGGTATTCGACGGGATTCAAGGAGATTTGACGAGATTCCATGCGATTTGACGAGATTCAGCAGAATTCTGCGATTGGACGCAATTCGAAGTTATTCGACGTGATGCGACGCGATTCCCTGTGATTCGACGGCACTCGACGCAATTCGACACGATACGAAGCGATTCGACACGGTTTGACACCAAACGATGTGATTCGACGCTATTCAGTGACAGTCGGTGTGATTCAGCTTGATTCGGCTCGATTAGGTGCGATTCGGCACTATACGGCTCTTTTCGGCTCTATTCAGCTCTATTTTCTCTAACCGTCTCTATTCGGCCTATTCGGCTCTATTGGACTCTATTCGAGTCTATTCGACCCTACTCTTTCCCACTCTATTCTATTCTTTCTATTCTCTTCTAATCTCTTCTTTCTACTCTACTTTATTCTATTCTACCCTCCCCTCCCCTTCTCTAATCTGTACGTTTCAATTGGATTTGACGCGCTGAACGCAATTCGACGCGATTAAGCTTCAATCGCAATGATTCGAATTGATTTGGCTCCATTTGGCTCCATTCGGCTCCTTTTGGCTTGAATTGCTTCCATTATGCTCGATTCAGCCTTTTTCAGCCCTAAACTGCGCTTTTCGACTCTTTTCTACTCTATTCGTCTCTATTCTAAGCATTTCACACCATCCTACACTATTCTGCTCTACCCTAACCTACACCGCTCTAATTTACTCTAATTGATTCGACGCGATTCCTCGCAATTCGTCTCCATTCGGCTCTACTCTATTATCCTCTAGGCTACTCTATTGTACTCTAACCTACTCTTCTCTATTATATTGTTTCTGTTCTATTCTACTCTATTCTACCCTACCCTATGCTGCCCAACTCTAATCTATTCTAATCCATTTGTTTGGATTTGATTCAACCCATTTCGACGCGATTCGCCTCGATTTGGCTCTGTTCAAATCTCTTCTGCTCTGCTCTATTCCCCTCTACTCTAGCCTACTCTTCTGTATTTGTTCTGTATTGCTCTATTCTGTTCTGTTCTATTCTATTCTGTTTTATTCTATTCTACTCTACTCTATTCTGCCCTGCCCTACCCTACCATACTGAACCTCCCCTACTCTAATCTATTCAAATCGATTCGACGAATTTGGACGTGATTCGGGTCGAATCACTTCCATTCGTGTCCGTTCGGTTCCATTTGGCTCGAAGAGTGTCGATCCGGCTTGATTAGGCTCGATTTGACTCCATTAGGCTCGATTCACTGGATTCGGCTCCTTTGGGCTCAATTCAGCTCGATTCGGCCCTCCTCGGCCCTATTCTGCTCTATTCAGCTCTTTTCTACTCTATTTAACTCCATTCGGTTCCATTGCATAGGATTCTACCCCATTCTACTCCTCCCTACTCTAATTTCATGGAATTGATTCGATGGGATTCTACGTGGTTTGTCTTGTTTCGTCTCCATTTGGCTCGATTCGACTCTGTTCTTCTCTACTCTACACTATTCTGCTCTGCTCTACCCTTTTCTACTCTATTTTGTTGTATTCTTTTTATTCTCTTCTACTGTGTTTGATTCTATTTTACTCTATTCTATCCTACCCTATTCTAATCTCTTCTACTGGATTCGATTCCACGCATTTCAATGTGATTCGGCTCAACTCGGCTCCGTTGCACTCCATTCATCCCCCTTCAGCTCAAATCGTTTCGATTCAGCTGTAATCGGCTCCATTGGGCTCTAGTCAGCTCTATTCGGCTCTATTAGACTCTACTCAACTCTATTATCTCTTTTCCATTCCATTAGACTCCATTAACTCCATTCTACACCATTCTACTCCATCCTTCTCTATTCTATTGTATTGTACTCTAATCTACTCTAGGCTATTCTAATCGATTGGATGTGATTTGACTTGAATCGATGGGATTCAATGCAATTCGATGGGATCCGACGCGATACGGCACGATTGCGCAGGATTCGGCGCGATTCGCCTAGATTTCTATCGCTTCGGCTTTTGGGCTCTATATGGCTGTATTTGGCTCTATTTGGCAATATTCAGCTCTATTCTTCTCTACTCTTCTCTACTCTACAGTACTTGACCCTATCCTATTCTTTCAGTTCTGTTCTGTTCTATCCTGTTCTGTGCTACTGCATTCTATTCTAGCCTACCCTACACTAACTTACCCTACTCTAATCTCTTCTTCTATTGTATTCAACACTCTTGAACGGGATTCAACCTGACTTGGGTCATATCGGCTCGATTCAGCTCCTTTCTGCGCCATCAACTCGATTCGGTTCTGATCGGCTCTTTTCCGCTCTATTTTGTCTTTTCAGCACTATTCGATTCTATTTGACTCTAGTCTACTCTACTCTATTCTTTCTGTTCTGTTCTAGTCTACTCTATTCTATTCTACCCTACCCTACCCTAACCTTACCTGCCCTGCGCTAATCTATTTGATTTGATTCGACGCATTTCAATCCGATTCAACGTGATTCGTCTCGATTCACCTAGAATTTGGTCGATGCAGCTGCATTCAGCTCTGTTCGGCTCTATTCAACTCTATTTAGACTCTATTCCATTGTACTCGTCTCTGCTTAATTGTATTCTATTGTTTCTGTTGTGTTCTACTCTAACCCCTCCTACCCTACTCTACTCTACTCCAATCGATTCGATTCGATCCGATGCATTTTGAACGCAATTCCATGTCGTTAGGCTTGAATCGGCTTGATTTAGCTCGATTTGCCTGGAATTGGGTCCATTCGGCTCGATTCTGCTCGATTCAGCATAATTAGGCTCGTTCCAACCTTATTCGGCCCTGTTCGGCTCTATCCAACACTTTTCTAATTCATTCGTCTCTATTTGGCTCCATTCAACACCATTTCACACCATTCTACTCTCTTCGACTCCATTCTACACTATTCTGCTCTGTTCTAGTCTGCACTACTCTAATCTATTGTAATTGATTCGATTCATCGCGATTTGTCTCTTTTCCTCTCCATTCGCCTCGATTCAGCTCGAATTGGATCTGTGCATCTCTATTCTGCACTATTCAACTCTGACTATTTTACTCTACTCAACTCTACTCCATTGTCCTCTTTGCATTCTCTTCTCTTCTACTCTATTCTATTTTTCTGTGCCCTACCCTACCGAATCCCAGCCTAACTTACATACACTACTCTAATCTGTTCAGTTTAATTCGATTCCATTCAATTCGACCCCATTTGACACAATTGGACGGGATTTGGTGAGATTCCACGAGATTCGACGGGTTTTGGTAGGATTTGATGGAATTCGACGAGATTCGCTGCAATCGGATGTGATTAGGTGCGATTTGGCTCGATTTAGCTCGGCTCATTTTGTTTGTCTCTGTTTGGCTCGTTCCAGCTCCATTCGGCTCCATTCAGCTCGAATCTGGTCGATTTGACTCGATTTGGCTCGATTCGGCTCTATTCGGTGCTATTCGGCTCTATCCAACTCTTCTCTACTCTATTCATCTCTCTTCGATTCCATTTGGCTCCATTCCACACCATTCCACACTATTCTATTCTACACAACCCTATCCCACCCTGCTGTGTCCTAATCTAGTCTGTTCTTTTCTATTCTGTTTTATTCTAGTCTCATTTTCAATTTTCTCCTTTCCATCCTATGCTATTCTACCATACCCTACACTAAGCTAACCTATCCTGACCTATGCTGTTCTATTCTATTTTCTCTCTTCCACCGTATGCTACCCTACTCTATTCTACCCCAGTGTACCATACCCTACTACATAGGGGTACTCAATAAGAGTACTAATTAAGGGTACTTGTTTGGGCAAGGGTACTAGTTCAGGCTAGTAGTTAAAGCCACTTTACTAGTTAAGAGTACTAGTTAGGGCAAGGATACTAGTTAAGACGACTAGGCAAGGCAAGGGTACTAGTTAAGGGCACATGTTAAGGGAAGAGTCCTAGGTCAGGCTACTAGTTGAGGCAAGGGTACTAGTTAATAGTACTACTTAAGGCAAGAGTACTAGTTAAGACTACTGGTTAAGGCAAGCCTACTAGTTCAGCATACTAGTATGGCAAAGGTACTAGTTAAGAAAACTAGTTCAGGCAAGACAACTAGTTAAGGGTGCTAGTTAAGGCAAGCCTACTAGTTAAGGTTAGTAGTCAGGCTAGGGTACTCGTTCAGATTACTAATTTAGGGTACTTGTCAAGGCAAAGGTACTATTCAAGGCTAGTTGTCTAGGCTACTGATATATGCCACTAGTCTTGCTGACTAGTCCAGCTGACTAGTCCAGGCTACTACTCTAGCCTTCTCTTGTCTACTATACTGTAGTCTACTTTCGTCTACCCTAGTCTACCCTATCATAAACTACCCTACCCTAACCTTTTCTAATCTATTCGATTGGATTCCATTCAAAGCATTTCGATGCTTTTGGACGCGATTACGCTTGAATCGGCTCGATTCGGCTCGATTCGGCACCATCAGCTCGATTCAGCTCGATTTGGCTCAAATCCCTTCGATTCAGCTCGTTTCGGCTCGATTCGACTCGGTTCAGCCTTATTCGGCCCTATTCGGCTCGATTCGACTCTTTTCTACTCTATTTGTCTCTATGCGACTCCATTTTCACTCCGTTCTTCTCCATTCTACTCCATTCTCTTCTACCCTACCCTGCCTTACTCTAATCTATTCTCATGGATTCCATTCGACGCGATTCGAAACAATTTGACACGATTCATCTCGTTTTGTTTCCGTTTGGCTCGATTCGCCTAGAATTGGCTCTATTCAGCCATATCCTGCACCCTTTGACTCTATGCAACTCTATTTGACTCCATTCTACTCTACTCTTCTCTACTTTTCTCTGCTCTACCCTACTGTACTATATTCTGTTCTTTCTATTCTGTACTGTTCTATTCTATTCTGTTTTACCCTCCCAGCCCCTCCCCTCCCCTTCTCTAATCGATTTCATTCGGTTCGATTCCACGCGATTCGACGCGATTGGGCTTGAATCAGCTCGATTCACTTCGAGTCAGCTCGATTTGGCTCCGATTCACTCCGTGCGGCTCGATTTGGCTCGAATTGCATCGATTCTGCTCGGTTCTGCCCGATTAGGCCTTCTTTGGCCCTATTTGGCCCTATTCGACTCTATTCGCCTCTATCCGTCTCTATTCGACTCCATTCTATTCCATTCCACACCATTCTACACTAGTCTCTATTCTACCCTTCCCTACCCTAATCTCTTCTAATCGATTCGATTTGATTTCACCCGACTCGAAGCGATTCAACGCGATTCATCTCGTTTGGTCTCCATTCGGCTCAATTTGGCTAGCTTCTGCACTATTTGATGCTTTTCTACTCTACTCTATTCTGTTGTATTCTTTCGATTGTGTTCTGTTCTGTTCTAGCCTATTCTGTTGTACTCTATTCTACTCTACCCTACCCAACCCTACTGCACCCCACCCAAACCTTAAGCCCTACTTTAATCTATTGGATTGAATTTGATTCATTTCGACGCGATTTGACAGGATTCGACGGCATTCGACAAGGTCCGAAGGTATTCGACGGGATTCAAGGAGATTTGACGAGATTCCATGCGATTTGACGAGATTCAGCAGAATTCTGCGATTGGACGCAATTCGAAGTTATTCGACGTGATGCGACGCGATTCCCTGTGATTCGACGGCACTCGACGCAATTCGACACGATACGAAGCGATTCGACACGGTTTGACACCAAACGATGTGATTCGACGCTATTCAGTGACAGTCGGTGTGATTCAGCTTGATTCGGCTCGATTAGGTGCGATTCGGCACTATACGGCTCTTTTCGGCTCTATTCAGCTCTATTTTCTCTAACCGTCTCTATTCGGCCTATTCGGCTCTATTGGACTCTATTCGAGTCTATTCGACCCTACTCTTTCCCACTCTATTCTATTCTTTCTATTCTCTTCTAATCTCTTCTTTCTACTCTACTTTATTCTATTCTACCCTCCCCTCCCCTTCTCTAATCTGTACGTTTCAATTGGATTTGACGCGCTGAACGCAATTCGACGCGATTAAGCTTCAATCGCAATGATTCGAATTGATTTGGCTCCATTTGGCTCCATTCGGCTCCTTTTGGCTTGAATTGCTTCCATTATGCTCGATTCAGCCTTTTTCAGCCCTAAACTGCGCTTTTCGACTCTTTTCTACTCTATTCGTCTCTATTCTAAGCATTTCACACCATCCTACACTATTCTGCTCTACCCTAACCTACACCGCTCTAATTTACTCTAATTGATTCGACGCGATTCCTCGCAATTCGTCTCCATTCGGCTCTACTCTATTATCCTCTAGGCTACTCTATTGTACTCTAACCTACTCTTCTCTATTATATTGTTTCTGTTCTATTCTACTCTATTCTACCCTACCCTATGCTGCCCAACTCTAATCTATTCTAATCCATTTGTTTGGATTTGATTCAACCCATTTCGACGCGATTCGCCTCGATTTGGCTCTGTTCAAATCTCTTCTGCTCTGCTCTATTCCCCTCTACTCTAGCCTACTCTTCTGTATTTGTTCTGTATTGCTCTATTCTGTTCTGTTCTATTCTATTCTGTTTTATTCTATTCTACTCTACTCTATTCTGCCCTGCCCTACCCTACCATACTGAACCTCCCCTACTCTAATCTATTCAAATCGATTCGACGAATTTGGACGTGATTCGGGTCGAATCACTTCCATTCGTGTCCGTTCGGTTCCATTTGGCTCGAAGAGTGTCGATCCGGCTTGATTAGGCTCGATTTGACTCCATTAGGCTCGATTCACTGGATTCGGCTCCTTTGGGCTCAATTCAGCTCGATTCGGCCCTCCTCGGCCCTATTCTGCTCTATTCAGCTCTTTTCTACTCTATTTAACTCCATTCGGTTCCATTGCATAGGATTCTACCCCATTCTACTCCTCCCTACTCTAATTTCATGGAATTGATTCGATGGGATTCTACGTGGTTTGTCTTGTTTCGTCTCCATTTGGCTCGATTCGACTCTGTTCTTCTCTACTCTACACTATTCTGCTCTGCTCTACCCTTTTCTACTCTATTTTGTTGTATTCTTTTTATTCTCTTCTACTGTGTTTGATTCTATTTTACTCTATTCTATCCTACCCTATTCTAATCTCTTCTACTGGATTCGATTCCACGCATTTCAATGTGATTCGGCTCAACTCGGCTCCGTTGCACTCCATTCATCCCCCTTCAGCTCAAATCGTTTCGATTCAGCTGTAATCGGCTCCATTGGGCTCTAGTCAGCTCTATTCGGCTCTATTAGACTCTACTCAACTCTATTATCTCTTTTCCATTCCATTAGACTCCATTAACTCCATTCTACACCATTCTACTCCATCCTTCTCTATTCTATTGTATTGTACTCTAATCTACTCTAGGCTATTCTAATCGATTGGATGTGATTTGACTTGAATCGATGGGATTCAATGCAATTCGATGGGATCCGACGCGATACGGCACGATTGCGCAGGATTCGGCGCGATTCGCCTAGATTTCTATCGCTTCGGCTTTTGGGCTCTATATGGCTGTATTTGGCTCTATTTGGCAATATTCAGCTCTATTCTTCTCTACTCTTCTCTACTCTACAGTACTTGACCCTATCCTATTCTTTCAGTTCTGTTCTGTTCTATCCTGTTCTGTGCTACTGCATTCTATTCTAGCCTACCCTACACTAACTTACCCTACTCTAATCTCTTCTTCTATTGTATTCAACACTCTTGAACGGGATTCAACCTGACTTGGGTCATATCGGCTCGATTCAGCTCCTTTCTGCGCCATCAACTCGATTCGGTTCTGATCGGCTCTTTTCCGCTCTATTTTGTCTTTTCAGCACTATTCGATTCTATTTGACTCTAGTCTACTCTACTCTATTCTTTCTGTTCTGTTCTAGTCTACTCTATTCTATTCTACCCTACCCTACCCTAACCTTACCTGCCCTGCGCTAATCTATTTGATTTGATTCGACGCATTTCAATCCGATTCAACGTGATTCGTCTCGATTCACCTAGAATTTGGTCGATGCAGCTGCATTCAGCTCTGTTCGGCTCTATTCAACTCTATTTAGACTCTATTCCATTGTACTCGTCTCTGCTTAATTGTATTCTATTGTTTCTGTTGTGTTCTACTCTAACCCCTCCTACCCTACTCTACTCTACTCCAATCGATTCGATTCGATCCGATGCATTTTGAACGCAATTCCATGTCGTTAGGCTTGAATCGGCTTGATTTAGCTCGATTTGCCTGGAATTGGGTCCATTCGGCTCGATTCTGCTCGATTCAGCATAATTAGGCTCGTTCCAACCTTATTCGGCCCTGTTCGGCTCTATCCAACACTTTTCTAATTCATTCGTCTCTATTTGGCTCCATTCAACACCATTTCACACCATTCTACTCTCTTCGACTCCATTCTACACTATTCTGCTCTGTTCTAGTCTGCACTACTCTAATCTATTGTAATTGATTCGATTCATCGCGATTTGTCTCTTTTCCTCTCCATTCGCCTCGATTCAGCTCGAATTGGATCTGTGCATCTCTATTCTGCACTATTCAACTCTGACTATTTTACTCTACTCAACTCTACTCCATTGTCCTCTTTGCATTCTCTTCTCTTCTACTCTATTCTATTTTTCTGTGCCCTACCCTACCGAATCCCAGCCTAACTTACATACACTACTCTAATCTGTTCAGTTTAATTCGATTCCATTCAATTCGACCCCATTTGACACAATTGGACGGGATTTGGTGAGATTCCACGAGATTCGACGGGTTTTGGTAGGATTTGATGGAATTCGACGAGATTCGCTGCAATCGGATGTGATTAGGTGCGATTTGGCTCGATTTAGCTCGGCTCATTTTGTTTGTCTCTGTTTGGCTCGTTCCAGCTCCATTCGGCTCCATTCAGCTCGAATCTGGTCGATTTGACTCGATTTGGCTCGATTCGGCTCTATTCGGTGCTATTCGGCTCTATCCAACTCTTCTCTACTCTATTCATCTCTCTTCGATTCCATTTGGCTCCATTCCACACCATTCCACACTATTCTATTCTACACAACCCTATCCCACCCTGCTGTGTCCTAATCTAGTCTGTTCTTTTCTATTCTGTTTTATTCTAGTCTCATTTTCAATTTTCTCCTTTCCATCCTATGCTATTCTACCATACCCTACACTAAGCTAACCTATCCTGACCTATGCTGTTCTATTCTATTTTCTCTCTTCCACTCTATTCTACCCCAGTGTACCATACCCTACTACATAGGGGTACTCAATAAGAGTACTAATTAAGGGTACTTGTTTGGGCAAGGGTACTAGTTCAGGCTAGTAGTTAAAGCCACTTTACTAGTTAAGAGTACTAGTTAGGGCAAGGATACTAGTTAAGACGACTAGGCAAGGCAAGGGTACTAGTTAAGGGCACATGTTAAGGGAAGAGTCCTAGGTCAGGCTACTAGTTGAGGCAAGGGTACTAGTTAATAGTACTACTTAAGGCAAGAGTACTAGTTAAGACTACTGGTTAAGGCAAGCCTACTAGTTCAGCATACTAGTATGGCAAAGGTACTAGTTAAGAAAACTAGTTCAGGCAAGACAACTAGTTAAGGGTGCTAGTTAAGGCAAGCCTACTAGTTAAGGTTAGTAGTCAGGCTAGGGTACTCGTTCAGATTACTAATTTAGGGTACTTGTCAAGGCAAAGGTACTATTCAAGGCTAGTTGTCTAGGCTACTGATATATGCCACTAGTCTTGCTGACTAGTCCAGCTGACTAGTCCAGGCTACTACTCTAGCCTTCTCTTGTCTACTATACTGTAGTCTACTTTCGTCTACCCTAGTCTACCCTATCATAAACTACCCTACCCTAACCTTTTCTAATCCATTCGATTGGATTCCATTCAAAGCATTTCGATGCTTTTGGACGCGATTACGCTTGAATCGGCTCGATTCGGCTCGATTCGGCACCATCAGCTCGATTCAGCTCGATTTGGCTCAAATCCCTTCGATTCAGCTCGTTTCGGCTCGATTCGACTCGGTTCAGCCTTATTCGGCCCTATTCGGCTCGATTCGACTCTTTTCTACTCTATTTGTCTCTATGCGACTCCATTTTCACTCCGTTCTTCTCCATTCTACTCCATTCTCTTCTACACCCTACCCTGCCTTACTCTAATCTATTCTCGTGGATTCCATTCGACGCGATTCGAAACAATTTGACACGATTCATCTCGTTTTGTTTCCGTTTGGCTCGATTCGCCTAGAATTGGCTCTATTCAGCCATATCCTGCACCCTTTGACTCTATGCAACTCTATTTGACTCCATTCTACTCTACTCTTCTCTACTTTTCTCTGCTCTACCCTACTGTACTATATTCTGTTCTTTCTATTCTGTACTGTTCTATTCTATTCTGTTTTACCCTCCCAGCCCCTCCCCTCCCCTTCTCTAATCGATTTCATTCGGTTCGATTCCACGCGATTCGACGCGATTGGGCTTGAATCAGCTCGATTCACTTCGAGTCAGCTCGATTGGCTCCGATTCACTCCGTGCGGCTCGATTTGGCTCGAATTGCATCGATTCTGCTCGGTTCTGCCGATTAGGCCTTCTTTGGCCCTATTTGGCCCTATTCGACTCTATTCGCCTCTATCCGTCTCTATTCGACTCCATTCTATTCCATTCCACACCATTCTACACTAGTCTCTATTCTACCCTTCCCTACCCTAATCTCTTCTAATCGATTCGATTTGATTTCACCCGACTCGAAGCGATTCAACGCGATTCATCTCGTTTGGTCTCCATTCGGCTCAATTTGGCTAGCTTCTGCACTATTTGATGCTTTTCTACTCTACTCTATTCTGTTGTATTCTTTCGATTGTGTTCTGTTCTGTTCTAGCCTATTCTGTTGTACTCTATTCTACTCTACCCTACCCAACCCTACTGCACCCCACCCAAACCTTAAGCCCTACTTTAATCTATTGGATTGAATTTGATTCATTTCGACGCGATTTGACAGGATTCGACGGCATTCGACAAGGTCCGAAGGTATTCGACGGGATTCAAGGAGATTTGACGAGATTCCATGCGATTTGACGAGATTCAGCAGAATTCTGCGATTGGACGCAATTCGAAGTTATTCGACGAGATGCGACGCGATTCCCTGTGATTCGACGGCACTCGACGCAATTCGACACGATACGAAGCGATTCGACACGGTTTGACACCAAACGATGTGATTCGACGCTATTCAGTGACAGTCGGTGTGATTCAGCTTGATTCGGCTCGATTAGGTGCGATTCGGCACTATACGGCTCTTTTCGGCTCTATTCAGCTCTATTTTCTCTAACCGTCTCTATTCGGCCTATTCGGCTCTATTGGACTCTATTCGAGTCTATTCGACCCTACTCTTTCCACTCTATTCTATTCTTTCTATTCTCTTCTAATCTCTTCTTTCTACTCTACTTTATTCTATTCTACCCTCCCCTCCCCTTCTCTAATCTGTACGTTTCAATTGGATTTGACGCGCTGAACGCAATTCGACGCGATTAAGCTTCAATCGCAATGATTCGAATTGATTTGGCTCCATTTGGCTCCATTCGGCTCCTTTTGGCTTGAATTGCTTCCATTATGCTCGATTCAGCCTTTTTCAGCCTAAACTGCGCTTTTCGACTCTTTTCTACTCTATTCGTCTCTATTCTAAGCATTTCACACCATCCTACACTATTCTGCTCTACCCTAACCTACACCGCTCTAATTTACTCTAATTGATTCGACGCGATTCCTCGCAATTCGTCTCCATTCGGCTCTACTCTATTATCCTCTAGGCTACTCTATTGTACTCTAACCTACTCTTCTCTATTATATTGTTTCTGTTCTATTCTACTCTATTCTACCCTACCCTATGCTGCCCAACTCTAATCTATTCTAATCCATTTGTTTGGATTTGATTCAACCCATTTCGACGCGATTCGCCTCGATTTGGCTCTGTTCAAATCTCTTCTGCTCTGCTCTATTCCCCTCTACTCTAGCCTACTCTTCTGTATTTGTTCTGTATTGCTCTATTCTGTTCTGTTCTATTCTATTCTGTTTTATTCTATTCTACTCTACTCTATTCTGCCCTGCCCTACCCTACCATACTGAACCTCCCCTACTCTAATCTATTCAAATCGATTCGACGAATTTGGACGTGATTCGGGTCGAATCACTTCCATTCGTGTCCGTTCGGTTCCATTTGGCTCGAAGAGTGTCGATCCGGCTTGATTAGGCTCGATTTGACTCCATTAGGCTCGATTCACTGGATTCGGCTCCTTTGGGCTCAATTCAGCTCGATTCGGCCCTCCTCGGCCCTATTCTGCTCTATTCAGCTCTTTTCTACTCTATTTAACTCCATTCGGTTCCATTGCATAGGATTCTACCCCATTCTACTCCTCCCTACTCTAATTTCATGGAATTGATTCGATGGGATTCTACGTGGTTTGTCTTGTTTCGTCTCCATTTGGCTCGATTCGACTCTGTTCTTCTCTACTCTACACTATTCTGCTCTGCTCTACCCTTTTCTACTCTATTTTGTTGTATTCTTTTTATTCTCTTCTACTGTGTTTGATTCTATTTTACTCTATTCTATCCTACCCTATTCTAATCTCTTCTACTGGATTCGATTCCACGCATTTCAATGTGATTCGGCTCAACTCGGCTCCGTTGCACTCCATTCATCCCCCTTCAGCTCAAATCGTTTCGATTCAGCTGTAATCGGCTCCATTGGGCTCTAGTCAGCTCTATTCGGCTCTATTAGACTCTACTCAACTCTATTATCTCTTTTCCATTCCATTAGACTCCATTAACTCCATTCTACACCATTCTACTCCATCCTTCTCTATTCTATTGTATTGTACTCTAATCTACTCTAGGCTATTCTAATCGATTGGATGTGATTTGACTTGAATCGATGGGATTCAATGCAATTCGATGGGATCCGACGCGATACGGCACGATTGCGCAGGATTCGGCGCGATTCGCCTAGATTTCTATCGCTTCGGCTTTTGGGCTCTATATGGCTGTATTTGGCTCTATTTGGCAATATTCAGCTCTATTCTTCTCTACTCTTCTCTACTCTACAGTACTTGACCCTATCCTATTCTTTCAGTTCTGTTCTGTTCTATCCTGTTCTGTGCTACTGCATTCTATTCTAGCCTACCCTACACTAACTTACCCTACTCTAATCTCTTCTTCTATTGTATTCAACACTCTTGAACGGGATTCAACCTGACTTGGGTCATATCGGCTCGATTCAGCTCCTTTCTGCGCCATCAACTCGATTCGGTTCTGATCGGCTCTTTTCCGCTCTATTTTGTCTTTTCAGCACTATTCGATTCTATTTGACTCTAGTCTACTCTACTCTATTCTTTCTGTTCTGTTCTAGTCTACTCTATTCTATTCTACCCTACCCTACCCTAACCTTACCTGCCCTGCGCTAATCTATTTGATTTGATTCGACGCATTTCAATCCGATTCAACGTGATTCGTCTCGATTCACCTAGAATTTGGTCGATGCAGCTGCATTCAGCTCTGTTCGGCTCTATTCAACTCTATTTAGACTCTATTCCATTGTACTCGTCTCTGCTTAATTGTATTCTATTGTTTCTGTTGTGTTCTACTCTAACCCCTCCTACCCTACTCTACTCTACTCCAATCGATTCGATTCGATCCGATGCATTTTGAACGCAATTCCATGTCGTTAGGCTTGAATCGGCTTGATTTAGCTCGATTTGCCTGGAATTGGGTCCATTCGGCTCGATTCTGCTCGATTCAGCATAATTAGGCTCGTTCCAACCTTATTCGGCCCTGTTCGGCTCTATCCAACACTTTTCTAATTCATTCGTCTCTATTTGGCTCCATTCAACACCATTTCACACCATTCTACTCTCTTCGACTCCATTCTACACTATTCTGCTCTGTTCTAGTCTGCACTACTCTAATCTATTGTAATTGATTCGATTCATCGCGATTTGTCTCTTTTCCTCTCCATTCGCCTCGATTCAGCTCGAATTGGATCTGTGCATCTCTATTCTGCACTATTCAACTCTGACTATTTTACTCTACTCAACTCTACTCCATTGTCCTCTTTGCATTCTCTTCTCTTCTACTCTATTCTATTTTTCTGTGCCCTACCCTACCGAATCCCAGCCTAACTTACATACACTACTCTAATCTGTTCAGTTTAATTCGATTCCATTCAATTCGACCCCATTTGACACAATTGGACGGGATTTGGTGAGATTCCACGAGATTCGACGGGTTTTGGTAGGATTTGATGGAATTCGACGAGATTCGCTGCAATCGGATGTGATTAGGTGCGATTTGGCTCGATTTAGCTCGGCTCATTTTGTTTGTCTCTGTTTGGCTCGTTCCAGCTCCATTCGGCTCCATTCAGCTCGAATCTGGTCGATTTGACTCGATTTGGCTCGATTCGGCTCTATTCGGTGCTATTCGGCTCTATCCAACTCTTCTCTACTCTATTCATCTCTCTTCGATTCCATTTGGCTCCATTCCACACCATTCCACACTATTCTATTCTACACAACCCTATCCCACCCTGCTGTGTCCTAATCTAGTCTGTTCTTTTCTATTCTGTTTTATTCTAGTCTCATTTTCAATTTTCTCCTTTCCATCCTATGCTATTCTACCATACCCTACACTAAGCTAACCTATCCTGACCTATGCTGTTCTATTCTATTTTCTCTCTTCCACCGTATGCTACCCTACTCTATTCTACCCCAGTGTACCATACCCTACTACATAGGGGTACTCAATAAGAGTACTAATTAAGGGTACTTGTTTGGGCAAGGGTACTAGTTCAGGCTAGTAGTTAAAGCCACTTTACTAGTTAAGAGTACTAGTTAGGGCAAGGATACTAGTTAAGACGACTAGGCAAGGCAAGGGTACTAGTTAAGGGCACATGTTAAGGGAAGAGTCCTAGGTCAGGCTACTAGTTGAGGCAAGGGTACTAGTTAATAGTACTACTTAAGGCAAGAGTACTAGTTAAGACTACTGGTTAAGGCAAGCCTACTAGTTCAGCATACTAGTATGGCAAAGGTACTAGTTAAGAAAACTAGTTCAGGCAAGACAACTAGTTAAGGGTGCTAGTTAAGGCAAGCCTACTAGTTAAGGTTAGTAGTCAGGCTAGGGTACTCGTTCAGATTACTAATTTAGGGTACTTGTCAAGGCAAAGGTACTATTCAAGGCTAGTTGTCTAGGCTACTGATATATGCCACTAGTCTTGCTGACTAGTCCAGCTGACTAGTCCAGGCTACTACTCTAGCCTTCTCTTGTCTACTATACTGTAGTCTACTTTCGTCTACCCTAGTCTACCCTATCATAAACTACCCTACCCTAACCTTTTCTAATCCATTCGATTGGATTCCATTCAAAGCATTTCGATGCTTTTGGACGCGATTACGCTTGAATCGGCTCGATTCGGCTCGATTCGGCACCATCAGCTCGATTCAGCTCGATTTGGCTCAAATCCCTTCGATTCAGCTCGTTTCGGCTCGATTCGACTCGGTTCAGCCTTATTCGGCCCTATTCGGCTCGATTCGACTCTTTTCTACTCTATTTGTCTCTATGCGACTCCATTTTCACTCCGTTCTTCTCCATTCTACTCCATTCTCTTCTACCCTACCCTGCCTTACTCTAATCTATTCTCGTGGATTCCATTCGACGCGATTCGAAACAATTTGACACGATTCATCTCGTTTTGTTTCCGTTTGGCTCGATTCGCCTAGAATTGGCTCTATTCAGCCATATCCTGCACCCTTTGACTCTATGCAACTCTATTTGACTCCATTCTACTCTACTCTTCTCTACTTTTCTCTGCTCTACCCTACTGTACTATATTCTGTTCTTTCTATTCTGTACTGTTCTATTCTATTCTGTTTTACCCTCCCAGCCCCTCCCCTCCCCTTCTCTAATCGATTTCATTCGGTTCGATTCCACGCGATTCGACGCGATTGGGCTTGAATCAGCTCGATTCACTTCGAGTCAGCTCGATTTGGCTCCGATTCACTCCGTGCGGCTCGATTTGGCTCGAATTGCATCGATTCTGCTCGGTTCTGCCCGATTAGGCCTTCTTTGGCCCTATTTGGCCCTATTCGACTCTATTCGCCTCTATCCGTCTCTATTCGACTCCATTCTATTCCATTCCACACCATTCTACACTAGTCTCTATTCTACCCTTCCCTACCCTAATCTCTTCTAATCGATTCGATTTGATTTCACCCGACTCGAAGCGATTCAACGCGATTCATCTCGTTTGGTCTCCATTCGGCTCAATTTGGCTAGCTTCTGCACTATTTGATGCTTTTCTACTCTACTCTATTCTGTTGTATTCTTTCGATTGTGTTCTGTTCTGTTCTAGCCTATTCTGTTGTACTCTATTCTACTCTACCCTACCCAACCCTACTGCACCCCACCCAAACCTTAAGCCCTACTTTAATCTATTGGATTGAATTTGATTCATTTCGACGCGATTTGACAGGATTCGACGGCATTCGACAAGGTCCGAAGGTATTCGACGGGATTCAAGGAGATTTGACGAGATTCCATGCGATTTGACGAGATTCAGCAGAATTCTGCGATTGGACGCAATTCGAAGTTATTCGACGAGATGCGACGCGATTCCCTGTGATTCGACGGCACTCGACGCAATTCGACACGATACGAAGCGATTCGACACGGTTTGACACCAAACGATGTGATTCGACGCTATTCAGTGACAGTCGGTGTGATTCAGCTTGATTCGGCTCGATTAGGTGCGATTCGGCACTATACGGCTCTTTTCGGCTCTATTCAGCTCTATTTTCTCTAACCGTCTCTATTCGGCCTATTCGGCTCTATTGGACTCTATTCGAGTCTATTCGACCCTACTCTTTCCCACTCTATTCTATTCTTTCTATTCTCTTCGAATCTCTTCTTTCTACTCTACTTTATTCTATTCTACCCTCCCCTCCCCTTCTCTAATCTGTACGTTTCAATTGGATTTGACGCGCTGAACGCAATTCGACGCGATTAAGCTTCAATCGCAATGATTCGAATTGATTTGGCTCCATTTGGCTCCATTCGGCTCCTTTTGGCTTGAATTGCTTCCATTATGCTCGATTCAGCCTTTTTCAGCCCTAAACTGCGCTTTTCGACTCTTTTCTACTCTATTCGTCTCTATTCTAAGCATTTCACACCATCCTACACTATTCTGCTCTACCCTAACCTACACCGCTCTAATTTACTCTAATTGATTCGACGCGATTCCTCGCAATTCGTCTCCATTCGGCTCTACTCTATTATCCTCTAGGCTACTCTATTGTACTCTAACCTACTCTTCTCTATTATATTGTTTCTGTTCTATTCTACTCTATTCTACCCTACCCTATGCTGCCCAACTCTAATCTATTCTAATCCATTTGTTTGGATTTGATTCAACCCATTTCGACGCGATTCGCCTCGATTTGGCTCTGTTCAAATCTCTTCTGCTCTGCTCTATTCCCCTCTACTCTAGCCTACTCTTCTGTATTTGTTCTGTATTGCTCTATTCTGTTCTGTTCTATTCTATTCTGTTTTATTCTATTCTACTCTACTCTATTCTGCCCTGCCCTACCCTACCATACTGAACCTCCCCTACTCTAATCTATTCAAATCGATTCGACGAATTTGGACGTGATTCGGGTCGAATCACTTCCATTCGTGTCCGTTCGGTTCCATTTGGCTCGAAGAGTGTCGATCCGGCTTGATTAGGCTCGATTTGACTCCATTAGGCTCGATTCACTGGATTCGGCTCCTTTGGGCTCAATTCAGCTCGATTCGGCCCTCCTCGGCCCTATTCTGCTCTATTCAGCTCTTTTCTACTCTATTTAACTCCATTCGGTTCCATTGCATAGGATTCTACCCCATTCTACTCCTCCCTACTCTAATTTCATGGAATTGATTCGATGGGATTCTACGTGGTTTGTCTTGTTTCGTCTCCATTTGGCTCGATTCGACTCTGTTCTTCTCTACTCTACACTATTCTGCTCTGCTCTACCCTTTTCTACTCTATTTTGTTGTATTCTTTTTATTCTCTTCTACTGTGTTTGATTCTATTTTACTCTATTCTATCCTACCCTATTCTAATCTCTTCTACTGGATTCGATTCCACGCATTTCAATGTGATTCGGCTCAACTCGGCTCCGTTGCACTCCATTCATCCCCCTTCAGCTCAAATCGTTTCGATTCAGCTGTAATCGGCTCCATTGGGCTCTAGTCAGCTCTATTCGGCTCTATTAGACTCTACTCAACTCTATTATCTCTTTTCCATTCCATTAGACTCCATTAACTCCATTCTACACCATTCTACTCCATCCTTCTCTATTCTATTGTATTGTACTCTAATCTACTCTAGGCTATTCTAATCGATTGGATGTGATTTGACTTGAATCGATGGGATTCAATGCAATTCGATGGGATCCGACGCGATACGGCACGATTGCGCAGGATTCGGCGCGATTCGCCTAGATTTCTATCGCTTCGGCTTTTGGGCTCTATATGGCTGTATTTGGCTCTATTTGGCAATATTCAGCTCTATTCTTCTCTACTCTTCTCTACTCTACAGTACTTGACCCTATCCTATTCTTTCAGTTCTGTTCTGTTCTATCCTGTTCTGTGCTACTGCATTCTATTCTAGCCTACCCTACACTAACTTACCCTACTCTAATCTCTTCTTCTATTGTATTCAACACTCTTGAACGGGATTCAACCTGACTTGGGTCATATCGGCTCGATTCAGCTCCTTTCTGCGCCATCAACTCGATTCGGTTCTGATCGGCTCTTTTCCGCTCTATTTTGTCTTTTCAGCACTATTCGATTCTATTTGACTCTAGTCTACTCTACTCTATTCTTTCTGTTCTGTTCTAGTCTACTCTATTCTATTCTACCCTACCCTACCCTAACCTTACCTGCCCTGCGCTAATCTATTTGATTTGATTCGACGCATTTCAATCCGATTCAACGTGATTCGTCTCGATTCACCTAGAATTTGGTCGATGCAGCTGCATTCAGCTCTGTTCGGCTCTATTCAACTCTATTTAGACTCTATTCCATTGTACTCGTCTCTGCTTAATTGTATTCTATTGTTTCTGTTGTGTTCTACTCTAACCCCTCCTACCCTACTCTACTCTACTCCAATCGATTCGATTCGATCCGATGCATTTTGAACGCAATTCCATGTCGTTAGGCTTGAATCGGCTTGATTTAGCTCGATTTGCCTGGAATTGGGTCCATTCGGCTCGATTCTGCTCGATTCAGCATAATTAGGCTCGTTCCAACCTTATTCGGCCCTGTTCGGCTCTATCCAACACTTTTCTAATTCATTCGTCTCTATTTGGCTCCATTCAACACCATTTCACACCATTCTACTCTCTTCGACTCCATTCTACACTATTCTGCTCTGTTCTAGTCTGCACTACTCTAATCTATTGTAATTGATTCGATTCATCGCGATTTGTCTCTTTTCCTCTCCATTCGCCTCGATTCAGCTCGAATTGGATCTGTGCATCTCTATTCTGCACTATTCAACTCTGACTATTTTACTCTACTCAACTCTACTCCATTGTCCTCTTTGCATTCTCTTCTCTTCTACTCTATTCTATTTTTCTGTGCCCTACCCTACCGAATCCCAGCCTAACTTACATACACTACTCTAATCTGTTCAGTTTAATTCGATTCCATTCAATTCGACCCCATTTGACACAATTGGACGGGATTTGGTGAGATTCCACGAGATTCGACGGGTTTTGGTAGGATTTGATGGAATTCGACGAGATTCGCTGCAATCGGATGTGATTAGGTGCGATTTGGCTCGATTTAGCTCGGCTCATTTTGTTTGTCTCTGTTTGGCTCGTTCCAGCTCCATTCGGCTCCATTCAGCTCGAATCTGGTCGATTTGACTCGATTTGGCTCGATTCGGCTCTATTCGGTGCTATTCGGCTCTATCCAACTCTTCTCTACTCTATTCATCTCTCTTCGATTCCATTTGGCTCCATTCCACACCATTCCACACTATTCTATTCTACACAACCCTATCCCACCCTGCTGTGTCCTAATCTAGTCTGTTCTTTTCTATTCTGTTTTATTCTAGTCTCATTTTCAATTTTCTCCTTTCCATCCTATGCTATTCTACCATACCCTACACTAAGCTAACCTATCCTGACCTATGCTGTTCTATTCTATTTTCTCTCTTCCACCGTATGCTACCCTACTCTATTCTACCCCAGTGTACCATACCCTACTACATAGGGGTACTCAATAAGAGTACTAATTAAGGGTACTTGTTTGGGCAAGGGTACTAGTTCAGGCTAGTAGTTAAAGCCACTTTACTAGTTAAGAGTACTAGTTAGGGCAAGGATACTAGTTAAGACGACTAGGCAAGGCAAGGGTACTAGTTAAGGGCACATGTTAAGGGAAGAGTCCTAGGTCAGGCTACTAGTTGAGGCAAGGGTACTAGTTAATAGTACTACTTAAGGCAAGAGTACTAGTTAAGACTACTGGTTAAGGCAAGCCTACTAGTTCAGCATACTAGTATGGCAAAGGTACTAGTTAAGAAAACTAGTTCAGGCAAGACAACTAGTTAAGGGTGCTAGTTAAGGCAAGCCTACTAGTTAAGGTTAGTAGTCAGGCTAGGGTACTCGTTCAGATTACTAATTTAGGGTACTTGTCAAGGCAAAGGTACTATTCAAGGCTAGTTGTCTAGGCTACTGATATATGCCACTAGTCTTGCTGACTAGTCCAGCTGACTAGTCCAGGCTACTACTCTAGCCTTCTCTTGTCTACTATACTGTAGTCTACTTTCGTCTACCCTAGTCTACCCTATCATAAACTACCCTACCCTAACCTTTTCTAATCCATTCGATTGGATTCCATTCAAAGCATTTCGATGCTTTTGGACGCGATTACGCTTGAATCGGCTCGATTCGGCTCGATTCGGCACCATCAGCTCGATTCAGCTCGATTTGGCTCAAATCCCTTCGATTCAGCTCGTTTCGGCTCGATTCGACTCGGTTCAGCCTTATTCGGCCCTATTCGGCTCGATTCGACTCTTTTCTACTCTATTTGTCTCTATGCGACTCCATTTTCACTCCGTTCTTCTCCATTCTACTCCATTCTCTTCTACCCTACCCTGCCTTACTCTAATCTATTCTCGTGGATTCCATTCGACGCGATTCGAAACAATTTGACACGATTCATCTCGTTTTGTTTCCGTTTGGCTCGATTCGCCTAGAATTGGCTCTATTCAGCCATATCCTGCACCCTTTGACTCTATGCAACTCTATTTGACTCCATTCTACTCTACTCTTCTCTACTTTTCTCTGCTCTACCCTACTGTACTATATTCTGTTCTTTCTATTCTGTACTGTTCTATTCTATTCTGTTTTACCCTCCCAGCCCCTCCCCTCCCCTTCTCTAATCGATTTCATTCGGTTCGATTCCACGCGATTCGACGCGATTGGGCTTGAATCAGCTCGATTCACTTCGAGTCAGCTCGATTTGGCTCCGATTCACTCCGTGCGGCTCGATTTGGCTCGAATTGCATCGATTCTGCTCGGTTCTGCCCGATTAGGCCTTCTTTGGCCCTATTTGGCCCTATTCGACTCTATTCGCCTCTATCCGTCTCTATTCGACTCCATTCTATTCCATTCCACACCATTCTACACTAGTCTCTATTCTACCCTTCCCTACCCTAATCTCTTCTAATCGATTCGATTTGATTTCACCCGACTCGAAGCGATTCAACGCGATTCATCTCGTTTGGTCTCCATTCGGCTCAATTTGGCTAGCTTCTGCACTATTTGATGCTTTTCTACTCTACTCTATTCTGTTGTATTCTTTCGATTGTGTTCTGTTCTGTTCTAGCCTATTCTGTTGTACTCTATTCTACTCTACCCTACCCAACCCTACTGCACCCCACCCAAACCTTAAGCCCTACTTTAATCTATTGGATTGAATTTGATTCACTTCGACGCGATTTGACAGGATTCGACGGCATTCGACAAGGTCCGAAGGTATTCGACGGGATTCAAGGAGATTTGACGAGATTCCATGCGATTTGACGAGATTCAGCAGAATTCTGCGATTGGACGCAATTCGAAGTTATTCGACGAGATGCGACGCGATTCCCTGTGATTCGACGGCACTCGACGCAATTCGACACGATACGAAGCGATTCGACACGGTTTGACACCAAACGATGTGATTCGACGCTATTCAGTGACAGTCGGTGTGATTCAGCTTGATTCGGCTCGATTAGGTGCGATTCGGCACTATACGGCTCTTTTCGGCTCTATTCAGCTCTATTTTCTCTAACCGTCTCTATTCGGCCTATTCGGCTCTATTGGACTCTATTCGAGTCTATTCGACCCTACTCTTTCCCACTCTATTCTATTCTTTCTATTCTCTTCGAATCTCTTCTTTCTACTCTACTTTATTCTATTCTACCCTCCCCTCCCCTTCTCTAATCTGTACGTTTCAATTGGATTTGACGCGCTGAACGCAATTCGACGCGATTAAGCTTCAATCGCAATGATTCGAATTGATTTGGCTCCATTTGGCTCCATTCGGCTCCTTTTGGCTTGAATTGCTTCCATTATGCTCGATTCAGCCTTTTTCAGCCCTAAACTGCGCTTTTCGACTCTTTTCTACTCTATTCGTCTCTATTCTAAGCATTTCACACCATCCTACACTATTCTGCTCTACCCTAACCTACACCGCTCTAATTTACTCTAATTGATTCGACGCGATTCCTCGCAATTCGTCTCCATTCGGCTCTACTCTATTATCCTCTAGGCTACTCTATTGTACTCTAACCTACTCTTCTCTATTATATTGTTTCTGTTCTATTCTACTCTATTCTACCCTACCCTATGCTGCCCAACTCTAATCTATTCTAATCCATTTGTTTGGATTTGATTCAACCCATTTCGACGCGATTCGCCTCGATTTGGCTCTGTTCAAATCTCTTCTGCTCTGCTCTATTCCCCTCTACTCTAGCCTACTCTTCTGTATTTGTTCTGTATTGCTCTATTCTGTTCTGTTCTATTCTATTCTGTTTTATTCTATTCTACTCTACTCTATTCTGCCCTGCCCTACCCTACCATACTGAACCTCCCCTACTCTAATCTATTCAAATCGATTCGACGAATTTGGACGTGATTCGGGTCGAATCACTTCCATTCGTGTCCGTTCGGTTCCATTTGGCTCGAAGAGTGTCGATCCGGCTTGATTAGGCTCGATTTGACTCCATTAGGCTCGATTCACTGGATTCGGCTCCTTTGGGCTCAATTCAGCTCGATTCGGCCCTCCTCGGCCCTATTCTGCTCTATTCAGCTCTTTTCTACTCTATTTAACTCCATTCGGTTCCATTGCATAGGATTCTACCCCATTCTACTCCTCCCTACTCTAATTTCATGGAATTGATTCGATGGGATTCTACGTGGTTTGTCTTGTTTCGTCTCCATTTGGCTCGATTCGACTCTGTTCTTCTCTACTCTACACTATTCTGCTCTGCTCTACCCTTTTCTACTCTATTTTGTTGTATTCTTTTTATTCTCTTCTACTGTGTTTGATTCTATTTTACTCTATTCTATCCTACCCTATTCTAATCTCTTCTACTGGATTCGATTCCACGCATTTCAATGTGATTCGGCTCAACTCGGCTCCGTTGCACTCCATTCATCCCCCTTCAGCTCAAATCGTTTCGATTCAGCTGTAATCGGCTCCATTGGGCTCTAGTCAGCTCTATTCGGCTCTATTAGACTCTACTCAACTCTATTATCTCTTTTCCATTCCATTAGACTCCATTAACTCCATTCTACACCATTCTACTCCATCCTTCTCTATTCTATTGTATTGTACTCTAATCTACTCTAGGCTATTCTAATCGATTGGATGTGATTTGACTTGAATCGATGGGATTCAATGCAATTCGATGGGATCCGACGCGATACGGCACGATTGCGCAGGATTCGGCGCGATTCGCCTAGATTTCTATCGCTTCGGCTTTTGGGCTCTATATGGCTGTATTTGGCTCTATTTGGCAATATTCAGCTCTATTCTTCTCTACTCTTCTCTACTCTACAGTACTTGACCCTATCCTATTCTTTCAGTTCTGTTCTGTTCTATCCTGTTCTGTGCTACTGCATTCTATTCTAGCCTACCCTACACTAACTTACCCTACTCTAATCTCTTCTTCTATTGTATTCAACACTCTTGAACGGGATTCAACCTGACTTGGGTCATATCGGCTCGATTCAGCTCCTTTCTGCGCCATCAACTCGATTCGGTTCTGATCGGCTCTTTTCCGCTCTATTTTGTCTTTTCAGCACTATTCGATTCTATTTGACTCTAGTCTACTCTACTCTATTCTTTCTGTTCTGTTCTAGTCTACTCTATTCTATTCTACCCTACCCTACCCTAACCTTACCTGCCCTGCGCTAATCTATTTGATTTGATTCGACGCATTTCAATCCGATTCAACGTGATTCGTCTCGATTCACCTAGAATTTGGTCGATGCAGCTGCATTCAGCTCTGTTCGGCTCTATTCAACTCTATTTAGACTCTATTCCATTGTACTCGTCTCTGCTTAATTGTATTCTATTGTTTCTGTTGTGTTCTACTCTAACCCCTCCTACCCTACTCTACTCTACTCCAATCGATTCGATTCGATCCGATGCATTTTGAACGCAATTCCATGTCGTTAGGCTTGAATCGGCTTGATTTAGCTCGATTTGCCTGGAATTGGGTCCATTCGGCTCGATTCTGCTCGATTCAGCATAATTAGGCTCGTTCCAACCTTATTCGGCCCTGTTCGGCTCTATCCAACACTTTTCTAATTCATTCGTCTCTATTTGGCTCCATTCAACACCATTTCACACCATTCTACTCTCTTCGACTCCATTCTACACTATTCTGCTCTGTTCTAGTCTGCACTACTCTAATCTATTGTAATTGATTCGATTCATCGCGATTTGTCTCTTTTCCTCTCCATTCGCCTCGATTCAGCTCGAATTGGATCTGTGCATCTCTATTCTGCACTATTCAACTCTGACTATTTTACTCTACTCAACTCTACTCCATTGTCCTCTTTGCATTCTCTTCTCTTCTACTCTATTCTATTTTTCTGTGCCCTACCCTACCGAATCCCAGCCTAACTTACATACACTACTCTAATCTGTTCAGTTTAATTCGATTCCATTCAATTCGACCCCATTTGACACAATTGGACGGGATTTGGTGAGATTCCACGAGATTCGACGGGTTTTGGTAGGATTTGATGGAATTCGACGAGATTCGCTGCAATCGGATGTGATTAGGTGCGATTTGGCTCGATTTAGCTCGGCTCATTTTGTTTGTCTCTGTTTGGCTCGTTCCAGCTCCATTCGGCTCCATTCAGCTCGAATCTGGTCGATTTGACTCGATTTGGCTCGATTCGGCTCTATTCGGTGCTATTCGGCTCTATCCAACTCTTCTCTACTCTATTCATCTCTCTTCGATTCCATTTGGCTCCATTCCACACCATTCCACACTATTCTATTCTACACAACCCTATCCCACCCTGCTGTGTCCTAATCTAGTCTGTTCTTTTCTATTCTGTTTTATTCTAGTCTCATTTTCAATTTTCTCCTTTCCATCCTATGCTATTCTACCATACCCTACACTAAGCTAACCTATCCTGACCTATGCTGTTCTATTCTATTTTCTCTCTTCCACCGTATGCTACCCTACTCTATTCTACCCCAGTGTACCATACCCTACTACATAGGGGTACTCAATAAGAGTACTAATTAAGGGTACTTGTTTGGGCAAGGGTACTAGTTCAGGCTAGTAGTTAAAGCCACTTTACTAGTTAAGAGTACTAGTTAGGGCAAGGATACTAGTTAAGACGACTAGGCAAGGCAAGGGTACTAGTTAAGGGCACATGTTAAGGGAAGAGTCCTAGGTCAGGCTACTAGTTGAGGCAAGGGTACTAGTTAATAGTACTACTTAAGGCAAGAGTACTAGTTAAGACTACTGGTTAAGGCAAGCCTACTAGTTCAGCATACTAGTATGGCAAAGGTACTAGTTAAGAAAACTAGTTCAGGCAAGACAACTAGTTAAGGGTGCTAGTTAAGGCAAGCCTACTAGTTAAGGTTAGTAGTCAGGCTAGGGTACTCGTTCAGATTACTAATTTAGGGTACTTGTCAAGGCAAAGGTACTATTCAAGGCTAGTTGTCTAGGCTACTGATATATGCCACTAGTCTTGCTGACTAGTCCAGCTGACTAGTCCAGGCTACTACTCTAGCCTTCTCTTGTCTACTATACTGTAGTCTACTTTCGTCTACCCTAGTCTACCCTATCATAAACTACCCTACCCTAACCTTTTCTAATCCATTCGATTGGATTCCATTCAAAGCATTTCGATGCTTTTGGACGCGATTACGCTTGAATCGGCTCGATTCGGCTCGATTCGGCACCATCAGCTCGATTCAGCTCGATTTGGCTCAAATCCCTTCGATTCAGCTCGTTTCGGCTCGATTCGACTCGGTTCAGCCTTATTCGGCCCTATTCGGCTCGATTCGACTCTTTTCTACTCTATTTGTCTCTATGCGACTCCATTTTCACTCCGTTCTTCTCCATTCTACTCCATTCTCTTCTACCCTACCCTGCCTTACTCTAATCTATTCTCGTGGATTCCATTCGACGCGATTCGAAACAATTTGACACGATTCATCTCGTTTTGTTTCCGTTTGGCTCGATTCGCCTAGAATTGGCTCTATTCAGCCATATCCTGCACCCTTTGACTCTATGCAACTCTATTTGACTCCATTCTACTCTACTCTTCTCTACTTTTCTCTGCTCTACCCTACTGTACTATATTCTGTTCTTTCTATTCTGTACTGTTCTATTCTATTCTGTTTTACCCTCCCAGCCCCTCCCCTCCCCTTCTCTAATCGATTTCATTCGGTTCGATTCCACGCGATTCGACGCGATTGGGCTTGAATCAGCTCGATTCACTTCGAGTCAGCTCGATTTGGCTCCGATTCACTCCGTGCGGCTCGATTTGGCTCGAATTGCATCGATTCTGCTCGGTTCTGCCCGATTAGGCCTTCTTTGGCCCTATTTGGCCCTATTCGACTCTATTCGCCTCTATCCGTCTCTATTCGACTCCATTCTATTCCATTCCACACCATTCTACACTAGTCTCTATTCTACCCTTCCCTACCCTAATCTCTTCTAATCGATTCGATTTGATTTCACCCGACTCGAAGCGATTCAACGCGATTCATCTCGTTTGGTCTCCATTCGGCTCAATTTGGCTAGCTTCTGCACTATTTGATGCTTTTCTACTCTACTCTATTCTGTTGTATTCTTTCGATTGTGTTCTGTTCTGTTCTAGCCTATTCTGTTGTACTCTATTCTACTCTACCCTACCCAACCCTACTGCACCCCACCCAAACCTTAAGCCCTACTTTAATCTATTGGATTGAATTTGATTCATTTCGACGCGATTTGACAGGATTCGACGGCATTCGACAAGGTCCGAAGGTATTCGACGGGATTCAAGGAGATTTGACGAGATTCCATGCGATTTGACGAGATTCAGCAGAATTCTGCGATTGGACGCAATTCGAAGTTATTCGACGAGATGCGACGCGATTCCCTGTGATTCGACGGCACTCGACGCAATTCGACACGATACGAAGCGATTCGACACGGTTTGACACCAAACGATGTGATTCGACGCTATTCAGTGACAGTCGGTGTGATTCAGCTTGATTCGGCTCGATTAGGTGCGATTCGGCACTATACGGCTCTTTTCGGCTCTATTCAGCTCTATTTTCTCTAACCGTCTCTATTCGGCCTATTCGGCTCTATTGGACTCTATTCGAGTCTATTCGACCCTACTCTTTCCCACTCTATTCTATTCTTTCTATTCTCTTCGAATCTCTTCTTTCTACTCTACTTTATTCTATTCTACCCTCCCCTCCCCTTCTCTAATCTGTACGTTTCAATTGGATTTGACGCGCTGAACGCAATTCGACGCGATTAAGCTTCAATCGCAATGATTCGAATTGATTTGGCTCCATTTGGCTCCATTCGGCTCCTTTTGGCTTGAATTGCTTCCATTATGCTCGATTCAGCCTTTTTCAGCCCTAAACTGCGCTTTTCGACTCTTTTCTACTCTATTCGTCTCTATTCTAAGCATTTCACACCATCCTACACTATTCTGCTCTACCCTAACCTACACCGCTCTAATTTACTCTAATTGATTCGACGCGATTCCTCGCAATTCGTCTCCATTCGGCTCTACTCTATTATCCTCTAGGCTACTCTATTGTACTCTAACCTACTCTTCTCTATTATATTGTTTCTGTTCTATTCTACTCTATTCTACCCTACCCTATGCTGCCCAACTCTAATCTATTCTAATCCATTTGTTTGGATTTGATTCAACCCATTTCGACGCGATTCGCCTCGATTTGGCTCTGTTCAAATCTCTTCTGCTCTGCTCTATTCCCCTCTACTCTAGCCTACTCTTCTGTATTTGTTCTGTATTGCTCTATTCTGTTCTGTTCTATTCTATTCTGTTTTATTCTATTCTACTCTACTCTATTCTGCCCTGCCCTACCCTACCATACTGAACCTCCCCTACTCTAATCTATTCAAATCGATTCGACGAATTTGGACGTGATTCGGGTCGAATCACTTCCATTCGTGTCCGTTCGGTTCCATTTGGCTCGAAGAGTGTCGATCCGGCTTGATTAGGCTCGATTTGACTCCATTAGGCTCGATTCACTGGATTCGGCTCCTTTGGGCTCAATTCAGCTCGATTCGGCCCTCCTCGGCCCTATTCTGCTCTATTCAGCTCTTTTCTACTCTATTTAACTCCATTCGGTTCCATTGCATAGGATTCTACCCCATTCTACTCCTCCCTACTCTAATTTCATGGAATTGATTCGATGGGATTCTACGTGGTTTGTCTTGTTTCGTCTCCATTTGGCTCGATTCGACTCTGTTCTTCTCTACTCTACACTATTCTGCTCTGCTCTACCCTTTTCTACTCTATTTTGTTGTATTCTTTTTATTCTCTTCTACTGTGTTTGATTCTATTTTACTCTATTCTATCCTACCCTATTCTAATCTCTTCTACTGGATTCGATTCCACGCATTTCAATGTGATTCGGCTCAACTCGGCTCCGTTGCACTCCATTCATCCCCCTTCAGCTCAAATCGTTTCGATTCAGCTGTAATCGGCTCCATTGGGCTCTAGTCAGCTCTATTCGGCTCTATTAGACTCTACTCAACTCTATTATCTCTTTTCCATTCCATTAGACTCCATTAACTCCATTCTACACCATTCTACTCCATCCTTCTCTATTCTATTGTATTGTACTCTAATCTACTCTAGGCTATTCTAATCGATTGGATGTGATTTGACTTGAATCGATGGGATTCAATGCAATTCGATGGGATCCGACGCGATACGGCACGATTGCGCAGGATTCGGCGCGATTCGCCTAGATTTCTATCGCTTCGGCTTTTGGGCTCTATATGGCTGTATTTGGCTCTATTTGGCAATATTCAGCTCTATTCTTCTCTACTCTTCTCTACTCTACAGTACTTGACCCTATCCTATTCTTTCAGTTCTGTTCTGTTCTATCCTGTTCTGTGCTACTGCATTCTATTCTAGCCTACCCTACACTAACTTACCCTACTCTAATCTCTTCTTCTATTGTATTCAACACTCTTGAACGGGATTCAACCTGACTTGGGTCATATCGGCTCGATTCAGCTCCTTTCTGCGCCATCAACTCGATTCGGTTCTGATCGGCTCTTTTCCGCTCTATTTTGTCTTTTCAGCACTATTCGATTCTATTTGACTCTAGTCTACTCTACTCTATTCTTTCTGTTCTGTTCTAGTCTACTCTATTCTATTCTACCCTACCCTACCCTAACCTTACCTGCCCTGCGCTAATCTATTTGATTTGATTCGACGCATTTCAATCCGATTCAACGTGATTCGTCTCGATTCACCTAGAATTTGGTCGATGCAGCTGCATTCAGCTCTGTTCGGCTCTATTCAACTCTATTTAGACTCTATTCCATTGTACTCGTCTCTGCTTAATTGTATTCTATTGTTTCTGTTGTGTTCTACTCTAACCCCTCCTACCCTACTCTACTCTACTCCAATCGATTCGATTCGATCCGATGCATTTTGAACGCAATTCCATGTCGTTAGGCTTGAATCGGCTTGATTTAGCTCGATTTGCCTGGAATTGGGTCCATTCGGCTCGATTCTGCTCGATTCAGCATAATTAGGCTCGTTCCAACCTTATTCGGCCCTGTTCGGCTCTATCCAACACTTTTCTAATTCATTCGTCTCTATTTGGCTCCATTCAACACCATTTCACACCATTCTACTCTCTTCGACTCCATTCTACACTATTCTGCTCTGTTCTAGTCTGCACTACTCTAATCTATTGTAATTGATTCGATTCATCGCGATTTGTCTCTTTTCCTCTCCATTCGCCTCGATTCAGCTCGAATTGGATCTGTGCATCTCTATTCTGCACTATTCAACTCTATTTTACTCTACTCAACTCTACTCCATTGTCCTCTTTGCATTCTCTTCTCTTCTACTCTATTCTATTTTTCTGTGCCCTACCCTACCGAATCCCAGCCTAACTTACATACACTACTCTAATCTGTTCAGTTTAATTCGATTCCATTCAATTCGACCCCATTTGACACAATTGGACGGGATTTGGTGAGATTCCACGAGATTCGACGGGTTTTGGTAGGATTTGATGGAATTCGACGAGATTCGCTGCAATCGGATGTGATTAGGTGCGATTTGGCTCGATTTAGCTCGGCTCATTTTGTTTGTCTCTGTTTGGCTCGTTCCAGCTCCATTCGGCTCCATTCAGCTCGAATCTGGTCGATTTGGCTCGATTCGGCTCTATTCGGTGCTATTCGGCTCTATCCAACTCTTCTCTACTCTATTCATCTCTCTTCGATTCCATTTGGCTCCATTCCACACCATTCCACACTATTCTATTCTACACAACCCTATCCCACCCTGCTGTGTCCTAATCTAGTCTGTTCTTTTCTATTCTGTTTTATTCTAGTCTCATTTTCAATTTTCTCCTTTCCATCCTATGCTATTCTACCATACCCTACACTAAGCTAACCTATCCTGACCTATGCTGTTCTATTCTATTTTCTCTCTTCCACCGTATGCTACCCTACTCTATTCTACCCCAGTGTACCATACCCTACTACATAGGGGTACTCAATAAGAGTACTAATTAAGGGTACTTGTTTGGGCAAGGGTACTAGTTCAGGCTAGTAGTTAAAGCCACTTTACTAGTTAAGAGTACTAGTTAGGGCAAGGATACTAGTTAAGACGACTAGGCAAGGCAAGGGTACTAGTTAAGGGCACATGTTAAGGGAAGAGTCCTAGGTCAGGCTACTAGTTGAGGCAAGGGTACTAGTTAATAGTACTACTTAAGGCAAGAGTACTAGTTAAGACTACTGGTTAAGGCAAGCCTACTAGTTCAGCATACTAGTATGGCAAAGGTACTAGTTAAGAAAACTAGTTCAGGCAAGACAACTAGTTAAGGGTGCTAGTTAAGGCAAGCCTACTAGTTAAGGTTAGTAGTCAGGCTAGGGTACTCGTTCAGATTACTAATTTAGGGTACTTGTCAAGGCAAAGGTACTATTCAAGGCTAGTTGTCTAGGCTACTGATATATGCCACTAGTCTTGCTGACTAGTCCAGCTGACTAGTCCAGGCTACTACTCTAGCCTTCTCTTGTCTACTATACTGTAGTCTACTTTCGTCTACCCTAGTCTACCCTATCATAAACTACCCTACCCTAACCTTTTCTAATCCATTCGATTGGATTCCATTCAAAGCATTTCGATGCTTTTGGACGCGATTACGCTTGAATCGGCTCGATTCGGCTCGATTCGGCACCATCAGCTCGATTCAGCTCGATTTGGCTCAAATCCCTTCGATTCAGCTCGTTTTGGCTCGATTCGACTCGGTTCAGCCTTATTCGGCCCTATTCGGCTCGATTCGACTCTTTTCTACTCTATTTGTCTCTATGCGACTCCATTTTCACTCCGTTCTTCTCCATTCTACTCCATTCTCTTCTACCCTACCCTGCCTTACTCTAATCTATTCTCGTGGATTCCATTCGACGCGATTCGAAACAATTTGACACGATTCATCTCGTTTTGTTTCCGTTTGGCTCGATTCGCCTAGAATTGGCTCTATTCAGCCATATGCTGCACTCTTTGACTCTATGCAACTCTATTTGACTCCATTCTACTCTTCTCTACTTTTCTCTGCTCTACCCTACTGTACTATATTCTGTTCTTTCTATTCTGTACTGTTCTATTCTATTCTGTTTTACCCTCCCAGCCCCTCCCCTCCCCTTCTCTAATCGATTTCATTCGGTTCGATTCCACGCGATTCGACGCGATTGGGCTTGAATCAGCTCGATTCACTTCGAGTCAGCTCGATTTGGCTCCGATTCACTCCATGCGGCTCGATTTGGCTCGAATTGCATCGATTCTGCTCGGTTCTGCCCGATTAGGCCTTCTTTGGCCCTATTTGGCCCTATTCTACTCTATTCGACTCTATTCGCCTCTATCCGTCTCTGTTCGACTCCATTCTATTCCATTCCACACCATTCTACACTAGTCTCTATTCTACCCTTCCCTACCCTAATCTCTTCTAATCGATTCGATTTGATTTCACCCGACTCGAAGCGATTCAACGCGATTCATCTCGTTTGGTCTCCATTCGGCTCAATTTGGCTAGCTTCTGCACTATTTGATGCTTTTCTACTCTACTCTATTCTGTTGTATTCTTTCGATTGTGTTCTGTTCTGTTCTAGCCTATTCTGTTGTACTCTATTCTACTCTACCCTACCCAACCCTACTGCACCCCACCCAAACCTTAAACCCTACTTTAATCTATTGGATTGAATTTGATTCATTTCGACGCGATTTGACAGGATTTGACGGCATTCGACAAGGTCCGAAGGTATTCGACGGGATTCAAGGAGATTTGACGAGATTCCATGCGATTTGACGAGATTCAGCAGAATTCTGCGATTGGACGCAATTCGAAGTTATTCGACGTGATGCGACGCGATTCCCTGTGATTCGACGACACTCGACGCAATTCGACACGATATGAAGCGATTCGACACGGTTTGACACCAAACGATGTGATTCGACGCTATTCAGTGACAGTCGGTGTGATTCAGCTTGATTCGGCTCGATTAGGTGCGATTCGGCACTATACGGCTCTTTTCGGCTCTATTCAGCTCTATTTTCTCTAACCGTCTCTATTCGGCCTATTCGGCTCTATTGGACTCTATTCGAGTCTATTCGACCCTACTCTTTCCCACTCTATTCTATTCTTTCTATTCTCTTCGAATCTCTTCTTTCTACTCTACTTTATTCTATTCTACCCTCCCCTCCCCTTCTCTAATCTGTACGTTTCAATTGGATTTGACGCGCTGAACGCAATTCGACGCGATTAAGCTTCAATCGCAATGATTCGAATTGATTTGGCTCCATTTGGCTCCTTTTGGCTTGAATTGCTTCCATTATGCTCGATTCAGCCTTTTTCAGCCCTAAACTGCGCTTTTCGACTCTTTTCTACTCTATTCGTCTCTATTCTAAGCATTTCACACCATCCTACACTATTCTGCTCTACCCTAACCTACACCGCTCTAATTTACTCTAATTGATTCGACGCGATTCCTCGCAATTCGTCTCCATTCGGCTCTACTCTATTATCCTCTAGGCTACTCTATTGTACTCTAACCTACTCTTCTCTATTATATTGTTTCTGTTCTATTCTACTCTATTCTACCCTACCCTATGCTGCCCAACTCTAATCTATTCTAATCCATTTGTTTGGATTTGATTCAACCCATTTCGACGCGATTCGCCTCGATTTGGCTCTGTTCAAATCTCTTCTGCTCTGCTCTATTCCCCTCTACTCTAGCCTACTCTTCTGTATTTGTTCTGTATTGCTCTATTCTGTTCTGTTCTATTCTATTCTGTTTTATTCTATTCTACTCTACTCTATTCTGCCCTGCCCTACCCTACCATACTGAACCTCCCCTACTCTAATCTATTCAAATCGATTCGACGAATTTGGACGTGATTCGGGTCGAATCACTTCCATTCGTGTCCGTTCGGTTCCATTTGGCTCGAAGAGTGTCGATCCGGCTTGATTAGGCTCGATTTGACTCCATTAGGCTCGATTCACTGGATTCGGCTCCTTTGGGCTCAATTCAGCTCGATTCGGCCCTCCTCGGCCCTATTCTGCTCTATTCAGCTCTTTTCTACTCTATTTAACTCCATTCGGTTCCATTGCATAGGATTCTACCCCATTCTACTCCTCCCTACTCTAATTTCATGGAATTGATTCGATGGGATTCTACGTGGTTTGTCTTGTTTCGTCTCCATTTGGCTCGATTCGACTCTGTTCTTCTCTACTCTACACTATTCTGCTCTGCTCTACCCTTTTCTACTCTATTTTGTTGTATTCTTTTTATTCTCTTCTACTGTGTTTGATTCTATTTTACTCTATTCTATCCTACCCTATTCTAATCTCTTCTACTGGATTCGATTCCACGCATTTCAATGTGATTCGGCTCAACTCGGCTCCGTTGCACTCCATTCATCCCCCTTCAGCTCAAATCGTTTCGATTCAGCTGTAATCGGCTCCATTGGGCTCTAGTCAGCTCTATTCGGCTCTATTAGACTCTACTCAACTCTGTTATCTCTTTTCCATTCCATTAGACTCCATTAACTCCATTCTACACCATTCTACTCCATCCTTCTCTATTCTATTGTATTGTACTCTAATCTACTCTAGGCTATTCTAATCGATTGGATGTGATTTGACTTGAATCGATGGGATTCAATGCAATTCGATGGGATCCGACGCGATACGGCACGATTGCGCAGGATTCGGCGCGATTCGCCTAGATTTGGATCCAGTTGGAACCGGATAGTTCCGGGAGTAACCGGTTGGAACCGGATGAATCCATGCGGAACCGGCAGGAACCGGTTGGATCCAGGTGGAACCAGTTGAAACCTGATTGATCCGGCTGGATCCGGATGGAACCGGCTGGAACCAGATCGATCAGGATGGAACCAGTTGGAACCGGATAGTTCCAGAAGGAACCGGTGGAACCGGATGGATCCAGTTCGAACCGGCTGGAACCGGTTGGATTCTGCTAGAACCAGTTCCAACCTGATGGATCCGGCTGGGTCCACATGGAACCAGTTGGAACCGGACGGATCCGGTTCCAATCTGTTGGATCTGGTTGGAACCAGATGGGAAAGATTGGACCCGGATGGATTCTGTTGGAACCGGTTGGGACTGGTTGGATCCAGGTGTATCTGTTTAGAACTGACTGGATCTGACTGGATCCTTTTATGTCTGGCTGGATCCGGTTCTATTCGGCTGGATCTGCTTCTATCCACCTGGATTCGATTGGATCCGCTTGGATAGAGTTAGGCCCGGTTGGATCTGGCTTGACCCAGGTGGGTCTAGTTAGATCTGGTTTGATCTGGTTATGCCCGGCTTGATCTGGTCATATCCAGCCTGGTCTGACTGGGTCCCGTTGGATCCTTGCCTTGCCTTGCCTTGCCTTGCTCCATTCAGGTCCTTTCGGCTCCATTCGGCTCGAATCGTGAGGATTCAGCTTGATTAGGCTCGATTCGGCTGGATTCGGCTGCATTCCGGTTGATTCAGCTCAGTTAGGCTCGATTCGACTCACGTTGGCTCTGTTTGGCCTTATTCAGCCCTATTCCGCTCTATTTGGCTCTATTCGACTCTTTTCTACTCTGTTCGTATCTATTCCACTCCATTTGACTCCATTCCAAACAATTCCACTCTATTCTACACTATCCTACTCTATTCCTTTCTACCCTACCCTAACAAACTCTAATCGGTTCGATTCTATTTGAGGCGATTTGTTTTATTTCCTATCCATTTGGATTGATTCGGCTCGATTTGGCTCTACTGGACTCTATTCTACTCTGCTCTACTCTCCTTAACCTATTCTGTTGTATTCTGTCCCGTTCTATTCTCTTCTCTTCTACCCTAACCTACCCTACTCTATTCAATTCGATTTGTTGCATTTCAACGCTATTCGACGCGATTCGATGTGACTAGGCTCGAGTCGGCTCCAACGGGGTCCATTCGGTTCAAATCGGTTTGATGCGGTTTGATTTGGCTCAGTTCCGCTCGATTTGGCTCGATTTGGCTCGAATCAGCTCTATTCGACTCTATTTCTGTATTCCATGCCATGCAACTCCATTCAAAAACATTCAGCTCCACTCCAGCTTTCTACTCCATTCTAATCTCTTCTACTCTCTTCTATTGTAATCTACTGTACCTTATCCTACTCTACTATAAGCCATTCTAATAGATTTGATTCGATGCAACAGGATTCAACACGAATTGCAGGGATTCGACGCGATTCAAAGGGATTCGACACCATACGATCAGATTGGGCACCATTTGTCTCCATTTGGTTCTATTCGTCTCTATTCGACTCGACTCTATTCTTTCAGTTTTGTTCTGTCCTGTTCTATTCTATTCTACTCTACCCTACCTTAACCTACCCTACTCTAATCTATTCAATTGGATTTGACAGATTTTGACGCGATTCGGCACCATTCGGTTCAAATCAGCTCAATTTGGCTCAGTTCAGCTGGATCAGGCTCGATTTGGTGGGATTTGGCTCGATTCGGCCCTATTCTGCCCTATTTGGCTCTAGTCAACTGTTTCCTACTCTATTCATCATTATTCGACTCCATTCGATTCCATTCCACTCCATTCCGGACTATTCTATTCTACCCTACCCTACCCTACCCTCCTCTAGTTGACTCTAATTGATTCTGTTCGACGCGATTCAAAGCAATTTGTCTCGTTTCATCTCCATTGGGCTCTATTCGCCTCTATTCAACTCTATTTGGCTTTACTCTACTCTACTCTACTCTATTCTATTCTATTGTATTCTTTCTGTTCAGGTCTATTTTACTCTATTCTATTTTCTACCCTACCCTACCCTACCCTACTCTATTCCATTGGATGCGACTTGACACATTTCGACACGATTCGACGTGATTCAGCTCAAATACAATTCGATTTGACTCGATGCAATTCGACACGATTTGACGGGATGCGACACGATTCTCCGTGATACAATGCGATTAGGCGCAATTCAGCTCGATTTGTCTCGATTCATCTCGTTTCGTCTTGATTCAGCTCAGTTCGGCTCCATTCGGCTCTAATCAGCTCTATTTGGCTCTTTTCGACTCTCTTCAACTCCACTCTTCCCTATTCTACTCTCTGCTATGCTTTCTATTGTGTTCTGTTCTGTTCTATGCCATTCTATTCTACCCTCCCCTCCCCTACTCTGTCCAACTCTAATCTATTCGATTTGACTCTTTTCAATTGTGTTGTCTTCTCTTCTCTTCTTCTACTCTCTATTCCACCCTATGCTCCCCTACCCTACCCTAAACTGTTCGATTACATTCTATTTGACTCTACACTATCCTACTCCATTCTACCCTGCCCTAGGCTGTTCTGTTCCTTTCACTTCTCTTCTATGCCGTTCTGGTCTATTCTATTCCTTTCCATTCTATCCTAACCTACCCTACTCTAATCTATTCTATTCCATGTGATTTAATGCGATTCCACCAAATTTGATACAATTCGACTCTATTCTCTTTTACTCTATTCATTTCTATTCTATTCTGCCCTATCCTACCCTACCGTACACTAATCTATCCTTTTCTATTCTGCTCTGTTCTATTCTAGTCTTCTATTCTCTCTATTCCAACTTACCCTACCCTAATCGATACTATTCTATTCTGTTCTGTTCTACTCTATTCTATTCTGCACTACCCTACCCTATCGTAATCGATTCTATTCTGTTCTTTTGTTTTGTATTCTATTCTACTCTTTCCTGCCCTAGTCTATTCTATCCTACACTACCCTGCTCTAATAGACTCTATTCAATGCGATTCGACATGATTTGATGATATTCGATGCAACTCGAGGCAATTCAGCACTATTCAACTCTATTCCCCTCTATTCTTTTCTTCTACTCTCTCTATTCCACCCTTCGCTCCCCTACCCTACGCTACCCCACATTACCCTACTCTTGTCTACTCATCTAGGCTACTAGCCTAGGGGAATAGTCTAGACTACTAGTCTCGTTTACTCTAGTCTACTATAGTCCACCGTAGTCTACCCTACCCAAACTTACCCTACCTTACTCCATTCTAATCTAGTTCATTGGTTCCGATTCAAAGCCAATCAATGTGGTTGGACGGCATTTGATGGGAATCGACGGAATTCAACAGGTATCGAAGCGATTCCACACGATTTGAAACGATTAGAGGCAACCCGACAGGATTCAACGTGATTCGACAAGATTCGACGGGATTCCATGCCATTCGACTTGATTCGATCCAATTCGACGGCACTCGACTTTGTTTGAAGGGACTCAATGCAACATGACACAGATTGACACGATTCAACAAATTTAATGAGATGCGATGGGACGTGACAGGAATCGACGCGATCAGACGCCCATCGAAGCCATTTGATGCGATTCAATGGAATTCAATGGGTTTGGAACCGACTTGAAGCGATTCGATGCCATGGATGCCATTTGACAGGAATCGAAGCATTTCGACGTGTTGTGATGGAACTCCATACGATTTGACACGATTCAACAGGATTCGACAAGAATCGACAGGGTTGAACGGGGTTTGAAGAGATTCATCGGGATTTGATGGAATTCAATGCGATTCAAAGGGTTGTGATGGGATTCGACGCGATTGGATAGATTTCGATGGGATTCGATGCGATTTGTTGGAATTTGTTGGGATTCAATGGCATTCATCGAGATTGTTCGAGCTGATTCGATCCGGTAGGAATCGGATGGAAACGGTTGGATTCGCTTGGAATAGGAGGGATCAGGTTGGATCTGGTTGGATCCAGATGGAACCGATAGTAACCGGTTGGAACTGGATGGAACGGGATGGATCCAGTTGGAACCGGCTGAAACCGGTTGGGTCCAGCTGGAACCAGTTGAAACCTGATTGATCCGGCTGGATCCAGACATATCCGGTTGGAAGCTGATGGATCCGGGTGGAATCGGTTGGAACTGAATAGTTCCGGAAGGAACCGGTTGGAACCGGATGGATCCAGTTGGAACCGGATAGTTCCGGAACGAACTGGTTGGAATCGGATATCCAGTCGGAACCGGCTGGAACTGGTTGGATCCAGCTGGAACCAGTTGAAACCTGATTGATCTGGATGGATCCGGATGGATCCGGTTGGAAGCGGATTGATCCGGATAGAACCGGTTGTAACCAGATCGATCCGGATGGAACAGAATAGTTCCGGAAGGAACCGGTTGGAACCGGATGGATCCAGTTGGAACCAGACAGTTCCGGGAGTAACTGGTTGGAACCGCATGAATCCATGTGGAACCGGCAGGAACCGGTTGGATCCAGGTGGAACCAGTTGAAACCTGACTGATCCGGCTGGATCCGGATGGATCCGGTTGGAAGCTGATTGATCCAAATGGAAATGGTTGGATCCAGATAAATTCCAAAGGAACCGGTTGGAACCGAATAGTTCCGGAGAGAACCGGTTGGAAGCGGATGGATCCATTGGAACTGGCTTGAACCGGTTGGATCCAGGTGGAACCAGTTGAAACCTGATTGATCCGGCTGGATCCGGATGGAACCGGCTGGAACCAGATCGATCAGGATGGAACCAGTTGGAACCGGATAGTTCCAGAAGGAACCGGTGGAACCGGATGGATCCAGTTCGAACCGGCTGGAACCGGTTGGATTCTGCTAGAACCAGTTCCAACCTGATGGATCCGGCTGGGTCCACATGGAACCAGTTGGAACCGGACGGATCCGGTTCCAATCTGTTGGATCTGGTTGGAACCAGATGGGAAAGATTGGACCCGGATGGATTCTGTTGGAACCGGTTGGGACTGGTTGGATCCAGGTGTATCTGTTTAGAACTGACTGGATCTGACTGGATCCTTTTATGTCTGGCTGGATCCGGTTCTATTCGGCTGGATCTGCTTCTATCCACCTGGATTCGATTGGATCCGCTTGGATAGAGTTAGGCCCGGTTGGATCTGGCTTGACCCAGGTGGGTCTAGTTAGATCTGGTTTGATCTGGTTATGCCCGGCTTGATCTGGTCATATCCAGCCTGGTCTGACTGGGTCCCGTTGGATCCTTGCCTTGCCTTGCCTTGCCTTGCTCCATTCAGGTCCTTTCGGCTCCATTCGGCTCGAATCGTGAGGATTCAGCTTGATTAGGCTCGATTCGGCTGGATTCGGCTGCATTCCGGTTGATTCAGCTCAGTTAGGCTCGATTCGACTCACGTTGGCTCTGTTTGGCCTTATTCAGCCCTATTCCGCTCTATTTGGCTCTATTCGACTCTTTTCTACTCTGTTCGTATCTATTCCACTCCATTTGACTCCATTCCAAACAATTCCACTCTATTCTACACTATCCTACTCTATTCCTTTCTACCCTACCCTAACAAACTCTAATCGGTTCGATTCTATTTGAGGCGATTTGTTTTATTTCCTATCCATTTGGATTGATTCGGCTCGATTTGGCTCTACTGGACTCTATTCTACTCTGCTCTACTCTCCTTAACCTATTCTGTTGTATTCTGTCCCGTTCTATTCTCTTCTCTTCTACCCTAACCTACCCTACTCTATTCAATTCGATTTGTTGCATTTCAACGCTATTCGACGCGATTCGATGTGACTAGGCTCGAGTCGGCTCCAACGGGGTCCATTCGGTTCAAATCGGTTTGATGCGGTTTGATTTGGCTCAGTTCCGCTCGATTTGGCTCGATTTGGCTCGAATCAGCTCTATTCGACTCTATTTCTGTATTCCATGCCATGCAACTCCATTCAAAAACATTCAGCTCCACTCCAGCTTTCTACTCCATTCTAATCTCTTCTACTCTCTTCTATTGTAATCTACTGTACCTTATCCTACTCTACTATAAGCCATTCTAATAGATTTGATTCGATGCAACAGGATTCAACACGAATTGCAGGGATTCGACGCGATTCAAAGGGATTCGACACCATACGATCAGATTGGGCACCATTTGTCTCCATTTGGTTCTATTCGTCTCTATTCGACTCGACTCTATTCTTTCAGTTTTGTTCTGTCCTGTTCTATTCTATTCTACTCTACCCTACCTTAACCTACCCTACTCTAATCTATTCAATTGGATTTGACAGATTTTGACGCGATTCGGCACCATTCGGTTCAAATCAGCTCAATTTGGCTCAGTTCAGCTGGATCAGGCTCGATTTGGTGGGATTTGGCTCGATTCGGCCCTATTCTGCCCTATTTGGCTCTAGTCAACTGTTTCCTACTCTATTCATCATTATTCGACTCCATTCGATTCCATTCCACTCCATTCCGGACTATTCTATTCTACCCTACCCTACCCTACCCTCCTCTAGTTGACTCTAATTGATTCTGTTCGACGCGATTCAAAGCAATTTGTCTCGTTTCATCTCCATTGGGCTCTATTCGCCTCTATTCAACTCTATTTGGCTTTACTCTACTCTACTCTACTCTATTCTATTCTATTGTATTCTTTCTGTTCAGGTCTATTTTACTCTATTCTATTTTCTACCCTACCCTACCCTACCCTACTCTATTCCATTGGATGCGACTTGACACATTTCGACACGATTCGACGTGATTCAGCTCAAATACAATTCGATTTGACTCGATGCAATTCGACACGATTTGACGGGATGCGACACGATTCTCCGTGATACAATGCGATTAGGCGCAATTCAGCTCGATTTGTCTCGATTCATCTCGTTTCGTCTTGATTCAGCTCAGTTCGGCTCCATTCGGCTCTAATCAGCTCTATTTGGCTCTTTTCGACTCTCTTCAACTCCACTCTTCCCTATTCTACTCTCTGCTATGCTTTCTATTGTGTTCTGTTCTGTTCTATGCCATTCTATTCTACCCTCCCCTCCCCTACTCTGTCCAACTCTAATCTATTCGATTTGACTCTTTTCAATTGTGTTGTCTTCTCTTCTCTTCTTCTACTCTCTATTCCACCCTATGCTCCCCTACCCTACCCTAAACTGTTCGATTACATTCTATTTGACTCTACACTATCCTACTCCATTCTACCCTGCCCTAGGCTGTTCTGTTCCTTTCACTTCTCTTCTATGCCGTTCTGGTCTATTCTATTCCTTTCCATTCTATCCTAACCTACCCTACTCTAATCTATTCTATTCCATGTGATTTAATGCGATTCCACCAAATTTGATACAATTCGACTCTATTCTCTTTTACTCTATTCATTTCTATTCTATTCTGCCCTATCCTACCCTACCGTACACTAATCTATCCTTTTCTATTCTGCTCTGTTCTATTCTAGTCTTCTATTCTCTCTATTCCAACCTACCCTACCCTAATCGATTCTATTCTGTTCTGTTCTACTCTATTCTATTCAGCACTACCCTACCCTACCCTACCGTAATCAATTCTATTCTGTTCTGTTGTTTTGTATTCTATTCTACTCTTTCCTGCCCTAGTCTATTCTATCCTACACTACCCTGCTCTAATAGACTCTATTCAATGAGATTCGACATGATTTGATGATATTCGATGCAACTCGAGGCAATTCAGCACAATTCAACTCTATTCTCTTCTATTCTATTCTTCTGCTGTCTCTATTCCACCCTTCGCTCCCCTACCCTACGCTACCCCACATTACCCTACTCTTGTCTACTCATCTAGGCTACTAGCCTAGGGGAATAGTCTAGACGACTAATCCAGTTCACTCTAGTCTACTATAGTCCACCGTAGTCTACCCTACCCAAACTTACCCTACCTTACTCCATTCTAATCTAGTCCATTGGTTCCGATTCAAAGCCACTCAATGTGATTGGACGGCATTTGATGGCAATCGACGGAATTCAACAGGTATCGAAGCGATTCCACACGATTTGACACGATTAGAGGCAACCCGACAGGATTCAATGTGACTCGACAAGATTCGACGGGATTCCATGCCATTCGACTTGATTCGATCCAATTCGACGGCACTCGACTTTCTTTGAAGGGACTCAATGCAACATGACACAGATTGACATGATTCAACAAATTTAATGAGATGCGATGGGACGTGACAGGAATCGACCCGATCAGACGCCCATCGAAGCCATTTGATGCGATTCAATCGAATTCAACGGGTTTGGAACCGACTTGAAGCGATTCGATGCCATGGATGCCATTTGACAGGAATCGAAGCATTTCGACGTGTTGTGATGGAAATCCATACGATTTGACACGATTCAACAGGATTCGACAAGAATCGACAGGGTTGAACGGGGTTTGAAGAGATTCATCGGGATTTGATGGAATTCAATGCGATTCAAAGGGTTGTGATGGGATTCGACGCGATTTGATGGATTTCGATGGGATTCGATGCGATTTGTTGGAATTTGTTGGGATTCAATGGCATTCAACGAGATTGTTCGAGCTGATTCGATCCGGTAGGAATCGGATGGAAACGGTTGGATTCGCTTGGAATAGGAGGGATCAGGTTGAATCTGGTTGGATCCAGATGGAACCGATAGTAACCGGTTGGAACTGGATGGAACGGGACGGATCCAGTTGGAACCGGCTGAAACCGGTTGGGTCCAGCTGGAAACAGTTGAAACCTGATTGATCCGGCTGGATCCAGACATATCCGGTTGGAAGCTGATGGATCCGAATGGAATCGGTTGGAATTGAATAGTTCCGGAAGGAACCGGTTGGAACCAGATGGATCCAGTTGGAACCGGATAGTTCCGGAACGAACTGGTTGGAATCGGATGGATCCAGTCGGAACCGGCTGGAACCGGTTGGATCCAGCTGGAACCAGTTGAAACCTGATTGATCTGGAAGGATCCGGATGGATCCGGATGGATCCGGTAGGAAACGGATTGATCCGGATAGAACCGTTTGTAACCAGATCGATCCGGATGGAACAGAATAGTTCCGGAAGGAACCGGTTGGAACCGGATGGATCCAGTTGGAACCGACTGGAACCAGTTGGATTCTGCTAGAACCAGTTGAAACCTGATGGATCCGCCTGGGTCCACATGGAACCAGTTGGAACCGGACGGATCCGTTTGGATCCAGGTGGAACCAGTTGAAACCTGATTGATCCGGCTGGATCCGAATGGATCCGGTTGGAAGCTGATTGATCCGGATGGAACCGGTTGGAACCAGATCGATCCGGATGGAACCGGTTGGAACTGGGTAGTTTCGGAAGGAACCGGTGGAATCAGATGGATCCAGTTCGAACTGGCTGGAACCGGCTGGATTCTGCGAGAACCAATTCAAACCTGATGGATCCGGCTGGGTCCACATAGAACCACTTGGAACCGGACGGATCCAGTTCCAATCTGTTGGATCTTGTTGGAACCAGATGGGCGAGGTTGGAACCGGATGGATCCGGTTGGAACCGGTTGGGACTGGTTGGATCCAGGTGTATCTGTTTAGAACTGGTTGAATCCATTCGGATCTGCCTGGATCCTTTTATGTCTGGCTGGATCCGGTTCTATTCGTCTGGATCTGCTTCTATCCACCTGGATTCGATTGGATCAGCTTGGATACAGTTAGGCCCGGTTAGATCTGGCTTGATCCGCTTGGGTCTAGTTAGATCTGGTTTGATCTGGTTATGCCCGGCTTGATCTGGTCATATCCAGCTTGGTCTGACTGGGTCCCGTTTGATCCTTTCCTTGCCTTGCTCCATTCAGGTCCTTTCGGCTCCATTCGGATCGAATCGTGTGGATTCAGCTTGATTAGGCTGGATTCGGCTGGATTCGGCTCCATTCAGGTTGATTCAGCTCAGTTAGGCTCGATTCGACTCACGTTGGCTCTATTCGGCCTTATTCAGCCCTCTTCCACTCTATTTGGCTCTATTCGACTCTTTTCTACTCTGTTCCTATCTATGCCACTCCATTTGACTCCATTCCAAACAATTCCACTCTATTCTACACTATCCTACTCTATTCCTTTCTACCCTACCCTAACAAACTCTAATCGGTTCGATTCTATTTGAGGCGATCTGTCTTATTTCCTATCCATTTGGATTGATTCCGCTCGATTCGGCTCTATCGGACTCTATTCTACTCTACACTACTCTATTCTACTCTGCTCTACTCTCCTTACCCTATTCTGTTGTCTTCTTTCTATTCTGTCCCGTTCTATTCTCTTCTATTCTACCCTAACCTACCCTACTCTATTCAATTCGATTTGTCGCATTTCAACACTATGCGATGCGATTCGATATGACTAGGCTCCAGTCGGTTCCAACGGGTCCATTCGGTTCTAATCGGTTGGATTCGGTTTGATTTGGCTCCGTTCAGCTCGATTTGGCTCCATTTGGCTCTAATCAGCTCTATTCGACTCTATTTCTCTATTCGATGCCATTCGACTCCATCAGAAACATTCAGCTCCACTCCAGCATTCTACTCCCTTCTAATCTCTTCTACTCTATTCTATTGTAATCTACTGTATCCTATCCTACTCTACTATAATCCATTCTAATAGATTTCATTCGATGCAACACGATTCAACACGAATTGCAGGGATTCGACGCGATTCAAAGGGATTCGACACCATACGATGAGATTTGGCACAATTTGTCTCCATTTGGTTCTATTCGTCTCTATTCGACTCGACTCTATTCTTTCTCTTTTGTTCTGTCCTGTTCTATTCTAGTCTACTCTACCCTACCTTAACCTTCCCTACTCTAATCTATTCAATTTCATTTGACAGTTTGACGCGATTCGGCACCGTTCGGTTCAAATCAGCTCAAATTGGCTCAGTTCAGCTCGATTAGGCTCGATTTGGTGGGATTTGGCTCGATTCGGCCCTATTCTGTCCTGTTTGGCTCTAGTCAACTCTTTTCTACTCTATTCATCATTATTCGACTCCATTCGACTCCATTCGATTCCAGTCCACTCCATTCTGGACTGTTCTATTCTACCCTACCCTACCCTACCCTGCTCTAGTTCACTCTAATTGATTCTATTGGACGCGCTTCAAAGCAATTTGTCTCGTTTCATCTCCATTGGGCTCTATTTGCCTCTATTCAACTCTATTCTGCTTTACTCTATTCTACTCTACTCTATTCTATTTTATTCTTTCTGTTCAGTTCTATTTTACTCTATCTCTTTTTCTACCCTACCCTACTCTATTCCATTGGATTCGACTTGACACATTTCGACACGATTCGACGCGATTCAGCTCAAATACAATTCGATTTGATTCAATGCAATTCGACACGATTTGACGGGATGCGACACGATTCTCCCTGATACAATGCGATTAGGTGCAATTCGGCTCGGTTTGTCTCCATTCATCTCGTTTCGTCTTGATTCAGCTCAGTTCGGCTCCATTCGGCTCTAATCAGCTCTATTTGGCTCTTTTCCACTCTATTCAACTCCACTCTACCCTATTCTACTCTCTGCTATGCTTTCTATTGTGTTCGGTTCTGTTCTATGCCATTCTATTCTACCCTCCTCTCCCCTACTCTGGCCAACTCTAATCTATTCGATTCGACTCTTCTCAATTGTATTCCCTTCTCTTCTCTTCTTCTACTCTCTATTCCACAATATGCTACCCTACCCTACCCTAATCTATTCTATTACATTCTATTTGACTCTACAGTACCCTACTCCATTCTACCCTGCCCTACCCTGTTCTGTTCCTTTCACTTCTGTTCTATGCCGTTCTTGTCTATTCTATTCCTTTCCATTCTATCCTACCCTACCCTACTCTAATCTGTTCTATTCCATGGGATTTAATGCGATTCCACGAAATTTGATACAATTCGACTCTATCCTCTTTTATGCCATTCATTTCTATTCTATTCTACCCTATCCTACCCTACCGTACACTAATCTATCCTTTTCTATTCTGCTCTGTTCTGTTCTAGTCTATTCTCCTTTTCTCTCTATTCCAACCTCCCCTACCCTAATCGATTCTATTCTATTCTGTTCTAATCTATTCTATTCTGCACTACCCTACCCTACTGTAATCTATTCTATTCTGTTCTGTTGTGTTCTATTCTACTTTTTCCTGTCCTAGTCTATTCTATCCTGCACTACCCTTCTCTAATAGACTCTATTCAATGCGATTCAACATGATTTGATGATATTCGATGCAACTCGAGGCAATTCAACACAATTCAACTCTATTCTCTTCTCTTCTATTCTTCTCCTGTGTATTCCACCTTTCGCTCCCCTACCCAGCGCTACCCCACATTACCCTACTCTTGTCTACTCATCTAGGCTACTAGCCTAGGGCAATAGTCTAGACTACTAATCCAGTTTACTCTAGTCTACTATAGTCCACCGTAGTCTACCCTACCCAAACTTACCCTACCTTACTCCATTCTAATCTATTCCATTGCTTCCGATTCAAAGCCGTTCAGTGTGATTGGACGGCATTTAATGGGAATCGATGGGACTCGACAGGTATCGAAGTGATTCAACACGATTTGACACGATTAGAGGCAATCCGACAGGATTCAACGTGATTCGACGAGATTCGACGGGATTCCATGCCATTCGACTTGATTCGACCCAATTCAACGGCACTCGACTTGGAAGGGATTCAATGCAACGTGACACAGCTTGACGCGATTCAACAGATTTAATGAGATGCGATGGGATGTGACAGGAATCGACCCGCTCAGACGCCAATCGAAGCCATTTGATGAGATTCAATGGAATTCACGGGTTTGGAACCGACTTGAAGCGATTCGATGCCATGGATGCCATTTGACAGGAATCGAAGCATTTCCACGTGTTGTGATGGAACTCCATACGATTTGACACGATTCAACAGGATTCGACAAGAATCGACAGGGTTGAACGGGGTTTGAAGAGATTCATCGGGATTTGAAGGAATTCAATGCGATTCAAAGGGGTGTGACGGGATTCGACGCGATTGGATGGGATTCGATGGGATTCGATGCGATTTGTTGGAATTTGTTGGGATGCAATGGCATTCAAGGAGATTCGTTGGAGCTGATTTGATCCGGTTGGAAGCGGATGGATCCGGATGGAACCGGTTGGAGCCAGATTGATCCGGCTGGATACGGATGGGTCCAGTTGCAAAATCCTTGATCCGGCTGTAGCGGTTTGGACCCGAATGGATCCAGTTGGATCCGGATAGTTGCGGAGAAAACCTGTTGGAACCTGATAGATCCAGTTGGAACCGACTGGAACCAGTTGGATTCTGCTAGAACCAGTTGAAACCTGATGGATCCGCCTGGGTCCACATGGAACCAGTTGGAACCGGACGGATCCGTTTGGATCCAGGTGGAACCAGTTGAAACCTGATTGATCCGGCTGGATCCGAATGGATCCGGTTGGAAGCTGATTGATCCGGATGGAACCGGTTGGAACCAGATCGATCCGGATGGAACCGGTTGGAACTGGGTAGTTTCGGAAGGAACCGGTGGAATCAGATGGATCCAGTTCGAACTGGCTGGAACCGGCTGGATTCTGCGAGAACCAATTCAAACCTGATGGATCCGGCTGGGTCCACATAGAACCACTTGGAACCGGACGGATCCAGTTCCAATCTGTTGGATCTTGTTGGAACCAGATGGGCGAGGTTGGAACCGGATGGATCCGGTTGGAACCGGTTGGGACTGGTTGGATCCAGGTGTATCTGTTTAGAACTGGTTGAATCCATTCGGATCTGCCTGGATCCTTTTATGTCTGGCTGGATCCGGTTCTGTTCGTCTGGATCTGCTTCTATCCACCTGGATTCGATTGGATCAGCTTGGATACAGTTAGGCCCGGTTAGATCTGGCTTGATCCGCTTGGGTCTAGTTAGATCTGGTTTGATCTGGTTATGCCCGGCTTGATCTGGTCATATCCAGCTTGGTCTGACTGGGTCCCGTTTGATCCTTGCCTTGCCTTGCTCCATTCAGGTCCTTTCGGCTCCATTCGGATCGAATCGTGTGGATTCAGCTTGATTAGGCTGGATTCGGCTGGATTCGGCTCCATTCAGGTTGATTCAGCTCAGTTAGGCTCGATTCGACTCACGTTGGCTCTATTCGGCCTTATTCAGCCCTCTTCCACTCTATTTGGCTCTATTCGACTCTTTTCTACTCTGTTCCTATCTATGCCACTCCATTTGACTCCATTCCAAACAATTCCACTCTATTCTACACTATCCTACTCTATTCCTTTCTACCCTACCCTAACAAACTCTAATCGGTTCGATTCTATTTGAGGCGATCTGTCTTATTTCCTATCCATTTGGATTGATTCCGCTCGATTCGGCTCTATCGGACTCTATTCTACTCTACACTACTCTATTCTACTCTGCTCTACTCTCCTTACCCTATTCTGTTGTCTTCTTTCTATTCTGTCCCGTTCTATTCTCTTCTATTCTACCCTAACCTACCCTACTCTATTCAATTCGATTTGTCGCATTTCAACACTATGCGACGCGATTCGATATGACTAGGCTCCAGTCGGTTCCAACGGGGTCCATTCGGTTCCAATCGGTTGGATTCGGTTTGTTTTGGCTCCGTTCAGCTCGATTTGGCTCCATTTGGCTCTAATCAGCTCTATTCGACTCTATTTCTCTATTCGATGCCATTCGACTCCATCAGAAACATTCAGCTCCACTCCAGCATTCTACTCCCTTCTAATCTCTTCTACTCTATTCTATTGTAATCTACTGTATCCTATCCTACTCTACTATAATCCATTCTAATAGATTTCATTCGATGCAACACGATTCAACACGAATTGCAGGGATTCGACGCGATTCAAAGGGATTCGACACCATACGATGAGATTTGGCACAATTTGTCTCCATTTGGTTCTATTCGTCTCTATTCGACTCGACTCTATTCTTTCTCTTTTGTTCTGTCCTGTTCTATTCTAGTCTACTCTACCCTACCTTAACCTACCCTACTCTAATCTATTCAATTTCATTTGACAGTTTGACGCGATTCGGCACCGTTCGGTTCAGATCAGCTCAAATTGGCTCAGTTCAGCTCGATTAGGCTCGATTTGGTGGGATTTGGCTCGATTCGGCCCTATTCTGCCCTGTTTGGCTCTAGTCAACTCTTTTCTACTCTATTCATCATTATTCGACTCCATTCGACTCCATTCGATTCCAGTCCACTCCATTCTGGACTGTTCTATTCTACCCTACCCTACCCTACCCTGCTCTAGTTCACTCTAATTGATTCTATTGGACGCGCTTCAAAGCAGTTTGTCTCGTTTCATCTCCATTGGGCTCTATTTGCCTCTATTCAACTCTATTCTGCTTTACTCTATTCTACTCTACTCTATTCTATTTTATTCTTTCTGTTCAGTTCTATTTTACTCTATCTCTTTTTCTACCCTACCCTACTCTATTCCATTGGATTCGACTTGACACATTTCGACACGATTCGACGCGATTCAGCTCAAATACAATTCGATTTGATTCGATGCAATTCGACACGATTTGACGGGATGCGACACGATTCTCCCTGATACAATGCGATTAGGTGCAATTCGGCTCGATTTGTCTCCATTCATCTCGTTTCGTCTTGATTCAGCTCAGTTCGGCTCCATTCGGCTCTAATCAGCTCTATTTGGCTCTTTTCCACTCTATTCAACTCCACTCTACCCTATTCTACTCTCTGCTATGCTTTCTATTGTGTTCGGTTCTGTTCTATGCCATTCTATTCTACCCTCCTCTCCCCTACTCTGGCCAACTCTAATCTATTCGATTCGACTCTTCTCAATTGTATTCCCTTCTCTTCTCTTCTTCTACTCTCTATTCCACAATATGCTACCCTACCCTACCCTAATCTATTCTATTACATTCTATTTGACTCTACAGTACCCTACTCCATTCTACCCTGCCCTACCCTGTTCTGTTCCTTTCACTTCTGTTCTATGCCGTTCTTGTCTATTCTATTCCTTTCCATTCTATCCTACCCTACCCTACTCTAATCTGTTCTATTCCATGGGATTTAATGCGATTCCACGAAATTTGATACAATTCGACTCTATCCTCTTTTATGCCATTCATTTCTATTCTATTCTACCCTATCCTACCCTACCGTACACTAATCTATCCTTTTCTATTCTGCTCTGTTCTGTTCTATTCTATTCTCCTTTTCTCTCTATTCCAACCTCCCCTACCCTAATCGATTCTATTCTATTCTGTTCTGTTCTAATCTATTCTATTCTGCACTACCCTACCCTACTGTAATCTATTCTATTCTGTTCTGTTGTGTTCTATTCTACTTTTTCCTGTCCTAGTCTATTCTATCCTACACTACCCTACTCTAATAGACTCTATTCAATGCGATTCAACATGATTTGATGATATTCGATGCAACTCGAGGCAATTCAACACAATTCAACTCTATTCTCTTCTCTTCTATTCTTCTCCTGTGTATTCCACCTTTCGCTCCCCTACCCAGCGCTACCCCACATTACCCTACTCTTGTCTACTCATCTAGGCTACTAGCCTAGGGCAATAGTCTAGACTACTAATCCAGTTTACTCTAGTCTACTATAGTCCACCGTAGTCTACCCTACCCAAACTTACCCTACCTTACTCCATTCTAATCTATTCCATTGCTTCCGATTCAAAGCCGTTCAGTGTGATTGGACGGCATTTAATGGGAATCGATGGGACTCGACAGGTATCGAAGTGATTCAACACGATTTGACACGATTAGAGGCAATCCGACAGGATTCAACGTGATTCGACGAGATTCGACGGGATTCCATGCCATTCGACTTGATTCGACCCAATTCAACGGCACTCGACTTGGAAGGGATTCAATGCAACGTGACACAGCTTGACGCGATTCAACAGATTTAATGAGATGCGATGGGATGTGACAGGAATCGACCCGCTCAGACGCCAATCGAAGCCATTTGATGAGATTCAATGGAATTCACGGGTTTGGAACCGACTTGAAGCGATTCGATGCCATGGATGCCATTTGACAGGAATCGAAGCATTTCCACGTGTTGTGATGGAACTCCATACGATTTGACACGATTCAACAGGATTCGACAAGAATCGACAGGGTTCAACGGGGTTTGAAGAGATTCATCGGGATTTGAAGGAATTCAATGCGATTCAAAGGGGTGTGACGGGATTCGACGCGATTGGATGGGATTCGATGGGATTCGATGCGATTTGTTGGAATTTGTTGGGATGCAATGGCATTCAAGGAGATTCGTTGGAGCTGATTTGATCCGGTTGGAAGCGGATGGATCCGGATGGAACCGGTTGGAGCCAGATTGATCCGGCTGGATACGGATGGGTCCAGTTGCAAAATCCTTGATCCGGCTGTAGCGGTTTGGACCCGAATGGATCCAGTTGGATCCGGATAGTTGCGGAGAAAACCTGTTGGAACCTGATAGATCCAGTTGGAACCGACTGGAACCAGTTGGATTCTGCTAGAACCAGTTGAAACCTGATGGATCCGCCTGGGTCCACATGGAACCAGTTGGAACCGGACGGATCCGTTTGGATCCAGGTGGAACCAGTTGAAACCTGATTGATCCGGCTGGATCCGAATGGATCCGGTTGGAAGCTGATTGATCCGGATGGAACCGGTTGGAACCAGATCGATCCGGATGGAGCCGGTTGGAACTGGGTAGTTTCGGAAGGAACCGGTGGAATCAGATGGATCCAGTTCGAACTGGCTGGAACCGGCTGGATTCTGCGAGAACCAATTCAAACCTGATGGATCCGGCTGGGTCCACATAGAACCACTTGGAACCGGACGGATCCAGTTCCAATCTGTTGGATCTTGTTGGAACCAGATGGGCGAGGTTGGAACCGGATGGATCCGGTTGGAACCGGTTGGGACTGGTTGGATCCAGGTGTATCTGTTTAGAACTGGTTGAATCCATTCGGATCTGCCTGGATCCTTTTATGTCTGGCTGGATCCGGTTCTGTTCGTCTGGATCTGCTTCTATCCACCTGGATTCGATTGGATCAGCTTGGATACAGTTAGGCCCGGTTAGATCTGGCTTGATCCGCTTGGGTCTAGTTAGATCTGGTTTGATCTGGTTATGCCCGGCTTGATCTGGTCATATCCAGCTTGGTCTGACTGGGTCCCGTTTGATCCTTTCCTTGCCTTGCTCCATTCAGGTCCTTTCGGCTCCATTCGGATCGAATCGTGTGGATTCAGCTTGATTAGGCTGGATTCGGCTGGATTCGGCTCCATTCAGGTTGATTCAGCTCAGTTAGGCTCGATTCGACTCACGTTGGCTCTATTCGGCCTTATTCAGCCCTCTTCCACTCTATTTGGCTCTATTCGACTCTTTTCTACTCTGTTCCTATCTATGCCACTCCATTTGACTCCATTCCAAACAATTCCACTCTATTCTACACTATCCTACTCTATTCCTTTCTACCCTACCCTAACAAACTCTAATCGGTTCGATTCTATTTGAGGCGATCTGTCTTATTTCCTATCCATTTGGATTGATTCCGCTCGATTCGGCTCTATCGGACTCTATTCTACTCTACATACTCTATTCTACTCTGCTCTACTCTCCTTACCCTATTCTGTTGTCTTCTTTCTATTCTGTCCCGTTCTATTCTCTTCTATTCTACCCTAACCTACCCTACTCTATTCAATTCGATTTGTCGCATTTCAACACTATGCGACGCGATTCGATATGACTAGGCTCCAATCGGTTCCAACGGGGTCCATTCGGTTCCAATCGGTTGGATTCGGTTTGTTTTGGCTCCGTTCAGCTCGATTTGGCTCGATTTGGCTCTAATCAGCTCTATTCGACTCTATTTCTCTATTCGATGCCATTCGACTCCATCAGAAACATTCAGCTCCACTCCAGCATTCTACTCCCTTCTAATCTCTTCTACTCTATTCTATTGTAATCTACTGTATCCTATCCTACTCTACTATAATCCATTCTAATAGATTTCATTCGATGCAACACGATTCAACACGAATTGCAGGGATTCGACGCGATTCAAAGGGATTCGACACCATACGATGAGATTTGGCACAATTTGTCTCCATTTGGTTCTATTCGTCTCTATTCGACTCGACTCTATTCTTTCTCTTTTGTTCTGTCCTGTTCTATTCTAGTCTACTCTACCCTACCTTAACCTACCCTACTCTAATCTATTCAATTTCATTTGACAGTTTGACGCGATTCGGCCCCGTTCGGTTCAGATCAGCTCAAATTGGCTCAGTTCAGCTCGATTAGGCTCGATTTGGTGGGATTTGGCTCGATTCGGCCCTATTCTGCCCTGTTTGGCTCTAGTCAACTCTTTTCTACTCTATTCATCATTATTCGACTCCATTCGACTCCATTCGATTCCAGTCCACTCCATTCTGGACTGTTCTATTCTACCCTACCCTACCCTACCCTGCTCTAGTTCACTCTAATTGATTCTATTGGACGCGCTTCAAAGCAGTTTGTCTCGTTTCATCTCCATTGGGCTCTATTTGCCTCTATTCAACTCTATTCTGCTTTACTCTATTCTACTCTACTCTATTCTATTTTATTCTTTCTGTTCAGTTCTATTTTACTCTATCTCTTTTTCTACCCTACCCTACTCTATTCCATTGGATTCGACTTGACACATTTCGACACGATTCGACGCGATTCAGCTCAAATACAATTCGATTTGATTCGATGCAATTCGACACGATTTGACGGGATGCGACACGATTCTCCCTGATACAATGCGATTAGGTGCAATTCGGCTCGATTTGTCTCCATTCATCTCGTTTCGTCTTGATTCAGCTCAGTTCGGCTCCATTCGGCTCTAATCAGCTCTATTTGGCTCTTTTCCACTCTATTCAACTCCACTCTACCCTATTCTACTCTCTGCTATGCTTTCTATTGTGTTCGGTTCTGTTCTATGCCATTCTATTCTACCCTCCTCTCCCCTACTCTGGCCAACTCTAATCTATTCGATTCGACTCTTCTCAATTGTATTCCCTTCTCTTCTCTTCTTCTACTCTCTATTCCACAATATGCTACCCTACCCTACCCTAATCTATTCTATTACATTCTATTTGACTCTACAGTACCCTACTCCATTCTACCCTGCCCTACCCTGTTCTGTTCCTTTCACTTCTGTTCTATGCCGTTCTTGTCTATTCTATTCCTTTCCATTCTATCCTACCCTACCCTACTCTAATCTGTTCTATTCCATGGGATTTAATGCGATTCCACGAAATTTGATACAATTCGACTCTATCCTCTTTTATGCCATTCATTTCTATTCTATTCTACCCTATCCTACCCTACCGTACACTAATCTATCCTTTTCTATTCTGCTCTGTTCTGTTCTATTCTATTCTCCTTTTCTCTCTATTCCAACCTCCCCTACCCTAATCGATTCTATTCTATTCTGTTCTGTTCTAATCTATTCTATTCTGCACTACCCTACCCTACTGTAATCTATTCTATTCTGTTCTGTTGTGTTCTATTCTACTTTTTCCTGTCCTAGTCTATTCTATCCTACACTACCCTACTCTAATAGACTCTATTCAATGCGATTCAACATGATTTGATGATATTCGATGCAACTCGAGGCAATTCAACACAATTCAACTCTATTCTCTTCTCTTCTATTCTTCTCCTGTGTATTCCACCTTTCGCTCCCCTACCCAGCGCTACCCCACATTACCCTACTCTTGTCTACTCATCTAGGCTACTAGCCTAGGGCAATAGTCTAGACTACTAATCCAGTTTACTCTAGTCTACTATAGTCCACCGTAGTCTACCCTACCCAAACTTACCCTACCTTACTCCATTCTAATCTATTCCATTGCTTCCGATTCAAAGCCGTTCAGTGTGATTGGACGGCATTTAATGGGAATCGATGGGACTCGACAGGTATCGAAGTGATTCAACACGATTTGACACGATTAGAGGCAATCCGACAGGATTCAACGTGATTCGACGAGATTCGACGGGATTCCATGCCATTCGACTTGATTCGACCCAATTCAACGGCACTCGACTTGGAAGGGATTCAATGCAACGTGACACAGCTTGACGCGATTCAACAGATTTAATGAGATGCGATGGGATGTGACAGGAATCGACCCGCTCAGACGCCAATCGAAGCCATTTGATGAGATTCAATGGAATTCACGGGTTTGGAACCGACTTGAAGCGATTCGATGCCATGGATGCCATTTGACAGGAATCGAAGCATTTCCACGTGTTGTGATGGAACTCCATACGATTTGACACGATTCAACAGGATTCGACAAGAATCGACAGGGTTCAACGGGGTTTGAAGAGATTCATCGGGATTTGAAGGAATTCAATGCGATTCAAAGGGGTGTGACGGGATTCGACGCGATTGGATGGGATTCGATGGGATTCGATGCGATTTGTTGGAATTTGTTGGGATGCAATGGCATTCAAGGAGATTCGTTGGAGCTGATTTGATCCGGTTGGAAGCGGATGGATCCGGATGGAACCGGTTGGAGCCAGATTGATCCGGCTGGATACGGATGGGTCCAGTTGCAAAATCCTTGATCCGGCTGTAGCGGTTTGGACCCGAATGGATCCAGTTGGATCCGGATAGTTGCGGAGAAAACCTGTTGGAACCTGATAGATCCAGTTGGAACCGACTGGAACCAGTTGGATTCTGCTAGAACCAGTTGAAACCTGATGGATCCGCCTGGGTCCACATGGAACCAGTTGGAACCGGACGGATCCGTTTGGATCCAGGTGGAACCAGTTGAAACCTGATTGATCCGGCTGGATCCGAATGGATCCGGTTGGAAGCTGATTGATCCGGATGGAACCGGTTGGAACCAGATCGATCCGGATGGAGCCGGTTGGAACTGGGTAGTTTCGGAAGGAACCGGTGGAATCAGATGGATCCAGTTCGAACTGGCTGGAACCGGCTGGATTCTGCGAGAACCAATTCAAACCTGATGGATCCGGCTGGGTCCACATAGAACCACTTGGAACCGGACGGATCCAGTTCCAATCTGTTGGATCTTGTTGGAACCAGATGGGCGAGGTTGGAACCGGATGGATCCGGTTGGAACCGGTTGGGACTGGTTGGATCCAGGTGTATCTGTTTAGAACTGGTTGAATCCATTCGGATCTGCCTGGATCCTTTTATGTCTGGCTGGATCCGGTTCTGTTCGTCTGGATCTGCTTCTATCCACCTGGATTCGATTGGATCAGCTTGGATACAGTTAGGCCCGGTTAGATCTGGCTTGATCCGCTTGGGTCTAGTTAGATCTGGTTTGATCTGGTTATGCCCGGCTTGATCTGGTCATATCCAGCTTGGTCTGACTGGGTCCCGTTTGATCCTTTCCTTGCCTTGCTCCATTCAGGTCCTTTCGGCTCCATTCGGATCGAATCGTGTGGATTCAGCTTGATTAGGCTGGATTCGGCTGGATTCGGCTCCATTCAGGTTGATTCAGCTCAGTTAGGCTCGATTCGACTCACGTTGGCTCTATTCGGCCTTATTCAGCCCTCTTCCACTCTATTTGGCTCTATTCGACTCTTTTCTACTCTGTTCCTATCTATGCCACTCCATTTGACTCCATTCCAAACAATTCCACTCTATTCTACACTATCCTACTCTATTCCTTTCTACCCTACCCTAACAAACTCTAATCGGTTCGATTCTATTTGAGGCGATCTGTCTTATTTCCTATCCATTTGGATTGATTCCGCTCGATTCGGCTCTATCGGACTCTATTCTACTCTACATACTCTATTCTACTCTGCTCTACTCTCCTTACCCTATTCTGTTGTCTTCTTTCTATTCTGTCCCGTTCTATTCTCTTCTATTCTACCCTAACCTACCCTACTCTATTCAATTCGATTTGTCGCATTTCAACACTATGCGACGCGATTCGATATGACTAGGCTCCAATCGGTTCCAACGGGGTCCATTCGGTTCCAATCGGTTGGATTCGGTTTGTTTTGGCTCCGTTCAGCTCGATTTGGCTCGATTTGGCTCTAATCAGCTCTATTCGACTCTATTTCTCTATTCGATGCCATTCGACTCCATCAGAAACATTCAGCTCCACTCCAGCATTCTACTCCCTTCTAATCTCTTCTACTCTATTCTATTGTAATCTACTGTATCCTATCCTACTCTACTATAATCCATTCTAATAGATTTCATTCGATGCAACACGATTCAACACGAATTGCAGGGATTCGACGCGATTCAAAGGGATTCGACACCATACGATGAGATTTGGCACAATTTGTCTCCATTTGGTTCTATTCGTCTCTATTCGACTCGACTCTATTCTTTCTCTTTTGTTCTGTCCTGTTCTATTCTAGTCTACTCTACCCTACCTTAACCTACCCTACTCTAATCTATTCAATTTCATTTGACAGTTTGACGCGATTCGGCCCCGTTCGGTTCAAATCAGCTCAAATTGGCTCAGTTCAGCTCGATTAGGCTCGATTTGGTGGGATTTGGCTCGATTCGGCCCTATTCTGCCCTGTTTGGCTCTAGTCAACTCTTTTCTACTCTATTCATCATTATTCGACTCCATTCGACTCCATTCGATTCCAGTCCACTCCATTCTGGACTGTTCTATTCTACCCTACCCTACCCTACCCTGCTCTAGTTCACTCTAATTGATTCTATTGGACGCGCTTCAAAGCAGTTTGTCTCGTTTCATCTCCATTGGGCTCTATTTGCCTCTATTCAACTCTATTCTGCTTTACTCTATTCTACTCTACTCTATTCTATTTTATTCTTTCTGTTCAGTTCTATTTTACTCTATCTCTTTTTCTACCCTACCCTACTCTATTCCATTGGATTCGACTTGACACATTTCGACACGATTCGACGCGATTCAGCTCAAATACAATTCGATTTGATTCGATGCAATTCGACACGATTTGACGGGATGCGACACGATTCTCCCTGATACAATGCGATTAGGTGCAATTCGGCTCGATTTGTCTCCATTCATCTCGTTTCGTCTTGATTCAGCTCAGTTCGGCTCCATTCGGCTCTAATCAGCTCTATTTGGCTCTTTTCCACTCTATTCAACTCCACTCTACCCTATTCTACTCTCTGCTATGCTTTCTATTGTGTTCGGTTCTGTTCTATGCCATTCTATTCTACCCTCCTCTCCCCTACTCTGGCCAACTCTAATCTATTCGATTCGACTCTTCTCAATTGTATTCCCTTCTCTTCTCTTCTTCTACTCTCTATTCCACAATATGCTACCCTACCCTACCCTAATCTATTCTATTACATTCTATTTGACTCTACAGTACCCTACTCCATTCTACCCTGCCCTACCCTGTTCTGTTCCTTTCACTTCTGTTCTATGCCGTTCTTGTCTATTCTATTCCTTTCCATTCTATCCTACCCTACCCTACTCTAATCTGTTCTATTCCATGGGATTTAATGCGATTCCACGAAATTTGATACAATTCGACTCTATCCTCTTTTATGCCATTCATTTCTATTCTATTCTACCCTATCCTACCCTACCGTACACTAATCTATCCTTTTCTCTTCTGCTCTGTTCTGTTCTATTCTATTCTCCTTTTCTCTCTATTCCAACCTCCCCTACCCTAATCGATTCTATTCTATTCTGTTCTGTTCTAATCTATTCTATTCTGTACTACCCTACCCTACTGTAATCTATTCTATTCTGTTCTGTTGTGTTCTATTCTACTTTTTCCTGTCCTAGTCTATTCTATCCTACACTACCCTGCTCTAATAGACTCTATTCAATGCGATTCAACATGATTTGATGATATTCGATGCAACTCGAGGCAATTCAACACAATTCAACTCTATTCTCTTCTCTTCTATTCTTCTCCTGTGTATTCCACCTTTCGCTCCCCTACCCAGCGCTACCCCACATTACCCTACTCTTGTCTACTCATCTAGGCTACTAGCCTAGGGCAATAGTCTAGACTACTAATCCAGTTTACTCTAGTCTACTATAGTCCACCGTAGTCTACCCTACCCAAACTTACCCTACCTTACTCCATTCTAATCTATTCCATTGCTTCCGATTCAAAGCCGTTCAGTGTGATTGGACGGCATTTAATGGGAATCGATGGGACTCGACAGGTATCGAAGTGATTCAACACGATTTGACACGATTAGAGGCAATCCGACAGGATTCAACGTGATTCGACGAGATTCGACGGGATTCCATGCCATTCGACTTGATTCGACCCAATTCAACGGCACTCGACTTGGAAGGGATTCAATGCAACGTGACACAGCTTGACGCGATTCAACAGATTTAATGAGATGCGATGGGATGTGACAGGAATCGACCCGCTCAGACGCCAATCGAAGCCATTTGATGAGATTCAATGGAATTCACGGGTTTGGAACCGACTTGAAGCGATTCGATGCCATGGATGCCATTTGACAGGAATCGAAGCATTTCCACGTGTTGTGATGGAACTCCATACGATTTGACACGATTCAACAGGATTCGACAAGAATCGACAGGGTTCAACGGGGTTTGAAGAGATTCATCGGGATTTGAAGGAATTCAATGCGATTCAAAGGGGTGTGACGGGATTCGACGCGATTGGATGGGATTCGATGGGATTCGATGCGATTTGTTGGAATTTGTTGGGATGCAATGGCATTCAAGGAGATTCGTTGGAGCTGATTTGATCCGGTTGGAAGCGGATGGATCCGGATGGAACCGGTTGGAGCCAGATTGATCCGGCTGGATACGGATGGGTCCAGTTGCAAAATCCTTGATCCGGCTGTAGCGGTTTGGACCCGAATGGATCCAGTTGGATCCGGATAGTTGCGGAGAAAACCTGTTGGAACCTGATAGATCCAGTTGGAACCGACTGGAACCAGTTGGATTCTGCTAGAACCAGTTGAAACCTGATGGATCCGCCTGGGTCCACATGGAACCAGTTGGAACCGGACGGATCCGTTTGGATCCAGGTGGAACCAGTTGAAACCTGATTGATCCGGCTGGATCCGAATGGATCCGGTTGGAAGCTGATTGATCCGGATGGAACCGGTTGGAACCAGATCGATCCGGATGGAGCCGGTTGGAACTGGGTAGTTTCGGAAGGAACCGGTGGAATCAGATGGATCCAGTTCGAACTGGCTGGAACCGGCTGGATTCTGCGAGAACCAATTCAAACCTGATGGATCCGGCTGGGTCCACATAGAACCACTTGGAACCGGACGGATCCAGTTCCAATCTGTTGGATCTGGTTGGAACCAGATGGGCGAGGTTGGAACCGGATGGATCCGGTTGGAACCGGTTGGGACTGGTTGGATCCAGGTGTATCTGTTTAGAACTGGTTGAATCCATTCGGATCTGCCTGGATCCTTTTATGTCTGGCTGGATCCGGTTCTGTTCGTCTGGATCTGCTTCTATCCACCTGGATTCGATTGGATCAGCTTGGATACAGTTAGGCCCGGTTAGATCTGGCTTGATCCGCTTGGGTCTAGTTAGATCTGGTTTGATCTGGTTATGCCCGGCTTGATCTGGTCATATCCAGCTTGGTCTGACTGGGTCCCGTTTGATCCTTGCCTTGCCTTGCTCCATTCAGGTCCTTTCGGCTCCATTCGGATCGAATCGTGTGGATTCAGCTTGATTAGGCTGGATTCGGCTGGATTCGGCTCCATTCAGGTTGATTCAGCTCAGTTAGGCTCGATTCGACTCACGTTGGCTCTATTCGGCCTTATTCAGCCCTCTTCCACTCTATTTGGCTCTATTCGACTCTTTTCTACTCTGTTCCTATCTATGCCACTCCATTTGACTCCATTCCAAACAATTCCACTCTATTCTACACTATCCTACTCTATTCCTTTCTACCCTACCCTAACAAACTCTAATCGGTTCGATTCTATTTGAGGCGATCTGTCTTATTTCCTATCCATTTGGATTGATTCCGCTCGATTCGGCTCTATCGGACTCTATTCTACTCTACACTACTCTATTCTACTCTGCTCTACTCTCCTTACCCTATTCTGTTGTCTTCTTTCTATTCTGTCCCGTTCTATTCTCTTCTATTCTACCCTAACCTACCCTACTCTATTCAATTCGATTTGTCGCATTTCAACACTATGCGACGCGATTCGATATGACTAGGCTCCAATCGGTTCCAACGGGGTCCATTCGGTTCCAATCGGTTGGATTCGGTTTGTTTTGGCTCCGTTCAGCTCGATTTGGCTCGATTTGGCTCTAATCAGCTCTATTCGACTCTATTTCTCTATTCGATGCCATTCGACTCCATCAGAAACATTCAGCTCCACTCCAGCATTCTACTCCCTTCTAATCTCTTCTACTCTATTCTATTGTAATCTACTGTATCCTATCCTACTCTACTATAATCCATTCTAATAGATTTCATTCGATGCAACACGATTCAACACGAATTGCAGGGATTCGACGCGATTCAAAGGGATTCGACACCATATGATGAGATTTGGCACAATTTGTCTCCATTTGGTTCTATTCGTCTCTATTCGACTCGACTCTATTCTTTCTCTTTTGTTCTGTCCTGTTCTATTCTAGTCTACTCTACCCTACCTTAACCTACCCTACTCTAATCTATTCAATTTCATTTGACAGTTTGACGCGATTCGGCACCGTTCGGTTCAAATCAGCTCAAATTGGCTCAGTTCAGCTCGATTAGGCTCGATTTGGTGGGATTTGGCTCGATTCGGCCCTATTCTGCCCTGTTTGGCTCTAGTCAACTCTTTTCTACTCTATTCATCATTATTCGACTCCATTCGACTCCATTCGATTCCAGTCCACTCCATTCTGGACTGTTCTATTCTATTCTACCCTACCCTACCCTACCCTGCTCTAGTTCACTCTAATTGATTCTATTGGACGCGCTTCAAAGCAATTTGTCTCGTTTCATCTCCATTGGGCTCTATTTGCCTCTATTCAACTCTATTCTGCTTTACTCTATTCTACTCTACTCTATTCTATTTTATTCTTTCTGTTCAGTTCTATTTTACTCTATCTCTTTTTCTACCCTACCCTACTCTATTCCATTGGATTCGACTTGACACATTTCGACACGATTCGACGCGATTCAGCTCAAATACAATTCGATTTGATTCGATGCAATTCGACACGATTTGACGGGATGCGACACGATTCTCCCTGATACAATGCGATTAGGTGCAATTCGGCTCGATTTGTCTCCATTCATCTCGTTTCGTCTTGATTCAGCTCAGTTCGGCTCCATTCGGCTCTAATCAGCTCTATTTGGCTCTTTTCCACTCTATTCAACTCCACTCTACCCTATTCTACTCTCTGCTATGCTTTCTATTGTGTTCGGTTCTGTTCTATGCCATTCTATTCTACCCTCCTCTCCCCTACTCTGGCCAACTCTAATCTATTCGATTCGACTCTTCTCAATTGTATTCCCTTCTCTTCTCTTCTTCTACTCTCTATTCCACAATATGCTACCCTACCCTACCCTAATCTATTCTATTACATTCTATTTGACTCTACAGTACCCTACTCCATTCTACCCTGCCCTACCCTGTTCTGTTCCTTTCACTTCTGTTCTATGCCGCTCTTGTCTATTCTATTCCTTTCCATTCTATCCTACCCTACCCTACTCTAATCTGTTCTATTCCATGGGATTTAATGCGATTCCACGAAATTTGATACAATTCGACTCTATCCTCTTTTATGCCATTCATTTCTATTCTATTCTACCCTATCCTACCCTACCGTACACTAATCTATCCTTTTCTCTTCTGCTCTGTTCTGTTCTAGTCTATTCTCCTTTTCTCTCTATTCCAACCTACCCTACCCTAATCGATTCTATTCTATTCTGTTCTGTTCTAATCTATTCTATTCTGCACTACCCTACCCTACTGTAATCTATTCTATTCTGTTCTGTTGTGTTCTATTCTACTTTTTCCTGTCCTAGTCTATTCTATCCTACACTACCCTGCTCTAATAGACTCTATTCAATGCGATTCAACATGATTTGATGATATTCGATGCAACTCGAGGCAATTCAACACAATTCAACTCTATTCTCTTCTCTTCTATTCTTCTCCTGTGTATTCCACCTTTCGCTCCCCTACCCAGCGCTACCCCACATTACCCTACTCTTGTCTACTCATCTAGGCTACTAGCCTAGGGCAATAGTCTAGACTACTAATCCAGTTTACTCTAGTCTACTATAGTCCACCGTAGTCTACCCTACCCAAACTTACCCTACCTTACTCCATTCTAATCTATTCCATTGCTTCCGATTCAAAGCCGTTCAGTGTGATTGGACGGCATTTAATGGGAATCGATGGGACTCGACAGGTATCGAAGTGATTCAACACGATTTGACACGATTAGAGGCAATCCGACAGGATTCAACGTGATTCGACGAGATTCGACGGGATTCCATGCCATTCGACTTGATTCGACCCAATTCAACGGCACTCGACTTGGAAGGGATTCAATGCAACGTGACACAGCTTGACGCGATTCAACAGATTTAATGAGATGCGATGGGATGTGACAGGAATCGACCCGCTCAGACGCCAATCGAAGCCATTTGATGAGATTCAATGGAATTCACGGGTTTGGAACCGACTTGAAGCGATTCGATGCCATGGATGCCATTTGACAGGAATCGAAGCATTTCCACGTGTTGTGATGGAACTCCATACGATTTGACACGATTCAACAGGATTCGACAAGAATCGACAGGGTTCAACGGGGTTTGAAGAGATTCATCGGGATTTGAAGGAATTCAATGCGATTCAAAGGGGTGTGACGGGATTCGACGCGATTGGATGGGATTCGATGGGATTCGATGCGATTTGTTGGAATTTGTTGGGATGCAATGGCATTCAAGGAGATTCGTTGGAGCTGATTTGATCCGGTTGGAAGCGGATGGATCCGGATGGAACCGGTTGGAGCCAGATTGATCCGGCTGGATACGGATGGGTCCAGTTGCAAAATCCTTGATCCGGCTGTAGCGGTTTGGACCCGAATGGATCCAGTTGGATCCGGATAGTTGCGGAGAAAACCTGTTGGAACCTGATAGATCCAGTTGGAACCGACTGGAACCAGTTGGATTCTGCTAGAACCAGTTGAAACCTGATGGATCCGCCTGGGTCCACATGGAACCAGTTGGAACCGGACGGATCCGTTTGGATCCAGGTGGAACCAGTTGAAACCTGATTGATCCGGCTGGATCCGAATGGATCCGGTTGGAAGCTGATTGATCCGGATGGAACCGGTTGGAACCAGATCGATCCGGATGGAGCCGGTTGGAACTGGGTAGTTTCGGAAGGAACCGGTGGAATCAGATGGATCCAGTTCGAACTGGCTGGAACCGGCTGGATTCTGCGAGAACCAATTCAAACCTGATGGATCCGGCTGGGTCCACATAGAACCACTTGGAACCGGACGGATCCAGTTCCAATCTGTTGGATCTGGTTGGAACCAGATGGGCGAGGTTGGAACCGGATGGATCCGGTTGGAACCGGTTGGGACTGGTTGGATCCAGGTGTATCTGTTTAGAACTGGTTGAATCCATTCGGATCTGCCTGGATCCTTTTATGTCTGGCTGGATCCGGTTCTGTTCGTCTGGATCTGCTTCTATCCACCTGGATTCGATTGGATCAGCTTGGATACAGTTAGGCCCGGTTAGATCTGGCTTGATCCGCTTGGGTCTAGTTAGATCTGGTTTGATCTGGTTATGCCCGGCTTGATCTGGTCATATCCAGCTTGGTCTGACTGGGTCCCGTTTGATCCTTGCCTTGCCTTGCTCCATTCAGGTCCTTTCGGCTCCATTCGGATCGAATCGTGTGGATTCAGCTTGATTAGGCTGGATTCGGCTGGATTCGGCTCCATTCAGGTTGATTCAGCTCAGTTAGGCTCGATTCGACTCACGTTGGCTCTATTCGGCCTTATTCAGCCCTCTTCCACTCTATTTGGCTCTATTCGACTCTTTTCTACTCTGTTCCTATCTATGCCACTCCATTTGACTCCATTCCAAACAATTCCACTCTATTCTACACTATCCTACTCTATTCCTTTCTACCCTACCCTAACAAACTCTAATCGGTTCGATTCTATTTGAGGCGATCTGTCTTATTTCCTATCCATTTGGATTGATTCCGCTCGATTCGGCTCTATCGGACTCTATTCTACTCTACACTACTCTATTCTACTCTGCTCTACTCTCCTTACCCTATTCTGTTGTCTTCTTTCTATTCTGTCCCGTTCTGTTCTCTTCTATTCTACCCTAACCTACCCTACTCTATTCAATTCGATTTGTCGCATTTCAACACTATGCGACGCGATTCGATATGACTAGGCTCCAATCGGTTCCAACGGGGTCCATTCGGTTCCAATCGGTTGGATTCGGTTTGTTTTGGCTCCGTTCAGCTCGATTTGGCTCGATTTGGCTCTAATCAGCTCTATTCGACTCTATTTCTCTATTCGATGCCATTCGACTCCATCAGAAACATTCAGCTCCACTCCAGCATTCTACTCCCTTCTAATCTCTTCTACTCTATTCTATTGTAATCTACTGTATCCTATCCTACTCTACTATAATCCATTCTAATAGATTTCATTCGATGCAACACGATTCAACACGAATTGCAGGGATTCGACGCGATTCAAAGGGATTCGACACCATACGATGAGATTTGGCACAATTTGTCTCCATTTGGTTCTATTCGTCTCTATTCGACTCGACTCTATTCTTTCTCTTTTGTTCTGTCCTGTTCTATTCTAGTCTACTCTACCCTACCTTAACCTACCCTACTCTAATCTATTCAATTTCATTTGACAGTTTGACGCGATTCGGCACCGTTCGGTTCAAATCAGCTCAAATTGGCTCAGTTCAGCTCGATTAGGCTCGATTTGGTGGGATTTGGCTCGATTCGGCCCTATTCTGCCCTGTTTGGCTCTAGTCAACTCTTTTCTACTCTATTCATCATTATTCGACTCCATTCGACTCCATTCGATTCCAGTCCACTCCATTCTGGACTGTTCTATTCTATTCTACCCTACCCTACCCTACCCTGCTCTAGTTCACTCTAATTGATTCTATTGGACGCGCTTCAAAGCAATTTGTCTCGTTTCATCTCCATTGGGCTCTATTTGCCTCTATTCAACTCTATTCTGCTTTACTCTATTCTACTCTACTCTATTCTATTTTATTCTTTCTGTTCAGTTCTATTTTACTCTATCTCTTTTTCTACCCTACCCTACTCTATTCCATTGGATTCGACTTGACACATTTCGACACGATTCGACGCGATTCAGCTCAAATACAATTCGATTTGATTCGATGCAATTCGACACGATTTGACGGGATGCGACACGATTCTCCCTGATACAATGCGATTAGGTGCAATTCGGCTCGATTTGTCTCCATTCATCTCGTTTCGTCTTGATTCAGCTCAGTTCGGCTCCATTCGGCTCTAATCAGCTCTATTTGGCTCTTTTCCACTCTATTCAACTCCACTCTACCCTATTCTACTCTCTGCTATGCTTTCTATTGTGTTCGGTTCTGTTCTATGCCATTCTATTCTACCCTCCTCTCCCCTACTCTGGCCAACTCTAATCTATTCGATTCGACTCTTCTCAATTGTATTCCCTTCTCTTCTCTTCTTCTACTCTCTATTCCACAATATGCTACCCTACCCTACCCTAATCTATTCTATTACATTCTATTTGACTCTACAGTACCCTACTCCATTCTACCCTGCCCTACCCTGTTCTGTTCCTTTCACTTCTGTTCTATGCCGTTCTTGTCTATTCTATTCCTTTCCATTCTATCCTACCCTACCCTACTCTAATCTGTTCTATTCCATGGGATTTAATGCGATTCCACGAAATTTGATACAATTCGACTCTATCCTCTTTTATGCCATTCATTTCTATTCTATTCTACCCTATCCTACCCTACCGTACACTAATCTATCCTTTTCTCTTCTGCTCTGTTCTGTTCTAGTCTATTCTTTTCTCTCTATTCCAACCTACCCTACCCTAATCGATTCTATTCTATTCTGTTCTGTTCTAATCTATTCTATTCTGCACTACCCTACCCTACTGTAATCTATTCTATTCTGTTCTGTTGTGTTCTATTCTACTTTTTCCTGTCCTAGTCTATTCTATCCTACACTACCCTGCTCTAATAGACTCTATTCAATGCGATTCAACATGATTTGATGATATTCGATGCAACTCGAGGCAATTCAACACAATTCAACTCTATTCTCTTCTCTTCTATTCTTCTCCTGTGTATTCCACCTTTCGCTCCCCTACCCAGCGCTACCCCACATTACCCTACTCTTGTCTACTCATCTAGGCTACTAGCCTAGGGCAATAGTCTAGACTACTAATCCAGTTTACTCTAGTCTACTATAGTCCACCGTAGTCTACCCTACCCAAACTTACCCTACCTTACTCCATTCTAATCTATTCCATTGCTTCCGATTCAAAGCCGTTCAGTGTGATTGGACGGCATTTAATGGGAATCGATGGGACTCGACAGGTATCGAAGTGATTCAACACGATTTGACACGATTAGAGGCAATCCGACAGGATTCAACGTGATTCGACGAGATTCGACGGGATTCCATGCCATTCGACTTGATTCGACCCAATTCAACGGCACTCGACTTGGAAGGGATTCAATGCAACGTGACACAGCTTGACGCGATTCAACAGATTTAATGAGATGCGATGGGATGTGACAGGAATCGACCCGCTCAGACGCCAATCGAAGCCATTTGATGAGATTCAATGGAATTCACGGGTTTGGAACCGACTTGAAGCGATTCGATGCCATGGATGCCATTTGACAGGAATCGAAGCATTTCCACGTGTTGTGATGGAACTCCATACGATTTGACACGATTCAACAGGATTCGACAAGAATCGACAGGGTTCAACGGGGTTTGAAGAGATTCATCGGGATTTGAAGGAATTCAATGCGATTCAAAGGGGTGTGACGGGATTCGACGCGATTGGATGGGATTCGATGGGATTCGATGCGATTTGTTGGAATTTGTTGGGATGCAATGGCATTCAAGGAGATTCGTTGGAGCTGATTTGATCCGGTTGGAAGCGGATGGATCCGGATGGAACCGGTTGGAGCCAGATTGATCCGGCTGGATACGGATGGGTCCAGTTGCAAAATCCTTGATCCGGCTGTAGCGGTTTGGACCCGAATGGATCCAGTTGGATCCGGATAGTTGCGGAGAAAACCTGTTGGAACCTGATAGATCCAGTTGGAACCGACTGGAACCAGTTGGATTCTGCTAGAACCAGTTGAAACCTGATGGATCCGCCTGGGTCCACATGGAACCAGTTGGAACCGGACGGATCCGTTTGGATCCAGGTGGAACCAGTTGAAACCTGATTGATCCGGCTGGATCCGAATGGATCCGGTTGGAAGCTGATTGATCCGGATGGAACCGGTTGGAACCAGATCGATCCGGATGGAGCCGGTTGGAACTGGGTAGTTTCGGAAGGAACCGGTGGAATCAGATGGATCCAGTTCGAACTGGCTGGAACCGGCTGGATTCTGCGAGAACCAATTCAAACCTGATGGATCCGGCTGGGTCCACATAGAACCACTTGGAACCGGACGGATCCAGTTCCAATCTGTTGGATCTGGTTGGAACCAGATGGGCGAGGTTGGAACCGGATGGATCCGGTTGGAACCGGTTGGGACTGGTTGGATCCAGGTGTATCTGTTTAGAACTGGTTGAATCCATTCGGATCTGCCTGGATCCTTTTATGTCTGGCTGGATCCGGTTCTGTTCGTCTGGATCTGCTTCTATCCACCTGGATTCGATTGGATCAGCTTGGATACAGTTAGGCCCGGTTAGATCTGGCTTGATCCGCTTGGGTCTAGTTAGATCTGGTTTGATCTGGTTATGCCCGGCTTGATCTGGTCATATCCAGCTTGGTCTGACTGGGTCCCGTTTGATCCTTGCCTTGCCTTGCTCCATTCAGGTCCTTTCGGCTCCATTCGGATCGAATCGTGTGGATTCAGCTTGATTAGGCTGGATTCGGCTGGATTCGGCTCCATTCTGGTTGATTCAGCTCAGTTAGGCTCGATTCGACTCACGTTGGCTCTATTCGGCCTTATTCAGCCCTCTTCCACTCTATTTGGCTCTATTCGACTCTTTTCTACTCTGTTCCTATCTATGCCACTCCATTTGACTCCATTCCAAACAATTCCACTCTATTCTACACTATCCTACTCTATTCCTTTCTACCCTACCCTAACAAACTCTAATCGGTTCGATTCTATTTGAGGCGATCTGTCTTATTTCCTATCCATTTGGATTGATTCCGCTCGATTCGGCTCTATCGGACTCTATTCTACTCTACACTACTCTATTCTACTCTGCTCTACTCTCCTTACCCTATTCTGTTGTCTTCTTTCTATTCTGTCCCGTTCTGTTCTCTTCTATTCTACCCTAACCTACCCTACTCTATTCAATTCGATTTGTCGCATTTCAACACTATGCGACGCGATTCGATATGACTAGGCTCCAATCGGTTCCAACGGGGTCCATTCGGTTCCAATCGGTTGGATTCGGTTTGTTTTGGCTCCGTTCAGCTCGATTTGGCTCGATTTGGCTCTAATCAGCTCTATTCGACTCTATTTCTCTATTCGATGCCATTCGACTCCATCAGAAACATTCAGCTCCACTCCAGCATTCTACTCCCTTCTAATCTCTTCTACTCTATTCTATTGTAATCTACTGTATCCTATCCTACTCTACTATAATCCATTCTAATAGATTTCATTCGATGCAACACGATTCAACACGAATTGCAGGGATTCGACGCGATTCAAAGGGATTCGACACCATACGATGAGATTTGGCACAATTTGTCTCCATTTGGTTCTATTCGTCTCTATTCGACTCGACTCTATTCTTTCTCTTTTGTTCTGTCCTGTTCTATTCTAGTCTACTCTACCCTACCTTAACCTACCCTACTCTAATCTATTCAATTTCATTTGACAGTTTGACGCGATTCGGCACCGTTCGGTTCAAATCAGCTCAAATTGGCTCAGTTCAGCTCGATTAGGCTCGATTTGGTGGGATTTGGCTCGATTCGGCCCTATTCTGCCCTGTTTGGCTCTAGTCAACTCTTTTCTACTCTATTCATCATTATTCGACTCCATTCGACTCCATTCGATTCCAGTCCACTCCATTCTGGACTGTTCTATTCTATTCTACCCTACCCTACCCTACCCTGCTCTAGTTCACTCTAATTGATTCTATTGGACGCGCTTCAAAGCAATTTGTCTCGTTTCATCTCCATTGGGCTCTATTTGCCTCTATTCAACTCTATTCTGCTTTACTCTATTCTACTCTACTCTATTCTATTTTATTCTTTCTGTTCAGTTCTATTTTACTCTATCTCTTTTTCTACCCTACCCTACTCTATTCCATTGGATTCGACTTGACACATTTCGACACGATTCGACGCGATTCAGCTCAAATACAATTCGATTTGATTCGATGCAATTCGACACGATTTGACGGGATGCGACACGATTCTCCCTGATACAATGCGATTAGGTGCAATTCGGCTCGATTTGTCTCCATTCATCTCGTTTCGTCTTGATTCAGCTCAGTTCGGCTCCATTCGGCTCTAATCAGCTCTATTTGGCTCTTTTCCACTCTATTCAACTCCACTCTACCCTATTCTACTCTCTGCTATGCTTTCTATTGTGTTCGGTTCTGTTCTATGCCATTCTATTCTACCCTCCTCTCCCCTACTCTGGCCAACTCTAATCTATTCGATTCGACTCTTCTCAATTGTATTCCCTTCTCTTCTCTTCTTCTACTCTCTATTCCACAATATGCTACCCTACCCTACCCTAATCTATTCTATTACATTCTATTTGACTCTACAGTACCCTACTCCATTCTACCCTGCCCTACCCTGTTCTGTTCCTTTCACTTCTGTTCTATGCCGTTCTTGTCTATTCTATTCCTTTCCATTCTATCCTACCCTACCCTACTCTAATCTGTTCTATTCCATGGGATTTAATGCGATTCCACGAAATTTGATACAATTCGACTCTATCCTCTTTTATGCCATTCATTTCTATTCTATTCTACCCTATCCTACCCTACCGTACACTAATCTATCCTTTTCTCTTCTGCTCTGTTCTGTTCTAGTCTATTCTTTTCTCTCTATTCCAACCTACCCTACCCTAATCGATTCTATTCTATTCTGTTCTGTTCTAATCTATTCTATTCTGCACTACCCTACCCTACTGTAATCTATTCTATTCTGTTCTGTTGTGTTCTATTCTACTTTTTCCTGTCCTAGTCTATTCTATCCTACACTACCCTGCTCTAATAGACTCTATTCAATGCGATTCAACATGATTTGATGATATTCGATGCAACTCGAGGCAATTCAACACAATTCAACTCTATTCTCTTCTCTTCTATTCTTCTCCTGTGTATTCCACCTTTCGCTCCCCTACCCAGCGCTACCCCACATTACCCTACTCTTGTCTACTCATCTAGGCTACTAGCCTAGGGCAATAGTCTAGACTACTAATCCAGTTTACTCTAGTCTACTATAGTCCACCGTAGTCTACCCTACCCAAACTTACCCTACCTTACTCCATTCTAATCTATTCCATTGCTTCCGATTCAAAGCCGTTCAGTGTGATTGGACGGCATTTAATGGGAATCGATGGGACTCGACAGGTATCGAAGTGATTCAACACGATTTGACACGATTAGAGGCAATCCGACAGGATTCAACGTGATTCGACGAGATTCGACGGGATTCCATGCCATTCGACTTGATTCGACCCAATTCAACGGCACTCGACTTGGAAGGGATTCAATGCAACGTGACACAGCTTGACGCGATTCAACAGATTTAATGAGATGCGATGGGATGTGACAGGAATCGACCCGCTCAGACGCCAATCGAAGCCATTTGATGAGATTCAATGGAATTCACGGGTTTGGAACCGACTTGAAGCGATTCGATGCCATGGATGCCATTTGACAGGAATCGAAGCATTTCCACGTGTTGTGATGGAACTCCATACGATTTGACACGATTCAACAGGATTCGACAAGAATCGACAGGGTTCAACGGGGTTTGAAGAGATTCATCGGGATTTGAAGGAATTCAATGCGATTCAAAGGGGTGTGACGGGATTCGACGCGATTGGATGGGATTCGATGGGATTCGATGCGATTTGTTGGAATTTGTTGGGATGCAATGGCATTCAAGGAGATTCGTTGGAGCTGATTTGATCCGGTTGGAAGCGGATGGATCCGGATGGAACCGGTTGGAGCCAGATTGATCCGGCTGGATACGGATGGGTCCAGTTGCAAAATCCTTGATCCGGCTGTAGCGGTTTGGACCCGAATGGATCCAGTTGGATCCGGATAGTTGCGGAGAAAACCTGTTGGAACCTGATAGATCCAGTTGGAACCGACTGGAACCAGTTGGATTCTGCTAGAACCAGTTGAAACCTGATGGATCCGCCTGGGTCCACATGGAACCAGTTGGAACCGGACGGATCCGTTTGGATCCAGGTGGAACCAGTTGAAACCTGATTGATCCGGCTGGATCCGAATGGATCCGGTTGGAAGCTGATTGATCCGGATGGAACCGGTTGGAACCAGATCGATCCGGATGGAGCCGGTTGGAACTGGGTAGTTTCGGAAGGAACCGGTGGAATCAGATGGATCCAGTTCGAACTGGCTGGAACCGGCTGGATTCTGCGAGAACCAATTCAAACCTGATGGATCCGGCTGGGTCCACATAGAACCACTTGGAACCGGACGGATCCAGTTCCAATCTGTTGGATCTGGTTGGAACCAGATGGGCGAGGTTGGAACCGGATGGATCCGGTTGGAACCGGTTGGGACTGGTTGGATCCAGGTGTATCTGTTTAGAACTGGTTGAATCCATTCGGATCTGCCTGGATCCTTTTATGTCTGGCTGGATCCGGTTCTGTTCGTCTGGATCTGCTTCTATCCACCTGGATTCGATTGGATCAGCTTGGATACAGTTAGGCCCGGTTAGATCTGGCTTGATCCGCTTGGGTCTAGTTAGATCTGGTTTGATCTGGTTATGCCCGGCTTGATCTGGTCATATCCAGCTTGGTCTGACTGGGTCCCGTTTGATCCTTGCCTTGCCTTGCTCCATTCAGGTCCTTTCGGCTCCATTCGGATCGAATCGTGTGGATTCAGCTTGATTAGGCTGGATTCGGCTGGATTCGGCTCCATTCTGGTTGATTCAGCTCAGTTAGGCTCGATTCGACTCACGTTGGCTCTATTCGGCCTTATTCAGCCCTCTTCCACTCTATTTGGCTCTATTCGACTCTTTTCTACTCTGTTCCTATCTATGCCACTCCATTTGACTCCATTCCAAACAATTCCACTCTATTCTACACTATCCTACTCTATTCCTTTCTACCCTACCCTAACAAACTCTAATCGGTTCGATTCTATTTGAGGCGATCTGTCTTATTTCCTATCCATTTGGATTGATTCCGCTCGATTCGGCTCTATCGGACTCTATTCTACTCTACACTACTCTATTCTACTCTGCTCTACTCTCCTTACCCTATTCTGTTGTCTTCTTTCTATTCTGTCCCGTTCTGTTCTCTTCTATTCTACCCTAACCTACCCTACTCTATTCAATTCGATTTGTCGCATTTCAACACTATGCGACGCGATTCGATATGACTAGGCTCCAATCGGTTCCAACGGGGTCCATTCGGTTCCAATCGGTTGGATTCGGTTTGTTTTGGCTCCGTTCAGCTCGATTTGGCTCGATTTGGCTCTAATCAGCTCTATTCGACTCTATTTCTCTATTCGATGCCATTCGACTCCATCAGAAACATTCAGCTCCACTCCAGCATTCTACTCCCTTCTAATCTCTTCTACTCTATTCTATTGTAATCTACTGTATCCTATCCTACTCTACTATAATCCATTCTAATAGATTTCATTCGATGCAACACGATTCAACACGAATTGCAGGGATTCGACGCGATTCAAAGGGATTCGACACCATACGATGAGATTTGGCACAATTTGTCTCCATTTGGTTCTATTCGTCTCTATTCGACTCGACTCTATTCTTTCTCTTTTGTTCTGTCCTGTTCTATTCTAGTCTACTCTACCCTACCTTAACCTACCCTACTCTAATCTATTCAATTTCATTTGACAGTTTGACGCGATTCGGCACCGTTCGGTTCAGATCAGCTCAAATTGGCTCAGTTCAGCTCGATTAGGCTCGATTTGGTGGGATTTGGCTCGATTCGGCCCTATTCTGCCCTGTTTGGCTCTAGTCAACTCTTTTCTACTCTATTCATCATTATTCGACTCCATTCGACTCCATTCGATTCCAGTCCACTCCATTCTGGACTGTTCTATTCTACCCTACCCTACCCTACCCTACCCTGCTCTAGTTCACTCTAATTGATTCTATTGGACGCGCTTCAAAGCAATTTGTCTCGTTTCATCTCCATTGGGCTCTATTTGCCTCTATTCAACTCTATTCTGCTTTACTCTATTCTACTCTACTCTATTCTATTTTATTCTTTCTGTTCAGTTCTATTTTACTCTATCTCTTTTTCTACCCTACCCTACTCTATTCCATTGGATTCGACTTGACACATTTCGACACGATTCGACGCGATTCAGCTCAAATACAATTCGATTTGATTCGATGCAATTCGACACGATTTGACGGGATGCGACACGATTCTCCCTGATACAATGCGATTAGGTGCAATTCGGCTCGATTTGTCTCCATTCATCTCGTTTCGTCTTGATTCAGCTCAGTTCGGCTCCATTCGGCTCTAATCAGCTCTATTTGGCTCTTTTCCACTCTATTCAACTCCACTCTACCCTATTCTACTCTCTGCTATGCTTTCTATTGTGTTCGGTTCTGTTCTATGCCATTCTATTCTACCCTCCTCTCCCCTACTCTGGCCAACTCTAATCTATTCGATTCGACTCTTCTCAATTGTATTCCCTTCTCTTCTCTTCTTCTACTCTCTATTCCACAATATGCTACCCTACCCTACCCTAATCTATTCTATTACATTCTATTTGACTCTACAGTACCCTACTCCATTCTACCCTGCCCTACCCTGTTCTGTTCCTTTCACTTCTGTTCTATGCCGTTCTTGTCTATTCTATTCCTTTCCATTCTATCCTACCCTACCCTACTCTAATCTGTTCTATTCCATGGGATTTAATGCGATTCCACGAAATTTGATACAATTCGACTCTATCCTCTTTTATGCCATTCATTTCTATTCTATTCTACCCTATCCTACCCTACCGTACACTAATCTATCCTTTTCTATTCTGCTCTGTTCTGTTCTAGTCTATTCTCCTTTTCTCTCTATTCCAACCTACCCTACCCTAATCGATTCTATTCTATTCTGTTCTGTTCTAATCTATTCTATTCTGCACTACCCTACCCTACTGTAATCTATTCTATTCTGTTCTGTTGTGTTCTATTCTACTTTTTCCTGTCCTAGTCTATTCTATCCTACACTACCCTGCTCTAATAGACTCTATTCAATGCGATTCAACATGATTTGATGATATTCGATGCAACTCGAGGCAATTCAACACAATTCAACTCTATTCTCTTCTCTTCTATTCTTCTCCTGTGTATTCCACCTTTCGCTCCCCTACCCAGCGCTACCCCACATTACCCTACTCTTGTCTACTCATCTAGGCTACTAGCCTAGGGCAATAGTCTAGACTACTAATCCAGTTTACTCTAGTCTACTATAGTCCACCGTAGTCTACCCTACCCAAACTTACCCTACCTTACTCCATTCTAATCTATTCCATTGCTTCCGATTCAAAGCCGTTCAGTGTGATTGGACGGCATTTAATGGGAATCGATGGGACTCGACAGGTATCGAAGTGATTCAACACGATTTGACACGATTAGAGGCAATCCGACAGGATTCAACGTGATTCGACGAGATTCGACGGGATTCCATGCCATTCGACTTGATTCGACCCAATTCAACGGCACTCGACTTGGAAGGGATTCAATGCAACGTGACACAGCTTGACGCGATTCAACAGATTTAATGAGATGCGATGGGATGTGACAGGAATCGACCCGCTCAGACGCCAATCGAAGCCATTTGATGAGATTCAATGGAATTCACGGGTTTGGAACCGACTTGAAGCGATTCGATGCCATGGATGCCATTTGACAGGAATCGAAGCATTTCCACGTGTTGTGATGGAACTCCATACGATTTGACACGATTCAACAGGATTCGACAAGAATCGACAGGGTTCAACGGGGTTTGAAGAGATTCATCGGGATTTGAAGGAATTCAATGCGATTCAAAGGGGTGTGACGGGATTCGACGCGATTGGATGGGATTCGATGGGATTCGATGCGATTTGTTGGAATTTGTTGGGATGCAATGGCATTCAAGGAGATTCGTTGGAGCTGATTTGATCCGGTTGGAAGCGGATGGATCCGGATGGAACCGGTTGGAGCCAGATTGATCCGGCTGGATACGGATGGGTCCAGTTGCAAAATCCTTGATCCGGCTGTAGCGGTTTGGACCCGAATGGATCCAGTTGGATCCGGATAGTTGCGGAGAAAACCTGTTGGAACCTGATAGATCCAGTTGGAACCGACTGGAACCAGTTGGATTCTGCTAGAACCAGTTGAAACCTGATGGATCCGCCTGGGTCCACATGGAACCAGTTGGAACCGGACGGATCCGTTTGGATCCAGGTGGAACCAGTTGAAACCTGATTGATCCGGCTGGATCCGAATGGATCCGGTTGGAAGCTGATTGATCCGGATGGAACCGGTTGGAACCAGATCGATCCGGATGGAACCGGTTGGAACTGGGTAGTTTCGGAAGGAACCGGTGGAATCAGATGGATCCAGTTCGAACTGGCTGGAACCGGCTGGATTCTGCGAGAACCAATTCAAACCTGATGGATCCGGCTGGGTCCACATAGAACCACTTGGAACCGGACGGATCCAGTTCCAATCTGTTGGATCTTGTTGGAACCAGATGGGCGAGGTTGGAACCGGATGGATCCGGTTGGAACCGGTTGGGACTGGTTGGATCCAGGTGTATCTGTTTAGAACTGGTTGAATCCATTCGGATCTGACTGGATCCTTTTATGTCTGGCTGGATCCGGTTCTATTCGTCTGGATCTGCTTCTATCCACCTGGATTCGATTGGATCAGCTTGGATACAGTTAGGCCCGGTTAGATCTGGCTTGATCCGCTTGGGTCTAGTTAGATCTGGTTTGATCTGGTTATGCCCGGCTTGATCTGGTCATATCCAGCTTGGTCTGACTGGGTCCCGTTTGATCCTTGCCTTGCCTTGCTCCATTCAGGTCCTTTCGGCTCCATTCGGATCGAATCGTGTGGATTCAGCTTGATTAGGCTGGATTCGGCTGGATTCGGCTCCATTCAGGTTGATTCAGCTCAGTTAGGCTCGATTCGACTCACGTTGGCTCTATTCGGCCTTATTCAGCCCTCTTCCACTCTATTTGGCTCTATTCGACTCTTTTCTACTCTGTTCCTATCTATGCCACTCCATTTGACTCCATTCCAAACAATTCCACTCTATTCTACACTATCCTACTCTATTCCTTTCTACCCTACCCTAACAAACTCTAATCGGTTCGATTCTATTTGAGGCGATCTGTCTTATTTCCTATCCATTTGGATTGATTCCGCTCGATTCGGCTCTATCGGACTCTATTCTACTCTACACTACTCTATTCTACTCTGCTCTACTCTCCTTACCCTATTCTGTTGTCTTCTTTCTATTCTGTCCCGTTCTGTTCTCTTCTATTCTACCCTAACCTACCCTACTCTATTCAATTCGATTTGTCGCATTTCAACACTATGCGACGCGATTCGATATGACTAGGCTCCAATCGGTTCCAACGGGGTCCATTTGGTTCCAATCGGTTGGATTCGGTTTGTTTTGGCTCCGTTCAGCTCGATTTGGCTCGATTTGGCTCTAATCAGCTCTATTCGACTCTATTTCTCTATTCGATGCCATTCGACTCCATCAGAAACATTCAGCTCCACTCCAGCATTCTACTCCCTTCTAATCTCTTCTACTCTATTCTATTGTAATCTACTGTATCCTATCCTACTCTACTATAATCCATTCTAATAGATTTCATTCGATGCAACACGATTCAACACGAATTGCAGGGATTCGACGCGATTCAAAGGGATTCGACACCATACGATGAGATTTGGCACAATTTGTCTCCATTTGGTTCTATTCGTCTCTATTCGACTCGACTCTATTCTTTCTCTTTTGTTCTGTCCTGTTCTATTCTAGTCTACTCTACCCTACCTTAACCTACCCTACTCTAATCTATTCAATTTCATTTGACAGTTTGACGCGATTCGGCACCGTTCGGTTCAAATCAGCTCAAATTGGCTCAGTTCAGCTCGATTAGGCTCGATTTGGTGGGATTTGGCTCGATTCGGCCCTATTCTGCCCTGTTTGGCTCTAGTCAACTCTTTTCTACTCTATTCATCATTATTCGACTCCATTCGACTCCATTCGATTCCAGTCCACTCCATTCTGGACTGTTCTATTCTACCCTACCCTACCCTACCCTGCTCTAGTTCACTCTAATTGATTCTATTGGACGCGCTTCAAAGCAATTTGTCTCGTTTCATCTCCATTGGGCTCTATTTGCCTCTATTCAACTCTATTCTGCTTTACTCTATTCTACTCTACTCTATTCTATTTTATTCTTTCTGTTCAGTTCTATTTTACTCTATCTCTTTTTCTACCCTACCCTACTCTATTCCATTGGATTCGACTTGACACATTTCGACACGATTCGACGCGATTCAGCTCAAATACAATTCGATTTGATTCGATGCAATTCGACACGATTTGACGGGATGCGACACGATTCTCCCTGATACAATGCGATTAGGTGCAATTCGGCTCGATTTGTCTCCATTCATCTCGTTTCGTCTTGATTCAGCTCAGTTCGGCTCCATTCGGCTCTAATCAGCTCTATTTGGCTCTTTTCCACTCTATTCAACTCCACTCTACCCTATTCTACTCTCTGCTATGCTTTCTATTGTGTTCGGTTCTGTTCTATGCCATTCTATTCTACCCTCCTCTCCCCTACTCTGGCCAACTCTAATCTATTCGATTCGACTCTTCTCAATTGTATTCCCTTCTCTTCTCTTCTTCTACTCTCTATTCCACAATATGCTACCCTACCCTACCCTAATCTATTCTATTACATTCTATTTGACTCTACAGTACCCTACTCCATTCTACCCTGCCCTACCCTGTTCTGTTCCTTTCACTTCTGTTCTATGCCGTTCTTGTCTATTCTATTCCTTTCCATTCTATCCTACCCTACCCTACTCTAATCTGTTCTATTCCATGGGATTTAATGCGATTCCACGAAATTTGATACAATTCGACTCTATCCTCTTTTATGCCATTCATTTCTATTCTATTCTACCCTATCCTACCCTACCGTACACTAATCTATCCTTTTCTATTCTGCTCTGTTCTGTTCTAGTCTATTCTCCTTTTCTCTCTATTCCAACCTACCCTACCCTAATCGATTCTATTCTATTCTGTTCTGTTCTAATCTATTCTATTCTGCACTACCCTACCCTACTGTAATCTATTCTATTCTGTTCTGTTGTGTTCTATTCTACTTTTTCCTGTCCTAGTCTATTCTATCCTACACTACCCTGCTCTAATAGACTCTATTCAATGCGATTCAACATGATTTGATGATATTCGATGCAACTCGAGGCAATTCAACACAATTCAACTCTATTCTCTTCTCTTCTATTCTTCTCCTGTGTATTCCACCTTTCGCTCCCCTACCCAGCGCTACCCCACATTACCCTACTCTTGTCTACTCATCTAGGCTACTAGCCTAGGGCAATAGTCTAGACTACTAATCCAGTTTACTCTAGTCTACTATAGTCCACCGTAGTCTACCCTACCCAAACTTACCCTACCTTACTCCATTCTAATCTATTCCATTGCTTCCGATTCAAAGCCGTTCAGTGTGATTGGACGGCATTTAATGGGAATCGATGGGACTCGACAGGTATCGAAGTGATTCAACACGATTTGACACGATTAGAGGCAATCCGACAGGATTCAACGTGATTCGACGAGATTCGACGGGATTCCATGCCATTCGACTTGATTCGACCCAATTCAACGGCACTCGACTTGGAAGGGATTCAATGCAACGTGACACAGCTTGACGCGATTCAACAGATTTAATGAGATGCGATGGGATGTGACAGGAATCGACCCGCTCAGACGCCAATCGAAGCCATTTGATGAGATTCAATGGAATTCACGGGTTTGGAACCGACTTGAAGCGATTCGATGCCATGGATGCCATTTGACAGGAATCGAAGCATTTCCACGTGTTGTGATGGAACTCCATACGATTTGACACGATTCAACAGGATTCGACAAGAATCGACAGGGTTCAACGGGGTTTGAAGAGATTCATCGGGATTTGAAGGAATTCAATGCGATTCAAAGGGGTGTGACGGGATTCGACGCGATTGGATGGGATTCGATGGGATTCGATGCGATTTGTTGGAATTTGTTGGGATGCAATGGCATTCAAGGAGATTCGTTGGAGCTGATTTGATCCGGTTGGAAGCGGATGGATCCGGATGGAACCGGTTGGAGCCAGATTGATCCGGCTGGATACGGATGGGTCCAGTTGCAAAATCCTTGATCCGGCTGTAGCGGTTTGGACCCGAATGGATCCAGTTGGATCCGGATAGTTGCGGAGAAAACCTGTTGGAACCTGATAGATCCAGTTGGAACCGACTGGAACCAGTTGGATTCTGCTAGAACCAGTTGAAACCTGATGGATCCGCCTGGGTCCACATGGAACCAGTTGGAACCGGACGGATCCGTTTGGATCCAGGTGGAACCAGTTGAAACCTGATTGATCCGGCTGGATCCGAATGGATCCGGTTGGAAGCTGATTGATCCGGATGGAACCGGTTGGAACCAGATCGATCCGGATGGAACCGGTTGGAACTGGGTAGTTTCGGAAGGAACCGGTGGAATCAGATGGATCCAGTTCGAACTGGCTGGAACCGGCTGGATTCTGCGAGAACCAATTCAAACCTGATGGATCCGGCTGGGTCCACATAGAACCACTTGGAACCGGACGGATCCAGTTCCAATCTGTTGGATCTTGTTGGAACCAGATGGGCGAGGTTGGAACCGGATGGATCCGGTTGGAACCGGTTGGGACTGGTTGGATCCAGGTGTATCTGTTTAGAACTGGTTGAATCCATTCGGATCTGACTGGATCCTTTTATGTCTGGCTGGATCCGGTTCTATTCGTCTGGATCTGCTTCTATCCACCTGGATTCGATTGGATCAGCTTGGATACAGTTAGGCCCGGTTAGATCTGGCTTGATCCGCTTGGGTCTAGTTAGATCTGGTTTGATCTGGTTATGCCCGGCTTGATCTGGTCATATCCAGCTTGGTCTGACTGGGTCCCGTTTGATCCTTTCCTTGCCTTGCTCCATTCAGGTCCTTTCGGCTCCATTCGGATCGAATCGTGTGGATTCAGCTTGATTAGGCTGGATTCGTCTGGATTCGGCTCCATTCCGGTTGATTCAGCTCAGTTAGGCTCGATTCGACTCACGTTGGCTCTATTCGGCCTTATTCAGCCCTCTTCCACTCTATTTGGCTCTATTCGACTCTTTTCTACTCTGTTCCTATCTATGCCACTCCATTTGACTCCATTCCAAACAATTCCACTCTATTCTACACTATCCTACTCTATTCCTTTCTACCCTACCCTAACAAACTCTAATCGGTTCGATTCTATTTGAGGCGATCTGTCTTATTTCCTATCCATTTGGATTGATTCCGTTCGATTCGGCTCTATCGGACTCTATTCTACTCTACACTACTCTATTCTACTCTGCTCTACTCTCCTTACCCTATTCTGTTGTCTTCTTTCTATTCTGTCCCGTTCTGTTCTCTTCTATTCTACCCTAACCTACCCTACTCTATTCAATTCGATTTGTCGCATTTCAACACTATGCGACGCGATTCGATATGACTAGGCTCCAATCGGTTCCAACGGGGTCCATTCGGTTCCAATCGGTTGGATTCGGTTTGTTTTGGCTCCGTTCAGCTCGATTTGGCTCGATTTGGCTCTAATCAGCTCTATTCGACTCTATTTCTCTATTCGATGCCATTCGACTCCATCAGAAACATTCAGCTCCACTCCAGCATTCTACTCCCTTCTAATCTCTTCTACTCTATTCTATTGTAATCTACTGTATCCTATCCTACTCTACTATAATCCATTCTAATAGATTTCATTCGATGCAACACGATTCAACACGAATTGCAGGGATTCGACGCGATTCAAAGGGATTCGACACCATACGATGAGATTTGGCACAATTTGTCTCCATTTGGTTCTATTCGTCTCTATTCGACTCGACTCTATTCTTTCTCTTTTGTTCTGTCCTGTTCTATTCTAGTCTACTCTACCCTACCTTAACCTACCCTACTCTAATCTATTCAATTTCATTTGACAGTTTGACGCGATTCGGCACCGTTCGGTTCAAATCAGCTCAAATTGGCTCAGTTCAGCTCGATTAGGCTCGATTTGGTGGGATTTGGCTCGATTCGGCCCTATTCTGCCCTGTTTGGCTCTAGTCAACTCTTTTCTACTCTATTCATCATTATTCGACTCCATTCGACTCCATTCGATTCCAGTCCACTCCATTCTGGACTGTTCTATTCTATTCTACCCTACCCTACCCTACCCTGCTCTAGTTCACTCTAATTGATTCTATTGGACGCGCTTCAAAGCAATTTGTCTCGTTTCATCTCCATTGGGCTCTATTTGCCTCTATTCAACTCTATTCTGCTTTACTCTATTCTACTCTACTCTATTCTATTTTATTCTTTCTGTTCAGTTCTATTTTACTCTATCTCTTTTTCTACCCTACCCTACTCTATTCCATTGGATTCGACTTGACACATTTCGACACGATTCGACGCGATTCAGCTCAAATACAATTCGATTTGATTCGATGCAATTCGACACGATTTGACGGGATGCGACACGATTCTCCCTGATACAATGCGATTAGGTGCAATTCGGCTCGATTTGTCTCCATTCATCTCGTTTCGTCTTGATTCAGCTCAGTTCGGCTCCATTCGGCTCTAATCAGCTCTATTTGGCTCTTTTCCACTCTATTCAACTCCACTCTACCCTATTCTACTCTCTGCTATGCTTTCTATTGTGTTCGGTTCTGTTCTATGCCATTCTATTCTACCCTCCTCTCCCCTACTCTGGCCAACTCTAATCTATTCGATTCGACTCTTCTCAATTGTATTCCCTTCTCTTCTCTTCTTCTACTCTCTATTCCACAATATGCTACCCTACCCTACCCTAATCTATTCTATTACATTCTATTTGACTCTACAGTACCCTACTCCATTCTACCCTGCCCTACCCTGTTCTGTTCCTTTCACTTCTGTTCTATGCCGTTCTTGTCTATTCTATTCCTTTCCATTCTATCCTACCCTACCCTACTCTAATCTGTTCTATTCCATGGGATTTAATGCGATTCCACGAAATTTGATACAATTCGACTCTATCCTCTTTTATGCCATTCATTTCTATTCTATTCTACCCTATCCTACCCTACCGTACACTAATCTATCCTTTTCTCTTCTGCTCTGTTCTGTTCTAGTCTATTCTCCTTTTCTCTCTATTCCAACCTACCCTACCCTAATCGATTCTATTCTATTCTGTTCTGTTCTAATCTATTCTATTCTGCACTACCCTACCCTACTGTAATCTATTCTATTCTGTTCTGTTGTGTTCTATTCTACTTTTTCCTGTCCTAGTCTATTCTATCCTACACTACCCTGCTCTAATAGACTCTATTCAATGCGATTCAACATGATTTGATGATATTCGATGCAACTCGAGGCAATTCAACACAATTCAACTCTATTCTCTTCTCTTCTATTCTTCTCCTGTGTATTCCACCTTTCGCTCCCCTACCCAGCGCTACCCCACATTACCCTACTCTTGTCTACTCATCTAGGCTACTAGCCTAGGGCAATAGTCTAGACTACTAATCCAGTTTACTCTAGTCTACTATAGTCCACCGTAGTCTACCCTACCCAAACTTACCCTACCTTACTCCATTCTAATCTATTCCATTGCTTCCGATTCAAAGCCGTTCAGTGTGATTGGACGGCATTTAATGGGAATCGATGGGACTCGACAGGTATCGAAGTGATTCAACACGATTTGACACGATTAGAGGCAATCCGACAGGATTCAACGTGATTCGACGAGATTCGACGGGATTCCATGCCATTCGACTTGATTCGACCCAATTCAATGGCACTCGACTTGGAAGGGATTCAATGCAACGTGACACAGCTTGACGCGATTCAACAGATTTAATGAGATGCGATGGGATGTGACAGGAATCGACCCGCTCAGACGCCAATCGAAGCCATTTGATGAGATTCAATGGAATTCACGGGTTTGGAACCGACTTGAAGCGATTCGATGCCATGGATGCCATTTGACAGGAATCGAAGCATTTCCACGTGTTGTGATGGAACTCCATACGATTTGACACGATTCAACAGGATTCGACAAGAATCGACAGGGTTCAACGGGGTTTGAAGAGATTCATCGGGATTTGAAGGAATTCAATGCGATTCAAAGGGGTGTGACGGGATTCGACGCGATTGGATGGGATTCGATGGGATTCGATGCGATTTGTTGGAATTTGTTGGGATGCAATGGCATTCAAGGAGATTCGTTGGAGCTGATTTGATCCGGTTGGAAGCGGATGGATCCGGATGGAACCGGTTGGAGCCAGATTGATCCGGCTGGATACGGATGGGTCCAGTTGCAAAATCCTTGATCCGGCTGTAGCGGTTTGGACCCGAATGGATCCAGTTGGATCCGGATAGTTGCGGAGAAAACCTGTTGGAACCTGATAGATCCAGTTGGAACCGACTGGAACCAGTTGGATTCTGCTAGAACCAGTTGAAACCTGATGGATCCGCCTGGGTCCACATGGAACCAGTTGGAACCGGACGGATCCGTTTGGATCCAGGTGGAACCAGTTGAAACCTGATTGATCCGGCTGGATCCGAATGGATCCGGTTGGAAGCTGATTGATCCGGATGGAACCGGTTGGAACCAGATCGATCCGGATGGAGCCGGTTGGAACTGGGTAGTTTCGGAAGGAACCGGTGGAATCAGATGGATCCAGTTCGAACTGGCTGGAACCGGCTGGATTCTGCGAGAACCAATTCAAACCTGATGGATCCGGCTGGGTCCACATAGAACCACTTGGAACCGGACGGATCCAGTTCCAATCTGTTGGATCTGGTTGGAACCAGATGGGCGAGGTTGGAACCGGATGGATCCGGTTGGAACCGGTTGGGACTGGTTGGATCCAGGTGTATCTGTTTAGAACTGGTTGAATCCATTCGGATCTGCCTGGATCCTTTTATGTCTGGCTGGATCCGGTTCTATTCGTCTGGATCTGCTTCTATCCACCTGGATTCGATTGGATCAGCTTGGATACAGTTAGGCCCGGTTAGATCTGGCTTGATCCGCTTGGGTCTAGTTAGATCTGGTTTGATCTGGTTATGCCCGGCTTGATCTGGTCATATCCAGCTTGGTCTGACTGGGTCCCGTTTGATCCTTGCCTTGCATTGCTCCATTCAGGTCCTTTCGGCTCCATTCGGATCGAATCGTGTGGATTCAGCTTGATTAGGCTGGATTCGGCTGGATTCGGCTCCATTCTGGTTGATTCAGCTCAGTTAGGCTCGATTCGACTCACGTTGGCTCTATTCGGCCTTATTCAGCCCTCTTCCACTCTATTTGGCTCTATTCGACTCTTTTCTACTCTGTTCCTATCTATGCCACTCCATTTGACTCCATTCCAAACAATTCCACTCTATTCTACACTATCCTACTCTATTCCTTTCTACCCTACCCTAACAAACTCTAATCGGTTCGATTCTATTTGAGGCGATCTGTCTTATTTCCTATCCATTTGGATTGATTCCGCTCGATTCGGCTCTATCGGACTCTATTCTACTCTACACTACTCTATTCTACTCTGCTCTACTCTCCTTACCCTATTCTGTTGTCTTCTTTCTATTCTGTCCCGTTCTGTTCTCTTCTATTCTACCCTAACCTACCCTACTCTATTCAATTCGATTTGTCGCATTTCAACACTATGCGACGCGATTCGATATGACTAGGCTCCAATCGGTTCCAACGGGGTCCATTTGGTTCCAATCGGTTGGATTCGGTTTGTTTTGGCTCCGTTCAGCTCGATTTGGCTCGATTTGGCTCTAATCAGCTCTATTCGACTCTATTTCTCTATTCGATGCCATTCGACTCCATCAGAAACATTCAGCTCCACTCCAGCATTCTACTCCCTTCTAATCTCTTCTACTCTATTCTATTGTAATCTACTGTATCCTATCCTACTCTACTATAATCCATTCTAATAGATTTCATTCGATGCAACACGATTCAACACGAATTGCAGGGATTCGACGCGATTCAAAGGGATTCGACACCATACGATGAGATTTGGCACAATTTGTCTCCATTTGGTTCTATTCGTCTCTATTCGACTCGACTCTATTCTTTCTCTTTTGTTCTGTCCTGTTCTATTCTAGTCTACTCTACCCTACCTTAACCTACCCTACTCTAATCTATTCAATTTCATTTGACAGTTTGACGCGATTCGGCACCGTTCGGTTCAGATCAGCTCAAATTGGCTCAGTTCAGCTCGATTAGGCTCGATTTGGTGGGATTTGGCTCGATTCGGCCCTATTCTGCCCTGTTTGGCTCTAGTCAACTCTTTTCTACTCTATTCATCATTATTCGACTCCATTCGACTCCATTCGATTCCAGTCCACTCCATTCTGGACTGTTCTATTCTACCCTACCCTACCCTACCCTACCCTGCTCTAGTTCACTCTAATTGATTCTATTGGACGCGCTTCAAAGCAATTTGTCTCGTTTCATCTCCATTGGGCTCTATTTGCCTCTATTCAACTCTATTCTGCTTTACTCTATTCTACTCTACTCTATTCTATTTTATTCTTTCTGTTCAGTTCTATTTTACTCTATCTCTTTTTCTACCCTACCCTACTCTATTCCATTGGATTCGACTTGACACATTTCGACACGATTCGACGCGATTCAGCTCAAATACAATTCGATTTGATTCGATGCAATTCGACACGATTTGACGGGATGCGACACGATTCTCCCTGATACAATGCGATTAGGTGCAATTCGGCTCGATTTGTCTCCATTCATCTCGTTTCGTCTTGATTCAGCTCAGTTCGGCTCCATTCGGCTCTAATCAGCTCTATTTGGCTCTTTTCCACTCTATTCAACTCCACTCTACCCTATTCTACTCTCTGCTATGCTTTCTATTGTGTTCGGTTCTGTTCTATGCCATTCTATTCTACCCTCCTCTCCCCTACTCTGGCCAACTCTAATCTATTCGATTCGACTCTTCTCAATTGTATTCCCTTCTCTTCTCTTCTTCTACTCTCTATTCCACAATATGCTACCCTACCCTACCCTAATCTATTCTATTACATTCTATTTGACTCTACAGTACCCTACTCCATTCTACCCTGCCCTACCCTGTTCTGTTCCTTTCACTTCTGTTCTATGCCGTTCTTGTCTATTCTATTCCTTTCCATTCTATCCTACCCTACCCTACTCTAATCTGTTCTATTCCATGGGATTTAATGCGATTCCACGAAATTTGATACAATTCGACTCTATCCTCTTTTATGCCATTCATTTCTATTCTATTCTACCCTATCCTACCCTACCGTACACTAATCTATCCTTTTCTATTCTGCTCTGTTCTGTTCTAGTCTATTCTCCTTTTCTCTCTATTCCAACCTACCCTACCCTAATCGATTCTATTCTATTCTGTTCTGTTCTAATCTATTCTATTCTGCACTACCCTACCCTACTGTAATCTATTCTATTCTGTTCTGTTGTGTTCTATTCTACTTTTTCCTGTCCTAGTCTATTCTATCCTACACTACCCTGCTCTAATAGACTCTATTCAATGCGATTCAACATGATTTGATGATATTCGATGCAACTCGAGGCAATTCAACACAATTCAACTCTATTCTCTTCTCTTCTATTCTTCTCCTGTGTATTCCACCTTTCGCTCCCCTACCCAGCGCTACCCCACATTACCCTACTCTTGTCTACTCATCTAGGCTACTAGCCTAGGGCAATAGTCTAGACTACTAATCCAGTTTACTCTAGTCTACTATAGTCCACCGTAGTCTACCCTACCCAAACTTACCCTACCTTACTCCATTCTAATCTATTCCATTGCTTCCGATTCAAAGCCGTTCAGTGTGATTGGACGGCATTTAATGGGAATCGATGGGACTCGACAGGTATCGAAGTGATTCAACACGATTTGACACGATTAGAGGCAATCCGACAGGATTCAACGTGATTCGACGGGATTCGACGGGATTCCATGCCATTCGACTTGATTCGACCCAATTCAACGGCACTCGACTTGGAAGGGATTCAATGCAACGTGACACAGCTTGACGCGATTCAACAGATTTAATGAGATGCGATGGGATGTGACAGGAATCGACCCGCTCAGACGCCAATCGAAGCCATTTGATGAGATTCAATGGAATTCACGGGTTTGGAACCGACTTGAAGCGATTCGATGCCATGGATGCCATTTGACAGGAATCGAAGCATTTCCACGTGTTGTGATGGAACTCCATACGATTTGACACGATTCAACAGGATTCGACAAGAATCGACAGGGTTCAACGGGGTTTGAAGAGATTCATCGGGATTTGAAGGAATTCAATGCGATTCAAAGGGGTGTGACGGGATTCGACGCGATTGGATGGGATTCGATGGGATTCGATGCGATTTGTTGGAATTTGTTGGGATGCAATGGCATTCAAGGAGATTCGTTGGAGCTGATTTGATCCGGTTGGAAGCGGATGGATCCGGATGGAACCGGTTGGAGCCAGATTGATCCGGCTGGATACGGATGGGTCCAGTTGCAAAATCCTTGATCCGGCTGTAGCGGTTTGGACCCGAATGGATCCAGTTGGATCCGGATAGTTGCGGAGAAAACCTGTTGGAACCTGATAGATCCAGTTGGAACCGACTGGAACCAGTTGGATTCTGCTAGAACCAGTTGAAACCTGATGGATCCGCCTGGGTCCACATGGAACCAGTTGGAACCGGACGGATCCGTTTGGATCCAGGTGGAACCAGTTGAAACCTGATTGATCCGGCTGGATCCGAATGGATCCGGTTGGAAGCTGATTGATCCGGATGGAACCGGTTGGAACCAGATCGATCCGGATGGAACCGGTTGGAACTGGGTAGTTTCGGAAGGAACCGGTGGAATCAGATGGATCCAGTTCGAACTGGCTGGAACCGGCTGGATTCTGCGAGAACCAATTCAAACCTGATGGATCCGGCTGGGTCCACATAGAACCACTTGGAACCGGACGGATCCAGTTCCAATCTGTTGGATCTTGTTGGAACCAGATGGGCGAGGTTGGAACCGGATGGATCCGGTTGGAACCGGTTGGGACTGGTTGGATCCAGGTGTATCTGTTTAGAACTGGTTGAATCCATTCGGATCTGACTGGATCCTTTTATGTCTGGCTGGATCCGGTTCTATTCGTCTGGATCTGCTTCTATCCACCTGGATTCGATTGGATCAGCTTGGATACAGTTAGGCCCGGTTAGATCTGGCTTGATCCGCTTGGGTCTAGTTAGATCTGGTTTGATCTGGTTATGCCCGGCTTGATCTGGTCATATCCAGCTTGGTCTGACTGGGTCCCGTTTGATCCTTGCCTTGCCTTGCTCCATTCAGGTCCTTTCGGCTCCATTCGGATCGAATCGTGTGGATTCAGCTTGATTAGGCTGGATTCGGCTGGATTCGGCTCCATTCAGGTTGATTCAGCTCAGTTAGGCTCGATTCGACTCACGTTGGCTCTATTCGGCCTTATTCAGCCCTCTTCCACTCTATTTGGCTCTATTCGACTCTTTTCTACTCTGTTCCTATCTATGCCACTCCATTTGACTCCATTCCAAACAATTCCACTCTATTCTACACTATCCTACTCTATTCCTTTCTACCCTACCCTAACAAACTCTAATCGGTTCGATTCTATTTGAGGCGATCTGTCTTATTTCCTATCCATTTGGATTGATTCCGCTCGATTCGGCTCTATCGGACTCTATTCTACTCTACACTACTCTATTCTACTCTGCTCTACTCTCCTTACCCTATTCTGTTGTCTTCTTTCTATTCTGTCCCGTTCTGTTCTCTTCTATTCTACCCTAACCTACCCTACTCTATTCAATTCGATTTGTCGCATTTCAACACTATGCGACGCGATTCGATATGACTAGGCTCCAATCGGTTCCAACGGGGTCCATTTGGTTCCAATCGGTTGGATTCGGTTTGTTTTGGCTCCGTTCAGCTCGATTTGGCTCGATTTGGCTCTAATCAGCTCTATTCGACTCTATTTCTCTATTCGATGCCATTCGACTCCATCAGAAACATTCAGCTCCACTCCAGCATTCTACTCCCTTCTAATCTCTTCTACTCTATTCTATTGTAATCTACAGTATCCTATCCTACTCTACTATAATCCATTCTAATAGATTTCATTCGATGCAACACGATTCAACACGAATTGCAGGGATTCGACGCGATTCAAAGGGATTCGACACCATACGATGAGATTTGGCACAATTTGTCTCCATTTGGTTCTATTCGTCTCTATTCGACTCGACTCTATTCTTTCTCTTTTGTTCTGTCCTGTTCTATTCTAGTCTACTCTACCCTACCTTAACCTACCCTACTCTAATCTATTCAATTTCATTTGACAGTTTGACGCGATTCGGCACCGTTCGGTTCAAATCAGCTCAAATTGGCTCAGTTCAGCTCGATTAGGCTCGATTTGGTGGGATTTGGCTCGATTCGGCCCTATTCTGCCCTGTTTGGCTCTAGTCAACTCTTTTCTACTCTATTCATCATTATTCGACTCCATTCGACTCCATTCGATTCCAGTCCACTCCATTCTGGACTGTTCTATTCTACCCTACCCTACCCTACCCTGCTCTAGTTCACTCTAATTGATTCTATTGGACGCGCTTCAAAGCAATTTGTCTCGTTTCATCTCCATTGGGCTCTATTTGCCTCTATTCAACTCTATTCTGCTTTACTCTATTCTACTCTACTCTATTCTATTTTATTCTTTCTGTTCAGTTCTATTTTACTCTATCTCTTTTTCTACCCTACCCTACTCTATTCCATTGGATTCGACTTGACACATTTCGACACGATTCGACGCGATTCAGCTCAAATACAATTCGATTTGATTCGATGCAATTCGACACGATTTGACGGGATGCGACACGATTCTCCCTGATACAATGCGATTAGGTGCAATTCGGCTCGATTTGTCTCCATTCATCTCGTTTCGTCTTGATTCAGCTCAGTTCGGCTCCATTCGGCTCTAATCAGCTCTATTTGGCTCTTTTCCACTCTATTCAACTCCACTCTACCCTATTCTACTCTCTGCTATGCTTTCTATTGTGTTCGGTTCTGTTCTATGCCATTCTATTCTACCCTCCTCTCCCCTACTCTGGCCAACTCTAATCTATTCGATTCGACTCTTCTCAATTGTATTCCCTTCTCTTCTCTTCTTCTACTCTCTATTCCACAATATGCTACCCTACCCTACCCTAATCTATTCTATTACATTCTATTTGACTCTACAGTACCCTACTCCATTCTACCCTGCCCTACCCTGTTCTGTTCCTTTCACTTCTGTTCTATGCCGTTCTTGTCTATTCTATTCCTTTCCATTCTATCCTACCCTACCCTACTCTAATCTGTTCTATTCCATGGGATTTAATGCGATTCCACGAAATTTGATACAATTCGACTCTATCCTCTTTTATGCCATTCATTTCTATTCTATTCTACCCTATCCTACCCTACCGTACACTAATCTATCCTTTTCTATTCTGCTCTGTTCTGTTCTAGTCTATTCTCCTTTTCTCTCTATTCCAACCTACCCTACCCTAATCGATTCTATTCTATTCTGTTCTGTTCTAATCTATTCTATTCTGCACTACCCTACCCTACTGTAATCTATTCTATTCTGTTCTGTTGTGTTCTATTCTACTTTTTCCTGTCCTAGTCTATTCTATCCTACACTACCCTGCTCTAATAGACTCTATTCAATGCGATTCAACATGATTTGATGATATTCGATGCAACTCGAGGCAATTCAACACAATTCAACTCTATTCTCTTCTCTTCTATTCTTCTCCTGTGTATTCCACCTTTCGCTCCCCTACCCAGCGCTACCCCACATTACCCTACTCTTGTCTACTCATCTAGGCTACTAGCCTAGGGCAATAGTCTAGACTACTAATCCAGTTTACTCTAGTCTACTATAGTCCACCGTAGTCTACCCTACCCAAACTTACCCTACCTTACTCCATTCTAATCTATTCCATTGCTTCCGATTCAAAGCCGTTCAGTGTGATTGGACGGCATTTAATGGGAATCGATGGGACTCGACAGGTATCGAAGTGATTCAACACGATTTGACACGATTAGAGGCAATCCGACAGGATTCAACGTGATTCGACGAGATTCGACGGGATTCCATGCCATTCGACTTGATTCGACCCAATTCAACGGCACTCGACTTGGAAGGGATTCAATGCAACGTGACACAGCTTGACGCGATTCAACAGATTTAATGAGATGCGATGGGATGTGACAGGAATCGACCCGCTCAGACGCCAATCGAAGCCATTTGATGAGATTCAATGGAATTCACGGGTTTGGAACCGACTTGAAGCGATTCGATGCCATGGATGCCATTTGACAGGAATCGAAGCATTTCCACGTGTTGTGATGGAACTCGCATACGGTTTGACACGATTCAACAGGATTCGACAAGAATCGACAGGGTTCAACGGGGTTTGAAGAGATTCATCGGGATTTGAAGGAATTCAATGCGATTCAAAGGGGTGTGACGGGATTCGACGCGATTGGATGGGATTCGATGGGATTCGATGCGATTTGTTGGAATTTGTTGGGATGCAATGGCATTCAAGGAGATTCTTTGGAGCTGATTTGATCCGGTTGGAAGCGGATGGATCCGGATGGAACCGGTTGGAGCCAGATTGATCCGGCTGGATACGGATGGGTCCAGTTGCAAAATCCTTGATCCGGCTGTAGCGGTTTGGACCCGAATGGATCCAGTTGGATCCGGATAGTTGCGGAGAAAACCTGTTGGAACCTGATAGATCCAGTTGGAACCGACTGGAACCAGTTGGATTCTGCTAGAACCAGTTGAAACCTGATGGATCCGCCTGGGTCCACATGGAACCAGTTGGAACCGGACGGATCCGTTTGGATCCAGGTGGAACCAGTTGAAACCTGATTGATCCGGCTGGATCCGAATGGATCCGGTTGGAAGCTGATTGATCCGGATGGAACCGGTTGGAACCAGATCGATCCGGATGGAGCCGGTTGGAACTGGGTAGTTTCGGAAGGAACCGGTGGAATCAGATGGATCCAGTTCGAACTGGCTGGAACCGGCTGGATTCTGCGAGAACCAATTCAAACCTGATGGATCCGGCTGGGTCCACATAGAACCACTTGGAACCGGACGGATCCAGTTCCAATCTGTTGGATCTTGTTGGAACCAGATGGGCGAGGTTGGAACCGGATGGATCCGGTTGGAACCGGTTGGGACTGGTTGGATCCAGGTGTATCTGTTTAGAACTGGTTGAATCCATTCGGATCTGCCTGGATCCTTTTATGTCTGGCTGGATCCGGTTCTATTCGTCTGGATCTGCTTCTATCCACCTGGATTCGATTGGATCAGCTTGGATACAGTTAGGCCCGGTTAGATCTGGCTTGATCCGCTTGGGTCTAGTTAGATCTGGTTTGATCTGGTTATGCCCGGCTTGATCTGGTCATATCCAGCTTGGTCTGACTGGGTCCCGTTTGATCCTTTCCTTGCCTTGCTCCATTCAGGTCCTTTCGGCTCCATTCGGATCGAATCGTGTGGATTCAGCTTGATTAGGCTGGATTCGTCTGGATTCGGCTCCATTCCGGTTGATTCAGCTCAGTTAGGCTCGATTCGACTCACTTTGGCTCTATTCGGCCTTATTCAGCCCTCTTCCACTCTATTTGGCTCTATTCGACTCTTTTCTACTCTGTTCCTATCTATGCCACTCCATTTGACTCCATTCCAAACAATTCCACTCTATTCTACACTATCCTACTCTATTCCTTTCTACCCTACCCTAACAAACTCTAATCGGTTCGATTCTATTTGAGGCGATCTGTCTTATTTCCTATCCATTTGGATTGATTCCGCTCGATTCGGCTCTATCAGACTCTATTCTACTCTACACTACTCTATTCTACTCTGCTCTACTCTCCTTACTCTATTCTGTTGTCTTCTTTCTATTCTGTCCCGTTCTATTCTCTTCTATTCTACCCTAACCTACCCTACTCTATTCAATTCGATTTGTCGCATTTCAACACTATGCGATGCGATTCGATATGACTAGGCTCCAGTCGGTTCCAACGGGTCCATTCGGTTCTAATCGGTTGGATTCGGTTTGATTTGGCTCAGTTCAGCTCGATTTGGCTCCATTTGGCTCTAATCAGCTCTATTCGACTCTATTTCTTTATTCGATGCCATTCGACTCCATCAGAAACATTCAGCTCCACTCCAGCATTCTACTCCCTTCTAATCTCTTCTACTCTATTCTATTGTAATCTACTGTATCCTATCCTACTCTACTATAATCCATTCTAATAGATTTCATTCGATGCAACACGATTCAACACGAATTGCAGGGATTCGACGCGATTCAAAGGGATTCGACACCATACGATGAAATTTGGCACAATTTGTCTCCATTTGGTTCTATTCGTCTCTATTCGACTCGACTCTATTCTTTCTCTTTTGTTCTGTCCTGTTCTATTCTAGTCTACTCTACCCTACCTTAACCTACCCTACTCTAATCTATTCAATTTCATTTGACAGTTTGACGCGATTCGGCCCCGTTCGGTTCAAATCAGCTCAAATTGGCTCAGTTCAGCTCGATTAGGCTCGATTTGGTGGGATTTGGCTCGATTCGGCCCTATTCTGCCCTGTTTGGCTCTAGTCAACTCTTTTCTACTCTATTCATCATTATTCGACTCCATTCGACTCCATTCGATTCCAGTCCACTCCATTCTGGACTGTTCTATTCTACCCTACCCTACCCTACCCTGCTCTAGTTCACTCTAATTGATTCTATTGGACGCGCTTCAAAGCAATTTGTCTCGTTTCATCTCCATTGGGCTCTATTTGCCTCTATTCAACTCTATTCTGCTTTACTCTATTCTACTCTACTCTATTCTATTTTATTCTTTCTGTTCAGTTCTATTTTACTCTATCTCTTTTTCTACCCTACCCTACTCTATTCCATTGGATTCGACTTGACACATTTCGACACGATTCGACGCGATTCAGCTCAAATACAATTCGATTTGATTCGATGCAATTCGACACGATTTGACGGGATGCGACACGATTCTCCCTGATACAATGCGATTAGGTGCAATTCGGCTCGATTTGTCTCCATTCATCTCGTTTCGTCTTGATTCAGCTCAGTTCGGCTCCATTCGGCTCTAATCAGCTCTATTTGGCTCTTTTCCACTCTATTCAACTCCACTCTACCCTATTCTACTCTCTGCTATGCTTTCTATTGTGTTCTGTTCTGTTCTATGCCATTCTATTCTACCCTCCTCTCCCCTACTCTGGCCAACTCTAATCTATTCGATTCGACTCTTCTCAATTGTATTCCCTTCTCTTCTCTTCTTCTACTCTCTATTCCACAATATGCTACCCTACCCTACCCTAATCTATTCTATTACATTCTATTTGACTCTACAGTACCCTACTCCATTCTACCCTGCCCTACCCTGTTCTGTTCCTTTCACTTCTGTTCTATGCCGTTCTTGTCTATTCTATTCCTTTCCATTCTATCCTACCCTACCCTACTCTAATCTGTTCTATTCCATGGGATTTAATGCGATTCCACGAAATTTGATACAATTCGACTCTATCCTCTTTTATGCCATTCATTTCTATTCTATTCTACCCTATCCTACCCTACCGTACACTAATCTATCCTTTTCTCTTCTGCTCTGTTCTGTTCTATTCTATTCTCCTTTTCTCTCTATTCCAACCTACCCTACCCTAATCGATTCTATTCTATTCTGTTCTGTTCTAATCTATTCTATTCTGCGCTACCCTACCCTACTGTAATCTATTCTATTCTGTTCTGTTTTGTTCTATTCTACTTTTTCCTGTCCTAGTCTATTCTATCCTACACTACCCTGCTCTAATAGACTCTATTCAATGCGATTCAACATGATTTGATGATATTCGATGCAACTCGAGGCAATTCAACACAATTCAACTCTATTCTCTTCTCTTCTATTCTTCTACTGTGTATTCCACCTTTCGCTCCCCTACCCAGCGCTACCCCACATTACCCTACTCTTGTCTACTCATCTAGGCTACTAGCCTAGGGCAATAGTCTAGACTACTAATCCAGTTTACTCTAGTCTACTATAGTCCACCGTAGTCTACCCTACCCAAACTTACCCTACCTTACTCCATTCTAATCTATTCCATTGCTTCCGATTCAAAGCCATTCAGTGTGATTGGACGGCATTTAATGGGAATCGATGGGACTCGACAGGTATCGAAGTGATTCAACACGATTTGACACGATTAGAGGCAATCCGACAGGATTCAACGTGATTCGACGGGATTCGACGGGATTCCATGCCATTCGACTTGATTCGACCCAATTCAACGGCACTCGACTTGGAAGGGATTCAATGCAACGTGACACAGCTTGACGCGATTCAACAGATTTAATGAGATGCGATGGGATGTGACAGGAATCGACCCGCTCAGACGCCAATCGAAGCCATTTGATGAGATTCAATGGAATTCACGGGTTTGGAACCGACTTGAAGCGATTCGATGCCATGGATGCCATTTGACAGGAATCGAAGCATTTCGACGTGTTGTGATGGAACTCGCATACGGTTTGACACGATTCAACAGGATTCGACAAGAATCGACAGGGTTCAACGGGGTTTGAAGAGATTCATCGGGATTTGAAGGAATTCAATGCGATTCAAAGGGGTGTGACGGGATTCGACGCGATTGGATGGGATTCGATGGGATTCGATGCGATTTGTTGGAATTTGTTGGGATGCAATGGCATTCAAGGAGATTCTTTGGAGCTGATTTGATCCGGTTGGAAGCGGATGGATCCGGATGGAACCGGTTGGAGCCAGATTGATCCGGCTGGATACGGATGGGTCCAGTTGCAAAATCCTTGATCCGGCTGTAGCGGTTTGGACCCGAATGGATCCAGTTGGATCCGGATAGTTGCGGAGAAAACCTGTTGGAACCTGATAGATCCAGTTGGAACCGACTGGAACCAGTTGGATTCTGCTAGAACCAGTTGAAACCTGATGGATCCGCCTGGGTCCACATGGAACCAGTTGGAACCGGACGGATCCGTTTGGATCCAGGTGGAACCAGTTGAAACCTGATTGATCCGGCTGGATCCGAATGGATCCGGTTGGAAGCTGATTGATCCGGATGGAACCGGTTGGAACCAGATCGATCCGGATGGAGCCGGTTGGAACTGGGTAGTTTCGGAAGGAACCGGTGGAATCAGATGGATCCAGTTCGAACTGGCTGGAACCGGCTGGATTCTGCGAGAACCAATTCAAACCTGATGGATCCGGCTGGGTCCACATAGAACCACTTGGAACCGGACGGATCCAGTTCCAATCTGTTGGATCTTGTTGGAACCAGATGGGCGAGGTTGGAACCGGATGGATCCGGTTGGAACCGGTTGGGACTGGTTGGATCCAGGTGTATCTGTTTAGAACTGGTTGAATCCATTCGGATCTGCCTGGATCCTTTTATGTCTGGCTGGATCCGGTTCTATTCGTCTGGATCTGCTTCTATCCACCTGGATTCGATTGGATCAGCTTGGATACAGTTAGGCCCGGTTAGATCTGGCTTGATCCGCTTGGGTCTAGTTAGATCTGGTTTGATCTGGTTATGCCCGGCTTGATCTGGTCATATCCAGCTTGGTCTGACTGGGTCCCGTTTGATCCTTTCCTTGCCTTGCTCCATTCAGGTCCTTTCGGCTCCATTCGGATCGAATCGTGTGGATTCAGCTTGATTAGGCTGGATTCGTCTGGATTCGGCTCCATTCCGGTTGATTCAGCTCAGTTAGGCTCGATTCGACTCACTTTGGCTCTATTCGGCCTTATTCAGCCCTCTTCCACTCTATTTGGCTCTATTCGACTCTTTTCTACTCTGTTCCTATCTATGCCACTCCATTTGACTCCATTCCAAACAATTCCACTCTATTCTACACTATCCTACTCTATTCCTTTCTACCCTACCCTAACAAACTCTAATCGGTTCGATTCTATTTGAGGCGATCTGTCTTATTTCCTATCCATTTGGATTGATTCCGCTCGATTCGGCTCTATCAGACTCTATTCTACTCTACACTACTCTATTCTACTCTGCTCTACTCTCCTTACTCTATTCTGTTGTCTTCTTTCTATTCTGTCCCGTTCTATTCTCTTCTATTCTACCCTAACCTACCCTACTCTATTCAATTCGATTTGTCGCATTTCAACACTATGCGATGCGATTCGATATGACTAGGCTCCAGTCGGTTCCAACGGGTCCATTCGGTTCTAATCGGTTGGATTCGGTTTGATTTGGCTCAGTTCAGCTCGATTTGGCTCCATTTGGCTCTAATCAGCTCTATTCGACTCTATTTCTTTATTCGATGCCATTCGACTCCATCAGAAACATTCAGCTCCACTCCAGCATTCTACTCCCTTCTAATCTCTTCTACTCTATTCTATTGTAATCTACTGTATCCTATCCTACTCTACTATAATCCATTCTAATAGATTTCATTCGATGCAACACGATTCAACACGAATTGCAGGGATTCGACGCGATTCAAAGGGATTCGACACCATACGATGAAATTTGGCACAATTTGTCTCCATTTGGTTCTATTCGTCTCTATTCGACTCGACTCTATTCTTTCTCTTTTGTTCTGTCCTGTTCTATTCTAGTCTACTCTACCCTACCTTAACCTACCCTACTCTAATCTATTCAATTTCATTTGACAGTTTGACGCGATTCGGCCCCGTTCGGTTCAAATCAGCTCAAATTGGCTCAGTTCAGCTCGATTAGGCTCGATTTGGTGGGATTTGGCTCGATTCGGCCCTATTCTGCCCTGTTTGGCTCTAGTCAACTCTTTTCTACTCTATTCATCATTATTCGACTCCATTCGACTCCATTCGATTCCAGTCCACTCCATTCTGGACTGTTCTATTCTACCCTACCCTACCCTACCCTGCTCTAGTTCACTCTAATTGATTCTATTGGACGCGCTTCAAAGCAATTTGTCTCGTTTCATCTCCATTGGGCTCTATTTGCCTCTATTCAACTCTATTCTGCTTTACTCTATTCTACTCTACTCTATTCTATTTTATTCTTTCTGTTCAGTTCTATTTTACTCTATCTCTTTTTCTACCCTACCCTACTCTATTCCATTGGATTCGACTTGACACATTTCGACACGATTCGACGCGATTCAGCTCAAATACAATTCGATTTGATTCGATGCAATTCGACACGATTTGACGGGATGCGACACGATTCTCCCTGATACAATGCGATTAGGTGCAATTCGGCTCGATTTGTCTCCATTCATCTCGTTTCGTCTTGATTCAGCTCAGTTCGGCTCCATTCGGCTCTAATCAGCTCTATTTGGCTCTTTTCCACTCTATTCAACTCCACTCTACCCTATTCTACTCTCTGCTATGCTTTCTATTGTGTTCTGTTCTGTTCTATGCCATTCTATTCTACCCTCCTCTCCCCTACTCTGGCCAACTCTAATCTATTCGATTCGACTCTTCTCAATTGTATTCCCTTCTCTTCTCTTCTTCTACTCTCTATTCCACAATATGCTACCCTACCCTACCCTAATCTATTCTATTACATTCTATTTGACTCTACAGTACCCTACTCCATTCTACCCTGCCCTACCCTGTTCTGTTCCTTTCACTTCTGTTCTATGCCGTTCTTGTCTATTCTATTCCTTTCCATTCTATCCTACCCTACCCTACTCTAATCTGTTCTATTCCATGGGATTTAATGCGATTCCACGAAATTTGATACAATTCGACTCTATCCTCTTTTATGCCATTCATTTCTATTCTATTCTACCCTATCCTACCCTACCGTACACTAATCTATCCTTTTCTCTTCTGCTCTGTTCTGTTCTATTCTATTCTCCTTTTCTCTCTATTCCAACCTACCCTACCCTAATCGATTCTATTCTATTCTGTTCTGTTCTAATCTATTCTATTCTGCGCTACCCTACCCTACTGTAATCTATTCTATTCTGTTCTGTTTTGTTCTATTCTACTTTTTCCTGTCCTAGTCTATTCTATCCTACACTACCCTGCTCTAATAGACTCTATTCAATGCGATTCAACATGATTTGATGATATTCGATGCAACTCGAGGCAATTCAACACAATTCAACTCTATTCTCTTCTCTTCTATTCTTCTACTGTGTATTCCACCTTTCGCTCCCCTACCCAGCGCTACCCCACATTACCCTACTCTTGTCTACTCATCTAGGCTACTAGCCTAGGGCAATAGTCTAGACTACTAATCCAGTTTACTCTAGTCTACTATAGTCCACCGTAGTCTACCCTACCCAAACTTACCCTACCTTACTCCATTCTAATCTATTCCATTGCTTCCGATTCAAAGCCATTCAGTGTGATTGGACGGCATTTAATGGGAATCGATGGGACTCGACAGGTATCGAAGTGATTCAACACGATTTGACACGATTAGAGGCAATCCGACAGGATTCAACGTGATTCGACGGGATTCGACGGGATTCCATGCCATTCGACTTGATTCGACCCAATTCAACGGCACTCGACTTGGAAGGGATTCAATGCAACGTGACACAGCTTGACGCGATTCAACAGATTTAATGAGATGCGATGGGATGTGACAGGAATCGACCCGCTCAGACGCCAATCGAAGCCATTTGATGAGATTCAATGGAATTCACGGGTTTGGAACCGACTTGAAGCGATTCGATGCCATGGATGCCATTTGACAGGAATCGAAGCATTTCGACGTGTTGTGATGGAACTCGCATACGGTTTGACACGATTCAACAGGATTCGACAAGAATCGACAGGGTTCAACGGGGTTTGAAGAGATTCATCGGGATTTGAAGGAATTCAATGCGATTCAAAGGGGTGTGACGGGATTCGACGCGATTGGATGGGATTCGATGGGATTCGATGCGATTTGTTGGAATTTGTTGGGATGCAATGGCATTCAAGGAGATTCTTTGGAGCTGATTTGATCCGGTTGGAAGCGGATGGATCCGGATGGAACCGGTTGGAGCCAGATTGATCCGGCTGGATACGGATGGGTCCAGTTGCAAAATCCTTGATCCGGCTGTAGCGGTTTGGACCCGAATGGATCCAGTTGGATCCGGATAGTTGCGGAGAAAACCTGTTGGAACCTGATAGATCCAGTTGGAACCGACTGGAACCAGTTGGATTCTGCTAGAACCAGTTGAAACCTGATGGATCCGCCTGGGTCCACATGGAACCAGTTGGAACCGGACGGATCCGTTTGGATCCAGGTGGAACCAGTTGAAACCTGATTGATCCGGCTGGATCCGAATGGATCCGGTTGGAAGCTGATTGATCCGGATGGAACCGGTTGGAACCAGATCGATCCGGATGGAGCCGGTTGGAACTGGGTAGTTTCGGAAGGAACCGGTGGAATCAGATGGATCCAGTTCGAACTGGCTGGAACCGGCTGGATTCTGCGAGAACCAATTCAAACCTGATGGATCCGGCTGGGTCCACATAGAACCACTTGGAACCGGACGGATCCAGTTCCAATCTGTTGGATCTTGTTGGAACCAGATGGGCGAGGTTGGAACCGGATGGATCCGGTTGGAACCGGTTGGGACTGGTTGGATCCAGGTGTATCTGTTTAGAACTGGTTGAATCCATTCGGATCTGCCTGGATCCTTTTATGTCTGGCTGGATCCGGTTCTATTCGTCTGGATCTGCTTCTATCCACCTGGATTCGATTGGATCAGCTTGGATACAGTTAGGCCCGGTTAGATCTGGCTTGATCCGCTTGGGTCTAGTTAGATCTGGTTTGATCTGGTTATGCCCGGCTTGATCTGGTCATATCCAGCTTGGTCTGACTGGGTCCCGTTTGATCCTTTCCTTGCCTTGCTTCATTCAGGTCCTTTCGGCTCCATTCGGATCGAATCGTGTGGATTCAGCTTGATTAGGCTGGATTCGTCTGGATTCGGCTCCATTCCGGTTGATTCAGCTCAGTTAGGCTCGATTCGACTCACTTTGGCTCTATTCGGCCTTATTCAGCCCTCTTCCACTCTATTTGGCTCTATTCGACTCTTTTCTACTCTGTTCCTATCTATGCCACTCCATTTGACTCCATTCCAAACAATTCCACTCTATTCTACACTATCCTACTCTATTCCTTTCTACCCTACCCTAACAAACTCTAATCGGTTCGATTCTATTTGAGGCGATCTGTCTTATTTCCTATCCATTTGGATTGATTCCGCTCGATTCGGCTCTATCAGACTCTATTCTACTCTACACTACTCTATTCTACTCTGCTCTACTCTCCTTACTCTATTCTGTTGTCTTCTTTCTATTCTGTCCCGTTCTATTCTCTTCTATTCTACCCTAACCTACCCTACTCTATTCAATTCGATTTGTCGCATTTCAACACTATGCGATGCGATTCGATATGACTAGGCTCCAGTCGGTTCCAACGGGTCCATTCGGTTCTAATCGGTTGGATTCGGTTTGATTTGGCTCAGTTCAGCTCGATTTGGCTCCATTTGGCTCTAATCAGCTCTATTCGACTCTATTTCTTTATTCGATGCCATTCGACTCCATCAGAAACATTCAGCTCCACTCCAGCATTCTACTCCCTTCTAATCTCTTCTACTCTATTCTATTGTAATCTACTGTATCCTATCCTACTCTACTATAATCCATTCTAATAGATTTCATTCGATGCAACACGATTCAACACGAATTGCAGGGATTCGACGCGATTCAAAGGGATTCGACACCATACGATGAAATTTGGCACAATTTGTCTCCATTTGGTTCTATTCGTCTCTATTCGACTCGACTCTATTCTTTCTCTTTTGTTCTGTCCTGTTCTATTCTAGTCTACTCTACCCTACCTTAACCTACCCTACTCTAATCTATTCAATTTCATTTGACAGTTTGACGCGATTCGGCCCCGTTTGGTTCAAATCAGCTCAAATTGGCTCAGTTCAGCTCGATTAGGCTCGATTTGGTGGGATTTGGCTCGATTCGGCCCTATTCTGCCCTGTTTGGCTCTAGTCAACTCTTTTCTACTCTATTCATCATTATTCGACTCCATTCGACTCCATTCGATTCCAGTCCACTCCATTCTGGACTGTTCTATTCTACCCTACCCTACCCTACCCTGCTCTAGTTCACTCTAATTGATTCTATTGGACGCGCTTCAAAGCAATTTGTCTCGTTTCATCTCCATTGGGCTCTATTTGCCTCTATTCAACTCTATTCTGCTTTACTCTATTCTACTCTACTCTATTCTATTTTATTCTTTCTGTTCAGTTCTATTTTACTCTATCTCTTTTTCTACCCTACCCTACTCTATTCCATTGGATTCGACTTGACACATTTCGACACGATTCGACGCGATTCAGCTCAAATACAATTCGATTTGATTCGATGCAATTCGACACGATTTGACGGGATGCGACACGATTCTCCCTGATACAATGCGATTAGGTGCAATTCGGCTCGATTTGTCTCCATTCATCTCGTTTCGTCTTGATTCAGCTCAGTTCGGCTCCATTCGGCTCTAATCAGCTCTATTTGGCTCTTTTCCACTCTATTCAACTCCACTCTACCCTATTCTACTCTCTGCTATGCTTTCTATTGTGTTCTGTTCTGTTCTATGCCATTCTATTCTACCCTCCTCTCCCCTACTCTGGCCAACTCTAATCTATTCGATTCGACTCTTCTCAATTGTATTCCCTTCTCTTCTCTTCTTCTACTCTCTATTCCACAATATGCTACCCTACCCTACCCTAATCTATTCTATTACATTCTATTTGACTCTACAGTACCCTACTCCATTCTACCCTGCCCTACCCTGTTCTGTTCCTTTCACTTCTGTTCTATGCCGTTCTTGTCTATTCTATTCCTTTCCATTCTATCCTACCCTACCCTACTCTAATCTGTTCTATTCCATGGGATTTAATGCGATTCCACGAAATTTGATACAATTCGACTCTATCCTCTTTTATGCCATTCATTTCTATTCTATTCTACCCTATCCTACCCTACCGTACACTAATCTATCCTTTTCTCTTCTGCTCTGTTCTGTTCTATTCTATTCTCCTTTTCTCTCTATTCCAACCTACCCTACCCTAATCGATTCTATTCTATTCTGTTCTGTTCTAATCTATTCTATTCTGCGCTACCCTACCCTACTGTAATCTATTCTATTCTGTTCTGTTTTGTTCTATTCTACTTTTTCCTGTCCTAGTCTATTCTATCCTACACTACCCTGCTCTAATAGACTCTATTCAATGCGATTCAACATGATTTGATGATATTCGATGCAACTCGAGGCAATTCAACACAATTCAACTCTATTCTCTTCTCTTCTATTCTTCTACTGTGTATTCCACCTTTCGCTCCCCTACCCAGCGCTACCCCACATTACCCTACTCTTGTCTACTCATCTAGGCTACTAGCCTAGGGCAATAGTCTAGACTACTAATCCAGTTTACTCTAGTCTACTATAGTCCACCGTAGTCTACCCTACCCAAACTTACCCTACCTTACTCCATTCTAATCTATTCCATTGCTTCCGATTCAAAGCCATTCAGTGTGATTGGACGGCATTTAATGGGAATCGATGGGACTCGACAGGTATCGAAGTGATTCAACACGATTTGACACGATTAGAGGCAATCCGACAGGATTCAACGTGATTCGACGGGATTCGACGGGATTCCATGCCATTCGACTTGATTCGACCCAATTCAACGGCACTCGACTTGGAAGGGATTCAATGCAACGTGACACAGCTTGACGCGATTCAACAGATTTAATGAGATGCGATGGGATGTGACAGGAATCGACCCGCTCAGACGCCAATCGAAGCCATTTGATGAGATTCAATGGAATTCACGGGTTTGGAACCGACTTGAAGCGATTCGATGCCATGGATGCCATTTGACAGGAATCGAAGCATTTCGACGTGTTGTGATGGAACTCGCATACGGTTTGACACGATTCAACAGGATTCGACAAGAATCGACAGGGTTCAACGGGGTTTGAAGAGATTCATCGGGATTTGAAGGAATTCAATGCGATTCAAAGGGGTGTGACGGGATTCGACGCGATTGGATGGGATTCGATGGGATTCGATGCGATTTGTTGGAATTTGTTGGGATGCAATGGCATTCAAGGAGATTCTTTGGAGCTGATTTGATCCGGTTGGAAGCGGATGGATCCGGATGGAACCGGTTGGAGCCAGATTGATCCGGCTGGATACGGATGGGTCCAGTTGCAAAATCCTTGATCCGGCTGTAGCGGTTTGGACCCGAATGGATCCAGTTGGATCCGGATAGTTGCGGAGAAAACCTGTTGGAACCTGATAGATCCAGTTGGAACCGACTGGAACCAGTTGGATTCTGCTAGAACCAGTTGAAACCTGATGGATCCGCCTGGGTCCACATGGAACCAGTTGGAACCGGACGGATCCGTTTGGATCCAGGTGGAACCAGTTGAAACCTGATTGATCCGGCTGGATCCGAATGGATCCGGTTGGAAGCTGATTGATCCGGATGGAACCGGTTGGAACCAGATCGATCCGGATGGAGCCGGTTGGAACTGGGTAGTTTCGGAAGGAACCGGTGGAATCAGATGGATCCAGTTCGAACTGGCTGGAACCGGCTGGATTCTGCGAGAACCAATTCAAACCTGATGGATCCGGCTGGGTCCACATAGAACCACTTGGAACCGGACGGATCCAGTTCCAATCTGTTGGATCTTGTTGGAACCAGATGGGCGAGGTTGGAACCGGATGGATCCGGTTGGAACCGGTTGGGACTGGTTGGATCCAGGTGTATCTGTTTAGAACTGGTTGAATCCATTCGGATCTGCCTGGATCCTTTTATGTCTGGCTGGATCCGGTTCTATTCGTCTGGATCTGCTTCTATCCACCTGGATTCGATTGGATCAGCTTGGATACAGTTAGGCCCGGTTAGATCTGGCTTGATCCGCTTGGGTCTAGTTAGATCTGGTTTGATCTGGTTATGCCCGGCTTGATCTGGTCATATCCAGCTTGGTCTGACTGGGTCCCGTTTGATCCTTTCCTTGCCTTGCTCCATTCAGGTCCTTTCGGCTCCATTCGGATCGAATCGTGTGGATTCAGCTTGATTAGGCTGGATTCGTCTGGATTCGGCTCCATTCCGGTTGATTCAGCTCAGTTAGGCTCGATTCGACTCACTTTGGCTCTATTCGGCCTTATTCAGCCCTCTTCCACTCTATTTGGCTCTATTCGACTCTTTTCTACTCTGTTCCTATCTATGCCACTCCATTTGACTCCATTCCAAACAATTCCACTCTATTCTACACTATCCTACTCTATTCCTTTCTACCCTACCCTAACAAACTCTAATCGGTTCGATTCTATTTGAGGCGATCTGTCTTATTTCCTATCCATTTGGATTGATTCCGCTCGATTCGGCTCTATCAGACTCTATTCTACTCTACACTACTCTATTCTACTCTGCTCTACTCTCCTTACTCTATTCTGTTGTCTTCTTTCTATTCTGTCCCGTTCTATTCTCTTCTATTCTACCCTAACCTACCCTACTCTATTCAATTCGATTTGTCGCATTTCAACACTATGCGATGCGATTCGATATGACTAGGCTCCAGTCGGTTCCAACGGGTCCATTCGGTTCTAATCGGTTGGATTCGGTTTGATTTGGCTCAGTTCAGCTCGATTTGGCTCCATTTGGCTCTAATCAGCTCTATTCGACTCTATTTCTTTATTCGATGCCATTCGACTCCATCAGAAACATTCAGCTCCACTCCAGCATTCTACTCCCTTCTAATCTCTTCTACTCTATTCTATTGTAATCTACTGTATCCTATCCTACTCTACTATAATCCATTCTAATAGATTTCATTCGATGCAACACGATTCAACACGAATTGCAGGGATTCGACGCGATTCAAAGGGATTCGACACCATACGATGAAATTTGGCACAATTTGTCTCCATTTGGTTCTATTCGTCTCTATTCGACTCGACTCTATTCTTTCTCTTTTGTTCTGTCCTGTTCTATTCTAGTCTACTCTACCCTACCTTAACCTACCCTACTCTAATCTATTCAATTTCATTTGACAGTTTGACGCGATTCGGCCCCGTTCGGTTCAAATCAGCTCAAATTGGCTCAGTTCAGCTCGATTAGGCTCGATTTGGTGGGATTTGGCTCGATTCGGCCCTATTCTGCCCTGTTTGGCTCTAGTCAACTCTTTTCTACTCTATTCATCATTATTCGACTCCATTCGACTCCATTCGATTCCAGTCCACTCCATTCTGGACTGTTCTATTCTACCCTACCCTACCCTACCCTGCTCTAGTTCACTCTAATTGATTCTATTGGACGCGCTTCAAAGCAATTTGTCTCGTTTCATCTCCATTGGGCTCTATTTGCCTCTATTCAACTCTATTCTGCTTTACTCTATTCTACTCTACTCTATTCTATTTTATTCTTTCTGTTCAGTTCTATTTTACTCTATCTCTTTTTCTACCCTACCCTACTCTATTCCATTGGATTCGACTTGACACATTTCGACACGATTCGACGCGATTCAGCTCAAATACAATTCGATTTGATTCGATGCAATTCGACACGATTTGACGGGATGCGACACGATTCTCCCTGATACAATGCGATTAGGTGCAATTCGGCTCGATTTGTCTCCATTCATCTCGTTTCGTCTTGATTCAGCTCAGTTCGGCTCCATTCGGCTCTAATCAGCTCTATTTGGCTCTTTTCCACTCTATTCAACTCCACTCTACCCTATTCTACTCTCTGCTATGCTTTCTATTGTGTTCTGTTCTGTTCTATGCCATTCTATTCTACCCTCCTCTCCCCTACTCTGGCCAACTCTAATCTATTCGATTCGACTCTTCTCAATTGTATTCCCTTCTCTTCTCTTCTTCTACTCTCTATTCCACAATATGCTACCCTACCCTACCCTAATCTATTCTATTACATTCTATTTGACTCTACAGTACCCTACTCCATTCTACCCTGCCCTACCCTGTTCTGTTCCTTTCACTTCTGTTCTATGCCATTCTTGTCTATTCTATTCCTTTCCATTCTATCCTACCCTACCCTACTCTAATCTGTTCTATTCCATGGGATTTAATGCGATTCCACGAAATTTGATACAATTCGACTCTATCCTCTTTTATGCCATTCATTTCTATTCTATTCTACCCTATCCTACCCTACCGTACACTAATCTATCCTTTTCTCTTCTGCTCTGTTCTGTTCTATTCTATTCTCCTTTTCTCTCTATTCCAACCTACCCTACCCTAATCGATTCTATTCTATTCTGTTCTGTTCTAATCTATTCTATTCTGCACTACCCTACCCTACTGTAATCTATTCTATTCTGTTCTGTTGTGTTCTATTCTACTTTTTCCTGTCCTAGTCTATTCTATCCTACACTACCCTGCTCTAATAGACTCTATTCAATGCGATTCAACATGATTTGATGATATTCGATGCAACTCGAGGCAATTCAACACAATTCAACTCTATTCTCTTCTCTTCTATTCTTCTACTGTGTATTCCACCTTTCGCTCCCCTACCCAGCGCTACCCCACATTACCCTACTCTTGTCTACTCATCTAGGCTACTAGCCTAGGGCAATAGTCTAGACTACTAATCCAGTTTACTCTAGTCTACTATAGTCCACCGTAGTCTACCCTACCCAAACTTACCCTACCTTACTCCATTCTAATCTATTCCATTGCTTCCGATTCAAAGCCATTCAGTGTGATTGGACGGCATTTAATGGGAATCGATGGGACTCGACAGGTATCGAAGTGATTCAACACGATTTGACACGATTAGAGGCAATCCGACAGGATTCAACGTGATTCGACGGGATTCGACGGGATTCCATGCCATTCGACTTGATTCGACCCAATTCAACGGCACTCGACTTGGAAGGGATTCAATGCAACGTGACACAGCTTGACGCGATTCAACAGATTTAATGAGATGCGATGGGATGTGACAGGAATCGACCCGCTCAGACGCCAATCGAAGCCATTTGATGAGATTCAATGGAATTCACGGGTTTGGAACCGACTTGAAGCGATTCGATGCCATGGATGCCATTTGACAGGAATCGAAGCATTTCGACGTGTTGTGATGGAACTCGCATACGGTTTGACACGATTCAACAGGATTCGACAAGAATCGACAGGGTTCAACGGGGTTTGAAGAGATTCATCGGGATTTGAAGGAATTCAATGCGATTCAAAGGGGTGTGACGGGATTCGACGCGATTGGATGGGATTCGATGGGATTCGATGCGATTTGTTGGAATTTGTTGGGATGCAATGGCATTCAAGGAGATTCTTTGGAGCTGATTTGATCCGGTTGGAAGCGGATGGATCCGGATGGAACCGGTTGGAGCCAGATTGATCCGGCTGGATACGGATGGGTCCAGTTGCAAAATCCTTGATCCGGCTGTAGCGGTTTGGACCCGAATGGATCCAGTTGGATCCGGATAGTTGCGGAGAAAACCTGTTGGAACCTGATAGATCCAGTTGGAACCGACTGGAACCAGTTGGATTCTGCTAGAACCAGTTGAAACCTGATGGATCCGCCTGGGTCCACATGGAACCAGTTGGAACCGGACGGATCCGTTTGGATCCAGGTGGAACCAGTTGAAACCTGATTGATCCGGCTGGATCCGAATGGATCCGGTTGGAAGCTGATTGATCCGGATGGAACCGGTTGGAACCAGATCGATCCGGATGGAGCCGGTTGGAACTGGGTAGTTTCGGAAGGAACCGGTGGAATCAGATGGATCCAGTTCGAACTGGCTGGAACCGGCTGGATTCTGCGAGAACCAATTCAAACCTGATGGATCCGGCTGGGTCCACATAGAACCACTTGGAACCGGACGGATCCAGTTCCAATCTGTTGGATCTTGTTGGAACCAGATGGGCGAGGTTGGAACCGGATGGATCCGGTTGGAACCGGTTGGGACTGGTTGGATCCAGGTGTATCTGTTTAGAACTGGTTGAATCCATTCGGATCTGCCTGGATCCTTTTATGTCTGGCTGGATCCGGTTCTATTCGTCTGGATCTGCTTCTATCCACCTGGATTCGATTGGATCAGCTTGGATACAGTTAGGCCCGGTTAGATCTGGCTTGATCCGCTTGGGTCTAGTTAGATCTGGTTTGATCTGGTTATGCCCGGCTTGATCTGGTCATATCCAGCTTGGTCTGACTGGGTCCCGTTTGATCCTTTCCTTGCCTTGCTCCATTCAGGTCCTTTCGGCTCCATTCGGATCGAATCGTGTGGATTCAGCTTGATTAGGCTGGATTCGTCTGGATTCGGCTCCATTCCGGTTGATTCAGCTCAGTTAGGCTCGATTCGACTCACTTTGGCTCTATTCGGCCTTATTCAGCCCTCTTCCACTCTATTTGGCTCTATTCGACTCTTTTCTACTCTGTTCCTATCTATGCCACTCCATTTGACTCCATTCCAAACAATTCCACTCTATTCTACACTATCCTACTCTATTCCTTTCTACCCTACCCTAACAAACTCTAATCGGTTCGATTCTATTTGAGGCGATCTGTCTTATTTCCTATCCATTTGGATTGATTCCGCTCGATTCGGCTCTATCAGACTCTATTCTACTCTACACTACTCTATTCTACTCTGCTCTACTCTCCTTACTCTATTCTGTTGTCTTCTTTCTATTCTGTCCCGTTCTATTCTCTTCTATTCTACCCTAACCTACCCTACTCTATTCAATTCGATTTGTCGCATTTCAACACTATGCGATGCGATTCGATATGACTAGGCTCCAGTCGGTTCCAACGGGTCCATTCGGTTCTAATCGGTTGGATTCGGTTTGATTTGGCTCAGTTCAGCTCGATTTGGCTCCATTTGGCTCTAATCAGCTCTATTCGACTCTATTTCTTTATTCGATGCCATTCGACTCCATCAGAAACATTCAGCTCCACTCCAGCATTCTACTCCCTTCTAATCTCTTCTACTCTATTCTATTGTAATCTACTGTATCCTATCCTACTCTACTATAATCCATTCTAATAGATTTCATTCGATGCAACACGATTCAACACGAATTGCAGGGATTCGACGCGATTCAAAGGGATTCGACACCATACGATGAAATTTGGCACAATTTGTCTCCATTTGGTTCTATTCGTCTCTATTCGACTCGACTCTATTCTTTCTCTTTTGTTCTGTCCTGTTCTATTCTAGTCTACTCTACCCTACCTTAACCTACCCTACTCTAATCTATTCAATTTCATTTGACAGTTTGACGCGATTCGGCCCCGTTCGGTTCAAATCAGCTCAAATTGGCTCAGTTCAGCTCGATTAGGCTCGATTTGGTGGGATTTGGCTCGATTCGGCCCTATTCTGCCCTGTTTGGCTCTAGTCAACTCTTTTCTACTCTATTCATCATTATTCGACTCCATTCGACTCCATTCGATTCCAGTCCACTCCATTCTGGACTGTTCTATTCTACCCTACCCTACCCTACCCTGCTCTAGTTCACTCTAATTGATTCTATTGGACGCGCTTCAAAGCAATTTGTCTCGTTTCATCTCCATTGGGCTCTATTTGCCTCTATTCAACTCTATTCTGCTTTACTCTATTCTACTCTACTCTATTCTATTTTATTCTTTCTGTTCAGTTCTATTTTACTCTATCTCTTTTTCTACCCTACCCTACTCTATTCCATTGGATTCGACTTGACACATTTCGACACGATTCGACGCGATTCAGCTCAAATACAATTCGATTTGATTCGATGCAATTCGACACGATTTGACGGGATGCGACACGATTCTCCCTGATACAATGCGATTAGGTGCAATTCGGCTCGATTTGTCTCCATTCATCTCGTTTCGTCTTGATTCAGCTCAGTTCGGCTCCATTCGGCTCTAATCAGCTCTATTTGGCTCTTTTCCACTCTATTCAACTCCACTCTACCCTATTCTACTCTCTGCTATGCTTTCTATTGTGTTCTGTTCTGTTCTATGCCATTCTATTCTACCCTCCTCTCCCCTACTCTGGCCAACTCTAATCTATTCGATTCGACTCTTCTCAATTGTATTCCCTTCTCTTCTCTTCTTCTACTCTCTATTCCACAATATGCTACCCTACCCTACCCTAATCTATTCTATTACATTCTATTTGACTCTACAGTACCCTACTCCATTCTACCCTGCCCTACCCTGTTCTGTTCCTTTCACTTCTGTTCTATGCCGTTCTTGTCTATTCTATTCCTTTCCATTCTATCCTACCCTACCCTACTCTAATCTGTTCTATTCCATGGGATTTAATGCGATTCCACGAAATTTGATACAATTCGACTCTATCCTCTTTTATGCCATTCATTTCTATTCTATTCTACCCTATCCTACCCTACCGTACACTAATCTATCCTTTTCTCTTCTGCTCTGTTCTGTTCTATTCTATTCTCCTTTTCTCTCTATTCCAACCTACCCTACCCTAATCGATTCTATTCTATTCTGTTCTGTTCTAATCTATTCTATTCTGCACTACCCTACGCTACTGTAATCTATTCTATTCTGTTCTGTTGTGTTCTATTCTACTTTTTCCTGTCCTAGTCTATTCTATCCTACACTACCCTGCTCTAATAGACTCTATTCAATGCGATTCAACATGATTTGATGATATTCGATGCAACTCGAGGCAATTCAACACAATTCAACTCTATTCTCTTCTCTTCTATTCTTCTACTGTGTATTCCACCTTTCGCTCCCCTACCCAGCGCTACCCCACATTACCCTACTCTTGTCTACTCATCTAGGCTACTAGCCTAGGGCAATAGTCTAGACTACTAATCCAGTTTACTCTAGTCTACTATAGTCCACCGTAGTCTACCCTACCCAAACTTACCCTACCTTACTCCATTCTAATCTATTCCATTGCTTCCGATTCAAAGCCATTCAGTGTGATTGGACGGCATTTAATGGGAATCGATGGGACTCGACAGGTATCGAAGTGATTCAACACGATTTGACACGATTAGAGGCAATCCGACAGGATTCAACGTGATTCGACGGGATTCGACGGGATTCCATGCCATTCGACTTGATTCGACCCAATTCAACGGCACTCGACTTGGAAGGGATTCAATGCAACGTGACACAGCTTGACGCGATTCAACAGATTTAATGAGATGCGATGGGATGTGACAGGAATCGACCCGCTCAGACGCCAATCGAAGCCATTTGATGAGATTCAATGGAATTCACGGGTTTGGAACCGACTTGAAGCGATTCGATGCCATGGATGCCATTTGACAGGAATCGAAGCATTTCGACGTGTTGTGATGGAACTCGCATACGGTTTGACACGATTCAACAGGATTCGACAAGAATCGACAGGGTTCAACGGGGTTTGAAGAGATTCATTGGGATTTGAAGGAATTCAATGCGATTCAAAGGGGTGTGACGGGATTCGACGCGATTGGATGGGATTCGATGGGATTCGATGCGATTTGTTGGAATTTGTTGGGATGCAATGGCATTCAAGGAGATTCTTTGGAGCTGATTTGATCCGGTTGGAAGCGGATGGATCCGGATGGAACCGGTTGGAGCCAGATTGATCCGGCTGGATACGGATGGGTCCAGTTGCAAAATCCTTGATCCGGCTGTAGCGGTTTGGACCCGAATGGATCCAGTTGGATCCGGATAGTTGCGGAGAAAACCTGTTGGAACCTGATAGATCCAGTTGGAACCGACTGGAACCAGTTGGATTCTGCTAGAACCAGTTGAAACCTGATGGATCCGCCTGGGTCCACATGGAACCAGTTGGAACCGGACGGATCCGTTTGGATCCAGGTGGAACCAGTTGAAACCTGATTGATCCGGCTGGATCCGAATGGATCCGGTTGGAAGCTGATTGATCCGGATGGAACCGGTTGGAACCAGATCGATCCGGATGGAGCCGGTTGGAACTGGGTAGTTTCGGAAGGAACCGGTGGAATCAGATGGATCCAGTTCGAACTGGCTGGAACCGGCTGGATTCTGCGAGAACCAATTCAAACCTGATGGATCCGGCTGGGTCCACATAGAACCACTTGGAACCGGACGGATCCAGTTCCAATCTGTTGGATCTTGTTGGAACCAGATGGGCGAGGTTGGAACCGGATGGATCCGGTTGGAACCGGTTGGGACTGGTTGGATCCAGGTGTATCTGTTTAGAACTGGTTGAATCCATTCGGATCTGCCTGGATCCTTTTATGTCTGGCTGGATCCGGTTCTATTCGTCTGGATCTGCTTCTATCCACCTGGATTCGATTGGATCAGCTTGGATACAGTTAGGCCCGGTTAGATCTGGCTTGATCCGCTTGGGTCTAGTTAGATCTGGTTTGATCTGGTTATGCCCGGCTTGATCTGGTCATATCCAGCTTGGTCTGACTGGGTCCCGTTTGATCCTTTCCTTGCCTTGCTCCATTCAGGTCCTTTCGGCTCCATTCGGATCGAATCGTGTGGATTCAGCTTGATTAGGCTGGATTCGTCTGGATTCGGCTCCATTCCGGTTGATTCAGCTCAGTTAGGCTCGATTCGACTCACTTTGGCTCTATTCGGCCTTATTCAGCCCTCTTCCACTCTATTTGGCTCTATTCGACTCTTTTCTACTCTGTTCCTATCTATGCCACTCCATTTGACTCCATTCCAAACAATTCCACTCTATTCTACACTATCCTACTCTATTCCTTTCTACCCTACCCTAACAAACTCTAATCGGTTCGATTCTATTTGAGGCGATCTGTCTTATTTCCTATCCATTTGGATTGATTCCGCTCGATTCGGCTCTATCAGACTCTATTCTACTCTACACTACTCTATTCTACTCTGCTCTACTCTCCTTACTCTATTCTGTTGTCTTCTTTCTATTCTGTCCCGTTCTATTCTCTTCTATTCTACCCTAACCTACCCTACTCTATTCAATTCGATTTGTCGCATTTCAACACTATGCGATGCGATTCGATATGACTAGGCTCCAGTCGGTTCCAACGGGTCCATTCGGTTCTAATCGGTTGGATTCGGTTTGATTTGGCTCAGTTCAGCTCGATTTGGCTCCATTTGGCTCTAATCAGCTCTATTCGACTCTATTTCTTTATTCGATGCCATTCGACTCCATCAGAAACATTCAGCTCCACTCCAGCATTCTACTCCCTTCTAATCTCTTCTACTCTATTCTATTGTAATCTACTGTATCCTATCCTACTCTACTATAATCCATTCTAATAGATTTCATTCGATGCAACACGATTCAACACGAATTGCAGGGATTCGACGCGATTCAAAGGGATTCGACACCATACGATGAAATTTGGCACAATTTGTCTCCATTTGGTTCTATTCGTCTCTATTCGACTCGACTCTATTCTTTCTCTTTTGTTCTGTCCTGTTCTATTCTAGTCTACTCTACCCTACCTTAACCTACCCTACTCTAATCTATTCAATTTCATTTGACAGTTTGACGCGATTCGGCCCCGTTCGGTTCAAATCAGCTCAAATTGGCTCAGTTCAGCTCGATTAGGCTCGATTTGGTGGGATTTGGCTCGATTCGGCCCTATTCTGCCCTGTTTGGCTCTAGTCAACTCTTTTCTACTCTATTCATCATTATTCGACTCCATTCGACTCCATTCGATTCCAGTCCACTCCATTCTGGACTGTTCTATTCTACCCTACCCTACCCTACCCTGCTCTAGTTCACTCTAATTGATTCTATTGGACGCGCTTCAAAGCAATTTGTCTCGTTTCATCTCCATTGGGCTCTATTTGCCTCTATTCAACTCTATTCTGCTTTACTCTATTCTACTCTACTCTATTCTATTTTATTCTTTCTGTTCAGTTCTATTTTACTCTATCTCTTTTTCTACCCTACCCTACTCTATTCCATTGGATTCGACTTGACACATTTCGACACGATTCGACGCGATTCAGCTCAAATACAATTCGATTTGATTCGATGCAATTCGACACGATTTGACGGGATGCGACACGATTCTCCCTGATACAATGCGATTAGGTGCAATTCGGCTCGATTTGTCTCCATTCATCTCGTTTCGTCTTGATTCAGCTCAGTTCGGCTCCATTCGGCTCTAATCAGCTCTATTTGGCTCTTTTCCACTCTATTCAACTCCACTCTACCCTATTCTACTCTCTGCTATGCTTTCTATTGTGTTCTGTTCTGTTCTATGCCATTCTATTCTACCCTCCTCTCCCCTACTCTGGCCAACTCTAATCTATTCGATTCGACTCTTCTCAATTGTATTCCCTTCTCTTCTCTTCTTCTACTCTCTATTCCACAATATGCTACCCTACCCTACCCTAATCTATTCTATTACATTCTATTTGACTCTACAGTACCCTACTCCATTCTACCCTGCCCTACCCTGTTCTGTTCCTTTCACTTCTGTTCTATGCCGTTCTTGTCTATTCTATTCCTTTCCATTCTATCCTACCCTACCCTACTCTAATCTGTTCTATTCCATGGGATTTAATGCGATTCCACGAAATTTGATACAATTCGACTCTATTCTCTTTTATGCCATTCATTTCTATTCTATTCTACCCTATCCTACCCTACCGTACACTAATCTATCCTTTTCTCTTCTGCTCTGTTCTGTTCTATTCTATTCTCCTTTTCTCTCTATTCCAACCTACCCTACCCTAATCGATTCTATTCTATTCTGTTCTGTTCTAATCTATTCTATTCTGCACTACCCTACCCTACTGTAATCTATTCTATTCTGTTCTGTTGTGTTCTATTCTACTTTTTCCTGTCCTAGTCTATTCTATCCTACACTACCCTGCTCTAATAGACTCTATTCAATGCGATTCAACATGATTTGATGATATTCGATGCAACTCGAGGCAATTCAACACAATTCAACTCTATTCTCTTCTCTTCTATTCTTCTACTGTGTATTCCACCTTTCGCTCCCCTACCCAGCGCTACCCCACATTACCCTACTCTTGTCTACTCATCTAGGCTACTAGCCTAGGGCAATAGTCTAGACTACTAATCCAGTTTACTCTAGTCTACTATAGTCCACCGTAGTCTACCCTACCCAAACTTACCCTACCTTACTCCATTCTAATCTATTCCATTGCTTCCGATTCAAAGCCATTCAGTGTGATTGGACGGCATTTAATGGGAATCGATGGGACTCGACAGGTATCGAAGTGATTCAACACGATTTGACACGATTAGAGGCAATCCGACAGGATTCAACGTGATTCGACGGGATTCGACGGGATTCCATGCCATTCGACTTGATTCGACCCAATTCAACGGCACTCGACTTGGAAGGGATTCAATGCAACGTGACACAGCTTGACGCGATTCAACAGATTTAATGAGATGCGATGGGATGTGACAGGAATCGACCCGCTCAGACGCCAATCGAAGCCATTTGATGAGATTCAATGGAATTCACGGGTTTGGAACCGACTTGAAGCGATTCGATGCCATGGATGCCATTTGACAGGAATCGAAGCATTTCGACGTGTTGTGATGGAACTCGCATACGGTTTGACACGATTCAACAGGATTCGACAAGAATCGACAGGGTTCAACGGGGTTTGAAGAGATTCATCGGGATTTGAAGGAATTCAATGCGATTCAAAGGGGTGTGACGGGATTCGACGCGATTGGATGGGATTCGATGGGATTCGATGCGATTTGTTGGAATTTGTTGGGATGCAATGGCATTCAAGGAGATTCTTTGGAGCTGATTTGATCCGGTTGGAAGCGGATGGATCCGGATGGAACCGGTTGGAGCCAGATTGATCCGGCTGGATACGGATGGGTCCAGTTGCAAAATCCTTGATCCGGCTGTAGCGGTTTGGACCCGAATGGATCCAGTTGGATCCGGATAGTTGCGGAGAAAACCTGTTGGAACCTGATAGATCCAGTTGGAACCGACTGGAACCAGTTGGATTCTGCTAGAACCAGTTGAAACCTGATGGATCCGCCTGGGTCCACATGGAACCAGTTGGAACCGGACGGATCCGTTTGGATCCAGGTGGAACCAGTTGAAACCTGATTGATCCGGCTGGATCCGAATGGATCCGGTTGGAAGCTGATTGATCCGGATGGAACCGGTTGGAACCAGATCGATCCGGATGGAGCCGGTTGGAACTGGGTAGTTTCGGAAGGAACCGGTGGAATCAGATGGATCCAGTTCGAACTGGCTGGAACCGGCTGGATTCTGCGAGAACCAATTCAAACCTGATGGATCCGGCTGGGTCCACATAGAACCACTTGGAACCGGACGGATCCAGTTCCAATCTGTTGGATCTTGTTGGAACCAGATGGGCGAGGTTGGAACCGGATGGATCCGGTTGGAACCGGTTGGGACTGGTTGGATCCAGGTGTATCTGTTTAGAACTGGTTGAATCCATTCGGATCTGCCTGGATCCTTTTATGTCTGGCTGGATCCGGTTCTATTCGTCTGGATCTGCTTCTATCCACCTGGATTCGATTGGATCAGCTTGGATACAGTTAGGCCCGGTTAGATCTGGCTTGATCCGCTTGGGTCTAGTTAGATCTGGTTTGATCTGGTTATGCCCGGCTTGATCTGGTCATATCCAGCTTGGTCTGACTGGGTCCCGTTTGATCCTTTCCTTGCCTTGCTCCATTCAGGTCCTTTCGGCTCCATTCGGATCGAATCGTGTGGATTCAGCTTGATTAGGCTGGATTCGTCTGGATTCGGCTCCATTCCGGTTGATTCAGCTCAGTTAGGCTCGATTCGACTCACTTTGGCTCTATTCGGCCTTATTCAGCCCTCTTCCACTCTATTTGGCTCTATTCGACTCTTTTCTACTCTGTTCCTATCTATGCCACTCCATTTGACTCCATTCCAAACAATTCCACTCTATTCTACACTATCCTACTCTATTCCTTTCTACCCTACCCTAACAAACTCTAATCGGTTCGATTCTATTTGAGGCGATCTGTCTTATTTCCTATCCATTTGGATTGATTCCGCTCGATTCGGCTCTATCAGACTCTATTCTACTCTACACTACTCTATTCTACTCTGCTCTACTCTCCTTACTCTATTCTGTTGTCTTCTTTCTATTCTGTCCCGTTCTATTCTCTTCTATTCTACCCTAACCTACCCTACTCTATTCAATTCGATTTGTCGCATTTCAACACTATGCGATGCGATTCGATATGACTAGGCTCCAGTCGGTTCCAACGGGTCCATTCGGTTCTAATCGGTTGGATTCGGTTTGATTTGGCTCAGTTCAGCTCGATTTGGCTCCATTTGGCTCTAATCAGCTCTATTCGACTCTATTTCTTTATTCGATGCCATTCGACTCCATCAGAAACATTCAGCTCCACTCCAGCATTCTACTCCCTTCTAATCTCTTCTACTCTATTCTATTGTAATCTACTGTATCCTATCCTACTCTACTATAATCCATTCTAATAGATTTCATTCGATGCAACACGATTCAACACGAATTGCAGGGATTCGACGCGATTCAAAGGGATTCGACACCATACGATGAAATTTGGCACAATTTGTCTCCATTTGGTTCTATTCGTCTCTATTCGACTCGACTCTATTCTTTCTCTTTTGTTCTGTCCTGTTCTATTCTAGTCTACTCTACCCTACCTTAACCTACCCTACTCTAATCTATTCAATTTCATTTGACAGTTTGACGCGATTCGGCCCCGTTCGGTTCAAATCAGCTCAAATTGGCTCAGTTCAGCTCGATTAGGCTCGATTTGGTGGGATTTGGCTCGATTCGGCCCTATTCTGCCCTGTTTGGCTCTAGTCAACTCTTTTCTACTCTATTCATCATTATTCGACTCCATTCGACTCCATTCGATTCCAGTCCACTCCATTCTGGACTGTTCTATTCTACCCTACCCTACCCTACCCTGCTCTAGTTCACTCTAATTGATTCTATTGGACGCGCTTCAAAGCAATTTGTCTCGTTTCATCTCCATTGGGCTCTATTTGCCTCTATTCAACTCTATTCTGCTTTACTCTATTCTACTCTACTCTATTCTATTTTATTCTTTCTGTTCAGTTCTATTTTACTCTATCTCTTTTTCTACCCTACCCTACTCTATTCCATTGGATTCGACTTGACACATTTCGACACGATTCGACGCGATTCAGCTCAAATACAATTCGATTTGATTCGATGCAATTCGACACGATTTGACGGGATGCGACACGATTCTCCCTGATACAATGCGATTAGGTGCAATTCGGCTCGATTTGTCTCCATTCATCTCGTTTCGTCTTGATTCAGCTCAGTTCGGCTCCATTCGGCTCTAATCAGCTCTATTTGGCTCTTTTCCACTCTATTCAACTCCACTCTACCCTATTCTACTCTCTGCTATGCTTTCTATTGTGTTCTGTTCTGTTCTATGCCATTCTATTCTACCCTCCTCTCCCCTACTCTGGCCAACTCTAATCTATTCGATTCGACTCTTCTCAATTGTATTCCCTTCTCTTCTCTTCTTCTACTCTCTATTCCACAATATGCTACCCTACCCTACCCTAATCTATTCTATTACATTCTATTTGACTCTACAGTACCCTACTCCATTCTACCCTGCCCTACCCTGTTCTGTTCCTTTCACTTCTGTTCTATGCCGTTCTTGTCTATTCTATTCCTTTCCATTCTATCCTACCCTACCCTACTCTAATCTGTTCTATTCCATGGGATTTAATGCGATTCCACGAAATTTGATACAATTCGACTCTATCCTCTTTTATGCCATTCATTTCTATTCTATTCTACCCTATCCTACCCTACCGTACACTAATCTATCCTTTTCTCTTCTGCTCTGTTCTGTTCTATTCTATTCTCCTTTTCTCTCTATTCCAACCTACCCTACCCTAATCGATTCTATTCTATTCTGTTCTGTTCTAATCTATTCTATTCTGCACTACCCTACCCTACTGTAATCTATTCTATTCTGTTCTGTTGTGTTCTATTCTACTTTTTCCTGTCCTAGTCTATTCTATCCTACACTACCCTGCTCTAATAGACTCTATTCAATGCGATTCAACATGATTTGATGATATTCGATGCAACTCGAGGCAATTCAACACAATTCAACTCTATTCTCTTCTCTTCTATTCTTCTCCTGTGTATTCCACCTTTCGCTCCCCTACCCAGCGCTACCCCACATTACCCTACTCTTGTCTACTCATCTAGGCTACTAGCCTAGGGCAATAGTCTAGACTACTAATCCAGTTTACTCTAGTCTACTATAGTCCACCGTAGTCTACCCTACCCAAACTTACCCTACCTTACTCCATTCTAATCTATTCCATTGCTTCCGATTCAAAGCCATTCAGTGTGATTGGACGGCATTTAATGGGAATCGATGGGACTCGACAGGTATCGAAGTGATTCAACACGATTTGACACGATTAGAGGCAATCCGACAGGATTCAACGTGATTCGACGGGATTCGACGGGATTCCATGCCATTCGACTTGATTCGACCCAATTCAACGGCACTCGACTTGGAAGGGATTCAATGCAACGTGACACAGCTTGACGCGATTCAACAGATTTAATGAGATGCGATGGGATGTGACAGGAATCGACCCGCTCAGACGCCAATCGAAGCCATTTGATGAGATTCAATGGAATTCACGGGTTTGGAACCGACTTGAAGCGATTCGATGCCATGGATGCCATTTGACAGGAATCGAAGCATTTCGACGTGTTGTGATGGAACTCGCATACGGTTTGACACGATTCAACAGGATTCGACAAGAATCGACAGGGTTCAACGGGGTTTGAAGAGATTCATCGGGATTTGAAGGAATTCAATGCGATTCAAAGGGGTGTGACGGGATTCGACGCGATTGGATGGGATTCGATGGGATTCGATGCGATTTGTTGGAATTTGTTGGGATGCAATGGCATTCAAGGAGATTCTTTGGAGCTGATTTGATCCGGTTGGAAGCGGATGGATCCGGATGGAACCGGTTGGAGCCAGATTGATCCGGCTGGATAAGGATGGGTCCAGTTGCAAAATCCTTGATCCGGCTGTAGCGGTTTGGACCCGAATGGATCCAGTTGGATCCGGATAGTTGCGGAGAAAACCTGTTGGAACCTGATAGATCCAGTTGGAACCGACTGGAACCAGTTGGATTCTGCTAGAACCAGTTGAAACCTGATGGATCCGCCTGGGTCCACATGGAACCAGTTGGAACCGGACGGATCCGTTTGGATCCAGGTGGAACCAGTTGAAACCTGATTGATCCGGCTGGATCCGAATGGATCCGGTTGGAAGCTGATTGATCCGGATGGAACCGGTTGGAACCAGATCGATCCGGATGGAGCCGGTTGGAACTGGGTAGTTTCGGAAGGAACCGGTGGAATCAGATGGATCCAGTTCGAACTGGCTGGAACCGGCTGGATTCTGCGAGAACCAATTCAAACCTGATGGATCCGGCTGGGTCCACATAGAACCACTTGGAACCGGACGGATCCAGTTCCAATCTGTTGGATCTTGTTGGAACCAGATGGGCGAGGTTGGAACCGGATGGATCCGGTTGGAACCGGTTGGGACTGGTTGGATCCAGGTGTATCTGTTTAGAACTGGTTGAATCCATTCGGATCTGCCTGGATCCTTTTATGTCTGGCTGGATCCGGTTCTATTCGTCTGGATCTGCTTCTATCCACCTGGATTCGATTGGATCAGCTTGGATACAGTTAGGCCCGGTTAGATCTGGCTTGATCCGCTTGGGTCTAGTTAGATCTGGTTTGATCTGGTTATGCCCGGCTTGATCTGGTCATATCCAGCTTGGTCTGACTGGGTCCCGTTTGATCCTTTCCTTGCCTTGCTCCATTCAGGTCCTTTCGGCTCCATTCGGATCGAATCGTGTGGATTCAGCTTGATTAGGCTGGATTCGTCTGGATTCGGCTCCATTCCGGTTGATTCAGCTCAGTTAGGCTCGATTCGACTCACTTTGGCTCTATTCGGCCTTATTCAGCCCTCTTCCACTCTATTTGGCTCTATTCGACTCTTTTCTACTCTGTTCCTATCTATGCCACTCCATTTGACTCCATTCCAAACAATTCCACTCTATTCTACACTATCCTACTCTATTCCTTTCTACCCTACCCTAACAAACTCTAATCGGTTCGATTCTATTTGAGGCGATCTGTCTTATTTCCTATCCATTTGGATTGATTCCGCTCGATTCGGCTCTATCAGACTCTATTCTACTCTACACTACTCTATTCTACTCTGCTCTACTCTCCTTACTCTATTCTGTTGTCTTCTTTCTATTCTGTCCCGTTCTATTCTCTTCTATTCTACCCTAACCTACCCTACTCTATTCAATTCGATTTGTCGCATTTCAACACTATGCGATGCGATTCGATATGACTAGGCTCCAGTCGGTTCCAACGGGTCCATTCGGTTCTAATCGGTTGGATTCGGTTTGATTTGGCTCAGTTCAGCTCGATTTGGCTCCATTTGGCTCTAATCAGCTCTATTCGACTCTATTTCTTTATTCGATGCCATTCGACTCCATCAGAAACATTCAGCTCCACTCCAGCATTCTACTCCCTTCTAATCTCTTCTACTCTATTCTATTGTAATCTACTGTATCCTATCCTACTCTACTATAATCCATTCTAATAGATTTCATTCGATGCAACACGATTCAACACGAATTGCAGGGATTCGACGCGATTCAAAGGGATTCGACACCATACGATGAAATTTGGCACAATTTGTCTCCATTTGGTTCTATTCGTCTCTATTCGACTCGACTCTATTCTTTCTCTTTTGTTCTGTCCTGTTCTATTCTAGTCTACTCTACCCTACCTTAACCTACCCTACTCTAATCTATTCAATTTCATTTGACAGTTTGACGCGATTCGGCCCCGTTCGGTTCAAATCAGCTCAAATTGGCTCAGTTCAGCTCGATTAGGCTCGATTTGGTGGGATTTGGCTCGATTCGGCCCTATTCTGCCCTGTTTGGCTCTAGTCAACTCTTTTCTACTCTATTCATCATTATTCGACTCCATTCGACTCCATTCGATTCCAGTCCACTCCATTCTGGACTGTTCTATTCTACCCTACCCTACCCTACCCTGCTCTAGTTCACTCTAATTGATTCTATTGGACGCGCTTCAAAGCAATTTGTCTCGTTTCATCTCCATTGGGCTCTATTTGCCTCTATTCAACTCTATTCTGCTTTACTCTATTCTACTCTACTCTATTCTATTTTATTCTTTCTGTTCAGTTCTATTTTACTCTATCTCTTTTTCTACCCTACCCTACTCTATTCCATTGGATTCGACTTGACACATTTCGACACGATTCGACGCGATTCAGCTCAAATACAATTCGATTTGATTCGATGCAATTCGACACGATTTGACGGGATGCGACACGATTCTCCCTGATACAATGCGATTAGGTGCAATTCGGCTCGATTTGTCTCCATTCATCTCGTTTCGTCTTGATTCAGCTCAGTTCGGCTCCATTCGGCTCTAATCAGCTCTATTTGGCTCTTTTCCACTCTATTCAACTCCACTCTACCCTATTCTACTCTCTGCTATGCTTTCTATTGTGTTCTGTTCTGTTCTATGCCATTCTATTCTACCCTCCTCTCCCCTACTCTGGCCAACTCTAATCTATTCGATTCGACTCTTCTCAATTGTATTCCCTTCTCTTCTCTTCTTCTACTCTCTATTCCACAATATGCTACCCTACCCTACCCTAATCTATTCTATTACATTCTATTTGACTCTACAGTACCCTACTCCATTCTACCCTGCCCTACCCTGTTCTGTTCCTTTCACTTCTGTTCTATGCCGTTCTTGTCTATTCTATTCCTTTCCATTCTATCCTACCCTACCCTACTCTAATCTGTTCTATTCCATGGGATTTAATGCGATTCCACGAAATTTGATACAATTCGACTCTATCCTCTTTTATGCCATTCATTTCTATTCTATTCTACCCTATCCTACCCTACCGTACACTAATCTATCCTTTTCTCTTCTGCTCTGTTCTGTTCTATTCTATTCTCCTTTTCTCTCTATTCCAACCTACCCTACCCTAATCGATTCTATTCTATTCTGTTCTGTTCTAATCTATTCTATTCTGCACTACCCTACCCTACTGTAATCTATTCTATTCTGTTCTGTTGTGTTCTATTCTACTTTTTCCTGTCCTAGTCTATTCTATCCTACACTACCCTGCTCTAATAGACTCTATTCAATGCGATTCAACATGATTTGATGATATTCGATGCAACTCGAGGCAATTCAACACAATTCAACTCTATTCTCTTCTCTTCTATTCTTCTACTGTGTATTCCACCTTTCGCTCCCCTACCCAGCGCTACCCCACATTACCCTACTCTTGTCTACTCATCTAGGCTACTAGCCTAGGGCAATAGTCTAGACTACTAATCCAGTTTACTCTAGTCTACTATAGTCCACCGTAGTCTACCCTACCCAAACTTACCCTACCTTACTCCATTCTAATCTATTCCATTGCTTCCGATTCAAAGCCATTCAGTGTGATTGGACGGCATTTAATGGGAATCGATGGGACTCGACAGGTATCGAAGTGATTCAACACGATTTGACACGATTAGAGGCAATCCGACAGGATTCAACGTGATTCGACGGGATTCGACGGGATTCCATGCCATTCGACTTGATTCGACCCAATTCAACGGCACTCGACTTGGAAGGGATTCAATGCAACGTGACACAGCTTGACGCGATTCAACAGATTTAATGAGATGCGATGGGATGTGACAGGAATCGACCCGCTCAGACGCCAATCGAAGCCATTTGATGAGATTCAATGGAATTCACGGGTTTGGAACCGACTTGAAGCGATTCGATGCCATGGATGCCATTTGACAGGAATCGAAGCATTTCGACGTGTTGTGATGGAACTCGCATACGGTTTGACACGATTCAACAGGATTCGACAAGAATCGACAGGGTTCAACGGGGTTTGAAGAGATTCATTGGGATTTGAAGGAATTCAATGCGATTCAAAGGGGTGTGACGGGATTCGACGCGATTGGATGGGATTCGATGGGATTCGATGCGATTTGTTGGAATTTGTTGGGATGCAATGGCATTCAAGGAGATTCTTTGGAGCTGATTTGATCCGGTTGGAAGCGGATGGATCCGGATGGAACCGGTTGGAGCCAGATTGATCCGGCTGGATACGGATGGGTCCAGTTGCAAAATCCTTGATCCGGCTGTAGCGGTTTGGACCCGAATGGATCCAGTTGGATCCGGATAGTTGCGGAGAAAACCTGTTGGAACCTGATAGATCCAGTTGGAACCGACTGGAACCAGTTGGATTCTGCTAGAACCAGTTGAAACCTGATGGATCCGCCTGGGTCCACATGGAACCAGTTGGAACCGGACGGATCCGTTTGGATCCAGGTGGAACCAGTTGAAACCTGATTGATCCGGCTGGATCCGAATGGATCCGGTTGGAAGCTGATTGATCCGGATGGAACCGGTTGGAACCAGATCGATCCGGATGGAGCCGGTTGGAACTGGGTAGTTTCGGAAGGAACCGGTGGAATCAGATGGATCCAGTTCGAACTGGCTGGAACCGGCTGGATTCTGCGAGAACCAATTCAAACCTGATGGATCCGGCTGGGTCCACATAGAACCACTTGGAACCGGACGGATCCAGTTCCAATCTGTTGGATCTTGTTGGAACCAGATGGGCGAGGTTGGAACCGGATGGATCCGGTTGGAACCGGTTGGGACTGGTTGGATCCAGGTGTATCTGTTTAGAACTGGTTGAATCCATTCGGATCTGCCTGGATCCTTTTATGTCTGGCTGGATCCGGTTCTATTCGTCTGGATCTGCTTCTATCCACCTGGATTCGATTGGATCAGCTTGGATACAGTTAGGCCCGGTTAGATCTGGCTTGATCCGCTTGGGTCTAGTTAGATCTGGTTTGATCTGGTTATGCCCGGCTTGATCTGGTCATATCCAGCTTGGTCTGACTGGGTCCCGTTTGATCCTTTCCTTGCCTTGCTCCATTCAGGTCCTTTCGGCTCCATTCGGATCGAATCGTGTGGATTCAGCTTGATTAGGCTGGATTCGTCTGGATTCGGCTCCATTCCGGTTGATTCAGCTCAGTTAGGCTCGATTCGACTCACTTTGGCTCTATTCGGCCTTATTCAGCCCTCTTCCACTCTATTTGGCTCTATTCGACTCTTTTCTACTCTGTTCCTATCTATGCCACTCCATTTGACTCCATTCCAAACAATTCCACTCTATTCTACACTATCCTACTCTATTCCTTTCTACCCTACCCTAACAAACTCTAATCGGTTCGATTCTATTTGAGGCGATCTGTCTTATTTCCTATCCATTTGGATTGATTCCGCTCGATTCGGCTCTATCAGACTCTATTCTACTCTACACTACTCTATTCTACTCTGCTCTACTCTCCTTACTCTATTCTGTTGTCTTCTTTCTATTCTGTCCCGTTCTATTCTCTTCTATTCTACCCTAACCTACCCTACTCTATTCAATTCGATTTGTCGCATTTCAACACTATGCGATGCGATTCGATATGACTAGGCTCCAGTCGGTTCCAACGGGTCCATTCGGTTCTAATCGGTTGGATTCGGTTTGATTTGGCTCAGTTCAGCTCGATTTGGCTCCATTTGGCTCTAATCAGCTCTATTCGACTCTATTTCTTTATTCGATGCCATTCGACTCCATCAGAAACATTCAGCTCCACTCCAGCATTCTACTCCCTTCTAATCTCTTCTACTCTATTCTATTGTAATCTACTGTATCCTATCCTACTCTACTATAATCCATTCTAATAGATTTCATTCGATGCAACACGATTCAACACGAATTGCAGGGATTCGACGCGATTCAAAGGGATTCGACACCATACGATGAAATTTGGCACAATTTGTCTCCATTTGGTTCTATTCGTCTCTATTCGACTCGACTCTATTCTTTCTCTTTTGTTCTGTCCTGTTCTATTCTAGTCTACTCTACCCTACCTTAACCTACCCTACTCTAATCTATTCAATTTCATTTGACAGTTTGACGCGATTCGGCCCCGTTCGGTTCAAATCAGCTCAAATTGGCTCAGTTCAGCTCGATTAGGCTCGATTTGGTGGGATTTGGCTCGATTCGGCCCTATTCTGCCCTGTTTGGCTCTAGTCAACTCTTTTCTACTCTATTCATCATTATTCGACTCCATTCGATTCCAGTCCACTCCATTCTGGACTGTTCTATTCTACCCTACCCTACCCTACCCTGCTCTAGTTCACTCTAATTGATTCTATTGGACGCGCTTCAAAGCAATTTGTCTCGTTTCATCTCCATTGGGCTCTATTTGCCTCTATTCAACTCTATTCTGCTTTACTCTATTCTACTCTACTCTATTCTATTTTATTCTTTCTGTTCAGTTCTATTTTACTCTATCTCTTTTTCTACCCTACCCTACTCTATTCCATTGGATTCGACTTGACACATTTCGACACGATTCGACGCGATTCAGCTCAAATACAATTCGATTTGATTCGATGCAATTCGACACGATTTGACGGGATGCGACACGATTCTCCCTGATACAATGCGATTAGGTGCAATTCGGCTCGATTTGTCTCCATTCATCTCGTTTCGTCTTGATTCAGCTCAGTTCGGCTCCATTCGGCTCTAATCAGCTCTATTTGGCTCTTTTCCACTCTATTCAACTCCACTCTACCCTATTCTACTCTCTGCTATGCTTTCTATTGTGTTCTGTTCTGTTCTATGCCATTCTATTCTACCCTCCTCTCCCCTACTCTGGCCAACTCTAATCTATTCGATTCGACTCTTCTCAATTGTATTCCCTTCTCTTCTCTTCTTCTACTCTCTATTCCACAATATGCTACCCTACCCTACCCTAATCTATTCTATTACATTCTATTTGACTCTACAGTACCCTACTCCATTCTACCCTGCCCTACCCTGTTCTGTTCCTTTCACTTCTGTTCTATGCCGTTCTTGTCTATTCTATTCCTTTCCATTCTATCCTACCCTACCCTACTCTAATCTGTTCTATTCCATGGGATTTAATGCGATTCCACGAAATTTGATACAATTCGACTCTATCCTCTTTTATGCCATTCATTTCTATTCTATTCTACCCTATCCTACCCTACCGTACACTAATCTATCCTTTTCTCTTCTGCTCTGTTCTGTTCTATTCTATTCTCCTTTTCTCTCTATTCCAACCTACCCTACCCTAATCGATTCTATTCTATTCTGTTCTGTTCTAATCTATTCTATTCTGCACTACCCTACCCTACTGTAATCTATTCTATTCTGTTCTGTTGTGTTCTATTCTACTTTTTCCTGTCCTAGTCTATTCTATCCTACACTACCCTGCTCTAATAGACTCTATTCAATGCGATTCAACATGATTTGATGATATTCGATGCAACTCGAGGCAATTCAACACAATTCAACTCTATTCTCTTCTCTTCTATTCTTCTCCTGTGTATTCCACCTTTCGCTCCCCTACCCAGCGCTACCCCACATTACCCTACTCTTGTCTACTCATCTAGGCTACTAGCCTAGGGCAATAGTCTAGACTACTAATCCAGTTTACTCTAGTCTACTATAGTCCACCGTAGTCTACCCTACCCAAACTTACCCTACCTTACTCCATTCTAATCTATTCCATTGCTTCCGATTCAAAGCCATTCAGTGTGATTGGACGGCATTTAATGGGAATCGATGGGACTCGACAGGTATCGAAGTGATTCAACACGATTTGACACGATTAGAGGCAATCCGACAGGATTCAACGTGATTCGACGGGATTCGACGGGATTCCATGCCATTCGACTTGATTCGACCCAATTCAACGGCACTCGACTTGGAAGGGATTCAATGCAACGTGACACAGCTTGACGCGATTCAACAGATTTAATGAGATGCGATGGGATGTGACAGGAATCGACCCGCTCAGACGCCAATCGAAGCCATTTGATGAGATTCAATGGAATTCACGGGTTTGGAACCGACTTGAAGCGATTCGATGCCATGGATGCCATTTGACAGGAATCGAAGCATTTCGACGTGTTGTGATGGAACTCGCATACGGTTTGACACGATTCAACAGGATTCGACAAGAATCGACAGGGTTCAACGGGGTTTGAAGAGATTCATCGGGATTTGAAGGAATTCAATGCGATTCAAAGGGGTGTGACGGGATTCGACGCGATTGGATGGGATTCGATGGGATTCGATGCGATTTGTTGGAATTTGTTGGGATGCAATGGCATTCAAGGAGATTCTTTGGAGCTGATTTGATCCGGTTGGAAGCGGATGGATCCGGATGGAACCGGTTGGAGCCAGATTGATCCGGCTGGATACGGATGGGTCCAGTTGCAAAATCCTTGATCCGGCTGTAGCGGTTTGGACCCGAATGGATCCAGTTGGATCCGGATAGTTGCGGAGAAAACCTGTTGGAACCTGATAGATCCAGTTGGAACCGACTGGAACCAGTTGGATTCTGCTAGAACCAGTTGAAACCTGATGGATCCGCCTGGGTCCACATGGAACCAGTTGGAACCGGACGGATCCGTTTGGATCCAGGTGGAACCAGTTGAAACCTGATTGATCCGGCTGGATCCGAATGGATCCGGTTGGAAGCTGATTGATCCGGATGGAACCGGTTGGAACCAGATCGATCCGGATGGAGCCGGTTGGAACTGGGTAGTTTCGGAAGGAACCGGTGGAATCAGATGGATCCAGTTCGAACTGGCTGGAACCGGCTGGATTCTGCGAGAACCAATTCAAACCTGATGGATCCGGCTGGGTCCACATAGAACCACTTGGAACCGGACGGATCCAGTTCCAATCTGTTGGATCTTGTTGGAACCAGATGGGCGAGGTTGGAACCGGATGGATCCGGTTGGAACCGGTTGGGACTGGTTGGATCCAGGTGTATCTGTTTAGAACTGGTTGAATCCATTCGGATCTGCCTGGATCCTTTTATGTCTGGCTGGATCCGGTTCTATTCGTCTGGATCTGCTTCTATCCACCTGGATTCGATTGGATCAGCTTGGATACAGTTAGGCCCGGTTAGATCTGGCTTGATCCGCTTGGGTCTAGTTAGATCTGGTTTGATCTGGTTATGCCCGGCTTGATCTGGTCATATCCAGCTTGGTCTGACTGGGTCCCGTTTGATCCTTTCCTTGCCTTGCTCCATTCAGGTCCTTTCGGCTCCATTCGGATCGAATCGTGTGGATTCAGCTTGATTAGGCTGGATTCGTCTGGATTCGGCTCCATTCCGGTTGATTCAGCTCAGTTAGGCTCGATTCGACTCACTTTGGCTCTATTCGGCCTTATTCAGCCCTCTTCCACTCTATTTGGCTCTATTCGACTCTTTTCTACTCTGTTCCTATCTATGCCACTCCATTTGACTCCATTCCAAACAATTCCACTCTATTCTACACTATCCTACTCTATTCCTTTCTACCCTACCCTAACAAACTCTAATCGGTTCGATTCTATTTGAGGCGATCTGTCTTATTTCCTATCCATTTGGATTGATTCCGCTCGATTCGGCTCTATCAGACTCTATTCTACTCTACACTACTCTATTCTACTCTGCTCTACTCTCCTTACTCTATTCTGTTGTCTTCTTTCTATTCTGTCCCGTTCTATTCTCTTCTATTCTACCCTAACCTACCCTACTCTATTCAATTCGATTTGTCGCATTTCAACACTATGCGATGCGATTCGATATGACTAGGCTCCAGTCGGTTCCAACGGGTCCATTCGGTTCTAATCGGTTGGATTCGGTTTGATTTGGCTCAGTTCAGCTCGATTTGGCTCCATTTGGCTCTAATCAGCTCTATTCGACTCTATTTCTTTATTCGATGCCATTCGACTCCATCAGAAACATTCAGCTCCACTCCAGCATTCTACTCCCTTCTAATCTCTTCTACTCTATTCTATTGTAATCTACTGTATCCTATCCTACTCTACTATAATCCATTCTAATAGATTTCATTCGATGCAACACGATTCAACACGAATTGCAGGGATTCGACGCGATTCAAAGGGATTCGACACCATACGATGAAATTTGGCACAATTTGTCTCCATTTGGTTCTATTCGTCTCTATTCGACTCGACTCTATTCTTTCTCTTTTGTTCTGTCCTGTTCTATTCTAGTCTACTCTACCCTACCTTAACCTACCCTACTCTAATCTATTCAATTTCATTTGACAGTTTGACGCGATTCGGCCCCGTTCGGTTCAAATCAGCTCAAATTGGCTCAGTTCAGCTCGATTAGGCTCGATTTGGTGGGATTTGGCTCGATTCGGCCCTATTCTGCCCTGTTTGGCTCTAGTCAACTCTTTTCTACTCTATTCATCATTATTCGACTCCATTCGACTCCATTCGATTCCAGTCCACTCCATTCTGGACTGTTCTATTCTACCCTACCCTACCCTACCCTGCTCTAGTTCACTCTAATTGATTCTATTGGACGCGCTTCAAAGCAATTTGTCTCGTTTCATCTCCATTGGGCTCTATTTGCCTCTATTCAACTCTATTCTGCTTTACTCTATTCTACTCTACTCTATTCTATTTTATTCTTTCTGTTCAGTTCTATTTTACTCTATCTCTTTTTCTACCCTACCCTATTCTATTCCATTGGATTCGACTTGACACATTTCGACACGATTCGACGCGATTCAGCTCAAATACAATTCGATTTGATTCGATGCAATTCGACACGATTTGACGGGATGCGACACGATTCTCCCTGATACAATGCGATTAGGTGCAATTCGGCTCGATTTGTCTCCATTCATCTCGTTTCGTCTTGATTCAGCTCAGTTCGGCTCCATTCGGCTCTAATCAGCTCTATTTGGCTCTTTTCCACTCTATTCAACTCCACTCTACCCTATTCTACTCTCTGCTATGCTTTCTATTGTGTTCTGTTCTGTTCTATGCCATTCTATTCTACCCTCCTCTCCCCTACTCTGGCCAACTCTAATCTATTCGATTCGACTCTTCTCAATTGTATTCCCTTCTCTTCTCTTCTTCTACTCTCTATTCCACAATATGCTACCCTACCCTACCCTAATCTATTCTATTACATTCTATTTGACTCTACAGTACCCTACTCCATTCTACCCTGCCCTACCCTGTTCTGTTCCTTTCACTTCTGTTCTATGCCGTTCTTGTCTATTCTATTCCTTTCCATTCTATCCTACCCTACCCTACTCTAATCTGTTCTATTCCATGGGATTTAATGCGATTCCACGAAATTTGATACAATTCGACTCTATCCTCTTTTATGCCATTCATTTCTATTCTATTCTACCCTATCCTACCCTACCGTACACTAATCTATCCTTTTCTCTTCTGCTCTGTTCTGTTCTATTCTATTCTCCTTTTCTCTCTATTCCAACCTACCCTACCCTAATCGATTCTATTCTATTCTGTTCTGTTCTAATCTATTCTATTCTGCACTACCCTACCCTACTGTAATCTATTCTATTCTGTTCTGTTGTGTTCTATTCTACTTTTTCCTGTCCTAGTCTATTCTATCCTACACTACCCTGCTCTAATAGACTCTATTCAATGCGATTCAACATGATTTGATGATATTCGATGCAACTCGAGGCAATTCAACACAATTCAACTCTATTCTCTTCTCTTCTATTCTTCTCCTGTGTATTCCACCTTTCGCTCCCCTACCCAGCGCTACCCCACATTACCCTACTCTTGTCTACTCATCTAGGCTACTAGCCTAGGGCAATAGTCTAGACTACTAATCCAGTTTACTCTAGTCTACTATAGTCCACCGTAGTCTACCCTACCCAAACTTACCCTACCTTACTCCATTCTAATCTATTCCATTGCTTCCGATTCAAAGCCATTCAGTGTGATTGGACGGCATTTAATGGGAATCGATGGGACTCGACAGGTATCGAAGTGATTCAACACGATTTGACACGATTAGAGGCAATCCGACAGGATTCAACGTGATTCGACGGGATTCGACGGGATTCCATGCCATTCGACTTGATTCGACCCAATTCAACGGCACTCGACTTGGAAGGGATTCAATGCAACGTGACACAGCTTGACGCGATTCAACAGATTTAATGAGATGCGATGGGATGTGACAGGAATCGACCCGCTCAGACGCCAATCGAAGCCATTTGATGAGATTCAATGGAATTCACGGGTTTGGAACCGACTTGAAGCGATTCGATGCCATGGATGCCATTTGACAGGAATCGAAGCATTTCGACGTGTTGTGATGGAACTCGCATACGGTTTGACACGATTCAACAGGATTCGACAAGAATCGACAGGGTTCAACGGGGTTTGAAGAGATTCATCGGGATTTGAAGGAATTCAATGCGATTCAAAGGGGTGTGACGGGATTCGACGCGATTGGATGGGATTCGATGGGATTCGATGCGATTTGTTGGAATTTGTTGGGATGCAATGGCATTCAAGGAGATTCTTTGGAGCTGATTTGATCCGGTTGGAAGCGGATGGATCCGGATGGAACCGGTTGGAGCCAGATTGATCCGGCTGGATACGGATGGGTCCAGTTGCAAAATCCTTGATCCGGCTGTAGCGGTTTGGACCCGAATGGATCCAGTTGGATCCGGATAGTTGCGGAGAAAACCTGTTGGAACCTGATAGATCCAGTTGGAACCGACTGGAACCAGTTGGATTCTGCTAGAACCAGTTGAAACCTGATGGATCCGCCTGGGTCCACATGGAACCAGTTGGAACCGGACGGATCCGTTTGGATCCAGGTGGAACCAGTTGAAACCTGATTGATCCGGCTGGATCCGAATGGATCCGGTTGGAAGCTGATTGATCCGGATGGAACCGGTTGGAACCAGATCGATCCGGATGGAGCCGGTTGGAACTGGGTAGTTTCGGAAGGAACCGGTGGAATCAGATGGATCCAGTTCGAACTGGCTGGAACCGGCTGGATTCTGCGAGAACCAATTCAAACCTGATGGATCCGGCTGGGTCCACATAGAACCACTTGGAACCGGACGGATCCAGTTCCAATCTGTTGGATCTTGTTGGAACCAGATGGGCGAGGTTGGAACCGGATGGATCCGGTTGGAACCGGTTGGGACTGGTTGGATCCAGGTGTATCTGTTTAGAACTGGTTGAATCCATTCGGATCTGCCTGGATCCTTTTATGTCTGGCTGGATCCGGTTCTATTCGTCTGGATCTGCTTCTATCCACCTGGATTCGATTGGATCAGCTTGGATACAGTTAGGCCCGGTTAGATCTGGCTTGATCCGCTTGGGTCTAGTTAGATCTGGTTTGATCTGGTTATGCCCGGCTTGATCTGGTCATATCCAGCTTGGTCTGACTGGGTCCCGTTTGATCCTTTCCTTGCCTTGCTCCATTCAGGTCCTTTCGGCTCCATTCGGATCGAATCGTGTGGATTCAGCTTGATTAGGCTGGATTCGTCTGGATTCGGCTCCATTCCGGTTGATTCAGCTCAGTTAGGCTCGATTCGACTCACTTTGGCTCTATTCGGCCTTATTCAGCCCTCTTCCACTCTATTTGGCTCTATTCGACTCTTTTCTACTCTGTTCCTATCTATGCCACTCCATTTGACTCCATTCCAAACAATTCCACTCTATTCTACACTATCCTACTCTATTCCTTTCTACCCTACCCTAACAAACTCTAATCGGTTCGATTCTATTTGAGGCGATCTGTCTTATTTCCTATCCATTTGGATTGATTCCGCTCGATTCGGCTCTATCAGACTCTATTCTACTCTACACTACTCTATTCTACTCTGCTCTACTCTCCTTACTCTATTCTGTTGTCTTCTTTCTATTCTGTCCCGTTCTATTCTCTTCTATTCTACCCTAACCTACCCTACTCTATTCAATTCGATTTGTCGCATTTCAACACTATGCGATGCGATTCGATATGACTAGGCTCCAGTCGGTTCCAACGGGTCCATTCGGTTCTAATCGGTTGGATTCGGTTTGATTTGGCTCAGTTCAGCTCGATTTGGCTCCATTTGGCTCTAATCAGCTCTATTCGACTCTATTTCTTTATTCGATGCCATTCGACTCCATCAGAAACATTCAGCTCCACTCCAGCATTCTACTCCCTTCTAATCTCTTCTACTCTATTCTATTGTAATCTACTGTATCCTATCCTACTCTACTATAATCCATTCTAATAGATTTCATTCGATGCAACACGATTCAACACGAATTGCAGGGATTCGACGCGATTCAAAGGGATTCGACACCATACGATGAAATTTGGCACAATTTGTCTCCATTTGGTTCTATTCGTCTCTATTCGACTCGACTCTATTCTTTCTCTTTTGTTCTGTCCTGTTCTATTCTAGTCTACTCTACCCTACCTTAACCTACCCTACTCTAATCTATTCAATTTCATTTGACAGTTTGACGCGATTCGGCCCCGTTCGGTTCAAATCAGCTCAAATTGGCTCAGTTCAGCTCGATTAGGCTCGATTTGGTGGGATTTGGCTCGATTCGGCCCTATTCTGCCCTGTTTGGCTCTAGTCAACTCTTTTCTACTCTATTCATCATTATTCGACTCCATTCGACTCCATTCGATTCCAGTCCACTCCATTCTGGACTGTTCTATTCTACCCTACCCTACCCTACCCTGCTCTAGTTCACTCTAATTGATTCTATTGGACGCGCTTCAAAGCAATTTGTCTCGTTTCATCTCCATTGGGCTCTATTTGCCTCTATTCAACTCTATTCTGCTTTACTCTATTCTACTCTACTCTATTCTATTTTATTCTTTCTGTTCAGTTCTATTTTACTCTATCTCTTTTTCTACCCTACCCTACTCTATTCCATTGGATTCGACTTGACACATTTCGACACGATTCGACGCGATTCAGCTCAAATACAATTCGATTTGATTCGATGCAATTCGACACGATTTGACGGGATGCGACACGATTCTCCCTGATACAATGCGATTAGGTGCAATTCGGCTCGATTTGTCTCCATTCATCTCGTTTCGTCTTGATTCAGCTCAGTTCGGCTCCATTCGGCTCTAATCAGCTCTATTTGGCTCTTTTCCACTCTATTCAACTCCACTCTACCCTATTCTACTCTCTGCTATGCTTTCTATTGTGTTCTGTTCTGTTCTATGCCATTCTATTCTACCCTCCTCTCCCCTACTCTGGCCAACTCTAATCTATTCGATTCGACTCTTCTCAATTGTATTCCCTTCTCTTCTCTTCTTCTACTCTCTATTCCACAATATGCTACCCTACCCTACCCTAATCTATTCTATTACATTCTATTTGACTCTACAGTACCCTACTCCATTCTACCCTGCCCTACCCTGTTCTGTTCCTTTCACTTCTGTTCTATGCCGTTCTTGTCTATTCTATTCCTTTCCATTCTATCCTACCCTACCCTACTCTAATCTGTTCTATTCCATGGGATTTAATGCGATTCCACGAAATTTGATACAATTCGACTCTATCCTCTTTTATGCCATTCATTTCTATTCTATTCTACCCTATCCTACCCTACCGTACACTAATCTATCCTTTTCTCTTCTGCTCTGTTCTGTTCTATTCTATTCTCCTTTTCTCTCTATTCCAACCTACCCTACCCTAATCGATTCTATTCTATTCTGTTCTGTTCTAATCTATTCTATTCTGCACTACCCTACCCTACTGTAATCTATTCTATTCTGTTCTGTTGTGTTCTATTCTACTTTTTCCTGTCCTAGTCTATTCTATCCTACACTACCCTGCTCTAATAGACTCTATTCAATGCGATTCAACATGATTTGATGATATTCGATGCAACTCGAGGCAATTCAACACAATTCAACTCTATTCTCTTCTCTTCTATTCTTCTCCTGTGTATTCCACCTTTCGCTCCCCTACCCAGCGCTACCCCACATTACCCTACTCTTGTCTACTCATCTAGGCTACTAGCCTAGGGCAATAGTCTAGACTACTAATCCAGTTTACTCTAGTCTACTATAGTCCACCGTAGTCTACCCTACCCAAACTTACCCTACCTTACTCCATTCTAATCTATTCCATTGCTTCCGATTCAAAGCCATTCAGTGTGATTGGACGGCATTTAATGGGAATCGATGGGACTCGACAGGTATCGAAGTGATTCAACACGATTTGACACGATTAGAGGCAATCCGACAGGATTCAACGTGATTCGACGGGATTCGACGGGATTCCATGCCATTCGACTTGATTCGACCCAATTCAACGGCACTCGACTTGGAAGGGATTCAATGCAACGTGACACAGCTTGACGCGATTCAACAGATTTAATGAGATGCGATGGGATGTGACAGGAATCGACCCGCTCAGACGCCAATCGAAGCCATTTGATGAGATTCAATGGAATTCACGGGTTTGGAACCGACTTGAAGCGATTCGATGCCATGGATGCCATTTGACAGGAATCGAAGCATTTCGACGTGTTGTGATGGAACTCGCATACGGTTTGACACGATTCAACAGGATTCGACAAGAATCGACAGGGTTCAACGGGGTTTGAAGAGATTCATCGGGATTTGAAGGAATTCAATGCGATTCAAAGGGGTGTGACGGGATTCGACGCGATTGGATGGGATTCGATGGGATTCGATGCGATTTGTTGGAATTTGTTGGGATGCAATGGCATTCAAGGAGATTCTTTGGAGCTGATTTGATCCGGTTGGAAGCGGATGGATCCGGATGGAACCGGTTGGAGCCAGATTGATCCGGCTGGATACGGATGGGTCCAGTTGCAAAATCCTTGATCCGGCTGTAGCGGTTTGGACCCGAATGGATCCAGTTGGATCCGGATAGTTGCGGAGAAAACCTGTTGGAACCTGATAGATCCAGTTGGAACCGACTGGAACCAGTTGGATTCTGCTAGAACCAGTTGAAACCTGATGGATCCGCCTGGGTCCACATGGAACCAGTTGGAACCGGACGGATCCGTTTGGATCCAGGTGGAACCAGTTGAAACCTGATTGATCCGGCTGGATCCGAATGGATCCGGTTGGAAGCTGATTGATCCGGATGGAACCGGTTGGAACCAGATCGATCCGGATGGAGCCGGTTGGAACTGGGTAGTTTCGGAAGGAACCGGTGGAATCAGATGGATCCAGTTCGAACTGGCTGGAACCGGCTGGATTCTGCGAGAACCAATTCAAACCTGATGGATCCGGCTGGGTCCACATAGAACCACTTGGAACCGGACGGATCCAGTTCCAATCTGTTGGATCTTGTTGGAACCAGATGGGCGAGGTTGGAACCGGATGGATCCGGTTGGAACCGGTTGGGACTGGTTGGATCCAGGTGTATCTGTTTAGAACTGGTTGAATCCATTCGGATCTGCCTGGATCCTTTTATGTCTGGCTGGATCCGGTTCTATTCGTCTGGATCTGCTTCTATCCACCTGGATTCGATTGGATCAGCTTGGATACAGTTAGGCCCGGTTAGATCTGGCTTGATCCGCTTGGGTCTAGTTAGATCTGGTTTGATCTGGTTATGCCCGGCTTGATCTGGTCATATCCAGCTTGGTCTGACTGGGTCCCGTTTGATCCTTTCCTTGCCTTGCTCCATTCAGGTCCTTTCGGCTCCATTCGGATCGAATCGTGTGGATTCAGCTTGATTAGGCTGGATTCGTCTGGATTCGGCTCCATTCCGGTTGATTCAGCTCAGTTAGGCTCGATTCGACTCACTTTGGCTCTATTCGGCCTTATTCAGCCCTCTTCCACTCTATTTGGCTCTATTCGACTCTTTTCTACTCTGTTCCTATCTATGCCACTCCATTTGACTCCATTCCAAACAATTCCACTCTATTCTACACTATCCTACTCTATTCCTTTCTACCCTACCCTAACAAACTCTAATCGGTTCGATTCTATTTGAGGCGATCTGTCTTATTTCCTATCCATTTGGATTGATTCCGCTCGATTCGGCTCTATCAGACTCTATTCTACTCTACACTACTCTATTCTACTCTGCTCTACTCTCCTTACTCTATTCTGTTGTCTTCTTTCTATTCTGTCCCGTTCTATTCTCTTCTATTCTACCCTAACCTACCCTACTCTATTCAATTCGATTTGTCGCATTTCAACACTATGCGATGCGATTCGATATGACTAGGCTCCAGTCGGTTCCAACGGGTCCATTCGGTTCTAATCGGTTGGATTCGGTTTGATTTGGCTCAGTTCAGCTCGATTTGGCTCCATTTGGCTCTAATCAGCTCTATTCGACTCTATTTCTTTATTCGATGCCATTCGACTCCATCAGAAACATTCAGCTCCACTCCAGCATTCTACTCCCTTCTAATCTCTTCTACTCTATTCTATTGTAATCTACTGTATCCTATCCTACTCTACTATAATCCATTCTAATAGATTTCATTCGATGCAACACGATTCAACACGAATTGCAGGGATTCGACGCGATTCAAAGGGATTCGACACCATACGATGAAATTTGGCACAATTTGTCTCCATTTGGTTCTATTCGTCTCTATTCGACTCGACTCTATTCTTTCTCTTTTGTTCTGTCCTGTTCTATTCTAGTCTACTCTACCCTACCTTAACCTACCCTACTCTAATCTATTCAATTTCATTTGACAGTTTGACGCGATTCGGCCCCGTTCGGTTCAAATCAGCTCAAATTGGCTCAGTTCAGCTCGATTAGGCTCGATTTGGTGGGATTTGGCTCGATTCGGCCCTATTCTGCCCTGTTTGGCTCTAGTCAACTCTTTTCTACTCTATTCATCATTATTCGACTCCATTCGACTCCATTCGATTCCAGTCCACTCCATTCTGGACTGTTCTATTCTACCCTACCCTACCCTACCCTGCTCTAGTTCACTCTAATTGATTCTATTGGACGCGCTTCAAAGCAATTTGTCTCGTTTCATCTCCATTGGGCTCTATTTGCCTCTATTCAACTCTATTCTGCTTTACTCTATTCTACTCTACTCTATTCTATTTTATTCTTTCTGTTCAGTTCTATTTTACTCTATCTCTTTTTCTACCCTACCCTACTCTATTCCATTGGATTCGACTTGACACATTTCGACACGATTCGACGCGATTCAGCTCAAATACAATTCGATTTGATTCGATGCAATTCGACACGATTTGACGGGATGCGACACGATTCTCCCTGATACAATGCGATTAGGTGCAATTCGGCTCGATTTGTCTCCATTCATCTCGTTTCGTCTTGATTCAGCTCAGTTCGGCTCCATTCGGCTCTAATCAGCTCTATTTGGCTCTTTTCCACTCTATTCAACTCCACTCTACCCTATTCTACTCTCTGCTATGCTTTCTATTGTGTTCTGTTCTGTTCTATGCCATTCTATTCTACCCTCCTCTCCCCTACTCTGGCCAACTCTAATCTATTCGATTCGACTCTTCTCAATTGTATTCCCTTCTCTTCTCTTCTTCTACTCTCTATTCCACAATATGCTACCCTACCCTACCCTAATCTATTCTATTACATTCTATTTGACTCTACAGTACCCTACTCCATTCTACCCTGCCCTACCCTGTTCTGTTCCTTTCACTTCTGTTCTATGCCGTTCTTGTCTATTCTATTCCTTTCCATTCTATCCTACCCTACCCTACTCTAATCTGTTCTATTCCATGGGATTTAATGCGATTCCACGAAATTTGATACAATTCGACTCTATCCTCTTTTATGCCATTCATTTCTATTCTATTCTACCCTATCCTACCCTACCGTACACTAATCTATCCTTTTCTCTTCTGCTCTGTTCTGTTCTATTCTATTCTCCTTTTCTCTCTATTCCAACCTACCCTACCCTAATCGATTCTATTCTATTCTGTTCTGTTCTAATCTATTCTATTCTGCACTACCCTACCCTACTGTAATCTATTCTATTCTGTTCTGTTGTGTTCTATTCTACTTTTTCCTGTCCTAGTCTATTCTATCCTACACTACCCTGCTCTAATAGACTCTATTCAATGCGATTCAACATGATTTGATGATATTCGATGCAACTCGAGGCAATTCAACACAATTCAACTCTATTCTCTTCTCTTCTATTCTTCTACTGTGTATTCCACCTTTCGCTCCCCTACCCAGCGCTACCCCACATTACCCTACTCTTGTCTACTCATCTAGGCTACTAGCCTAGGGCAATAGTCTAGACTACTAATCCAGTTTACTCTAGTCTACTATAGTCCACCGTAGTCTACCCTACCCAAACTTACCCTACCTTACTCCATTCTAATCTATTCCATTGCTTCCGATTCAAAGCCATTCAGTGTGATTGGACGGCATTTAATGGGAATCGATGGGACTCGACAGGTATCGAAGTGATTCAACACGATTTGACACGATTAGAGGCAATCCGACAGGATTCAACGTGATTCGACGGGATTCGACGGGATTCCATGCCATTCGACTTGATTCGACCCAATTCAACGGCACTCGACTTGGAAGGGATTCAATGCAACGTGACACAGCTTGACGCGATTCAACAGATTTAATGAGATGCGATGGGATGTGACAGGAATCGACCCGCTCAGACGCCAATCGAAGCCATTTGATGAGATTCAATGGAATTCACGGGTTTGGAACCGACTTGAAGCGATTCGATGCCATGGATGCCATTTGACAGGAATCGAAGCATTTCGACGTGTTGTGATGGAACTCGCATACGGTTTGACACGATTCAACAGGATTCGACAAGAATCGACAGGGTTCAACGGGGTTTGAAGAGATTCATCGGGATTTGAAGGAATTCAATGCGATTCAAAGGGGTGTGACGGGATTCGACGCGATTGGATGGGATTCGATGGGATTCGATGCGATTTGTTGGAATTTGTTGGGATGCAATGGCATTCAAGGAGATTCTTTGGAGCTGATTTGATCCGGTTGGAAGCGGATGGATCCGGATGGAACCGGTTGGAGCCAGATTGATCCGGCTGGATACGGATGGGTCCAGTTGCAAAATCCTTGATCCGGCTGTAGCGGTTTGGACCCGAATGGATCCAGTTGGATCCGGATAGTTGCGGAGAAAACCTGTTGGAACCTGATAGATCCAGTTGGAACCGACTGGAACCAGTTGGATTCTGCTAGAACCAGTTGAAACCTGATGGATCCGCCTGGGTCCACATGGAACCAGTTGGAACCGGACGGATCCGTTTGGATCCAGGTGGAACCAGTTGAAACCTGATTGATCCGGCTGGATCCGAATGGATCCGGTTGGAAGCTGATTGATCCGGATGGAACCGGTTGGAACCAGATCGATCCGGATGGAGCCGGTTGGAACTGGGTAGTTTCGGAAGGAACCGGTGGAATCAGATGGATCCAGTTCGAACTGGCTGGAACCGGCTGGATTCTGCGAGAACCAATTCAAACCTGATGGATCCGGCTGGGTCCACATAGAACCACTTGGAACCGGACGGATCCAGTTCCAATCTGTTGGATCTTGTTGGAACCAGATGGGCGAGGTTGGAACCGGATGGATCCGGTTGGAACCGGTTGGGACTGGTTGGATCCAGGTGTATCTGTTTAGAACTGGTTGAATCCATTCGGATCTGCCTGGATCCTTTTATGTCTGGCTGGATCCGGTTCTATTCGTCTGGATCTGCTTCTATCCACCTGGATTCGATTGGATCAGCTTGGATACAGTTAGGCCCGGTTAGATCTGGCTTGATCCGCTTGGGTCTAGTTAGATCTGGTTTGATCTGGTTATGCCCGGCTTGATCTGGTCATATCCAGCTTGGTCTGACTGGGTCCCGTTTGATCCTTTCCTTGCCTTGCTCCATTCAGGTCCTTTCGGCTCCATTCGGATCGAATCGTGTGGATTCAGCTTGATTAGGCTGGATTCGTCTGGATTCGGCTCCATTCCGGTTGATTCAGCTCAGTTAGGCTCGATTCGACTCACTTTGGCTCTATTCGGCCTTATTCAGCCCTCTTCCACTCTATTTGGCTCTATTCGACTCTTTTCTACTCTGTTCCTATCTATGCCACTCCATTTGACTCCATTCCAAACAATTCCACTCTATTCTACACTATCCTACTCTATTCCTTTCTACCCTACCCTAACAAACTCTAATCGGTTCGATTCTATTTGAGGCGATCTGTCTTATTTCCTATCCATTTGGATTGATTCCGCTCGATTCGGCTCTATCAGACTCTATTCTACTCTACACTACTCTATTCTACTCTGCTCTACTCTCCTTACTCTATTCTGTTGTCTTCTTTCTATTCTGTCCCGTTCTATTCTCTTCTATTCTACCCTAACCTACCCTACTCTATTCAATTCGATTTGTCGCATTTCAACACTATGCGATGCGATTCGATATGACTAGGCTCCAGTCGGTTCCAACGGGTCCATTCGGTTCTAATCGGTTGGATTCGGTTTGATTTGGCTCAGTTCAGCTCGATTTGGCTCCATTTGGCTCTAATCAGCTCTATTCGACTCTATTTCTTTATTCGATGCCATTCGACTCCATCAGAAACATTCAGCTCCACTCCAGCATTCTACTCCCTTCTAATCTCTTCTACTCTATTCTATTGTAATCTACTGTATCCTATCCTACTCTACTATAATCCATTCTAATAGATTTCATTCGATGCAACACGATTCAACACGAATTGCAGGGATTCGACGCGATTCAAAGGGATTCGACACCATACGATGAAATTTGGCACAATTTGTCTCCATTTGGTTCTATTCGTCTCTATTCGACTCGACTCTATTCTTTCTCTTTTGTTCTGTCCTGTTCTATTCTAGTCTACTCTACCCTACCTTAACCTACCCTACTCTAATCTATTCAATTTCATTTGACAGTTTGACGCGATTCGGCCCCGTTCGGTTCAAATCAGCTCAAATTGGCTCAGTTCAGCTCGATTAGGCTCGATTTGGTGGGATTTGGCTCGATTCGGCCCTATTCTGCCCTGTTTGGCTCTAGTCAACTCTTTTCTACTCTATTCATCATTATTCGACTCCATTCGACTCCATTCGATTCCAGTCCACTCCATTCTGGACTGTTCTATTCTACCCTACCCTACCCTACCCTGCTCTAGTTCACTCTAATTGATTCTATTGGACGCGCTTCAAAGCAATTTGTCTCGTTTCATCTCCATTGGGCTCTATTTGCCTCTATTCAACTCTATTCTGCTTTACTCTATTCTACTCTACTCTATTCTATTTTATTCTTTCTGTTCAGTTCTATTTTACTCTATCTCTTTTTCTACCCTACCCTACTCTATTCCATTGGATTCGACTTGACACATTTCGACACGATTCGACGCGATTCAGCTCAAATACAATTCGATTTGATTCGATGCAATTCGACACGATTTGACGGGATGCGACACGATTCTCCCTGATACAATGCGATTAGGTGCAATTCGGCTCGATTTGTCTCCATTCATCTCGTTTCGTCTTGATTCAGCTCAGTTCGGCTCCATTCGGCTCTAATCAGCTCTATTTGGCTCTTTTCCACTCTATTCAACTCCACTCTACCCTATTCTACTCTCTGCTATGCTTTCTATTGTGTTCTGTTCTGTTCTATGCCATTCTATTCTACCCTCCTCTCCCCTACTCTGGCCAACTCTAATCTATTCGATTCGACTCTTCTCAATTGTATTCCCTTCTCTTCTCTTCTTCTACTCTCTATTCCACAATATGCTACCCTACCCTACCCTAATCTATTCTATTACATTCTATTTGACTCTACAGTACCCTACTCCATTCTACCCTGCCCTACCCTGTTCTGTTCCTTTCACTTCTGTTCTATGCCGTTCTTGTCTATTCTATTCCTTTCCATTCTATCCTACCCTACCCTACTCTAATCTGTTCTATTCCATGGGATTTAATGCGATTCCACGAAATTTGATACAATTCGACTCTATCCTCTTTTATGCCATTCATTTCTATTCTATTCTACCCTATCCTACCCTACCGTACACTAATCTATCCTTTTCTCTTCTGCTCTGTTCTGTTCTATTCTATTCTCCTTTTCTCTCTATTCCAACCTACCCTACCCTAATCGATTCTATTCTATTCTGTTCTGTTCTAATCTATTCTATTCTGCACTACCCTACCCTACTGTAATCTATTCTATTCTGTTCTGTTGTGTTCTATTCTACTTTTTCCTGTCCTAGTCTATTCTATCCTACACTACCCTGCTCTAATAGACTCTATTCAATGCGATTCAACATGATTTGATGATATTCGATGCAACTCGAGGCAATTCAACACAATTCAACTCTATTCTCTTCTCTTCTATTCTTCTACTGTGTATTCCACCTTTCGCTCCCCTACCCAGCGCTACCCCACATTACCCTACTCTTGTCTACTCATCTAGGCTACTAGCCTAGGGCAATAGTCTAGACTACTAATCCAGTTTACTCTAGTCTACTATAGTCCACCGTAGTCTACCCTACCCAAACTTACCCTACCTTACTCCATTCTAATCTATTCCATTGCTTCCGATTCAAAGCCATTCAGTGTGATTGGACGGCATTTAATGGGAATCGATGGGACTCGACAGGTATCGAAGTGATTCAACACGATTTGACACGATTAGAGGCAATCCGACAGGATTCAACGTGATTCGACGGGATTCGACGGGATTCCATGCCATTCGACTTGATTCGACCCAATTCAACGGCACTCGACTTGGAAGGGATTCAATGCAACGTGACACAGCTTGACGCGATTCAACAGATTTAATGAGATGCGATGGGATGTGACAGGAATCGACCCGCTCAGACGCCAATCGAAGCCATTTGATGAGATTCAATGGAATTCACGGGTTTGGAACCGACTTGAAGCGATTCGATGCCATGGATGCCATTTGACAGGAATCGAAGCATTTCGACGTGTTGTGATGGAACTCGCATACGGTTTGACACGATTCAACAGGATTCGACAAGAATCGACAGGGTTCAACGGGGTTTGAAGAGATTCATCGGGATTTGAAGGAATTCAATGCGATTCAAAGGGGTGTGACGGGATTCGACGCGATTGGATGGGATTCGATGGGATTCGATGCGATTTGTTGGAATTTGTTGGGATGCAATGGCATTCAAGGAGATTCTTTGGAGCTGATTTGATCCGGTTGGAAGCGGATGGATCCGGATGGAACCGGTTGGAGCCAGATTGATCCGGCTGGATACGGATGGGTCCAGTTGCAAAATCCTTGATCCGGCTGTAGCGGTTTGGACCCGAATGGATCCAGTTGGATCCGGATAGTTGCGGAGAAAACCTGTTGGAACCTGATAGATCCAGTTGGAACCGACTGGAACCAGTTGGATTCTGCTAGAACCAGTTGAAACCTGATGGATCCGCCTGGGTCCACATGGAACCAGTTGGAACCGGACGGATCCGTTTGGATCCAGGTGGAACCAGTTGAAACCTGATTGATCCGGCTGGATCCGAATGGATCCGGTTGGAAGCTGATTGATCCGGATGGAACCGGTTGGAACCAGATCGATCCGGATGGAGCCGGTTGGAACTGGGTAGTTTCGGAAGGAACCGGTGGAATCAGATGGATCCAGTTCGAACTGGCTGGAACCGGCTGGATTCTGCGAGAACCAATTCAAACCTGATGGATCCGGCTGGGTCCACATAGAACCACTTGGAACCGGACGGATCCAGTTCCAATCTGTTGGATCTTGTTGGAACCAGATGGGCGAGGTTGGAACCGGATGGATCCGGTTGGAACCGGTTGGGACTGGTTGGATCCAGGTGTATCTGTTTAGAACTGGTTGAATCCATTCGGATCTGCCTGGATCCTTTTATGTCTGGCTGGATCCGGTTCTATTCGTCTGGATCTGCTTCTATCCACCTGGATTCGATTGGATCAGCTTGGATACAGTTAGGCCCGGTTAGATCTGGCTTGATCCGCTTGGGTCTAGTTAGATCTGGTTTGATCTGGTTATGCCCGGCTTGATCTGGTCATATCCAGCTTGGTCTGACTGGGTCCCGTTTGATCCTTTCCTTGCCTTGCTCCATTCAGGTCCTTTCGGCTCCATTCGGATCGAATCGTGTGGATTCAGCTTGATTAGGCTGGATTCGTCTGGATTCGGCTCCATTCCGGTTGATTCAGCTCAGTTAGGCTCGATTCGACTCACTTTGGCTCTATTCGGCCTTATTCAGCCCTCTTCCACTCTATTTGGCTCTATTCGACTCTTTTCTACTCTGTTCCTATCTATGCCACTCCATTTGACTCCATTCCAAACAATTCCACTCTATTCTACACTATCCTACTCTATTCCTTTCTACCCTACCCTAACAAACTCTAATCGGTTCGATTCTATTTGAGGCGATCTGTCTTATTTCCTATCCATTTGGATTGATTCCGCTCGATTCGGCTCTATCAGACTCTATTCTACTCTACACTACTCTATTCTACTCTGCTCTACTCTCCTTACTCTATTCTGTTGTCTTCTTTCTATTCTGTCCCGTTCTATTCTCTTCTATTCTACCCTAACCTACCCTACTCTATTCAATTCGATTTGTCGCATTTCAACACTATGCGATGCGATTCGATATGACTAGGCTCCAGTCGGTTCCAACGGGTCCATTCGGTTCTAATCGGTTGGATTCGGTTTGATTTGGCTCAGTTCAGCTCGATTTGGCTCCATTTGGCTCTAATCAGCTCTATTCGACTCTATTTCTTTATTCGATGCCATTCGACTCCATCAGAAACATTCAGCTCCACTCCAGCATTCTACTCCCTTCTAATCTCTTCTACTCTATTCTATTGTAATCTACTGTATCCTATCCTACTCTACTATAATCCATTCTAATAGATTTCATTCGATGCAACACGATTCAACACGAATTGCAGGGATTCGACGCGATTCAAAGGGATTCGACACCATACGATGAAATTTGGCACAATTTGTCTCCATTTGGTTCTATTCGTCTCTATTCGACTCGACTCTATTCTTTCTCTTTTGTTCTGTCCTGTTCTATTCTAGTCTACTCTACCCTACCTTAACCTACCCTACTCTAATCTATTCAATTTCATTTGACAGTTTGACGCGATTCGGCCCCGTTCGGTTCAAATCAGCTCAAATTGGCTCAGTTCAGCTCGATTAGGCTCGATTTGGTGGGATTTGGCTCGATTCGGCCCTATTCTGCCCTGTTTGGCTCTAGTCAACTCTTTTCTACTCTATTCATCATTATTCGACTCCATTCGACTCCATTCGATTCCAGTCCACTCCATTCTGGACTGTTCTATTCTACCCTACCCTACCCTACCCTGCTCTAGTTCACTCTAATTGATTCTATTGGACGCGCTTCAAAGCAATTTGTCTCGTTTCATCTCCATTGGGCTCTATTTGCCTCTATTCAACTCTATTCTGCTTTACTCTATTCTACTCTACTCTATTCTATTTTATTCTTTCTGTTCAGTTCTATTTTACTCTATCTCTTTTTCTACCCTACCCTACTCTATTCCATTGGATTCGACTTGACACATTTCGACACGATTCGACGCGATTCAGCTCAAATACAATTCGATTTGATTCGATGCAATTCGACACGATTTGACGGGATGCGACACGATTCTCCCTGATACAATGCGATTAGGTGCAATTCGGCTCGATTTGTCTCCATTCATCTCGTTTCGTCTTGATTCAGCTCAGTTCGGCTCCATTCGGCTCTAATCAGCTCTATTTGGCTCTTTTCCACTCTATTCAACTCCACTCTACCCTATTCTACTCTCTGCTATGCTTTCTATTGTGTTCTGTTCTGTTCTATGCCATTCTATTCTACCCTCCTCTCCCCTACTCTGGCCAACTCTAATCTATTCGATTCGACTCTTCTCAATTGTATTCCCTTCTCTTCTCTTCTTCTACTCTCTATTCCACAATATGCTACCCTACCCTACCCTAATCTATTCTATTACATTCTATTTGACTCTACAGTACCCTACTCCATTCTACCCTGCCCTACCCTGTTCTGTTCCTTTCACTTCTGTTCTATGCCGTTCTTGTCTATTCTATTCCTTTCCATTCTATCCTACCCTACCCTACTCTAATCTGTTCTATTCCATGGGATTTAATGCGATTCCACGAAATTTGATACAATTCGACTCTATCCTCTTTTATGCCATTCATTTCTATTCTATTCTACCCTATCCTACCCTACCGTACACTAATCTATCCTTTTCTCTTCTGCTCTGTTCTGTTCTATTCTATTCTCCTTTTCTCTCTATTCCAACCTACCCTACCCTAATCGATTCTATTCTATTCTGTTCTGTTCTAATCTATTCTATTCTGCACTACCCTACCCTACTGTAATCTATTCTATTCTGTTCTGTTGTGTTCTATTCTACTTTTTCCTGTCCTAGTCTATTCTATCCTACACTACCCTGCTCTAATAGACTCTATTCAATGCGATTCAACATGATTTGATGATATTCGATGCAACTCGAGGCAATTCAACACAATTCAACTCTATTCTCTTCTCTTCTATTCTTCTACTGTGTATTCCACCTTTCGCTCCCCTACCCAGCGCTACCCCACATTACCCTACTCTTGTCTACTCATCTAGGCTACTAGCCTAGGGCAATAGTCTAGACTACTAATCCAGTTTACTCTAGTCTACTATAGTCCACCGTAGTCTACCCTACCCAAACTTACCCTACCTTACTCCATTCTAATCTATTCCATTGCTTCCGATTCAAAGCCATTCAGTGTGATTGGACGGCATTTAATGGGAATCGATGGGACTCGACAGGTATCGAAGTGATTCAACACGATTTGACACGATTAGAGGCAATCCGACAGGATTCAACGTGATTCGACGGGATTCGACGGGATTCCATGCCATTCGACTTGATTCGACCCAATTCAACGGCACTCGACTTGGAAGGGATTCAATGCAACGTGACACAGCTTGACGCGATTCAACAGATTTAATGAGATGCGATGGGATGTGACAGGAATCGACCCGCTCAGACGCCAATCGAAGCCATTTGATGAGATTCAATGGAATTCACGGGTTTGGAACCGACTTGAAGCGATTCGATGCCATGGATGCCATTTGACAGGAATCGAAGCATTTCGACGTGTTGTGATGGAACTCGCATACGGTTTGACACGATTCAACAGGATTCGACAAGAATCGACAGGGTTCAACGGGGTTTGAAGAGATTCATCGGGATTTGAAGGAATTCAATGCGATTCAAAGGGGTGTGACGGGATTCGACGCGATTGGATGGGATTCGATGGGATTCGATGCGATTTGTTGGAATTTGTTGGGATGCAATGGCATTCAAGGAGATTCTTTGGAGCTGATTTGATCCGGTTGGAAGCGGATGGATCCGGATGGAACCGGTTGGAGCCAGATTGATCCGGCTGGATACGGATGGGTCCAGTTGCAAAATCCTTGATCCGGCTGTAGCGGTTTGGACCCGAATGGATCCAGTTGGATCCGGATAGTTGCGGAGAAAACCTGTTGGAACCTGATAGATCCAGTTGGAACCGACTGGAACCAGTTGGATTCTGCTAGAACCAGTTGAAACCTGATGGATCCGCCTGGGTCCACATGGAACCAGTTGGAACCGGACGGATCCGTTTGGATCCAGGTGGAACCAGTTGAAACCTGATTGATCCGGCTGGATCCGAATGGATCCGGTTGGAAGCTGATTGATCCGGATGGAACCGGTTGGAACCAGATCGATCCGGATGGAGCCGGTTGGAACTGGGTAGTTTCGGAAGGAACCGGTGGAATCAGATGGATCCAGTTCGAACTGGCTGGAACCGGCTGGATTCTGCGAGAACCAATTCAAACCTGATGGATCCGGCTGGGTCCACATAGAACCACTTGGAACCGGACGGATCCAGTTCCAATCTGTTGGATCTTGTTGGAACCAGATGGGCGAGGTTGGAACCGGATGGATCCGGTTGGAACCGGTTGGGACTGGTTGGATCCAGGTGTATCTGTTTAGAACTGGTTGAATCCATTCGGATCTGCCTGGATCCTTTTATGTCTGGCTGGATCCGGTTCTATTCGTCTGGATCTGCTTCTATCCACCTGGATTCGATTGGATCAGCTTGGATACAGTTAGGCCCGGTTAGATCTGGCTTGATCCGCTTGGGTCTAGTTAGATCTGGTTTGATCTGGTTATGCCCGGCTTGATCTGGTCATATCCAGCTTGGTCTGACTGGGTCCCGTTTGATCCTTTCCTTGCCTTGCTCCATTCAGGTCCTTTCGGCTCCATTCGGATCGAATCGTGTGGATTCAGCTTGATTAGGCTGGATTCGTCTGGATTCGGCTCCATTCCGGTTGATTCAGCTCAGTTAGGCTCGATTCGACTCACTTTGGCTCTATTCGGCCTTATTCAGCCCTCTTCCACTCTATTTGGCTCTATTCGACTCTTTTCTACTCTGTTCCTATCTATGCCACTCCATTTGACTCCATTCCAAACAATTCCACTCTATTCTACACTATCCTACTCTATTCCTTTCTACCCTACCCTAACAAACTCTAATCGGTTCGATTCTATTTGAGGCGATCTGTCTTATTTCCTATCCATTTGGATTGATTCCGCTCGATTCGGCTCTATCAGACTCTATTCTACTCTACACTACTCTATTCTACTCTGCTCTACTCTCCTTACTCTATTCTGTTGTCTTCTTTCTATTCTGTCCCGTTCTATTCTCTTCTATTCTACCCTAACCTACCCTACTCTATTCAATTCGATTTGTCGCATTTCAACACTATGCGATGCGATTCGATATGACTAGGCTCCAGTCGGTTCCAACGGGTCCATTCGGTTCTAATCGGTTGGATTCGGTTTGATTTGGCTCAGTTCAGCTCGATTTGGCTCCATTTGGCTCTAATCAGCTCTATTCGACTCTATTTCTTTATTCGATGCCATTCGACTCCATCAGAAACATTCAGCTCCACTCCAGCATTCTACTCCCTTCTAATCTCTTCTACTCTATTCTATTGTAATCTACTGTATCCTATCCTACTCTACTATAATCCATTCTAATAGATTTCATTCGATGCAACACGATTCAACACGAATTGCAGGGATTCGACGCGATTCAAAGGGATTCGACACCATACGATGAAATTTGGCACAATTTGTCTCCATTTGGTTCTATTCGTCTCTATTCGACTCGACTCTATTCTTTCTCTTTTGTTCTGTCCTGTTCTATTCTAGTCTACTCTACCCTACCTTAACCTACCCTACTCTAATCTATTCAATTTCATTTGACAGTTTGACGCGATTCGGCCCCGTTCGGTTCAAATCAGCTCAAATTGGCTCAGTTCAGCTCGATTAGGCTCGATTTGGTGGGATTTGGCTCGATTCGGCCCTATTCTGCCCTGTTTGGCTCTAGTCAACTCTTTTCTACTCTATTCATCATTATTCGACTCCATTCGACTCCATTCGATTCCAGTCCACTCCATTCTGGACTGTTCTATTCTACCCTACCCTACCCTACCCTGCTCTAGTTCACTCTAATTGATTCTATTGGACGCGCTTCAAAGCAATTTGTCTCGTTTCATCTCCATTGGGCTCTATTTGCCTCTATTCAACTCTATTCTGCTTTACTCTATTCTACTCTACTCTATTCTATTTTATTCTTTCTGTTCAGTTCTATTTTACTCTATCTCTTTTTCTACCCTACCCTACTCTATTCCATTGGATTCGACTTGACACATTTCGACACGATTCGACGCGATTCAGCTCAAATACAATTCGATTTGATTCGATGCAATTCGACACGATTTGACGGGATGCGACACGATTCTCCCTGATACAATGCGATTAGGTGCAATTCGGCTCGATTTGTCTCCATTCATCTCGTTTCGTCTTGATTCAGCTCAGTTCGGCTCCATTCGGCTCTAATCAGCTCTATTTGGCTCTTTTCCACTCTATTCAACTCCACTCTACCCTATTCTACTCTCTGCTATGCTTTCTATTGTGTTCTGTTCTGTTCTATGCCATTCTATTCTACCCTCCTCTCCCCTACTCTGGCCAACTCTAATCTATTCGATTCGACTCTTCTCAATTGTATTCCCTTCTCTTCTCTTCTTCTACTCTCTATTCCACAATATGCTACCCTACCCTACCCTAATCTATTCTATTACATTCTATTTGACTCTACAGTACCCTACTCCATTCTACCCTGCCCTACCCTGTTCTGTTCCTTTCACTTCTGTTCTATGCCGTTCTTGTCTATTCTATTCCTTTCCATTCTATCCTACCCTACCCTACTCTAATCTGTTCTATTCCATGGGATTTAATGCGATTCCACGAAATTTGATACAATTCGACTCTATCCTCTTTTATGCCATTCATTTCTATTCTATTCTACCCTATCCTACCCTACCGTACACTAATCTATCCTTTTCTCTTCTGCTCTGTTCTGTTCTATTCTATTCTCCTTTTCTCTCTATTCCAACCTACCCTACCCTAATCGATTCTATTCTATTCTGTTCTGTTCTAATCTATTCTATTCTGCACTACCCTACCCTACTGTAATCTATTCTATTCTGTTCTGTTTTGTTCTATTCTACTTTTTCCTGTCCTAGTCTATTCTATCCTACACTACCCTGCTCTAATAGACTCTATTCAATGCGATTCAACATGATTTGATGATATTCGATGCAACTCGAGGCAATTCAACACAATTCAACTCTATTCTCTTCTCTTCTATTCTTCTCCTGTGTATTCCACCTTTCGCTCCCCTACCCAGCGCTACCCCACATTACCCTACTCTTGTCTACTCATCTAATCTACTAGCCTAGGGCAATAGTCTAGACTACTAATCCAGTTTACTCTAGTCTACTATAGTCCACCGTAGTCTACCCTACCCAAACTTACCCTACCTTACTCCATTCTAATCTATTCCATTGCTTCCGATTCAAAGCCATTCAGTGTGATTGGACGGCATTTAATGGGAATCGATGGGACTCGACAGGTATCGAAGTGATTCAACACGATTTGACACGATTAGAGGCAATCCGACAGGATTCAACGTGATTCGACGGGATTCGACGGGATTCCATGCCATTCGACTTGATTCGACCCAATTCAACGGCACTCGACTTGGAAGGGATTCAATGCAACGTGACACAGCTTGACGCGATTCAACAGATTTAATGAGATGCGATGGGATGTGACAGGAATCGACCCGCTCAGACGCCAATCGAAGCCATTTGATGAGATTCAATGGAATTCACGGGTTTGGAACCGACTTGAAGCGATTCGATGCCATGGATGCCATTTGACAGGAATCGAAGCATTTCGACGTGTTGTGATGGAACTCGCATACGGTTTGACACGATTCAACAGGATTCGACAAGAATCGACAGGGTTCAACGGGGTTTGAAGAGATTCATCGGGATTTGAAGGAATTCAATGCGATTCAAAGGGGTGTGACGGGATTCGACGCGATTGGATGGGATTCGATGGGATTCGATGCGATTTGTTGGAATTTGTTGGG